>NC_137239.1:27241953-29641953 GCF_051294905.1 Botryllus schlosseri | reverse complement strand
CTCTCGGATTAAAGACGCCGATATTTCTATCATAGACAAGTGCTCCACTTTCAACCACGTTCAGGAGTCGAGTCTTGTCCCAAAGCATAATCGAACCGAGTTTTAGCCAATTCTACCGTCTAGTTCGAGTCGAATTTCATCTCTACTTTTCAGAGAAATTGCGCGAGTATCATCACTCCGCCAATGTTTGTCGAAAATTAGCACATGGCCGTCTGATTTAAGATGTCACCATTTAAATTATCGATTCGGCATCAAAACGTAGACACGTACACGAGTCGAAGCTTGTCCTGAATCATGTTCGAACTAAGTTTCATAGAATTCTACCGTCTTGTTCCGGTTGAAATTAGAGTGTAGTTTCAAAAGAATCCGTGCGATTATCACCTGGCCAACGTCTTTCGCAAAATTACACGTATAGCTCTCGGATTAAAGACGCCGATATTTCTATTATAGACAAGTGCTCCATTTTTAACCACGTACAGGAGTCGAGTTTTGTCCCAAAGCATAATCGAACCGAGTTTTAGCCAATTCTACCTTCTAGTTCGAGTCGAATTTCATCTCTACTTTTCAGAGAAATTGCGCGAGTATCATCACTCCGCCAATGTTTGTCGAAAATTAGCACATGGCCGTCTGATTTAAGATGTCACCATTTAAATTATCGATACGGCATCAAAACGTAGACACGTACACGAGTCGAAGCTTGTCCTGAATCATGTTCGAACTAAGTTTCATCGAATTCTACCGTCTTGTTCCGGTTGAAATTAGAGTGTAGTTTCAAAAGAATCCGTGCGATTATCACCTGGCCAACGTCTTTCGCAAAATTACACGTATAGCTCTCGGATTAAAGACGCCGATATTTCTATTATAGACAAGTGCTCCACTTTTAACCACGTACAGGAGTCGAGTCTTGTCCCAAAGCATAATCGAACCGAGTTTTAGCCAATTCTACCGTCTAGTTCGAGTCGAATTTCATCTCTACTTTTCAGAGAAATTGCGCGAGTATCATCACTCCGCCAATGTTTGTCGAAAATTAGCACATGGCCATCTGATTTGAGATGTCACCATTTAAATTATCGATACGGCATCAAAACGTAGACACGTACACGAGTCGAAGCTTGTCCTGAATCATGTTCGAACTAAGTTTCATCGAATTCTACCGTCTTGTTCCGGTTAAAATTAGAGTGTAGTTTCGAAAGAATCCGTGCGATTATCACCTGGCCAACGTCTTTCGCAAAATTACACGTATAGCTCTCGGATTAAAGACGCCGATATTTCTATTATAGACAAGTGCTCAACTTTTAACCACGTACAGGAGCCGAGTCTTGTCCCAAAGCATAATCGAATCGAGTTTTAGCCAATTCTACCGTCTAGTTCGAGTCGAATTTCATCTCTACTTTTCAGAGAAATTGCGCGAGTATCATCACCTGGCCAACGTCTTTCGCAAAATTACACGTATAGCTCTCGTATTAAAGACGCCGATATTTCTATTATAGACAAGTGCTCCACTTTTAACCACGTGCAGGAGTCGAGGCTTGTCCAAAAGCATAATCGAACCGAGTTTTCGCCAATTCTACCGTCTAGTTCGAGTCGAATTTCATCTCTACTTTTCAGAGAAATAGCGCGAGTATCATCACCTGGCCAACGTCTTTCGCAAAATTACACGTATAGCTCTCGGATTAAAGACGCCGATATTTCTATTATATACAAGTGCTCCACTTTTAACCACGTACAGGAGTCGAGTCTTGTCCGAAAGCATAATCGAGCCTAGTTTTAGCCAATTCTACCGTCTAGTTCGAGTCGAATTTCATCTCTACTTTTCAGAGAAATTGCGCGAGTATCATCACCTGACCATCGTCTTTCGCAAAATTACACGTATAGCTCTCGGATTAAAGACGCCGATATTTCTATCATAGACAAGTGCTCCACTTTTAACCACGTTCAGGAGTCGAGGCTTGTCCCAAAGCATAATCGAACCGAGTTTTAGCCAATTCTACCGTCTAGTTCGAGTCGAATTTCATCTCTACTGTTCAGAGAAATTGCGCGAGTATCATCACCTGACCAACGTCTTTCGCAAAATTACACGTATAGCTCTCGGATTAAAGACGCCGATATTTCTATCATAGACAAGTGCTCCACTTTTAACCACGTTCAGGAGTCGAGGCTTGTCCCAAAGCATAATCGAACCGAGTTTTAGCCAATTCTACCGTCTAGTTCGAGTCGAATTTCATCTCTACTTTTCAGAGAAATTGCGCGAGTATCATCACCTGGCCAACGTCTTTCGCAAAATTACACGTATAGCTCTCGGATTAAAGACGCCGATATTTCTATCATAGACAAGTGCTCCACTTTTAACCACGTTCAGGAATCGAGGCTTGTCCCAAAGCATAATCGAACCGAGTTTTAGCATATTTTACCGTCTAGTTCGAGTCGAATTTCATCTCTACTTTTCAGATAAATTGCGCGAGTATCATCACCTGGCCAACGTCTTTCGCAAAATTACACGTATAGCTCTCGGATTAAAGACGCCGATATTTCTATCATAGACAAGTGCTCCACTTTTAACCACGTACAGGAGTCGAGGCTTGTCCCAAAGCATAATCGAACCGAGTTTTAGCCAATTCTACCGTCTAGTTCGAGTCGAATTTCATCTCTACTTTTCAGAGAAATTGCGCGAGTATCATCACCTGGCAAACGTCTTTAGCAAAATTACACGTATAGCTCTCGGATTAAAGACGCCGATATTTCTATTATAGACAAGTGCTCCACTTTTAACCACGTACAGGAGTCGAGTCTTGTCGCAAAGCATAATCGAACCTAGTTTTAGCCAATTCTACCGTCTAGTTCGAGTCGAATTTCATCTCTACTTATCAGAGAAATTGCGCGAGTATCATCACCTGGCCAACGTCTTTCGCAAAATTACACGTATAGCTCTCGGATTAAAGACGCCGATATTTCTATTATAGACAAGTGCTCCACTTTTAACCACGTACATGAGTCGAGGCTTGTCCCAAAGCATAATCGAACCGAGTTTTAGCCAATTCTACCGTCTAGTTCGAGTCGAATTTCATCTCTACTTTTCAGAGAAATAGCGCGAGTATCATCACCTGGCCAACGTCTTTCGCAAAATTACACGTATAGCTCTCGGATTAGAGACGCCGATATTTCTATTATATAAAAGTGCTCCACTTTTAACCACGTACAGGAGTCGAATCTTGTCCGAAAGCATAATCGAACCTAGTTTTAGCCAATTCTACCGTCTAGTTCGAGTCGAATTTCATCTCTACTTTTCAGAGAAATTGCGCGAGTATCATCACCTGACCAACGTCTTTCGCAAAATTACACGTATAGCTCTCGGATTAAAGACGCCGATATTTCTATCATAGACAAGTGCTCCACTTTCAACCACGTTCAGGAGTCGAGTCTTGTCCCAAAGCATAATCGAACCGAGTTTTAGCCAATTCTACCGTCTAGTTCGAGTCGAATTTCATCTCTACTTTTCAGAGAAATTGCGCGAGTATCATCACTCCGCCAATGTTTGTCGAAAATTAGCACATGGCCGTCTGATTTAAGGTGTCACCATTTAAATTATCGATTCGGCATCAAAACGTAGACACGTACACGAGTCGAAGCTTGTCCTGAATCATGTTCGAACTAAGTTTCATAGAATTCTACCGTCTTGTTCCGGTTGAAATTAGAGTGTAGTTTCAAAAGAATCCGTGCGATTATCACCTGGCCAACGTCTTTCGCAAAATTACACGTATAGCTCTCGGATTAAAGACGCCGATATTTCTATTATAGACAAGTGCTCCATTTTTAACCACGTACAGGAGTCGAGTCTTGTCCCAAAGCATAATCGAACCGAGTTTTAGCCAATTCTACCTTCTAGTTCGAGTCGAATTTCATCTCTACTTTTCAGAGAAATTGCGCGAGTATCATCACTCCGCCAATGTTTGTCGAAAATTAGCACATGGCCGTCTGATTTAAGATGTCACCATTTAAATTATCGATACAGCATCAAAACGTAGACACGTACACGAGTCGAAGCTTGTCCTGAATCATGTTCGAACTAAGTTTCATCGAATTCTATCGTCTTGTTCCGGTTGAAATTAGAGTGTAGTTTCAAAAGAATCCGTGCGATTATCACCTGGCCCATGTCTTTCGCAAAATTACACGTATAGCTCTTGGATTAAAGACGCCGATATTTTTATTATAGACAAGTGCTCCACTTTTAACCACGTACAGGAGTCGAGTCTTGTCCCAAAGCATAATCGAACCTAGTTTTAGCCAATTCGACCGTCTAGTTCGAGTCGAATTTCATCTCTACTTTTCAGAGAAATTGCGCGAGTATCATTACCTGGCCAACGTCTTTCGCAAAAGTACACGTATAGCTCTCGGATTAGAGACGCCGATATTTCTATTATATAAAAGTGCTCCACTTTTAACCACGTACAGGAGTCGAATCTTGTCCGAAAGCATAATCGAACCTAGTTTTAGCCAATTCTACCGTCTAGTTCGAGTCGAATTTCATCTCTACTTTTCAGAGAAATTGCGCGAGTATCATCACCTGACCAACGTCTTTCGCAAAATTACACGTATATCTCTCGGATTAAAGACGCCGATATTTCTATCATAGACAAGTGCTCCACTTTTAACCGCGTTCAGGAGTCGAGGCTTGTCCCAAAGCATAATCGAACCGAGTTTTAGCCAATTCTACCGTCTAGTTCGAGTCGAATTTCATCTCTACTGTTCAGAGAAATTGCGCGAGTATCATCACCTGACCAACGTCTTTCGCAAAATTACACGTATAGCTCTCGGATTAAAGACGCCGATATTTCTATCATAGACAAGTGCTCCACTTTTAACCACGTTCAGGAGTCGAGGCTTGTCCCAAAGCATAATCGAACCGAGTTTTAGCCAATTCTACCGTCTAGTTCGAGTCGAATTTCATCTCTACTTTTCAGAGAAATTGCGCGAGTATCATCACCTGGCCAACGTCTTTCGCAAAATTACACGTATAGCTCTCTGATTAAAGACGCCGATATTTCTATCATAGACAAGTGCTCCACTTTTAACCACGTTCAGGAATCGAGGCTTGTCCCAAAGCATAATCGAACCGAGTTTTAGCATATTTTACCGTCTAGTTCGAGTCGAATTTCATCTCTACTTTTCAGATAAATTGCGCGAGTATCATCACCTGGCCAACGTCTTTCGCAAAATTACACGTATAGCTCTCGGATTAAAGACGCCGATATTTCTATCATAGACAAGTGCTCCACTTTTAACCACGTACAGGAGTCGAGGCTTGTCCCAAAGCATAATCGAACCGAGTTTTAGCCAATTCTACCGTCTAGTTCGAGTCGAATTTCATCTCTACTTTTCAGAGAAATTGCGCGAGTATCATCACCTGGCAAACGTCTTTAGCAAAATTACACGTATAGCTCTCGGATTAAAGACGCCGATATTTCTATTATAGACAAGTGCTCCACTTTTAACCACGTACAGGAGTCGAGTCTTGTCGCAAAGCATAATCGAACCTAGTTTTAGCCAATTCTACCGTCTAGTTCGAGTCGAATTTCATCTCTACTTATCAGAGAAATTGCGCGAGTATCATCACCTGGCCAACGTCTTTCGCAAAATTACACGTATAGCTCTCGGATTAAAGACGCCGATATTTCTATTATAGACAAGTGCTCCACTTTTAACCACGTACATGAGTCGAGGCTTGTCCCAAAGCATAATCGAACCGAGTTTTAGCCAATTCTACCGTCTAGTTCGAGTCGAATTTCATCTCTACTTTTCAGAGAAATTGCGCGAGTATCATCACCTGGCCAACGTCTTTCGCAAAATTACACGTATAGCTCTCGGATTAAAGACGCCGATATTTCTATCATATATAAGTGCTCCACTTTTAACCACGTTCAGGAGTCGAGGCTTGTCCCAAAGCATAACCGAACCGAGTTTTAGCCAATTCTAACGTCTAGTTCGAGTCGAATTTCATCTCTACTTTTCAGAGAAATTGCGCGAGTATCATCACCTGGCCAACGTCTTTCGCAAAGTTACACGTATAGCTCTCGGATTAAAGACGCCGATATTTCTATCATAGACAAGTGCTCCACTTTTAACCACGTTCAGGAGTCGAAGCTTGTCTCAAAGCATAATCGAACCGAGTTTTAGCCAATTCTACCGTCTAGTTCGAGTCGAATTTCATCTCTACTTTTCAGAGAAATTGCGCGAGTATCATCACTCCGCCAATGTTTGTCGAAAATTAGCACATGGCCGTCTGATTTAAGATGTCACCATTTAAATTATCGATTCGGCATCAAAACGTAGACACGTACACGAGTCGAAGCTTGTCCTGAATCATGTTCGAACTAAGTTTCATAGAATTCTACCGTCTTGTTCCGGTTGAAATTAGAGTGTAGTTTCAAAAGAATCCGTGTGATTATCACCTGGCCCATGTCTTTCGCAAAATTACACGTATAGCTCTTGGATTAAAGACGCCGATATTTTTATTATAGACAAGTGCTCCACTTTTAACCACGTACAGGAGTCGAGTCTTGTCCCAAAGCATAATCGAACCTAGTTTTAGCCAATTCGACCGTATAGTTCGAGTCGAATTTCATCTCTACTTTTCAAAGAAATTGCGCGAGTATCATTACCTGGCCAACGTCTTTCGCAAAAGTACACATATAGCTCTCGGATTAAAGACGCCGATATTTCTATTATAGACAAGTGCTCCACTTTCAACCACGTGCAGGAGTCGAGGCTTGTCCCAAAGCATAATCGAACCGAGTTTTCGCCAATTCTACCGTCTAGTTCGAGTCGAATTTCATCTCTACTTTTCAGAGAAATAGCGCGAGTATCATCACCTGGCCAACGTCTTTCGCAAAATTACACGTATAGCTCTCGGATTAGAGACGCCAATATTTCTATTATATAAAAGTGCTCCACTTTTAACCACGTGCAGGAGTCGAGGCTTGTCCCAAAGCATAATCGAACCTAGTTTTAGCCAATTCTACCGTCTAGTTCGAGTCGAATTTCATCTCTACTTTTCAGAGAAATTGCGCGAGTATCATCACCTGACCAACGTCTTTCGCAAAATTACACGTATAGCTCTCGGATTAAAGACGCCGATATTTCTATCATAGACAAGTGCTCCACTTTTAACCACGTTCAGGAGTCGAGGCTTGTCCCAAAGCATAATCGAACCGAGTTTTAGCCAATTCTACCGTCTAGTTCGAGTCGAATTTCATCTCTACTGTTCAGAGAAATTGCGCGAGTATCATCACCTGACCAACGTCTTTCGCAAAATTACACGTATAGCTCTCGGATTAAAGACGCCGATATTTCTATCATAGACAAGTGCTCCACTTTTAACCACGTTCAGGAGTCGAGGCTTGTCCCAAAGCATAATCCAACCGAGTTTTGGCCAATTCTACCGTCTAGTTCGCGTCGAATTTCATCTCTACTTTTCAGAGAAATTGCGCGAGTATCATCACCTGGCCAACGTCTTTCGCAAAATTACACGTATAGCTCTCGGATTAAAGACGCCGATATTTCTATCATAGACAAGTGCTCCACTTTTAACCACGTTCAGGAGTCGAGGCTTGTCCTAAAGCATAATCGAACCGAGTTTTAGCCAATTTTACCGTCTAGTTCGAGTCGAATTTCATCTCTACTTTTCAGATAAATTGCGCGAGTATCATCACCTGGCCAACGTCTTTCGCAAAATTACACGTATAGCTCTCGGATTAAAGACGCCGATATTTCTATCATAGACAAGTGCTCCACTTTTAACCACGTTCAGGAGTCGAGGCTTGTCCCAAAGCATAATCGAACCGAGTTTTAGCCAATTTTACCGTCTAGTTCGAGACGAATTTCATCTCTACTTTTCTGAGAAATTGCGCGAGTATCATCACCTGGCCAACGTCTTTCGCAAAATTACACGTATAGCTCTCGTATTAAAGACGCCGATATTTCTATTATAGACAAGTGCTCCACTTTTAACCACGTGCAGGAGTCGAGGCTTGTCCAAAAGCATAATCGAACCGAATTTTCGCCAATTCTACCGTCTAGTTCGAGTCGAATTTCATCTCTACTTTTCAGAGAAATAGCGCGAGTATCATCACCTGGCCAACGTCTTTCGCAAAATTACACGTATAGCTCTCGGATTAAAGACGCCGATATTTCTATTATATACAAGTGCTCCACTTTTAACCACGTACAGGAGTCGAGTCGTGTCCGAAAGCATAATCGAGCCTAGTTTTAGCCAATTCTACCGTCTAGTTCGAGTCGAATTTCATCTCTACTTTTCAGAGAAATTGCGCGAGTATCATCACCTGACCAACGTCTTTCGCAAAATTACACGTATAGCTCTCGGATTAAAGACGCCGATATTTCTATCATAGACAAGTGCTCCACTTTTAACCACGTTCAGGAGTCGAGGCTTGTCCTAAAGCATAATCGAACCGAGTTTTAGCCAATTCTACCGTCTAGTTCGAGTCGAATTTCATCTCTACTTTTCAGAGAAATTGCGCAAGTATCATCACCTGGCCAACGTCTTTCGCAAAATTACACGTATAGCTCTCGGATTAAAGACGCCGATATTTCTATTATAGACAAGTGCTCCACTTTTAACCACGTACAGGATTCGAGGCTTGTCCCAAAGCATAATCTAACCGAGTTTTAGCCAATTCTACCGTCTAGTGCGAGTCGAATTTCATCTCTACTTTTCAGAGAGATTGCGCGAGTATCATTACCTGGCCAACGTCTTTCGCAAAATTACACGTATACCTCTCGGATTAAAGACGCCGATATTTCTATTATAGACAAGTGCTCCACTTTTAACCACGTACAGGAGTCGAGGCTTGTCCCAAAGCATAATCGAACCGAGTTTTAGCCAATTCTACTGTCTAGTTCGAGTCGAATTTGATCTCTACTTTTCAGAGAAATTGCGCGAGTATCAACACCTGGCCAACGTCTTTCGCAAAATCACACGTATAGCTCTCGGATTAAAGACGCCTATATTTCTATTATATACAAGTGCTCCACTTTTAACCACGTACAGGAGTCGAGTCTTGTCCCAAAGCATAATCGAACCTAGTTTTAGCCAATTCTAACGTCTAGTTCAAGTCGAATTTCATATCTACTTTTCAGAGAAATTGCGCGAGTATCATCACCTGGCCAACGTCTTTCGCAAAGTTACACGTATAGCTCTCGGATTAAAGACGCCGATATTTCTATCATAGACAAGTGCTCCACTTTCAACCACGTTCAGGAGTCGAGTCTTGTCCCAAAGCATAATCGAACCGAGTTTTAGCCAATTCTACCGTCTAGTTCGAGTCGAATTTCATCTCTACTTTTCAGAGAAATTGCGCGAGTATCATCACTCCGCCAATGTTTGTCGAAAATTAGCACATGGCCGTCTGATTTAAGATGTCACCATTTAAATTATCGATACGGCATCAAAACGTAGACACGTACACGAGTCGAAGCTTGTCCTGAATCATGTTCGAACTAAGTTTCATCGAATTCTATCGTCTTGTTCCGGTTGAAATTAGAGTGTAGTTTCAAAAGAATCCGTGCGATTATCACCTGGCCCATGTCTTTCGCAAAATTACACGTATAGCTCTTGGATTAAAGACGCCGATATTTTTATTATAGACAAGTGCTCCATTTTTAACCACGTACAGGAGTCGAGTCTTGTCCCAAAGCATAATCGAACCGAGTTTTAGCCAATTCTACCTTCTAGTTCGAGTCGAATTTCATCTCTACTTTTCAGAGAAATTGCGCGAGTATCATCACTCCGCCAATGTTTGTCGAAAATTAGCACATGGCCGTCTGATTTAAGATGTCACCATTTAAATTATCGATACGGCATCAAAACGTAGACACGTACACGAGTCGAAGCTTGTCCTGAATCATGTTCGAACTAAGTTTCATCGAATTCTATCGTCTTGTTCCGGTTGAAATTAGAGTGTAGTTTCAAAAGAATCCGTGCGATTATCACCTGGCCCATGTCTTTCGCAAAATTACACGTATAGCTCTTGGATTAAAGACGCCGATATTTTTATTATAGACAAGTGCTCCACTTTTAACCACGTACAGGAGTCGAGTCTTGTCCCAAAGCATAATCGAACCTAGTTTTAGCCAATTCGACCGTCTAGTTCGAGTCGAATTTCATCTCTACTTTTCAGAGAAATTGCGCGAGTATCATTACCTGGCCAACGTCTTTCGCAAAAGTACACGTATAGCTCTCGGATTAAAGACGCCGATATTTCTATTATAGACAAGTGCTCCACTTTCAACCACGTGCAGGAGTCGAGGCTTGTCCCAAAGCATAATCGAACCGAGTTTTCGCCAATTCTACTGTCTAGTTCGAGTCGAATTTCATCTCTACTTTTCAGAGAAATAGCGCGAGTATCATCACCTGGCCAACGTCTTTCGCAAAATTACACGTATAGCTCTCGGATTAGAGACGCCGATATTTCTATTATATAAAAGTGCTCCACTTTTAACCACGTACAGGAGTCGAATCTTGTCCGAAAGCATAATCGAACCTAGTTTTAGCCAATTCTACCGTCTAGTTCGAGTCGAATTTCATCTCTACTTTTCAGAGAAATTGCGCGAGTATCATCACCTGACCAACGTCTTTCGCAAAATTACACGTATAGCTCTCGGATTAAAGACGCCGATATTTCTATCATAGACAAGTGCTCCACTTTTAACCACGTTCAGGAGTCGAGGCTTGTCCCAAAGCATAATCGAACCGAGTTTTAGCCAATTCTACCGTCTAGTTCGAGTCGAATTTCATCTCTACTGTTCAGAGAAATTGCGCGAGTATAATCACCTGACCAACGTCTTTCGCAAAATTACACGTATAGCTCTCGGATTAATGACGCCGATATTTCTATCATAGACAAGTGCTCCACTTTTAACCACGTTCAGGAGTCGAGGCTTGTCCCAAAGCATAATCGAACCGAGTTTTAGCCAATTCTACCGTCTAGTTCGAGTCGAATTTCATCTCTACTTTTCAGAGAAATTGCGCGAGTATCATCACCTGGCCAACGTCTTTCGCAAAATTACACGTATAGCTCTCGGATTAAAGACGCCGATATTTCTATCATAGACAAGTGCTCCACTTTTAACCACGTTCAGGAATCGAGGCTTGTCCCAAAGCATGATCGAACCGAGTTTTAGCTAATTTTACCGTCTAGTTCGAGTCGAATTTCATCTCTACTTTTCAGATAAATTGCGCGAGTATCATCACCTGGCCAACGTCTTTCGCAAAATTACACGTATAGCTCTCGGATTAAAGACGCCGATATTTCTATCATAGACAAGTGCTCCACTTTTAACCACGTTCAGGAGTCGAGGCTTGTCCCAAAGCATAACCGAACCGAGTTTTAGCCAATTCTAACGTCTAGTTCGAGTCGAATTTCATCTCTACTTTTCAGAGAAATTGCGCGAGTATCATCACCTGGCCAACGTCTTTCGCAAAGTTACACGTATAGCTCTCGGATTAAAGACGCCGATATTTCTATCATAGACAAGTGCTCCACTTTTAACCACGTTCAGGAGTCGAAGCTTGTCTCAAAGCATAATCGAACCGAGTTTTAGCCAATTCTACCGTCTAGTTCGAGTCGAATTTCATCTCTACTTTTCAGAGAAATTGCGCGAGTATCATCACTCCGCCAATGTTTGTCGAAAATTAGCACATGGCCGTCTGATTTAAGATGTCACCATTTAAATTATCGATTCGGCATCAAAACGTAGACACGTACACGAGTCGAAGCTTGTCCTGAATCATGTTCGAACTAAGTTTCATAGAATTCTACCGTCTTGTTCCGGTTGAAATTAGAGTGTAGTTTCAAAAGAATCCGTGTGATTATCACCTGGCCAACGTCTTTCGCAAAATTACACGTATAGCTCTCGGATTAAAGACGCCGATATTTCTATTATAGACAAGTGCTCCATTTTTAACCACGTACAGGAGTCGAGTCTTGTCCCAAAGCATAATCGAACCGAGTTTTAGCCAATTCTACCTTCTAGTTCGAGTCGAATTTCATCTCTACTTTTCAGAGAAATTGCGCGAGTATCATCACTCCGCCAATGTTTGTCGAAAATTAGCACATGGCCGTCTGATTTAAGATGTCACCATTTAAATTATCGATACGGCATCAAAACGTAGACACGTACACGAGTCGAAGCTTGTCCTGAATCATGTTCGAACTAAGTTTCATCGAATTCTACCGTCTTGTTCCGGTTGAAATTAGAGTGTAGTTTCAAAAGAATCCGTGCGATTATCACCTGGCCCATGTCTTTCGCAAAATTACACGTATAGCTCTTGGATTAAAGACGCCGATATTTTTATTATAGACAAGTGCTCCACTTTTAACCACGTACAGGAGTCGAGTCTTGTCCCAAAGCATAATCGAACCTAGTTTTAGCCAATTCGACCGTCTAGTTCGAGTCGAATTTCATCTCTACTTTTCAGAGAAATTGCGCGAGTATCATTACCTGGCCAACGTCTTTCGCAAAAGTACACATATAGCTCTCGGATTAAAGACGCCGATATTTCTATTATAGACAAGTGCTCCACTTTCAACCACGTGCAGGAGTCGAGGCTTGTCCCAAAGCATAATCGAACCGAGTTTTCGCCAATTCTACCGTCTAGTTCGAGTCGAATTTCATCTCTACTTTTCAGAGAAATAGCGCGAGTATCATCACCTGGCCAACGTCTTTCGCAAAATTACACGTATAGCTCTCGGATTAGAGACGCCGATATTTCTATTATATAAAAGTGCTCCACTTTTAACCACGTACAGGAGTCGAATCTTGTCCGAAAGCATAATCGAACCTAGTTTTAGCCAATTCTACCGTCTAGTTCGAGTCGAATTTCATCTCTACTTTTCAGAGAAATTGCGCGAGTATCATCACCTGACCAACGTCTTTCGCAAAATTACACGTATAGCTCTCGGATTAAAGACGCCGATATTTCTATCATAGACAAGTGCTCCACTTTTAACCACGTTCAGGAGTCGAGGCTTGTCCCAAAGCATAATCGAACCGAGTTTTAGCCAATTCTACCGTCTAGTTCGAGTCGAATTTCATCTCTACTGTTCAGAGAAATTGCGCGAGTATCATCACCTGACCAACGTCTTTCGCAAAATTACACGTATAGCTCTCGGATTAAAGACGCCGATATTTCTATCATAGACAAGTGCTCCACTTTTAACCACGTTCAGGAGTCGAGGCTTGTCCCAAAGCATAATCGAACCGAGTTTTAGCCAATTCTACCGTCTAGTTCGAGTCGAATTTCATCTCTACTTTTCAGAGAAATTGCGCGAGTATAATCACCTGGCCAACGTCTTTCGCAAAATTACACGTATAGCTCTCGGATTAAAGACGCCGATATTTCTATCATAGAAAAGTGCTCCACTTTTAACCACGTTCAGGAGTCGAGGCTTGTCCCAAAGCATAATCGAACCGAGTTTTAGCCAATTTTACCGTCTAGTTCGAGTCGAATTTCATCTCTACTTTTCAGATAAATTGCGCGAGTATCATCACCTGGCCAACGTCTTTCGCAAAATTACACGTATAGCTCTCGGATTAAAGACGCCGATATTTCTATCATAGACAAGTGCTCCACTTTTAACCACGTTCAGGAGTCGAGGCTTGTCCCAAAGCATAATCGAACCGAGTTTTAGCCAATTTTACTGTCTAGTTCGAGTCGAATTTCATCTCTACTTTTCAGAGAAATTGCGCGAGTATCATCACCTGGCCAACGTCTTTCGCAAAATTACACGTATAGCTCTCAGATTAAAGACGCCGATATTTCTATTATAGACAAGTGCTCCACTTTTAACCACGTACAGGAGTCGAGGCTTGTCCCAAAGCATAATCGAACCGAGTTTTAGCCAATTCTACCGTCTAGTTCGAGTCGAATTTCATCTCTACTTTTCAGAGAAATTGCGCGAGTATCATCACCTGGCAAACGTCTTTCGCAAAATTACACGTATAGCTCTCGGATTAAAGACGCCGATATTTCTATCATAGACAAGTGCTCCACTTTTAACCACGTTCAGGAGTCGAAGCTTGTCTCAAAGCATAATCGAACCGAATTTTAGCCAATTCTACCGTCTAGTTCGAGTCGAATTTCATCTCTACTTTTCAGAGAAATTGCGCGAGTATCATCACTCCGCCAATGTTTGTCGAAAATTAGCACATGGCCGTCTGATTCAAGATGTCACCATTTAAATTATCGATACGGCATCAAAACGTAGACACGTACACGAGTCGAAGCTTGTCCTGAATCATGTTCGAACTAAGTTTCATCGAATTCTACCGTCTTGTTCCGGTTGAAATTAGAGTGTAGTTTCAAAAGAATCCGTGCGATTATCACCTGGCCAACGTCTTTCGCAAAATTACACGTATAGCTCTTGGATTAAAGACGCCGATATTTCTATTATAGACAAGTGCTCCACTTTTAACCACGTACAGGAGTCGAGTCTTGTCCCAAAGCATAATCGAACCGAGTTTTAGCCAATTCTACCGTCTAGTTCGAGTCGAATTTCATCTCTACTTTTCAGAGAAATTGCGCGAGTATCATCACCTGGCAAACGTCTTTAGCAAAATTACACGTATAGCTCTCGGATTAAAGACGCCGATATTTCTATTATAGACAAGTGCTCCACTTTTAACCACGTACAGGAGTCGAGTCTTGTCCCAAAGCATAATCGAACCTAGTTTTAGCCAATTCTACCGTCTAGTTCGAGTCGAATTTCATCTCTACTTTTCAGAGAAATTGCGCGAGTATCATCACCTGGCCAACGTCTTTCGCAAAATTACACGTATAGCTCTCGGATTAAAGACGCCGATATTTCTATTATAGACAAGTGCTCCACTTTTAACCACGTACAGGAGTCGAGGCTTGTCCCAAAGCATAATCGAACCGAGTTTTAGCCAATTTTACCGTCTAGTTCGAGTCGAATTTCATCTCTACTTTTCAGATAAATTGCGCGAGTATCATCACCTGGCCAACGTCTTTCGCAAAATTACACGTATAGCTCTCGGATTAAAGACGCCGATATTTCTATCATAGACAAGTGCTCCACTTTTAACCACGTTCAGGAGTCGAGGCTTGTCCCAAAGCATAATCGAACCGAGTTTTAGCCAATTTTACTGTCTAGTTCGAGTCGAATTTCATCTCTACTTTTCAGAGAAATTGCGCGAGTATCATCACCTGGCCAACGTCTTTCGCAAAATTACACGTATAGCTCTCGGATTAAAGACGCCGATATTTCTATTATAGACAAGTGCTCCACTTTTAACCACGTACAGGAGTCGAGGCTTGTCCCAAAGCATAATCGAACCGAGTTTTAGCCAATTCTACCGTCTAGTTCGAGTCGAATTTCATCTCTACTTTTCAGAGAAATTGCGCGAGTATCATCACCTGGCAAACGTCTTTAGCAAAATTACACGTATAGCTCTCGGATTAAAGACGCCGATATTTCTATTATAGACAAGTGCTCCACTTTTAACCACGTACAGGAGTCGAGTCTTGTCCCAAAGCATAATCGAACCTAGTTTTAGCCAATTCTACCGTCTAGTTCGAGTCGAATTTCATCTCTACTTTTCAGAGAAATTGCGCGAGTATCATCACCTGGCCAACGTCTTTCGCAAAATTACACGTATAGCTCTCGGATTAAAGACGCCGATATTTCTATTATAGACAAGTGCTCCACTTTTAACCACGTACATGAGTCGAGGCTTGTCCCAAAGCATAATCGAACCGAGTTTTAGCCAATTCTACCGTCTAGTTCGAGTCGAATTTCATCTCTACTTTTCAGAGAAATTGCGCGAGTATCATCACCTGGCCAACGTCTTTCGCAAAATTACACGTATAGCTCTCGGATTAAAGACGCCGATATTTCTATCATATACAAGTGCTCCACTTTTAACCACGTTCAGGAGTCGAGGCTTGTCCCAAAGCATAACCGAACCGAGTTTTAGCCAATTCTAACGTCTAGTTCGAGTCGAATTTCATCTCTACTTTTCAGAGAAATTGCGCGAGTATCATCACCTGGCCAACGTCTTTCGCAAAGTTACACGTATAGCTCTCGGATTAAAGACGCCGATATTTCTATCATAGACAAGTGCTCCACTTTTAACCACGTTCAGGAGTCGAAGCTTGTCTCAAAGCATATTCGAACCGAATTTTAGCCAATTCTACCGTCTAGTTCGAGTCGAATTTCATCTCTACTTTTCAGAGAAATTGCGCGAGTATCATCACTCCGCCAATGTTTGTCGAAAATTAGCACATGGCCGTCTGATTCAAGATGTCACCATTTAAATTATCGATACGGCATCAAAACGTAGACACGTACACGAGTCGAAGCTTGTCCTGAATCATGTTCGAACTAAGTTTCATCGAATTCTACCGTCTTGTTCCGGTTGAAATTAGAGTGTAGTTTCAAAAGAATCCGTGCGATTATCACCTGGCCAACGTCTTTCGCAAAATTACACGTATAGCTCTTGGATTAAAGACGCCGATATTTCTATTATAGACAAGTGCTCCACTTTTAACCACGTACAGGAGTCGAGTCTTGTCCCAAAGCATAATCGAACCGAGTTTTAGCCAATTCTACCGTCTAGTTCGAGTCGAATTTCATCTCTACTTTTCAGAGAAATTGCGCGAGTATCATCACCTGGCAAACGTCTTTAGCAAAATTACACGTATAGCTCTCGGATTAAAGACGCCGATATTTCTATTATAGACAAGTGCTCCACTTTTAACCACGTACAGGAGTCGAGTCTTGTCCCAAAGCATAATCGAACCTAGTTTTAGCCAATTCTACCGTCTAGTTCGAGTCGAATTTCATCTCTACTTTTCAGAGAAATTGCGCGAGTATCATCACCTGGCCAACGTCTTTCGCAAAATTACACGTATAGCTCTCGGATTAAAGACGCCGATATTTCTATTATAGACAAGTGCTCCACTTTTAACCACGTACATGAGTCGAGGCTTGTCCCAAAGCATAATCGAACCGAGTTTTAGCCAATTCTACCGTCTAGTTCGAGTCGAATTTCATCTCTACTTTTCAGAGAAATTGCGCGAGTATCATCACCTGGCCAACGTCTTTCGCAAAATTACACGTATAGCTCTCGGATTAAAGACGCCGATATTTCTATCATATACAAGTGCTCCACTTTTAACCACGTTCAGGAGTCGAGGCTTGTCCCAAAGCATAACCGAACCGAGTTTTAGCCAATTCTAACGTCTAGTTCGAGTCGAATTTCATCTCTACTTTTCAGAGAAATTGCGCGAGTATCATCACCTGGCCAACGTCTTTCGCAAAGTTACACGTATAGCTCTCGGATTAAAGACGCCGATATTTCTATCATAGACAAGTGCTCCACTTTTAACCACGTTCAGGAGTCGAAGCTTGTCTCAAAGCATAATCGAACCGAGTTTTAGCCAATTCTACCGTCTAGTTCGAGTCGAATTTCATCTCTACTTTTCAGAGAAATTGCGCGAGTATCATCACTCCGCCAATGTTTGTCGAAAATTAGCACATGGCCGTCTGATTTAAGATGTCACCATTTAAATTATCGATACGGCATCAAAACGTAGACACGTACACGAGTCGAAGCTTGTCCTGAATCATGTTCGAACTAAGTTTCATCGAATTCTACCGTCTTGTTCCGGTTGAAATTAGAGTGTAGTTTCAAAAGAATCCGTGCGATTATCACCTGGCCAACGTCTTTCGCAAAATTACACGTATAGCTCTTGGATTAAAGACGCCGATATTTCTATTATAGACAAGTGCTCCACTTTTAACCACGTACAGGAGTCGAGTCTTGTCCCAAAGCATAATCGAACCGAGTTTTAGCCAATTCTACCGTCTAGTTCGAGTCGAATTTCATCTCTACTTTTCAGAGAAATTGCGCGAGTATCACCACTCCGCCAATGTTTGTCGAAAATTAGCACATGGCCGTCTGATTTAAGATGTCACCATTTAAATTATCGATACGGCATCAAAACGTAGACACGTACACGAGTCGAAGCTTGTCCTGAATCATGTTCGAACTAAGTTTCATCGAATTCTACCGTCTTGTTCCGGTTGAAATTAGAGTGTAGTTTCAAAAGAATCCGTGCGATTATCACCTGGCCAACGTCTTTCGCAAAATTACACGTATAGCTCTCGGATTAAAGACGCCGATATTTCTATTATATAAAAGTGCTCCACTTTTAACCACGTACTGGAGTCGAGGCTTGTCCCAAAGCATAACCGAACGAGTTTTAGCCAATTCTAACGTCTAGTTCGAGTAGAATTTCATCTCTACTTTTCAGAGAAATTGCGCGAGTATCATCACCTGACCAACGTCTTTCGCAAAATTACACGTATAGCTCTCGGATTAAAGACGCCGATATTTCTATCATAGACAAGTGCTCCACTTTTAACACGTTCAGGAGTCGAGGCCTGTCCCAAAGCATGATCGAACCGAGTTTTAGCCAATTCTACCGTCTAGTTCGAGTCGAATTTCATCTCTACTTTTCAGAGAAATTGCGCGAGTATCATCACCTGGCCAACGTCTTTCGCAAAATTACACGTATAGCTCTCGGATTAAAGACGCCGATATTTCTATTATAGACAAGTGCTCCAATTTTAACCACGTACAGGATTCGAGGCTTGTCCAAAAGCATAATCGAACCGAGTTTTAGCCAATTCTAACGTCTAGTTCGAGTCGAATTTCATCTCTATTTTTCAGAGAAATTGCGCGAGTATCATCACCTGGCCAACGTCTTTCGCAAAGTTACACGTATAGCTCTCGGATTAAAGACGCCGATATTTCTATCATAGACAAGTGCTACACTTTTAACCACGTTCAGGAGTCGAAGCTTGTCTCAAAGCATAATCGAACCGAGTTTTAGCCAATTCTACCGTCTAGTTCGAGTCGAATTTCATCTCTACTTTTCAGAGAAATTGCGCGAGTATCATCACTCCGCCAATGTTTGTCGAAAATTAGCACATGGCCGTCTGATTTAAGATGTCACCATTTAAATTATCGATACGGCATCAAAACGTAGACACGTACACGAGTCGAAGCTTGTCCTGAATCATGTTCGAACTAAGTTTCATCGAATTCTACCGTCTTGTTCCGGTTGAAATTAGAGTGTAGTTTCAAAAGAATCCGTGCGATTATCACCTGGCCAACGTCTTTCGCAAAATTACACGTATAGCTCTCGGAATAAAGACGCCGATATTTCTATTATAGACAAGTGCTCCACTTTTAACCACGTACAGGAGTCGAGTCTTGTCCCAAAGCATAATCGAACCGAGTTTTAGCCAATTCTACCGTCTAGTTCGAGTCGAATTTCATCTCTACTTTTCAGAGAAATTGCGCGAGTATTACCACTCCGCCAATGTTTGTCGAAAATTAGCACATGGCCGTCTGATTTAAGATGTCACCATTTAAATTATCGATACGGCATCAAAACGTAGACACGTACACGAGTCGAAGCTTGTCCTGAATCATGTTCGAACTAAGTTTCATCGAATTCTACCGTCTTGTTCCGGTTGAAATTAGAGTGTAGTTTCAAAAGAATCCGTGCGATTATCACCTGGCCAACGTCTTTCGCAAAACTACAAGTATAGCTCTTGGATTAAAGACGCCGATATTTCTATTATAGACAAGTGCTCCACTTTTAACCACGTACAGGAGTCGAGTCTTGTCCCAAAGCATAATCGAACCTAGTTTTAGCCAATTCTACCGTCTAGTTCGAGTCGAATTTCATCTCTACTTTTCAGAGAAATTGCGCGATTATCATCACCTGGCCAACGTCTTTCGCAAAATCACACGTATAGCTCTCGGATTAAAGACGCCGATATTTCTATTATAGACAAGTGCTCCACTTTTAACCACGTACAGGAGTCGAGGCTTGTCCCAAAGCATAATCGAACCAAGTTTTCGCCAATTCTACCGTCTGGTTCGAGTCGAATTTCATCTCTACTTTTCAGAGAAATAGCGCGAGTATCATCACCTGGCCAACGTCTTTCGCAAAATTACACGTATAGCTCTCGGAATAAAGACGCCGATATTTCTATTATATAGAAGTGCTCCACTTTTAACCACGTACAGGAGTCGAGTCTTGTCCCAAAGCATAATCGTACCTAGTTTTAGCCAATTCTACCGTCTAGTTCGAGTCGAATTTCATCTCTACTTTTCAGAGAAATTGCGCGAGTATCATCACCTGGCCAACGTCTTTCGCAAAATTACACGTATAGCTCTCGTATTAAAGACGCCGATATTTCTATCATAGACAAGTGCTCCACTTTTAACCACGTTCAGGAGTCGAGGCTTGTCCCAAAGCATAATCGAACCGAGTTTTAGCCAATTCTACCGTCTAGTTCGAGTCGAATTTCATCTCTACTTTTCAGAGAAAAAGCGCGAGTATCATCACCTGGCCAACGTCTTTCGCAAAATTACACGTATAGCTCTCGGAATAAAGACGCCGATATTTCTATTATATAGAAGTGCTCCACTTTTAACCACGTACAGGAGTCGAGTCTTGTCCCAAAGCATAATCGTACCTAGTTTTAGCCAATTCTACCGTCTAGTTCGAGTCGAATTTCATCTCTACTTTTCAGAGAAATTGCGCGAGTATCATCACCTGGCCAACGTCTTTCGCAAAATTACACGTATAGCTCTCGTATTAAAGACGCCGATATTTCTATTATAGACAAGTGCTCCACTTTTAACCACGTGCAGGAGTCGAGGCTTGTCCCAAAGCATAATCGAACCGAGTTTTCGCCAATTCTACCGTCTAGTTCGAGTCGAATTTCATCTCTACTTTTCAGAGAAAAAGCGCGAGTATCATCACCTGGCCAACGTCTTTCGCAAAATTACACGTATAGCTCTCGGATTAAAGACGCCGATATTTCTATCATAGACAAGTGCTCCACTTTTAACACGTTCAGGAGTCGAGGCCTGTCCCAAAGCATAATCGAACCGAGTTTTAGCCAATTCTACCGTCTAGTTCGAGTCGAATTTCATCTCTACTTTTCAGAGAAATTGCGCGAGTATCATCACCTGGCCAACGTCTTTCGCAAAATTACACGTATAGCTCTCGGATTAAAGACGCCGATATTTCTATTATAGACAAGTGCTCCACTTTTAACCACGTACAGGATTCGAGGCTTGTCCCAAAGCATAATCGAACCGAGTTTTAGCCAATTCTACCGTCTAGTTCGAGTCGAATTTCATCTCTACTTTTCAGAGAAATTGCGCGAGTATCATCCCCTGGCCAACGTCTTTCGCAAAATTACACGTATAGCTCTCGGATTAAAGACGCCGATATTTCTATTATAGACAAGTGCTCCACTTTTAACCACGTACAGGATTCGAGGCTTGTCCCAAAGCATAATCGAACTGAGTTTTAGCCAATTCTACCGTCTAGTTCGAGTCGAATTTCATCTCTACTTTTCAGAGAAATTGCGCGAGTATCATCACCTGGCCAACGTCTTTCGCAAAGTTACACGTATAGCTCTCGGATTAAAGACGCCGATATTTCTATCATAGACAAGTGCTCCACTTTTAACCACGTTCAGGAGTCGAAGTTTGTCTCAAAGCATAATCGAACCGAGTTTTAGCCAATTCTACCGTCTAGTTCGAGTCGAATTTCATCTCTACTTTTCAGAGAAATTGCGCGAGTATCATCACTCCGCCAATGTTTGTCGAAAATTAGCACATGGCCGTCTGATTTAAGATGTCACCATTTAAATTATCGATACGGCATCAAAACGTAGACACGTACACGAGTCGAAGCTTGTCCTGAATCATGTTCGAACTAAGTTTCATCGAATTCTACCGTCTTGTTCCGGTTGAAATTAGAGTGTAGTTTCAAAAGAATCCGTGCGATTATCACCTGGCCAACGTCTTTCGCAAAATTACACGTATAGCTCTCGGAATAAAGACGCCGATATTTCTATTATAGACAAGTGCTCCACTTTTAACCACGTACAGGAGTCGAGTCTTGTCCCAAAGCATAATCGAACCGAGTTTTAGCCAATTCTACCGTCTAGTTCGAGTCGAATTTCATCTCTACTTTTCAGAGAAATTGCGCGAGTATTACCACTCCGCCAATGTTTGTCGAAAATTAGCACATGGCCGTCTGATTTAAGATGTCACCATTTAAATTATCGATACGGCATCAAAACGTAGACACGTACACGAGTCGAAGCTTGTCCTGAATCATGTTCGAACTAAGTTTCATCGAATTCTACCGTCTTGTTCCGGTTGAAATTAGAGTGTAGTTTCAAAAGAATCCGTGCGATTATCACCTGGCCAACGTCTTTCGCAAAATTACACGTATAGCTCTCGGATTAAAGACGCCGATATTTCTATTATATAAAAGTGCTCCACTTTTAATCACGTACTGGAGTCGAGGCTTGTCCCAAAGCATAACCGAACGACTTTAGCCAATTCTAACGTCTAGTTCGAGTAGAATTTCATCTCTACTTTTCAGAGAAATTGCGCGAGTATCATCACCTGACCAACGTCTATCGCAAAATTACACGTATAGCTCTCGGATTAAAGACGCCGATATTTCTATCATAGACAAGTGCTCCACTTTTAACACGTTCAGGAGTCGAGGCCTGTCCCAAAGCATAATCGAACCGAGTTTTCGCCAATTCTACCGTCTAGTTCGAGTCGAATTTCATCTCTACTTTTCAGAGAAATTGCGCGAGTATTACCACTCCGCCAATGTTTGTCGAAAATTAGCACATGGCCGTCTGATTTAAGATGTCACCATTTAAATTATCGATACGGCATCAAAACGTAGACACGTACACGAGTCGAAGCTTGTCCTGAATCATGTTCGAACTAAGTTTCATCGAATTCTACCGTCTTGTTCCGGTTGAAATTAGAGTGTAGTTTCAAAAGAATCCGTGCGATTATCACCTGGCCAACGTCTTTCGCAAAATTACACGTATAGCTCTCGGATTAAAGACGCCGATATTTCTATTATATAAAAGTGCTCCACTTTTAATCACGTACTGGAGTCGAGACTTGTCCCAAAGCATAACCGAACGAGTTTTAGCCAATTCTAACGTCTAGTTCGAGTAGAATTTCATCTCTACTTTTCAGAGAAATAGCGCGAGTATCATCACCTGGCCAACGTCTTTCGCAAAATTACACGTATAGCTCTCGGATTAAAGACGCCGATATTTCTATTATATAGAAGTGCTCCACTTTTAACCACGTACAGGAGTCGAGTCTTGTCCCAAAGCATAATCGTACCTAGTTTTAGCCAATTCTACCGTCTAGTTCGAGTCGAATTTCATCTCTACTTTTCAGAGAAATTGCGCGAGTATCATCACCTGACCAACGTCTTTCGCAAAATTACACGTATAGCTCTCGGATTAAAGACGCCGATATTTCTATCATAGACAAGTGCTCCACTTTTAACCACGTTCAGGAGTCGAGGCTTGTCCCAAAGCATAATCGAACCGAGTTTTAGCCAATTCTACCGTATAGTTCGAGTCGAATTTCATCTCTACTTTTCAGAGAAATTGCGCGAGTATCATCACCTGGCCAACGTCTTTCGCAAAATTACACGTATAGCTCTCGGATTAAAGACGCTGATATTTCTATTATAGACAAGTGCTCCACTTTTAATCACGTACAGGATTCGAGGCTTGTCCCAAAGCATAATCGAACCGAGTTTTAGCCAATTCTACCGTCTAGTTCGAGTCGAATTTCATCTCTACTTTTCAGAGAAATTGCGCGAGTATCATCACCTGGCCAACGTCTTTCGCAAAATTACACGTATAGCTCTCGGATTAAAGACGCCGATATTTCTATTATAGACAAGTGCTCCACTTTTAACCACGTACAGGAGTCGAGGCTTGTCCCAAAGCATAATCGAACCGAGTTGCAGCCAATTCTACCGTCTAGTTCGAGTCGAATTTCATCTCTACTTTTCAGAGAAATTGCGCGAGTATCATCACTCCGCCAATGTTTGTCGAAAATTTGCACATGGCCGTCTAATTTAAGATGTCACCATTTAAATTATCGATACGGCATCAAAACGTAGACACGTACACGAGTCGAAGCTTGTCCTGAATCATGTTCCAACTAAGTTTCATCGATTTCTAATGTCTTGTTCCGGTTGAAATTAGAGTGTAGTTTCAAAAGAATCCGTGCGATTATCACCTGGCCAACGTCTTTCGCAAAATTACACGTATAGCTCTTGGATTAGAGACGCCGATATTTCTATTATAGACAAGTGCTCCACTTTTAACCACGTACAGGAGTCGAGTCTTGTCCCAAAGCATAATCGAACCTAGTTTTAGCCAATTCTACCGTCTAGTTCGAGTCGAATTTCATCTCTACTTTTCAGAGAAATTGCGCGAGTATCATCACCTGGCCAACGTCTTTCGCAAAATTACACGTATAGCTCTCGGATTAAAGACGCCGATATTTCTATTATAGACAAGTGCTCCACTTTTAACCACGTGCAGGAGTCGAGGCTTGTCCCAAAGCATAATCGAACCGAGTTTTCGCCAATTCTACCGTCTAGTTCGAGTCGAATTTCATCTCTACTTTTCAGAGAAATAGCGCGAGTATCATCACCTGGCCAACGTCTTTCGCAAAATTACACGTATAGCTCTCGGATTAAAGACGCCGATATTTCTATTATATACAAGTGCTCCACTTTTAACCACTTACAGGAGTCGAGTCTTGTCCCAAAGCATAATCGAACTTTGTTTTAGCCAATTCTACCGTCTAGTTCGAGTCGAATTTCATCTCTACTTTTCAGAGAAATTGCGCGAGTATCATCACCTGACCAACGTTTTTCGCAAAATTACACGTATAGTTCTCGGATTAAAGACGCCGATATTTCTATCATAGACAAGTGCTCCACTTTTAACCACGTTCAGGAGTCGAGGCTTGTCCCAAAGCATAATCGAACCGAGTTTTAGCCAATTCTACCGTCTAGTTCGAGTCGAATTTCATCTCTACTTTTCAGAGAAATTGCGCGAGTATCATTACCTGGCCAACGTCTTTCGCAAAATTACACGTATAGCTCTCGGATTAAAGACGCCGATATTACTATTATAGACAAGTGCTCCACTTTTAACCACGTACAGGAGTCGAGTCTTGTCCCAAAGCATAATCGAACCTAGTTTTAGCCAATTCTACCGTCTAGTTCGAGTCGAATTTCATCTCTACTTTTCAGAGAAATTGCGCGAGTATCATCACCTGGCCAACGTCTTTCGCAAAATTACACGTATAGCTCTCGGATTAAAGACGCCGATATTTCTATTATAGACAAGTGCTCCACTTTTAACCACGTGCAGGAGTCGAGGCTTGTCCCAAAGCATAATCGAACCGAGTTTTCGCCAATTCTACCGTCTAGTTCGAGTCGAATTTCATCTCTACTTTTCAGAGAAATTGCGCGAGTATCATCACCTGGCCAACGTCTTTCGCAAAATTACACGTATAGCTCTCGGATTAAAGACGCCGATATTTCTATTATATACAAGTGCTCCACTTTTAACCACGTACAGGAGTCGAGTCTTGTCCCAAAGCATAATCGAACTTAGTTTTAGCCAATTCTACCGTCTAGTTCGAGTCGAATTTCATCTCTACTTTTCAGAGAAATTGCGCGAGTATCATCACCTGACCAACGTCTTTCGCAAAATTACACGTATAGCTCTCGGATTAAAGACGCCGATATTTCTATCATAGACAACTGCTCCACTTTTAACCACGTTCAGGAGTCGAGGCTTGTCCCAAAGCATAATCGAACCGAGTTTTAGCCAATTCTACCGTCTAGTTCGAGTCGAATTTCATCTCTACTTTTCAGAGAAATTGCGCGAGTATCATTACCTGGCCAACGTCTTTCGCAAAATTACACGTATAGCTCTCGGATTAAAGACGCCGATATTACTATTATAGACAAGTGCTCCACTTTTAACCACGTACAGGAGTCGAGTCTTGTCCCAAAGCATAATCGAACCTAGTTTTAGCCAATTCTACCGTCTAGTTCGAGTCGAATTTCATCTCTACTTTTCAGAGAAATTGCGCGAGTATCATCATCTGGCCAACGTCTTTCGCAAAATTACACGTATAGCTCTCGGATTAAAGACGCCGATATTTCTATTATAGACAAGTGCTCCACTTTTAACCACGTACAGGAGTCGAGTCTTGTCCCAACGCATAATCGAACCTAGTTTTAGCCAATTCTACCGTCTAGTTCGAGTCGAATTTCATCTCTACTTTTCAGAGAAATTGCGCGAGTATCATCATCTGGCCAACGTCTTTCGCAAAATTACACGTATAGCTCTCGGATTAAAGACGCCGATATTTCTATTATAGACAAGTGCTCCACTTTTAACCACGTACAGGAGTCGAGTCTTGTCCCAAAGCATAATCCAACCGAGTTTTAGCCAATTCTACCGTCTAGTTCGAGTCGAATTTCATCTCTACTTTTCAGAGAAATTGCGCGAGTATCATCACTCCGCCAATGTTTGTCGAAAATTAGCACATGGCCGTCTGATTTAAGATGTCACCATTTAAATTATCGATACGGCATCAAAAGGTAGACACGTACACGAGTCGAAGCTTGTCCTGAATCATGTTCGAACTAAGTTTCATCGAATTCTACCGTCTTGTTCCGGTTGAAATTAGAGTGTAGTTTCAAAAGAATCCGTGCGATTATCACCTGGCCAACGTCTTTCGCAAAATTACACGTATAGCTCTCGGATTAAAGACGCCGATATTTCTATCATAGACAAGTGCTCCACTTTTAATCACATTCAGGAGTCGAGGCTTGTCCCGAAGCATAATAGAATTAAGTTTAGTCGAATTCTACCGTCTTTTTCAGGTCAAAATTCGGGTCTACTTATATATGAAATTGTTGCTGGTTCGAGTCTTGGCCCCGCCATGTTTCTATGTGTCGGATGTTTTTCTGGGCACCTTGTCGCCGAAACCGCTGTAAATACATCGCCTAGAAAATCCTAGAGGAAGAGAGAGCCGAACTCTAGAACGATGTCATTATCAAATACCAAAAAAAGGACGTAAAAAAGGCGGAAAGACCTTACAAAGATTATTGTGCGGGCCGCAAGTGACCCAAATGTTCATAATTGTTTATAGACAAACAATGTCTTTTGGAATATTACGCGTGTAGCTCTCCGATAAAAGACGCTGATATTTCTATCCTAGACAAATGGCGCGAGTTGGGGAGCCAGCTAGAAGACTCTTTTGTGTGTCTACCGTTCACTCATCAGATCTATTATGGACTCTGGATTGCCTGCATACTTCCTGGTGCCAGTAATATATCTTAAAAAGATTCAATCCATCCAGAGCCCTTCGAATCTGTTCTACTGCGATGACAAGAGGATAATTAGTGCATGATCCGCAATTTTTCTGAAAAGTAGAGATGAAATTCGACTCGAACTAGACGGTAGAATTGGCTAAAACTCGGTTCGATTATAACTTGGGACAAGCCTCGACTACTGAACGTCGTTAAAAGTGGAGCACTTGTCTATGATAGAAATATCGGCTTCTTTTATCCTGGAGCTATACATGTAATTTTGCCAAAGACGTAGGCCCGGTGATAATCGCACGGATTCTGTTGAAACTACACTTTAATTTCAACCGGAACAAGACGGTAAAATTCGATGAAACTTAGTTTGAACATGATTCAGGACAAGCTTCGACTGGTGAACGTGTCTACGTTTTGATGCCGTATCGATAATTGAAATGGTGACATCTTAAATCAGACGGCCATGTGCTATTTTTCGACAAACATTGGCGGAGTGATGATACTCGCGCAATTTCTCTAAAAAGTAGAGATAAAATTCGACTCGAATTAGACGATAGAATTGGCTAAAACTCGGTTCGATTATGCTTTTGGACAAGCCTCGACTCCTGAACGTGGTTAAAAGTGGAGCACTTGTCTATGATTGAAATATCGGCGTCTTTAATCCGAGAGCTATACGTGTAATTTTGCGAAAGACGTTGGCAACTGGCAAGGTGATAATCGCACGGATTCTTTTGAAACTACACTCTAATTTTAACCGGAACAAGACGGTAAAATTCGATGAAACTTAGTTCGAACATGCTTCAGGACAAGCTTCGACTCGTGAACGTGTCTACATTTTGATGCCGTATCGAGAATTGAAATGGTGACATCTTAAATCAGACGGCCATGTGCTATTTTTCGACAAATATTGGTTAGGTGATGATACTCGCGCAATGTCTCTTAAAAGTAGTGATGAAATTCGACTCGAACTTGACGGTAGAATTCGCTGAAATTCGGTTCCATTATAATTTGGGACAAGTTTCGACTACAGACCGTTTCTGCGTTTTGATGCGGTAGCGATAATTGAAATGGTATCATCGTCTTGCGTATTGTATTTGGTTGAAATGATACCTGCGATAAATCATAGTTGTCTGTTTTGGACACGTTTTCTGCGACAGATCTTCATAAAATTTGGTATTGACAGAGTTCTATATACGTTTTATCATGTGTCAGTGTCCAAATCCGGATACCATATCCGGATACGCCATTGTTTTATCAGTATGGTGATACAACCGTTCATGTTGTTACAAGTGACATTTAGTAGGTACCCTTCGATTTGTGGGATGGAATTTTGTGTGATAACTTCACTCTGGTTTTCGGCGCGCAGGTTTCAAATCGTCAGACAAAAGACAGAAGCGCTCTGATAATGGCGGCTTGTAGTGCAGATATCGTTGTCGTTTTGGTTTTAGTTGCGTTCAGGGAAATCGCAGTTAATTGAGGCTAATCCAAGCATAGAAGAATACCGAAAACTGCTCTGTGCAAGGTAATTTATATATACCAGAGTGAAGTTATCACACAAAATTCTATCACACAAATCGAAGACTACCTACTAAATGTGACATATAACAACATGAACGGTTGTATCACCAAAATGATGGAACAATGGCGTATCCGGATATTGTATCCGGATTTGGACACTGACACATAATAAAACGTAT
The DNA here is from genome assembly GCF_051294905.1 of Botryllus schlosseri. NCBI lineage: Eukaryota > Metazoa > Chordata > Ascidiacea > Stolidobranchia > Styelidae > Botryllus > Botryllus schlosseri. The sequence continues at coordinate 29,612,919 of NC_137239.1, read as the reverse complement.
ATACAACTCTGTCCATACCAAATTTTATGCGGATCTGTCGCGTAAAACATGTCCAAAACAGACAACTATGATTTATTGCAAGTATTATTTCAACCAAATACAATACGCAAGAAGACGTTCAGGAGTCGAGGCTTGTCCCAAAGCAGTTTTAGCCAATTCTACCGTCTAGTTCGAGTCGAATTTCATCTCTACTTTTCAGAGAAATTGCACGAGTATCATCACCTGGCCAACGTCTTTCGCAAAATTACACGTATAGCTCTCGGATTAAAGACGCCGATATTTCTATCATAGACAAGTGTTCCACTTTTAACCACGTTCAGGAGTCGAAGCTTGTCCCAAAGCATAATCGAACCGAGTTTTAGCCAATTCTACCGTCTAGTTCAAGTCGAATTTCATCTCTACTTTTCAGAGAAATTGCACGAGTATCATCACCTGGCCAACGTCTTTCGCAAAATTACACGTATAGCTCTCGGATTAAAGACGCCGATATTTCTATCATAGACAAGTGTTCCACTTTTAACCACGTTCAGGAGTCGAAGCTTGTCCCAAAGCATAATCGAACCGAGTTTTAGCCAATTCTACCGTCTAGTTCGAGTCGAATTTCATCTCTACTTTTCAGAGAAATTGCACGAGTATCATCACCTGGCCAACGTCTTTCGCAAAATTACACGTATAGCTCTCGGATTAAAGACGCCGATATTTCTATCATAGACAAGTGTTCCACTTTTAACCACGTTCAGGAGTCGAAGCTTGTCCCAAAGCATAATCGAACCTAGTTTTAGCCAATTCTACCGTCTAGTTCGAGTCGAATTTCATCTCTACTTTTCAGAGAAATTGCACGAGTATCATCACCTGGCCAACGTCTTTCGCAAAATTACACGTATAGCTCTCGGATTAAAGACGCCGATATTTCTATCATAGACAAGTGTTCCACTTTTAACCACGTTCAGGAGTCGAGGCTTGTCCCAAAGCATAATCGAACCGAGTTTTAGCCAATTCTACCGTCTAGTTCGAGTCGAATTTCCTAGACGAAGCTTGTATAGCACCTTCATCTTGCCAAATATTTAAGCTGTAGCAAATGTCTCGAGAGTCCAAAACAACGACCACTTATAGAAAACATTACCACATATTGACGGATCGCCAACAAATCGCGAACTCTCACATCGCTATTGACCTTGCTGTTCAGGTTGACATTACTGCTGTAGGCATACTGAAGAGCCGTTAGTAGTGAAAGAAATGAACGAGTTCTCGCACGAAGGAGTCAGACTACATGACAAAGAAATACTGATGTAGCCATCGCGCCAGGAATTCTACTATCTCCAGACCCACTCGATGTAAACATGACTTTTCGCTACCCTCCATCCTGGATATGACAATAATAAAATCTCACAAGGCATTATAAGGAAGACACAGACGTATATTGTTTTCTCAGACATAAAATGTTACAGAAATTGGCGATATAACTGATTATCTCCATTACTGCCAAGTAACACAATGTATCATATCAGTGAATATAAACATATAGCAGTCTCCCTTTGCAGGAAAGCAGAAGCAAACATATAGACTATTGTAACACTGTCAGTTATGGCAACATGCTTGTAATAGCAGCATATGGATTCAATGAACACTAACAGTGGCACAATATATCAATGCACTATTCCAACTGTACACATACGTACTGTACATGCAAGGCTGTGGCATCTGTATGTTTGTACCAGCATCATAAACAGGGGCAGACAGTGGTTGAGAGCCGCAATAGAATTTCAAAGAAAAGAACATGTGAACTCAGCAACAATAACCGGAATTACCAAAGGTCATGTAGTGGACACAGACTCTTCAACAGAAGAGAGCTAACAAAGGACATATTATCATGCACATGATTCCAGTTCAGCACAAAGTCCCAACAGGCTGTGAATACAGTGAATCGATACAACTCAAACATATGCTTCTGGGAGCTTCGGTGCAAATAGCTAGTCAACAAAACTGCAAAATATTATTCAAAGACATGGTGCGATTGGATGTTAAGTGAATAACGCTACTAGGTGATTTGGTGCAAAGAGTCAACAAAACTGCAAAATACTACTCAAATATGCCTGGCATCGAGGGGAGGCAGAGTTGTCAAAGACATGGTGCGATTGGATGTTGGGTGAATAACAGTACTAGATGACTCTGTGCAGAGGAGTATATATAAAGATATGGTGTGATTGGATGTTGGGTGAAAAACGCTACTAGGTGATTTGGTGTAAAGAGTCAACGAAACCGCAAAATATTATTCAAATATGATGAGGTGATTGGTGACGAGCCTGCTCCACCCCTTGCAAGCCGTTTTGAAATGATCCGGACCCGTGCGCCTAGATTATGCCGAATTGATCAATGCCGTAATATTCTGCTTTCTCCAACTGAGTGGCTAAATAGCGACACCATAGATCATTTCATGTCAATGATGAATACACAATTTCCCGAAGTAGATGGATTGACGTCTTGCGGGTATTATAGTCGGGACCGTGCGGGACCGGTTTACGCCCCAGCACAGGAATCAAAATTTATCCAAATAGTTAATATAAATAACAATCATTGGGTCACCGTTTCGAATATGTTTTGTGAAGATGGCCAGATATGCGTGTATGATTCCGCCTACAATTCTTCGGCATATAACGATGAAACTATATGTTCGATCGGAATGCTGTGTAGACCGCGTTCGAGCACTCTCAGCATACTATTTCCAAGGGTCCAACAGCAAAGTAATAGTAGTGATTGCGGTGTCTTCGCTATAGCCAATGCCATAAGCCTGTGTTTTGGGTTCAATCCAGAAACGGTGGTGTATGAGCAGCAACTTCGGCAGAAGTGCCTCACAATGATTGAAAGAGATCATGTCGATTTACTGGATTTCTTTGTCGTGGATCCAACACCAATCCCCTTCTCAGCTATAAACCTGCCAGTATTTTGTATATGCAAGTTGCCTTATGCCCATTCCCAACCTGAAATGGTAAAATGTGATGCATGTGACACATGGTATCATGGTGAATGCCATCCTCAACCGATTCCGAATGGTGTTTGGAGTGAACCATCTTTTCTATGGTTTTGTTCTGAATGTGAAAAATCCAGTACTTCCTAAATATAATGTTTCGGTATTGTTGACTGCTATTCATATTCGGAAAGCAATCCTTTCATTTTCTGTGCAATAAAAATACAATTTTCAATCGTCGTGTGCATTATGCTGTGCTATTTTTCGACAAACATTGGCGAGGTGATGATACTCGCGCTATTTCTCTGAAAAGTAGAGATGAAATTCGACTCAAACTAGACGGTAGAATTGGCTAAAACTCGGTTCGATTATGCTTTGGGACAAGCTTCGACTCCTGAACGTGGTTAAAAGTGGAACACTTGTCTATGATAGAAATATCGGCGTCTTTAATCCGAGAGCTATACGTGTAATTTTGCGAAAGACGTTGGCCAGGTGATGATACTCGTGCAATTTCTCTGAAAAGTAGAGATGAAATTCGACTCGAACTAGACGGTAGAATTGGCTAAAACTCGGTTCGATTATGCTTTGGGACAAGCTTCGACTCCTGAACGTGGTTAAAAGTGGAACACTTGTCTATGATAGAAATATCGGCGTCTTTAATCCGAGAGCTATACGTGTAATTTTGCGAAAGACGTTGGCCAGGTGATGATACTCGTGCAATTTCTCTGAAAAGTAGAGATGAAATTCGACTCGAACTAGACGGTAGAATTGGCTAAAACTCGGTTCGATTATGCTTTGGGACAAGCTTCGACTCCTGAAGGTGGTTAAAAGTGGAACACTTGTCTATGATAGAAATATCGGCGTCTTTAATCCGAGAGCTATACGTGTAATTTTGCGAAAGACGTTGGCCAGGTGATGATACTCGTGCAATTTCTCTGAAAAGTAGAGATGAAATTCGACTTGAACTAGACGGTAGAATTGGCTAAAACTCGGTTCGATTATGCTTTGGGACAAGCTTCGACTCCTGAACGTGGTTAAAAGTGGAACACTTGTCTATGATAGAAATATCGGCGTCTTTAATCCGAGAGCTATACGTGTAATTTTGCGAAAGACGTTGGCCAGGTGATGATACTCGTGCAATTTCTCTGAAAAGTAGAGATGAAATTCGACTCGAACTAGACGGTAGAATTGGCTAAAACTCGGTTCGATTATGCTTTGGGACAAGCTTCGACTCCTGAACGTGGTTAAAAGTGAAACACTTGTCTATGATAGAAATATCGGCGTCTTTAATCCGAGAGCTATACGTGTAATTTTGCGAAAGACGTTGGCCAGGTGATGATACTCGTGCAATTTCTCTGAAAAGTAGAGATGAAATTCGACTCGAATTAGACGGTAGAATTGGCTAAAACTCGGTTCGATTATGCTTTGGGACAAGCTTCGACTCCTGAACGTGGTTAAAAGTGGAACACTTGTCTATGATAGAAATATCGGCGTCTTTAATCCGAGAGCTATACGTGTAATTTTGCGAAAGACGTTGGCCAGGTGATGATACTCGTGCAATTTCTCTGAAAAGTAGAGATGAAATTCGACTCGAACTAGACGGTAGAATTGGCTAAAACTCGGTTCGATTATGCTTTGGGACAAGCTTCGACTCCTGAACGTGGTTAAAAGTGGAACACTTGTCTATGATAGAAATATCGGCGTCTTTAATCCGAGAGCTATACGTGTAATTTTGCGAAAGACGTTGGCCAGGTGATGATACTCGTGCAATTTCTCTGAAAAGTAGAGATGAAATTCGACTCGAACTAGACGGTAGAATTGGCTAAAACTGCTTTGGGACAAGCCTCGACTCCTGAACGTCTTCTTGCGTATTGTATTTGGATGAAATAATACTTGCAATAAATCATAGTTGTCTGTTTTGGACATGTTTTACGCGACAGATCCGCATAAAATTTGGTATGGACAGAGTTGTATATACGTTTTATCATGTGTCAGTGTCCAAATCCGGATACAATATCCGGATACGCCATTGTTTCATCATTTTGGTGATACAACCGTTCATGTTGTTATATGTCACATTTAGTAGGTACCCTTCGATTTGTGTGATAGAATTTTGTGTGATAACTTCACTCTGGTTTTATATATAGGCTATGCTTCTTATATAATCATAGTTAAGGACTTGTCTTGAGGTAATACGATATAACTTCATAGAACTAGTCTAGTCTTTCTGGTAATATGGTGTCCATATCATAACTGGGCGGCTATATCTGAATATAATTCTTTGATTCATATCAAACCAACTAATAAACTATAGAACTTGTGGGGCTAATCATGAGCACATTTCCTGGATATCAACTTACTCCAACCTTACTTTAAGGATTTGCTGTAAATGAATATAGGTCATTAGGTGGGTATTAGTCGATCAATAAATCGAGCAATCATTTGCTGTTGTGCTTTTTGTTGAACAAGAACAATCGGTTGCTGTTGCTGTAATACATAAAAGCTGGAAAACCGATGTAGAAGTGATCTCATTGATTCAGACTGTAGCTTATATCTTATGAATTGTGAATTGTGTGAAATTGTTTGTATCTATAATAGTATTGCATGGCTGGTGGTTGCGTAAGAATGCAAATTGCACGGTAAGGCTAAGAATAGAAAGCAACCATAATATGATGATCGCAATCGGTCTCTGTATAAAAGATACATATGAAATGCTCATCCAGTAAGTTATAAACTCAGAATTAGTATATTGTTTTCCAAGTGGGCCTACCTTTGCCATCTACATTATCCATATGTTTTAGATGTATTGAAGGTAGCTTTTAGTGATATAATAAACGCTGCGGAGACTATCGTGGCTTGCTCACGTCTTTGTCATTGTCTGGACTGAAAATGAAGCGCAGCGGCCAAAACGAAAACGTCAGCTGAACAAACAATTTTTGAATAATTCGGCGTCAACTGATGGTCAAGGTATACCCTTTTATTCCGTGAAATATGGTACATATATGTAAAACGTTTATAATTTGTAGATGATGTTTTTCCTGCACTGCAAGGAAGAAACATAATCCAAGTATTCAGATACAAGACATGCCAATTTCAAGAACGCGGTCATCTTATGATTCTAGCAATGAAAGTGTGGCAAGCAGGAGTGATATCAATGATGCTCGCAATGCAAGTTTGCCATCATTAAGCGAAAAGAGTGTTCAAGAATGGCATGATCCCAACATTGAATGTAACGGCCAGAGATCTAAGTCCTGCAGTAAGTTCCTAGCACTTTGATGCGTTCTGGAATTTGAGAATAAAGTCTCTCTGTTTTTCAGATGCTCCTTCATTTAAAATCATCGTTGAACTACAAAATTTTGACCATCAACAATGTGGCCTGTCATAAAGTAATGGTAAGTTTATCACATATGATGGTCAATCCAACTTTCTTGTAATCGAATCCTTTTTAGCTTGTGCATCAAAGACATAAAGTTGCAGAAAAACCAGATGATGGATTTCCTCAGACATCATATCGACAATGACTCCAAAAGACCTCAATCGAGTGCCCCAATTTTACTGGAAGATATAATTGAAGATCCCTGTGAAACCTTGTCACAGCTGGAACACCTTTGAACAACGGCAAAGTCTGAACTGGTATGTTTTTGTTTCTCATTCGAACAAAGCGATTGACAGTCTAAATCAGGGGTGTCCGCCGACACCAAGGAATCATTTTCAGACACAACAGGGGTCCTTTTCGAAATAAGTTCTATAATCAGAAATTGAATTGCCCATGTGATTTATTGCGAAATCGCAAAGTCAACCAAGCCTTTGATTAGCGTGACCATGAAATTTATGGTGTCGATGGTTTTATCTAGAATGCCCATAAATGTTATTGTTAATTCTGGTGCAAACCATTCATGCAAGGCAGTACCATCTGTATTGTGTACCACTAATATAATGTTTTACAGGTAGCCGCTTTAATGGGAATCCGGGGTGTACAATTGCCGGAAACTGTCGGAAATATGATGACCCGCATAGCTGTAAAGAAAGTAGGAAAAACCAGTCTTAAGGGTCAAAACAACAAGAGTGACACTTGAAAAGACTATTAGACGTAAGTTAACAACGGTTATTGACGGGAATTAAACGTAATCAACGTAAAAAAAAGTTGAGCCCTAGCCGCAATTTTTCAACATTTTAATCGTTTGACGTCATATTTGGTAATACGAATACTGATGTCGTGATTTGCTAAGTTACCTACTTTAGTACTCTAGTTGTTAATGAGTTTTAGCAGAAAATATTCAGCTGCAATTGAATATATTATTGCAATATGAATATATTATTCAATAGTATATTGGAATTCTTTACCTCCAAGAGTCTCTTATATCAATGAAACTTGTTCGTTGTCTGATGTATAATATACCATGACTGGACAGTGGACATCTTCATCTAGTTATATCTCTTTTTAGGAGCATGCAGATCGGCTCATCCTGACCTCGAGATCCCAGATAAAAGAACTAAAGATCAGGTTGCAAGATCTCTAACTGTTGCTGGATCTTGCAAGGTAATTTTGTTGTTAAGTTAAGCCTGTGTGGTGTGACAGTTGTGTCTTTGATAATATTATTGAACTCTAAGTGAATTGTTGTTACCGCTCTTCTTCAGAACATTGTATATCAGTGGTCCCCCAACTTTACAAGAAAATTTACGAGACAGACCTTTACAATTTCCCTCCGCGGGTCGCATTTGTCTCGCATGGGGAGATTAAAATTTAATTTGAATAACTCTACTTTGTGTTGATTTACAAAATAATTTTAAGCAACTTCGATTTTAGTTTAGACAATACCCTGTCTAAAGATTTTTATACTCAAGGAATTTAAATTTATGGATCGTGTGAATTTCTGGAAGGTACTACGCAGTCATAAAAATTGTCTCGCAGACCACAGTTTGGGAACCACTGCATATATTTGCTGTGTCGTGCATGGAAGGAGCGATCAATATCACATCAGCCTCTCACAGGCAACGATTACCATATTAACAATAAAATAATAATGTGGAGAACAATCTTCACCCCGTGCCCAAACTATAGGTTTTGAAATCCGTTTCCAGCAGCAGCCACTTCATGACGCCAATAGCATGAAAATCATCTCTATAATGACAGGCGTTATTGAACAGGTTCTGGTGTCTCATCTTGACAGCGTAACTGCGTTGATTATATTTTCAGTGTGAAAGTAAAGGTCATGTTGCTTTTGAAAGAGGACTTCAAGTCTTTTGGTGAATGTGACTTAGACCACCATCCCACTTTACTCACAACCAAACACAGAACAACTTTTATTCTACAGTGATAATAATCAATTGTACTAATCTACTCGTTTATGTTATAGGGTGGCGATAAAGAAGATAACAGGAACAAGGCTGTCATCACAGAGTCTGACAATTCCGACAACGATTTCGAACTCATGCTTAGGCAGCAATATTTGCTGAAGTGATTGCGCAGTTCTGTGCTGATTTAATACACGAACAAAGCCATGCATGATTTGTAAAATTATCAGTCAGTCTTCCTTGATAAGGGCATTGCAGGATGTGGCAGGTCCAGGTACCTAACTAGGGTCAGGGGTCACCTAGGGTCAGGGGTCATCTAGGGTCAAGCAAGATATGATGACAATGTCATACAGGTATCATTGAAGATATCCTATATATGTGCAAATGTGTCGACAGATTTATATAAACAATACATATGACTAGATATATTTTCAAGTAGTTGAGACATATACACAATATATATGCAATATATTCTGTGTTTGCTGGGAAGGCTGATTTTTTGATGAACAAGGAGTGTTTCGTTGCTATCAAAGCATTACGCTCCAACCCTGAAATTCATATCACGAGTTATATTGGTATGCAGCCTTGTCTTGTTAATGTTCAATTGTTCATGGTCGAAAATGTTTGCTCAAAAATATATATTTAACCCGAACAGAACAAGTCGTTTCATGACAGTCTCTGGTTGGAAAACTTGGATCCATGCTCTGGAGCATAATATTTGTCTATACGTTTAGATTAGGATTTCACTTTGACGGTAGAATCTCTCTGCGGGTCGATCAAAATGCCGTCACGGGCCGATTCCGACCCGCGGTCCGTATGTTGCCCGTCCCTGCGCTAGATGCTGGACGTGATATGTTCATTAAATATGTGTTTCTTCATTTTGGTGCCATAAATGTTGCGATCACACCAAAAGTATCGTCGGAAGCGTTATACGTAAATATTGCATTAGCTTCCATCTATCTTTGCGGAAATGGTTTTCGGCACTCCTCGTTCATATCAAAACGAAGACGCGGATTTTCAAGACACGACCACGTACTTCAAGAAGTACAGCAGCAAAATTAGCTTTGAAATAATAAAAGTCCACTAATTTCTACATAAATAGTATGATGTAATCTTCAAGAAAAATCACTATTTTGCTGTTTATCACAAGCCTACAGTTCATATTTGCACAAGACAGATGAAGGTTGCACCATAATAGAGCTACAATTGAGCTAAAACTTTAGGGGGTCCGCGCGGGTCCGTGACGGTCAAAAGGGGTCCACGAAGCCAAAAAGGTTGAGAACCACTGGCCTAGCAGGATAGCTGCGGACACCATTTTTCGAGTCTTTGGTATGACCCGGCCGGGGATCGAACCCACGACCTACCGCTCGAGAAGCCGGACGCATAACCATTACACTCTCTTAAAAGAGGAGGTATGGTAATCCCACTAAAATGTCAATGTCTCAATCCCAAGTTGGATGCTTATCGGTTAATTAAAGAAACAAAACATAAAATTTTAGATTTATTTAGAAGTTAGGAACGTATTTTTTTGCATAGTGTCGCGGAGAGAGTAAATTGTGTATTTTGGGCGTATGTCACAATGGTGCACGTGTTTTACGCAACTATTTAAAAGTAGCAACTCGTTTCGGACAAGTTGTATGCGAAAGCTACGGTGACTTACTTTTAATCAAACTTTCCGACAGTGTAATTAAGTGTCACATCGCAGTATAATAGAGGCTACAGCAAACAGCAAGGTAGCCTTGGTTTCAAAAGATATCGAATAATCACAACCTAAACAGGACTTCGCCAGCTTTGCCTTGCATAAACTTCATTAGGCTATAATTAACCAACCACATACAAATATCTTATATCAAAAAGACTTCATTAAATGAAGTTTCCAATATTACATTGAGTTGCATTGTATTGAATTTAGGGTTAAATTTCATTTTTGAAGGCTTACCTGTTCGCAACATTTGTTTTGAAGTTTAACCGGTCCGCGAGATCAAGTTGAAAACCACTATACTGTACTATACTATGTAGTTAAACAGCTTGGATTTGTCAAAACTACACATACTCTTTGCACTTTCAAAAGTAAAAACTATAGTTTTGGGACAAGTTTACATCACTTCAGAACAACAAGAAGAATACGATTTTCGCTGTGATTTCGGTATATATAGATTGGTGTGCGTCTATAAATGGTAAAGAATGAGTATTGAACAGAATTTTAGGTGGGGCAATGCCCCAGTTGCCCTATAGGACGAGCCGCCATTGACCGGGGACAATTGTAACACTTTTTGGATTTTCCAACATTACGTGTTGTTCTCATGGAAATTTCATTTCCAACGTTTTATATAAGGAAGCCAACAACTCGATAGTTTATATAGAAACTAAAATGGAACTCAATCAACACTCAATCGTGGAAATTTTGGGTTGCGAAAATCGCCGCTCAAATGTTACAATCGCCCCGTACCCAGGGGCAATTGTACCACCCAAGGTGGGCAATTATAACAGTGTTATTTATAAGTGAAAACAAACAAAATGAACAACGAAAACGGGACCACAACTTGTATTATTGCATCAAACTAAACAAATAGAAGTTTGAACGCTTCCAGACTACGCCCCATAGCATTTTGGCATTTAAATACAATATCACCCTTCGTGCCTTCTTCATGAGCTCAAAGTGTACAAGAACCAAATTCATTCAATCATCTCCCTACACATATTAGGCATCTTTTACCAAGGTGCTGTTGTTCAGCGTGCACAATGGGTTGGGTATTGGGTCACCTGCGAAGGGGCGAAACCGACCTGGCCAAAATATTTTGGTTGAATGCGTCAAAGAATGAGGATTCAGCCATGGGCAAGTTCTTAAGTGACCATTGAAGGTCGACACACCAAAAGTCGATCAACATGAGAAAGGGTGGTAGAATCACGGAAATAACCGAACCGCAAGATTCACATCACCACTGCTGTATGGCCATTCCGACAGATGATCATGTTAGAATTGGTATGAGAAGGTATTACCTGTTCTGGTATTGAACTTCTGACTGTTTCAAGATTCATCTGCAGTAGATAAATGGCTATACCAACATATGAACAAAGATATTCAGCATTGAAAAGATGTTGTAACGGGGCAAAAGTAACAGAGTGTTACGTTTGCCCCTGACACGCTCGACCATGATTAGTGTCTCAGTATGGTACCTATCCAGCGATGCAAGTCCTAGTTTTTGTATCATCAAGGTAGACTGTGGTAACATTGTTCCAGCTACATATATTACGATGTAACCACTTGAGGTATTATTCGTCTGAAAAAATTATTCCAGATCAGAAAATATTTACTCAAGTGTCCGAAATTTCGTTTTTTTTCAAATTATTTCGGAGTGTCGCGTCGTATCTCAACGTAACTTCACGTATGTTAGGAGAGATAACTACCACATGCGCAGTGCGCACACGAAATATCAAGGCGATTTATCCACCCTACTAGCGGTGAGGTCGATTGTTACATTTGCCCCTAGTTACATTTGTCCCCGGTCTCCCCTACACCTCTCATCCCCGCGGTTGTATAGAGATTAGAGAAACATAAATTCTCTACAATTAATGTACATGAGGCGAATAACGTTACACTGCATTATAAAAGCGCGGTGGTTGATAAACGCTGCATTTGGTAAGCATGCACGTTTTTCCATCATGACACATAAATATTAAAATTTGTGTTGCCGAACATTGCAACAGTACCAGTGCCAGAAAATTCTCACGCACCTCAGTCTGAAAATCCCTGCCATAATGATATTAGTTTGTTTAGCCTACCGATTGGGTACATCAACCATTTCAGGAAGTCAACTAGTAACTTCACTGAATGAAACTCCGAACAGCAATATTTCGTGAAAAGGTAATAACAAACACTGAATGACCGCTATTTTTGGTGAACTCCGTTAGTTTAATCATCGAGTATCATCGCGTAATACACGGAACCGATTTATATCCGAGAACATTGGCTGCAAAATATTCACACTTGGCTCAAATAATGAGATATAGAGCAACCGGACTTCTTTCAAACGGTATAGGTACATATTTGCACCTAAAATTACGCAGATAATGTGATATTCAAGTTATATTAGGGATAACCTATGTCCTCTTTTAAGAGGTTTGGTCATCCTTTTTCAAGAAATGTAAATGTCCTCCGAGGACGCCTAAATGTCCTCTTTTTCCGCAATTTGTCCTCTCTCTATAGCTTTGAGAGTTGAACGACTGCGTACAAAAACAACTAAACATGTCCTAATAGAGGAGAAAACTGGTTTTCGACGGGATTGCATGGAATTTACACAGTAAACAAGACGTATAAGAATATCATTGTTACCACATTTACAAAAGTACGATTTAAAACCATGTTTAGATTATGACTAGGGCGATTTTTTTTTTATCTAGAAAAAGGAAAATTTTAACCTAAACATCAAAATTTTGACTCTTTTTACTTAAACAAACTGAATTTTGACCAAATTTCGACCTAACGTATGCAAATTAGGTGTTTTCACACATTAATTGTACCACTTATCTTCATTTCTGGTTGGAACTGGCTGTCCTAACGAAGTAGTTTAGCCTGAAAAAACGTTTATGGCTTAGAAACAGGCAAATTTTTACACGAAAAAACTAATATTATAACAAAGTCTGGCCCTATGAAGAATCCAGTACTTACAATACGTATTATGGGTAAAATAATTAAAATTTGTTGTAGTAAAACGAGAAATACTTTCTTACATTCTCGGGTAGAGAGTGCATGTCCTTACTAAGAAGCTTGCCAAAAATGGAGAAAGAACGTTCAACAGCAGCAGTTGTTAACTGACAACACTCAAGTTGTGCGTACACTGCTGGTGAAACACCGTGTTTCTTCATTCTGACAATGTTGTCTACATCACAGGGCTGTAACCGAGTCACTAAGTTTCGAGTCACAAGTCAATCTCACTTTTATAGTTTTGTCTCGAGTCAAGTCGAGCCATTTTCAATTCACCACCGAGTCAAGTCCGAGTCCAAGTCATGGATTAGAGTATCGAGCCCGAGTCCAAGTCATTGTGTTGACTGTTCAGTTCCCAGTTAATGTCATGTCAAATCCACTTTTTGCAACGCTGATCGGCGATATCGAATGCTTCGCATTAATAATACACTAATTTTCCTCACTTTTAACAGTATCTGGTAGCATTGTCAAGTACCAGTACTGATAGACCTAATAATACCAGTGTGATAACCAGAGGTGGTCAAAGTAGTCACCGTCGCTACTCAAGTAGAAATAGAAGTAACTCCGGAATTTCTACTCAAGTAGAAGTAGGAGTGGTGGTTCACAAGTAAGGAAGTAGGTATTCTACGCTTATTTTTGCCTACAAAACTGAAAACTGTCAAGTATAAGTAGAAGTAGTCTAAAACCATAGCTACTTAAAAAGAAGTGTGAGTAGGCAAAATCTACTTCAATTACTTCAAAAAGTAGATGTACTTCGTTACTGACCACCTCTGGTGATAACTTTACTATTCTTCGAAATTACAATGAAATGCCTGTCTTGGTAGAACCAGTCTCGAGTCATATGACTTGGTCCGAGTCATGCGCAATGACTCGAGTACAAGTCGAGTCAATACACAACTTGGCTCGAGTCAAGTCGAGTCACCAAAAAAATCTCGACTCGAGTCATTACAACCCTGCTATATCACAGTTTTCATCATGCGCTTCGTAATGTAAGAATGATGCAATGCCCAAGAAGTCTTTCTTCAGTTAGGATATTGCGGTACGTTGACCATAACACCATGTCTACCTATTTGTTTTATTTGTCCGTTTATTAATCACAATAAATGAGCAGACAATTGGAAGTTTACAACGGTAAGCCTATTGTAGCCGTTCCCTCGCTCATCTAACACTGTAGCAGAAGAGGATGACTATTCCTTTCAGGTTCTTCCCTGGATACACAGACAGCACCGATTGGAGCGGATATATCATGTATTCACCAAAACGCACAGGGCACAAGCCCCTGCACGCGTCACGCTCTCGACAACACAACTCAGAAGGCCCTTTTCCCTTGCTGATTGCCTGAGTGGTCTTGCCGCGCCTATGTCATAGGTCAGGCTGTTACACTATAAAGCAGTGGTTCTCAACCTTTTTGTCTTCGCGGACCCCTTTCGGACCATCACAGACCCCCGCGGACCCCCAAAGTTTTAGTTCAAATATAGCTCAATTATCGTGCAATCGTCATGTGTCTTGTGCGAATGATAACTGCTAATAAACCAATGATGATGAACTGTAGGCTTAGTGATGAACAGCAAAAAAAATAGTTTTCTTGAAAATAAGATCATAGTATTAAAGTATGAATTGGTTTGACTTCTATCATTTCAAAGTGAATTCTGCAACTGCATTTCTTGAAATACGTGGCCGTGTCTCGGAAATCCACGCCTTCGATTTAATATAAACGAGCTAAGGGCCAAAATCTATTTCCACAAATATGGGTGGTTGGCGAATAAAATAATAACGCGTGATGCTGCCGACAACACGTTTGGGTATGATCGCAACAAATATGGCAGTAAAATTTGCAAACATGCCTGATCATTTCTATCAAGCAGCTTATCTTGAAGTTATTATAGAAAAATGGTTATGTATATATCACAGGAGAAAATGAATTTTTATATTCATTTCGCCGACACCGTGATTGACCTTTCTCATCCAACTTTCCCCCCCCACAATCCCCACCAAAACATCTCTAGACAGCAAGCTGTTTGTATCCGTAGGCTATTGGCAATTTAGAAATTAAAATGAGTCTGCACAGTAGAATATATCCTCTCAGACGGTCATTCTGTTGATATGAGCTCTGGAGTTTTACTATAGTAATGAAGCGAAACAGCCTCGTGATTTTTCGAATAAAAAAAAATACAAATTATGTTATCAACTATTTTGAGGCTTCTGGACCCCCGGCTGAGAACCACTGGCCTAGGCCAATGTGGTTGTCTGATCTCAAAGACTACTCATTTCGAATCCTTCATATCTTTTCAATGTATTGCAGTTTTGTGGTGTTTTGAAATGATTAAAATATTAATAGAGTGATACTGATGCAATTGCCACCCCATTTTTATCGCTTGCTTTTTCCATACTATCTGTTTTACTTTCACACTGTGCATGCCTCTTATTTACTTCGCCTAGGCTAAGGTGGGTTTCTGATCTTAAAGGCTACTTTAAGTTGTTTCGACACCTTCCTATCCTTTCATTGTATCGCAGTCTTGTGATGTTTTGAAACGATGAAAATATTAATAAACCTGATTGATTGATTGCAATAACTCCGGTTGACAGTGACCGGCAAGAGCTATTTCTTTGTTAGTATTCTTGTGAACTGAGGCGTGAAACCGGCTGATTACTATCATCAACAGCCACCATCAGTTAGGTTTAAGTTGAGTCGCTTTAGCAGATATTTGATCAATATTCTGATATGAGGCTGTTGATTATACCGAAACCAAGGATAAGTAGGTAATGCATGGTACCGGTACTTTCGGTACATGCCTGCAGCGCTGCGATCTCGCAAAATGTCTGTAAGCCCGGACCATTCTAGGTTAGGTTCTGTATTTTCATTTCTTTTATGGTATGGCAAATGCTCGAGTTCGACCTTACTAAACTTACAGGAAGGACTATTTAATTATTAGAAGGCTAAGTCCATTTAGGGCCGTGATTCTCAACCGGGGGAAGCATTTTCAGGAGGTCCGCGAAGCCTCTAAATAGTTGATAATCTAATTTGTATTTTTTGAATTATAAAAATCACGAGGCAGTTTCGCTTGATAACTAGTAAAACTCGAGAGCTCACATCAACAGAATGACCATATCTAGTGAAATATCCTACTTTGCAGGGGCAGACTCATTTTAATTGCTAAATTGCCAATAGCCCACTGCTACAATCATTTTGCTGTTTGGAGATGTTTTGTTGTGGATTGTAGAAAAAAAGTTGGATGAGTAACGTCAATCACGGTGACTTCGAAATGTTTACAAGAATCCATTTTCTCCTGTGATATGCACAACCATTTTTTCATAATAACTTCAAGATAAGCTGCTAGAAAGAAACGACCAGGCTCATGATGTTATGTTCATTAAACAATTTTGTTTGTCAATTCTTTGTGCCATATTTGTTAAGATCATACCTATAAATGTGTCGTCGGAAGCGTTACGCATTTTTATTACATTCACCACCACATATATTTGTGGAAATCGATTTCATATCAAATCGAAGGCACGTATTTTCAAGACGCAACCGCGTATTTCAAGAAATGCATTTGCAGGATTCGCTTTGAAAAAATAGAAATCAATCCAATTTCTACATTAAATAGTATGGTCTTATTATCAAGAAAAACCATTTTGTTGGCAGTTGTCATTTGCACAAGAAAGATGACAATTGCACGATAATTGAGCTAAATTTGAACTAAAACTCCGTGGGGGTCCGCGAAGACAAAAAGGTTGATAACCACTGATTTAGGGGATTGATGTATATCGCCGGTATATGATGTTAATCTCATTTGCTATACCGGTATGGTTTCGTATTGTACTGTGTCAGTTTTCCTCTCAGGCTCTTACATACTGTATGAACTATGGTGGTGTTTTGAATTGAAATGGGTGAAATCAGGGATATCTAGTATACTCTGAATACTAAGGCCATAGTTATCCGCATTTGTTATCGTTTTGTTTCTTTATTTTCAATTATTTCCAATATTTTCTGTTCTGCTTCAGATTGATATATTTTGTTAGCATGGAAAGTGAAGGTGATGAGGAGTCTAGTCCCGAATCATCACATGGAACCCAAAAAGTTACCGGTATGTCGATCCTCATATTTCATTCACTTTTATTGGTTCAGTGCACCTTAGCACATTCTTCGTCAATGGCTCTCTTTGACTATCATCTGTTAATGTGACCTGATCCATATAAAAGTCCTTAGTCATATGTTGCTTTGAACATTAGTACTATTTCTGTGTTTTGATATAGATGTGATTGTATCCATTTCTTACATAATGTGACTCGTCCTTTGCAATACACACTAGCCTATACTACCTAGGCCTTTACGTCTTTGTCTATTCACTATTCTTTGTTGTAGCATACATATTTGAGATTTTCACATCTTTTTGAATACTCGACTGAAAGCCTAATATTGGAGTCAAAGTCAAAACACTCAGTTACAGGGTTTTGCCCAGCCCACTATATTATTTGTAACATATTACGTACACAACATAAATTAACTGCATTTCAAGTAGCCTACTGCATCAAATCAATATATTCTGTGTCATGTAGGCCTATAATTTTAAGTCCATCTCTGATTACTTGCAATTATCAATAAACTCTATCTTTTAAGGAATTGACACTTCTTTCAAACTACGAACATGAAATGAGTCTTTTATTGTTTTAGTGACATCAGAAACAACGGTCAGTGTGAAGTCAAACGTGCCTCCTCGTCGTAGCGCAAAGCAATTGTGGCTCCATGCTGCCCTCATGTGTGGACGAGACTTTTTGTACGCTGTGGAAGTCGTTCTCGTGACCCCGATCATGCTTCAGCTAGGTATCTTTCAGTATACAGTTAAATAATATATTCATTGAAGTAATCCCGAATATTTTCGGCTGACACTCGTCAGTGGTGATCATCGGCTGCAACTAGTAAAGAATGGAAAAGAACATTGTATATTGACGTCGTGTCACCAAATATGACGTCACAGGCTTAAAAACTTGAATGTAATTGAGGCAAACAGATGCCATAAGCTCAATGTGCTATTTTTAGATTATACACTAGGTTTGTTCAAAAATAACTGTTTTCCAAATTTTACTGGTTAGTTCAGTGGTTCCCAACCTTTATGACCTCGCGGACCGATAAATTCTACGTTTGTTGATATACAAAGTTATTTTCAATTTACTACTAGTTATTTTTGAACGACACTATTATACACAACTTCTTTCTAATTGTCAAATATTCGGGTTTATTGCAATATCTGTTGGGTAGCTTTTTCATGAAAATTACAATTTTCTTTTGTTTCAGGAATGCCGGAATACCTGTACAGCTACATCTGGTTCATCAGCCCCACTTTTGGCCTTCTGCTGGGGCCGTTGATCGGAAATTGGAGTGACAAATGCAGCTCCCCTTGGGGAAGAAGAAGGCCCTTTATTCTCGGCTTTGTTGTCGGGACTCTTGTTGGATTGACGTTGATGATTTTCAGCAAAGATCTAGGTTTGCATACGAGGGGGTCAAAGTTGGCACTCATATAGAAGTAGTCACTGTGAATTTCTACTCGAGCACAAGGAGCAAGTGAATTTCAAAAATGTGCGTATACTCAATCAGAAGCTTAGCTTCTGCGGTTGGAATTGAGCCATATTTGACGTGCAGCGCTTTTGGCCAAAATAACAATTTTATCAAATAGCCTGTAAAATTGGAAGAAAAAATTTATTTTTGAACAATGCTAATGCACATACTCTCAACAGTAAATCGGGGTAGAGGTAGGCTAATGCCGTCAATGTCTACTCAATTACAATAGGAATAGTAGTTTCCAAGACAAGTCTAAACTACTTTGAGTGGAAGGTCTGACAAATACTCTTGAAAGTTGTTTCCAAAAGTCTATTTTGTCGAGGGTGCTCATTAGGGTTGTTTAAAAATGAGTTTTTTACTTCACATTTTACTGGTTAGTCGATAAAGTTGTTAGATTGGCCTAAAGAAACTTCACTTCTACTGCTTGGGATTAGGCCAAATTTGTCGTTTTTTGAGACAACTTAACAATTCCTTGGGTTTGACAGTAAAATTAACAAAATGTCAAAAATAATTTTTTTTTAATAGATTTAAAATTTACTCGCTCTGATAACTGAGCTTCTACGTGTTGGAATTAGTCAAATTTGTAGAGTTTCTTGGAGGTGCAGTACTTCAATACACATTTGCATACTATATTCATATTGAAATGAACCCGAATATTTTCGACAGGCACGTTCGTCAGGGGTATTCGTCAGCAACTAGTAGAGAATTGGTACAAACATTGTATATCAACAATCTTATCACAGAATATGACGATTGTTATTATATAAAATGTTCTTTCCGATTGTCGACTAGTTGCTGATGATTACGGTTATACGGTACCCCTGACGAGTGTCAGCCGAAAGTATTCGGGTTCATGTCAATATCAACATACTATTCAATAGCAAAATTTGAGCAACAAATTATTTTTCAGCGACCCCAATCCGCATGCTCTCAACAGTTAGTTGAAGTAGAAGCAGGTTAATGCTGTAAATTTTTTCTCAATATCAGGCAGAGTAGCATTTTATAAAGCACGTGAAAACTACTTCAGGAGAAAGTAAAAAATGAATGTGCGAAAAGTATTCCTCAAATAATATCACTTCTGCAAAACTGCCAATTCTCCCCGATTTCACAGCCGCGAGTTTGTCGGATATCTCGGTGAAGCAGCGAAATCTCGGTCTGGTTTTCGGAATCGCGGGCACTCAAATAATGGATTTTTGTCTCGACCAGCTCGAGGCACCGTTACGAGCTTACACACTGGACGTCTGCTCGCCGGCAGACCAACAGAGAGCATTCACGTTGCAGAGCTTAGCGATGGGTGAGCGTTTTGCATGATTCTTTTGGCTTACATAATATATTGAGTGAAGAGCTTCTGGCACTTCTTCGTTATTCCCCACACATCCAGAAGTGATCACCATGGAACCAATAAATGATTCCCATGAACATGTGAAAATTTAGAAACGTCAAAATAAATTGTTTTTCGCGTTGGGATTAGGGCTAGGGAAATATTAGGGTCGTGGACTCGTGGGAAGGGAATATCAGGGTCGGGGTTCTAGATATTAGGGTCGGGGAAGGGGGTATTAGGGTGGGTTAGGATCAAGGTATATCTCTAGATTAGGGTGGGTTAGGATATCCTAGGATTAGGGTTGCAGGACGATGTGCTAGGGTAGGTTAGGGTCAAGGTTGATTATGGGTCAGGGTATCCCAAGATTAGGGTTGGGAATATTGTAATCTTCACCCCCAACCGTAATCTTAGGATAACCCCATCCTTGACCCTAACATCCCCATCCCAACTCCTTATCTTAGGATATCCTAACCCACCCTAATCTTAGGATATCCCAACCCCGACCCTAATATCCCCTAACCCAAATCTTAGGATATTCTAACCCTAACCCACCCTAATATCCCCAACCCTAATCTTAGGATATCCTAACCCACCCCAATATCCCCCTCTCCATTCCTAATATCCCCATCCCAACTCCTTATCTTAGGATATCCTAACCCACCGTAATCTTAGGATATCCTAATCCCGACCCTAATATCCCCTTACCCTAATCTTAGGATATTCTAACCCTAACCCACCCTAATATTCCCAACCCTAATCTTAGGATATCCTAACCTAACCCACCCTAATATCCCCAACCCTAATCTTAGGCTATCCCAACCATAACGCACCCTAATATCCGTCTACCCCACCCCAACGTGAAAAACAATTCATTTTGATGTTTATAAATTTTTCATTTAATGTTCATGGGAAACATTTATTGGTGTTATGGGAATCATTTTTTCGATGTGTGGGGAATAACGAAGAAGTGCCGAGCTTCTTGGAGGTACAGGACTTCAATATTCAATTGAATAGTATATTGATATTGAAATGAACCCGAATATTTTCGGCTGACACTCGTCAGGGGTAATCGTCAGCAACTGGTAGGGAATTGTTCTATCACCAATCTTATCACAAAATATGACGTCCTGGTCTCGAGTCATATGGCTTGGCTCGAGTCACGCACAATGACTGGAGTACAAGTCGAGTCAATACAAAAATTGAGTCGCATCATTTTACGCATTAGAAAAAATCACTCAAGTCAACTCGAGTCAACAAAAAGTCGCAACCCAAGTCATTACAACCCTGACTCGAATACTTGACTCGAGTCGAAGCCTTTTTTGCCCAGGGCTCCCTAATCATAATATCTGTCCAATCAATGACATTCAAAACATTTTCAGGTACAGGGGCAGCACTCGGATACATTATCGACGGCGTCAAGTGGAATCTGGTTTTTGATGTTGAAATCCCTGGAGTTCAAATCCAGGTCGTCTATGCATTTGCCGTCGTCATTTATGTTTCCATGGCCATTATGACCCTCACAAGCATAAAGGTCAGTGATCAGTGCTACCATTAATCTCACTTCTATTCAGACTCAGGCAATTAATTAAATTCTAGTTGTGTCCATTAACTTGAAATCATAGGCAGCCAGTAACGAAGTACTTCTACTTTTCAGAGTGCTCCACTAGACTGTGCTTACTTGCGGTACTTGCTCAAGTGGATATGTCTTTAGACTACTTCCACTTCTACCTACCAGCTTTCCAGGCAATGCTACTTAGTTCATGTAGTGTAGAATAGAAATTAGCATGAAGAGAACTAGATAATTCTAGTTGTCTAATTCAACTAATTCAGTCGAAATACCTGTAGTCAAATTCCAATCTAATTGTGGTTTGTCAAATGTTGGTATGATCCCATATCTTAATTGTGATCCAATTTATGATTTTGCGGAAAATGCTACAGGAGAACCTTCTGATCTAATCTAATTTGTGAATACTGTCTTTGCTCTAATTCTAATCTAATTTGTGAAATGTTTCTACTGTCTCATTTTAATTTTAATCCAATTTCTGGTTTCCCTGAAATTGGTACAGGAAAGCTGTATCGAGCCAAGTTTGCTGTACAGAAAATTATTGATTTTATTCTGATTTGATGTGAACTGAGCTTCATTCAATGTCCAAGTTTTCGCAAATTCAATAATTCTAATTCTAATCTAATTCAGGAAAAATGAAAATGTTCCGCTTTGATTACGAGTTGACTTTTGAGAGTTTCGTGTCTTTTCAGGAAACTCGGTGGAAAAGACCCAGGAAGAATATCAAGTCTCGGAGAAGTATGAAAGGTTTTATCATGTCTGTAACGCCTATTCGCTTCCTATGTATTTTGCAAATTGTATAGTATATTTTAAGTCATTATATTGTGTGCAAGCAATAATATTCGGTTGTGTTTGCAATCCTTAATAACTATGGCGAGCTTTGACGTCTTCCGTTTTCAACCTCAAGACCTGACTGTTGTATGCATAGCCAACATACTTATTTAACACAACAGTAGAAGCTTTCATTAGCATTTGTGTCAGTCAAGTCGAGTCATTTTCAATTCACCACTGAGTCAAGTCCGAGTCAGCGAGCAGAAGGTCGAGTCCGAGTCACGGTATTATGACTCGAGTCCAAGTCATTGTGTTGACAGCTCAGTTTCCTGTTGAAGTCTTGTTAAGCCCATTTTTTATAACTCTGTTTGGTGATATTGAAGGGTTCGCATTTATAATATACTAATTTTCCTGACTGTTACCAGTTCCTAGTCGCATTTTCAAGCATCAGTTCAGTACCGATAGTCGAAATCCCAATAGTGTGGTTACTTCACTATTCTTCGAAATTACAATGAAATGTCGGATTTGGCCAGCTGAGTTTCAAGTATTAAGACTTGGTTCGAGTCATGCGCAATGACTTGAGTCCAAGTCGAGTCATTTCCATATTTTGAGAAAATGACTCGAGTCGAATCATCAGAAAATTGTGAGTCGAGTCATCACAACCCCCTTGTAATATAATTATGGCTGGGAAAAATCGAATACCTGAGTGATTTCATTCTGAATCGATTGTTAGTTTTCAAGCCGAGTATTCGAGTGTCACTGATTATCACGTCATAAAAGTATGTAAATTTCAAAAATGTATATTTCAAAAATGTAAATTTCATAAATTTCATATGACTTCAATAATGCCAGTTCTACACCATATAAAGGTAATTTGGTATTTTTTCGACCATACTTACTACATTGCACTTTGCGAGAATGTTGTGGCCTGATCATGACTTCACAGATATATCATTTCCAGTAAGCTTTGTGCTACGTATTTCGTATACTGCAATACGACAAATCGAGATTTGCAACATTCCATAGTGTAAAATTGTATCGAAGCTGTAATTTTCATCCATGACATAAGTCTTAGTGGTTAGGAGCGCATAAAAAATTGTCGTTCATTACTCGGATGTAATCATGACAATGACATTCAGATTCAAGCATATGAATCATTCAGCCCAGCCCTAGTAATAATAATGGGCAGAATATGAAAAATAGCGATGTCAAGATGACTTTGATCTGCAGAAAACTGGAAAGCTGAACGTCGCGTTGAAGCGAGAGAGGCTTCGTCAGAACCGGCAATTATTGATCGTCAGCACTTACAAACGCCATCAGGTGAGACAGAAACAAATCCAGTTTGAATTCAATCCGTTTAACCCTCGGAGGTAGTCAGTAGGGCTCTTCGCAATTGACCCACCTCATATCAGACTTGGACCATTGGAAAATTCTAGTTGTGTAATTAGACTAATTAGAATGAAATGCTGGTAATCTAATGCGAATCTAATTTGTGAAATGTTTCCTTGCTCTAATTCTCATCTTATCTAGGAAATGTTTCTGTGTTCTCATTTTAGTTCTAATCTAATTCCTACTTTTCCTGGAAATGCTACAGGAGAACTATATCGTGCGAAACAAGCCAAGCTCGATGTACAGACATTTGCCATTCTCGTACTTATCAGAGGAAGCTCTAATTTGATATGAACTAATCGTCATTCAATGTCCAAGTTTTCGGGTATGCAGTAATTCTAATCTAATTTGGAAAAAGCTGTAACTACAATTCTAATTGGGCTATAATCTTGTTTTGGAATGCTTCAAATTTTCGAAATTACAGTTACATAATTCGCTGAAACTTAAAAATTACGTTGAATTCTGAATCGAACGGAAATTCAACCAAAATCAATTTCAGGTCGTATCAAATAAGAACTCATACTCATAAGTACGAGAATGGCAAATGTCTGTACAGCGAGCTCGGCTCGTTTCGCACGATACAGTTTTCCTGTAGCATTTTCAGGAAAACCAAAAATTAGATTAGAATTAAAATGAGCGCATAGAAACCTGTCACAAATCGGATTAGAATTACATTACCGGCATTTCGCTCAAATTAGATTACTCAGACAACCAGACTCATCTAGTTGTCCAATGCTTCAAATTAACTCCGTTTTCTTTGCTACATATCTACAGTTTTCTTTTGCGGCAGTTAAAGACATACCAACAAAACGAATCTGTTGCTCTTTCAGACATCAACACGGCCCAGCATAATATCATCGAAGTTCGACCCTCAACCGCAGTACGAAGTATCACTGTCTTGCCTCGAATGGCTCTTTGCAAGAGTGTGTTTCTGGCCATGTCCTGTCCGGAGGGTCTCAACGATACTAATTCAAGCGAGTCAAATATAACTACAACGTCATTGACTTCAGTAGAGGAAAACGCATCGGCCGATGACGTGATGGGTGAGTTTTAGGTGTGGTTCAGCTCAATTAATTAAAAAAATTTCATTATTTCAATACTCCGGAAGACTACGATACAATGAAAAGATAGCAAGGTGTCGAAATGACTTGGAGTAGTCTTCGAAATTAGACACCGTCCTAGGCGATGTAAAGAGTAAAAACTTTTTTCCAGATTTTGGGGATTCACTGATTAAATTGTTAGGTTGCCTAAAAAAACGCTGCACACAAAATTTGGCTCAATTCCAACCAGTAAAACCAATTAAAATTATTGAATTTAATATAAAAAATATATTAAAAAATATTGACAAATTTTAGTGTCAACCGCATAAAATGGTTAAGTTGCCTCAAAGAAAGATGCACAACAATTTTTGCTTAATTGCAACCAGTATTGCAGTTGAAAGTTTTAAATTTGCAAAAATAGCATTGACGGTGGAAAAACCCAGAATTATTATTGACAAACTCAACAAAGTTTGCTTCTACGGCTTAGAATTGCGTCAAATTTGTTTTGCATCGTTTTTGACAGCACAACAAAAGTAAGTTGGCTATTCTTGACTTGGTTTTGTCTAAAATACTGAAAACTATAGGTAGAAGTGTCAAAGTGTCTTTGTTGGAACTCAAGTAGAAGTAATGCTGTAAAAACCTACTCGAGCACTATGAAAAAGTATAAGCACTTTGTTACTAGTAACCAAAAGCTTGGTGATTCCTCTGAAAAACAAAATTTGAAACTGACCACCAGGCTCATAACGGGCCCAGAGAAAAGGAGAGGTAAAGAAAAAGGGGTGGGGGGGAGGAGGGATATTTTGAAAACAGACAATCTTTTGAATCAGTGGGGGTCTGTGATTACCTTGATGAATATGAGGAAAAAACAAAAAGCGATCTTTTTACCTTCATTTTTCTCTTTAAATGGACATGTGTCAAGCTCAAGCAGGTGGGAATACACTGTACATATTTGCAGTGTACACTGTACAGGTATGCATTAAAATAAATCTATGCTGCTGCCTATAGTGCGTACGTACATTGACCTTATACCGCAGTACTACATCTACCACAACGCATTTCGATTACAGTTAAACCAGGATTGGCTCGTTTATTACGTAATACAAAAAGCATATGGTTTAGCTCAGGAAAGGAAACAATAGCCCTCTCGTTAAATTTGCTGACGTTGAAACAGCTTGGGGTCACCTCTTTTGGAATTTATAATACAGAGGAAAACCAATTGGCGAATGCCGGCTAATTCCTAACAGTGTAAAGCATAACTCCAGCTAAAATCCTCTGGCTCTCTTCCCCTGCTGTCGTCAGCCTATCTTGTCTTTATTTATATACTTTTCCGCACTTTTTCTACTTTCTTTACTTTAGTGTAATGTCAATTGTTTATTCAACTTAGTTCGTCAAAAACAACAATTTGACATAGTACAGTAGTTGAGTAGCATAATTATCACAATAGTCAAAGCCTCGAAGGTATGTTAATCGAGTTTCAGGCGAAATTTCGGCAGAGGTCCTCTGAATTCATATATAATTTGTCCAGAGTGGTCTGTGACTGTGACTACAAAAAGATTGGTAACCGCTATTCTAAATTCTAGCAGATTAATAGAGTTGAATCTACTTACAAATGTCAATGCAACAAGGATCAGATCACGTCTCTATATGCACAAACATATGCCAGTTACCGTATATTAAGATGTAGATGACGATAGATATATTATTCAAGTCAGTATGGATATGTGAATAATGACTTCCTCACAAAGACGGGCAAACGATTCACAACCAAATTTCAGTGAGCTATTGATGACTGAATGTGGGGGCATAATCTAGCATGACTAATGGCTCATTATAAAGATTTGGGTCGTTAAGAGGGTGTACGACAATGGCGTGAAGGAAAAATGCGAACAATATGCATTCATAATAGGGATAAGCCAGGGTTTTCTAGTAACTCGACTTGACTCGAGTCATTTTCTCAAAATTGACTCGACTTGGACTCAAGTCATTGCGCATGACTCAAGCCAAGTCACATGACTCGAGACTCAGACAGCCAAGACCTACATTTCATTGTAATTTCGAAGAACAGCAAAGTAACCACCCTGTTGGGATTTCGTCTATTGGTACTGGTACTTGAAAATGCGACCAGAAACTGCTAACAGTAATGAAAATGAGTATATTACAAATGCGAACCATTCGATATCATCAAACAGAGTTATAAAAAGTGGGTTTAGCAATACTTTAACTGGAAATTGAGCAGTCAACACAATGACTTGGACTCAGAGGTGAATTGAAACTGACTTGACTTGACTCAAAACTATAAAACTGAGATTGAGGTATTTTCCTATTTCTTCTTCCCTGTCAACACCACTGATGACCACCTCTGAGTTATTATTGTTAAGTATCTTATCAACGTCTGTGATATTCCGATTTCAGATTCCGACGTCTACGTTCACTCGTTGCCAAACCTTTCCGAAACTTCCCAAAAGCCTAGAAAACGATCAGTGTTGGATATTTTGAAAAGCAACTTTTCCACGAGCGCTGGAAATTTAATCGCCAACAGATCCGACCCACAGATCGCACAAACTGAAAAATATTCTACAGACACCGTCAAAGAATCCGATAAACAAACATTTGTGGACAGTTCCACTGAAAAGATGGGGAATTTGAAATTTGAAGATATACAAAACAGTCAACATAGAAAGAGTGAGGCTGTGATAGTAAATCGCAATCCAGTGGTTAGAAACCTTGAATTTGAGGAGAAACCCCTACTGGAGGGGACTTCCTCTGGAACAAAAAAGAGGAAAGCGGCGAGAGACAGAAACGATGAAGGTAAAGATTGAAATTTTTGAAATTAGAATTAAGAAATTAAATTTTCTCGTTTTCAAGATTTTTTAAACTTGAAATGAAAAATGAACTAATGACATTTGTGAAATTTCGAGATTGATGAAGTTTTGACATTTTTACATTTGAAATCTTGAAATTTTTCAAACTTGGATTGACATATTGAATTTATTGACATTTTGAAATATTTAAGTTTTGATATCTTCAAATTCTTCAAATTTGCATTGAATCATAAGATTGTAAATTACTAAATTTATGAAATTTTTCAAATTTTGACTTTAACATTTTGTAAATTTCAGGAGAGGCCAAGCCTGTTTCCACTCATTTGCTGTGGCTTTCCATCATTACCATGCCGGCCAAACTGAGATTCCTTTGCTTTTCTCTGCTGATCAGTTTCATGGGTATCGAAATCGAGATGCTCTGGTACACGAATATATTCGGGAGCGTCATTTATGGAGGGGACCCCGCCGTAAGTTGCTCTAGCAAAACAAATCATTTCAGAAGTGAGTGACGATCCATCCATATGTGATGTCCTGTGATCCCGGCCGGTAGCTAGCAACTTCCTCGATATATTCAGTCGATATTCAAAAGATATGACGTCTAGCTTAAGGCGCGTCACCACAAAAGCGTAGATCATTTATTTGAACAGCTTTGCATCCTTTGCTCTGCTAGGACATGAGATAAACTAGAAATGCTGCATCTGGACACCTGTAAGCTATAAGAAATAGTTCAATATTCCCAGTCTGGCACTCTCAGATTATAGTTCACTGACTCCCAACTATCACGCTGCGACGTCATTAAATTTGCAGATATTATTTACCTCTCATGATTATATATTCATAGGCTCCAAGTAATTCGACGGAGCTTCAACTATATAACGATGGCGTACATATGGCATGCTGGGGATTGACGATATACGCAGTGGCGGTGATGATCTTCTCAGGTAAGATTTTTGTTTTCATGTTTCCTGCTGTAACCCAGGACGTAAATTGTCCTTGTTTTGTTATTGCAACTGTGGCTTGGCGAAATGGTGTGGACGAGTGATTCAATGTCGAGTCGAGTATTCTAGTAATTCACGGATTTG
Source organism: Botryllus schlosseri (assembly GCF_051294905.1). Taxonomy (NCBI): domain Eukaryota; kingdom Metazoa; phylum Chordata; class Ascidiacea; order Stolidobranchia; family Styelidae; genus Botryllus; species Botryllus schlosseri. The sequence goes on along the minus strand of NC_137239.1, from coordinate 29,584,405 downwards.
GAAATTTCAAATACATACCTTTTAAGCAACCGCAAAGAAAATTATTGCCGCATAAAAATGATTAGGTCTTTTTTCAGCTACACCCATTTCATTGCACGATTCTTAATCACGACTTCACAGAAATGTCATTTTTACAAAAACGTGAGCTTTTTACCACATGTTTTGAAGGCTGTGATACAACGAATGGGGGTTTCAAGGCTCCCATTTAGGGGAAAGGTATAAAAACTATAATTGTTATTGATAATATACGTCTCAGTAAAAAGGAGCCAGTAATTTCAGTACTGGAAAGAATCATCTCTCATTTTTCAAGTCGAACCATTACAATTAATATTCGATTCGGCAGGGTTATAATGACTCGAGTCAATTTGTGTATTGACTCGACTTGTACTCAAGTCATTGCACATGATTCGATCAAGTCATACGACCCGACACGTTCTGTATGACATATTCAAGTCTCTTATATCAAGACTGATGATAGGTCTAGAGCAGTGGTTCTCAACCTTTTTTTAGACATGCCCCCCTTTTTGATAGTGAAAAATTTTGCGCCCCTCTTATCGTCATATCACAAAATCCAACTGGGATGCTAGCAACCCCAACAGATTGTTTGGTGGTATGGATGGTTATGAATGGTGATGAGGGAATAAAAATATATGAAATTGGGTCTATATAGAAGAAACAAGCGTGCATTGTAGGTAAATCGCGTGGAGCGCGAAACATTTTTTCAGGTGACTGCTTCTTCGCGCCCCCCAGGTTGAGAACCCCTGGTCTAAAGACTGTGTTCTATCTGTTTGAATAAACAAGTTCAGAGTGAGAAAAATGGGTATATTATGAATCCGAGACCTTCGATATCACCCAAGAGTTTCACAGAAGTGAGATGAACCTGACTTGAATGGGATTGTGAACAATAAATACTATGACTTGGACTCGGTCATGAATTTTAAATGACTCGAGTTAAAACTGGAAAAGTCAAATTAACTTGTGACTTGGTTACAATCCTACTAATTAGTCTTAAACACCCGAATCATTGTACGCAGCCATAGCAACCTTGTGACAAGATCGTATTTGCTTTAGTTGCGTTGGAACAATGCAATATCCTGACCAAAGTCTCACTCAGACTGCTGTACGGCGGGGGTCAGCTGGTCACCGCCCTGTCGACAATCGTCATGTTTTTGTTCCCCACTGAAATTGTGATGCTCATGCTGAGTTGGACGTTTGGAATCACCGTGACGACCACACTTATTATTCCGTATATTCTTGTGGGCAAATATCACCAGGATAAAGAGGTAAGATTTTTTAAACTATCGTTGCCAGTGTCCCAGTGTAGAATGGTGCGATTGCCATTCATTGTGTAACAATTTTTAGGGGTCAAATTCTGTTGTATTTGATCAGAAATCAAACTAAGTGTTCTTATATTTACTACATTTACCATTGTGATAAAATCATGTCGTTTGGCACTGATGTAGAAGTAGAAGTAGCATCGTAGATTTCTACTCCGGTACTAGAAGTCGATTGGCGAGTTTTGAAAATGACTATTTCTAGTTTCAGTTCTAGATGCGGATTCTAGAATTCCAGTAGTTTGTACGAGTCTGAAGAATGTTGTCTGCTGTTGTTATGAAAATCGATTCTCAAATGCTATTTTCCTTCATCCAGTTTGTCATGAAAAGCCCGGGCGCCACCAAGCGCGGTTTTGGTACCGATTGCGCGATACTCGCGTGTCAGATGTACGCCGGAAATTTGCTATATGCCGCAGTGAGCGGGCCGGTCATCTATTCATACGGAGGAGTGAAAATCATGCTACTGGTGGCATCTGCGTGCCACGCGTTGGCATTTGTTATTTGCGTTTGGTTCGTTTCTTATCCGGGGGAAAGGAATTTCAAATTTTGCAGCAGAAAATCGCGGACTAACAACGTAAATGCAGAAGCATGACATCATCTATGCAGTTTTATAGTATTGTATTATTTGAACTGTTCGAGAAACTAAACAACGGTTGAGTACGTCCGAAACTAGCTCCTGTATTATCTAGAGAGCGACAAATATCGGATTTTTGAACTGATCTGATACTGATCAAACCCCGATAGATTCAGCCGATATGCAAAAGACACAGCATCTAAATCAGTGGTTCCCAACTTGTTGAGAATTCAGGGGTTTTAGGCGGGGTCTGAGGGTCTCAACTTTACCATTATCAAGTCCTTACCAAACGAAGTCGAGCCAAAGCATTTTGGAGGGGACATTTTTAAGATTGTTGGGAATGAACACCTTGAATGCATTATTGAAGAAAAAAGGTCGGGAACCACTGATCCTGGGAGGATCGGGAGCGTGTCCGAAAATTCATTTATTAAAACAGCTTTGCAGCCATTGCTGTGGTCGGACATGAAATAAATTCTAAAGGCTGCTTCTGGACACTTGTGTGCAGAGGTAGTCAGTAACGAAGTACTCGTACTTTTTAAGAGTACTTGAGTAGATTTTGCCTACTTGCACTAATTACTCAAGTAGTTATGATTTTAGACTACTACTTTTTGAGGCAAAACCAGGCCTAAAATACTCAATTTGTTACTTGGAAATTCGTACTCTACTTGTACTTGAGTATCAATTTACGTGGTAGTTGATTCACGAGTGCCGACAATAATTACTTAGCCCACCACTAGCCAGTTTTCTAAGCAAAACTAGGCCTAGAATATTACTATTTTACTTTCTTTGAAATCACCACCTCTACACGAGTACCAACAGCAATAACTTGAACCACTTCTGCCTGTAAGCTACAATAAATAGATCATCATTCTCAGTTTAACAAAGTATAGTTCTCTGACTCCCTGCTACCACGCTGTGTCACGAAAATTGCCGATATTTACCTCTACTTGCCGATACCGATATTTGTTACAGAGTATCGGCTCTTGTCTTATTTTATTGCTATAACTCTGCCTGGCTAACCCTTATTCAGCAAAACAAATCTATTTGTCCGTTATTTCATGCTGATCTTTCCAGGATAGCCGTTGACATAGTACCTAGAATTCACGAATGTGTAGCCTACATTATTGCAGTAATGAAAATATATCGCTGTGCCTTGACTACTTGTGCTGTTTATATTGAACGGTACGTAATAAATATATCTGTTTTGTGACAATCGTACTGTGCTTGAAGCTCTTGTTGCTTCATTTGTTCGTGTAATTATCGAGGAATAGTTGATCCATATTGCCAGCATATTTATTCAAGGTGATTGTTTTCGTTTTGTCCATTGTGAGAGATTACATTTTATGTACATGAAACGTGTCTGCCTGTCTGGTGACGCAGTTGCGTCTTATCCTCGTTGCAGCATTACTTTTGAGGCTGCAGTGCAGAATTTAACTGACAACGGCTGTGGTACAGTAGAATACAGAATTCTTGGCAAGCGTAATATACATTGGCTTTGTGCGCAGCTTACTAAGGTGGTCTTTGACAATATCCCTATCACGGAGAGCTTACTGAGCGATGGAAGATTATCCCTTACTCACGCTGTAATCGATGCAATGAATGGCGTATCTGCTTTATAATCACAGGCTATAAGATATTGGTCTGAAATCCAGATGAGGAAATGAATGTTGCGAAACCGCTTCACTAGTCAGTCCTTTTATTGAAATTTCCGTCAGATCAAAACGCCACAAGGTCGCGATATAGTGGATAAGTAATCTTTTATGAAGACATTACCTTGGCCTAAAGAGCATGTAAATAAGAGGCATGCACACTGGATGAAAAGGAAATAGGGATATCATGAAAGGACTAGTAATGGAAATGAAGTCGCATGTGACGGTAGGCGAGGTCGATATGTCCGATCGTGGTCCGGTAATTTGGAGTGATTAGCAGTCACTACTAATTGATGCATTACGAAAGTCGTTTTTCAAGTCACCCGAAATGCATGTGGAATAATTAAATCTGGTTTCAGTAACCAATTCGGTCTCCTTAGGCCTTCGGGACACATGGACAGTGGGGAGCTGAACACCTGCTTCAAGAACCCCGCATAATAGACTACGAATCTGTAGTATTCGTGCTTCCTATTTCCATGCTCTTGCTCAAGTCCAGTTCGTTTCGACATCCTCCTATCTTTTCAGTACATCGCAATCTTACGGTGTTATGATAAATTGTAAATTTCAATAAAACGACAGACTCACTTGCAATCACTGAGCTATAATACATTAGCAATCGAAATTTACGGGGGGTATAGGTCAAATAACCGTAACGACTAAATGGTACGTGTCTAGCTGGTATTCAACTCTGGTTTTGCATCTGCCGGCCTATCCTGCTTCGTTGTTTATTGAGACAATTTGTCAATATTGTAGATAAGTAACTACTCGCCTACTGCTCATCGCGGTAGCAGCGTCGACTGCATCGTGCAAGAGTGAGAACAGGTTTTTCATAGCGCCTGAAAGTATACGCAGGCGAGAAATGACGGATATCTCAGAAACAGGGCCTGTGGACTCTCTAGCCGAAAAGTTAGGCGATACATCGCTCGCTAACGAATCTGCGACGCAAGAAGTAACGCCCAGTGGCAGTGAAACAGCCAGCTATGCGATTTCTAACGCTACCGAGGAGTCGTACTGGGGTTTTCCGTTGCACGAAGCTTACAAAATGGCAGTCAAATTTTACAAAGGTGAATGCATGTTCTCACTGTCTTCTAGTCAAAAACATACTATGCTACCGTAATACTGATCCTTAAGTTAGAAATTTAAGTTTGCATTCCTGTTCTATTGACAGACGAGTGCTACACTTGAATATGTTTTGAATCGAACTATCGAACAGATATGTATAGTTTAAACCAGTGGTTCCCCCAGGGCCCAGAGACCCTGGTTCCCAATCTTTTTCGACTCATCACCCCCAATCAAGCTCGATACAGATGTTAACCCCCCCCTCATATTCAGGGACCCGAAAATAAGGACATCTAAACGGGAAATTTATTAACCTACCTAACCCAGATCGCCGGTGAATTGACTGAAAAAAGTCACTTTTCCGAGTAGGTAACTGTCAACCGGCCTGTGTGGAATCTGCGTGTCCTGTGCTCACACAATTCTTTATTTTAATTTTTGTTTTATTAAATTACTTCAACTTGGAAAATCATCGCTGCTCAACTGTTATATTAGGCAAAACCTACCAAGATTTGTAGGACCGGTTTCCTAGTATAGTCTATACTTTTCGTTGAGTTGACCTTTTTTTGCGTCATGCAGAATAAGTCGTATGCAAGTGCCGTGTTATTTAAATATATCTCCCAGGACGTTCCAACATTTCCGCCCCCCCCCCCCCCCCCCCAGTCTTCCCATTTGGTATTTTCATCCCCTTGGTTTCTCAAATTTGTCCACTGAGGGCCATATTGCACACTTTGTCAAAATATGGAACGACTCTATAGGACTATAGGCCCGGGACTATACTGACTCGAATGTAGCGGCTTGTTTAAGACTGCATTCATATATGATGATACAATAGTTGACATACAATGTTCTTTCCAATTCTCTACTAGCTGCTGATGATTATACCCCTGACCCTGACGAGTGTCAGCCGAAAATATTCGGCACATTTCAATATGAATATATTTTTTAATTCTGTACTGAAGTTCTGTACCTTTGAAAATCTCATTGAATACGGTACCTATATACTATCTCATATCTCAATCTGTTAACAGAAAATGAGGGGAAGCGAACATTTGACTTGAGTTACGAAGATAAGGTTTATTTTGCGGCTTTAACGAAGCAAGTATCGCACGGACCATACGCGCAACAAACTCAATTACCGGAAATTGGATACCTGGACATGTTCGGCAATGACAGAAGGTCGGGACAGTTTTTAATTAGTCCATATCAATCCCTAAAATGGATGAATTTGCTTAAAATTAGAGCCCGACAAATAATATCGAGCTGATATCACAATTTGAAAGAAATATCTGTATGATGCAGTATTTCTAGTTTATTTTATGTCAACCGTAGCAATGGCCGAAAAGCTGTTCAAAAATGGTCCAAAGTTTTGGTAATTCACCTTAAACTTGAGCACAACTATAATAAATAAACAAAGAATCGGTCACTGTAAATACTATTTTATTCAAATCAACATTTTTCGACGGCAATAACTCCGCTTCCACTGGTTGGAATTGAACCAAATTTGGTGAGCATCGTTTCTATAGACAGCCTAACAATTTCATGAGGTGAACAGAAAATTTTCAAATTTTTTAATATATAATTTTATATAATAAATAGAAACTTTCTTCTCCTGTAGCAAAGCGGTTACTGGCAGGAATTGAACCAAATTTTGTGTGTAGGCTTAAATTAGGTAACCTAACAATTTAATCAAGTAGCCAGTACGATTTGAGAAAAAAGTCATTTTTGAAGAGCCCTACTGAATATATTGCGATTATTGGTTTTATCGGTATCAGCTCGAAAATCGTGCTTGAAACAAGTTACTCTTACATTGTATCTAAGTGACGAATTCTTGATTTGAAGTTTGCCCATATCTTAGACTAATATTGCTTAGTCTACTTTTAACAGCCGAGTCTGGGAATCTCTCGAAGATATTTCGTCAAACGACGCTCGCAGAAGCTTTATCAAACATCTAAAGAGCGTGGCTCTGGTTTTTGAACCTTTCATGGTCGCTCATCAGGCACAGAAGCAGGAGGAAGAAAGAAAAAGGTATTTCGGTCACTTGTCCGCAGATGTGGACAGCTAGAAAACTACGTCAAGTGTAATTAGGCAAATTAGAGTGAAATGCTGGTAATCTTATTCTAATCTAATTTATGAAATGTTTCTGTGCTCGTATTTTAATTTAATTTCCAGTTTTCCCGAAAATACGACAGGAGAACTGTATAGTGCGAAACAAGCCAAGCTCAGTGTACAGATGTTTTCCATACCCATGCTTATGATAATGAACTCTGATTTGATATGTGCCATAGTTCGTTCACCTTTTAATTCGGAATTGGCTTTTGTTCAGTCATTGTTTAATCCTGATCTGATTTGAAAAAAAAACTGTAGCTACCAAATTTAATTTTAAAAAATAAATATTTTTTTAGTTTCTACCTCTTTCGCTCCACAATCAGATATCGTTAATCGCCCTTTCCTTTTAAGTGGAGGCAAATTTCGGTCACGATTACTACTCATGCTTCATTATTTTTGAGACTTATCACGAGACAAGTCTGTTTTTTCGGGAAACCATGACAATTAGAGCAACCAATTTATCCCGTGATCTGTGGTTTTCCCGTTTTATCAAGTGCAATAATATTTTACAGGCTAGAGGCGGAAAAACTGGCACGAGAAGAGGAAGAGAGAAAACGGAAGGAGGAAGAGGAGAGAGTAAAAAGAGAGGAAGAAATGAGAGAGCAGGAGAGAGTGAGACAAGAACAGGAGAGAATACAAATGGAACAAAAGTGAGTACTATGGATCAAATTGCTTTGTGTGGTTTTACCAGTTTTGTGATGACTCGAGTCACTTTGTAAATTGACTTCACTTGACTCGATATGTCATAAATTTGGAATGACTCGAAGCAAAATTTTCAAGTCAATTTTAAGTTTCAGGTAACATCAACTAATTACTGTTTTTTTGAGTAGTTCTAGTTCTAGTTACAGATTTTGAAAAGTGAGTAGTTCTAGTCATAGATCTAGTCCTAGATTTTGAAAAGTTTTAGCTCTGGTTGCAAGTTTTGAAAAGTGAGTAGTTCTATTTCTAATTGTAGTTTTGTAAAGTGAGTAGTTCTAGTTGACAGTTTCGTTGAACAACTAGAACACTAGGATGGAGTGGAAAATGGAAAATTTTGAATTTCAGAACGGAAACTTGATAGCCTATGTTGTGCCAAATATGAAAAAAAATAATTTCTATAATAATTTTAATCTCGTGCACCCTCTAGTGGTCGTGCAATTTCACCGAACGAGACAAAAATAGCTAATTTCGCTCTATATTGATGACTGCTTTCGCTTGAAAGCTGATTTTGGGCTTAAAAGATGCGGAAGCAACAAGTTTCTATCTCACTTCCACAGAACTTTGTCTTAAAAATGAACAGAAAAAAAGTTACGAGAAAATTATTGATTTTTAGGCCGTTTTTAGGTACAATTAAGCACTGAAGCGGTGGGTACGATGCCAAAAGCGTGTAGTGATTGATCTTATGACCGACAACTCCATATTCAAAGCACATAAATTGCAAATCCATTTTGAAAACACAAAAACATCAATTATATATTGAAAAAAGATTTTCAAAGATGGTTTCGCTACCAGAGTATCCGTCTGAACAAACTTTAAAATCTTGTTTCGAATTTCATCTGCTTTCAAGACTTTAAGAGTTTTTGTCTGATGAGGCCATCTTTACGTTTAAATCCTGACACATGGGCAGATGCTTTGGTCACCACTTTAACGTCTCTTTCCACTGCCTGGCTGTGCTAAGGATGATTGAGCCTTAATGGTGGCGACCGTGGATTTTCCAGCTCAAGACATGACGAGTTTTTGATTGCTGGTGGCTGTTCCAGATCTTTTAGATTAAGTTGGCAATTTAGTGGTATGATTTGGCCTTGATGTTTATAATTGGGATTTTAAACAATCTGATTCTAGTGTCAACGTTGTTTTTAGGTTTCGCTTCATTAACATATCCTTCTTCAAAGCCGCCAATTGGAACCTGGTATTCTGTTTGATCTGCTCATAGTTGTAATTTTATTATCTGCAAGTCTTCTGAGGCCTTCAACATCATCACCGAGCATTCCCAGAAAAACATTTTCCGGGTGTGCAAAATATGCCTTGCGTTGTAGCAAAGATAGTGCAAGGTTACGAATTTGTGTATCAGAAAGCTTTGTATTTTGTAACATGGGGAAACTATATTGTAGAAGATTTTAGCACCATCAACAATGGAATTGTGCGTTTTTATTTCAAGCCTCGACCGAAAATAAACCTCCATTCAGAATTGAGTATGATATTTCAGATTGCTCAATGGGTGACTCTGTCGGACATAGAACCTCAAAATTCGGCATGTTCTTTTTTTCCATTTTTCACTCCACCCTACGAGAAAACAGATGTCGTCATTTGGCGTAAATCATGAATCACGCTACCGATGTTCTGTTGTGTGATGTTCTTGCTGCCATTGCTAACTCAGAGTCATCGCTACTAACAGTGACGGGGTTAGGGGGCGGGTTTTGGGATCGAAACCTTGTCCTTTCAAAATGTCAATAATATCTGCAGATTCTAGTTGGCCAGTTGTGGATTTTTAAAGCTCGTTAGTTCTAGTTGTAAGTTTTGAAATGCGAGTTCTAGTTCTACTAGTATGTTATGAAATTCAAGTGGTGACCCTATTTGAATGTGTTGGTTCCATTTCCTTGTTTTCCTCTCTCCAGACGTCAGATCATGGCGGCCCTGAACAAACAGACAGCGCAGCAATTCCAGCAATACGCCGCACAGCAGTTTCCCGGCAACGCTGAACAGGTTTGAGACTCTTGTTCGTATCACGATCTGCGTGTCGTCACCAGGGCAAAATTGAGTACCCGACTGATTGGGTATTGATATGAATGACGCGGGAAGTTGAAATATGTACCTGTTGTGCGACCACAAAGAACATTATGCCAGTTTTACATCATATTAATGATTGTTTGGCATTAGTTATCACGCCTATTCACTCTTTAGTGAGTGTATCAAGTAACTATTGCAGGTCTGACCATAGTTGGTGCTGGAGCACTAGTGTAGGCCTAAGTCATAAATTTCTACTAAAGTGCAGGTAAAAGTATCTATCCCAAGTAGGCGAAAAGGAATTACTCCAAGTCTAGCTTTACTTAAAACACCGGAAACTGTCGAGTAGGAGTGGAAATAGCCTAAAATCGTAAATTACGGTAGGTGAGGATTGCAATTAGGCAAAACCTACATGGAAATGCTGAATAAAGTAGAAGTAGGCTACTTCACAAACTTTATGTGATACTTCTGACTACTTTGACTAGGAAGCCCTGCTGAATGAAAAAAAAATCGGTAAGAGAATTTGATAGCAAATTTTGATTATATGTGGACCAACCGAAAATAGTAATTAAGCGTATGTTCTCTCTTTTTATGACACGATTATTGATGTACAAAGTTCTTTCCGATTGTCGACTAGTTGCTGACGATTGCCCCTGACGAGTGTCAGCCGAAGATATGCTGGTTCATTTCAATATCAATATAGGCCTACCATTCTAAGCACATTGATATGTGTAAGAAACATTGGTCAGAACTCCGAAATTTCAATTCTGTCTGTAAAATGTTTTTGGTAATGTAAATGAAATGTAACGTCAAATTCTTTTCAGCAAACGATACTTATCGCGCAGCTCCAAGAGCAACACTACCAACAATACATGCAGTTATATCAACAACAATCACAGCAAAACCAGGTGGGTGCATCCCTATTACGGCTTGAATCAATTTATAAGTTTTTGCGAATTCAGTGTAAAGCCGCATTTTCAAGTACCAGTACCAATTGGCGAAATCATACTAGTGTGGTTGCTTTACTATTCTTCGAAATTACCATGAAATGTCGGTCTTGGCCGTCTGAGTCTCGAGTCATATGATTTGGTTCGAGTCATGCACAATGACCCGAGTCCAAGTCGAGTCATTACACGGATTTAATATGAACTGAACTTTATTTTTGGTGTGTTTCTTACAAGTTTGTGGATTAAGTAAATCTAATCTAATTTGGAAATGCGGAACATTTTCTAGTTGACCAACGTTGGCTGATAGCGTGCCAAAACCCCTTTTTAAAGATATTTAATTCAATCTTATTTTTAATTATTATCCAGATTCCGCAGGTAGGTCAGGATGGGGCGGGGGAACCTCCACAGACCGACGGCACGGGTGAATCAGAAGAGTCGGACGCGTCTCAAGGTTGTCACCCACGAATTTACCCCCAATAACAAAATCAGGCATTATTGCGTCATTATAGAATCTACGCCGAGAATCGCGGAGCCGTCGATTTGGACGAGGCCTCAAATTGAGGAGTTTAAAGAACAGATCAAACGCGACCCAGAATCTGTGCTGACTGTGGGGCGTGGGGAGGTGATCACGGTCCGTGTCCCGACACATGAAGAGGGTGAGTTGTTAATTTTTATTTCGATTTTGAATTTTTTCAAGTAGAAGTAGACGGGAGGGAGCAAGTACGAAAAAAAATAGAAGGCCGTCGTTAATGCTTGACTTTTAGCGCTGCGTTATAATGTCACAACACTTTGTTTTTGAATGAAAAACTTACGTTGTAGGGTTGCTCAAAAATAACTTCTCTTTTTAATGTTACTGAAATATTACACGTTTGGCTCAATTGGATTTACGGTGACAAATTCTATCAATTAGCTATGCTACTCCAATAACTTCATTCATTCCTACTGGTTGGAAATGAATCAAATTTGATGTGCATCGTTTTTTAGACAACCTAACACTTTTATCAAATGCCTAGTAGAATTTTGAAAAAAAAAAGTTATATTTGAACAGCTCTAATGCATAGCCGCATCCCCGCATGCTACATATTTCCGATGTTGTGATAAATCCTGGTGATAAAATAGTTCTTGGTCACAAGGGTCGTATATTTCTTGAATTTACTAGAAAAATCAGACTTGTAGGCTGCTACCCGACTCGGGTCATTGCTATCATTACTTTGCTTATAAGTATTGCAAGTTTTTGCAACTTCTTTTTAAAGCCTCCGAGAGCTTCCTAGATAACTATGAATGATGTTTTACGGTGTTTGGAGGGATTTTATTTGAGTTGTTTGTTGGGAGGTTGTTATCGCTATGCTGTTTGGCTTTTTTGGGGAAAATTATTCCCATATTGTGTAATTTTCTTGCTGTGTGCCGGGAAACTGCAGGAACTAGGCTATACAACGGAACCTTTCGAGTATCTCCACCCTAATAATTTGACAAAAATACTGCAACTTTTGTTAAAATTGAATGCAACTTTCTCGCGATTTTAGTGCGACAAAAACTGGCCCTACTTATGAGTATTCCCGACTTGTTATCAGGGGCGTACGTGTTCTGGGAATTTGCAACAGACGGATACGACCTGGGGTTCGGGGTCTACTTTGAATGGAGCGACTCTCCGGCACAGCAAGTCTCCGTTCATGTCAACGAAACCTCGGACGAAGAAGGCAGTGGTGAGGAAGACGAACCGGCAGGTATTTGGACGCGCTTTTTGAAAACTTCTCCCTACACATAGCAAGGGACATTCATCATACAGATTGTGCAGATTGAAAGGGCTGACTGGAAATCTGAAAATATCGTGGGGAGCCAAAATTGTTGATTGTATTTCTGAGGCGTAGGCTATTGATTTTATTTCTGAATGAAAGCAGCAAATCACATTGCCTACACGGGCTGCCAAGTTACTATCAAGTCATGAGAAAGTGCGTATTTATTACAAAGAAAATTGGAATCAAAATCACATGCCGTGTAATTTGTAATGTAACAATGGCAACAAGGAAGGTTTGAATTACCCGATACGACAACGGTAGCGATGAAGATGTAAGTTCGAATAGACAAGTTCATCAGTCCAATTTCTGTCAAATGTTTATACAATGTTCTTTCCAATTCTCTACTCAGCCGAACATATTCGGAGTTATATCACAGGGTTGTAACCAAGTCGCAAAGTCCCGAGTCACAAGTCGATTGTACTTCCATAGTTTTGACTCGAGTCATATTCAATTCACCACCGACTCAAGTCTGAGTCCAAGTCAATATTTAAAGGTTCGAGTCCGAATCACAATGTTGTGACTTGAGTCATTTGTTCACTGTTCATTTTTGAGTTCAATTCTGCTCAACTCATTATTTCACAACTCTGTTTGGGCAATATTGAATGTCAAATTGCTTCGAGTCGTTATAGGGATGGTGTGAACCTGAGGTTCACGTTCGCGTTCTGTGTGTGAACCTCGGAAATCTAGAGGTTCGCGTTCACAACAGAACCTTGGTAGGTTCTGCACTGTGAACCTTTTGGTAAATTGTAATTTTCACTCCATTATAAGATCTTTGGCTCAGATTATTGCGTTTCAACTGCGGGCCACTCCATGCATGGTGATGGCAGCATAAAAAATCAACGCTAAACGAGCATGCAGCATGCACCTCACCTCGACAACCTTAAAAGTTTTACTTGCTTTGTTGCAAAAATTTTCTCGGAGAAACCAGCTTTCCGTTTGTGAATATTTATTTAGTGACTCTCTGCTGTGAGCTTGACCTGCAATCACACAACATCACGAGCGAATGATGCTTTTTCAACCAATCAATGACATTGATATCGTCTTCTGATGTAAAAAATCGAACGGGCGTACGGAGTCAATCTTGACTTCATATCTTTGCTGGATCATTAAAACCAAATCAGTGCGATTAAGGTGCTTGCTACTGCTGCATAACTTGTTGCTGTTTGTGGTATCGGTATAGCGAGTATAGAGACCCGTTGTACACTCTGCTCAATATAAATGTAGCAATACTCAGACTCCGAACACATTGTCCGGTCTGGCTAAGACCGTTAAGGCGTAAGCTTATATTCCTTGGTAAGTTCTTGTCGAAATTGTTGGAAAAGCGACGGAATGTATTGATTTTATGCAATTATCATATTCTTTGATTACCGCGGTTGATACATTTAGCGACGTTTAAAACGCCAATTTGTACTTCAGCATTGTGGCATTATGTGGACCGAGTCTTCGCTAGGTATCGTGTACATTAATATAGGCAATCACTTCATTGGAAGATAGGGTTGGAATTAGCAATATGACGTCACGTGACGTCACGAGGTTCACGTTCGTGTTCACACAGAACCTTTCAAAAAGGTTCGCTTTCACACGAACCTGAACCTTTCAGAGGTTCACACCATCCCTACTTAGAACCCTGTTATGTAAATATGAATATATTGTTTAATTCTATATTGAAGTTCTGCACCTCCAAGAAACTCTTTAACATTTTTGTCTTCTTCAACTACAGCGTTACTATGTTCATATAGCAAACCAGGTTTGTTGCCATTGTCACATCGAGAATCGCATGGTCTGTGACTTTGTTTGCAACGGCATACTTAGCTCTATCGGTATATAAACTGCTATAATATACCATTGCCATCGCCTCGGGTCTCAACCCCGATCTATCTCCGATACGACTTATAAGTCTCAGTAACTACACTTGTAATCTTAACTGATATCGCTGGTTATGAAGTTTTGTGGAGAACACAGTTGATCATCTGAAACACGTTGAATTTCGATGTTCTCATAAGAGGATACTGACGTGTAATGGTCACCGGGAACACTTCTCTGTGTGGTGTGATACACTAAACTAGAGATCAATAGCAAGAAAATTTTCAGCTTATCCAAATCAGATTAGAATTATTGAATTCCCAAAAAAGTGAAGAAATTGGATTTAATTTGAAATTGAAGAAAAATACAACAAAAATCATGTTGGCTCATCAAATCAGAGCTCAATCTCATACACGAGAGAATAGCAAATGTCTGCACAACAAGCTTGGCTCGTTTCACACGATACGATACAGTTCTGTAGCATTTTCAGGAAAATGAGAAATTATAATGAAACATTTAACAGATTAGATTAGAATTAGATTACTGACATTTCGTTTCTCGTTCAGAATCTGCGGGAGACATCGAGTCCGGCTCTACGGCCAGGGCACAATCTCATAATCGACCCAAGACGGATGAAATAGTCCCGGTCTTCAGAAGAGAGTCCCACACCACTGTGAGTGCGCCAGTTGTTGGCCTCAAATATGTTCACTGGTTATTAGGGTGCTTTTTTACCTGAAAATTCAAAATTTTGACATTTTTCACCTTAAAAAACTTGATTTTGACAAAATTTTGCCCGCACGTATGTAAATTAGGTGTTTTCACACGTAGTGTTAGAATTGTGGCCTACTATTATCTTCATTTCTGGTTATACTGTCTGTCCTTACGAAGTAGTTTGTTCTAAAAAAAACTTTTGACTTGAAAACTAAAAAAACTTGATTTTAACGAAATCTGGACCTATGTAGAACTCCAGTAGTCATCATGTATCATGGTAGAAATAAATGAAATTTATCGTAGTACAACAAAAGACACTTTCCTACATTCTCGGGTTCAAAGTGTCTGTCCTTACTAAGAATGGAGAAAGACCGTTCACCAGCAGCAGTTGTTGGCTGGCAACACTGAAGTTGTGCGTACACTGCTGGTGACAAACCGTGTCGCCTCATTCTGACAATGTTGTCTATATCACAATCTTTCATCATGCACTCCTGTCTATAAGAACCAATGCCCGCGCAGTCTCGCTGCAGTTAGGATATTGCGGTACGTTGAGCATAAAACCATGTCAACCTATTTGTTTCATTTGACCGTTTATGATTCACAATAGGCAGACAATGGGTTGTCTACAACCATATGCCTATAAAGTAGGCTACAAGCTGTAAAATCTCACTCAATAAGTTCAACGACAGTGCAAACATCTAAGATACAAACGAAACGCAGGTAGTGAAAAAAAATTGACCTAATGCTACAATTTTGATAATATTTTTATAATAATAATACTTTTTTTCACAGGTCCATGCCGGGTCACATCGCTACCCTGGCCGGGGCGTTTACCTTCTCAAGTTTGACAACAGTTATTCGCTATGGCGCTCAAAGACTTTATACTACAGAGTTTACTACACTCGGTGAAAAACGTCATCGTCTATGTTGTCGCTGGGCTGGGCGAAGTCGAGAATCTCATTGATTTGATCCTGAATCGAGTATTAGGCTTTGGTCTGAGTATCACTCATTATGTCGTCACAAGAGTATGCAACATGTGTAATCTTAGAGCATGTACCTTTTATGCGACTATAGAGAATACAATAGCAGTTCTGCATTACATGGAATTGAATTTGGTAATTTTTGGACCGCACCCAATCGTGTCATTTTCTGGAAACATGAAAAATGACTCGACTTGAATCACATTGTGTATTGACTCGACTTGTACTCGAGTCATTGCACGTGACTCGACGCGTTATATACGACTTCATTCAAATCTCATGTATCATGTACCGATGATTGTAAAATAGGAACAGAACAGGGTTGTAATCAAGTCAACAGGTTCCGAGTCGCAAGTCAATCTCACTTTTATAGTTACTTGAGCAAAGTCATTTTCAATTCACCACCGAGTCAAAGTCTGTGAGAGGAGGGTCGAGTCCAAGTTATTATGTCCGCTGTTCAGTTTTGAGTGCAATCTGGTTCAACCCACCTTTTCAACTTTGCTCCAGTGGCTCGCATTCATAATCTCGTAATTTTCCTCAGTCCCAACAGTTTCTGACCCTATTTTCCAAGTATCAGTACTTATAGACGAAATACCAATCGTGCGGTGACTTCACTATTCTTCGAAGTTGCAATGAAATGTCTTGTGTTGGCCGTCCTAATCTCGAGTCATATGAGTCGAGTCATTTTACGCATTCAAAAAAATGACTCGAGTCAAGTCAAATCACCAAAAATCGCCAGTCGAGTCATTGCAACCCTGGATCAGTAACTGTTTGAATGAACGTGTTAACAATGAGAAAAATGATTATAATATTGCGAGGCATTCAATATTTGGAAAGGGTTTAAAAAGAACGGTTGAGCCTGACTTGAACTCGACTTCCCCCCCCCCCCTCGACTCGAGTCAAAATTACAACAGTACTATTTGTGACTCGGAACCTTATGACTTGGCTTAAACCCTGGTTAGTGACAAGGTTTGCAAATACTATCGATACTATAAATATCGACTATAAAACTACTGTTAGCAACGATTGCATAATGTCAGTACTTGAAAAAATCATCTCAAGTAACACTCGATTCAGATTGGAGTCCCCATTGCCCAGCCCTAATTCCGGCGTCACATAACAAACGTACTTCAAATGTACAGCCTGTACAGTTGGTGCGAAAAAGTCCTTTGTGGCATCACCGGATGCGCCCCGACGACGACTCTCTTGCCTTGGGGTGCTTCTGAAATGCGATGTAGCGTTTTAGCCGGTATGAAACTGCTGAATAGAAAAATATTTATCCGCTATTGCTATGAGCTCGCGGCTCCGCTCTATGACGTCGCGTTAGACCATTTTCTGTTTTGTAGTTACGTGACATTTATCCTTAAGTCGTCTGTTTCTATATTCGTTCATGTTAATCATTCATAAATGCAGAAGATGTGTCGGAATTGCGTTTGTTTGTCTGCGTCTGGACTGGGCTTACTCAGGGAGGGTCAGTTTGAAGGTACTCCACGTAGATTTGGCCTAATTCCTCAAGTTATGAGTTTGGACTGCTACCAGTTCTATCGACTAGGACTGGTCAGTAACTGAAATAGGTTCTACGTACCAGTACTGCTTTCTCGAGTGGTTATGTTTCTTCAATCTTACTTCCCACCTCTGCCAGGACAATTTTTCGACATATTTTCAATGCGCCGCAGTGAACAGTCGGAAGTATGTTACCAAGTAAGCTCTTTCAATCTAGCATCCATTTCAGCCTAATGCCCTGAAGTAGGGTTACCACTTACCATATTTTGTAATCGGAAAAGGAGGTCACTTTCAAACGTAGAATACCGGAGGAAAATCGTGAAAAAATGGTAAATTTGTCGGTTGACTAAAAAAAAGAAAGGTAAACTTTCTCGCTCAGTTCCCGAAATACAATTTTTTCTTTCACATCAGGTCGTTGACTAAAAAAAAGGTTGACTTTCCGGCCCAGCTCCCGAAATAGCCGCAGGAGCGTTATACTTCAGTGATAATTTACTGTATCTCAGTCGAATCTGACCTGCAGTTAAAAGACGACATTTAGGTGTCCTCGGAGGAGCAGTAAACATATACGAGCTTTTAAAACGAATGCAATGTATTTAATCTTCAACAGCAGAATCACAGTCACGCACAAAAATACCATCACTATCCAGAGTGCAGATAAACATGGGTAAGTAGATCACAGATATCGATATAAAGCAAGGCACACAATGAAATAATGAGTGACTGACACTAATGACTTTTCCTATACAAATAATATTCAACAAGGGATATCTAGAACTCTGCATCTGAGCTATGGTTATCCCTTGATTCAACGTAAATGCACGACCGTAACAGTGTTTGGTGTTGACCTCTCGGCTGCTTTTCATTAGAGTTTAGACGCTTTCTCTGGTTTATTTTTTAGCAGATACAAAAATGCAACTTGTGATATATAGATAAGCACGGGAGAGACGGAAGGCTCGATATAACAGCCATCGAAGCCGAGCGGTCCATGTGAACAGTAGCGTCTCATTAGCAAACGTTGCCAGACCCAAAATTTTCAGTTGCAACTGACAAAAATGAAAAAATGAATCCTGGCCCGGCTGGGAAATGATAAGAAATTAGAGTATAAAAATAAGGTCTATGGTCACTGTAATTTAAGCGTTGCAGATCAATCTTCGATGCTTCGAAACGCGCAAAGAATATAAAATATCGTGAATTTGTGATTATAATCTTAACATCGAGTATTATACATGGATCATAGCCTTTACAAAGGCTATGCATGGATGAAGGAAGACGCATATCTCGTTAGTTCTACTTACGTATTTTTGTACCGCATGAGAGCGCTGTGATTCTTCCATCAGATCTGTTCTTGAGCTCGACGGTCAACGCCAACGTCTCAAGGGCGATTTTAATTTTGAAAGGTCGGATATGCGGCTGGGGGATATGGAGGGCGCTGAAGAAAAATGGTGCAGCAGTATTACAATATCGAATAAATTGGGCCACGAATGCGATGTGTGATTGGAGCAAATTCGAGGCTGATTTGACCTCGAAAATCAGAACAAATTTCACAATGTTGAGATGATGATAGGTCGGGTGGCCATTTGTACCTAAGCCGACTCGGCTCGCACCTCTGCTCTGCTGAATCACTTTATACAAATAATTAATAGCCCCAATATTGACTCACGTCTTCTGAAGTAAGATTCTTGTGACCTGAGTGGCTTTGCTTTGTTGACTGTCATATCTTCAAAATTCGCTCAGTTTTATTGGTGTCAATGTTTGGAACAAGCTGCCACCTAATCTTCGCAATTTAGACTCTTGTGCATTTAAAAAACAATGTTTTCATTCCCTTAACTACGGCTAAATTGTATTTGCATTGTATTTCGAATAGGTCCATGATACTGTGTCTTATTTTTCTTTTCGTTCGTTAGTTGACTTTTTTGTTTGTTTATTAGTTATCAACTGTGAAAATTGCTCCTGTCCTGGGTGGCTCGGCTCTGAAGACTTTGTCATATCAAGCCTCCCGTCTACCTTGCAAGATTCTCTCTCTCTCTCTCTCTCTCTCTCTCTCTCTCTCTCTCTCTCTCTCTCTCTCTCTCTCTCTCTCTCTCTCTCTCTCTCTCTCTCTCTCTCTCTCTCTCTCTCTCTAGCGTCCCGTCTGAACATGACACTGAAGTCACATTCAGCCAAATTGCAGTTTTGTTATGAATGCTGTTCCCGCCCGCGACAGGATATTGAGCGGGCTGCAGACGGTTTCAGGTCTTACGTGATAATGTGGCCCGCGGCCACTGACCGCCGCAATCCCCCACTGCTTGCTTACCACGTCAATTTATAGTGACCGTAGGTTGCTGTTTAGTTCCTTGTTTTCTTTGAGAGAGAGAGAGAGAGAAAGAGAGATATTGAAATATTTATTGATTCGTACAACCGTGAAAAAATAACATTGACACATGAAACAATAACAAGAAACTTAACGGTGTAGGACAGGGTGCAATCGATATGACTCTGATTAGGTCAACTGGTCTGATCACACCCTGCATTCGACAATTACAGATATTGCAGTTGTTTGGGATTATTAAATTCACCTTAGCATAAAATAAATAATAATAATTAAGGTGGGACAAGTCGAGTCAGTAATAGGAGACGAGGTGTCTGAATAATTCTTTTTTTCTTTGTATTGTGCGTCACTGAATGAATCCAACTTTTGCCAACCCGAGATGGTCATGACGCTACTTGTTCTGCTCGGGTGTACAATAGGGGTCTTCAAAAATGACTTTTTTTCTCAAATCGTACTGGCTACTTGATAAAATTATTACGTTACCTAATTTAGGCCTACACACCAAATTTGGTTCAATTCCAACCACTAGCCGCATTGCTACAGGAGAAGAAAGTTTATATTTATTATATAAAAATAAATAACAAATAATTTCAAAATTTTCTGTTCACCACATGAAAGTGTTAGGTTGTCCATAGAAACGTTGTTCACCAAATTTGGTTCAATTCCAAGTAGCGGAAGCGGAGTTATTGCCGTCGAAAAATTTGGATTTGAATAAAATAGTATTTACGGTGACCAATTCCTAAATTATTTATTATAGTGGTGGCTGGTGCCCACCGTACATACTATTTTATTTAGATCCAAATTTTTCGACGGCAATAACTCCGCTTCCACTGGTTGGAATTGAACCAAATTGGTGAATAACGTTTCTATAGACAACCTAACGCTTTCATGGGGTGAACAGAAAATTTTCAAATTTTTGGTTATTTATTTTTATATAATAAATAGAAACTTTACCATATCAGGACCGCCAACTGGAGAAGTTATCCGTCCCTGCGCGATACCGTTATATCTCGTGGAAACTATAGCATCGCGCACGTGATAAATGATTTTTCAACTGCCATAGTACCCGCAGTCGAGTGGTTGCAGTATACGTCAGAAGTATATAGCAAGTGGTTGAATCGTGACAATTTGTACGGCAGTTTGACGCAATCGAGTGTAATGGGGAGAAATTGATTGTAAATCGTCAATAATTCCAATTTAGTTCGTGGAAAAGTTTACACAAACATATTTATGCTGTGTTAAACACTTTCACGAAATAACCTCACGTGCCACCTAGACCCAGGTTGGTGTTTGATTTCAGAGACTACTCCTAGCTGTTTCGGCGCCTTCCTATCTTTTCATTGTATCGCAGTCTTGTGGTGTACTGAAATGATGAAAATACGAATAAACTGATACTGATACCGCATGAAAGATGTTTGCCATATGGGCCACAGGTTCGCCATACTACTGCTTTCACGTGTGGTCATTAGCGAAGCACTTGTACTTTCCCATAGTACAAACGCAAGACGTTGCTTTTATACTTGAGTATCAGCGACGCCTACTTTGGTCACATCTGCCAGCTTTGAACGAACCCGCGGATTTTGCGGTTTCATGCCACTCCAAGGCAATACAAACAGTTGTTAAGGCAAAGTAGGCGTATTATACATGCCCTGCCCCTTGGGTGACCAACCTTTTTGCTAATCGCACGATCGCATTTCGATTACTTATGTAACCCACGGCCGCATCCCAGGGCAGTGAACTAACTGGTCACCAAATACGCATGTTAAACTGCCCATCGGCTTACTATACTCGCGAGTGGTCATGTTATGAACAGTTGCTGGGAATCGCTATATTCGCGCCATGCGCACAAATGAGTTTAGTCATTAATACCAGTTGTTTCACATATTATTGTCAAATATTTATCCTTTCTTAGACACATGTGATCAGATTCCCCGTCAGAATTGATAGAGGGGGTGTTTTCGAAAATTAAAGGCAAGTTATAATAAATGATGATGCATTTCGGGCAGGTCAATTGTTATTAGTCATTTTGTTGAATGCTGTAATTTCTCGACCTCCCATCAGGATTGTTGGCATAGTGGGAATAAATCGCCTCAACGTACCAGAAGCAAATTACTTTCGTGTGGACCACACAGTTACAAATGGATTTTTGTTTTAAATGTAACCCTAGTCACCTCTGTTCTACCCATACTTGAGTATCAACGATGACTACATTACTACCACATACCACCCTATACTTATTTTAAACTAACCCCTCGGTTTTGTGATTTCTCTACAATTAACGTGGCAGCGTCTGTATTTTGCAGTGTATGCATTGCATGGCTGTCCGCCCGCCATTTGTCGTCGATTAGCAACTGTTCCCGTCGATTTACGATGAATATTTGATATCACCGGCAATCTCAATCGTTTTAAGTGTGCCACATGTTACGACGCGCCAGCGGAATAAACTATTTAATATTCATCGGACGATCGTCACGCCCAACCCCTATAGCGCACTAGTATTTTTGAGACGTGAACTTGGCAAGAATTAGCTTTATGCTACCTTATTCCTTTCCATGCAGTGTACTACTGTACAGTTCACATGCCTCTTATTTACATCGCCTAACTCAGTTGCGTGTTTGATTTAAAAGACGACTCCAAGACGTTTCGACACTTTCCAATCTTTTCATTGTATCGCAGTCTTGTGGTGTTTTGGAATGATGAAATTATTATTAAACCGATACTTATACTGCAGTGTTGGGATGACTCGAGTCATGACTTGACTCGAGTCAGACTCGAGTCATCGTTCTCGAATGACTTGACTTGACTCGAGTCACTTTGCTAAAATGACTTGACTTGACTTGACTCGGCGTATCAGAAATATGGATTGACTCGTGACTCAGAGCAAAATTCACGAGTCAATTTCAAGTCATCAAGTAATCGATGTCGATAAAAATCACTGAATCCTGCATATGCTCGGATTGTTCGTGAAACGCTGGTGTAATCGTGAGAGCGACCAATCATTTAATGATCGTGCGTGTTACTGAGCCTCCATTGCTCCCTCACAAATAAATTGATCGCAAACGAAGTGATCGAAGCTTACAGCTTACGTTGTCGTAAACTAGTATAGTAAAGTAATTATTCTCAGTTTTTACCTTAACCAAACTTCTTGTTTTATTGAAATTGAGTTCGAATATAGTTCATATTGCCCTCAGCCATTGGCGCAGCGTCGAATCGTATCATATCGATTTGCAAATGGGTAATGTTTTGCTTCCTATCAATTCGTATCTATTCTCTATTTTGTCTGTCAACTTTAAACTGCGGTTTAATAGTTCTATATATATGTGAGCGATACAGCGCCTTCTTACGTGCATATTTAAATCTATATTCGTTCATCGGTTCAAAATCAATGACCACCCAATCTGTACTTCAGACAGCTAGCAAAATGTAATGACGTTATCATGCCCCATACTTCGAAAAGGCAACTTGCCTTTAATTGTGACTTGACTCGTGACTTGACTTGACTTGACTCGACTTGACTCGAGTCACCTCCAAAAATCGAGTGACTTGACTTGACTCGAGTCACCTTTGGAAATCCATTGACTTGACTTGACTCGAGTCAAAATGTGCAATGACTCGAAATGACTCGTGACTCGAAGGTAGTGACTTGATCCCAACACTGTATACTGCAGTCAGCCTATGATATATACCCACCGAGTTTGAGCCCCAAAACTAGATAATTCTAGTAGCCTAATGAGACTAATTAGAAAGAAATGCCAGTAATCTAATTCTAATCTAATTTGTAAAATGTTTCTATTTTCTCATTTTAATTCTAAAGTAATTTCTGTTTTTTGCTGAAAATTATACAGCAGAACTGTATCGCACGAAACGAGCTGCGACGGTGTACAGACGTTTGTCGTTCTCATACTTATGAGTATATGCACTCTGATTTTTGTTGTGTTTCTTTATAATTCGGATTTGCATTCGTTTTCTGATTGTTGCGGATTACGTGATTCTAATTATAATCTAATTCGTAAAAGCTTTAGATTTCCTAGCTGCCAATGTTCAATTCCAAATCTACATTCAATTCGCTTTCATGGGCGCGGTTCACACGCTCAATTATGTATGCAGATCTATCGGTAATTGGCGCTTGTAACTTATAAAAGGATTTACTCTCCGGATTGTGGAACTATAGTTTGGTAACATCCATCAAGCACCCTTTTAAACATTTATACGCGCCAGATAAATTCCAGCAGTGTTGGCGCCTCGGAAAATATCTGTGGATGTTACTCCATGATCTACTGAGAACTGCACAACAAAGTTTGATCAACTAGGAATTTCAGCACAGTTAGAAAATCATATTGTTAGAAATAATTTATTAATTAAATATTATTATTTAAAATTCATGTAGATAACGCCATATTTTTGTTGGTTGGTTGCTGACGATTATATATTCGGTTTTATTTCAATACGAATATATTATGCACTTGTATATTGAAGTTGTTTCTGTACCCCCGCAAGAGCAGCTTGAAATCAGCCGCGATTCGAGATAATAGGAATATCTGCATATGCTTGCATCCATTTTGCGAAAAATCACTCGAGATTCGAAATAATACGAGCTTCTGCATATGGTTGAAATCCATTTTTCGTAAAAATCATTCGAGATTCGAAATAACAATTTCTGCATCCAGCTGTAATCTATTTGCGAAAAATCAGAGAGATTCGAGGCAATAAGAAGTTTTGCTGCCCGAAATTTATTTTGGGAAAATTCAGCCGATATTCGAAATAATGAGAATTTCTTTATTGAAAATCAGTGTATGAAAAATCAGCCAAGATTTGAAATAATAAGAATTTCTTCATGTTTGAAAATCATTTTTTGAGAAATCAGTCGAGATTCGAAATTATAAGAATTTCTGCATGGTTGAAAATATTTGGATGGGAAATCAGTCAATATTGGGAATAATACAAACTTCTGCATTCAATTGAAATATATTTGCGATAAATCGGTTGAGATTCGAAATTATAAGAATTTTTGTTGAAAATAATTTCCCGACAAATCAGTCATGATTCCAAATTATCATTCTTTATCGTCCTATCGTGACGCAAAATAAATCAAGCACATGATGCCATGACGCGCGACAAATTTAGCAAACTTACAATCTCCCTAAAAAGTCGAACGTAAAAACTCCACGCACGTCACCAAAACACGTTAAAATACGAAACGAAATCAGTCAAAGCTACGAATCGTAACATTTTGGCCATGAATCGTGTTTTGATCCATAAAACATCAGGCATAACGCTCTCTGTAGGTGGGAAGTAATTAAACCTTAAGCGTGCGACTCACCAATTATATCGCGCACATTTTTCGCATCAACTCGATAACGCACTTTCTATAACGAAACATATGTGTTAAATCATAAAGTGTTCCATCTGACCATTGTTCAAACAATACAAGGCTCTTGTCACGTTTATTATAAAAACAATACCAAAGAAAAACCGAGCGCATCCATTATCAAGATCGGGAGTAAACACTCGGTAATGAAATGAAATGGCAACAGTGCATCAGTAAGGATACAGACCATTGGCAAGGCTTGCAATTATTAACAATCAGCGCGTAACAAAGATTCTAGTCGTTATTCCGCACTGTGTTTAATACGCCGCGCTTCGTCAATCCAGTTTGATCAAATCATTAAAGTCAGAAGCTTGTGATAGCAAAGTTGCAGTCCAATTCGTAGTCAAGCCAGCTTTATATGAATTTAATAGTATATTCATATTGAAATGAAAAGAACCCGAATGGTTCCGCAGACACTCGCCAGGGGTCATCGTCAGCAACTATACTATGTAATATTCAGGTTTCATTTTAATATGAATACACTATTCAATCGTATATTGAAGTTATGTGCGTATGAGAAGCTCTTTATATGAATTGAGAACAAACAGATTGATGTCATGACAACGAGTGAGACATTTACAGGCTCGTGCTGGATATTCCAGATATGGATTATTACTCTATATGCATGCACTTGTACAAAATACCAGGAGATTACAAAGTTCATTAGTGTTGTTAACATTGGAAGTTTAAAATGTCACTACAGAGCAATGGTACTCGACCGGAGTTCACTCGACACTGCGATTGAATGAATTTGTGCGCCGCCCTCTGCGTTGTATTTTTGCTATGCTCTTCAATTTCGAGGGGGTTCTGAGGAATCTTAGCTGGTGTTTCCTAACCCAGAGGTTCAAGACACACACCCAACTCATAAATACACACCGGACTGCTGAAATTCCGATTCTATCTCCAATAAGGATAAGCTGATTTGTAATTAAGCAATCGGTATCACGCTGTTGCGTTTCAACCGAACAATACGTGACACTTTCCTGGGTTAAACCACGCATTTCTGAATTGGTATACGAAAGGATACAGCAGAACTTTGCAGTTATATTCATTACGGTGTTTTCGTTTTGTGTTAAAATCATGTTCGATGGCTTTTGTTCTTTTAACATTCGTTTCGCGCACCAGTGAAGTGTATAAGATGTGTATTGTGATATAATTTTTGTTTTTGTAACTATGGCGAATACTTGGGGTTTGCGAGAAGAGTAATTGTTCCCCAGGTTGGCATAGGTAGGAACTACTGCTGTAGAGTCCTAACTAGAAAAATATTCGTATTCCTAGCATGAATACAAGCTCAGTCGCTATATAACAATGAAATATATGCATGGTAGTCAAATTAAAAACGCCGACTTAACCTGTTATGGTGGTAATCAACTATGTCGGCAAATGGACATTTTTCAAGTTTGCGCTAAAAGAGTTGTACGAGACACACGTGCGCGTACATCTCGATCCGAAAAACGTGCTCCGAATTGTTTGTTATGATCGAAAAATCGAAACTGATAACAAGGTAACGATTTTATCGACACAATAGAAAACCCGATTTTGTTTGATTTCACGAAACTTCTTTCCTCTCTTTTGGAATCGAAATCGCGCTGTTTTTAGCGTCTCAAAATATTCAACTGTTTCGCCAGTCGTCATACGAGTATGCGAAACTTGGACATGTGAGTTCAAGTTATAACAGTAGGATTAAATTTTGGGTTACTACTACATGCTCAAAAATCGGCCAATGTAGCTTTTCAAACTGATTACTTTATCCTTAGCTTAAGTTCTAGTGGCGATGTCGATGTTCTAGTTTCATGTTGCCAATAAGAGTTGATATCAAGACCAAATATCGGCCAATGTAACTTTTCAAACTGATTATTTTATCCTTAGCTTAAGTTCTAGTGGAAATGTCGATGTCCTAGTTTCATGATGCCAATAAGAGTTGATATCAAGCCCAAATATCGACCAATGTAACTTTTCAAACTGATTACTTTATCCTTAGCTTAAGTTCTAGTGGAAATGTCGATGTCCTAGTTTCGTGTTGCCAATAAGAGTTGATATCAAGCATTCAAGCCCAAATATCGGACAATGTAACTTTTCAAACTGATTACTTTATCCTTAGCTTAAGTTCTAGTGGCGATGTCCTACTTTCATATCTAA
This sequence comes from Botryllus schlosseri, assembly GCF_051294905.1. NCBI lineage: Eukaryota > Metazoa > Chordata > Ascidiacea > Stolidobranchia > Styelidae > Botryllus > Botryllus schlosseri. The sequence goes on along the minus strand of NC_137239.1, from coordinate 29,557,425 downwards.
GTGTTGATATCAAGCAGTTAATTGCGAGCTATTCTTGTCATTTGAACTTTGTCATTCTCGCGAATCCACGTCGCCAGCAATTCCCTTTTCCACTTCGCTCAAGTTGATTGTGACGCATCATAAAGTAAATCGTCGTAATGGGGATTACGGTATTTGTATTATCATGTCATAATCGGCTCTCCCACGCCCTGTCCCTTCAAAGGCAGAAATCTGCTGTCACGCTCCAGTAATCTCTTTTCATAATATTTACATAATTCGCTTTCAAACAGTTGCTGGTCGAGTTGGTTTCACACAGAACAAACTAGAGCTTCTGTGTTAATGCAAATATATAATCAATACATGAGCAGATGTAGTTAAGTTACCATTGTTGGTACTAAAGTTGAAGTAGAAGTAACGTTTTACCAGTACCAGTACCCACTGGCGTAGCAGCATGTGCTGCCGCCCCTGGCTCTCGCTTAAAATGCCGCCCCCTAAGTAGACCGCAGCAAATTTCGACATAGATTCATGTTCAAGCAATATTGTCAATAAAAATAATTACAAATAATATGCAGCGTCTCAGCCTCACCGTCTCAACGTTAATAAGGCCAAAAATAATAAAGACGAATGTATTGTGCAAATAGAAAATCAAAGCAAAATCAGCGATGATATCCTCAAATCCCAGATTTTGCACGTAGTCTCTTTCTATAGACAGAATGGATAGAGCTGATAGCCGATCATCATTCATGGTGGAACGTAAATAAGTCTTAATCAGTTTCAGCTATGAGAAGCTCCTCACACAGCTCGCAATTGAAACACCACCAATGGTGAGATAAAGTTTTAGACACGAGCATAAATATGGTGTCGACCGAATCAAGTATATGTTCTGTTTATATGATCACTAATTCGAAGGTATAAGGCAGTGGTTCTCAACCTGGGGGGCGTTTAAGCATCTGAAGGGGGGCGCGAAGAAGCGGTCAACTGAATTTTTTTCGCGTTCTGCGCGATTTACCTCCGATTCACGCGTGTTTCTCTATTAATAGACCAAATTTCATTATTTTGAATTCTCTCATCAACAGTCATGACCTTCCGTGCCATCAAACAATCTGTTGGGGTTAGCAGCATCCAGAGCTGTGGAGTCGGGGTAATTTTCGCTTGATGGAGTCGGAGTCGTGAAAACTATAATAGCTGGAGTCGGAGTCGGTGGGAAAATACTGACTGGAGTCGGAGTCGGAGTTTGTGAGAATGACTATGACTTCGACTCCGACTCCAACTTCTCTATCATGAAAACATTTGCTTTCAAAGAATTTTCAATAGAATTTTTATGTACCACCAATCACATTAACCATACAGATCAGGTGCGGCCAGCCCGTGGCACGCAGGCCAAATTTGGCACACGAGGAGCTTAGGTGTGGCCTGCGAGGTAATTCTCGAAATTATTTATGACATCAGGTAGAATTGCAAGGCCAACCAAAATTTGATTAGCGTGACCGCGAAATTTGATGATGACTAAAACAACAGTTCTGACGCATTGACGTATCCAGGGGTCAGCCACATTTATCCCAGATCTTTGTATATGACCATGAAGTAGAATATTTCATAGCAGATTTATTTTACTTGAAATTTTTCTCGGTACTTCGCATGATTCATTGTCACTAGATTTCTTGCATTCAGTATTTGAGCCCCCTTCTGAAAATTATTAATACATATTATTCACAGAATTGAGTCTAACTATATTCGCAATTAGGAGATACGGCTTCGCTTGTGCACTCGCAGCGAGATCGTCGACAAAACATTTGCACAAAATGATAGAGGCATGTTCACTGATACCGTCGATTTTGCTATGTCTAAACGTCGAATAATCCTGTCCTTGCCAAATGAGCCGAGTGGTATACAGATGCGACCCCCAATAGCGACATATTTATTGATATACCTATAGCCTAATTCAGTCGTTATTTTGCAAAAAAATTTTGCGCTTCGCGCGACCAGGGCCTGATTGCGCACTGCACAGTTGCATGACACATTGTTATCAATTTTAGAGCGTATTAATATAAGTCTTGTTTGCAATGTTACCTAATTTGGTTCGCTCCTATCGACGACTGAAAAAAGGTTATCAACATTCCAGTTGCCCGCGCAATGGTTCGTAAATCTCAGGTCTCCCTTTCGCCGAAAAAGTTGCCCACCCCTGATATTGATAAAATTAGACATTACTTGCAAATCACAACTCAGTTGCAGAGGGGAAGAAAATCGCATGATGCATTTTCGCGATGCATTCAAAATTGATGCAATTTTTGGAATTATACCATGATACTGTGACAGAGAAAATGCATCGGCTGGTTTTGTAAAATTGTAAAAATTATGTAAATATGACCAAACGATGCTTCCCACTTGACAAAATTAAAAATATTTGTAGTGTAGCTTAGCTGTTCGGGTCGAACAAATGATTAAGAAAGACTGCAAGTCCCAATCCTTGAATACTTGAGTAAGTACATGTAGACTAGACATAGGCTATGGTCTTTGACTTAACTAAATTCCATTCATGACCATGAATGTCTGCTATTAGTAGTAAGAGTGTTTGTGCTTGTAATCAGGATAGTGTGCAATGACAAAATTAGTAAGTTCAATTTCTTTATTAGTTGCTGAGTCATACACAAGAGCTACACTTGGATTTTTTATCTACATTTTTATTATACAGGATTTGATATCTGCCATATTTGAATGATTCATACATTTCAGGATGTTATAAAAACTTGAATAAGGAAGGATATTTAGCAAATCTTTATTTCATGTTAATTGCATAGTGGGTAATTCGAGCTGTGCCACAATGAGACAATTTAGCATGCCACAGTTAATCATATGTTTGCATATGTTTAATGGTTGTATGATAGTCATTCAACCGACAATGTGGCATATAATTTTCGAAGTAAATTGGTAATAATGCTGGAGTCGGAGTCGGGAGTCGGAGTCGGAGTCGGTACGTTTAATGACCCAGGAGTCGGAGTCGGAGTCGGTACGTTTAAAGACTCAGGAGTCGGAGTCGGTATATTGAAAATGTGTGGAGTCGGAGTCGGAGCCGGAGTCGGTGGTAAAATTTACCGACTCCCCAGCCCTGGCAGCATCCCGGTTGGATTTGTGATATGACTATAAGGGGGCGCAAAATTTTTCACTATCATAAAGAAGGCGTGTCTGAAAAAAGTTTGAGAACCACTGGTATAAGGCAGGTAACGCAGGTAACTGCAGAAAAGTCCACCCCGTATTCATAAGTGCTTCTAAAAGCGCTGGTGAATAAATTGCGACTTTCGCTTTGCAGCAGTGCATGGAAATTAGAAAATCCAAATATATCATTTAAGTGGTGTATGCCGGTAAACCTAGTTTCAACTTCAAGTTTAAATCTGACCAAAGCTTGAACATGCATCGTCTAACTTCTTCGACAACACTGAGGCCAGTATCTTCTGATTGTTCAGCAGGCTTTCTCTTTTTTCTGCGAGCTCTCCGAACAATCGGCCTTTACGGCTATTTAGGAGTGGTTTCATCGCCATGTTAACATATTAATTCGTGTTTTCGGAATCAGCGCGGTCGTGGGCTCGATCCCCAGCCGGGTCAGACCGAGTACTCGAAAACTGGTATCCGCGGTTATCCCGCTAGGCGCTCAGCAAACACGGAGGAGGAAAAATCGGGGGTGCAGACTAGATGACCTTATAGTCCGTCTCGCATCTCCGTCGTCAAAGCATCTCGATGGTGCAGTCGAAAAAGAATACCGTATCTCTCTCTCTCTCTCAATGTGCAGCCTCATTTTGCCGCCCCCTTGGAGCCTGCCGCCCCTGGCGCAGAGCCAAAACCGCCAAGTGGCTGCTACGCCACTGCCAGTACCTTTTTACCAGTAGAGCTTCTTGGAGGTACAGAACTTCAATATACAATTAAATAGTATATTCATATTGAAATGAACCCGAATATTTTCGGCTGACGAGTGTATTCATTTCAATATGAATATACTATTTAATTTTTACCAGTAGGCCTAGTACCAGTCAGACTTGTACAGCTAGATCATTCTAACCGTTTTAATTAGACTAATTAAAGCAAAATTCCAGTATTTGGAATCTAATCTAATTTGTGAAATGTTTCTACGCTCTCATTTTAATTGTAATCTAATTTCTATTTTCCTTTAATCTAATTTGGAAAAAGCTGTGAAGCTATAATTCCAATTTTTCATCGAATTTGGAAATAACTGCGTAGCTATAATTATTACTCCATACCAGTAGTGAAAGTAATCGGTAAAAATCTACTTGAGTACTCCTAAAGTGTGGAAGTACTTCTTTACTGACCACTTCGAGTCTAAATCTACTTTAATAATCCGAAAAAGTAAAAGTACTCTAGAAGTCGACAACGAAACTTGTATAATTGCTCGCGGAATCAAAAACAAAAATTTGCAATGTTTCGGTCTCTCGATTAAAGCTATGATTACAGAATAATGACCGGTGTGAATGACCACCAGACTGTTCTATTCTTGAATTTTGTTAACAATAGTCGAAAATGCGGAAGAAAACTGCGTCAGATTTAATGGAGATAAAAATCAGAAATTTTCGTAAACTTAGTATCGAGTCAAATGACCGTAAAAACATTGCGATTTCAAGTACGACGTTTTGATATTGAAATTCACTTCGATTGGAACAGAGGTTGTTATCTCTCGATGAGCCTACGTCTACTTGATTGTATTGAGTTATTTAGGCAAAACCAAGTCAATAAAACCTCTTACTTACTTTGGATTCGTTATTTGTGCGTGTGCGTGAGTAGAAATATGCGGGGTTACTTCTACTTCTACTTGAGTACGAACGCGACTACTTCGAATACTTCTGGACGGAGGATTGATACTTCACTATTTCACCGTACTCGGCAGATATCATTTTAAAATTCATGCAGCAAGGATTGGTGATTTTGGTCATCGGTTTGGACCAGCGCTTCTTATCCGGGGTCGCACAAACCCCGGGCGTTCGCACAATCAGTCATATTTATTGGTCTTGTTCTTTTAACACTACTGGAGAGGAACAGGTCATATTATGCACCAGTGTTTTATAGTGATGTACTTGTGTGTAATGTCATAGATTTTGGGTTTTGTACCAAGGCGAAAATTAGGGGCTCTCCTTCAAGACTTGCATATTAGCGGAAGGGTTCTCCAGGTTAGTACAGGTCAAAAAGTGCTGGCATGGAATTAAATGCTACCCTAAATCTAACCCTAACTTAAGCCCCAAGGCCTGGTTTCAAGTTGTGTAAATATGTGCAATTCTGCATCTATGAGACAATTTCAAATCTTAGTGTATTATTCCCCGTTTGATGAAAGCGGTAATTATGGGAAGCTTAACGATAGCGCAATTTACACGTGGCAATGATTCTGACTTGCCCCGATTCCTCGAAAACAATACGATTAAACCTCCTGCGGGCGACAAGTTCGAATACGTGGATTTTAATTATCGCGACATAAACATCCCGGCGACTGTGTATTGTTTGCGGATCAAGAGAATGCTTTTATTTCCTGTGTGACCACAATTCGGCTAATCGACAATCGCTCAGCTCAGAACGAAAGTCGTTGTCAAGCTCAATTATTAGTAGAGTTTGCCATTTCAAAGTCACGTCAAAGCGATTACTAGAAAATGAATAGTCAGTGCTGAAGTCAGTATAGTTTTGAAAACGTGTATACAAGTATTCCATGAGGAATTATCAAAGGTATACAACTATACATATTTTAACTTTTCACATCTTTTATACTGGTGGCACTCAAAATAGCTACGATCTTCAAATATATGCTAAGTTACCGCGATACTAAGACTATTTCACTCTGGTTTTATCACAATTTCACCCATAAACGGGACGCAAACTTATCCCAATGTTATTGTCTACCTCAAAATGCATGTTTTACAATTCAAATCAATTTATTCTTACCAATTTTATCATTTCAAAACACCACGAAGAATGCGATGCAATGAAAGATTTGAAAATGTCGAAACGACTCGGAGTAGTCTTCGAAATCAGACACTGGCCTATAGGCGATGTAAAAAGGTGGTATGTGCAGTGCATACTGAATAAAAATAAAAAGAAGATAATAAAAAAGGACAACCGACAAAAAGAGGTGGCATGTGCCGGAAGGCGAGATCGATATGGCAGGTCGTGCTCAGGTAAACTTGAGGGCTGACTAGTATTCATTGTTTCATTAAAAAATTAGGCAGAAGTGGATTAAGTCTTTAAAAAAAACAATTTGTGTAAGTATATAGTACAAGCATGGTGAATCTTGCGTGAGTACTGACCACCACGGCTAAAAACTAATTGAAGACGCCCTCCCATTTATGGTTGGTGATATCAGAAGCAATCTCAATGATCCTATAGTTGCGAGAAGTCATAAAACTTGAATCGCCAATTCCAAGTTGAAGTCAATTCGTTACGAGCGATCTCTCTCCATCCGGAGCGTGATTGATGACTCCCCTTTCTCGGAGCGAGCGGTTTATTATCTTGCATAATTCATCGTGTTGCCACTTCGGCCACTTAACAGCGTCCAATACCGCGGTCATAAACGCATTGGATGTGATTTGACTTGTAATATCGACCACAAATTGCGGGATTTACTGCGAAAATTGCGAGTTAAGCTGGGCAGATGTTTATTGAATGCGGAGCAGCCGATCTATCTTTACAATAAGCGGTAATGGAATTGGCGAAGTTAGCTTTGGATGGTGTAGCAACAGCGATTCGCTGGATTATTCTCTCAAAGCAAGAGATATTTTAGAGACTCTCTCGATGGTGATATGCTTCAATTTCTAGTTCAAAATGTGCAGGTGTTTAAAAAAGCGTTCGAGATTATATTTGTCTCAGCTCAGCAGACTAGTGCAGACTACTAATCTAGGCAGTTGTCGGTCGACTAACTCCTAGTTTTTTTGAGTAGCTCTAGTTCTAGTTCTAGTTGCGAACTTTGAATAGAGTAGTTCTAGTTCTAGTTCTGATTGCGCATTATTGAAAAAAATAGTTGCCTCACAACTAGAAACTGGAAAGTAGGGTTTTGGTGGTCGAAACCACTCCCATTTTAAACGTGTACTGATTTTCACGTGGTATAAGCCGATCCGATTCCGAGTAAATAAAAAGGAATGAGATCCGTCGATATTGAATCTTGTTAGTTGTGTTTTAGTTAGTTGCGGATTTTTCAATGTCATTAGCTCCAGTTCTATCAGCTAGTTTTGAAAAGGGAGTAGTTCTAGTTCTATGTGTAGTGGCGAGCTTGGAAAAGTGAGCAGTACTAGTTCTAGTCTAGAATTTTGAAAAGTGAGTAGTTCTGGTTCTAGTTCTAGATTCTAGATACTGTGCATGCATATTTTCTGTACCACCACCACTGCCGTGTGTTATGTATTTTGGTTTGATGAAAATAAAGACTCTCTCTCTCTCTAGTTTTGAAGCACTACTTCTTTGCGAGTTTTGAACAGTGGGTACAATTCCATTCAGTAAATTCAGCATTTTGAAAACCAAGTAGTTTGTACAAGTGTCAGACTCGGTCTTTGTGTGTTTGTTTGTCAACAATTTCGGACGATCCTTACGACATTTGGACAGCGGGTCTCTCGAATCCGAGAGACTGCTAAACGCTCAGGGCGGTGAACGTTCGTCAACCCGATATTAAGGGGCCATGGTGTTAGTTCAAGTTATCAAGTTCACCAGAGAAGCAAGCTATTAGTGTTGGATACCTCATAGAGCTGATGTTGTTGCAAGCTTTTGATGGGAGTCCGTTGAAATTTAGTCTCTGCGTTAGTTCAGAATGTGAGGGAGTTCAGAATGTGCGTATGATTCATTTTTTTTAAATTCCGTTAGATGGCAGCCTGTACAGGTGCGTAGGATTGAACCTTTGCGGTTTATCCCATGTGTTCGTCTTTATTACTCGGATTTTCATGGCGGTGACTTCATATTTGGTTATACGACTATTAATATATAAGGTTCTTTTCAATTCTCTGCTAGCTGCTGACGATTACCACTGAGGAGTGTCACCCAAGAATATTCGCGCTTATTTCAATATGAATATACTTTTTTATTGTGTCTTGAAGTTTGCATATCAATAAAGTTCTTTTCATTTCTCCACCGGTCTCTGACGATTACCCCTGACGAGTGTCAGCCGATCATTTACGGATTTAGTTCAATAGGGTTATTCAATTGTATATTGAAGTTCTGCATCTCCAAGAGTATCTTAAAATATGGCATAGCGCCTAAATTTTTGACATGGGGATAAACGAAATATGCATGCAGCAAATACGGACCGGTCCCGTATCGCTAAATTTATTCGGAAACATTTTTTTTGCCTTGAATGTGAATTTCTGTTTTCATACTTTGAAGCAGTAAAAATCAGTGAGCTATAATCACAGTCTCAAAACAGACTTTGATATTAATAATATCTACTACTGATTTTCGCTTCAGTCATTTCGTCAATTCGAAGTTATTATTTATAAAAGTATCAATATCATCAAATTCTAAACGAGCGAGTTGAATTAGATCAATATCACATTGCGATGGTCTGATTCAATGATTATCCCAAGTGGTTTCGACGCCTTCCTATCTTTTCATTGTATCGCAGTCTTGCTGTGTTTTATGCTATTCCTTCCTTATTTCCTTCCATCCAGTGTAGGCCTACATGTCTCTCATTTGCATCGACTAGGCCCAGGTGGGTGTCTGAATTCAAAGACTACTCCCAGTCGTTTCGATACCTACCTTTTCATTGTATCGCAATCTTGTGTTGATTTGAAATGATAAATTAAGTATAAAATGATACTGATACTGGTTCACGATATCTGTGCCGCACGCGACGATTTAGAACAGCCTACCATCAATCTCCCGCCTCGCTGTATGTAACCTATCTTTTAACAATGTAGTTATCAAGATTTGGGGGATTACGTTGACTCAGCCCCCAAATGCGGTCGAAATTTCGCCCCTCTTAATGGTATCGTCACCCTCGGGTAGATACAAGTAGCTAGGCGCATTATTTCGGCCATATTTGCAGCCCCTTGTCTTACGGGTAGTGAACCTTGTTATACGTTTCGCTATTAGCGCCAGCATTAGTCACTTGATTCGCCAGTGATTAGAAGCGAGCCTACATCGGCTGAATAGACAAGATTAAAGCAGCCAAGGACGGCTGGTGATACACTGACTCCACTACTAGCGGTGTGTTTAGATTGCGAGTCAGCCTCAAGTATATGGTCAGAAATGAACAGTTTGTCTCAGATAAAAGACAAAATGTTTCATGTATGACCGCGTATTTATTGACATTGATTAGAATATCGTACAGTGAGATGTTAAAAATAACTGCATCGTATCGAAAAATCGGTATTTACAGGCTTTAGTGGGATCATCTTCAAAATAAGGCGCGTTATGATATTAAGATATTTTGCATCATTTCCGCATGTTTGCGATCATTTTACACCTAATAAGATAACTGAAGACAGTCTTAGAGGTTCAGAGCATCACTATACGATCGAATGACTATCAAATTGAAATCAACTGGAATATTTTCGGCTGACATTCGTCGGGGGTTATCGTCAGCGATTAGTATAGAGAATTGTAAAGAACTTTATGGACATACGAACTTAAATATACGATTGAATAATATATTGATATTGAAATATACCCAGATATGTCTGTTGACATTCGTCAGGGGTAATCGCCAGCTACTAGTAAAGAATTGAAAAGAACATTGTGCATAAACAATCGCCAAATAGTTAACTGTTTCAGCTGTAACAAACTATTCGCCTGCTATCTGGGGTAAAAATCTCGGAGACTTTAATGGAACATTTGACGGCAGAAAGCGTTTCGATCTTGATTTTGCGCTCTCGCGATTTATGCGAGTTAATTTTCCGCCATTTTCATCGATAGCCTCTGTGATCAGCGGACGACATTTGTTGCTCGTTCGTGCACGCCGATTGTTTGCGTAACACAGCGGGAATTATTGCGGATTTGCACCGGACAATGGTCGCGTGTTACAGGCTATTAGCGATGTTTGTGTCGAGAGTCGATTGCTTGGTTTTGAACACGCTGGAATGAAACATTTGGATATACTTGTAGGCCAGGTGTAAATCAACAATAAGTTTGTATACAGTTAAATAATATATTCATATTGTTACATTCAGGCGAATATTTTAGGCTGACAGTATTCAGGGGCAATCGTCAGCAACTAGAAGAGATTTGAAAAGAACTTTGCATATCAGCAGTCGTATGACCAATACAGCGTTCTTTTCAATTCTCTACTAGTTATTGAAGATTACCCCTGACGAGTGTCAGTCGAAAATTAAGGTTTTATTCAATATGTATATATTATTCAATTGTGAAGTTTTTTTGTCGTGAATGTATCACTTTTTGTTAGCAGTTAGTATATGGTAGTAAAATGAACGTGCGCGTGCTCTAAAAGCACCCCTGAGTTAGAACTTGATAGGTCAGATCTTATGTTCAGCAGGCCACGCTTACCCCAACCCCAAACCTAGCGCATGGAATGCTTTCTGGTGGATTAAATTTCGCATAAGTGTAGCTTGAAGAGCTTACTGTAGCTACAGAACTTTATTATACAATTGAATGATATATTGATATTGCAATAAATCCGATTATTTTCGGCTACACTCGTCAGGGGCAATCGTCAGCAACTAGTAGAGAATCTGAATTATAAAATATCAACATTTCTATAAGAATATATGATCCAAGTGTAATTTGAAAAGGTAATCGGACTTATCGGGACTTTAATATTTGTGCTGCTAGAAAAAATTGCATTCTCAGAAAGGGCAAGTGATGATAGCTATTATCGGGTAGGTTCCAGTAAAATTTCAGTAAAATTTCGGCGAATTTCGCTGATTTGTTGTTGGCGAAATATGTTAGCTATCACCTTATTAAACATGATTTATTAACAGGAATATCAAAGATGATAATTAAACACGAGTTTCGGTGTTACAGCTTAAAAATTCAATCGAACCTTGTCGATTAAATATAGAGTTAGTTCTAATCTTGGAATGTTTCTATATTTATTGTCCAGATTTTGTTAGTTTTCTGAAAAATATCTTTCGAATCCAAGTTCTCCTGAAATACGGAACGAAAGGCGAAAGGAAACTACGCGATTGCGACAACACTGTGTCGCGTCACAATTCATCGAACGAAAGACTGAAAAATGATGCTCGGAAATCTCGCTCAGGTCAGAAAGATTCTTTCCTATGTTCACGAATGTTGATATTACGTAAAATACGATTGGTTCGTGTGATTCGACTCGGATTCTACCGGATTCGAGTTTTTTTCCCCAACAATACGTCTATTTCCTGTTTTTCTACAACGTCATCTTTATTTCCTGCATTTTCCCGCTTATTCCGGAACAGAAATTCCAAGAATAGCACAGACGTTTTATATTATAGCTTATTTTTTAATTTGCTTTCCCATATTGCAGGCAATATGTAGTGGTCGATATCAAATAATGAAAAAAGGGCAATAAAACATCTGAAACATTTATCTACTTGTATTGATGATAGCTCATTTAATATTAGCAGTTAACCCCTTGCTTATCATAATGTGAACGGTACGCAAATGCCATGTTTCGGGCAATAAAGAGTCAATATCTGATTATTGCGCTTCGATTTGAAAGTCAGAGTTGAAAATGTCATCTGTCCGAAAAATAAAATATCCAGTTTCTAGGTTGAGACAAATCAATTTCTATTGGAAAGTCAATTTTGATATTTATTAGAGCGCGCATTGATTGATTTCATCCATTATGACAATGTTATTATCACTCTAAATGACCCGATACAGAAAAGTCGAATTTAGCAAAATTTTAGGATGATTCATTTTTAGAATCAAATCTACGAATTTTGACGATCTGTTATTTTGTCTGATGTCAGAAAAACACGGTGCGTCAAGGTATTGACAAAGTTTTAATATGTATCATATCATTTGTGCGTAAAAGATGACTTCACCAACGTAATAGGGATATTCATTATGTTGTCGATGATTCTTAGTCTAGTTTGGAGTTCTTGGAAAATTTTTGAACACCGCGCTGTTCTCTTTTTATGATGTAACCATCATGTGAACAATATCGTTCTTCTCCCCAATCGTTCCAACATCATTTTAATTCAGTTCATTATGCGGATAATGAATCTCGCTCCATTGATTGGTCCCATTGGGACACGGTCTGAAGATTTATTTATTCATGGATTGTCACGATCGCTCAAATCCGAATTACCGGGCTTGTTATAAAACGAGATTTGCAACGGGGCTTGATGGCGTTGTGTTAATTAGAATTTGAATTTATTAAAGAAAATGGCTTTTTATGAATCCAATCGTGGTGTAATGAGCTCGATAGTAACCCGCGTCATTAAGAACGGTCTCGTGTGAATTGAAATCCAAGTATATTGTATCCTTGATAGTGAGGGTGCTTTGAGATTTCACAGACGTGCGTAGAATATAATTCGCTACCTCGATGGTGATGAACACAATCGAATAATATATTAATATTGAAATAAAATCAGATGTTACCGTCTGATTCTGTTGCTCAGGCCAGTTCTATTTTGTTAATAATTTCATCATATCAAAACATCAAAAGATTGCAATAAAGTGACAAGAAATGAAGGTGTCGAAACGACTTGGAGTATAGCCTTTCAATCGGACATGCTACTTAAATAAATCTTGGGTATATATGCGTTATCTGTGATTGAAATCGTAACAGGGAATCGCATGCAATTAGGCGTTCGATTGTAAATCCAGATGCAGTCGATGTGGCGTCTTTGAATTGTCAAATGTCAAGCGCGTGACACGAACCACAAGACGCGACGCAATTAATGGATCACGGCATCTCACTGGTAAAGCCAGCACTCGATAATATCCATTTGATACCGCGCCGGTGTAAGTGGCGAATTAAAAGCGGTTACAATTCTTGTTCCGTTGGTGAGACTCTTGGAGATACAGCACTTCAGTATACCATTGAATAACATATTGATACTGAAATAAACCTGCATATTTTCGGCTGATACTCGTCAGGGGTAATCGTCGGCGACTAGCAGAGAATTGGAAGGAACTTTGTATATCAACAATCGTATCACTAAATATGACGAGTGAATATCATTTGTTACGGCTTCACAACAGTATCAACGGGATGTAAAGTTCAAATTTGTACCTTTTTCGCGACCACGTGAAGATGATTTGGTATTTTTCCGACCTTTTCTAGTTACCCACATTGAATTGCACTACAATCCTGTGGTTTGATCACGACTAAACAGATATGTCGTTTCCACTAACGCGTGTAGCTTTGTTGTTCATATTTCGCATGCTGTGATATGACCAATCGAGGTTTACGGCCTTCCGCAGTGGAAAATACCATCACAACTATAATTCTCGTTGATATACTATTCAATTGTATATTGATGTTCTGTAGCTATACAAGAGACCACTAGATTCGACCGTCAGCCAACGTATTAAGAGATTACGACGTCACGACAAATCTCGAACCCAATTCTTTTGATCACAGGTGGGATGCGTGATCATAATCCACATTTGAATAAACAATGGCTGTCTTTATTGCATGAATAATGCAGCTGATGCACGGCATTGAAATGTCCGACTGCTGCTTCTAACTATCCATATCGCGCGAAATGCGATAAATATTGCAAGATATTGACATTAATTTTTCAGAGTCATTTTGATTTTCGATGATTGCGCCACTATATAGAGGTGTTATTTTGGCGAGATTCGAAATATCCGTATTTCGGGTGCGGACACGTATCGCTTATCGCCTGAATAATTGATGCCGCATTCAGATATGCGGGCCTTGGATATAAAGTGGGCCGGGGTTGAAAATAGAGGATTGTAAAATGAGAATTGTCGAAATATCTAGGATTTAAGGGGTCGGTTTGATATGTTACGTCATCAATGGTCTGTCGATTCGCGAAGATTCGGTTCGCGAGATCAATAATTAATTTACTTCTTATTGGAATCCTTGCTATTCCGAGACTCTGCGAGTTTCATTGGCGACTGTGCAAATTGCAAACAAGGACTTGAAATCACGATTGATGTGGTTTTTCGCGCTTAGCGCGGCTCTATACGGACAGCGTATTTTTGTGGGAATCGCACTTTCGAAAATTGCACAAACTATTTGTAATCGACAATAAACTAGGAATTAACTTAATGAATTTCTTTGGCAACCTTCGGCTTTTGCACCTCGCGCGGCTAATTAAGGAACGCGGGCTTCGGGGGGAATCGAGCTCTCGAAAACTATTTGAAAATGGTAATAAATAGTAATTGACTTCATGAAATCCGTTGACAAAATTAGAAAGAAGTGTTTGATGTCGCGAGCAAAATGGGTTTTCGCACATCGCGTGGCTCTATACGAACAGCGTCTTTTGGGGGTAATTGTACTGTCGGAAATTGTATTTGTGAAAGAGAAAAGACGACGAGCGATAAGAGGGAGAGAGAGAGAGAAGAAGAATGAAAAATGAGAGAGAATAAAGCGAGAGAGAGAAGGAGAAAGATACAGAGAGGATAGAGAGAGAAGAGAGATGTTACTTTGAGAAACTCAAACTTCGAAAGAAATTTCGGTATTGGCGGTAAACATTATCGGTAATTTTCGCGACTTATAAACTGGAAATATTGATATATCTCTTATAGCTTACATGTGTCCAGATGAAGCTTTTCTAGTTCATTTCATGTTAAAGTTAGCAATGGCTGTGAAGCTGTTCAAATAAATGCTCTGAACTTTTGGGAATGCGCCTCAAGCTAGATGCCATATCTTCTGAATATCGGCCGAGTATATCGTAGTTATTGCTGAAGGTGCTACTTATCGGTTTTATCGGCATCGGCCGGATTTCGAGCGCTGCTCTTAGATTTCTGAAAAGGGTCGAAAATCGAAATCACAAGTCGGGATCGTCTGTTTCAACTTCAATTACCGCGAGCTATATGATTCATGATCCTGACTTTATTTCGAAACGATGATTAGAAAATATGTTATCGTGATCGATCGGGTGTTACCGCCATTTTGAATTTAACTATACTACCTGATACTGAAATATGTCCAAATTTACCCCCAGCCCCTAATTTGAAGATAATTTGCGTCAATATCGCGCAATTAGATATAGAAATTTAATAGTAAGTAGAAATCAAGCATTCTAGGCCTAGTTTTGTTTGGAAAAACGTGGAGTAGAAATGCAAGCAAGCTAAAGACATCAGGACTTGAGTAAGTGTCAAAATTTGTCGTGAAACACTTGAGAACTCATAAAAAGTAGAAGTATACTTCATAACCGACCACCAGAAAGTTAATCTATAGGCTTCAAAGATCCGAGAGAACACTCGGTGATACGATTGTTGGTATACAAATTTATAGACCAGTGGTTCCCAACGTGTGCGATTTTGAGGAACAAGGAGGCAAAAATACCGAAGGGGAGATTTAAGGGGATGAAAAATGTTAGAAACTCCGGTGAGATATGTTTAATTGAAACGTCCAAAAATATGCACGAGAATATGGCTTATTCATCATATGATGCGTTAGTTGACTAACAAAGGTAAACCCAACGGAAAGTAGTCACGGAAGCCGCTTGTCCGAAAAAATGACCTTGTTTTTCAGTCAGACCGATCAGAGTTAGATGAATGACTAAATTTCCCGCTTAGATGTCCTCTTTTTAGGCTTCGTAAATATGGGGGGGGGAGAGATTTTGTGTCGAGCTTGGTAAGGGGGCGATAAGTCGAAAAAGGTTGGGAACCACTGATCCGGTCCTAGTTTTGCCGATCAAATCAAAGATTGTCAAGCAGATGTGGAAGAATTTTTTTCATCGTAACCGTTAGAGTTAGTATAGTGCAAGTAGACATAAACTACTTGAGTGCTTCGAAAAGTAGAAGTAATTCGTTACTGACACCCGATATTCCCTCTAAGCTGCTCACGTGCTCGAATCCCCAAATACCCGCTATGCCATCAATGGCATGGAAATCCTGGCCTGGCCTGGCTGTCAACGCCATAAAGTAGGACGAATTGCCAGAAAGGTGGACATTTAGGCGTCCTAGGGGGACATTTTCGATTTCTTGAAAAAGGAGGGAAAATCCTCCTAAAAGAGGGCGTATGGTAACCAATGTTCCCTTTAAGCTGCGCGCGTGCACAAATGCGCAGTGCTGGCACGGTCCATGACCAGAGAAAATTTAAGTTGCGCACAAAATATCCGAAGTGTTGGTGAGTGCGCGCAGATTAGTCAAAAATTAGAGGGAACATTGATGGTAACTCTATAGGAAGTCAACTTGATGATTTTTTTGTTGTTTCTCTTTTGTGAATTCGGTAATTCTAATTCTAATCTAATTTTGATGAACTAAAAATATGCTATATGGTTTTCCGACTCTCAGTTCCAGTATAGAAATCGTAACGTGTGGCCTTTGGCGATCGCGGCCTTTCAGCAATGCAATAAAACGCGGTTTCGTTGCCATGGCGATTGCTGAAAGCTGATACAATTTTAATTGTGGAACCAAATCAAATTCTTTCCGTAAATCCGCTTCGGTTTCGGTCACGATACCTTGTTTTGCACCAGACACGGGACGCGTCTATGTTGCAAGCGCACCGCACGATGCGCATCAATCAGCACGCATGCATGAGATCTGAAATTGATCCGTTTGTCATATCACATCAGCAAAGTAGTCATGAATGGTTCCCAAGTAGAAGTAACGTTATATATTTATACGAAAGTACAAGAATTGAAGTACCTATTTCCAAGTAACTAAAAATGAGCGTTCCAGGCTGGTTTTCCCCAGAAACCGAAAACTGACTGTGTAAGTCATCCAAAGCTACAACTATTTGAGCGAGTACAGCAAAGAATCCAAACCTATTCGAGTACTGGGAAAAATAACGACAGAATCGACCTTGTATGCGTCCCTGTACCCAGCTCGGGATTATCGAATCGAATTCAAAATCTAAATTCGGGGTATTCTTTCGAAACGAAGTGAGATTTAAAATTCTATTTTTGATTCGATTTCGAATCTCGGCAATCGAAATATGCAACCGGGCGTATTGAAATTACAATCTCGAGCAGCCTATTTTAAGCTTTATACAGGCTTTTTATTAGATAAGACTTAAAATTATAGCAGCACAGTTTTTTCAAAGTTAGACTAGAATTAGAATTATAGCTACACATTTTTCCAAATTACATTAGAATTGGAATTATAGCTACACAGGTTATTTTCAAATTAGATTACAAGTAGAATGATAGCTACACATTTTTTTCAAAATAGACTAGAATTAGAATTATAGCTACACTGTTTTCTTCCAAATAGACTAGAATTAGAATTATAGCTACACATTGGCGCAAAGCCCCAATCGAAGCAATAATTCGATGGACCCAAAACTGCCGAAACTAAACCTAAAAACATGTAATCTATTTCGAACTCGATCTGCTTTGTTCGTAACAGAGAGCGCCGTCTCTCGCGATTGTGATGAAACAAATTAAATCTAATCGTCACTGATCGCGGATACCCGCCTTCCATTCATCTTTTTGTTTCTGTTTTACGAATTGGATTTTTTGATCGAAACCTGCAACTCGTTATTAAAGATTTAATCGTCGCCCGGGATCGGCTACTTGACGAAAGTCGGCATTGGAAGCGGGCGGAATTCAAGGCATTAATTTAACGTTCATTTCTACCTCGAAACATACGATTTATAAGTGTTTTGTTATTTTCCATCAAATATCACTCAATTCCAGCTTTCCTGCAAAACTTTGCGATTCGCAAAATAGGACGAATATACGACGATAGTTCAAGACATCGTTTGGAAACAAATGTACTTCGTTACAGCGATTATGAGATAACATTACTATAACGTAACATTTAAGATAACACTTCTTGAACTTTCTGAGAAATTTTGAAGAATTTCGATATACAATTGATTATTATATTGATATTGAAATAAACCAGAATATTTTTGGCTTACACTCGTCAGGGATAATCGTCAGCAACTAGCAGAGAATTGGTAAGAACATTGTATATCAGCAATCAAATATATTTGGTGATACTATTGTTGATATGCAATGTTCTTTCCAATTCTCTACAAGTTGCTGGCGATTACCCCTAACGAGTGTCAGCCGAGAATATTTAAGTGTATTTCAATAGCAATATACCATTCAATTGTATATCGAAGTTCTGTACCTCCAAGAAGATCTCTACGTAACATTTATGATAATATTTTTTGAATATGTTGTTGCATTTTGAAGAATACATTATATGTCATTGGTTCCTAACTCCCCATAACTAATGTGGGTCAAATTTTAACAACAACATAAGAGAGGATCCAAAAAAACGTGATTATTATGTATTTACTAGTCCTACCCTGATGTTGAATTCATTTTATACATTCTAAAACATGAATGACGACGTTCGTAATAATTGCACAGTCGCAACACCTTCCAATAGGAGAATTATACTAAACAGCGATGTTTGTTCAATTATCGCAGCATAAAAAGGGAGTAGGATTGTTGATTTGTTCTCAACGAGAGTCATGAGTCAGAATTCTGTACCCAAATACTTAAAATCTAGTTGCAGCTCAGCAGTAGGACTGCGATATAGAATTGAATAGTATATCGATATTGAAATAAACCCGAATATTTTCGGCTGACATCAGTGGTAATCGTCAACAGCTAGTAGAGAATTGAAGAGAACTCTGTACGCATATATAAACGTTTGATGTAAATTTCCAAATGCTTGTTAGTTATACAGGACCGATTTCCACATTCCTATGAAAGAGAAGTATAGGTTTCACATAAAGATATACATCCAAAGAAGAATTTAATGAACGCACAAAATAAATGCAGGCTATAAATTCTTCGGCAGTTACGATATCCAGAAGGCCACATCAACGAATTCGAAGTATCAATAACACTATTTCAATTCGAGCATAGGGCTGGAAGTTTCCCGTTGACAAATACACTATATGTTGCGTGTCACACGTTGGGTGTGACGATTCACCAAACCTAATATTTTATGCAAAAATGTGGACACTCCTAGTATTCATGATTATAGTTCCTTCATGTCCAAGCCCACGAACCTCTCAAAATCGTCTCACAAACAGGAAAACACGATTTCAGGAGAAAACGCTGCGATTTTCTAATCGAAAA
Organism: Botryllus schlosseri; assembly: GCF_051294905.1. NCBI lineage: Eukaryota > Metazoa > Chordata > Ascidiacea > Stolidobranchia > Styelidae > Botryllus > Botryllus schlosseri. The sequence goes on along the minus strand of NC_137239.1, from coordinate 29,538,346 downwards.
GTGCCACGGTTAGATTGTTCCAATTTCCATCGCTTTTGAAGTGTTTTGATTGATAACCTCTCTGTGTAGAGTTGTATTCCACAGTCTGGAAATGGTAGTAAGTAAGCAGGATTGGTTTAATCGTGGCTTTGTAAATTTCTTTTCAATTTCGGAAAATAAGTCTGTGCGTCAACAGTTTGCTATTTACGGCGGCTCTCGAGAGGATGTCGAATTTAGTAGAATATTTATTTCAACTACCAGGATTATTATATACAAATCATCGAGAATGTTGGTTTTATATCTGAATTTAAGTAACGCAGGAAATGTCATCGAATTGAGAATGTGAGTCTGTAAATTTTTCTGAGAAATAATATCGATGGAAATCAGTTGATTTTTAATTTACAACTAGCGATAGAAAATGATTTCTCGATAGCTTGAATATCGGCAGAATATATCGGGGTTATCGGTGAAATTGCCGTATCGGTTTTATCGATATCGGCTCAAAAATCGGATTTCGGTTTGGCTCCAGTTAAGATCCGACGTGGCGAAGGATTTACAGGCCAGCCCACGTCATTTTCAATAAATTGAGTGTCTAAAGTCTGTGCAAGATGCTATCGATTTTGTGTTCATCCACAGAACATGCGTCTGTTTTTATAAACAGTTTCACATGTACTATCGTTTCGCCACTATTGCATACCTCGATTGTAAGCGTCCTCTCTTATACAGTGATGTATAAAGCTGCAACTAAACTTGCGCTAATGGCACAAACTCACTTACGATTAATGATGTAATTTGGCGTCTGTGGCGTAGTAAGTTGGCTGTAATAATATCAAATTGTTTCATGATTGTCGACTGCTCGCAAATTGTGTCCATGCATATGAATAATGCCTACACCGCAGGCCTTTGTATTCAGTAAATTTGCGAGCACGGTATGTACAATGCAGGCTACGACTCATTATCAAAGTACCACGCAACTTATCTGGGATTGATAGACCTTGGCTAAAGTCGTGTAGCTGAGTGCTTCGATTGTGAATTGAGTGTTAGACTTCGAGTGGAGCATTACTCATAATGAAATCACAACAGTATATGTTAGATTTGGACAGCTCGAATATGCACCTACAAATAGTAACATAAGTTGTACACCGGGTTAATGATATTTTAGTATTTTTGGACCATAGAAATTTCATTTCGCTTTGATACGATGTTGTACCAGTGTTGGGATCAAGTCACTACCTTCGAGTCACGAGTCATCTCGAGTCATTGCAGATTTTGACTCGAGTCAAGTCAAGTCAATCGATTTTCAAATGTGACTCGAGTCAAGTCAAGTCACTCGTTTTTTGGAGGTGACTCGAGTCAAGTCGAGTCAAGTCAAGTCAAGTCACGAGTCAAGTCACAATTCAAGTCAATTTGAATTTTAGATGTATGAATGATGATTCAAAGTCATCACATTTTGCTAGATGTGTGAAAGACAGATAAATTGATCATTTATCTTGGATCAAATAACGAATATCTAGTTAAATATACATGCAAAAAGACATTGTATCCCTCACGCACACGTAAAACTGCTAATAAAATACGTGAGTATCTGTACAGCTACATGCTACAGTCAGTTATTATCGTCCAAACTGTAGGTCGTGTAGGACCTATTACGAAGCTTCGAGAAGTTGAAACAAATTTATATGGTACAATAACCAACAACACCCATTTACACATCCACGAGAATATAAACGCACAAAGTATATTTGTTCGATTTAAATCATACAAGAGGGTTGGTAAATGTGAGCAATGCGCATCGCTAAGCATAAGCATTGAGCCATCTAAGGAACAGAAACACATTGCTATTTAGATCAATCTTCTACTACTACTACTACTACTTCGACAACGTAGGCTGTGCTTGTTTAGTTTGCGGTCAATTTATTTGTGATCCAACAATGGAGGATCACTGTAACGTAGAATCATGAATGACTGGCTGGTCTCGCAAGTAACACTGGCATACCTAGAACAGTCCGAACATACACAAAATACAGTGATATATTCGACACCGTTTACTAGATGACTTGAAATTGACTCGAAAATTTTGGTCCGAGTCACGAGTCAATGCACATTTTTGAAGCTCCGAGTCAAGTCAAGTCAAGTCATTTTTCTAAAGTGACTCGAGTCAAGTCAAGTCATATGAAAAGTTGACTCGAGTCTGACTCGAGTCAAGTCATGACTCGAGTCATCCCAACACTGTGTTGTACGTGGGTCAGTGAAGTGCTCTGTTCCTATACTTACGTGCGTAGCTTGTAGGATACTGTTAAGGTCGAGGTTTCAAGGCCTCCACATTACTGTCAAAACTATAATTCTCATGAATTCATTAACTCTTATTGACAATGAGCGTGCAATTCTGGTAGCTTGCTTCAAAATATCATCTTTCACTATTCGACTCGAATCATACGAATTAGTACTACACTCGAATCTTTTTAACGAGCTCTAGTGATTAAGACAGTGGTTCTAGTCAGATATAACTTGGTATGTACGCTAACACTATACGAACGCTTACGTGGTAGGAAAAAGTTTGGTTATCACTGGTTGGTTATTCAGTATGCAGATTCTCAAATGCGTTCTGGCTTTCTCATATCGCGGACCAGTAACAACAGGTCCTAGCATGGATCTATATTTGAGGATTCAAACGTAATTTAATCACGCTCTCCGATATTGGACCGCCACTATTGCTCATAACGAAGTAATAACGCTGGTTTACAGTAAATATTCATTATCATTGAGTGTTTGCGTGAAATCGTGTTTTAACGCTGTTTTTGATGCACAGATTATTTTGCGCAACTGTATTCTGTAGCAATGTAGGAGGATTTGTACTCTGTCAAGAAACATGAATGGATGCTCAAAATTCCCAAATGTCCTCTTTTTTTCGCATTTTCAGTTAATTTCTGATACTTTCAAAAAGATCTTAAGCGAGACGTTGTATTTATACCCAAAAATTACTGGAGCCATAAAACACGCGGAATTGTTGGTTTGAAAATGGATTTCCAATAAATTGCCCTAGCAACCTTCTTGGTTGCTATTGCATACATTGTTCGACGTTCTCTGGACCTTCTGCGCCTGTTCACGTGCGAGGATCTGCCGCAATTGCTCTGGCACGCACATTGTTCTGAATCAGTTTCGAGCATCCTGACGGTTGTATGTAATTTCAACGATATTTTGTGTATACAATTTCACGAACCCTAGGAAAAAGGTTAATTCCTATTTCTTTGCTCTGTTTTTGTAACTTTGGCCAGCACAAAAAAGTCCTCTTTTTGGGTGCTCAAAATATGGTAGGCCATGGCCTACTAAAAACAGTTTTTAGTAGGCCTTGGGTAGGCATATTCTATATAATGTAGCCTATTGGATTTTTGTTTATGGAATTATAGGCGAAGAATTGCGGTTCGCCAAAGTCTCGCAGATTAGCGTATGCAGTTACCCGTGTTACTGCAGGTTACGAATCACTGTTCTGTGGACTAGGTAGAGATTAATTTAGTTGAAGTTCAAACCAAGAGGTTCAACAAAATGGATGCCGTCTCAAATATCACATTCCCGCCATTTTTAAACTTTGATAATAGTCCCGACAAATTTTATTTTGAACTTGATCGCCAGACGGGCGATGTTTTTCGAGAGAACCGTTCGACCGTGTCGCTTCTCTCGTTTTCGGTATTTCGATCCAAATGTGCTCAGACAGACATGAAATGTAAGATATCAGATTTTTAAGTTCATACCGATAAAATCGATAACTAGCATCGATAAATGCATCCGATATTCAAAAGATTCGGAATCTGGCTGTAAGCTATGAGAAATAGATCAATATTCCAAGTATAGAATTCGCAGGTTATAGTTCTCTGATGTCTAATGGCCGATACCGATATTTCTTTCAAAATGTGATATCCACTCGATATTATCGGAGACTTTAGTTTTCCTGGAAATTCGAGAAATGCGGTTTTCGATTAAAATTTGATTGAAAACTGTGCTGAATATGAATTTTGTCTGTCGTCTCAGAATGTTTAAGTGTCGAATTTGATTATAAGTGGGACATGTCGAAATAAAAATTTCTGTTACTTATTATTACGTTTTTCGATACGAGATTACGATCAGATAATCCTTTTGTTTAAATTTGATCGAATTTGCTGGATGTCTGGTTTCAGTCCGTATACGATAGCCGAGCACGATTTTATAATTAAACACGTAAATAAACATTGTGTAACTTAAATAGCGGCGCTTTATTCGAAAGAATACCAGCCGTAAACCTCGAATTGGGTCGAAACTATGCGGTTTTCTGTTTGGAGGCCGTGTTACGTTGTGTGGTATCGCTATGCGTACACTGATCGTACCCGACTGCGGAACATCAATATGGAAATGCGGGTCAGCCACCAGCGGTCGATAACAGGTAGCTAGAAAATTTTCAATCATTCCAATTTAGATTAGAATTAAAATTATCGAATTTGCAGAAACTTGGAATTTAACTCCTCATGAGAGAGAAATCCCACACAAATCAGATTCATTTCAGATAAAATTAGGGTTCATTCTCATAAGCATGAGAATGTCAAGTGTCTGTACGAGTGCATCGAAACATTTCAAAAATTACATTAGAATTAGATTTCCGACATTTCACTCTAACTACTTTAATAATCTAAAATAATCTAGTAGTCCAAGTTTAGTCAATACCTTTCCGTACGCCTTCTTTGCGTGTTAATTCATGCCCCTCTCCCCACCTACTGCAGTTTACTCGAGTTCAAACCGCGTGGTATTACCACTACTGGATAATTAGTCATAAAATCAACAGCATTTTCCGGATCAAATCCATAAACACATATCTTATAAGCGTCGTCATATTTGGATTAATGGAATGTTTAGGTTACGTTGGATTCCATTGTTGTAATCAAATTTCTCGTCTGGTGTCTGAGATAATATCGCGACCGCGAATTGCTAAATATTTGCGCAGCGCCATTTGCGAGCAAAACACGAAACTCGACCGAGTTTAAAGCGATCGTGAAGTGTCGTAGACGACTCCATTGTTAATGTCACACGCCCACTCTGTCACGTTTTTCTGGCGGTTAACAAATTTCGGAATTGAATCGGTTTGAATGTTACAAATGTTTAAGTTACAAATGCGGCCCATGGCAATGGAAAGGACTTTTAAATCAAGATTAAACATGTACTCAAGGTATTTATTGTTGGTACTCAAGTATAACTAGGATTGAAGTAGTAAATTTCTACTTTATTGTATGTGTTGTGTAGAAATAGTGGTTTTGTAGTAAGTAAAAATTAAGTATTTTAAGCCCAATTTTGCCTAAAAACCTGTTCATATGGAAGTAGGGTTTGTCTATCAACATAAGGACTTGAGTAATTAGTGCAACCTTACTCCCAAGAAAATAGAATTACTTCGTTACAAGCCTTTTCTGATTGGATCTCAAGTGCAAGTACAAACAAGTCAAATAAGTCAAAAGTAAATATTTTAGTCCAGGTTTTGCATAAAAGCCTTTTCAAATGGAATTGGGGGTCTCTAAAACTTCAACTATATTTCGTTACTGACCACATCCAGTCGGGTCTCAAGTACAAGTAGAAGTAAGATTCTCCAAGTAAGGATATTCTAAGCCTAGTTTTGCCTGAAAAACTTCAAATAGACGTGGATATCGATTTAAAACATTACCACTTGAGTAAGGTGTAAACATACTCCGAAAAAGTAAAAGTACTTCGTTTGTACTCACGCACAAGGACGTGTAACATCGTAAATTTCTACTTTTTGTATAAGCAGAGATTTCCAAGTAAACAGTAAGTATTAGAGACGTAATTTTGTCTCTAAAATGAAAAATTTCAAACCCTTACCCTAACATTTGGCCGGGACAATACTAGTTAGCCCTTTAGTTTACCGGACCACGACCTGTCATATCGATCTCGCCTTCCGATGCATGTCACCTTTTTTGTCACCTGTCCTTTTATATTATCTTCCCTTACTCTTCATTCAGTGTGCTTGCCTCCTTTTTTACATCACCTAGGCTAGGTGGGTGTCTGATTTCGAAGACTACTCCCAGTCGTTTCGACACCTTCGTATCTTTTCTTTGTATCGCAGTCTTGTGGTGTTTTGAAATGATGAAATTGAATTGAATTGACATTTAACACAGCATTGACGCTGTAAGTATGCAACGCTACGCCTAGTCGGCTCGAGCTACACGCTGACATTGCGAATTAACCTGATGATGCAGAAATCGGGAAAACTAGCTTCTCAATCAACGAGATCATTCTTTTATTCATGGGCTTGAACCCGCGCGACTCTGCGCCTTTTTTTAATCGTCTCGCGACTCAGCGATACGACTGACGAATGATGACGTCGGCAATATGTTCCAGGGTTTGGCGACTGGAAAATTTTCAGCATTTACAAATCAGATTATCATCGGGATGATAGCTACACAATTTTTTCCAAATTAGATAAGTTTTTAGATAAGATTTACTGAATTCGCAAAAGAAATACAATAAAAATCAACTTCACTACATATCAAATTTGACTCATTCTCATAAGCGCGAGAAAGGCAAATGTCTTTACATTAAGTTTTGCTGATTTGCGCCATAAAGTTCTTCTATTGCATTTTCAGAAAAAGTATATTATAGATTAGAAATGAGACCTTAACAACATTTCGAAAGTTAGCTTAATATCAGATTACCGGCATTAATTTGTCCATTTAAACCATTTAAATTATGTAGTTTTACAAGTCTAAAATGTCCGAGTAACGAAAATATACCTCCTCACACCAAGACTAATATTTCAACAACTAAAAACACTGTATTACCACCATTTGAGCCTATCGAGTATAATCCATATCGGATATAATCCGAAGTTCAGCATCGAGAAACGTGTTGAATAGATAACGATATGTCTGACAAATAGTGGTTCACCCTCACAAAGCTCCACGAAATAGTCACGGTACAGAAGTACCAGATTAATTTGAATGACTAGCCTTTATATACATGTTTGAATGCATATTTCAATCCATAATACAACCTTTCGAATCACTATCACCGTTATGACGCCATGAACTCATAATAGAACTCGAATGCCCGACTCCCATCCAAGCTTAATGCTCGAATCGTAATTGAATCGCCCAGATATTCGATTTTGCCTCGATCAGCATCGCGCATGCGCTGATACGTCTTTGATTTTGACATCTTCGATTTTTGCAATTTTTGCAATCGCTACTGTTCAAATATTTATATTATTTATTCTCCTAATTCGCCCGACGCGTTTCTTTCCGACGATTTGACTTGATCTGCTGAGTTTTAGTAATTCGAGGCTGCCATTTGGGAGAGGTGTCGCATTTCCGAATATAAAGCAACTGCCTTGTATCAATCGCGGATATTTAAAGCAAAGTATTGCCAGTGAGGGTTAGTACCAAGACACAGGTCTTGACGAATCTAGTTGTAAAACTAAATTTATCAATGCGAAAAGGCTCGATTATAATCTAATTCGTTAAATGTTTGTATGTTCTCATTTTAATTCTATCTAGGCCTAATGTATGGTTTTCCTGAAAATGCTACAGGGTAACTGTATCGTGCGACACGAGCTAAGCTTGATATATTGACATTTGCCATCCTCGTGCTTAAGAGGATGAAGTCTGATTTGCTATGAAGTGACCTTGATTTTTTTTTGTCTTTCTAAAACGGAATTTCGTCCAATTCCCAAGTTTTTGCAAGTTCAGGAACTCTATTTCGAATCTAATTTGAAAACACAAGTGTAGATATAATCCTTATTCTAATCTACATTGGAAACTCTCAAAATTTTCCAGTTTTTCAACCGTGATCTAGTCATCCCGAATCAATCCCAAAACGCGCCTCGTTGTGGCGCGATGTTTTCTTAATGAGCACACTTTTCACGCCCAATCGCCCTTCTAAATTGTGAGTTAATTCAAGTATCATCCCGACGCAACAATCACTACATCGAGACGTAATAATGCCTCTCGAGTAGTGTTATCAGTCAGTACGAAAAGAGGCATCGAGTGTTCTCTGCTCTACATTATTTTGATGGCTTAATAATCTAAAGTACGCTGTAGCAACATTGTTCGTGTCATCAGCTTTACCTGAACGGTAACCAGATTTATACAAACTATACCGATGTAGTTAGTTGACGGTCTACTAACTACAGGATATTTTTGTAGTTCTTGTTTTAGTTCACAAGCGAGTAATTCTAGTTCTAGTTCTAGTTGCGCATTTTAAAAATAATTTACTTGACGAACAGCTACGACTAGTCGTTTGGCGTGAATCGTGATACAGTCGTTCCTTTGTGTGATGGTTCTTGTAGCCATTGCTATCTCAGAGACATCGCCACAAACAGTGGCTTAGCCAGGGTTTGGTTTGGGGGGTCGAAACCCTTCCCGTGTCTAAATCTAACCCCCGTCGTTTCGAATTGCCGATTCCATCTACCATATTTCTTAGCTCATTCGTAATTAGGTAGTGTATCAGTAAATTAATGAGATCTTTCGAATTGAATTCAGTTAGCCCTGTTTTAGTTAGTCAGTTGCGAGTTCTAGGTTCAGTTGCGAGTTTTGAAAAGTAAGTAGTTCAAATTTTAGTTTTAGTTGCGTATTTTGAAAATCCGGTAGTTCGCACAATATGATTCCGATTAAATAAAAATTAATGAGTTGCTTCGGAATAGTCTTTGGTTAATTTTGTTTTAGTCGGTTATGGTTGGGAATTCTTAAAGGTCGTTAGTTCTAGATCCAGCTCCATATTTTAAAAATCTAGCAGTTCATAAAATCGAATTCCAATATAATAAAAATGAATGACTTGCTTTTGAATTGAAGTTAGTTAATTTTGTTTTATTTAGTTAATTACGGAGTTTTACAAGTAGTTTGTTCTAGTTCTAGTTCTTGCTGTGAATTTTGTAATGTGACTAGTTCTAGTTGTGATTTTAGGAAATTGAATAGCTCTAGTTCTACGTGCGCATTTTGAAAATCCAGTTACTTGTACAAGTATGAACGCAGCAACTAAACTACTTGTGTCTTATTGCAGGCTCAACAAGAACTGCTGTCTGGCATAGCCGCGTCTCGCGCCAACCCTTCCACGATGAAACTGGAAGCCGTCATGGAGAATATTCAGCGACAGAGAATGCGCGACCAGCAGAGACTCAAGTCTCCTATGTCCGATGATGCCAGCAAGCACGATGACGGAAATCACGACGAGAATGGACATGATGAAGCGGACAACAGAAATGGCGGTGAGTTCATTTTAACAGTATTGCCAAACTACTTGAGTGGAGACTTGGAAAACTGGACAGTTCTAGTTGTCTCTTTAGATTAATTAGAGATCAATGTCGGCAATCTACTGCTAATCTAATTTGTGAAATGCTTCTATGCTCTGATTTTATTTCTCATCTAATTTCTGCTTTTCCTGAAAACGCGACAGGACAGCTTTATCGTGCGAAGTGAGGCAAGTTCGCTGTACAGATACTTGTCATTTTTTTGCTTACGAGAAGGAACTCTGACTTGCTATGAACTGAACTTGGTTTCGGTTCTGTTACCAGATGCGTTCACATCACAAAGGCAGATTGGGTCACCGCCGTGCTCCGGTTCGCCCAAATCCGGCAGCATATCCGGAAGCCACCGAGGTGCGAATAGCGACGACGGAGCGATATCTCCTGATGGTCGTCGCCATGATACCGTAAGCATTTATTTTATTTTTCGTCGTTTCGCGATATTTTACAAGATTTCATGGATTCTGATTTGGAGAGTTTGTAAAAACGGATTGTATGATTTTGACTGGATTTGGATAAGATTTGGCTCACATATGACATGACTTCACGAGCGCCATATCTCTATGTTACTTTGTGTCAGCTGGAAGATGGAGACAGCGAGATGAATTATCCGATGAGCAGCCCGCGTGAAAATGATTCCTCATTCGCCAGGAGGAGGAGAGACTCTCACTCCCCACGCGTGGACCAATCCGCGATCAAAGCCAACGGGTGAGCATTAAGAATATGCATAATGGTTTGAGTGTTCGAATATAGTATTGATTGTAGGGGTCCCAGATGGGTAGTGAGATTTGTGACTATTTCGAGTATTTTATCAACATGAATTATAATAGGCTTACCATATTTTGGAAATCTAAAAAGAGGACACTTTTTTCAGAAATTTGAGACTTGCAAAACCGGAGAAGAATTCTCAAAAACCGGTGAATTTTTTCCACTTTGTGATCGGTTGACTAAAAAAAAGGTCATCTTTCCGCTCAGAGCTAAAATCACCGTTTTTCGCTCCGAAATACCCACCGGAGCGTCACTTCTGTGCTAATTTACGGCATATCACTCGCAATTTGCTCTAAATCTTACCTAAATTTTCAAAAAAGAGGACAAAATCTCAAAAATGAGGACAAAAGGGCGTCCTCCGAGGACACTTTCAAAAAAGTCAAAAAAGAGGACAAATCCTCTTAAAAGAGGACGCACGGTAACCCTAAATTATAACAGTGACATTGAGCATAAAGGTTTGAGTATTCGATTACGAATATAGTATTGACTGTAATGATTCACGTCAAGGATAGGATATGTTTGTTTGTTAAATATCAAGATTTGTGACGAATAACTATTTAATCAGCTATATTTAATCTAAAAACTACAAAAGAATAAGATATAAAATACAACTATATTTAATCTGTACGAATAGTCGTTTTGACACTTTCTTATCCCCTCCCAAACTGTGTAGCTATAGTTCTAATCTAATGTGAAAAAATGTGTAGCTATACCTCAAGTCTAATCAAATTTGAAAAAATTACTCCGATTCTAATCTAATCTGGACAAAAAATGTGTGGCTATTATTCTAATTCTAATCTAACTTGGATAAACTGTGTAGCTATAATTCTTATTCTAATGTAATATGGAAAAACTGTGTGGCAGCTATAATTCTAATTCTAATCTAACTTGAAAAACACTGTAGCTATCATTCTAATTAATTAATCTAATCTGAAAAGCTGAACATTTTCTAGTTCCAATGCACACTAGCGTAATTAGCGACAACAACGCGACTACAGGTAAAATCGCAACTTCGTATGACAGAAACGCCACAGCCCTGGCAGCCGCTCACCAAGCCGCCTTGGCCGCTGCCTTCGCCGCCGCCAACCGAGGAGGCTCTCCCAATTCGAACAACGTGGCCGCCAGCGTAGCCCAATTCTTTCCCGGAGCGATAGCGGCCGCGGCTAGCGGTCATTCGTCTCTGGCCGGAATGCAGTCGGCGGCAAATTCACTAGTCCAGCAGTTCGGACAATTTCCACCCGGGATGTCGATCGACCCGGCTCAACTGCCACAGGTATTCGTTGCTTGTCACGTTTTGTGGATACGTTTTTGTCCTAATAAATCTATTTTGACAGGGAGTTCGTGAATTAGCCCTGTTACAGCAAAGACATGCGGTGGCCGCTCACATGGCCGAGGCACAAAAGCGGTTACAAGAGCACCAGGCCATGGTCGGACATCAGGTGATATTAGCTTCTGAGACTAGTGCTGGGCAGAATGATTCGTATATCGACGAAAACTATAATTTCAATACTATTTTCCACTGTGGAAGCCAACATACGGAACAAGAGGATTTGTCCTCATTTTTCAGGAAATTGAAAATGTCATCCGAGGATGCCTAAATGCCCTACATTTTGGCAATACGTATACTCCTTTACAGCTTTTACAGCTAGGATAATGGACAGGGCCAACTGAAAATCGGCATAAGTGACGTGAAATAGGTAATATGGATGTTCGAGCGAGTCGATCCGAAGTCGAATGAAAACGAAGACCTTTTTATTTTATTTCTTAGTCAACTCAAAAATTTCCAGTAAATATACAATGTAATGGGTATGGTCAAAAAATACAAAATTATCTTTATGTGATGAAGAACTGGCATTTTATTCCTTACAGTCGCATAAAAGGTACATATTTGAACTTTCCGCATTTCTCATTCTGTTATAATGTTATAGTGGATTTTGTCAAGCCCTGACTTGTCCAACGACACGACCCGTTATTAAACCATCTATGTCATTCTAGAATTCTAGCAGTTCATTATCGAACACCATCTTCGGCTCAGGAGCGAACAGCCAAGGCTCATCCACATCGTCAAACACGTCATCGCCCACGAACCCGCATCAGCCAGAGAGGAGAGGAAGTCAACAAGAATGGACTTTTGAAGAACAGTTTAAGCAGGTATGAATTTAAAACTAGACGTGGTTTTATTATAGATCATATCAGTGGTAATCTACTTCTAATATAATTTGTGAAATGTGTCTATTCTCTCATTTTTATTCTAATCTATTCTGCTTTTCCTGAAAAAGTTACTGAAGAGCCGTATAGTGCCAACCGTACCAATCGTGTACATACATTTTCCATTCTCTCATGCTTGTGGGAACGGACTCTAATTTGATATGAAGTAAATATGATTTTTGTTATATTTCTTTTCAATTCGCAATCTCACTCAATTTTCAAATAATTTCCAAAGTAATTAGAAATTAAGCGTATAAATGAAGACGATTGGCTGTTGCAGGTTGCAGCTGTATGCATCAAGGCATCAACGCGAACTTGCGCGCTTTCATTTTCTAGAGGTCACGTATAATATGATCGAGCTGCATTTTCCTAGAAACATGGTTAGTCAGTCAGTCATTTTGCCCAACTTTTTATCAGATGAATACGCCACACGATTACGATCTCATGGCAAGATAGGAGGGTGTCGAAATGACTTGGAGTTGTCTTTTAATCAGACACCCACGTTGACCGACAGCATGTAAATAACAGGCACGTTAACTGAATAAAAAGTAATAAATAATTAGCGATATTCAATTGAATCATAAATTCATATAGAAATAAACCCGAATACTTTCGACTGTCAGAGTTAATCGTCAGAAACTAGTAAAGAATTGGAAAGAACTTTATCTATATAGTTTTTCAAATTCTGCGCTCCGGCTTTAAGCAACATTTCAGCAAAAATCCGCTTTTAACGAGCTTTCGAAGCTTCTATTCTAACACAAAAATTGACCTCGCATCAAAAGTAATCCGAACGCGTATTAAAGATGTTTGTAGGCTACATTACCCGATATGTTAGCAACAGAAAGGGATTTTCGAAAATATAATAGTTTTCGGCGCGATTTTTGCGATTAAGCAGCCGCGGTGAAATTCTGGTCAAATTAACCCGAAATCCGTCAGATTACGCGACTTATGTTGCTTCACTCTCTCGTCACTCTACAGACGCATATCAACCCAAAACCGTTTTTTTACGTACAGATCTCTCAATCTGGCGCCAAACTGTCTAAATACCGACTCGGTAGATAATCTTAAACACGAAAATGGGTAAATAAAATTCAAGTGGGGTCGTTTTTTACGATTTTATGCCCCTCGATTTCTGTGTTTCTGAAGCACTCTAATCTGATGGCGGAGCGAGCTATAAAATGGGTCAGCTTTTCGCTAAATTCCAACTCGGATCAAAGCGAACCGGGGGCTTAATCTCGAGTTTATATCTAAAATTTTCTGCCCCGTTTCACTCAGACAGTGTGCAACTGCGTGTGCGATTCCAAACTCTTATGATAACACTCGGCTCTAGATTATTGCCCTTTTAATCAAACCAGTATCAGTCTCTGCCAACAAACCTTTGGAAGGTATCACCAAATACGATGCCCGCGATTTAATGCGATTTGCTCGCATGCATGATATACGAGCGAGTAACCTTACGTGTTTCACACGGGGTTTACTTGATAAGGTTCAGTCAATTCGGTTTGTTTATGGTATAATTTCTTTATTTATAATTTCATCATTTCAAAACATCATTACCTTAAAATATAAAGATATGTGCAGTTGTTTAGTCGTTCAATAAGATACCCCCACATTACACTATAAATTGTAAATAAGAGGCAGGTAGACTGAATGAAATGTAACCGAACATAAGATAACATGACAGGTACAATTCAATTCTCTACTAGTTACTGGCGATTATCCCTGACGAAAAAATTCTGGTTCATTTCAATATGAATATATTATAAAATTGTATATTGACGTTCGGTACCTCGAAAAAATAGGAAGATGTCGTACTTCTAGTGCCGTGGTTCCCAACGTGTGCGATTTTGAGAGACAAGGGGGCGATGGGGGCGAAAATGTTAAAACTTCCAATGAAATATATTTAATTAACACGGTCAAAATGCATGTGAAGGCGGCTTATTCTGCGTATGACGGAAAATTTTACCGTGAAAACGGTCAATTCAACGGAAAGTAGACGCGGAAACCGGTTTTCCAGGCGCCTACAAGGAAAAATTACCTTTTTTCTGATTTAGGTGAATAAATTTCCCGGTTATATGTTTGTTTTTTTTGGATCCGTAAATAAGGGGGGGGGCGAAAATTTTAATCGAGTTTGATAAGGGGGACGATGAAATGAGAAAGGTTGGGAACCACTGCTAGTGCGTAAGTACTTATACTGTTTCGGAGTACCTAATTAGCTTTCGCCTATTAGCACTATAGTTCAAGGTTGGAGGTGACGACACACACCCGACTCATAGACCATCGATCACACTGTTTCTTTTTAATATATATTCGTTGTGCTCTTTTATTTTGCGTGAAAATCATATTTATTGGTTTTATTCTTTTAGCTCTGACGTTGATGCAGAGTTTTTTGCGCAACGATATTCTATAATAACGTATTAGATGGGTAATACGGTAGATTTTTGTTTTTGTGAGTATATAGTCGAAAATTTGGGGTGAGATGAAGGCTCGTACATTAACGTAAGGGTTCGGTCTCGGCAAAATCGACTATATGAGTGATTAGAAGTGGAGTCGAACATGAAATATATGGAAAATTCACATGTATAACTTTTATGTTACCGAAAAGAATAAAATGCTAGTCATACATATCATTAAATATTATTTGGTATTTTTTCTACCATGCTTATTTAGTGTACTTCACGGCAATGCTATGGCTTAATCACGGCTTCACAGATATGTCATTACCATTAACGTACGTTGCTTTGAACCACAAGTTTCGTATTATGTGATACGCCAAATTCAAGAATTCCATATTGAAAAATCATATCGAAAATATCGAATCATTGTGCTCATCCCTACGCCCCTGTACCGCATTTACCTTTACGCCGTAATAGGCGTTATGGGCGGCATTACATAGCACCCATCGACATCAAACGCGATTTGATCTTGAATTCCATCGAATTTTCGGTGTCGTATTTTGGCCACTGACACTTTTAATGAGCTTGTTTTGATGTCTGAACAACCGTGAGCCATGTTGTGGTTTTATTCCCGTCTCCGACCTTTGGCCCGCGCTTTGAAATTTCGCCGACGCGCGATTCGCCCGCCGCCCAATGAATTGTCAACAAAATGTCTGAGTCGTTCAGGTCGCTTGCAATGCGTGTGAATAGCATCGCTTGAGATGAATATTTATTTTGCACCCGTTATCTTTTTGGCGAATTAATCGTCAAAACATACCAACCGCGGTGTCCGTTACGTCAGGCGATAAAAAATGGGGTACGCCATATACGAAAATCGCGTGTTTCATCGATTTTTACTGAGAATGGCTGATGCCTGAACGCCAAGCTTGGCTCATTTCGCTCGATACAGTTTTCCTGTGGCATTTCCAGGAAAACCAGAAATGAGATCAAAGAAACATTTCACGAACTAGATTAGAATTGGATTGATTACCGTAATTTCGCTCTAATTACTTTAATCACGTAACTAGAATTTTCCAATTGTTCCATTTCTGAGTCAAGTTTCTGTTTTGCACCCCAAGAAATCCCCCCAGGATTTAGCTCCATAATGATTGGTGCATTGGTGTATCACCCATTGCAAGTGTGTTCAAGCAAAGATATAGGTACAAGAAGGCGATTTTTTTCAACACGCTACCCCCCCCCCCCCCCCGCCTTTTATCATAGTGAAAATTTTCTCAACCCGTTATATTCATATGATAGCAATCCCAATGGATACTTTCATGGCATGGAAGGTTATGACTGTTGATGAGAAAATTCTCAAATGTGGAATTCTGACTATACACAGAGCAATAACACAAGTCTTGAAGTGGCAGATCCGGAATCAAAATGCAGAAAATCGGCCTGGTGTAAATGACCATTGGATCCGACAAACGCCATGAATAGCCTACTACAAACAAACAACTATTAATTGGAGATAAATCGCGCCGAGCGGAGATTTTTCACTTGACCGCAGCTTCGACCCCCCCCCCCCCCAGTTTGAGAATCACTGTCATACTCTATGGAATAAATCTGATAAATATACAGCTCTTTTCCACTCGAGAATGCACAGTGTACATTTGCAGATCGCTACGTAGAGAATCAAAATAGCAATGGCGCGTCGACAGACATTGCGGTTGATTAAGTGCAGCTTCTTTATTCGCGCGCCAGCGTATCGCGTTACCACGATTTCTCTTTTGATACCTTCCACTTATCTGAGCCCCAATCGCTACCATCAATGTCCCATGACTGCGGGTCAACATATGTGTTGACACAAGACGCTAGAATGTTTGGGGTGCTGTACAATTGAATTCCGACGCGACATGCAATTCGTGCCTGTGCAAACAAGGGTCGGGGTGGATTTCAAATTGGATTTAAACGTGTTTGATTCTTGTCTCCGTGATTTATTGACATGATGGTATTTAATCAGCTATAAAATTACACCTATTTGTAGTGGTATGAGTCATTTTGCGTCGTGAATACACATCTTGCGATTTCCAAAGTATAACCAACAATGATTACTCGCTAAAAGCATACGACTAGGGCTGAGCACAATGATTCCAGTACTCGAATCTGAATAGAGCATTAATACTAACGATTCGAGGCGAGTGGTGAGATGTGAGTATTGCAATTATACTCTTTTTGCGACTATGGTTAGGGTCAGGGTTAAGGTTAGGGCTGGAACTTTTTCATTTTCATTTCAAAACCATTTTCCACTGTGTGCACCTTGAAACGTCGATTGTTCATGTATCGTAGAGCAAGAAACATGAGGTAAAGCTACGCACGTTAGCAGAAATGACCTATCCTTGAAGTTGTGATCAACCGACAGCATTGTCACAGCGTTCAATGAAATGGGTATGGTCGAAAAATACCAGGTTATATTTAATGTGATGTAGAACTGCTACTATAGTCGTATAAAAGGTACGTATTTGAACTCTCCACATCAGTCCTACGTACTACTGACTTGAGTACTTTTCAAATCCTTCTATTTCTCTTTGGAGGTAATTTGTACGTGTCTGCAAAATTGCTTGTGGAGTACCTTTCAGAAATTCGTTTTCAAGTTGAAGTTCTTTGACAAGTCTGTGAAATACCTACTTCTACTTGTAATCGAGTAGAATTTAATCATGTTACTTCTACTTCTACTTGAGCAGCAACCCTGACTACTTTGACAACCTCTGGGGATTACGAATTCGATCAAATTCCCCCTCTTAATAGAAAGCATAAAGTCGTGTTTGTTCCGAAAACACAGCCGTCTAGCAATCTCCTGATAAGATCACTCGCATCACTTGACCATTGATCTTTTAGCTGCGGCTAACCTTGCCCGAAAGGTGGTCGTCACGCTCCGTCGCATACGACTCGTCTGGTTGACTGAAACCGTTTGTGCATCTGTGTTTGAACTCCATTAATGTTAAGTCTATTTTCGTAATGATAAAATGTAACGTAATACAGAGAGTCGACATCAAACCGGGTGGATAATCTCAGTGTAACAGCTATTTGTCACGAACGCTGTTTGATCAGTCACGGTACGCATTTTCAAGGCGGATTTCACAGCGATTGTTTCAAGGAAGTCAATTAATGGATTCGTACAAACTACTCGGTTTTCAAAATGCGCAGTTAGAACTAGGACTAGAACTCTAACTAGCGATCTTTAAAAATCTACAACTAGCTAATAACTGATAACACGAACTACTAATTTGCTAATGAGCTAAGAAATATTATAGAAAGAATCGACATTTTAAAAGGACTCTATTTCGAGTGTGAAACGGGATGGGCTTAGACCTCCAAAAACTCACCCCTGGCTACGCCACTGTTAGTAGAGATGACTCAGAGCCAGCAATGGCAAGAACATCACACAACAGAACACCGGTACCACGATTCACGCCGAACGACTAGTTGTAGCTGTAAGCGAGTAAATTTTTTTAATGCGCAACTAGAGCTACAACTACAACCAGTAGTTTGTTGACCGTCAACTAAGTGGATTGGTGGTTTGTACAAGTCTGCGGACGACGTATTGAACGGAATTGTTTCTTCACTATTCCCTGTTCAATTCCATACCTTCTCGAATTTTCCTTGTCGAAAAAAAACGTTTTTACATATCTTCACCGCAGTTGAACATAAATACAAGCTTGGGATCATTTGCGGTCAAAATAGTGTTCATTATCCAATTAATTTCGGTCGCCATGACCTTTGCCTTGAAACTGAGTAACCGCCTTTCGAGCAAGCTTTACAAAATTCAAATGTTGGAAATCATAAACTTGAGTTTCGGTACGATATTATGGAAAAATGGATGTGATTTTTTTTAAATTTCGTGACCCGTTTTTGGCTTTGGTTGTATCGTCAAATGATTGTGGGTTTATGGTCTCCATTTTTGACCGAATTACTGATTTTGCCTATACTTGCGTCCACTAGGACTAGGAAATTGTCAGGTTTTCCAAAATATATTATAATTTGAATTGTAGCAACCTAGCAGCACGGTTTCTTTTCAAATTGGAAAAACTGAATTCGTGAAAACTTGGAAATTAATACAATTCCTAATCAGAACGAAATACATAAAAAATCAGTTCGTATCAAATCAGAGTTCATCCTGATAAGCAGGAGAACGGAAAATGCCTATGCACCAAACTTGGCTCGTTTCGCACTATACAGTTCTCCTGTAGTATTTTCAGGAAACCCAATGAGAGCGTAGAAACATTTCACAAGTTAGATTAAAATTAGTCTTGTCTGACCACTAGAGTTATCTAGTTACCCAAGTTTAGTTGAAATGCCCGTTGGCACTTTTGTAACACCCCTCACCCACATCGTTTACGATGTCAATCATTGTCGCATCGCGTCGCCAAATCAATTTTTGTAACGATTCAAAACGAAAGGAGACCTTTTGTTCATTAATATTTAATCACAATCGCTTTTTGTACCTCATCACCGCGAGCGAGCAATCAAGTTCGAAAGGTTGAAATAGTAAGACATATATATCGCTGCGACAGACAATATCAATGACAGGCAATTCGGAAATAAGGTCGAGAATGGAAATTTGAGTTTCTCTAATAAAAAGCCTCTCAATA
The DNA here is from genome assembly GCF_051294905.1 of Botryllus schlosseri. Classification (NCBI taxonomy): domain Eukaryota; kingdom Metazoa; phylum Chordata; class Ascidiacea; order Stolidobranchia; family Styelidae; genus Botryllus; species Botryllus schlosseri. The sequence continues at coordinate 29,519,096 of NC_137239.1, read as the reverse complement.
ATTTAGATTTAGGTGCTTTTAATGCACCATAAAAGCTCTCGTATTCTTAAGCCTAAAATGTCGAAAATAGATGAAATTCGTCGGAAATATGTTTTCGTAGAGGTAAAAAATGTCGGCAATTTTCGTGATGTCACATCATGTAGTAGTGGTCAGAGAATTATAATCTGCCACTGTTAAACTAGGAACATTGATCTATTTATTCTAGCTTCCAGCTGTCCAGATGCAACCTTTCTAGTTTATTTCATGCCCAAGCATAGCGATGGCTGTAAAGTTGTTTGTATAAATGCTGCGAAGTTTTGGAAATACGTCTTGGCTGTGTTATATCTTTTGAATATCGGACGAATATATCGGGGTTATCGCTGAATGTCCAAGTTATCGGTTTTATCGGTATCTGCTCAAAAATCCGATTATGTTAGTTATGGTTTTAGCACTTCACATTTAATGAACAGACAGATCGAACTTTCGTCCGGATATACATTGAATTTCCGCGAAAATCATCACGGTCGAATAATATTTTTACATCCAGACATTGTTTCGTTCATGATTTGAAAAACACACACTTGGGATATCGTAAACAATCGCTTTTTTATATTTTGTTTTGTTTGGTGATAAAACAGCGGATTATCTAACGTCGCTTGTAGGCTTGTAGGTCGCAGTTTCGAATGTGTGACTCGCGTCACCGCTCTGTGGTCAATTGTTTTGTCATTCGCTCGATAATGGGGTAACTCTACATGTCAGCGTAGTACAACAGTCTCCGAATCATCAGTGAGCACAATGATTTGAGTACTCAGATATGAGTCCAGACGAATAGAGAGATATGATACTTTCGAGTATTGATATTATATTCTCCTTGCGCTAAGAATTATTTTACCAACTAAAATTATTGTTTCGATACTCTTTTCCACTGTGGAAGATTGTAAACCTCGATTGGTCATATCGCGGTGTACGAAACATGTACAACAAAGCTATACCCGATATATTGGAAATGACATATCCGTGAAGTGCAATGAAATGAGGCATGATCGAAGAATCGCTGTCTAGTAATCAGTGATTAGACAGTGAAATGTTACTTCTGGAGCTTTTAAACCCAAAACTAACGTTTTAGTATAGGCCAGTGGTTCCCAACGTGGGCGATTTGGCGGTCTAGGGGGGCGAAAATGACGAATGGGGCGATAGGGGGGCGAAGATGGACAAATGGGGCCACAGGGGGCGAAAATAGCGAAGGGGGCAATAGGATGGCGATGACGCGTCAAAACGGCTGACCTTTTTTTTTAGTCAACCCACGGAAATTTAGCTGCAGTAGTCAACCCGCCGGTGATTACAGTTTGTATGCCCATTTTTCGGTACACAAAATTTTGGGGGCGATGATCGGTGTTCAGTTTGAAAAGGGGGCGATGGGTCGAAAAAGGTTGGGAACCACTGGTATGGGCGGTTATCGAGATTTCGGGAAATGAGTTGTTTAGGCTGTATTCTGGTGAAATTGCGCGGATATAGAGGGTGCGAGAACCCATAATCATGATACAAGTATATCATTCGATATTTTGGGTTTTAAATCGATAAATTCAATTTTGTATTTCTCACTCGATCCTGCTAATCAGTGATGAGGACGTCCTTGATTCTGCGTAGAACCGCAATCGAAACACAAATATTTTCGCGGTATTACTCGGAATCGTAGTAAGAGTCGCACGGTTCCGGGATTAAGATGAAATGTCTGATATCCGCGAAAACATGTCATCGAATTTATGTTCGACTTTTCATTTCACACGAAATTGAGAACCGTGATATTTTCGGATCGTATCACACTTTGATAGAAATATCGGTGTCGGCCATTAGAGGACAAATATCATCAAATTTCGTGACGTCACAACTCGGTAGCAGGGAGTCTGAGACATATAATCTTCTACTACTAGACTGGGAATATTGATCTATTTCTTACAGCTTACAAGTGCCGAGATGCTGCTTTTCTAGTATATTTCATATCCAAGTTACCAATGGCTGTAAAGTTGCCATATCTTTTGAATATCGGCTGAATATATCGGGCTCTAGTCGTTCTCGGCTTAGAAGCAAAGCTTTATAGCCCTAGATTTGAAATCGTAGCCAAGATGTCTCGTTCCCGAGTTGGTCATTAATTATACAGATTTGAATTGAAATAATTGTGATGTCACGCAGCTGGACTCGTAACAAATCCATTATGCATCGACAATCACGTAAACAAAGCCAGCACACAAAAGAAAAGTCGTAGGTCACTCAGTCGAGGGTGCTTGACGGAATAGTTCGCGTTGAATAAAAACCGAATTCATTTCACTGCTCAATTACGGTCACTTGTGTTCCAATATTACTTTTCCTAGCCACTCAAACGATTCGATATTAACCTCTCGTATTCAAGTGCGGCACTACACTCGACACAATGCCGGATTCAAATTCATTATAACACTTTTAACGTTAACCCTTTGCTAACTACTCCCGATTGGAGGACACGGCCGCGCTGTCGCGTCAGATGAAAGCGTGTCAGATCGGTGTTTGAGTATTTGCTCAGCGATCGCACGAAATTTCGACTCTTTAATCCTGGCGTGTTAGCGGATAAGTGAAGTGGGGGTGTCCTGCAACGCATCTGGGTGCTGGAAATGAGATTTGACGGCGATCCGGAAATTGATTTGTAGCTATTTCTCAGCTATACGAATCGACGAAAATATACCCTAGCCTTGCCTTTTACACGTTGAAAGTATAGTTTTGGGGCAGGTTTGCGTGACGTTTACGGGTAGAATAATCGTAACGATAAACTAGTCATTGTTAAAGGATATTGGTTTTGCAAATTATAATGTAGTTTTGGGCTAGTTTGCGTCACTTTGCGTCACTTCTATGAGTGGAAGTATTATAACGACTGGTAATGGAGCAACATTTATTTATTATTTATTTTACTTATTTATTCATTTCTCTTTCTTTTTCAGCTGTACGAAATCGACACGAACCCGGGAAGGAAAAAGTTTCTGGACGAACTTTTTATGTTCATGCAAAAAAGAGGTGATTTTCATTTATCCTGAAATAAGCATATAATTGATTATTGTATTCATATTGAAATAAACTCGAATATCAGGGTATTCTTCAGCAACTAGTAGAGAATTCAAAAGAACTCTATCGACCTACAAACTTCAATATACAGTTAAAAATTTTATTCATTGGAATGAACCCGAAAATTTTTGGCTGGCACTTGTCAGGGGTAATCGTCAGCAACTAGTAGAGCATTGGAAAGAACATATATCAACAATATTCGGGTTTCTTTCAATATGATTGTATCATTCAGTTATATCCTGAAGTTCGGTACCTAAACGAATCTCTTCGAATAACTACATAGTACATACGATATACATAGGACTCTAGATTTCAGAAATGTGACACTGAAATGAAAACCCTATAAATTCTGGGCCTCCGGTGATGCCACCCATCTCATCGCGCATGTAACCGCGATTCATTTACCCAGAAACACCCGAAATTATATTATTTTATGCACGATGTAAAAAAAAGTGTTTCCTTGTGTTAACCGACATTCCGTTTGGTCGACGAATTTGACTTAACGAGATTTCGGGTCAAATGGAATAAACTCAAATTTCCGAAAGAGTGCTTCTCGATCAGATATCGCTATTTTTGCAACAAGAGCCCATGTTTGAAATAATAATAGAGCTTTTGAGGTAATTAAAATATCGGGGGGCATCCGAATTTGTGAGAGTGGATCGATGTGAGAGATTTAGAGCCTGCGATATAGCGACAACCTGTGGCACAATGATTTGAGTCGGGTAGCGAGAGATGACTCTTGTAACACACACATACACACACACACACACACTTATATTTTAATATGAATATATTATTCAATTGTATATTTTTTATTTCTGTACATTCAAGAGTAGGCTATCTTTAAACACACTTTCACAGCTCAACACAGAGAAAACTCCTAATTAAAGTTGACGAATCGCTTCAAAAACTGGTTCCTCTGAAGTTTCAAATCATTAGCCCTCGGAGTATATTTTCCGACATTGTTCATGAAATATTCACGTCATAATAAACTGCATCTATACGCGCCTTGTTGCGTATACAATATAACAAGCGTGTCATCTGGAAAGTTTAAGTGATGACCGGCGTGAGACTTTGTATATAATTTCCCATCCAGGATATTATCTTTAAAACAAAATCGCGTGGGTGAAATGTATTTATTTGACTGTTACTAAAACAAATATAAATAATTTAGAAAAAGGATGCGTAAATTCTTTTGATTATTTCCGCATCCAAATTGCCTCGTTTTAAATAAAACAGAGTCACGACTTCTCAAGCTGTACCGGTGATTAGGAGGGTTATAAATGGGTATTTTACGACAATCAACCAGTTAAAAAAAGCCCCACAGTACTATGGGAAAATATTCAACCAGAAAGTTTCGAAATAGCTGATCAATACAGTCCGAAAAAAGATTGACAAGCATTCGCAACATTTGAATCCACTTAAATCATCTGAAAGGGATTAAGTCATCAATATTGATATCAAACTTTGCGCAGTTAATGTAAGAGGCTCGAATTTCGGCTCTTTAAATTTTAATGCGGACAGACTTCATAAAACGCGGCGTTTTGCAGATTAAATTGAGCCGGGGCTTCGGGAAAATGGTAATTTCCGACGGAGGATTATTACTTCGGGATTGTTTCGTCGGCAAAAGTCGAAATCTTTTTTTTCCGCACACGGCGCAAAAACGCGACTACATACCGCGCGTTGATGTTTCACTTGACAATATTAAGTATGCGAAAGTTAGTATTTCGGTATCAAAAAACTGTTGACGTAGAAGTAGCATACAAAAAGAATCCTTGAATACGAAAAATCTGCTTAAGTAAAGCAAGTAGATAGAATATACTTGTTTACAACAGAAAAGTAGAAGTGCTTCATTACTAATAACCTCTAGCAAAGCTTAAGCTGAAGAAAATCTGAAGTGCGCCCAAAAACTCTGTTTCTCTTGATGATATCGGGTATGCAAAACTAGTATTTCAGCATCAAAAACTGTCCCGGTGAGTGTTCACACCGTATTTGGATACGATTGTTGATATACAATTATCTTTCAAATTCTCTGACGATTACCCCTGACGTGTATCAGCCGAAAATATCCGGGTTTATTTCAATATCAATATATTATCCAATTGTATATTGAAGTTCTTTACCTCCAAGAGTGTCTTTAAATCAGAACAAATCTATCCGCGCAACACGATACGCGATGTGATGACCCCGAAAAATGAGAGCGTATCAACCAACAGACTTTACGCTACGTTGCATGCCCCCCATCTCATCGTAAAAACAAAGGAACATCATTTTCCGTGAAATGACTTGAATAATATACCGACGGATCAAATGATGGTATCGGAGTGTGTCGACATTTCACCGGACCGCCCGATAGAATTTTATACCTCCTATATTTGCGCGTTTAGATATAGTTAATCGTGTTTTGCCTTCACAAAGCATTAACATAACACGTTCATGTTTAGCAGGGTCGCCCCAAAATAACTTTTTTCCAAATTTCACTGGCCGGTTGAAATAATTGCTAAGGTTACCTAAAAATGCTGCACACAAAATATGGTTCAATTAGAGCCAACACAAGTGAAGTTATTAGAGTATCAGTACCTAATTTTGGATTTATTTCTAAAATCACAATTACTGTAGGTATGACTAGAACCCGACCGAATCTATATGAGACTTTAATGGAAATATCGGTATCGGCCATCAGAGGGAAAAATTATCGGCAATTTTCGTAACACACTAGCTTAGTAAGGACTAAGAAGTCAGAGAACTATAATCTTTGACCGATAGAATGGGAATATTGATATATTTCTTATAGCTCACAGGCAGGGGTGATCAAGAGCATTGATCGTTTGTACTCAAGTAGAATCACCGTCGTTAATAATAAAGTAGAAGTAGCAATTTTCAAGCATGTCAACAGTAGTTATTCCTGGTTCAAATTTGCCGAAAAAACTCGAATACTCAACTCGATTCGAGGCTCAATATTCGGCTCGGTATCGAACCCAATTATTCCAATTTACCAAATCCGAGCCGTTGGTGTCATGCTTAACCATTGATATTTCCAATTTCCTCGCCCTCTTACTTTCCGAATCAGAATTTACCGATACTATCGCTAGTTTATTGTACTTGTACCAGTTTGCTTGATATTGAAAACAGAATGGCGGGTAAATCGCAATTCGGGCAGCTAGAATATTACGATGTACTTAACATTATCACCACCAATTTTAACAGCTACCGAAACTTTAATTATGACAAGGACTAGTCGTAACTGCGCTACATTGACTATATAAACACGCCCCGGCATCTCACGTATTTCAACATTCAGACTTCCAACAGAAACCGTGATCAGTCATTCAATCTCGTCTGATCTTCCCAAACATAATACGAAATCCTTCAGATTATCAAGCGACCCGAAACTTCTATAATTCGGGTCTGGTACAATAAAAGCGGGTGTTCGTTACGCCGCGGCTTGCAGGTGACCCGCGAAATATCAAGTTTAAGGTAGAACACATAAAATATTTGTCGGGATGGACCCCACGCATCACGCAAACATAATTCTGTGTCGTTGACTTTTTCCAAAATTCAGACATCACAAGCAAAAAACTACACCTAAGCACAGTTCGATAACTCGAAAATATTCAGCTTTTTAAAATTAGATTACAATTAGGACGATAAATGCGGTTTTTTCAAATTAGAATTAGTGAGTTCGTAAAAACTTGGAAATTGAATGAAATTCCGAACTGGAAATAAATATAACAAAATCAAATTCATTTCATGTCAAATCATAATTGATTCTTAGAGCATAAAGCCTTGCATAAATTAGGTTAGAATTAGATTTCGCTGTAATCGGTCTGTGATTAATCAACTAGAATTATCTAATTGTCCAAATCTGGGTGAGGATGCTGATGAAATGCGTCGTTAATGAGAGACACTGTCTTAAAACCCCGTACTTTACGCGATAACATGGAAACAAATATCCCTCTCTCTCCGTCTCTAACAGGGTTTAATGCAAGAAGAAGTCTGTATACTGAGTTAATGACGCGCTCGTAATGGCAGATAATTAAGATCTATACGACCAGGGTTCCGAAAGCTCAAAACAAGAGTATATCCTCTCGGTATTTGTAATTTTTTGAGATAATATAAAAAGAAGATTTATGCATCGCCGAATCACGGTATCAGAATCATAAACAGCACGCCCGGACGGTTTTTAGATAAGTTTTATAAACACGAGGATCTTCGGGATAATTTCTGCGGCGTTTTAAGAACGTTGAGATCTTAGATAAAAGGAAATTACCTCAGTTTTCACATCAAGCCCGCATTCTTAAAAGGAATCTTTTATATTACGGGTGCCATCCATCTTTCTTAAAAGCATTTCGAAGGAAATAATACCCCGGCCATCTTATGATAATTTAATTTTCATTTGCCGATTCGGTTTGCCCTGCGAGTAATTGGAATTGGAGGTGTAGTCATTAGAACACTGTGTTTTGGTAACACATCAAACCCGCCGGTAGTTACATTTTTCTTGTTTTTGAAGCACTAACGCGTATCGCATGTCCTCTTATGCGCGATTTATCATTCTACAGCGCGCGATTTTAATTGCTCGTTGTGGAGTTTGCTAATCCCAAACCACAGATTTGAGAATATGTTAGCTCGCTACTTAACGCTGTCGGATTTCTGTTAACAAGTCCGGATCTGCCGTCTCTGGTTCGGTGTGGTTGAGTCACTATCAATTCGACGGATGATCCCCGGTCAACTTGAACAAACTACTGCGGTGTTTTCAAAACTAGCAAATACAACTAGAACTACTAACTTTTCAAAACTGCCAACTGAAAATAAAACGAAAACGAAAACTACTCACTTTTCAATACTCGCAGCTAGAACTAGAATTAGATTTAGATCTACTCATTTTTCTAAACTAGCTACTGGAATTAGAACTAGAACTACTCACTTTTCAAACTAGCAATCAGAAATAGAAATAGAACTACTCACTTTTCAAAACTAGCCACTAGAACTACTAATTTTTCAAAACTAGCATCTAGAAATAGAACTAAAACTACTCACTTTTTAAAATTCGCAACTATATAACTAGAACTACAACTACAACGAGAACTAAACGCTTTTCAAAACTGGCAACTAGAACTATACCTGTAACTAACGACCTTCAAAAATACGCAACCAACCGACTAAAACACGACTAAGTAGATTAAGCTCCAAAGCAACTCAGCTCTGAAGTACGAATTACTGAATTGCGAATGAGGTATGAAATATTGGAGATTGAGATTTGCACAAAAAAAACTATTGAAACTGCAAATAGGCTTATGTGTCATCTCTTCCCAACACGGGCTGGTGGATGACGGACTGACACACTGATCCGTGCTGGTTTCGGCTGTTCACATTGTAGATCGGCCCTACTACCTGCACATATCCAAGTATACCTAAGCGTGTGTGTCTCCTTAAATTTTAATTATTTCTATCCCGCCGAGCAAATTGCCGCTGATTGATTCGCTCGCGCCAGGCAATGTCGCCCTTATCGGATGATTCACGATTTCTAAATCTTTTAAAAGCGCGTGACTTTTCTTCATTTGCGAAGGCCCGAGTCTCAGTATCAATCTGCGCTTTATACAACATAATTCAAGGAGATATGTTCTCTAAAAGTTATTCCCTCGTTCCAATGGCGCCCGTGCTCTGAGATGATATTTCGTTAAACCTAGACCGATTACATTGGTTGACCGATATATTACCACGTCGGTATCACACTTTCAAAGAAATATCGGTATCGGCCATTAGAGGTAAAAACTAAAAAGTTACCGGTAAATTTGTGGCGTCACAACACGGTATCAGGAAGCCAGAGAACTATCACCTGCGACGTCGTATAAACGATGTCCATTTATCATCCTCCTGAATGTCGGCAGTGAGACGGAATTTTGGCCTTAAATTCAGATTTAATTTCACATTCGCGATGGCATAATCTGATGCAGACGATATAATCCGACTCCACTCATAATGGCAACAAAATTATTAAATTGACTTATACGAAGGCTTCTATCTTCAGCAAACCTGACCATCGGATTTGTACCAACTATTTATAGTTGACGGCCGACCAACTGCCGATTTTTGAGCAGTAGTAGTTCTAGTTCTAGTTGCTGGTTTTGAAAAGTCAGTAGTTCTAGTTGTAGTTGTGAGTTTTGAAAAGTGTGCGGGTCGGGTTTTAGTTCTAGTTCTTGGTGCGTTTTTGAAAAGTGATTAAATAAGGTTATTTAGCCTAGTTGAGGGTTTTAAAAAGTGATTAGGTTCTAGTTCTAAGTCTTATTTAAGGTGTGATTTTTGAAGAGCGCGTAGTTCTTGTTCTAGTTGCGGGTTTTGGAAGGTTCCAATTCTAGTTCAAGTGCTGGTGGGTTTAATTTTAGCTCTAGCTGCGCATTTTAAACATGCAGTAGTTCTGCCGACCACAAGTTAAGACACGCCGGATGTTCAGCGATTATCGCGCAATACCAAAATCTAAATAATCTAAATCTGAATAATGACTCGGAGTATTTTTAACAGCGTGTCGGGCTACTAAGGTCAACTTTGTTGAAATGTCAAAAAGTAACGGCGAGATTGTAAATTGCATTCTACGATCTTACTCGAGCACGTAAAGGATAGACAGCGGGCCACACGTAGTATTTACCGCCACTGTTTACGACAGAGGATAGTTGTTATCGCATAATAGTGATCCAAAAGTTATTGTTATGGATCAATCCCTAATCTGCGACCGCTCGCTCAGCTGATCCGGGATTTGAAGTTTTACTGACGCGAGGAAATTAAAGTCGCGATTTCGAAGAATAGCTGTCGGGAGAAGTTGACCGGGGATCAAATCCGATTCACGTGCACCGAAATTGATGTATTTCAAAGAGGTGGTCAATAGGATTGTTTTAACATAACTTTTTTTTATTAGTTCAGTGGTTCTCAACCGGGGTCCGCGAAGCAACCAGTAAGTTTGCAAAATGGTTGATAACCTAATGTTTATTTTATTTTATAATTGTGAAAATTACGAGGCAGTTTCGCTTCATTACTGCTAAAACTTCATGACTAACATCAACAGAATGACCGTCTGAGATAAAATATTCAAATATCCGATAGCCCACTGAAACAAATATGTTGCTTTGATACCAACAAATTGTTAAGTAGCCTGAAGAAACGATGCATAAAAAATTTGTCTCGACTCCAACCGATATTAACTTAGTTACTTTGGATTTGCAAAAAAAAACTATATTTACGGTGGGTAATCCTAGAATTTATCAATGAAAAACTCTAATAACTTCACTTCTACGGGTTGGAATTGAGCAACAAAATGTTATGCATCGTTATTTTACGCAACTTACCAATGACATGGGGTTAACAGTAAAATTTGAACAAAATATTGATTATTTTTAAAATAAATTCAAAATTTCTTACTCAAATAGTTCCACGTCTGGTAATTGGAATCGGGCCAAATTTTCCGTTCAACATTTTTGTAGCCAACCAAGCCATTTTATTGAATTACCGCAAAAATCATGCGTCCGCCGAAAATACTCTGGTTCATTTCAGTATGAACATACTATTTTATTGTATATTGCAATTCTGTGCCTCCAAGAAGCTCTATAAAAAAGTTATTTATGTACAACCCTAATGCATATAATGAATAATATATAATGTACATAATATATCATGATTTTCATTGTACCAATCGTGAATTCATTTTTGTCCAACAGGTACCCCCGTGAACCGTATCCCGATCATGGCCAAACAAGTGCTCGACCTCTACCAACTGTACCAGCTGGTGGTCGAAAAAGGCGGCCTCGTGGAAGTGATCAACAAGAAGATCTGGCGAGAAATCACGAAAGGCCTCAGCCTCCCTTCGTCTATCACGAGCGCCGCTTTCACTCTGAGAACGCAGTACATGAAATATCTCTATCCTTTCGAGTGTGAGAAAGAGAATTTGTCATCGCCGAGCGACCTGCAAGTCGCCATTGAAGGGAATAGGCGCGAAGGCCGCCGGCCTAGTTACAGGTGAGGCTTGCTGCCGATGCTAATGTCGCGTGATTTCGTCTAAATGTTCATTTGCCGCTGTTTTTATTATATACTAGAACTGTGCGAAATCGAGTACCTGATTGATTCGATTATGAATAGAGTATAAGCTTCGAGCACAGTCGAATATCACTCATTATGTATACGGGTGGTGTTCAGCTCATATATGCAGGCCTTGCCTTGCGATCGCTAACATAACAATGTCAGTTACACATTACGTTGAAGAAAATTAGGAATTTATCACCTTACCTATTTCGTTGCACTTTTGGTCATTTGCACGAACGAGCTTAGCTTTGTAATAAATGTTTTAGATTTAGCTGTTTCAACTTGGGAAAAATGTATCGTACCTATAATTCTCGTTGATGCATTGCCTAGTGGTCAGAAACGTACAGTTTCAGTACTCGAAACCATCGTCTCTCACTAGAATCGGTGCTGAATTCGGATTCTAGTGACAGTACCCGGCGGTTCTGCCTTCACGAATGTATAGCGCGCTTTAATCGAAATGTTCATTTGCAGCGCCGCCCACATGTTCGCCTACTCTCCTAATTCAGCCGCAGGCCTGACGCCACCTAAGCTGTCCTACCACGGTCACAACGGAATGCCGCAATTTCCAAAATATGGAAGTGAGTGATCGCGTCATCTCTGTTGAACAACTGAAACATTTGCAGCTCAGATAAGTATCAGAATTCTGGCTAAATGACAAAAACAAAAACAACAAAAGCCAAGTTCACTTCATATCAAATCACAGTTCGCTCTCCTGTAGCATTTTCGGGAAAACCGGTAATTAGATTGGAATTGGAGCATAGAAACAATTCACAAATTAGTTTCGAATTAGATTACCAGCATTTAACTCTAATTCGTCCAATTAAATAACTAGAATTATCTAGTGTATTTTTCTCAGTGGTAGCCGGCCAATGTGACGTCCCCACCTCGCCCTCCCAGCAAATCGTGGCTCAGCAACAACAGCTGATCCAAGCAGCCAACGCGCAACATGCCGCTGCAATGGCGGCTATAGAAGCGATACAGCATCAGGCCAAAGCCCGGGTGAGTAAATTTATATTCAAGACAGGTTGTAATTTCATTGTCAAAAAGTAGTATATATTGCAGGCCTACTCTTTTAAATCTGAAAATTGTCACACATTTGAGCATATGACACTGGCTATACATAGTTTCTTCGCAAGTAGAAGTAATTTAATAAATCTTTACTCGATTCTAATTAGAACAAGTAGATTTATGATATCTGATTCCGATTTTTGCTTTCTGATCTGGCGATATCTGACGCTGTGACCTCACTTCAGGCCGCGCAAGCAGCTCACCAAGCCGCGCAACACGCCGCCCAGCAAGCCTCGCGCCATCAATCCATGGTGAAGCACGAGAGAACTCCGGATTCGGAAGACGAACCGGAGCCGCAGAAACGGAGGCTTTCCGATGAGATTATGAAGTGAGCGGACTTGTACAAGCTACTGGAATTTTAAAATACGCAACCAGAACTAGAACTAGAGCTAAATACCATTCCAAACTCACAACTAGAATTAGAACTACCCACTATTCAAAATCCATAACTAGAATTAGAACTACTCACTATTTTAAAATTCGCAACTAGAACTAGAAGCATTCACTTTTCAAGATTACGAATTAGAACTAGAACTACTCAATTTTCAAGATTTGCAACTAGACCTAAAACTAGAGCTAATCGGTATTCAAAACTCGCAACTAGAACTAGAACGGCTCACTTTTCAAAATCCGCGATTAGAACTGGAACTGCTCACTTTTCAAAGCTCACTAGAACTATAGAGCTAACGACCTTTAAATATCCATTACTAACTATCTAAAACACAACTAACGAGATTCAATACTGAAGCAACTCATTAATTTACTGATACAATATTGAATTGTAAGTGAGCTAAGAAATATAACAAATACTCCCTGGCTACGCCACTGTTCGCGGTGATGACTCTGCGCTAGTAATGACTCCAAGAACATCACACAACAGAACACCGGTATCGCGACTCATGCCAAACGATGAGAAAGAGAGAGAGAGTCTTTATTTTCATCGAACCAAAATACATAACAAACGGCAGTGGTGGTGGTACAGAAAATATGCATGCACAGTATTCGGTATTAGATAGGAATGATCGATAAGACCGTGAAGGTCTAGTCTGATCACACCAGCATCAAACAGGTACACTTGACTCTAAACTGTCTGGCTGATACGTGTTTTCTAGCGGTTTGGCAACAATGTTTTTGAAATGTCCAACTAGATCTAGAGCAGTAATTAGTTGACGTCAAATAACTGTATATTTGTATCATGCGCAATCGATGAAAAATCGTTTTTGTTTCTCAAGGAGACATATCGACGAAGACCGCGAACGCCACCTATCTGATGGTTCGTCGCGAGAAAACGTGGCAGAAATCAAGATGTCGATGTCGAATAAAGGTGATTTTCAAACCAGAACATCTCGATTATTCTTGTTGTCAAATTGCGCTAATCAGAGCTACCTGTCGATAATCGTATTCTAATTTGTGAAATGTTTCTATGCCGTCATGTTAATTCTAATCTAATTTCTGGTTTTCCTGTGTAGTGCGAAACGAGTTGTCCAACTTTTGTGACTTCTCACTTACGAATGTTCGGTGACATCATCATGGCTTTATTTTCAGATGTAAGAAATTCGATGACTTCAATGTCGATGGAAAGCGTGGCCGAGAGCAATTGCATCAACATGAGCATACAAGTCAACGGAGTGACGTATGAGGTATGGCGTCTTGACCCGTCGCAATTGTCGTGAAATTTGAGGCAATTCCAGCCAGTAGAACCGAAGTTCGTACAGGAGAAAATAAAAAATTGGAACTAGAAGCAATCTTGAGTACTTGAGTAAAATAAATGCAAGGCAAACCCTACTCGCGTATATCGTTCATGCGAATGAAGCTCTGATTTGATACGAACTGAACTTAATTTATGTTGTATTTCTTTTGCGGATTCAGTAATTCAAATTCTAGTCCAATTCGGAAAACGTGAAAATATTATGGTTGCTCAACTCTGAATACAATGCCTTATTCGACAGGGTGTTCTGTTCGCGCGGGGTAAAACTGCCAACCGGGCGGGCTCCCCCCACTCCACGTAACACACGACGTTACCAAACATCAGCAATCTGAAATCTTCAACCCGACCGCACGCCGACGCAGAAGCCAAACGTGTAATGGATGATTATGATGCACGAGAACCTCAAAAAGCAAACTTTTCTTCAAGCTATTTTCGTCGATACCGTTTCGTCACAGTACCTTTTCGTTTGCCGTGGATTCGTCGCGATGCCGCTCGAAAGAGGCCGCCGCCATAGACCAAAGACATAGTTTATTATTTTCACAAAATATTTTGCATTCATATTGCTGAAAATCAGCGAGTTTCTGGGCTGGTCTTTTATGCACAAATGCGGAATTTGGCGCCAAGCGCCAGCTCTTCTAATCATATATATCTGGTGATGTCGCGATTAGGGCTGGGCTAAATCGTGTACCTGAGTGATTCGATTTTGGATCGATGGCTTTGAGTAATAATCATTATCAATCATGGAAGATTGAAATATGTATTTTTTATGCGACCACATAAAGAATATAACGACAGTTCTACATCATATTAAAGATTTGGTATTTTTCAATCATAACTGTTTCATTGCACTTTGTGACAATGCTGTGTGTTGATCAGGACTTTACAGACATGTCAATTCCAGTAATTTGTGTGGCTTTGTATTACATGTCTCGTACACTGCGACACGAATAATCGATATTTACAGCGTTCCACAGTGGAAATAGTTTCGAAGCTAGAATTTTCGTTGAATAAATAACTCTTAGTGGCAAAGAGAGTATAATTTCAGTACTTTAAAAACTCACCTATCAATACTCGTCTCAAATCATTAGAATTAATACTCGATTCACATTTGAGAACTCGGATCATTGCACTCAGCCCCAGAGTCAAAATGCATTTAGCCTCTCAGCTATTATTTCCAGTTTTCGCGTCGAACTTTTTGACGATGGTATTCGTCGAACTTGTGAATTCGATTCGACCGAGACATTGCTTCGTCAACGTTACCATTGCTCTTTCGTAAGAATGTGCGTCGTATTTTTTACTATGTTATATCTCAACGACAAGTATTGCATTCGATATTAGTCTATGTTACCTGAAGTCGTCTGTGAGTTTAAGAGGATGACTGAAAAGTTTCGTGAACTGGACGACGTCACAGTGTTACGTCATATTTCGTTTACTTCGTTTTTTTTTATCCGATGAAGGTTTACGGAAATAAATCATCTCAAGTTAGTTTCTTCTTCTGTCGTCAAAAGAACACTCTACCTAAAAAATTGCGCTGGTTCTCAATGATTCAGGGCAAAAATACCCGAACATTGATTTGGTGGCCACTGTAACACGCTAGCATAAGTTACGGGCCATAAAATGAGCAAGACTGACTTGGAGACCACAGAGAGACATTCACGTCTACCTACGAAAATCAGCTGAGATTGATTTGGAAGCAACAGCAACAGGTTGAGATCTCTTCGAGGCTATGAAAATGAGCTGAGACTGACTTTGGGCAACGGAAATGAACTGAGATTTATTCAGAGGCCACAGAAACGCTGTGAGATCGCTTCGAAGTCACTAAAATGAGTTGAAGCTGAGTGGGAGGCCACAAAAACTCAATGAGATCGCTTCGCGGCCACCAGAGTGGGTTGAGATTGATGCTGAGACCACAGAAACGCAATGAAATCGCTTCAAGGCCACCAACATGGGCTGAGATCGCTTCGCGGCCACCAAAATGGGTTGAGATTGATTCGGAGGCCACAGAAACGCGCTGAGATCGCTTCGAGGCCATGAAAAAGAGCTGACACTGAGAAGGAGGCCACGGAAACGCAATGAAATCGCTTCGCGGCCACCAAAATGGGTTGAGATTGATTCGGAGGCCACAGAAACGCGCTGAGATCGCTTCGAGGCCACCAAAATGGGCTGAGATCGATTCAGAGGCCACAGAAACGATCCGAGATCGCTTCGAGGCCATGAAAATGAGCTGACACTGAGTTGGAGGCCACAGAAACGCCGTGAGATCGATTCGAGGCCACGAAATGAGCTGAGATTGATTCGGACGCCACAGAAACACTCTGAGTTAGTTTCGAGGCCATGAAAAATAGATGAGACTGAGTTCGAGGCGACAGAAACGCATCGAGATCGCTTCGAGGCCATGCAAATGAGCTGAGATCGCTTCGCGGCCACCAAAATGGGCTGAGATCGATTTGGAGGCCACAGAAACGCCCCGAGATCGCTTTGAGGCCATGAAAATTAGCTGATACTGAGTTGGAGGCCACAGAAACGCTCTGAGATCATTGGCTGAGATTGATTCGGAGGCCACAGCGACGCTTTGAGGCCACGAAAAAGAGTTGAGATTGAGTTGGAGGCTACAGAAACGTGTTGGCTTCGATCCAGGGACACATAACATGATCCGAGTTCGACTTGGACGCCACGAAAATCATTTCACATTGGCTTGGAGGCCACCGAAACACGATGCCGCGTTGACTTGAAGGCGACAGAAACAGGCTGATATCAATATGGGGCGACGAAACTGCAGCCAGTAAGGCAAGGCACTGAAGGCAGACATGCCACTCCTGAGTTTTCCACCCAGATCTGGGTTTTTCGAGGATCACCTGGGTTTCTGGGATTTTGTCGTTGAAATCCGGGTTTTTTCAAAATCATGTTTGCCAGGTTAATTTTATGTTCGAAAATCAATTATATTAGATTATAATGTCGAAAAATGCACGAGCTTCAGTTGTCGATTGACAGCTTGATTGCTGCATGGTCGAGGAATTTTGTAATATTGTAACGACAGAGTCTTGAGAAACGGTTTCACTCACTACTAAAATGAAAGGCCTTGATGTGATGAAGCTTTATTGCATACCAACTTCCAGCTCGCAGAAAGTCATGTTCATAGGGCAACGCATTGGAATTCGTAACAGTTTTCTTACACTCCAAGTCGATTCAGTACTTGCTGACTGCTAGTATCAATAAATAAAACAAGATCTTGGTTGTTTTCACAGCTTATTTATCGTCCATATGCAAAGTAATAATTTAATTTATCACAAGAGCTTTTGGGGCAATACGCACCAAGTATTTTCTTAGCAATGCGTCGAAAGGGAAACAGCATCTATTTTTTTATATGTCATTGTTAACCGAGCAAAATGTATTGTATGAACTATTGTAGTTTCAATATCATTAAGTGAAACATAGGATCTGGGTTTATTTAGCGTCCACATCTGGGGTTTTCCGAAAAATCCCAGTGGCATCTCTGAGGCAAGGGGCTACGAGCCGCCTGTAAATACAACCTGAGACTGATACTTCGTCGGTTCAGACTCGAAAGTAAAACTCGTAACCGCTAGCAGACATGCAGGAAGACTAAATACTTCTGACTGTCCAGAGTCAAATGCCCGTAACCCAATTTATGAATTGTTTCTATGCTTTCATTTTAATTCTAATTTGATACCTGAAAACGCTACAGAATTGCATCGCGGCACACGAGCCCAGCATGATGTACATGTACAAGTACAAGTACTTAGTACATACATTTGCCATTCTGGCAGTTATGAGAAAGAACTTACTCAATTTCCATGGCTTTGCTAATTCAATAATCTTTTAATTGTCCAGCTACGGTGCAACAGCAAACCTGAAGTCCCCCAAACCCCACACAGAACAACCGTGGCAGTACATAGTTACTATTGCATGAATAAGTGCGATCAAGTGAAAGTGAGAAGCCGCAAAGCGTACACGAGAAGAATAAATATTGAAGTCGAACTGCACGGTTGGGTTAGTCATCAGTGACGTCACTAATAGGATTGGCTAAATTGAGTACCATGACGACATGTGAGGTTTTTCACCCACGCGTAATTTCTTTTCTATAATATACAATCGCTTGCAGAGTTCGAATAGGGCTGGACAAAATCCAGCACCTCAGTGATGCTGAAAGTCCGAATATATTCTTTTTATGTTACCACGATTTTTTAATGACTCGACTTGAGTCATTTTTTGTATTGCGTAAACTGACTTGACTCGAGTCAATTCGTGTATTGACTGGACTTGTATTCAAGTCAATGTGCATGACTTGAACCAAGTCATATGACTCGAGACTAGGACGGCCATGACAGACGTTTCATCGTGACTTCAAATAGTGAAGTCACCACATTATTGATATTGTGTCTATCAGTCCTGATACTTGGAAAATAGGGCCAGAAATTGTTAGGAATGAGGAAAAATACGATATTATGAATGTGGACAGTTTTATATAACAGGAGCAGAGTTGAAAAAGGTGGGATGAAAATACAATATTTTCTTTCACATCATCAGGTGGTCGACTAGAAAAAAAATGAAAAGGTCAACTTAGTGTTACTTCAGTGCTGATTTTCAGTCGAAGTCGAATTTTAAGCTATATCTAACCAAGATTTTCAAAAAAGAGGACATTTGGGTAAAAAAAGACGACTAATACTCTTTAAAAGAGGACGTATGGTGGCCCTACTACTCACCGACTCAGACTTGACTCGGTGGTGAATTGAAAATGACTCGACTTCTATAGCTTTGACTCGGCTTGTGACTACGAACCTTGTGACGTCAGAGGCAAGAGTATTGTTATTTCAATACTTGAAAAAATCATCAATCACTGCCTGACTCGACCGCTACAATTAATGGTTGACTAGGATTTGAGTACTCGAAGCATTATGCCCAGCCCTAGTAGCCATAAGAGCGAATTCCAAGGAGATTTGAGCACAGCTCAGGCAAGCTCTCTCAGGGCAGTGCAATTCAAACTGCGTACAGGCGTGTTTAGGTCAAGTCGCGGCCATCAGTTGATCCAACGCTTTCGCCTGGTCGTTATCGTGACGTTTTAATGCTTCCCTGACGTCATCCTCTGGAAATCCCATTTCTGTGAGTTGGCTGGTTTGCTGTAGGTAAGTGGCGACCTGAAATGGAAATCGCTATTGACATCGGACTTGGGCATCTACATAATTTTAGTCGTGTAATTAACAGGGCAAGTTTTTGTCGCACTAAAATCGCGAAACAGTAATTTTGACGAAAGTTGCAGTAAAAAGTTAATTTTTGTTGAAGTAGTAGGGTATGAGACACTTAACCCTCGCTACGCGGTTGGCTCATGCATGAGCCCGGATTGTATTTTCACGAACACGCTTCACTTAATCCCGAATATCTTGCGTTATACTGGTCGCAGAAAGTTACATCTATTTCAGATGGATAGCTAGTATCAATACGCATACGTCGAGCCATAAATAACCTATTAGACTATGAAATAACCTCATCAAAATACCGATTGAATACACAAAAACGTTTTGCGCAAAATACAACTTGCGGCGGCGCTCGAGTGCATGTGCGCGCGCGAGATAAACCAGCGCCCGTGACCAGCGCATCTCCGTTACAGACGTCATATTCATATGCAGCTCTTTTCTCCAAACAGCTGTTGACTATGTCATCGCCCATCTATTGTAATGCTTATATCTAACATTGGTCGCAGGACAGATTATTCGAATTGGAAGTAAACATATGTTACGAAATAACATGCGTGGGTTTTAGCAATATATTCCATGTTGTGATTAGCGCGGACTTGCTGTTGCAGATTACGCATATGGATTATTCGTACTTTTCATACCAATACATCAACACTACCATCTTCAGTGAGTTACATGATCTCCGCTCTTGATATGACAGCAAATTTACGACATTTCTGGTGAAAATGTTGCGCATCTTTCCCGTGGTAGCGCACGAAACGCACCGCTCGATAATATGTGATAAACTGATTTCAAACGCCCATAAAATATCAGTGAAGCACTGTATTCACATTGCAGGTATGACTCTGTCAATTCAACCAATTCAGTCCTAGTTGTTTTACAACGGCAAAGTTCGTTTCAACACATAACACTATCTCGTACAAAGAATGGAAAAAAGCGAGTACATATACCGACATTGTGAAATGAATCATTTCAACGTCAGGGATCCTATGTTATTACCAAAACAATAACACGCCGCAATTTATTTGCTGTTGTGCTTGGCGCAGATTTCATGTTGCAGATTACGCATAACAAGGTATATCTTTATAATAAGTTGAGTCGCCAATGCTATATAGGCCACTACGTCATCTACATTGTTTCATACGAAGCCATCATTGTACCCATGACATGGTTTTCCATTTGTTGGTGCTAGATTTGGTTTGTTACCATTTCAATTTGCGGTTGTATTCCACGCGTGATGCATTATTTCATATGTTGTATCATGCAATATACTATAATCTTTTACCAAAATATGGCTGCACTTCGAAGCAAACTGATTGCTGCGATGCGAGTTTGGTACAGAAACCACTATTCTTCTGCGATAGCTGAGGTGGTTTTGGATGCCTATTATCTGTTCAATACATAGGCCTTGTCTCAAAGCGTTTGTCTACACCACCACCGTCGATGGCTTGCATAATATTTGATAAACTGATTTGAAATGCCAACTAAAATATCAGTAAAGAATGTGTATTCATATTGCAGGTATGACTACCTGTCAATTCAACCAATTCAGTTATAGTTGTTTTACAACGGCAAATTCGTTTCAACACATAACACTATCTCGTACAAAGAATTGATAAACGATTACCATATAACGGCGTTGTGAAATGAATAATTTCAACGTCCGCGATACTACGTCATTTTCGAACAATAACACGCGGCGCGTGTATGTGCGCTGAATGCGAGACGCCTGGCGTCGAACACACAGTAGCCAGCTGTAGCCATCGGTACATCAGCACTCGTTACAATCGACTGTATTATCGTAAGAACCTCACTCAGGTCGTTTTGGAATCCTGATATTGCTGTGAAATCAGTCAGGCGATGACTCTATCCCGAGCAGCTCCGTGTATGACGTAGCAGCAAATTCAAAAGTCGAATTCTCTTTTATTTTCAAAAAGTTGAGAACACTTCCCGGTACAGGGGCATCACCTGTTACTCTCTCGCTTTCAGAGTAGCTCAGTTGGTTAGGCGCCTGTTTCCTGATTACAGCGATATATTAGGCGTCGGTTCAAGTCCCGTGGTTCAGATTTTATGAATCTTTTTCTAAATGCATTAAAATTCGGTCCTGAGGCCGACCGCGGGAGGAGGGTTAAAAGGTTCCGTTGTATAACCTAGTTTCTGCAGCGCTCTAAAATCTGTTATTTTGTCATTTCACGGACATTCTGGCGGGACCGCCAAAAATTAGAATTTTTTTCCCGCTACCCAGCAAGAAAATTATGCGATGCGGGTATAATTTCCCCAAAAGAGCCAAACAGCATAGCGACAAACCTCTCCCGTAAAACAAGTCAAATAACACACCCCAAGCCCCCTAGGTCTGCAAACTTGAACCAAGGCGTTGCAGAAAAACTCACTCTTGGCTACCTTAACAAAATCTATAGCCTGAATAAGGTGACCCAGTGAAAATGGGCGTTCGTGAAATGGGAAGCTATCTCAAATTTAAACGACAGAATTAATAAAGCGATCTATTTACACATTGTTCGGACACGGTCGCTCTTGGCAGGGGTAGTTGCACTTTTTGCTTGCAAGCCATAGGAAAATCAGTGAGATGCAGCTAGCCCATCATATGGCTCATTGTGATGCGAATCAAAGAGAATAGAACCATTACCATACTAGAAATAGTTTAGAGCATGTTATATAGCATGTAAAAAACTCTTCACATTTTGACGCAATATGTGATAAAAGTTGGTATGAAAAATAGAGAAAAGTTGCACTATAAAATCCCTCCAAACAGCTTAAAACCTCATAGTACATCGATTCCGAGCATCTAGGAAGCTGTCGGAAGCTGTAAAAATTCTGGCCACCTAATTCTAATGCCATTTGTGAAATGTTTCAATGCTCTCTTGTACTTGTAATTGAGCAATGTACTTCTACTTGCAATTGAGTACAAACATAAGGCGTTATTCAATTTCTGCTTGAGCAACAACACTGAAAAAGAGGTCATCATCATCATCATTGGTACTCAAGTACGAGTTACAAGTAACGATTTCCGAGCAAGTAAAAAAGTAAAAACTCTAGGACTGGTTTTGTCTCAAAAACTGAAAACTGTCAGGTAGAAGTTGAAGTAGTCTAATTATATGAATAATTGGAAAAAAGTGGTAAAGTCTAGTAAGAGAGCTTCTACTTCTTCTAGAAATAACGTAATTTATATTTAGTAATTCAATTCAATTTACAAGTTTTTACGAATTCATTAACTGAATTCCCAATCTAATTGGGAAAAAATGTGTATCTCAAAAATGTGTAGCTCAAAAATTGTCGGGTTGATTGTGAGCGGGAAAAACATTCGTCGATCAAAAATCTTCTCACCGATTTTGCGTCATCGGGATAAAAATCGAGGGCGTCTTGTACGACCGCAGTCGTGTACCCCTGTTCCGTCAGTTGTTGAACTTTGATCAGATGGTCCACCACCTGAGAAAAGAAAGAATTTGTTTTCTTTGTCAAAAATTATCGTAAATTTAAATGGGGATGGCCTACAGAGGTTTGAAGCTTCAATATCTAATTGAATAATATGTTGACATTGAAACAAAGATAACTATTTTCGGCTGACACTCATCAGAGGTAAATGTCAGTAGGGAATTGTAGTAGAGAATTGAAAACAATATTGTTTATCAGCAATCAGAATTTTACAGACTAATGCATTCTCAAAATGCGCTACCGGAACTAGAACTAGAACCAGAACTATTCGCTTTTCAAAACTTACAACTGGCAGTAGTGATGGCTAAATTTGTTCGGTAGCCTAGTCTATACAAGCGCAATCATATAACTGCTCTAAACACCTCTTTTTCATCGAGACCATATTTCTGCATGGCCCGTACGCTAGCGCCTTGGTCAAAACCCATTGAAGTCATAGAGGTCACAAAGGTCCGTTCCTCCAGCGATAAGCCAGCGATTAACGATGATCTCTGAACAAGAGATATCACGAATTAGCTGTAACTAGACCGCGTCGTCCGAAATTACTCACCAAAGAAAGTGATCTGGACATCGGAGGAGATGGTTTAGGTTCGGAATTGGTCTGCTAAACAAAAAGAAATGGCTATGAATATACCAAAAAAATAGATAAAAAATAAATAAATATGTTCATACTTCTATCTCTATTACACTAGTTAGACTAGTAACTCTCATTAGCAGTTAACGCCAGTGACTGGGTAAATCAAATTTGAAATATAACAAAACTTCATCGCATTCATTTTAACAGTTTTAAAGACATCGCTATGCTTGAACAATGAACATCAAATAAACTAGAAAGGCCACATCTGGACATTTGTAAGGTAAAAGAAATGATCAATATTCCTAGTCTAACAGATTGCTTGTCGATGCAAGGTTGTAATGGCTCGAGGTTATTGCGTAAAATGACTCGACGTGCACTCGAGGCATTGTGCAAGTGCACGAGTCGAACAAAGTCAAGACTCGAGACTGGGACTTGGAAAATAGGGTCAGAAACTGTCAGGACTAAGAAAAATCACAATATTATGGACGCGAGCCATTCTATATCACTTCAACTGAAAAAAGTGGGTTGCATCAGATTGAAATCAAAACTGAACAGTGAGCACAACGACTTGGGACTCGAGTCACAGCACTATGACTCTGACTCGACCGTCTACTCACCGACTTGACTCGGTGGTGAATTGGAATTGACTTTTTCTGGACTCGAGTCAAAACTATAAAAGTGAGATGTACTTGTGACTCGGAACCTTTGTGACTCGGTTACAACCCTGGTTCTAGGACCCCAAATGACAGCTAGAGTGACACAGTACAAGTATTAGTAGACGTAGTGGCGTTGCTAATCAAGTATTACAAAATGTAACATTATAAAATTTTATTCAATTATATGTAGAAGTAGCAATTTCCAACAAATGTTACAACTACTTGAAGTGGAAGTGAACAACGAAAGGCAGGACACACGCAAGCCTTCCAGTTAATACACTATACTGCATTTCTCAAAATATCTCACCGGAGAATTTTTTTCTTTCTTCACAGGTTTCGGATTTTGCGGCAAACTCCCCAAAGCCTTGTTTACGGTTTCCGTGAATTTAGCCCGATCCTGCTTAGACTTGTGAATATATCCGGCACCCACAGAGGGCGCTTGTGTCTCTTCCTTTTGTGGCAAGGAATACGGGGGTGACAGATGACTATGTCCATTGTGTGCGGGGGCCACAGTGACCGGGATGACCCCCTGTATTGGTCGCCTAGGGGGTATCGCTGGTTTCCTCGGGGCTGGGACAGGGGGCTTCCCGATGGGTCGAATATTTTGAGTTTGACTGACTGCAGTCTGATGTGGGTTCCCCGATGATTTAGGTGTTATTTGGGGATTAGGGACATTTATGACCCCGTTCGGGGTCCCAAAACTGACGGGTAGAATTTTTGAAGGGGCTTGAGTTTGGGTCTGCGATTTTGGGACTGTGGGCCCCGCGTTCGGATCAAACCCTCCTGACAAGGGGTCTACCATGTTCGCTAAAATACTCGACTGGCTAATCACGTGGTTATCTTTTACTTCACGATTTTCGTATTTGCCCAAAAACGGATTGTTCGAGTTGAAACCTGTTGCGACCGAATCGGAATGATCAAAATTTGTGCAAGATTTTTCGGGGCGCTTTTTCTGAACTTTGGAATATAAAGGTTCAGTCGTCTCGGGCCGGTCGGTTTGTACCGATGACGTATGACTCGATTTTGGGGGTGTTTCCGTCTTCTGCGATTCTAATTTTGAGGCGATCTCCTTGATTTCGGCGAGAGACACGTTTTCGTACAAAATTCCGCCGATATTCTGACTGTTTTCGGGCTGGCTTTTGTCGGACGATTCCTTAAGTCCTGAAAAAAAAAATTCGAAAATACTTCTAAAAAGCCTCTTGCAGGTACAGAACTTCAATATACATTAGGGCTCTTCAAAAATGACTTTTTTCTCAAATCGTACTGGCTACTTGATAAAATTGTTAGGTTACCTAATTTAAGCCTGCAGACCAAATTTGGTTCAACTCCAACCAAAAGCCGTATTGCTACAGGAGAAGAAGTTTCTATTTACTACATAAAAATACATACCAAAAAATTTGAAAATTTTCTGTTCACCCCATGAAAGTGTTAGGTTGTCTATAGAAACGATGTTCACCAAATTTGGTTCAATTTCAACCAGTGGAAGCGGAGTAATTGCCAGAGTAATAGTATTTACGGTGGGCACCACTATAACAAGTAATTAAAGAATTGGTCACCGTAAATACTATTTTATTCATAATCCAAATTTTTCGACGGCAAAAACGCCGCTGCCACTGGTTGAAATTGAACCAAATTTGGTGAACATCGTTTCTATAGACAACCTAACACTTTCATGGGGTGAACGGAAAATTTTCATATTTTGTGCTATTTATTTTTATATAATAAATAGAAACTGTCTTTTGCTGTAGCAGTGCGGCTACTGGTTGGAATTGAACCCAATTTGGTGTGTAGGCTTACATTAGGTAACCTAACAATTCTATCAAGTAGCCAGTACGATTTGAGAAAAAAGGTCATTTTTGAAGACCCCTACTGTACAGCAAGCTTGGCTTATTTCGCACGATACAGCTCTCCTGCAGCATTTTCATGAAAACCAGGAATTAGATTACAATGAAAATGATAGCGTAGAAACATTTCACAAATTAGATTAGTGTTATAAATTATTAGCATTTTCGCTCTAATTATGAGTCTCTAATCGTCACCTCGTCCGATTTCAGCGTTTTGTAAAACCGTCTTTAATTCCGCCATGTCGTCGATGGTTTTCAGCTCTGCGTTCGTGAACGGGTCCAGCTCTTTCTCTTCGAAATCCTCCCAGATCTGATTTTGCCCCGACGTTAACGGCTGCGACTGGTTCGACAGGCCAGAAGAACCGTCTGCAGAATTTCACCAAACTGAGCATCAGAGGCGGATTACTTCTAGTCTTTCAAAGCATTCAAGTAGATATTTCCTATGGCACCGCTTTCTCAGTTTTCGTTATTTCAAACAAAGCAAGGCCTAGAATATTTACTTTTTAATTACTTTGAAATCGTTACTTGAAATATATGACGTTACTGAACTGCTTCTGCTCTAGTAGCGATGATGTGTATGTTAACCACTTCCGGATGGAGGTTCGATACCTCACTATTTCACAATCAGCTCCGTAGATAATATTTGAAAATTTATGCTGCAAGGATTGGTTTAGATCAGTGGCCACTAGGGCAGGTTTTTGGAACTTTTGCAACTTTAATTTACACTTTCCGGCAGCTTCCTAAATACTCGGAAGTGGTGTATAATGCTGTTTTAATCTGTTTGAAGGAATCTTATAGTGCAAATTTTTGCAGCTTTTCTCCATTTTTTCATGCAAAGTTTTGCAATTTTTTCGATTTTTCATGAAACTTTTTGCAATTTTTTCGATTTTTCATGAAAATTTTTGCAAGTTTTTTCGATTTTTCAGGCAGACAACTTTTTTACTGGAAATATCTGGCGTTATATGTTAATAGATCGCTCGATTATTTCACTGTCGTTTGAATTTGAGGTCCTTTCCGATTTGAAGTACATTCAGGCTAGACCGAGGAAAATTATATTTTCAGGCTCTTGATTTTGTTGAAGTCGCCAACACTGAGTTTTGCTACAGCGCCTTGGACACGGGTCAGTTCGAGTGTCTCATGCCCTAATCATTTCAAGGAACCTGTCCACAAGCGTAACTTTTTAGTGCAACTTTGTGAAAAATAAGTACAACTTTCAACGAGTTTGACTGCAACAAAAACTTGCCCTAGCGATCACATAAACCTGTAGGCGACTGGAAAAATGATTGTAGGAATAAGCAACAAGGATTCTTTAATAACTATTTGCCTGTGGTTCGGAAAAAAGACATCCAAAAACAAACCTGGTACGTTTCTGACTGCTGGCTGTGGAGTCAAAATTGAATCTTGCGCCAGAGAAAACGGGTTGGTAATGGCAGGTAACACGCGAACATCTGAACGGAAAATGTTGTCAGGCGAGAACATACTCGTTAGAACTGAGCAAAATCGAGTATCTGAGTGATTCAGGCCTGAATCGAGTATAAAGGGGCACTCTAAAAACGATGTGGTCTCAAATTGAAGGGCAAAACGAATAAAATTTTTGGCCGCGGCCGTTTTCTTCTGAACGCCACCGTAATGGAGCTGCAATTTATTGAAATTTCCGCAAGAACTTCACGCTCCAGCGGTCACACGGAGATCGAACTTTATATAGTTGTCAGCCGATGTTATGAAGGAAATACCGTTATGTTGTACACGGCAAGGTGGTTTAGATGCCGCGTTCAACGGAAGATGTTAAGTTAGGAGATTTATGTCAAAATCGGGCCTACTGTATTCTATTTCTGCCGTGTACGACATATTTCCTTCGTAACATCGGCCGACAACGATATAAAGTTCGATCTCCGCGTGACTGCTGGAGCGTGAAGCGGCCGAAAAATCTTTCGTTTTGCCCTTCAATTTAAGACCACATCGTTTTTAGAGCGCAGTCCTTTTAAGCTTTGAGCTGAGTACTCTATCAATGCTTAAAGTTCAAATACGGCATGTACCTTTTATGCTGTCACAAAATCTAGTTAGCCAGTACATCTCAACAAAGATAATTTGAAATATTTCGATTTCGACCATACCTATTTTATTGCTGTGGGTTGATCGCAACTTCACAGCTAAGTCATTTCCACCAACACACGTCACATAGCGTTGAACTACATGTTTCGTGTACTGCGACACAAGCAATCGATGCTGACAGCCTTCCACAGTGGAAAATATATCATATATCAACTATAAGTGGCAATGAGGCATAGACGCTGAACTCAGGTATGCTAGGTAGGCTATAACGAGCATACATAGGAATTTTTTGGGGTATGCGACTATGCGGCATATCCAGAATTCTGTTAGGCATGTAGCTGCCTGACTAGCTGGTGAATTGTGCGACTTACATGAGCGAATCAGCAGCAATACATCGATCCAACGCGAGTAATTAGATGGCAACAGGACTGAGGCCTCGATACTTGAGATGTCAATTTCTACAGGCGCGAAATGTACTGCTTGTCAATTGTCATCTCCCGCTGTGTAGAAATATGATATCTGGCGCGGCCGGCCGGATTTTCGCGTTAGCTGGGATTGAGATTTAATACCGGCTTAAGACGTTGAACATGGATGGAATTGATCAAAATACATACTGGCGTTGGGTTGGTTTTGATGCGCGTTAATACCACAACACAAGATGTGTTGCAGGCTCTTGATATCGAAAGTTCTGACTACTCTGAAATGAGTGACAGTACTGAACAGAGTCCAGAACGAATGTGGCATTCGTGAAAATAACACCTGCGACTTTAGCTTATTAGCCATCGGCGAAGATGCTATGTTATGTTGTGGTGATGTAATGTCATGGCGCTTGAGATGTCGAGTATGTATATCATACGTGCGGGTTCGTCAACACAGGAAGCTGATTCCATCGATGTATTATCGGCATTGGTGTATTAGCGTAAACCTAATAAATTGACGCTACCTTGGTAAATTTGAAATCATTTCAGCACGCTACCGACCGTAATTTTGTCACCGCATACAATTCAATTCTGACATCACCGATTTGTGAGATCATCGATCCCGCATACCTACAGAAAATTAGAGTTTAGCACCTGTGCAAGGAGCGTATCATTTCAGTTCTCGGAAAACATCTCTCACTGTTCGACTCAATTCAGATTTGAGTGCTCAAATCACTATGCCCATTGCTCAGCCCTGCTTGTTCGAAAGAAAGCCACTTACTTTCATATGTTAACGACTCTCGTAGATCAGCTGTGGGAGACGTACTTTCTGGAGAGCTTCCCTCTGAGAAATAGATAAAATTATAATTTTATTAAGAGCACATAAACAATGACCATATTCAATGAAACATTGAATAGCATATCGATATTGAAATGAACCCAAATATTTTCGGCTGACACTCGTCAGGGGTAATCGTCAGCAACTACAAGGGCAACTACAAACAATACAAGGGAACACTGTGTATCAACAATCGCATCACAATATATGACGTCACTGGCATGAAACTTCGCCTTCTTCGAACGAGCAAGTATTTTCGAGATCAAATACCTTTTTCTTGCTGTTTTTTCCGCTTTTGCTCCGAAAATTCCTCCTTCTTTTTCTGCAGAACTTTCTTCAATTCCGCCATTTCTTCCTGGTTTCGTTTCTCGTTTTCAGCTCTGAATCAGAATTATAGAAACGTTAAGCTATAAATCCGGGGTTTTTAATATTTTCTATATCGCGGCCCCTTTGAAAATTTTGAAAAATCAATGCCCACAAATGTTAAAATAATATGATATAAATACAAAACACATTTAATATGACAGTAGTAATTAGTTATTACTAGGGCAAGTTTTTGCAACTTTTGCAACTCTTTTTTACAGCTTCCGGCAGCTTCCTAAATACTCGGAAGTTATGTAGTATGGTGTTTTAAGCTGCTTGGAGGAATCCTATAGTGCAACTCTTTTCAACTTTCTCCAGTTTTTCAGACAATTTTTTTAAACTTTATCGATACGGTATTTCATATAACTTTTTTTGATTCTTCATGTAAGTTTTTGCAAGATTTTTTTCAATTTTTCATGCTTTCGTGAGATTTGACTGCAACAAAAACTTGCCCTAGTTGTTAAAAGTTGAGGTAATGTGACGGTTGAGCTCGTTTTTGCTCTGATAATGTCTTAACCGCTGGTGGGGACTGCGGAGGAAGTGAACCCCTGCTGTAGATCAACAATCAAGATGACTAGTTTATCACAACAGAGCAATCTACGGCTGTAAAACAAACACATGAAACGAAACAGAATCTCAATATATTTGCACTAATCTTATCATGAGCGAGTAAAATCAATTCTCACTTTCTCCTCATCGAGAGCTGTTTCCTTCTCTCTTCTTGCTCGGCCATTTTTCGCTCGGACTCGCGAGTCACAGATATTTTCGCGAGCACTTCGGTCTCCATGGAAAAATCAAACTGAAAAAAGAGAATCTTGCCAATATCTATCCATAGTCAGAGTTGGAGAACGAGAAATATTTTTCATCTCTTCTAGATTAGATTAGAGTTAGCATTAATTTTTCCAAATTAAATTAGAATTAGAATGACTGAATTAGCAAAATCTCTGAAATTGAATTAAAGTTTAAATCGAAACGAAATACAACAAAAATCAAATCCAATTCAAATCAAATCAGAGTTTGTTTCCATAAGCAGGAGAATAAAAAATGTTGGTA
The DNA here is from genome assembly GCF_051294905.1 of Botryllus schlosseri. Classification (NCBI taxonomy): domain Eukaryota; kingdom Metazoa; phylum Chordata; class Ascidiacea; order Stolidobranchia; family Styelidae; genus Botryllus; species Botryllus schlosseri. Next base: position 29,488,725 of record NC_137239.1, on the reverse strand, counting down.
CAGCAAGCTTGAATCATTTCGCACTATACAGTTTTCCTGTAGCATTTTCTGAAAAACCTGAAATGAGGGTGGAATTAAAATTGGAGCATATAAACTATTCACAAATTAGGTCGAGTATCCGACAATACATATATTGGACATCACAGCGAGCACATCAATGTCCTGGTACAATCCAGTTGGCCATTGTTATTTCCAACAATTGTTGACACAGAATCAGCATGAATAAGAATTTTATTTGACAATTATGTAGATTTTTTTTCTATCTTTGTTTACAGTTGAAATGCAATGTAATGCAACATTCAAAGTCATTCTTTGTCAGAGTTGAACAATATTTACCTTAAAGAATAAAGGGATAAGGTCACCATCAATCCATTTTGTCAATAACAGTGATTGAAGTTGAAATAGGTTTATGATATTGATTACTGGTAGCCTACATTGGTAAATTCCATAGAAAGCAACTTGGAAATACAACTAGGATGAGAACTCGACGAGTTTTCTGCCAACAAAACATTGTTTAGTCACAGAGACCGCATGAGGATTGTGAGCATAACGAGACACTAATATAAAACTTTGGGCCTGCAGGGTATTGTGCATTTCTTTGGCCTACAAGTTTAGCTCGTGTGATATGGCAGAGCATTTGCTAACTAAAAATGATCAAAAAGTATTTGTAAATGTGCCCCCCTAGACACATTTTCCACAATTGAATGCAAACAACAATTCAATTCCGCACATGACGGTTTTCAAAATGTCACTACCGTAAACCGGGGTAACATTGGACAATTTTCAACAATTCCGCTCTGTATCTTGGAAATGCTGGGGTGTAGGGGAGGCAAGTTTTGTGTTTTTCATGGGTCATGGAGCAAAGATTAGAATCACCTAATCCAACATCTTCATGGTCATAAATAAGTACCTTATTTTCGTAAATTATCCGTGTCTAAAGTTACCCCTGCATGTGGGCCTGTGGGGTAACTTTGGACAATGTAGTTTTCTGTATGCCTTTACACTCTATTGTTTATGAAACCTCGCAAATAAGGCTTATTTGGCAAGAGTTGATGAGAGCAGTGGCTAAAACTGAAACAAAATAGTTTAAGTCTGGACTATTGCATGATTTTTACCTAATCCACCCCCCCCCCAAAAAAAAATTAGGTAGTTTATGAAGGGTAATGCTCCCTTATTCATCCCTTATCTCAATTTTCCCTCATGCCTTCGCCAATTGGGACTTATAAATAACATATATATGGTGATGAGGGGTATCCCACTGGCAGTGTCAGCAACCGACAGCAAACATTAAGCATGTTACCGTGAATTATTGCCGATTTCAAATATGTTACTGTTCTTTAAAAGAATCACTTTCCCTTTATCATGTCCTCTGATGGATATATTTGTCATGATTTACGATATCCCATATTCAGCAGGCACATCTTTAGGAGTATGTGATAAGTTTTTGAAGTAGCTTACGCCCGATTACAATCTCTCAACTCATTGCCTACCCATTTTTCATATTTTGGCAAACTCTTAATTTGTTGACCGTCTCATTCCATTTTAAAAAGTCATCAGGCCGGTCATAATGACTAGGCCTATAGTTGACGATACACCTTGACACAGATGAAGCAGCCACTTTCCAGAGCTCTCAATATCACATTTTCCACTGTCCAAAGTTGCCCCGTTCTGATGAAATTTTACGGGGCAACTTTGGACATCACATTTTCTTGTATTGATATAAGGGTGAGCCCACTGAGATTTTTGCCATGGATTAAGACTACTTAGAGGTACCTGCTGCCAAGTTTTGAATCTATGAATCACATGCTATCTATGTTTGGTTGTAAGAAGTTTAATGGCCATCAATTTTGATGAAATTGACCCCCGCCATTAACTTATCAATGTTGGGTCAAGTTTAACTTGTAGTGAAATGAATCCATCTTGTATTGAGACTACTTGTGGTACTCTTGCCTCATGAAAAAGAATTGGACATCCAACGGCAACCATTTTCCATCAATAACCATTTAAATCTTTTACTGCTTAGTGTCCAAAGTTACCCTTAAGTCCAAAGTTACCCCGGTTTACGGTACCGTAGTTTACTTTCATAAATGATAGGCTACATGTTGTTGATGCACGATGCTATAGCACCGATGAATACCATCATAAGCAATCAAGCTCTACATGATGCACAAAAAATCATCATGAAAATTTCGGTGACCTAGATCATAACCTTTTGGAATTTTCAGTCAGCTTGTCTAGTTTACGAAGCAGAGTTGGAAAACTGGAATATTTTAAGCTTTTCCAAATTAGATTACAATTATCATTACTGCTACACAGTTTTTCGAAATTACATTAGAATCAGAATGAGAGCCCAGAAACATTCCACAAATTAAGACTAGAAATAAATTACCAACATTTCGTTCCAATTAGTCTAGTTTAGATTTCAACCAAGTCACGAGCAGAGAGAAATCACTCACCACACTTTCCTCCAGCAATTTGGAGATATCTTTCATCTTGAAGTTATGTGGTAGCGTCGGAAGTTCTGGTGGATTAACGGCGTCAGAAATCTTAAATTCCACTCCGTCCAGTTGTAGATACGAAGAGGAGAACGTCATTTTAGCTCCACAGGAAATCGGCGCTCTATGTTATAAATACTCTCGATAAGCTAAAGCTAGATATTACTCTGTAAATAAGTAATAATATTGCAGAGGTTAATTCAATTCCACTATACAGTAGGGCTTACGGATCTAGTCTACTTGCGCACTATACAACACGACAATAAAAAATCAGTTTTCTCCATGAACATGCCAATAGGCCTATGTATGGCTTTTATAACAGTTTTAGCATTATGGTTTGTGTCGGACAGTAGCATGCATAAACCCCCATTTCGAAGCCCGACTCTAACCCATTTTAAAATCCCTAATTGTATGGCCAAAATTTAAACTTGACATCAAGTCAGTAAGCGACGATATACACTTGTATATGTTTAACTGCCATTTTATCATAGTTTACATATGTGTCTTGGTTGGAAAGTAGTCGCTTGGTATAGTCCTGGTACATTCGCTGGATAAGAATGTACGAAACTATACACATGTTATACTCGCTGGGCAAAGCGAGTGTTGAATTAATTTAATTATGTACACTCAAAGCCTTCAGTCTTGGATTATAGTTGCGCAAACCGAGCCAATTTGCATCATCATAACTTCCAGCAGGGAGGTGATGACGCCATATTTGGTGCGAGGTCACATGATGACATTATCATCACTTATACCAGGTTTAATAAGAATAGGTGGCATAATAAGGGAGATATTCGGCTGGACATGAAATTAAGCTCCAGCATTAGTATAAAATCCATAATATTCTGTGCTCTGCAGTTGTTATTCAGTAATAAATATACCTCTGACTTGCCAGGTTGGAATCCCGGTACGTTTAGCGCAATATCTTTGGTGTACCAAGACGGTTCTCGGCGTCACACCTGTGTGCAGTCAGTATAGAATCTTTGGTGTGCACGAGACACCGATTCCATATTGGCTGACTTGTACCGTATGTCCGTATGCAATATATGTAATATATAGTCACAATGGAGTGAACTTTTAAAATATACAGAACTAGGTCTCGTCTGGTATGCTCACTATGCTGACTCTCTGCGCAGCCTTCAACACGAACCAAACTATATAGGCCACTTCATTGTCATCCTACTATAAATAAATAGATAGATCTATCTGATTTTACTTGGATTGGCCTAGTTCTGGCATACGATATTCATGTGACCATAATACGATCGAAATTATTCGGGTCTTTCGTAGATACGCAAATCCGCAAATAGCCACAGAAATAAATAAGCCTAGAGCTATTTCATTGTCAGGTGACCATCGCCGACTGTAAATAAAGTAAAATTGAGTTCCTCAAATTTGTGCGCATGATACGCGCGTATCGTTTCTATGCTGTGGCTTATCCAGAACTTTATTGGGAAAAGCATCAAATTTACCTATCGACATCGTCAACTGGAATTCAGCGAAGTTAAAAACCGCAACTTGTAAATAATATGTCATTGCGGGGTGTGCGTCAGTATCAGTTTAGTGATGATTTTCTGATTCCTACACCACATGATTGCGATATGGTGAAAAGGAAGCTGTCGAAATGACTTGGAGTAAATCATCATCATCATTGGTTTATTAGCAATTTTATCAGTTCAATACACCACAAAAAAATGCGATACAATGAAAAGACAGGAAGATGTCGAAGCGACAAGGAGTAGTCTATGGAATCTGACACTATAGAATGTAAACGTGGAATGGCAACGACCGATTTTGCAGCTTCGTTCCGCTTCGCTGAAGCTTTACTCGGACTTATTTTACGGCAGCAACTGTAGGATTTATGGCAATCCAAAAGCCGTCTTCCAGAGCGCAGAATTAACTGAATCTGATATTGATCGAAAGCTACTGTCACACTGACTCTGAAAATGTAAATGAAAATATGATCAGGCACTGAACCGCTTAGAATTCGCCCTCCAAGTCCGAGTTATCGGCATTGTCCGAACAATCGAAGAGTCGCAATGGGTCATTGTTTTGCGGTCATCCGATTGTTCTGAACAATGCAGATTTTAGATGTTGAGAGTCATTTTTCATCTAAGTACGGAGCCTGACAGTATTTTGATTGATAATTTCGGAATCAGTGCGACAGTAGCTTTCGATCGAGGCCAGATTCAGTAAATTCTGAGCTCTGGAAGACAACTTTTGGATTGCCAGAAATCCCACAGTAGCTGCCGCAAAATAAGTCTGAGTAAAGCTTCAGCGAAGCGGAACGAAGCTGCAAAATCGGTCGTTGCCATTCCACGTTTACATTCTATACTGACACCCACCTTGGCCTAGGCCAGTGGTTCCCAACCTTTTTCCACCCACGTACCATTTAGAGGTTTTATACAGTGCTCGCGTACCACCTACATAAGGTACGCGCACCGAAAGCGAATTTCCGCCATTTATGACGTAATAATCACGTATTTGACCTATGCGTGGTGTAATAACAAATTCTATTACACCAGGGGTGGCCAACTTTTTTGCCATTCACAGCCGCATTTCGGCCACTCATGTAGCCCACGGCCGCATTCCAGGCCATTATAGTCGTAATGGACGAGTTGGACGCCAAATAGCCAGGTCAAGGTGTATATGGCCATGTCCGGTGAACTGCGGAATTTAATGATATAGGCTTACGATACGCACCGAAATTGCGAGTGGTCACTGGTAATGGCGAGGGACTGCTTAGAGTCGCGCCAGGCGCGAAAACTTTTCCAGATTCACGAATGAATTTCGTCATTGATATTAGTAGTTTTTCATATTGCTATCAAGCATTGATCCTTTCTTAGCCAACGTGATCAGATTCACCGGTATAAAGTTGAGGCAGGGGGCGTTTTCGAAAATTTAGGGCCAGTTATCAATTATGATGCATCTTCGGGCGTAGTCATTCTTTTATTGCATGCTGTTATTTCTTGACCTCCCGTCAGGATTGTCGGTATAGTGAGGAGCGTTCACGATTCCGAGTTGGTGTTTCTATACGAGGCACATCATTTTCCTCTGCTGCTGTTTGTATCTATATTGTGGGGCTCTGATTGCAAAGGGCACTATACTGTATTAAAATCGAAAAATGAAGTCACAATACCAAGATTTATTAAAAGCTTTCAAGAAATCGGGAGGTAATTCGTAAATTCAAATTGCATTTCGACGGCGGCCCAAATTTCCCTCTACGGCCGCAGGTTGGCCACCCCTGCACTAGGCATTATCAGCCAGGGTTGATGGGATGCATGGAATTGTTTTTTCACCACCAGTCACAAGACGAACAACATAATGAAATAACAACAAAAGTCAATTTATTTAATGCGATGGCTGCACTTGTTCATTTTCCACTAGCTGGTCGATGCGTGGCATACGTTTGCTCACAGCGCATCGAAAGTCATGCAGCTTGGGCGCAACAAGTGGGTTTTGTTTCTTCGAATTGACAGTCATCGGGGATGAAAATCCTTGCTCGCTCTCCGACGTAGAAGGGAAAATTAGGAGATTGGGAATAGCGCGAGAAGCTAGCGTCGAGTACAATGATGCCATGCTAAGCCATAAGTTTATTGGAGAACAATCTTATCGAAATCAACCCCACCTGAAAATAACTCTCTTCGGGCGAAAAAAAATAGAATCTACTCGCGTACCACCTGGAAGACCTTCGCGTACCACTAGTGGTACGCGTACCACAGGTTGGGAACCACTGGCCTAGGCGATGTAATCTGGGCCTGGGAGATACTATATTTATAGGGTAGGGTTACCATACGTCCTCTTTTAAGAGGATTTGTCCTAATTTTTGACTTTTTAAAAGTGTCCTCGGAGGACGCCCTTTCGTCCTCTTTTTTGAAAATTCAGGTCAGATTTAGAGCAAATTCCGAGTGATATGCCGTAAATTAGCAATTTTTAGTCAACCGATCACAAAGTGGGAAAAATTCACCGGTTATTTAGTATTCTACTCCGGTTTTGCAAGTCTCAAATTTCTGAAAAAGTGTCTTCTTTTTAGATTTCCAAAATATGGTAAGCCTATTATAAGGCTACCATACGTCCTCTTTAAAGAGCGTCCTCTTTTTTGACTTTTTTGAAAGTGTCCTCGGAGTACGCCCAAATGTCTTCTTTTTTGAGAATAAAATATTGGGCAAAATTCGACTGAGATACAATAAATCAGCACTGAAGTAATGCTCCGGCGGCTATTTCGGGAGCTGAGCCGTAAACTTGATCCTTTTTTAGTCAACCAACGGTCAATTGGGAAGAAAAAGTGTATTTCTGGAGAAGTTGACCTATGTTTAGTCAACCGACCTCGAAGTGCAAAAATTTACCATTTTTCAGAATTTTCTTCCGGTGTTGCAAGTCTGAAAATTTTGAAAAAGTGTCCTCTTTTCAGATTTCCAAAATACGGTAACCCTATATTTACCCAATTCTGGGATCCGAAAAAAGGGGACATATTTCACAACTTACAAAAGATGTAGTAGCGGACAGGAAAATGAGAGAGAGAGAGAGAGAGAGGGGGGAGAGGAATTCTTTTATTCGTCAACCATGATGGCAATATTCACAAACATTCATGTCCAATAGTATACATTTTTTTTTAAATATTTTCCTAACTATATTTTACACGGTATAGACCGGGAGACCCGATATGACCGACGTCTTCTACGCCGGAGTCACCCAATGGGCAATTTAAAACTGTCAAAGGACAATTCAATTGAATTTTAAGGGCTATTATTGGGTTGACTAAAACTAACTAAAATTGAGAAATCCGGATTACGACGGTTGTGACGGTAAGGCTGACTAAAAAATGGTCATTATTCCACTCGACATCCGAAAAACCCGCTCCCACGTATAATCGGTTAGAGTTTTTTTAAGTGAACCTTGCCTTTACTGGATGCCGTCATAATCCAGATTCCGCGTAATTTATGACAATTTTTAGTTATCCGTGTACAATCGCCTGGCACTTAGAGCTGTATAGGAGGACGAATTGACAAAAAGGTGGATAGGACATTTGGGCGTTATCGGAGGACATTACATTTTCCATTTCTTGAAAAGAGAGGACAGATCCTCCGAAAGGAGGACGTATAGGTAAGCATTTAAAACACAAATCAATTTAAAAATAAATGTTTAAAACAAGGCTCTTTTTTTGTTTTTTAAGCCATGACGTCACGAATATTTAATTGTGGCGTCACAGAGAAGATGCAAAGATGCTTCCGATCGCTGGTGCCCTACCTCATCGCCCAGACATTGCTTTATTGATCATTTGCTACCATCGTTTACTTTTTCTTTTCTTTTCCTTTTTTTCGTATCAGTCATCCCTATCTAGTACCGAATACTGTGCATGCAGATTTTCTGAACCACCATCATTGACGTCTGTTGTTATGTATTTTGTTTGGCTGAAAATATAGACTCTCTCTCTCTCTTTCGCTCTCTCTCTCTCTCTCTCTCTCTTTCGCTCTCTCTCTCTCTCTCTCTCATAAACAGATCAAAAATATATTTTCCGTAGGCTCATACTACATGGTTTTTCTGACGTATTTACACAATTAGGGCATACATTAACAGCTTGGCCCCGCCCAAAGTTATACACTAAACCACGCCATGCCTTTTACAAATCTGTCGATTGCCTATGTGCAATTCAATCTAATTGACGACAGCTACCATATCGTGAATACAGTTGGTAAAATTATTTTGAGAGCTCGGTCACAGATCATTATATCTTTTCGCTTCATCATCGATCCAATGAATCGTCGAGGCCCTTTGGATTATTATTATGCTTTGTTATCATTTCGGCGTATACCATAAAGACAACGAAGAAAAGGGTGCATATAATTTGTCACTAGTTCTACAAAAAATAGCCTAAATACAATGTATAAAGTCACGGTAAATAATTAAAAACACGAAAAACATGTACGAACATGAATTGAATAGGCTATCATTTGTCAGCTTGACACGGCCTCTGTTCTCATCATCTCCATTTTATTAAATTTGTTTGTCACTGAATACACCACGAGATTGCGACATAATGAAAAGATAGGATGGTGCCGAGACGACTTGGAGTATAGTCTTTTTTCTGTCATGGCCTACAGCATGTAAAAGAGACATGCACACTATATATAAATGAAAGGATAACATAAAAGCCAGAGACAAAAATAAATGCTGCATCTGTAGGTAGGCGAGGTCCATATATCGTATTGTGGCCCGGTAATCTTGAGGACTGACTAGTATTGATTCAGTAGAAATTGCTTCTGGCAGGACCTCAAGCCCTCTCCAGTGTGGTCTGGCAATTTCGCAGTTATAATAAGCGGTAGAGTACAGTGGTACACTAAGAGGTTCATCATCACCGCACGTTATTCGTGTCTGCGACTGGCGAAATCTCAAACCACGCTGCTGGCGTGAAGCAATCCATTGCTTTCATCATTTGATGGCGCTTTAATTTCTGCGTCGCCATTGAGCCATAGTTGTAAGGAGCTGAAATAAAGTCGAAGTTAATATATACTTTGCAGATGTGTGAATACTTAATACTAATAAAGTTCCAAAGTAGACATGCTCACTACTTTGACCAATTGTTCAATACGGAAAACGTTGTACACAATACACATTCATGTTAAGGTGGTCAGAGTATGCATGCTACTGAAATGGGGTACTAACACCGACTCAATTACAGGTGAAAATAGCGATTTATAAGGCACGTCAAAACGATTGACAGTAGTAGATAATGAAAGGTCTCAGTTAATACTCAAAATTTGGTTGATGCTTAGCAGTGGAGATGGAATCTTTCTAAATTACAAGATGCACCTTTACTTACACACATGATACTGCAAACACGTGATATCTCCGAGTATGTGTGTAGCATACTAAATTTCATTCGAAAAAGTGATGTAAACTTGTCCCAAAACTATAGTTTTTACTTTTGAAAGTGCAAAGAGTATGTATAGTTGTGACAAATCCAAGCTGTTTAACTACATAGTATAGTACAGTATAGTGGTTTTCAATTGATCTCGCGGACCGGTTGAACTTCAAAACAAATGTTGCGGACAGGTAAGCCTTCAAAAATGAAATTTAACCCTAAATTTAATACAATGCAACTCAATGTAATATTGGAAACTTCATTTAATGAAGTCTTTTTGATATAAAAGATATTTGTATGTGGTTGGTTATAGCCTAATGAAGTTTATGCAAGGCAAAGCAGGCGAAGTCCTGTTTAGGATGTGATTATTCGGTATCTTTTGAAACAAAGGCTACCTTGCTGTTTGCTGTAGCACTAGCCAGTCTTCAGGATTACCGGACCACGACCTAACATCGACCTCGCCCTCCGCCACATGCCACCCCATTTTGTCGCTTGCGTCTTATATTTCTCTGCATTACTTTTCATTCAGTGTGCATGCCTCTTATTTACTTCGCCTAGGCTAAGGTGGGTGTCTGATCTTAATGGCTACTCCAAGTTGTTTCGACACCCTCCTATCTTTTCATTGTATCGCAGTCTTGTGATGTTTTGAAACGATGAAAATATTAATAAACCTGACTGACTGACTGACTGTAGCCTCTATTATACTGCGATGTGACACTTAATTACACTGTCGAAAAGTTTCATTGAAAGTAAGTCTCAGTAGCTTTCGCATACAACTTGTCCGAAACGAGTTGCTATACTTTTAAATAGTTGCGTAAAACACGTGCACCATTGTGACATACGCCCAAAATACACAATTTGCTCTCTCCGCGACACTATGCAGAAAAATATGTTCCTAACTTCCAAATAAATCTAAAATTTGATATTTTATTTTTTTAATTAATCGATAAGCATCCAACTTCTTGCATTTTGGGATTGAGACATTGGCATTTTAGTAGGGTTACCATACCTCCTCTTTTAAGAGGATTTGTCCTCTTTTTTGACTTCTTTGAAAGTGTCCTCGGAGGACGCCCAAATGTCCTCTTTTTTGATATTTTGTCCTCTTAGTTGAGAATTTTGGCTAATGTAGGTCAAAATTCGACTGAGATAAAGAAAATCAGCAATGAAGTAACGCTCCGGTGTATGGTAATCCTATCGGAGATGAGCGGATTTAGAATTTTGATGTCCTAGTCCAATCCAAATCCGAAGCTTTAAATCCAAATCCTAATCCTAATCCAGAACTTTTGTATACAAGTCCATGTCCAATCCTAATCCTGTTTTCAACTTGAAATTTCAGAAAAAATGCTAATTCATGCAAGAGAGGAATAGGAAATTTTTCTTTCACAACCAACAATTCTCTTGATTTATGATAACTTGGCACAGGGCTGCACCTCTCATGCTAATTGGCACCGATTTACCGTAGTATGGTGTACTATAAGTACAATAATGACTGATCTGAATACAATTTTGTCGCCATTCGCCACACGACATATCAATCTCCCAGAAAATCGATAAATCCAATCCAAATCCTAATCCGTTCCGAAAAAATCTCTGATCCTAATCCAATCCAAATCCGTTAAAATTTCACAAATCCTAATCCTAATCCATGCTCATCTCTGAATCCAATACATTCTAGCCCAGTGGTTCCCAAACGGTGGGGAATTCCCCACTGGTGGGGAATTCAATGATTTCAGGTGGGGAATGTGCCCATTTGGTATACATTATTTACAGGATATTCTACATATTTACTGAGACACATGCGCGATTACAGTTACCATTTAACTGCTCAGGAATGTATGTATCGAAAATTATAAATTGAGTGTCCTCGGAGGACGCCTAAATGTCCTATTTTTTGGTAACTTGTCCTTTTGTTTCGCTGAATTCCACGAAAAACACGTCAGAGTTTCGGGAGCCGCGAGTAAAATGACGACCCTTTTCTGGTCGAACTGTTTTTTTAATCACCACAGTTCTCTTGGAGCTTTCTGAATTTATAAATATAAGTGTTCTCTTTTCGGGATATCGAAATATTTATGACCTTATTTAAAAGGAATATAGGAGTTTTGGGTAGTGGGGAGTGAAGACTCGGAATAAATCTGAAGTGGGGAATGAAGACAAAAAGGTTGGGAACCACTGTTCTAGCCAATGTAAGATTACATGTCATTGATTCATGTTGCCCGCGTTGAAGTGTATCAAATTACCCATGTCTTGGTCCTATTCAATCACTCAGGAAAGTCACGTGATGTACGGTTCCAATTCAATTCATGTGAATCGCGAACCTGAAGGCTGAAGAGAACTGATAAGCTACCGATTGAATGTAAAAAAAGAAAGAAAACGCCAATTGATAATGATGATCGGATCAAATTAGCTCAGGATAGAAACACGCAAATATGGAAATTCTGTTCATTCGTGAACAAGTTCGCAGAAATATTTGATCAACTCTGATGTAAGTTCTGTTTTGCACCGCCACTCTTTCGCTGAGAGTACGCTGCTTGAATTTCGTCGCTTGTCGTATTTATGTTATCTTTCATCGCTTCTCATTCAGTGTGCTCGCCTTTTATTTAATTCTTGTCCATGGTGGGTGTCTGATTGAAAGACTACTCCAAGTCGCTTCGACACCTTCCTGTCTGCTCATTGTATCGCAATCTGGTGGTGGTTTGAAAGGAAACTATTGACAATAAACTGAACTGAACTAAGCTTAACCCGGACTATGGGATGGAAGGGAAAAGTCTTCAAACACAAAACTAAGGGCCTTGATTTGACTCACGGCGTTCGCTCGAGCACTTGTAGGAATCGACACACGATTGCGTGTACGGACTCGTCGTCATGGCACAGGCGAGGTATTTTCCGTCCAACAAGGCGATGGAGAGCCAGGCTAGCGGGGCGATCACGGACTGTCGAAACATATAAGTCATACAAGTCGTGACAGAGCTGGCCAACTAGAAGAAATCAGCTTTTCCAATTCGGATCAGAGTATGATTGATAGCTCGGGGCCTACGATACGATACGAATATATCGTAGACCCTGGATAGCTACACAATTGTTTTTTCCCAATTGGATCACATTTAGCGGCACAAGCTAGGAAATATAATTGAATACCGAATAAGACAGAAATGCATCAATTTCAATAATCAAGTTCCTTCATATCAAGCCAGTGTTCATTCTCATAAGCATGAAAATGGCAAATGTATGAACACCGAACTTGGCTCTTTTAGCACTGTACGCACGTACAGTGCACAGTTCTCCCACAGCAGGGGCGGGCAACATACGGCCCGCGAGCCGGATCCGGCCAGCGACGGGATTTTGTGCAGCCCGCCGACAGTTTTTGGTATTACGTGATGATGTGGCCCGCGTTGCCGTCTACAGCAAATTAGGCGCAAACATTTTCGATCATGAGCATTAGCAAAACAAAGCAACGTTCCAATACAACTGATGTTCATCGCGTTGACGTGGCCAGGGGCGAATGAGGCCATGCCATTCCCAGATTTTTGGAATATAGCCTATTCGTAATACCTGTAAATAGTAGCATATTTTCGGGTAGATGGATTCAAACTGAAAAAATTTCGCGAGCTTCGCGCGATTTAGTGTCTCCACGTACGTGTCTTGATTATGAGAATACAGAAACCTATCATAGATACACTATAATAGCCCGTGGCCGTTGGGTTGCAGGAGTTTTCAACAAAGTCATTAATAAGAAACAACCCGCCGAAGTGAATAATATGCGATAAGCTCATGAATGTGTGTATTCTTATGCCATGATCAATGTTCCAAATTATAATTATACGTGCTGCAAATTTTGGAAGAAACCACCTGCTCAGACACTCACCAGTATCATTGATCAAATTCATTCATTTATGCAAATATATTTCGCGCATGGCGCGACTACAAACCGAAGGCACTCTGACTTTTTGGATCACATTCATATCACCGATTTGGGCTCGCCCGTGAATCGGTCGCCCAATCCAGATATAATTCGCAATTGCAGGAATGTGTGCGTCTCTGAATTGTATGTACGAAGGGTGGTGACGGGTAGGATTGATGGATATGTGGCTCTTTTCCACGGGGGAATTTCCACTAAAATAATAAAAAAAATTCAGGAATCCGACCCGCCTTATGTTCATGTTCCCCTATCCGGCACGCCGGATGGAGAAGTTGCCCGCCCCTGTCCTACAGCATTTCAGGAAAAGCAGAAGTTGGATTAGAATCGAAATGAGAGCATAGAAACATTTCACAAATTGAATTAGAATTAAATTACAGGCATTTCACTCTAATAATAAGAATTACATAGCAACCATTCGCTTACCTGCATTAAAATTCGCGTCAACGTAGAACACCTCACACAACACTTCGTCTTTCTCTTTCCGAAACCTTGTGATAGAATTGTAAAATAATTTCAGCTCAATTTCACTCAGAGGTGGTCAGCCACGGAGTGCTTCTACTTTTTCGGAGTATCCAAGTAAACTTTGGGTAGTGCGCTTCAATACTCAAGTGGTTGTTTGCTTTCAACTACTTTCACTTCTACTAAACGGTTTCTTAGCAAAAATGACGCACTTTTTAAGCCTCGGGTTTGGTTACGAAGAATGTAGTTTCAGGATATGTTACCAGCACTCTGACGAGTGAGATTGTCGGAAAGACTGAGCGAAATAGGCCCGTAAGACTGAATTGAATATTCGTTCCGGTTTGGCTTATTAGCAATTTTATCAGTTTGATACCCAACAAAAATTGCGATGCAATGAAAAGATAGGAAGGTGTCGACAGAACTTGGAGTATTCTTTGAAATCAGACACCCACCTTGCTGGCATAGGGCCTATATGTCAATAATCATGTTGAGTTAGTCGCGTATACCCATCTTGCAATTTGGAATGTATAACCACCTCCGACTACTTGATAAAAGTATGCAACCATTGATTAAAGCTACTTGCTGACACGAGTCTCTTGAATACTCCAATGACTAGGGCGATTATTTTTTACCTAAAAATAGGCAAATTCAGACCTAAAAAATCAAAATGTTGACTTTTTATGACCTAAACAAACTAAATTTTGACCAAATTTTGACCTAACATATGCAAATTAGGTGTTCCCCCATATAATGTTAAAATTGTACCACTTATCTTCATTTCTGGTTGGAACTGGCTGTCCTAACGAAGTACTTTGGCGTGAAAAAACGTTTTTGGCTTAGAAATAGGAAAATTTTTACATGAAAAACTAATTGTTTAACGAAGTTTGGCTCTATGAAGAATTCCAGTAGTTGCAATACGTATTATGACAGAAATAATTAAAATTTGTTGTAGTACAACGAGAGATACTTTCCTGCATTCTTGGGTAGAAAGTGCGTGTCCTTACTAAGAAACTTGCCATGAATGGACAAACAATGTTCAACAGCAGGAATTGTTGGCTGACAACACTGAAGTTGTGCGTACACTGCTGGTGACATACCAGGTTGCTTCATTCTGACAATGTTGTCTACATCACAATTTTTCATCATGCCCTTCTTTATATAAGAATGATGCAATGCCCAAGAAGTCCTTCTTCAATTAGGATATTGCGGTACGTTGACCATAGCACCATGTCTACCTATTTGTTTTATTTGACCGTTAATGATTCACAATGAGCAGACAATTGGCTGTTTACAACGGTAGGCCTGTAAAGTAGGCTTCAAGCTGTAAAATATCAAATGATAAGTTCACCGACAATGCCAAATCTACGATACAAACGAAATGCAGACGTCAAAAATTTTTGACTTTGTAAACAAGTTTGACAAATTTTGACCTAACGATACATTGACAAAATTTTGACAAATTTTGACATGTCAAAAAAAATCGCGCTACTTACGAGTCTTATGACCTTCATTTTCTGCTTCTATTTGAAGTAGTTTTGATACGTCTTTAATATGTCTAATCGTAATTGAGTGAAGATTATTTTTAACGACACTGACTTACCGGTGCAAAGCCGAGCCGATGTAGGGTTGATGAGCAAGCCAGCCATCAGTAGAACGAACGCTGGAGCCACGAGGAAGCTCAGTCCGTACATCTGCCTACCCAGGGATGGTGTGAGCGTGTGGTTCACGTTCGCGTTCTGTGTGTGGTCCTCTGAAATTTGGAGGTTCATGTTCACAAACGAACCTTGGTAGGTTCTGCACTGTGAACCTTTTCACATATTACAATTTTGACGTCATTATGACATCTTTGGCTGAAATTCTTTGCATCTCAACTTCAGACCAGCACTCTGTGCATGGCACTGGAAGCATAAAATCAACACTCATAAACGAGTATGTAACTTGCCGATCTCGATGATTTTACACACGTTGTTATAAAAGGTTGCTCGAAATATTCAGCTTTACTTTTATGAATATTTTAGTGACTCTTCTTGACCCGCAATCATACGACAACAAGAACGAAATACACTACATGTCAACGAATGATGCTTCTTCAACCAAACAATGAAATTGATGTAAATAATACATCGTTGTCTGATGTAAAAATCTTGATTTGATATGTCTATTGTATCATAAAAATCAAATCTGTGCGATTGGAGTGTTGGCTACTGTATATAACTTGTTAATGGGGTAATATCGGTAGCTAGTATAGAAACCAGTTTTACACTCTGCTCAATATCTATGTAGCAATTTCAGATGGCGATTACATTGTCCGGTCTGGCCTAGACCGTTACGGCGTAAGCTTTTATTCTCATGCAAGTCCCCGTCGACATTGTTGGCAAATCGATGGAAGATATTGATTTTATGGACTTAATATAGCATTTGATTGCTCTATCGTTGATACATTTGGCGAAGTCAGCATGTAGGCTACTTCAGCATTATGGCATAATATGACCTGAGTCCGTACAGTATTATATCATTTCACTGAAATGTATAGGGCTGGAATTAGCAATATGACGTCACGTGACGTCATAAGGTTCGCATTCACACAGAACCTTTCAAAAAGGTTCGCGTTCACACGAACCTGAACCTTTCAGAGGTTCACGCCATTCCTAGATTATCATCACTGAAGAAATGAGTTTTAAGTGGTTCGCGGGAGGTGAAGACTCACACTACCAGAATCATGCAGTGGAAATCACACTGATTTACAGTAAATACTCACTATTATCCATTTTTGTTTCGTGTGAAAATCGTGTTTGAAACTGGTTTCGTTCCTTAAACACTGTTGCTGATACACTGTTCATTTTGCCTACCAGTATTCTATCGGGGTTGTAAGCGAGTCACAAGGTTCCGAGTCACAAGTCAATCTCACTTTTATAGTTTTAACTCGAGTCAAGTCGAGTCATTTTCAATTCACCACAGAGTCAACTCCAAGTCGTTGAGCAACGGGTTGAGTCCGAGTCATGTAGCGTTAAGACTTGAGTCCGAGTCCATGTCATTTTGTACACTGTTCAGTTTCGAGGTCAAGTTATGTTCACCCACTTTTTACAACTCTGCCTGGTGATGTTGAATGTCTCGTTTCCATAATATAATAATTCCTTACTGTTAACAGTTTTTGGTAGGCTACTATGTATCCAAGTATCAATTTTGATAGTCGAAAAAACAGTTTTGGTTACTTACAATGAAAAGGCTACTTGTCTTGGCCGCCTGAGTCTCGAGTCATATGAGTCATGACTAGACACAAATTGACTCAAGTCAATTTCAGTCACTAGAACCTTGTAATCTATAGTAATGCATTAGATGTGTAATGTAGCAGAATTTTGCTTTTTGTGACTAGGTCAAAATTTGAGATTTGTCGAAGGCTTGCAGTTTGTCGTAAGGTTTCGCCAGGTTAGTACAGGTAAAGAGCCACTGCTACGAACAGTGCGACATCTAGACGCTGGTCTACCTTCTTCGGTAATCTTGTCATCTATGTAGCATGGGCAGCAAAAGATCGCATGTGACGACACGCGCTCCAACCAGAATATTTGCAGCGTTATTAAGGAGTTTTTAATCGAAGTTTTGTTGTCGACCACTTTCGGAAGAATTTTCGACAATCCATCCAATAGCTTGTTCATGATCATAAACTGGAAATTGCAAGTTTCAGAAAATGCTGAAAATGACCATCAGACTAATTAGACTAATTAGAGCAAAGCGCCGGTAATCTAATTCAAATCTATCTGTGAAATTTCACTGTGATTTCATTTTAATTCTGATCTAGTTTTCCTGAAAATGCGACCGGAAAATTGTATCGTGCGAAACGAGTCAAGCTCGATGTGCAGGCATTTGCTGTTTCATGCTTGTGACAATGAACTCGGATTTGTCATGAGCTAAGCTCGATTTCGTTGCATTTCTTTCTAATTCGGAATAGAATTCAATTCCCAAGTTTTTTGCGAAAACAGCCATTCTAATTCTAATTTAATTTTTTAAAAATGCGAAACTATCATTTTAATTCCATCCGATTTGAAAAATCTGAAAATCTTCCAGTTGAACTCTGCCTGTGGTGTAGCAGTAGCCTCAAGTGATTGATTAGTGACACCGGTATCTCATAGTATCCGAATATTCGCAAATGCAAAGCGAAATTCAAGCGTCCGTGACTCCAACCGGGTAAATATTTGGTTCTCAAAGGTAATCGTAAAGATGCGTATTTCAATGGCGTGACTCATATTATATAACCGAAAACAACAGCTCGATAATGGGAATCTAAAGACTGAACCGCGGACAAAATAGCGAAAGGCAAACTCTGTACTGACTGAATACTAAACAGCGCTCGAGATTACCGGACCACGATTTGACATCTACTTTCCATAGCGGCAGAGGCGTCAAAGTAATTCTCGTTGCTATACTATACTCAATTGCTCATGTAGGCCACAAGTAATGCCGTGTATATTCCTACTCAAGTGCAACTGCAAGTATAGCAAATTCCAAGTTGGTACAAAATTAAGTATTCTATATTTAGTTATGACTGAGGAACTCAAAATTGCGAAGTAGAATTAAAAGTAGTCCGACATCATAACCACTTAAGTGGTGCAAATAGGCAAAATCTACTTCAGTAGTCCGAAAAAAGTACTTCGCTACAGACCACCACTGCCTACCAAAACATGCCAATTTATTTTAATAACTTGCTTTTTTACGATATTCTTCAATCTATTATTTTTTATTCACTGTACAGTGTGCATGCGTCTTATTTGTACCCGGTGGGTGTCTGATTTCAAAGACTACCCTGAGTCGTTTCGAAACCTTCCTATCTGCTCATAGTATAACAGTATTGTGGTGTTTTGAAATGATGTAAATTTCATTAAACTGACTGACTGATATTTCAACAAACATCCGTTTGCGACCTCACCTGACCGACAAGATAGCGTAGACTAGTGGTTAAGCGTCCGGCTTCTTGATCGGTACGTCGTGGGTTCGCTCCCAGGCCGGTCAGATCAAAGACCTGATTAGTAACACTGGTATCCGTGACTTCCCTGATTGGGATAGCATGGGATAGCATGGAGGGGTGGTGCAAGACTTAGAAAGCCGTACTGCACCTTCCTTGTCCAGCGGCATATATGAACATCATGCACTCAGATGGTATGCATATGCATATGCACAGATCGTCATCAAGGACAAAAATCAACTAAGTCCTTTCCTTTCACGATTACAAGACTATGTTGCCGAGATTGAAGGTTCTAGTAATAATGTCTCGGTAGCAAAGCTACGTTGGTGATTATGAGCTGGGCCGCTTATATATAATTATCATTGAACCACCAATGCAAATGATAATGGAAGAGGTTCTGTGAGGTCGCCTACGCAAGTTCAATATACGATTGAATACTAACTATTCATATTGAAATAAACCCGAATATTTTGGGCTGATGTCAAGTGTAATCGTCAGCGAGTAGTGTAGTATAGAATTGTAAAGAACGTTGTATATCAACAATCGCATCACCAAATATCTACTAGTTGATGGCGATTACCCCTGACGAATGTCACCAAATATATTCGGGTTTATGTCAATATGAATAATTATTCAATTCTATACTAGGCTACTGAACTTGCTCACCTCCAAGAACCTCTTCCATTATCATTTACAGAGGATTTTAGTAGCGTAAGGTACTCATATACTTTTTCAAAGTACTGGAATCGGATTTGCCTACTCATACTTACTCAAATGATGATGATTTTAGACTTATCGTAACTATACTACTTTATCACCGTTTTTACATTCGTGAAAGTCGCTACTTCTGCTTCGCTTTCTGAAGCACTAGGATCAATTCTGCCCCCTTTTACTGCTTTTACTCAATTAGTTATGACTTTAGACTAATTCTAACTCACGATTTTCCGTCTTTTTTAACAAAAACTATGACTAGAATGCTCACTTCTTACTTACGAAGAATTCGCTACCTATGCTTGTACCTGAGTAAAAATTTACGACGCAACTTCCACCTCCATTTCTACTTGAACACTAACAATAACCACTTTGACCACCCCTGATCATTTGAATAGAGACTCATGACCACTGACCAGACAACAATACTCTGTTGTAAGACAGTCTGCATAGTAACCCTCGCATGCTATAAGACCGCGTAGCATAATCTACAATCATCAGTAGCAGATGTTACATTTTTACTTAGAAACTTCCGCGATTCTGACATTTCTCCCTTTATCTTGCTGCATTCTCATCTGCGAACGCCAGAATTGATTGCTGGCTAATTCTGCCCCTTCTCCCAGTCGAACGAAATACCCCACGCTTCAACCCGGCACTTCGGTTGCTTGCGATGTATTTCTTTGTTGCATGTGACAACATTTCTGTTCAAGCCGATAATAAATCTTTTCCAATCGCTTTCGCGCGCCGAGGCGTCATCAAAATAAGATAAGCGAAGACGCGACGTAAAGAGAATCGCACAAGGTGTACGAGACGAAACGCGTAAGATATTCCGAAAACACCGATCGCGTCTTCGTATTGGACCATGCGGGCAATCAGGTCCAAGTTTTACATGCCGCGATATTTTCTCTCGTAACTAGACTGAATCGCCTTCAGACGAACAACTATATCCTGACTATTGCTCTGATAGAAAAGCATCATCATCACTTCATAAATAATTTGATCTTTTCAAAAACACTACAACATTGCGACACAGTGACGAGATACAGGAGTCGACGCGGCTTGGGGTAGGCTTTCCAGTCAAATCGCTTGCCAAATATCATTTCATTGTATCGCAGTCTTGTGGTATGTATTGAAATGATGAAATTGATAATAATAAATTAAATTGGATGGAAAGGTTACCTATGATTCGGGTTTACCATATTTTCAGATCCAGTTTCAACAACAGACATAAATACGGGGAATTTATACAGATAATTAATGTGATTCTAGGTGAGTTGACCTTTCGCGAAAATGCCTGAAAAAAACGGTTTCCGCGGATAGTTTGTGGCGGGTTGACTTTTTGTCAGTCAACCTTCGTGGCAGTTCCAAAAAAACACGATTTTCGCGTGTCGGATTGACCTGATTTAGTCTTTGCTGTCCAATCGCCTAAAACTCAAAGCGTAGGGCGCTATACTTATATTGAAAAAGAGGGCAAATCCTCGTTAAAGAGGACATATGGTATTGTAGCGTCCTGTGGTATTGTGATTTGCGTCATCTGAACCATTGCACAAAGTAGTACATCGCAGTGTTGGGATCAAGTCACTACCGTCGAGTCACGAGTCATCTCGAGTCATTGCAGATTTTGACTCGAGTCAAGTCAAGTCAATTGATTTTCAAAGGTGACTCGAGTCAAGTCAAGTCACCCGGTTTTTGGAGGTGACTCGAGTCAAGTCGAGTCAAGTCAAGTCAAGTCACGAGTCAAGTCTGTAGTCGAGTCAAGTTGAATTTTCAAAGTACGACACATGATTCAAGGTCATTGCATTTTGCTAACTATTTTGAATACAGATGGAGTCCTCATTTGTTCTCAATCGAGGAACGAATAAAGAGTTGTTTGTACACGCAAGAAGGAGCTCAATCGCTCATGCATACGCAGAACTTTCTAACCACGCAAGTATAGCGGTATAATCTCAGTCTATAACAGGGGTGGGAAAACTGCGACTCGCAAGCCGCATGTTGCTCTTTGAGGCTTTGATTGTGGCTATTCAATGAGTATGCAATGTGCATTCGGTGATAATGAACGTAAAGCCACTGTACCTTTTCCGTCAAGATTGGCTCAATAATCACAAAGCTAGGCTTGGAACGTCATTACGAAGCCAAACACCAAAACCTTGATTGCCACGAGTTACTCAACAAAGACATATTAACGAAGTATTATGATTACCGAGCTCCGCACTGTTTGACGTCATATCAGTCCGATTTCAAGCACATTGCAGCCTAGATGGAGACGCATCGCATTATGCCACACAATACTTGACGTGTCGGAATAAATTAGTATATATCAATTTTTGTGTTGTGACTCTTTTAAGGCAACAATTTTTGATATGCGGCTCGCGCGTGAGGCAGCTCTTCCCACCCCTGATCTATAATTATTATCGAGACGACAAATTTCGAATGGTCAGGAGGGGACGCTCTCTCATTCGAAATTTCATGCTGTTGACGTCACATTTTGTGACACGATTGTTGATATACAATGTTCTTTCCAATTATCCACGAGTTGCTGACGATTACCCCTGGCGAGTGTCAGCAGAAAATATTCGGGTTCATTTCAATATGAATATACTATATTCAATAGTATATTAAAGTTCTGTACCTCCAAGAAGCTCTTCAAAAACTACTGCATAAACTGATCCAGAAATGCGTTTATTTTGAAGTCTAGTATATTTATGTACCGTGAGTACTTAACCTATATGTAATTCGTGTGAGTAATCCAGCATCCATGTTCAAAATAAGGCCAATATAGCAAATTATGCCGTAACAATTAGGCTTACAAGCAGTGGCGGCTCGTCCTATAGGGCAACTGGGGCATTGCCCCACCTAAAATTCTATTCAATAACAATTCTTTACCATTTATAGACGCACACCAATCTATATATACCGAAATCACAGCGAAAATCGTATTCTTCTTGTCCTCTCGCTTGTAAATGCCCATATATATAGCGAAGTCTCTGCGAAAATCGAATTCTCTTGTGTTTTCGCTTTGCGAATGCCTAGCCGAGGCATGCCCCGGTAGCGCTCATAACAAGCTTTCACTGTCTATTCTCTCAAAGCCGCGCACAATAAAGAAACGGTGATTTACTCTCTCCTATTCATAAAATTACCGAGCAACCGGGGCACAATAGCTCTTTGCCCCTAAGGTGTGATGTAACAATCGTATCTATAGCTGAACTCGGTGACCGTCATATGCGTTTAGTCGACCTTTGCTGGTATATGTCGATTTTGATGGTGTTTCACACCATGAAAACTCTTGAAACTTGGTATGTCATGTCGTGATGGTGGTATTTAACAATGCCCCAAGTTTCAGGGTTTCTACTTAAAGTTTAGGGTAGTAATTCCGTTTCCGAAGTTGAGTGTGTGCTGATCCGTCATGTATCGCAAACATATTTTACTCAAAAGCCGGTATTGGTATCCTTTGATTTTGACGATGTTCAATACTGAGATCGGTTATGACATTTGGCACGGTAAGTCTTAATGTTAGTATCGGACGCTGTGCCAAGTTTTAAGTTTGTCACTGAACTGTGTTAGTGGTAATTTCGTTTTCTAATTCGAGTGAGAGCTGACTCGTCATTTATCGCTAACAGATTGTACGCAAAGCCGGTATTGGTCTCTATTGATTTTGACGATGCTCCTTACCTAGATCCGTCATAAGCTTTTGCACGGTATGTCTTGATTTTAGTATCGAACGCTGTGCCAAGTCTCAAGGTTGACACTCAATGAGTAGGGCAGTAATTTCGTTATCAAGGTCGAGTCTGGTAGTGATGTGCTCCGATCTGACACTTTGGCCTACAACGGATTGCGGATTTCACGCAAAAGCCGGTGTATCTGCGGTAACGTTAACTGAGATGATGATATCATTCTCAGTTTGCATTCAAATATTTACTTTGATATTATATTCTCCAATGTCAATTTCACCGTGAAATTGTGGCCTTCAAGCCATTTGCTTACAACCCCCTGTCAAGCGCGATAGCTATTTCGTTTTCGATGGCGGCTAACAGCTGATCACTTGATCAGCCTATTCCTCAGTAAATTTTACGCAAAATTCGGTGTTGGTCTGTTCACATTAATTTTGACAGTGTACCATACCGAAAAGGGCCATGAGGCCACTTCTCGATGATGTCATGTAACAGTGTACTTTAGGTTAAGTTTAAGTTTAAGGCTTTCATCCACGTATTTATTCGGTAATATATTTTCCAAAGGCGATTTCGCAGCAGACCTATAGACAGTAATCAAGCCGTATGTGTCGTGTTACAGTCTCCAGTTTCAAGGCCAAAATCTCCTATGCTGTACCGAGACCGAATTTCCGAGGCTGCTATTCTTAGTTCTTCAGAATGATGTTTTGGATTCAATATGACAGGCCCAATCTATGAGATAACAATTGCGCATCTGTCCGAACTCGTTGACCTTTCCAATTTGGCACGTTATAGTCATTTCCATTTCTGCAGATAATTAGTCAGGTCTAGTGCGAACATGAACCCTGTTGAATCTTTGTTCCGTACGCCGTTTACGCAGTTACCACACTTCAAGTCACAGCTCACCGGCTGACCTCTCGTGGCACATACGTTAAAATCACAGTTGCCGGGAAATTCATGTTACCGTACCATCATTAAGTTACTTGTTTACGTTTGAAAACGCCATTGTGACGTCATCTTGATAAAAAGTTGCTTGCAGCCCTTGCCCCACCACCCGATATTGTCACGAGCCGCCACTGCTTACAAGACACTGTTTCCACATTTAAGTTCAAATCTTGTTTGCAGCCTGGTCTGCTCTTTAGACCAGTGGTTCTCAACCGCCGGTCCGTGGCAAGCTTCCTGACGGTCCGACAAATGTATTACAATTTGCTATCTCACTTCCAAAATGCAAGAATTTGGACGCTTGTCCATTATGCTGAGAAATAAACATCAAATTTTGAATTTATCAAGAAGTGTGGAGCGAATTTTTTACATGGCGTCGCAATAGAGAGTTCATGGTCTGCTTTAGGCTTTCGTAACAAACTGTCAAAAAGTATAATCTACGGAGACAAACTATGAGGTGCGGAGACGTTCAAACAAAATCCAATAAAGCAACTCTTGGCAGAGCCTGTAGCAAATAGCAAAGTTTCATTTCTTGAAAAGGACACCGAACAATCAAAATCAAGTAAGGTTTTGAAGTTTGACCGGTCCGCGTGGTCAAAAAGGTTGAGAACCGCTGCTTAACATTGTAAGCTTCATTTCCTGCCCATTCTTTGATACTATATATTCGTATTTGGTTCTATTGAAGTTTATGCAAGAGGAAGTTCGCGAAGTTAGCAACTTGATTGTTCGTGTTTGATAGAAATGCTACTATGATGTTTGCTATATAGCCTCTATTATGCTGATAAATTTCGCTTACTTCAAAGAAATCTGTTCAAAAGTCTCCGAAGCCTTCACATATAACTTGTTGGAAACAAGTTGTATAGGCTATTTATAAAAAGTTTCGTACAGCAGCTGCATCATTGTGACGCACGCTTAAAGTACACCACGGACTTATGACCAATGATGTCTATTACGGCACCAGGCAGAAGATGCGTTCCGAACTTCGAAATCAATTTAGAATTTGAGCCCCGATTCCGCATACTGAAATTGAGATATGGAATGCTAATATAATTGGCTGACCGGCGGTTGCGAACCACTGCTTCAGACCGTTACGACTTTATAAGACTATGATTTTACCAAGCCACACAGAGCTAGGGACGCAGCCTAATATTAACGCACCCACCCCACATGTTTTAACAATGATGCGCACTGCTTTCAATCTAGTCATAAAACTGCACGCCGCAGAACATAGCCTAAACTGTTCTCTCGGCCCGTCGACGTATTTTCTGTTTCACATTTGGCCCGTCGGAAAAAAATAATTACTCCCCCTGCCCTAGATGCTCGCGTAGCATCGTCCGTGACGAGGCCGTGTCCCAGCCAATCTATCCGCGCACAGATTCCAACCGGTACATCCAACTCAAGCCTGCGCTTCATACACGCGTATTCCTGATTTATTGCGCAACTTGTCAGCAACTATTTCAATTCATCGTTACTCACGCGACGCAATGTGCGTGGCGAGGCAGCGTGTGACTCACAGCTGCAACGCCAATAGGTTGTGGGTTCGAGTCCGACCGTGGTCGACTCCACAATCCTATTATAAAGTGTGGGAGGTATATCTAGTATCTACCTATATACATAGGCTCTTACTCGCCATTTCAGCCGCGTTAGCGGTATATTGAAAAGGCCAAGAAGTAGGCCGTGCTACAAGTCGGCAGCTACAGAATCAAAATAAAGATATCTATCGGCTTGATGTAAATGACCATCGCAGTCCAAAAACACCATGAATACCGATAATAACAACGACGCATTGTGCGCTGAATCACGCTTTCATTCGTTTTGTCATATGTCATGGTGGGTCGCACAGAGTAATTTGAATGAAAAGTGGGTCGTGAACTGAAAAAGGTTGGGAAGCACTAAACTAGAACATGTATATTGTATACGTATAGCCTAAGACAGGGGCGGGCAACTTCTCCGGCCGGCGTACCGGATATCGCAAAATGAAGTACTTGGTGGGCCGTATTACAGAATCGATGCATTAATCGCGCATTTATCCAACTATATACAAGGAATAAATCGTATTTAATGTAAACTTTAAGTTTAAAGCATAGAGACCAGTATTTAGTGAATAAATTAACCTAATGTACTTCAATATCTGTTGAAGTCAATCAGACATCTGTGGTTGATCCAAGTTGTCAAAAAGTTTTCTGAACTCGCGCAGCATGCCGGATGTAAAGACTGCACGTTAACAGCAGTTATATTGGAACGCAGCCTTGTCTGAATAAGGTTCATGACAATCTTTCTCAGGCTGGAAATGTTGGATTCATTCTGTGACGAATAAAACTTGACAATACTTTCAGATTAGAATTTCACTTTCAGGGTAACTCTCCGCGGGCCGCTCAAAATCCCGTCGCGGACCGGACCCGGCCCGCGGGCCGTATGTTGCCCACCACTGGCCTAAGCCTGAGGGCGCGATTTATTATTGGCGAATATCTTGGTTATTGGATACCCTTATCCCACGAAAATACGAAGAATGTATAGAAATGGAGACTTTGGTGTCGGTCGTTACTGCGCCACGACGCTCCAAGGCATATGAAGTTATAGGCAGGCCGTGTTATTTTTGGCAAAAGAATGAGAAGCCTAACAAACACGCTCAACACCTGATTGTTACAGCTTTTGAATAGACTTAAATTGTAACAGTGCTTCCAAACTCAGGTCAGCAAAGTTTCTCCTGAATTAATTTTTCGCCCAACGAATATAGGAAATATCGACTTCAACAGTAGCCGTTGAGGGAAAGAATGTTGCCAACTAAAAGTTTTCAGAGCTTCAAAATTCCGGAGGGCAGGACCGCCTTCCAAGCATCATGAAAAGAGATCACTGCGCTAGTGCCATCGATCTCATCGCGGATAGAATTTTCTTCCCAATACTTTCCCAGGAGTTCCCTGTGTTGTCTCTCAACACATTCTATTTTGTACCGCGACCGTCCCATCTCCATCAGTCTACCGACATATTTTAGGAGGACTTTTGTCACGTCAGATGGCTTTAATATTACCAACTCACATGGAAGAGTCCTGGGAAGGTTAGCTTGTTTAAGAACATTAACGCAACAAGACTGTCTAGCAAAACGAGACTGCAGCTCAGAAATAGCCGGACTGCTTGTTGTGTCACAATGTTCAACTCGTTCACAATGCAAAAATCGTGGTTGAATTTGGGGGTTTCAGATCCATGAGCAGAATACAATTTATACTTTAGTAATCAGTACAGCGGAAGCTTTCCATTGATAGCCGTTTTATCAAATTTAGCGCGCGGCAAGCCGGTCAAAAATGGCCGTAAAATTGCCTTTGGACAAATGGAAAGTATGACGTAAACCAAATGCAGTCAGTCGTTCAATCTCGCTCTGCCCACACCATTTAGGACACCATGCTTTCTCCCCTAATGAGTGGGCTGGACCCATAGACTAAGAAACGTGCCCTTCATACACGCTCTTCTCGCTTGTAATGCGGTCCTGTTAACACAACACCATGAAAGAAATACACTATTGGCAGGCCGTGTTATTTTTGGCATATGCCAAAAAAATAGTTATTTTTGGCATTTTCAAATTTTTATTTTTGGCAGTTTTGGCATCTGGCTCCTGAAATGCCAAAAATAACACGACCTGGTTATAGGCCATGTAACATGCGACTCCGAGAACTGTGTCAGAACGATCAGCAGCGGCCTTGGCTGATAAGGAATGCCCTTGTGGTTACCAGAAAACTTCGATATATATACAATATACTACATATAAATTTAATTGTCCGTATAGGCGTATAAATGACTGGCCTCGAATGTTCCTGTTCTGGCGAAAAATGCCATCCCACAGGGAAAAATTATTTGCCAGTAAAGCAATACCAATTTGAAATCGTGTGTCCCTTTTAGTTTTGGCGATTTCCATATCTTTTGACATAGCAGATATAGCAGGTCACGAAATGGCATAATGTAACGAACTCAATATACCAGTGGTTCCGCCCGAAAGATGTTTAATTCTTATTTAGGGGTCCTACCTTTTCTGACACACCTCAGTCAGCTCTACCTGTAAATCTGATTACGTGGGGAGAGTGGGGATAAAAAATTGATAGCAAAATATATGCAATTCCTGATCATGTTGACCGATTCAAACATGAATTATATAAATTTTTCGCGCTGAACGCGTTTAGTCGTCATAAGGCGATGCACTGAAAAGTAGATCGAATGTGGCCGATAAGTAGCAGGGGAAAGGAAAGCGTACAGGCTCAGGGGACTGAAGGGTTCTGAGAGGCGAATCCCCCAGAAGTTGAGTTTATCACCCTGTGCAGGGGGGGGGGGCGAGAGACCAACGTTTTTTTGGGGGGGGGCTGATGAAGTGCTGTTACGGTCCTAGTGGGGAATAAAGGCTCGGAATAGATCTGAAGTGTGGGGAATGAAGACTAAAAGGTTGGGAACCATCATGCACTGGACTAGAGCGACTTAGTTAAACATTTTAATAAAATATTTCATGATGATATTGATTTAGGTAGGCCTATACTACTAACATTATCTATCTCATTGTTGGCGTAGAGTACGACCTCGGGACGGGACCTAGACGCATTTTTAACGTTTTGTTTGCTAAAATCAAGGAATATCAAAACAGAAACGGATCAGTTCGGATAACAATTGGGATTTTGGGCAGAAATCCAACTTTCAGTGCTGTATTTGGAAAAACCATTTCGTGCGCAATGCGCATGTTAGGCATGGTAGGTTCGTCCTCTATATGCCCAGTTAGGTGCGAATTGTTCGTAAGTTCGGCCTCAATTCATTCATGAATCGTTCAAATCAATACAAATAGCGAAAAGTTGAAGATGAATGCTTTGTAAATAATAATGAAGCAACTGATCGGTACTTCTGTCTCAGCGTCGTCATAATATCACATTATTGTAATGAATTCGTAGCTGCAATTGAATTATCACTTGAATCCGAGCATCCTGATTGTAGGCTAAACGTATCAACCAACTTCTATCCATAAATTTGACGAATCCATTGAAGATGACCAAATTGACCGGCTTATAAAATATCGTTAATGTGACGCATGACGCAGGTGCGTTATCATCAAATCAATATTTGAATTGTATTAATCTACATCTAAGTGCTGTCTCCATGGTTACTGCATAATCAAATATAAGTTTGCGTCTTGGATTATAATTCCGATTATACTATAATGTGGCCCGCGAAGGGATTCAGTTGATGAATGCGGACCGCGAGCTGAAAACTTTGCCCGTTATACTGTGCTATCCCATGGCTACAGTTTTGATATCGACTACGATTGCACTGTTATCATCGCGCGAGTCTGTGAGATTTCTTTAGTCTTTCAGGCTATAATCACAACTTGGCATTCTAGTCCCACTTCTAAGTACTGATACGCATCTGGTCATACTGTGGCAAATATGAAACTTTCTGTCGGGTGGATTTCTAATTTCAACTAGCGGTAATCCAACGATATGTGTGACCTACCTTGCGCAAAGTCAAGTTCGACGCCTCTGAATATTTGTGTTATCAGTATAAACACACGACACAACAGTGACAGCAGTGTTTATCTTTTTGTTGTTGTTGTGCTTCCTTTCGTGTTTAGACACGTGTTTCTCACACCTTGTGTCAACTTTTGAAAGACACCAAAAACAAACGTTCTGCGGCTGCGGTCCCCAAGCATGGGTTGCAAATGATGTATACTTGGCTCGCCCTAATGCTAGGAATCTGCATTTGAAATGCTAACTACTCATAGATTTTTTTATTTACAGAAATTTTGCCGAATTTTTATTATTTGAAAAAATCGCGGTACCGTGTTTATAACTACTATGGCCTGTCGTCAATTACTTTCGGGTCGCTTAGTAAAACATTAGGTCGCATAACAATAGCCCCGACCAATGTTCCCTCTAATTTTTCACGAGTCTGCACGCACGCACCAACTCATCGCGCAGTCCCTTGGACAGCAGGGCGAACCGACTAAAAATACTATTAAAAAAAATTAAAAAATGTCATCACTTCGGCTTTTTTGTCCGCAGATTAGATTTTCTGTGCGCACTGCGCAATTGCGCACGCGCGCCGCTAAGAGGCAACAGCTTGGCCCCGACCCAAGTTACACTAAACCACGACGTACATTTTAAACAAATCTGTCGATAACCAATGTGCAATTCAATCTAATTGACGACAGCTGTCAGGTTGTGAATATAGTTGGTAAAATGATTTTGAGAGCTCGGTCACAGATCATTATATCTTTTCGCTTCACCATCGATCCAATGAATCATCGAGGCCCTTTGGATTAATATTATACTTTATTATCATTTCTAATTTGACATCATTCGGCGTATACCATAAAGACAACGGAGAAAGGGGTGCATATAATTTGTCACTAGTTATACAATAAATAAATGCAATGTATGAAGTCAAGATAAATAAAAACACGAAAAATATGTACGAACATGAATTGAATATCATTTGTCAGCTTACGGCCTCTGTTCTCGTCATCACCATTTTACTAAATTTGTTTATCACTGAATACACTACGAGATTGCCATATAATGAAAAGATAGGAGGGTGCCGAAACGACTTGGAGTATAGTCTTTTAATCTGTCATGGCCTACAGCATGTAACAGAGACATGCACACTATGTATAAAAGAAAGGATAACATAAAAGCCAGAGACAAAAATAAATTCAGCATGTGTAGGTAGGCGAGGTCCATATATCGTATTGTGGCCCGGTAATCTTGAGGACTGACAAGTATTGATTCAGTAGAAATTGCTTCTGGCAGGACCTCAAGCCCTCTCCAGTGTGGTCTTACAATTTCGCAGTTATAGGAAGCGGTAGAGTACAGTGGTTAGAGGTTCATCATCACCGCACGTTATTCGTGTCTGCGACTGGCGGAATCTCAAACCACGCTGCTGGCGTGAAGCAATCCATTGCTTTCATCATTCGATGGCGCTTTAAATTCTGCGTCGCCATTGAGCCATAGTTGTAAGGAGCTGAAATAAAATCGAAATTAATGTATACTTCTATTCACTGTTCGCTCTAAGCTGCGCGCGTGCGCAATTGCGCAGTGCTTACACAGTCTCTGAGCACAAATAATCTAAGCTGCGCACAAAAAAGGCGGAGTGATGTGTTTTTTTTTGTCAACACCACAAAATTCACGGGAGAAGTGGGTATAATTCGGCATTCCAATCAAAGTGATGATACTTTTTTTAGTTGTTGCGCACTGTTGTCCAATGGACCGCGCAGTGAGTTGGTGAGTGCGCGCAGACTCGTGAAAAATGAAAGGGAACATGGCTTCAAATATACTTTGCAGATGTGTGAATAGGCTACCTGATACTAATAAAGATCCAAAATAGACATGCTCACCAAATTGACCAATTGTTCAATCCGGAAAACCTTACACAATAAACACTCATGTATAATTGGTCAGACCATGCATGCTACAGAAATGGGGTACTAACATCGAAAATTTTCTACTCAATTACAGGTGGAAATAGCGATTTCCAAGCACGTCAAAACTATTACAAGTGGAAGTAGATAATGAAAGGTCTCAGTTATTACTCAAGATTTGGTTGATGTTTAGCAGCGGAGGTGGAATCTTTCTAAATTACAAGATGCACCTTCACTTACGCCATGATACTGCAAACAGGTGATATCTCCGAGTATGTGTGTATAGCCTATTTATTTCCATTCGAAAAAGTGATATAAACTTGTCCCAAAACTGTAGTTTTTACTTTTGAAAGTGCAAAGATAGTTTTGATATATCCAAGCTGTTTAACTACATAGTGTAGTACAGTATAGTGGTTTTTAACTTGAGGTCGCGAACCGGCTAAACTTCTGAACAAATGTTGCGGACAGATGCACCTTCAAAAATCAAAATTAACCCTAAATTTAATACAATGCAGCTCAATGTAATATTAGGAACTTCCTTTAATGAAGTCTTTTTGATATAATATATTTGTATGCAGTTTGTTGGTTATATTGAAGTTTCTGCAAGGCGAAGCTGGTAAAGTCCTGTGTAATACATGGTTGTGATCATAGGCGCCGAGTTACGGGGTGGCGCAGCGCGATTTTAAATCATCAGCGCTGTCAATTTGCGAGTCCGTGATAGCGCGTAAATGCCAACTATTTACCATTAACCGGATACGCGCGCGAATGTGAATACGCAGCTTCGTCGGCGACGACGAACTAGTGCTTACAACTAGGGCTGGGCATAATCGAGTACCTGAGTGATTCGATTCTGAGTCACGTAATATGCTTCGAGTCGAGTCGAGTAATCGAGTATCACACATTATGACGTCATAACATAACGTAATATGTGAAAGTTCAAATATGTACCTTTTATGTCACCACAAAGAATATAATGCCTGTTATCGGTCACATTAAAGATACATTGGTATTTTTTCGACCATACCGATGTTATTGCACTTGGTGGCAATGTTGTGGGACGATCATGACTTCGGAAATCTGCTAGTTCCAGTAATGTTTGTAGCTTTGTACTTGTTTCGTGTGCTACGATACGACCCGCAATCACGGTTTTAAGGTTTCAAGACTGAAAATTACTGTCGAAACTATAATTTTCGTTTATAAATTAGCTTCCAGTTGCTAGGAGCGTATAATTCCAGTACTCGAAAAATCGTATTTTGCTACTCGACTCGAATCATTACAATTATTACTCGATTCAGATTCGAGTACTCGAATCATTGTGCCCAGCCCTACTTACAACGCCCCAATAAATTGTAATCCGTGATAAGTAATCAGACAATCGAAGCAACCTCGTTTACGACGCCTATTTCGACTCGCTTGCGCTGAGAAACACCATCTTGTCTCTCGACCAGACGAGCGAATTCACGTTGTCCTTCTCTTAATGAAATTGTATTTGCGCCCATATTCGTTTACAAAATAATTCTTGAGTTAGTTCTGTGATAATCTCTTTAATTGGAGGCTTGGAGCGCGAAATAGAACAGTGTGTTTGTGTATGCCTGCGAATTGAAAGTCTTTCCTGCGCAAAGTGCGCATATTAATTACTCTAACAAGGCTTCGCCAAATGCAACAATCCAGCTCAAACGTCGTTATAATGAGCAAACAATTGTCGCGATGCCAGACTTGGAACCCTTTTGTGCTGTGGGCAAGTTGAGGAATTGCTGATTAGATGCGCGCTTTCTCGTTTGCTATCATCTGCAGGCTACTAATTCTCATCTGCTTTATACACTCGTATTCCCTCGGTGTCACTTGTCAGCGTTTGACTTGTTATTAATACTGTGCATTGTGCAATGCACGGCGTTGAGTTACGTTGTCAAATATTGATGCAACACGAGATTCTCGGTGGCGCAAATTCTGAATTTATTCGATTAGTTTGAACGGCAACCTTCTGTTCTGATAAACTTCATTACTGGACGGACTCTATCGAGCCCAACCATATCGCGGATCGAATTTCAATCCTTTGGGATATGTTTTTCTATAGAAATTACACATGGAACGGCAACGACCGACTTTGCGGCTTTGTTCCGCTTCGCCGAGCCTGGAGTGGAGAATTGTTTTGCGTAAGCGACTGTAGGATTTCTGGATCTGGTCTTGATCGAAAGCTACTGTTGCACCGATTCCGAAAATATAAATTAAAATATTGATCAGGCACTGATCCACTTACAATCTGTCCTCCAAGTCTGAAATGTCGGCATTGTTCAGAACAATCGGGTAACCGCAACACAATGACCATAACAATGACCCGTTGCGACTCTCCGATTGTTCGAGCAATGCCGCTATTTCGGACTTCGAGGACGGATTCCAGGTGGATCAGACCCTGATCATTATTTTAATTTATATTTTCGGAATCGGTGCAACAGTAGCTTTCGATCAAGACCAGATTCAGTAATTTCTGAGCTCGGGAAGTTAGCTTTTGGATTGCCAGAAGTCCCGCAGTCGCTTACGCAAAAACAATTCTCCACTCCAGCCTCGGCGAAGCGAAACGAAGCTGCAAAATCGGTCGTTGCCGTTCCATGTTTAATTTCTATAGTTTTTCTATTGATAATGTCGCGGCATGCGCCCATATTGCTCGTACTGCAATAACACGTGGATAATTAAAAGCGCACCATTTTACGAACAAATTCGACTGGCTGATCGGGGCCTACGTAGGCTGTAGGCTCCGGGCTGATATTAACTAGCGCGTTGTCGACATTCAATAAAACCCTAGGTAAGTAACCAGGGAGTTTCTATTTATAGCTAGAGATCCTGTCCTTTTGAAATGCCAAATCACTAATTCGTATTATCGATGCTGCGTACTCCAAATTATCTAGAATCATTTGTGTGCGAAATGGGTCATCGATATCTCATGTGCACTATCGGCTGTGGTTTGATTTAGCGCGTCCGCATGCAGGCCTGCTACCGTCCGCAGAAACACTTCGCCAAACAGTAACAATCTCCGATTTTAATATTGTTTGTGTTTATGTATCTTTTTAATTAAAACTTATGCCCGCGTCTGAACAAATTGTGCTCGTTGCCATTGCCGAATCTGGGTATTCAGGTATGACTATCCCTAGAGCACCCTGTAATTGTAATTATTGCAGGTTCGCGGCATGTCTGCAATTACGTTACCAGCGCAACCTGGCCAGCCCATTGTACAGTCAATAAAATTGATCACTACTATGTATTGCGCACAGGGTGAGGCTGATTTCAGCAAACTATCGATCTTTAATAGATGTACATTTGTACAAATTCGACCTCATCGTTAAAAACGTAGATTTCATCGCGCGCGTTGAGAAACACCATCTCCTATCGCGATTTGACGACCAAATATACGCTCACCTTCTACAAATTGTATAGTGCATTATTTGCATCGATGAGGGCCGTAATCCGCGTTTAAAATATTCTGTGAACCATTTTTGTGATAAATATTGTCGGAGCCCAAAGTTGAACACAACAGTGTTTTATTGTGTGTGCCTGCTAGTTGGAATGTATTCCAGTGCCCATAATATTAATCCAATCATGCTTTGCGAACGTAAATCGGGAAATGCAGCAATGCACTCAATACTAAGTAAAAACCCATTGTGTTGGCAGTAACGGATAACTACCGATTGGCCGCGCGCGGTTATAATTATCATTCTTGTCTGTCTTTCGTGTTCCAGAATTGTCGCGCTGTGTTACTGCTTAGTCCAGCGATGAATGCCGAGCGCGCGGCAATCAAGGACCTAATTTCGCAATCACCTCGCCATTGTGCGATGACGAATCTCGCTAATTGGTCGCGGCCCCGCGTTTGTTGAATTGCAACTGAATATTAGCGTCAGAATGGTCATTTTAAAAAGACGGGGTTTTGCGTTAAGCGCCTGCCGCCACCCCATGCAAAAATAAAAGTAAGCGCCTATGGTTGTGACTTGTGATTATTCGTTATCGTTTGAAAGAATTGCTACTTTGCTGTTTGCTATAGCCTCTATTATACTGCGATGTGACGCTTAATTACACTGTCGGAAAGTTCGTTTAAAAGTGAGTCTCCGTGGCTTTCACATCGAGTATTAATTTCAATGATTCGAGTCGAGTAGGAGAAGACGATTTTTCGAGTACTGAAATTATACACTCCTCTCAACTGAAAGTTAATTTACTAACGAGAATTATAGTTTCGATACTATTTTCCATTGGGGAAGCCTAGATTAAACGTGTCGCAGCATACGAGACATAGTACAAAGCTCCGAACGTTACTGGAATAAGATATTACCGAAGTCATGATCATCCCATAACAGTCCCAAGAAGTGCTATGAAATCGGTATGGTCGCAAAAATACCGAAGTACAGTACCTTTAAGGGGACTAGAAACTCAAAAACCTAAATTTCGTATGGCTACCCCAATCACCATGAAATTTTCACAGTCGCTAGTCTCGCTATGTTACATACAAAAAAAAATGGTTCTTCTCTGCATGAGTGACTGACTGCACGACTGACCTATCGATCTCGCTTCCCATGACATGCCGCCCTATTTCTTGTCGCTTCCTTTTTCTATACTTTTTCTATACTTTCATTCAGTGTGCATGCCTCCTCTTCACATCGCCTAGGCCAGGGGCGGGCAACATACGGCCCGCGGGCCGGATCTGGCCCGCGAAGGGATTTTGTCCGGCCCGCGGACATCAGTTTTCCGTCTCACATGATAATGTGGCCCGCGGAGCCAGTCTGCCGATATTCCCCACTACTTCTTACTACGTCAAATTTTAGTGACTGTATGTTATTATACGTGTATGTGCAGCGTGCGAGAGTGGAGCTCTCGCGTAAGTTCGTCAAAGCGAGAAGACTTGCGTTATCGGCATTTACGATATAGTCAACCCTAATGTCGCTTGTGGTAATCATGGTGTTTGTCGACTACAATAGTCATTTACACCAGGCGGGTATTTCTTATTTTTGATTCCGTAACCGCCGACTTGTAGCACGGCAAACTTTTAGGCATTTGTAAGACACCGCTTATGCCAGGGGTCGCCAACTCAAAACGGGTCGCAGGCCACTTTTCAAATATCGTAGAGGACGCGGGCCGCATGAATCAAATGTCGAGATTAACTAGGCCACACAGTTGAACAACGACGCTAGTTCGTCACCTACTCAACCCCAATGAATTGATATCTTGGTAAATTTGGGGTACCGGGCTTATCGAACGCCTTGAAATCTTAATTAAGGATTGTACGTGTGTTCATTGATCAGATAGAAGCAGACATGGCGGCGCCTGTATGGCAATGCTATTTTCAAATCCACATTTTGTTCGTCACTATCGGCGAGAAATGGCTTTGAAGTGACATTGCTGTCGGTAAAATACGTTCATTAAATATGATATATTCCTTGTATATGTGGATAAATGGGCGAATAATGTATCGATTCAGCAATCCGGCCCGCCAAGTACTTAATTTTCCTATATCCGGCCCGCCGACTAGAGAAGTTGCCCGCCCCTGGCCTAGGCTAAGGTGGGTGTCCGATTCCATAGACAACTCCTAGTCGCTTCGACATCTTCCTTTCTTTTCATTGTATCGCATTTTTGTGGTGTATTGAGCTGATAAAATTGCTAATAAACCAATGATGATGATGATGATGATGTGGCATATAGTGGATTCGAAGGACAGAAAATGCATCGACACAGGGAATGCAAAATCTCGAAATTGTGAAGCCCTTTTTCCGATCTAACGCCTTCTTTAGGAAGTACTAGGACAGTGCTGTGCTATGCTAAAATCTGAAGGAATATGTGATACCCATCTCGGAGAAATTTCATTTCACAATTAAAAATTCAAATTTTTGTCATAAATTTGCTGTAAGTTGGCTCTAAGTTTGCTTTGAAGTTCTGTAACTGTTAGCATGGTAGACCTACGTCAAAAATCTTTTAGCATAGCACAAGTCTGAATCTCAGCTTTCCAAAAAACCTTGAGTGAATCATTTAGGACAAATATTTCACACAAATTTTTGGTTTACCGTGATGCGACGTAACAAAATTTTATAATTGAGAAAAACACTTACAAACATTTGCCGAGTATAAAGTCAATGAACAAGTATCACCGATGTAATGATAAGAATGAGCGCCAGAATGCTTGAATGACAACTGACAACAATCTAACAAATTTGTAACCGGCGATCATATAGATAGATATATTTTATACCGGTCAAACCATATATTTTATAGAGTTATCAGAAAAATATGCGATCTTTTGTTTAGAACTTGAAAAAAACACCCCATCCCCCATTATCAAAGAAAAATAAAATTGAAATTTCGCAGTTTCTAGTTATTGTTTGGGTGAAATAAGGCCATGAGGTGACAGCAGAGATAAAATTTTAACCTTTCCTACCGAAAAAACATCCTAAATTTTGATTTTTTTTTGTTGCTATTCCCTTTAATATGATAGATAACAGGCGTTATGTTCTTTGTGGAGGCAAAAAAGTACATATTTGAACTTTGACATAGTACATTCTGCTGTGACGTCATAATGAGTGATACTCGAATACTCGACTAGAAGGGTAATAGGTGATTCAGAATCTAATCACTCAGGTACTCGATTTTGCCCAGCCCTACATACAACTTAGTCGAAACGAGTTGCTACTTTTAAATAGTTTCGCACAACATGTGCGTCATTGTGACATACGCCCAATACACCATATGCTCTCTCCGCAACACTATACGTTCTTAACTTCTAAATAAATTTAAAGTTTGATGTTTTATTTCTCTAATTAATCGATAAGCTTCCAACTTCTTGCATTTTGGGATTGAGACATTGAAATTCCATCCAATCAGATGACATGTCATTGATTCACGTTGCCTGCACTGTAGGCCAAGACCTTAAAGTATATCAAATTATCCATGCCTTGGTCCTATTCGATCACTCAGGAAAGTCACGTAATGTACGGCTCCAATTCAATTCAAGTGAATCGCGTACCTGAAGGCTGAAATTTTTCCTGAGTCCGATCGAACGCGGAACAGACCCGTTACTTTCTCCCAATCTTTCTCTGATCTGTTTTCGTTCAAGAATTTCCGCAGGTTCTTATTCGCGTCTTTCCTGATCTGAAAAAGAACTTTTGCTAGACAAGCGGTTCCGAGTTACATACTAGTTCCAACTTCACTTTCTCTTCTGACACTTTTTCGAACTCTTCGCGCTCGATATGTTTGGTCAGCGATATGTATTTCTTCTGCCAATGAAATATCGACGAGTAATACCTGCAAAATTTGCGTCGGTCTTACACTTTGGAATAATATATTCCTATTGATATATACTCGTATATTTTTGGCTGACTGTCGTAATCGTCAGCAACTAGTAGAGAATTGAAAAGAATATTGTATATCAGCAGTCGTATAGAAACAGCTAGACACACGGAGATGGTCAAAAAAGAAATATTTCAACTTTTCCGAAAAGTCCACTCTTCCGAGGGTCGCCGCATTAGTTATTTTGCGTTGCTCGAGAAGACTCGCAATTAAACTGCTAAAGGTATGACATAGCCCTCGATCATATCTACCCTTTGAAACTATACTCACTTGAGTAATTTCAAGACCTACCGTTTTCTAATCCTATTTGAAGGACTTTTGGCACAGCCTACTACTACTACTTTTACTGTAATTGGTTCGGTTGTACGAGTTAGAATACCGGTGAAGGTCAGTAACGTAGTACTCCTACTTGATCGGATAGATTTTGCTACGTCTACACGCACTACGCAAGTGGTTATGATTTTAGAGTATACTTCTACTTCGGAGCTTTCATTTTTTAGGCGAAACTTGGCCTGGAATACAAACGTTTTGCTCACTGGCAAATAGCTACAACACTTTCCATACTACGCCTATGTCATGCACTCTAGATATTATTTTGACTGCCTGCGTAGATTAAGAGGAAAGATTGAAGTTTTTTCAATAGGCCATTCTAGACCCGCACCTGCGCCACGTGTAAATAACGGCTCCTAGCAGGAAAACCGTGGACAGGAGGAACCAGCCAATCATCTGCGAGATCGCGCGATTCAACTGGAATTCTTCGGAATATACGGCAGCTGAAGGAAAGAAGAACGACTTGAGTACTCGTGTGTAGAAGTTCGGAGTTGTTTGCTCTTAAAAATGGAAAATGACTCGACTCGGTTCAATTTGTTTATTATTGACTCAACTTGTACTCGGGTCATTGCGCATGACTCGACCACGTGATATGACCCGGCACATTCTGTATGACTTCTTCAAATCTCGTATATCAGGGCCGATAATTGAAATATATGCCCACAAACATGTCTTCTGCTGTCTGAATATACACGTTTAGAGTGAGAAAATGACTATTAGGGTTGTCCTAAATTTGAAAAATCTCGAAAATGCTCCGTTGTAAAGTCTTATTCTATAGATTATTGCACTAATAAGGAAATGCTGTTCAGTCGCTAGATCCGCTAAAATATTCGACCAATTCTGATGTTAGTTCGGTTATTCTACCTCCACTCTTTTCGCTGTGAGTGCGCTACTTCGATTTCGTCGCTTGTACCATTTACATTATCTTCTGTCGCTTCTCTTTCACTGTGCATTGCTTTTATTTAATTCTAGTCCATGGTGGGTGTCTGATTGAAAGACTACTCCAATTCGTTTCGACACCTTTCTATTTCTTCATTGTGTCACAATCTGGTGGTGTTTTGAAAGGACACTATTAACAATTGCCTGAACTGAACTAAACTAAATTGAACCTGGACTCTGGAATGGAATGGAAAAGTCGTTAAACATAAAACTGAAGGCCTTGATTAACTCACGACGTTCTCTCGAATTCCTGTAGAATTCGACACACGATTCCATGTACGGACGCGTCGTCATGACACAAGCGAGGTATTTTCCGTCCAACAAGGCGATGGAGAGCCAGGCTAGCGGGGCGATCACGGACTGTCGAAACATGCAGGTCATACACGTTATGACCGAGGTGGCCAACTAGAAGAATTCAGTTTTTCCAATCTATACCAGAAAGAGAATGATAGTTACACAGTTAGTTTTCCAAACTGGATCAGAATTAGTCGCATAAGCTTGGTGATATAATTGAATACCGAACAAGAAAGGAATACATCAAGAATCAAGTTCCCTTCGTATCAAATCAGAGATCATCCTCATAATCACGAGAATGGCAAATGTCTGTACATCGACCTATTAGACAGGCACCTTTACAGGTCGAATTCAGAGTGTATTCCTTCAGCAGCCCACGTGCATGTCTGCTACCAAAACAACAACAGTGCCGGGCTCAGTGAAGCATATCATAAGACCACACATTTCACTGTAATAACATAGTGTCCTATATGGTGTCGACACAGGCAAATCACAATTCACATTTGGCTACAGGCAATTTGACGGTCATTTTTGACCGGCTTGCCGAGCATTAAATTCGGTAAAACGGGTATCAATCGAAAGCTGACTCTGCACTGATTTTGAAAATATAAATTTTATTCCGCTCGTGACCCTGGAACTCCCACAATCGGCCTCGAATTTTTCATTGCTATGGAGATTGGCATTGGGACGCAACAATACTGAGCAATGTTGTCTGGCTCTTTTTCTCTTGAGCTACTCTCTCGTTTCGCCAAACCGCATTGTTGCGTCCAAATGCCAATCTCCATAACAATGAAAAATTCGAGGCTGATTGTGGGAGTTCCAGTGCCACGAGCGGAATAAAATTTATAATTTCAAAATCAGTGCAGAGTCAGCTTGCGATTGATACCCGTTTTACCAAATTGAATGCTCGGCAAACCGGTCAAAAATGACCGTCAAATTGCCTGTAGCCAAATTGAAATTGTGACGTGAATCAATTTCACTGAGGCGTGAGATTTGCCTGTGTCTACACTATATAGGACACTATGGTAATAACAAGAATTACATAGCAACCATTCGCTTACCTGCATTGCAATTCGCACCAGTGTAGAACACCTCACACAAAACCTCGGCTTTCTCTTTGTAAAACCTTGTGATAGAATTGTAAAATCATTTCAGCTCAACTTCACTCAAAGGCGGTCAGGAACGGAGGGCGTCTACTTTTTCGGAGTATCCAAGTAAACTTTGGGTACTTGCGCCTCAATACTCAGTGGTTGTATATTTCTAACTACCTTCACTTCTACTAAACAGTTTCTTGCCAAAAAATGACGTATTTTTTAAGCCTCATATTTTGCTGCGAAGAATCCAGTTTCAGGATATGCTACCGACATTTTTACGAGTGAAGTTATCAGAAAGGCTAAGCGATATAGGCCCGTATGACTATAACTGAATACATTTTTCGAAAATTTCACTTATTTATTGTGTCAATATATGGTTACCATATTTTCGGATCCGACAATAGACACTTTTTCAAGTTCATGTAGCAGGCATAAAAACGAGGAATTTACACAGGTAATTGTGATTCTTGGTGAGTTTGCCTTTTCTTATTCAACGTAAGCGGCAATGCCTAAAAACTCGGGTTCCACGTGTATAGTTTGCGTCGGATTGACTTTTTTTAGTCAATCGCCTTAAACTCAAAGCAGAAAAAGAGGAGAGCATGCGGAAAAATGACATTTGGGCGTCCTCGGAGTACATTTTACTTTTATTGAAGAATGAGGTCAATTCCTCCTAAAATTGAACATATGGTATCCCTATGTCAATAATTGTGCTGAGTTGCGGGAGAGATAGCGTAGTGGTGACGATAAGCGCCTACCGCCCAGGCGGCCCGCCCCGGGTTCGATTCCGCGTCGGAGGTTATCCCGAGCTTCTCTCCCCCGCGTCGTTGTTCTTACGGCGACAAAAACACAGTAAAAGACCCGATGAAAGAGAGCGCCCACAAAGAATGGACACAGAAAGAAAGAGCCTCAAAATATAGACGAATATTGATAAAGGAACCGTGACATCGAGCACTAGGCCGATGTGGGTGCCAGTGCAAGAGACCGCAACTGGTCGTTCACCATCCTTCTATCGGTTCATTACATCGCATTGTGTGGTGCGATATAGCGTAGTGGTATAATCCACAGCTGCAAGGTCGACTCCAGAATTCCTATCAAAGTGTTTGAGGTTTATCTAGGCTCCTCCTCGCCACGTGATCCGCATAAGTGGTGTCTTATGAAATGCCTATAGAAGCGGGCCGTGTTACAAGTCGGTAAATACGGAACGAACAAACCGCAACTGGTCGCTTGATGAAAAATATTATCTGACCACCGTCGATTAAATATACTTGTTGAAACTAGTTACTCGAGTACTTCTGTAACCTACATTTTTTACTTCCATTTAAAGTAGTTTTGATACGTCTTTCTAATTTCTAATTGTAACTAAGTGAAGATTAACGATGCTACATCGACTTTTAACAACACTGACTTAGACTTACCGGTGCAAAGCCGAGCAGTTGTAGGGTTGATGAGCCAACTAGCCATCAGTAGAACGATC
The DNA here is from genome assembly GCF_051294905.1 of Botryllus schlosseri. Classification (NCBI taxonomy): domain Eukaryota; kingdom Metazoa; phylum Chordata; class Ascidiacea; order Stolidobranchia; family Styelidae; genus Botryllus; species Botryllus schlosseri. The sequence continues at coordinate 29,445,889 of NC_137239.1, read as the reverse complement.
GCTGGAGCCACGAGAAAGCTTAGTCCGTACATCTGCCTTCGCCTTGTCATCGCTGAAGAAATAAGTTTTAAGTGATTCGCGGGAGGTGAAGGCTCACACCAGAGTCATACAGTAGAAATCACTCTGAATTACAGTAAATAGGCCTATACTCATTATTGTCTTTTTTGTTTTGTGCGAAAATCGTGTTTTAAGCTGGTTTCGTTTCGCGCACCAGGGTTGTAACCGAGTCACAAGTCAATCTCACTTTCATAGTTTTGCTGCAATTCACCACAGAGTCAAGTCCAAGTCGGTGAGCAATGGGTCGAGTCCGAGTCAAAAGGTGTTATGACTCGAGTCCGAGTCCATGTCATTCTGTTCACTGTTCAGTTTCGAGGTCAAGTTATGTTCACCCACTTTTTACAGCTCTCCCGGGTGGTGTCGAATGCCTCGCATCCATAATATAATAATTTCTTGCTCTTAACAGTTTTTGGTACTATAAATATTCAAGTATCAGTTTTGATAGTCGAAAAACGAATTTTGGGAACTTTGCTGTTTTTCGAAGTTATAATGAAATACCTGCTTGTCTTGGTCGCCGCGAGTATCGAGTCATATGAGTCATGAGTATAAAGTTACAATGGGTGCAAGTACATGAGTATAAGGTACAATGAAATGCCTGTCTTGGCCGTCTGAGTCTCGAGCCATATGAGTCATGATTACAAGTCGAGTCAAGACACAAATTTACGCAAGTCAAGTTTATTTATTACGACATAGTAGGCTATTCTATAGTAATGCGTTAGATGTGTAATGTGGAAGTTTTATGTGTATGACTAGGTGAAAATTTGAGATTCGTCGAAGGCTTGCTGTTTATCGCACGGGCTCGCCAGGTTAGTACAGATTAAGAATCACTGCTATAAACAGTGTGACATCTATAGGCCTACCTTCTTCGGCAATATCGGCATCTTTGTAGCACGGGCAGCAAAAGATCGCCTGTGACGACAGGCGCTCTAACCAGAATATTTGCAGCGTTATTAAGGAGTTTTTAATCGAAGTTTTGTTGTCGACCACTTTCGGAAGAATGTCCGACAATCCGTCCAGAAGCTTGCTCATGATCGTAAACTGGAAATCGCAAGTTTGAGTAAATGCTGAGAATGACCATCAGACTGATTAGACTAATTATAGAGCGAAGCGCCGGTAATCTAATTCGAATCTATCTGTGAAATTTCTCTGTTCTCTCATTTTCATTCTAATCTAAGTTTCCTGGAAATGCTACAGGAAAACTGTGTCGTGCGAAACGAGCCAAGCTCGATGTGCAGGCATTTGCTATTTCATGCTTGTGACAATGAACTCGGATTTGATATGTAGCCCTACTAAACTCGATTTTGTTATATTCCGTTCTACTTCGGAATAGAATTCAATTTCCAAGTTTTTGCGAAAACAGTCATTCTAATTCTAATCTAATTTGAAAAAATGCGAAACTATAATTTTAATTCTATCCAACTTGGAAAATTTAAAACTCTTCCAGTTGAACTCTGCCTATGATGTAGCACTTGCCTCAAGTGATTGATTAGTTATACCGGTATGTCACAGTATCCTAACATTCCCAAATGCAAAGCGAAACGCAAACGTCCGTGACCTAATCGGGTAAATATTTGGTTCTCAAAGGTCGATCGTAAAGATGCGTATTTCAATGGCGTGACTCATACTATATAGCCGAAAACAACAGCACGATAATGGGAATCTAACGACTGAACCTTGGACGAAATACCGAAAGACAAACTCTATACTCATTGAATACTGTAGACAGCGCTCGAGATTACTGGACCACGATCTGACATCTACTTAGCATACCGAGAGAGGTGTCAAAGTAGTTATCGTTGCTGCAGTATACTCAATCCCTCATGTACAAGTAATGCCGTGTATATTTCTACTCACTTGAATAGTATATTCATATTAAAATGAACCCGAATATTTTCGGCTGACACTCGTCAGGGGTAATCGTCAGCAACTAGTAGAGAATTCGAAAGAACAGCGTATATCAACAATCGTAACACAAAATATGACGTCACCAGCATGAAATGTCGAATACGAGAGCGTTCAATGTACTATTTTTAGATGATACACGAACTCTTTTTGTTGACACAGCCTTGGCTGGTGTATTTTGATAAAAGTCGACACCAGCCAATTGTATATTGAAGTTCTGTACCTCAAAGAAGCTGTTCAAATATTTCTACTCAAGTGCAACTGCAAGTAGAAAGTTCCAAGTTAGTACAAAAGTAAGTATTCTATATTTACTTTTGCGCAAGAAAATGAAAATTGTGAAGTAAAATTAGAAGTAGGCTAGTCTACCATCGTAACCCCTTAAAAGTAGTGCAAATAGGCAAAATCTACTTCGGTACTGCGACAAAGTACTTCGCTACAGTCCACCACTGCCTTCCAAAACATGCCAATTCATTTTCATCGCTTGTCTTTCTTATGTTATCTTATATCTATTACATTTTATTCACTGTGCAATTGTGCATACGTCTTATTCACACCCAGATGGCTCTCTGATATCAAAGACTACTCCGAGTCGTATCGACACCTTCCTATCTTTTCATTGTATAACATTCTTGTGGTGTTTTGATCTGGTGTAAATTTCAATAAACTGACTGGCTGATATTTCAACAAACATTCGTTTGCGGCCTCACGATTACAAGACAATCTTGCCAAAATTTAAGATTCCAGGGTATTGTCTTGGTATAGCAAAGCTACATTGGTGACTATAAGCTGGGTCGCTTATAATTATCATTGAATATTATATTCGTATTGAAATAAACACGAATATTTTCGGCTAACACTCGTCAGGCTAATTGTCAGCCACTAGTAGAGAATTGGAAAAAACATTGTACATCAACAATTATCCCCAATTATTCAATTGTGTACTGCTGAACTTGCGTACCTCCAAGAACCTCTTCCATTATCCTTTGTAGAGGATGTTATAGTAACGTGGTACTGTTACTTTTTCAGAGTACTCAAATCGGTTTTGCCTACTTACACTTACTCAAATGATTATGATTTTAGGCTTTATCGTAACCTATACTTCTACTACTGAATTACCGTTTTGAGTTATTTATACAAAACTAGGACTAGAATATTGACTATTGTGCCTACGTGAAACTCGCTACTTATGCTATGCTCTTTTAAGTCAATTTTTCCTCCTGCACTGCTTAAGTTCCTGTGATTTTAGACCGCTTCTACCAAAACTAGGCCTAGAATGCTCACTTTGTACTTACGCGGAAATCGCTGCTAGTATTTGAGTAAAGACTCAAAACATTACTTCTACGTCTACTTGTACTTGAACACCACAATGACTATTTTGACCACCTCTGAGCATTCGAATAGATATTGAGCAGGCAATAGTACTTTGGTGTTGGCACATCCTACATGTAGTAACCCTCGTATGTTATAAGACCGCGTAGCTTATCTACAATCTCATCAGTAGTGGATGTTACACTTTTGCTTAAAAAACTCCCGCGATTCTGACATTTCTCCCTTTATCTTGTTGCATTCTCATCTGCGAACGCCAGAATTGAGCGCTGGTTAATTCTGCCCCTTCTCCCAGTCGAACGAAATACCCCACGCTTCAACCCGGCGCTTTTAAACACTCCGGTTGCTTGCGATGTATTTCTTTGTTGCATGTGACAACATTTCTGTTCCAGCCGATCATAAATCTTTTTCAGTCGCGTTCGCGGCGTCATCAAAATAAGATAAGCGAAGACGCGACGCAAAGAGAATCGCACAAGGTGTACGAGACGAAACGCGTAAGATATTCCGGAAAACACCGATCGCGTCTTCGTATTGGACCATGCGGGCAATCAGTCCCAAGTTTTACATGCCGCGATATTTTCTCTTGTAACTAGAGACTGTATCGCCTGCAGACGAACAACTATATCCTCACTATGGCTCTGATAGAAATTCACCATCATCACTCCATAAATAATTTGATCTTTTCAAAAACACCACAACATTGCGAAACAATGACGAGATATATAGGAGTCGACGCGGCTTGGGGTAGGCTTTCCAGTCAGCTCGCATGTCAAATATCTTTTCATTGTATCGCAGTCTTGAGGTGTATTGAAATGATGAAATTGATAATAATAATAATAAATCGAATTGGATAAAAAGGTTACCTTTTGATTTTCATCCGATTTTATGATTTTTCAAACTATTATTTTGTGAATTTTTTTCTGGCAAAATTTTTGAGTGAAATTTTTTCTTGGTGCTTATAATAGATTCAAATTACCCCCAATTTCCGGATGACACTATTTTTTTTCCAACAAGGGTTATTCTCTGAAAAAAAAATTTGGAAATTAAAAAGAGATTTCAAATTTTTGAGTTAGTTGAACCCAAAGGGAGGGACCCTTCACTTATAGAAAAAAATAAACAGTTTCATCCGGAGAAGCATCCCAAGATACATATACCTGCAAATTTTCACGTTGATTGGACGACTTTTTTCTGCCTGAAAAATTATTCATAACTTTCAAGGTACGAAAAATAGAAAATTTTGAGAAAAAGCCACTTTAATTTCGTAACATGTAAAAGTCACATTATCACTCTGAAAATCCAAAATTTCACACAGTTAATAGTCTAAAAAGCGCCAGGATGCTATATTTCCCTTCTGTATTGCCATGTTTTCTGCTTTAGACAGCCCTGTCCATTCGTTCACAGTTCTGAATGAGTAGATTTCCATTCTTTGACTTCCCATTTTCCCACTTGATTTCCCACGTTTTGCAATAGTCGCTCAATAGTCGACCATAAAACGGTGAATGGCTCGAACAAAATCCGATTCCGTGGTCAATTGCATGTCTTGACAAATGCCATGACACATCAAATGACAGTGTGATAGATGTGACACTCCAATCCAGCCTCTAACACAGGCTTACCATATTTTAAAAATGCAAAAAGAGGACACTTTTTCAGAAATTTGCAAGATACAAAACCGGAGTAGAATTCTCAAAAACCGGTGAATTTTTCCCACTTTGCGGTCGATTGACTAAAAAAAAAAAAAAAAAAGGTCTTCACTTCCGCTCAGATCTCAAAATAACGTTTTTTACTCTACATTGCCAGGTGGATGACTAAAAAAAAAAACTTCACCGTTTTTCACTCCGAAATATCCGCCGGACCGTCACTTCTGTGCTCATTTGCGGCATCACAGACCTGAATTTTTAAAAAAGAGGACAAAATCTCAAAAAAGAGGACAAAAGGGCGTCCTCCGAGGACACTTTCAAAAAAGTCAAAAAAGAGGACAAATCCTCTTAAAAGAGGACGTATGGTAAGCCTACTCTAACAGTGATCAATATCAGCTTTGATTGACAAAAACAGTCACCAAACCCAGTCGCTGAGAACCTACTAACCACCAGCTGCAAAGTACTGAGACCGGCATACCGTTTGTTTTGATATGTTGTAACGCATCGTTGATTACACAATAGATATCCTCAAAAGCACTAGATCGACAGCGACGTGCGTAGGTAATATAGGGCTCGGATATTCGCGGTGGCTGTAGCCGAGTTCACAATTAAGGGGGGAGATTGACTACATAGTCTCATGAAAAAATCAATTTGTGACACTTAGGTGAATTCAATGATTATAATACTTGGGTATATGAAAGATGACATCTAATACAACAAATATCAGCAATAAAAAAAAATTTGATTTTTTTTCAATTTCTGGGGTAGCCTAGCCCCTAAGCCTAAGGCATACGAAGCAACAACGGGGAAGTACCGGTGTTCTTGAGCTCAGGATCTCGTCTTTTCGCGAATGCCGCCTGTTCGAGTGCTCGCTCTCGTAAACGAATGATTATATTCCATGGCACAATACTCAAAACAGCGATTAACACTAAACTCATATTCTCATAATTACCGATGCACACAAACTGATAACGAAAAGAGACGACCTAACAATGCGAGACAGGCCTATACACACAGCAACCGAATAGGCAATTACTACTAAATAAATATATGTATACAGTAGGGCTCTTCAAAAATGACTTTTTTCCTCAATTCGTACTGGCTACTTGATGAAATTGTTAGGTTGCCTAATTTATGCCTACACGCAAAATTTGGTTCAATTCCAGCCAGTAACCGCTTTGTTACAGGAGAAGTAAGTTTCTATTTATTATATAAAAAAAAAAAATAATAAATTTGAAAATTTTCTGTTGACCCCATGAAAGTGTTGGGCTGTCTATAGAAACGATGCTCACCAAATTTGGTTCAATTCCAACCAGTGGAAGCAGAGTTATTGCCGTCGAAAAAGTTGGATTTGAATAAAATAGTATTTACGGTGACCCATTCTTTATTTATTTATTATAGTTGTGCTCACCGTAAATCTATTTTATTCAAATCCAAATTTTTCGAGAGTTCAGTTCTCTGGTGCAAGGGTTTGAACGTGCACACTGCACATAGCGACTTGGGAACGAATGCAATGCACGCTCCATGAAGGGATTTACTTGTTCCGTCGGAAGATGACATAATCTCACTAGAAACAGCCAGTGAAAGCTTACGAACGCTGTCGATAAATGCTGTAGAATGCACACAAATGTTCTAAATGCACATATACGACTGGTAAATAGGCTATGTTAGCCTAAATATAATAGTAATCCACAAATATACGGAATAATGTTCTGCGGCCCGCAGCCGTTTTGGCGGCTCATTATGCAAGGAAAGTTGAGAACCCCTGAACTAAATACTAGTTAATCCTCTAGTTTACCGGACCACGACCTGTCCTTTTATAGTATCTTATTTTACTTTTCATTCAGTGTGCAATGCGCATGCCTCCTTTTTTACATCAACTAGGCCAGAGGTGGGTTTCTGATCTGGAAGACTTCCCCAAGTCGTTTCGAAACGTTCCTATCTTTCATTGTATCGCAGTCTTGGTGGTGTTGAAATGATGAAAATTGTAGCAATAAATTCAATTGAATTGTATACGTAATAGAATGCATTTGATTAAATTCAGGTTTAACCTGGGAAACTGGGGAAATGCATGTACGTACACTTACATTTTTGCAATCATGAAAGAGCCGCAATGAGAATGGCTCAGACAGGCGCAGTTTGCAAAGGTATAGACGGGAGACCCGATATAACAGTGATCAAAGTCGAGCCTCCCAGACAGGAGCTAAGATAATGCAGCTAGGCTAAGATAGATTTACTAATAAAAAGAAACGAATATTTACAGACTCTTGAAAACAACAACATGGAAAAGTTATAAAACGAGAAATGCAATTTAGATATAAGCCCAGGTGTGCAGATATCAGAAGTCCCACACATCATGTTCGTATTGTTATGACTGCCAATCGCGACTTGAGTTTTGAGAGGGAGCGTAACGGGTGGTATAGAATCCGTAGATTACGGAACTACGGATAGACACGCAACTCCCGTCGTTACGTTCGGGCAAGCAGTTATTTGTATTGCTGAGCAGTGTCAAAACAGTCTAAAAGTAGCGTTACAGCTCGCGACCCGAGGACTGAAATTTCATGAAACTGGTCCTGATCGAGTCAGTTGCTCCCATTTTTAAGATTCTGAGTAATTGAAAATTGTCAGAGCCCGTTCCGCAAGGTGTCGTTCTTTTCAGGTCCTTTTTGTAGACCTTCATCACCGAGCAACACAGGTGACCGATGACGTCATCAGCACACAAGAATCCGATGGACCCTGCTCCGTTCAAAATGCTGTACCCGCACACGCCATTACAGTTACAGTCCTCATGCCTCCTGCGTTATAAGATGCGCAATTCTCTGCCGTCCAAGTGTCGTTATCCGCGTCGTTCGTTGAGAATTGGAGATTGTTGTGATGTGCTAGAGCGTCGTAGGTTGCATTTCCGGAGTATCCGGATACGTGAAGTGTGTAGTTCTCGGTGCCGGGTCCGATGCTGAAAGAGTCAATTCACACCAAACGGGCCGAAATGGGCACAACTCACCATTAGAAGCGGAGTTGTGTGAGTTTTTTGATGATAATCCTCGGATTATCCTTGATCGGTGGATCCGCTATTTACTGATCTACTGGTCGGAATTGATTCAAATTTTTTTGCAACGTCTTTGAAGACAGCTCAACAAATTCATGGGGTTGGCAGAAAAATTTGAATTTTTTTTTTTAATTTTTCATAATAAATTTAAAATTTTAACTGGATCTGCGGAGTCCTATACTTGTTAGAATTGAACCAAATTTGGTGTGCAGCGTTTTTTAGGTCAACCTGACAATTTAATCAGTGAATGGCTGGAATCCGAAAAAAAAGTTATTTTTGAACAGCCCTAATGTACATGTACAATTTTTACATACGTTACACTCGAAACTAGGCCTATTGGCAGGGGTGCCATACCGTCCTTATTTCTAAGATTTGTCCTTATTTTGAAGGGCCACGTCTTAGAAAACTCATTTGTCCTTATTTCTAAGAAATGTCCTTATTTTCACCTTGCGTCCTTATTTTGTCTTATTTTCAACCACTACAGAACTTCGATCGTTTTCCTCTGGTATCTGTGTTGCATAATAAATTATGCTTTTCCGTCGAGATTTCATGACATCATAAATGAAAGGAACTATCGTGGGTCGTGACGTACACACTGGTGGTACACTGGTACTGGTGGTCACAAGATTTGAATTCTAACTTCTAAGTGGTGAGATAACTTGGGCAGTGAGTAGGGGCATAGCTGTTTCGTCTGTACCAAGCTACCGCAGCGACCGTCATTTTAGCAGTCAACAGCATTACCAGGTTCCTACTGTTTGATCTACAGCAGAATGAGGCATGACCTCAACGCTCAAGCTGTGGGGAAGGCAGCATTTATTGCGTAGTGAAAAAAGGCGCAGTGCAGTCGACACATTGGTCAAAAAGTAGTTAAGCTATAAATCATTGATAAATTTATCTAAATTATATTGCACTTGCGCATATAGTTTTAGCTACTAAGTACATACGAGTACATACGTTTTCTAGTAACGACTCTCGAATCTTACACACAGATCAATCTACTTTGCTAACGAAAAGTACTGAGTCATCACATGATTATCCTCACAACAACCAGTAGATGGAGCTGTATTAAAATGTTGCCAACCCTCTGCACACCAGTGACAAATTGTTTTGTGAATCGAGTTGTTGTTCCGCGTCAAGTCTCCATGTTGAAGCGTACATTAAACAGCGCAATCCAATTCAAACCATGAATCTGTTTTCATTTCCTCACAAACTGTCACATACAGAAAAATAAATTTTATTTTCCCAAAACATACTTGTAACCAATCGCTTTCATTAAACACACAACACCATAAAAGTATTTACTTTCTGCAACATAGACATTCCGATGTAGTCAAGAAATATTTTTAACAATCAAAATCATCGACTTCTGTTTACGGTGTTGGTGTGTGCATGTCATACATGTGGGGCCTGTATTAAAATGGACACGACACGACTGAATGTAAGGAGATAGAAGTCTATTGCATAGATTTACATGTGGTCTTCGCTACGGTTTCAAAAAACTAATCATCTCTTTTGCATTGATCGAGACCGAACAAGTTAGTTACCAGTATTCGCGGTCATGATTGTGTTTGTCATATGCGAATGATAGGGTTACTGTCAAATCTACATACAACAACCTTCTGACACTCATAATAGTGTTTTCATTCTCCCCCTTCTTAATTGTAGACTCACGACAAGTATATTGTACAACTGGACAACTACGTTTAACAAGACCAACGACACTGAACACACACCTCTTACCCTAGTAACAATATCGTTTTCGTTTGGAAATATATTTTTTTTCCTAGAGTAGCAAACTATTTTCGTTTAGAAATATCTTTTTCCCTTGAGTAACAAACCCTTTTTCACTTGGAAATATATTTTTTCTCTGGGTAACAAACCTTTTTCACTTGGAAATATATTTTTTCCCTGAGCAACAAACCATTTTCACTTGACGATCCACGATATCGTAGGCCCCGGTATGACGGATAACAGGCATTATCTTTTTGTGACGTCATAATGAGTGATACTCGATTACTCGACTCGACTTGAAGCATATTACTAAGTGATTCAGAATCGAATCACTCAGGTTCTCGATTTTGCCCAGCCCTAAACATTGCTTACGGAGTTTCCATGCCAGCTACTCTGTAAATTGCTATGGTCCAACTGCGATCCTGATGGTCATCCCTCAAGTGTATATGTATAGAATGTAAACATGGGATGGCAGCGACCGATTTTGCAGCTTCGTTCCGCTTCGCTGAAGCTTTACTCAGACTTATTTTACGGCAGCTACTGTAGGATTTCTGGCAATCCAAAAGTTGTCTTCCAGAGCTCAGAATTTACTGAATCCGGTCTTGATCGAAAGCTACTATCGCATTGATTCCGAAAATGTAAATAAAAGTATGATCAGGCACTGAACCGATTAGAATTCGCCCTCCAAGTCTGAATTATCGGCATTGTCCGAACAATCGAAGAGCCGCAATGGGTCATTGTTATGGTCATTGTTTTGCGGTCATCCGATTGTTCTGAACAATGCAGATTTTAGATGTTGAGGGTGGTTTTTCATCTCAGTACGGTGCTTCACCATATTTTGATTATTGATTGTATATGTATCGCATGAATGCACGCTGTTCGTAAACAGAGCACATTCGTTTGTAATTTTCATTGTGTGTTTGGTGTATGTTATCGAGTATTATTAGCATAGCACGTTACCGTTCGTTGGTGTGTGTACTTTTGTCTCCGACACTCCACCGCTGCATTATTACTTGCATTTTAGAACACAGCCGTTATTGTCAGACTAGGCTGCGAAAGCTATCCTTTTCTTGTTGCGGCTATGTGGCCGGCCAACTCTGCGTGTGATGCTCGCAAATTTTTGCACCACAAAGTCGAAGTGACCACAGCCGGGAGGCTCACCAAAATAGGCTGGGTTTACACCATCGATCCAGTCACAAACAGTATAGTCATGAACGTGCATGCGCGTAATGAAAAACCTAAAATGACCCTGATTTTAGGTCACGCCATCAAAGACGTATCAATTCTCGAAAACCCATGTGAGCAATTCAATAAGATACTCGGCGAATTGTGTGAGTTCAAAACGGAAGTCTGTTATTCAAATAGTGAATTGGAATTGCGGAAAACGAAACTGCACACTTGGCTGGAGCAGAATAGGCTTCCTGTAAAATCAGTTGAAGATAAGTTGATGATAGCACAAGCCTTGGAGATTCTGCCACCCTACACAAAGCAATCTTGTCAGTCAAGGAACCAGATCATGCTGTCCAGAGTGCAAGCTATTATAGATGCTATGCCAGAATCTGTGGGATGAAGTTAGCCATGAAGATACTGTCGATTTAGCCATCAAGATAATCTATGGATGTTCGTTCAAAATATCTACACCTGATCAATACACGAGTGATTTTCTGGTGTCGCGGTGAAAAAGATACATTAAATAAAGCTTAACTGTTGAAATTAAACGGATATATCTGATGCAGCCTCAAAGATGAAGCATGTACAGTACAAAGCTATACTTGTTTGTTGGATATTCGGTCGAAAGATCTTCCTCCTGAGCTATAACATTGGGCACTGGTTAACACATTCTGAACTTTCAGCAAAGATGCCTGATATCAAAATCATTTCTCACGATATTGGTGAATATATTTGCTTTACAACAAATATTTAATTCACTGAAGTATTCGTTGCCGGAACCGCTGGGATGCAGCCAGCACTAGATGCAGACATTTGGCTTACAGGTCTGCCTACTCAGCCAGCCTTGGAAATTCATGACCACAGTACTGAGTTACTTTTATTCGCTGCTGTAATTTTCAGCGAAGAGACATGAAATAAAACTTTTTTGAGCCTATAGACTCGAACTCAATACTGTGTCCGGGTTCTGCTGACAGGGCTGTAGTGACTAGAGCAAACCATATGACTCGTGATCAATGTTCCCTCTAAGCTGCGCAGTGCGCAAATGCGCAGTGCTGACACGGTCCCTGCGCACAGAAAATCTACGTTGCGCACGAAAAATCCGAAGTGATGACCTTTTTTTTGTCGCTACGCACTGATTTCCAAGGGTCTGCGCAGTGAGTTGGTGAGTGTGCGCAGACTCGTCAAAAATTAGAGGGAACATTGCTCGTGATATCCTTTATTTGTTCAAGTCTCTTGTTTTAGGACCGAAACTCGAAAAATGAGACCAGAAACTGCCTTTTATCTGTTTGAATAAACATGTTAGGAATGAGAAAACATGAGTACAGTATATTATGAATGTGAGGCCTTCTATATCACCCAAGAGTTTCAGTTGAATCTGACTTGAAACACTATCGACTCGTGTTTGACCCTATGCCTCGGTGATTGAGAGTGACTCGACCCAAACTATAAAAGTAATATTGACTGGTGACCTTGTAACTTGTTGCACTCAAGCCATGGAAAGAAAATGTGCCCAGAAACTGTCTTCTACTGTCTGTGAGCTGTTGAGTGTAATATATCAGTATAAAGAGTGAGTTGAATCCTTGCTCCTGGACGTGGAATTGACTCGAGCCAAAACTAAGAAGTAACATTGACTTGTGACTTGGTTACAACCCTGCTTTTTTACTAAAGCACACTTTTCACAATATTGAATTCATTTTCTCAATGTTGTTTTCTAGTCACACTGCAACGAAGTTACACAAAAACATAACTCCCTCTCACGAGATTAACGGATATATTTGCTTTATAACAAATTCTCAATTCCATGAAACGCGTCAGTTGCAGCTTCCAAGCCCATTCTCGCTTTTTCCGCACAGCTGCTCAAAGTCCTTCCGTATCTTCTCCCGCAAAACGATTCTCTCCTCCCGGATCCGACTCCGGTTCAATTCGAACTCCGCTATTTCTTCCGCCGTTAGTCCTTCGTCGTCACTCTCGTCATCACGACCTCCAGAGCCTACAAGAAATATCGTTAGATAATTCTAGCTGTCTCATTAGACTGGCTACAGTCAAATGCCGGTAATCTATAAATTGTTTGAATAGTATATTCATATTGAAATAAACCCGCATATTTTCGGCTGACACTCGTCAGGGGTGATCGTCAGCAACTAGTAGAGAATTGGAAAGAACATTGTATATCATCAATCATATCACAAGATATGACGTCACCAGCATGAAAGAGAGAGCGTTCAATGTACTATGAATCGTTTCTATCATCATTCTAATTTCTCGTTATCCTGAAAATGCTACAGGAGAGCTGTATCGTGGAAAATTTGCCAAGCTTGGTGTAGGCTACATTCCAAGTTCTCACGAGTTCACTAAAACTAATCTTGGTAAACACTGTAGTTATCTAATCTAATTTGAAACCAAATCTGTAGCTATAATTCCAGTTACAATCTAATTTGGCAAAAAGTGCATAGCAATAATTCTAGTTCTAATCCAATTTAGAAAAAAATTTCTAGCTATCATTCTTATTCTAATCTAATTTGGAAAAACTGTGTAGCTATAATTCCAGTTTGAATCTAATCTGGAAAATAAACGTGCAGCTATAATTCTAATCTAATTTGAAAAAAACACTGCAGCCATCATTCTATCCAAGCTGAAATTTTCCAAGTTGTCCAAATCTGGTGACACTTACATTAGTTTAGTCTCTATTTTTGTGACTCACCAGACAACCCGGAACTGTAGGCCCCGTCTTCCAAATTGATGTCGCCCGCAGATTCCTCCTGCTCCTGAAACGCATAAATGGTCAAAGTAGCCGTCTTTGACACTCGAGTAAAAGTAACGTAAGTTTCTAGGAAAGTAAAGCAGACGTAGCGATTTTCCAGTAAGTGAAAATGTATGCATTCCAGGCCAGTGGTTCTCAACCGGGGTCCGTCAAACCTCTAAATTTGCAAAGAGACCGACAACCAAATAAGTAAGTTTTTTAAAGAAGGGAAATCATGAGGCAGTTTCACATCATAACTGCGAAAACTTCAGGACTAAATCATCAGTATCTGGGATGAAATATCCTGTGAAAATTCATTTCAATTGACAAATTGCCATTTACTGACACAAACATATTCATTCTTACAGATGTTTTGTTGTGGATTGCGGAAAAAAATTTAAAAAGTTGGAGTAGTTGAAATAGTAAAAACAGCCAATTTCTGCATAGAGTATGTTATTTAAAGGAAAAGTCATTTTGTTGCCGTTTATCACCAGCCTACGGTTAATATTTGCACAAGACAGATGACAGCTGCACGAGAATCAAGCTAAATTTGAACTAAAACTTGTGGGGTTCCGCGAAGACAAAAAGGTTGAGAACCACTGTTTTGGTTTAAAAACTGTCAGGCAGAACTGTAGAAGCACCGTGTAGGCAGTGAAAAGTAGGCAAAATCTGAACGAAAAATTTGTTTCCCATGGTACTCTTGAAATAAAAATTTTACTATTTCATGTCGGCATAGAAATTCCATATCCAATTATATATCTAGATTCCTAATCTGAAGATGTTTCAATACACAGGCAGCTGCTATCACTAAATTAATGAATTTATAACCGTAAATACTATTTTTTTTAAATCGGCATTTTTAGCCAACCTAACAGTTTTATCTGTTAGTCGGTAAAATTTGACGCAAGAAGTTATTTTTGAACAACCTTATTGTACAGTATGTGTATCGCCCAACATCCATATTGTGTACCCAACCCTTCTATATACAAGTTGGATGAATCCCTGCTCAACTTCGCACACTCACCTCTCCCAACATTTCCAGTAATTTCGAGTGAAAGTGACACGGCTTAAAATTGATGTGACATCCGCCGTTTGAACAATGACTCTGCGAAAACAGGCGACACATCAGGTTAACAAGCACGGCGCAGAAAATCCCACGCAGATTCTCACCTTGCTCGCGTTATCCTTTGAAATGTGGCAATCGTCGCAAGTACCATCGACTAAAAGCGGAGTTTTTGGGGGCGGAAAGGCATCCTGGCAGGAAAGACAATCTGTGGAACACAATCCAGTTCAAGTTTCTTACGATACCGTGAAGCGCACTTGTATAACTGGATTTTCAAAATGTGCAACTAAAACTACTGGATTTGAAAACTAGAGCCAGAACTAGAGTTCAAGTTTCCAATCCAGATCAAGTTTCTTACGACACCGTTAAGCGCACTTGTATTACTGGATTTTCAAAATGTGCAAGTAGAACTACTGGATTTGAAAACTAAAGCCAGAACTAGAACAACCCACTTTCGAAAACTAGCAACTAGAACCATCGAGCTTTAAAAATCCGTAACCAACCAACTGAATACAACAAACTGGATTCAATTCTGAATTGCAAATGAGCTAGGAAATACCAATTTTTCAAAACCCTCAACTAGAACTAATCAAAAAACCAGTAGTTAGTTGAACACCGTTACTTACCACTGTGGCCGCCACAAGTGGGTCTCGTGTTACGCTGGTTTTTCTCAACAACATCGTGCTCTGTTGAAATCAAAGGTAGTTATCGTTAGTACTCGAGTTGGCTACAAGCGGGAGTACCGTAAATTTCTACACAAACATAAGTAGAATTAGGAAGTAGAAAATTATGTATTTTTGGCCTAATTTTGTCTAAAGACTGAACAAAATTTTTACTTGAGTGTACAATAGAAGTAGCGATTTTCAAGTAAAAAAGTACATTGTCTAGGCTTAGTTTCACTTGAAAAAACCTGAACAAAATTCCATTGGGGTACAAATAGTAATAGCGATTTTCGAGCAAGTGAATTTTTTTTTACACAAGTACAAACAGAACTAGTGATTTCAAAGTGACAAAGTAAGCATTCTAGGCAGGCGCGTAGCCAGCCGAAAAATAGGAAAGGGGTTTTAAAATAAAAGGGCGGGGTTTCGATGTTTTGCGAATTTACGAATATACCGTCAATTCATTAGGGTTAAGTACATGCGTAAATGACGATTATAAATTATACAATCGCCTCGTGTTCGCGATCATACGCGTTTGATAAGCTTGTCGACGAGTCTGGAAGTGCTGTTAATTAGAAACTCCCTGATATGTCGTCAACAATTAAATACCTGCGCTTATCAAAGCGTCGAGCAGTTGAATACGCGCGCTCATCAACGCGTCTTACGCAGCCTCGTCGACTATTTTCGCAAGTCGAAATGTCCGAGTTTCTAGGGAATATGCGCCACAATGACGCCGATTTCAGGTGCTTCAAACCTGTCCTCTTTTATAACTCAAGTTGATACACATATTCTGATGGTTATGTTCAAGTATTAGCGGAAATATATTTCGCACGCATTGCACATGTTTGCGGACATTCGATGTCTTTCAGTTTCGCGATGTCACTCTTTAATCACAATCGCTAATCAGCATACAATCAACGGTATGGTCTCCAAGCCATCGAGGGATAGGAGCCAAACCATGCTAGGCCCGAGACGCGATAGTTAGGCTAGCGATGGAGTTAGGCTAGCGATGATCTATTGATATATCTTTCGTATTAGGCCTATTGCAGATGCGATTGTGTAGGCCAACCGATAGTGTGCGCTTATCAATGCGTCGAGCAATTAAATACGCGCGCTTAGCAATGCGTCTTACGTAGCCTCTGCGACGATTTGCACAAGTCAAAATTATAGCAATAGCGTCGACTTGGGATTTTCAGGATAGAATCGAGCCTGGAAAGGGGGTAGAACGTTCTACAATTCTACCCCCATGTCTACGCCCCTACTACCGACCCCCGAAACCCCCCCTCTGGCTACGCGCCTGATTCTAGGCCTAGTTTCTATTAAAAAACGACACACAGTCAAAAACCAAAGTATTCTGAAAAAGTCAGAATATATCAAAGTTGGGTGAGTTTGAGCCTGCACTGTGAACGTGCATTGTAAACTACGCGAGCAGATGTCAAACACTTTCAATTGAAAAATGTGATTTCACAAAATTCACCTTCGTGATTGCAAAACCCGTCCGAGCAGGTGACCTCCGACCCCTCGCGAGAATTGACGGAACTTTCGCAGCAGCCCGAAGAATATCCGAGATCGTGAGTGTGGTTGACTGAAACAAAGTATTGTGTCAAAGAACGCAGCTTGTGCGTGTCGTGCGAAGGGGTGGTAAAAGCGAGTATCTGAGTGTTTCAATTCTGATGCGGATATATCAAATAAATGCTTTTATGCGACCACAAAGACCTGAAAATAGTACATTAAACGCTCTCTCGTTTGAAATTTCATGCTGGTGACGTCATATTTTGTGACACGATTGTTGATATACGCTGTTCTTCTGAATTCTCTACTAGTTGCTGACGATTACTAGGGCTGGGCACAATGATTCGAGTACTCGAATCTGAATCTAGTATTAATTTTAATGATTCGAGTCGAGTAGTAAAAGACGATTTTTCGAGTACTGAAATTATATGCTCCTCGCAACTGATAGTTAATTTACTAACGAGAGGAAGCCTTGAAACCTTGATTGGCCGTGTCGCAGCATACTAGACATAGTACAAAAGCTACGAACGTTAGGCCTGCTGGAAATAACACATTTCCGAAGTCATGATCATCCGACAGCATTGTCAAAAAGTGCAATGAAATGGGTATGGTCGAAAAAATACCAAAGCATCTTTAATGTGACGCGGATAACAGCCATTATGTTCTTCGTGGTGGCATAAAAGGTACATATTTGAACTTCGACATAGTACATTATGTTGTGACGTCATAATGAGTGATACTCGAATACTCGACTCGACTCGAACCATATTTAAGTGATTCAGAATCGAATCACTCAGGTACTCGATTTTGCCCAGCCCTAACGATTACCCCAGACGAGTGAGTGAGCAAGTGAGCAAAAATTGTCATGCATCATTCTTTTAGGCGACTCGACAATTTCATGGGGTTTGGAGTAAAATTTGAAAAAACTAGTTTAATTGGGTATGCGTCGGCTACTCGCCTTCTACGGGTTGGAATCGAGCCAAATTTGGTGTGCAGCGTTGTTTTAGGCAGCCTAACAATTTAACCAGGGAATCACCGATACCGACAAAAAAGTGGAAAATACTATTGAAACAACAATTTTCGTAACTCACCAGGAATTTGATTCCCGTTCTTCGGAAAGCAACAGTGATTGCCGCAAGTCGATTTCTTGTCCACTTTCGCCTCGACTTTGATCTCAGTTTCGGGTATTTCGGACGTAACGTTGCAGGGGACAATCTGTGTGCGAAATATGAAACTATGTTACTCGAAGAGGCGGTCAAAGTAGTTCAGTGTCGCTAATGTAGTAGTCCGAGTCCGAATCAGCGAGTGAAGGGTCGAGTTCGAGTCATTGTGTTGACTGCTCAGTTTCCAGTTAAAGTCTTGTTAAACCCACTTTTTATAACTCTGTTCGATGATATCGAATGGTTCACTTTTAGCAGTTTCTGGTCGCACTTCACCAATAGACAAAATCCCAATAGTGTGGTGACTTTAATATTCTTCGAAATTACAATGAAATGTCAGTCTTGGCCGTCAGAGTCTCGAGTCATATGACTTGGTTCGAGTCGTGCGCAATGACTCGAGTCCAAGTCCAGTCAATACGCAGATTGATTCTGTTACTGAATACTAAAGTTCTACCACAGACTGACTCATCAGAATTATATTGCGGAAATGCAGAAATAGCAGTACAAGACAACCTCTTACTACATACCTCTTCCAGCTTTTTAGCGTCCTTCCTTTTCTTCTGCCTCTTCCTTTTCTGCCGCTTCTTCTCCAGTCTCTCCTCCATCATTCTCTCTTCCTCCTCCAGCTCCTCGCAGAGCGCCTCCAGCTTGCCCATGCCCACTTTCTCTTCCACAAAAATCTGAAACATAAGACGATCAGAGAGTTCAGAGGTTGTCACTAGTGGCAATCAAAAACAACTGTTTTTCTCAAGTTTCACTGTCCACTTCATAAAATTGTTACGTTACCTAAAAAACGCTGTACACCAAATTTGTTTCAGTTCAAACCTGTAGAAGCAAAATTATTCAAGTAGAACATTTTGGAAATTCTATCATTATAAGTTGTTGGATGTAGCCACCGTAAATATTATTTTTATAAATCCAAAATGTTCAACTCGAATGACATTGCTCCTGCAGAGTATAATTGAGACAAATTTGTTATGCATCGTTTGAACGAAGTTCACTCCAAGGTTGTAACCAAGTCACAAGCTTCCGAGTCATAAGTCAATCTCCCTTTTACAGTTCTGACTCGAGCCGAGTCATTTTCAATTCACCACCGAGTCCGAGTCCAAATCAGTAGAGGGTGGAGTCCGAGTCATGGTTGTGCAGGGTTGTAATTACTTGAGTCTGACTCGAGTCGCGATTTTCTGATGAATATATATCGTAAGAGTACCAGAAATGGCGTGTTTACCTCAAACACGCGTCTCATCGCCTCAATGCTGACGTAGAATAGAATCTTCCAAGTCTGCGTCTCGGCCTTCACGTTCCTCCAGAGTCTGTGCAAGCGTTCGTACAAGTAGAGACTGATGCAGGTCAGCACTTCTTCTTGGGCCACGTCAACCGTTTTGGCGTGACGCTCAGGTCGGTTCCTGTCGTAACAAGACTGTTTACGTAGCTACTAGGCCTGAGCTCAACAATTCGAGTACTCGAATTCGAGTCCAATATCTGATAGCGAAATTCTAAATTTTCACACTACAGTCATATTTGAGCAACGAAAAATATAGTTCTGATACTTGCTATGTACCGTGCACTGTGGCATATTGAAATGAACTCAAATATTCTCAGCTGATACTAGTCGGGGGTAATCGTCAACAAATAGTAGATACCGCAATTCAAATTGATAGCCTCGATGATTCAAATTGTCACGCCGGTAACAGCGTATTTGGTGACACCCCGGTTGATATACAAAGTTTTTTTCAATTCTCTACTAGTTGCTGACTATTACCTCTCATGACGTCAGTCGAAAATATTCGGGTTTATTTCAAAATTTCAATGATGAAACCGGAAAGCACGGACTTTATTCGGATAAAATGGTCACAAATTACGATCATTCAAGGCAATTTTTACCTAAAAAACAGAAGTTTTGATCTAGAAAATTTTGACATTTTCTTACACATGTTAGAATTGTACTAATCTTTAGTCCTGGTTGGAATTGCCTGTCCTTACGAAGTAGTTTGGCCTGAAAATACTTTTTCGACTTAATAACTGACAAAATTTTCACATGAAAAAACTCGTTTTAAGGAAATCGGGACCTATGAAGAATTCCAGTAGTGACATCACGCATTATGGTAGAAATATTTAAAATTTGTTGTAGTACAACAAAAGACACTCCGCTGCATTCTCGGGTAGAAAGTGTCTGTCCTTACTAAGTAGCTTGCCAAGAATGGAGAAAGAACGTTCACCAGCAGCAGTTGTTGGGTGACTACACTGAAGTTGTGCGTACAATGCTGGCGACAAACCGTGTTGCTTCATTCTGACAATGTTGTCTACGTCGCAAATTTTTATCGCGCGCTTCTCGATATAAAAACCAATGCTCACGCAGCCTTGCTTCAGTTAGGGTATTGCCGTAGTTTCAGCATAACACCATGTCAACCTGGTTGTTTTATTTGACCGTTTATGATTCACAATGAGCGGACAATGGGCCGTATGTCCACAATTTTGACAAATTTTCGACTTATTTTGGCATGTAAAAAAAAATCGCCCTAGTTATGTTCGTTTCAACTCAAGATCAGTGATTATGGTGAAACAGTGACGTCCTCTGAAGTAACAACTGATATTGAACTCAATGAAGGTGTAAACAAGATTCTTTGCCACTAACCCGCCAGAAATCTCGGCTTCGGCCCTGGACATGAGGTGCGCAATGTAATTGGTCTCGCAGCAAACGTGAATGTGTCGAGTGTGGTTGGAGCCGATGAATTCGCTGAAAACACGTCAGTTCAGCTCGGTATTCCAATATTATCCTCCTCAATATTTACTTGGTTTCGGTGGATTTGTCCACTTTATGTTTGGCGTGTTCCTCACAGCAGTCCATGTAGTCATGGTTGGAATCCATGTCGTCGGCGTCATCGTAATATTCTTCTTCGTCCTATAACGAAAAGCATGAAATCACTGCAAATATTCGCACATGAATAGGGAGGGGCACAATGACCAGAGTATTCGAATCTGTATCGAGTATTAGTTCTGACGATTAGAGTCAATGATTTTTTCAAGTGCTGAAATGATATGCTCCTAGCCCCTTACAGTTAATTTATCAACTAGAAATATACTTCCGATACAATTTTACAGTGTGGAAACCCTCAGAACCTCGAATGGCATACCAAACATAAAGCCTCCCGTACATACGTTAGTGGGATGGACATATCTGTGAAATTGTGATCAACTAATAGGCTACTTATGGTCAAAAATATATCAAATTATCTTTAATGACATATGGAACCAACATTATGTTCTTTGTCGTGGCGTAAAAGGTACATATTTCAACTTTCCACTTGTTTCACACTGCTATTGACTTGTACAAACTACCAAACTAGCTAGTTGACTGACTCGACTCAATGACTCGACTCAATCTGTGTATTGACTCGACTTGGACTCGAGTCATTGCGCCCCACTCGAACCAAGTCAAACGGCTCGAGACTTAGACGGCCAAGACCGACATTTCATTGTAATTTCAAAGAATAGTAAAGTTACCACACTATTGAGATTTCGTCTATTTTCCTTGAAAATGCGACCAGAAACTGCTAAAAGTGAGGAAAATTAGTATATTATAAATGCGAACCATTCGATATCACCAAGCAGAGTTATAAAGAGTTGGTTTAACAAGACTTCGACTGGAAGCTGAGCAGTCAACACAATGACTTGGCCTCCGACTTGACTCGGTGGTGAATTGAAAATGACTCGACTTGACTCGGGTTAAAACTATATAAGTAGGGCAATTTTTTTTAACTACAAAAAGAAAGATTTAACCTAAAAAATCAAAATTTTGAAATTTTCTGACCTTGAAAAATTTAATTCTGACCAAATTTTGACCTGAAGTAAGCAAATTTGGTGTTTTCCCACATAATGCTAGAATTGTACTACTTATCTTCATTTCTGGTTGGAACTGTCTGTCCTTTCGAATGGTTTTGCCTGAAAAAACTTTTTTGACCCAAAGCCCTATGCGGAATTCCAGTAGTTACATGACGCATTACGGTAGAAATAATTAAAATTTGTTGTAGTACAACGAAAGATACTTTCCTACATTCTCGGGTAGAAAGTGTCTGTCCTTACTAAGTTGGTTGCCGAGAAAGAGCGTTCAACAGCTGACTGGTAACACTGAGGTTGTGCGTACGCTGCTGGTGAGTGGTGACACACCGTGTTAATTCATTCTGTTGTCTACATCACAATTTTTCATCATGCCCTTCTTGATATAAGAACCATGCAATGCCCACGCAGTCTGGCTTCAGTTAGGATATTGCGGTGAACACCATGTCAACCTATTTGTTTCATTTGAATGTATATGCTTCACAATGAGCAGACAATGGGCCGTCTACAACACTAGGCCCATAAAGTAGCCTGCAAGCTGTGAAATGTCAAATAATAAGTTCCCCGACAGTGAGAATCTACGATACAAACGAAATGTAGGTTGCAAAAAAATTTTGACCTCGTGAAAAATTTTCGCATTTTTTAACCTAACGCCACAATTTGGACAAAATTTTGACTTTTTTTGACATGTCAAAAAAAACGCCCGATGCATCAGTGAGATTGACTTGAGACTCGGAGCTTCGTGACTTGGTTTCAACCCTGGTTGGCTGTCAACTAACTACTGGTTCTTGAGCGGTTCTAGTTGTGCATTTTGAAATCTGTGTAGTTCTAGTTCTAGGTAGGAGATTTGAAAATGCAGTAGTTTGCACAAGTCGATTCAGAATCGGATCACTCTGGTACTCAAATGTAGCCCCGGTCCCACACACGATTCTCAAACCTCGTCTTCGGAATCGGTCTCCGCCTTGCCGAAATCTTTCTCGGACTTTGGCCCGCAGAAACGTAATCCGGCATACAGAGTTTTGCAATACCCGCTCTCCTTGTCGGGGTCGATTTCATCCACCAGGATACCAAACGCGCGCGCCACCTTACTTTTGCAGTCTTTGCAGAATCTAGAAAGAGAACGCTTTTCATCAGAGCTGGTGGAATAAAACTCGCACAAACTAGAGGTCGACCGATACCGATTTTCGACCAATAACCGATATCATAGGCCGATATTAATATGGAAAGAGCAGAGAACCAATTCGCCGAAAATATTATGTATTAGGCAAGATGGCACTTGTACAGCCCACAGAAATCTGAACAACAAACGAGAAAACTTGAATTAAAAAGAATTATTGCTTAATGGTGTACATTAGGGCTGTTCAAAAAAACATTTTTTCCTGAATCTTGCTGGTTACGTGACTAAATCGTTAGGTTGCCTTAAAAAACGACGCACACCAAATTTTAATTAATTTCAACCAATAATCGCGGATTTCGTACAGTTTGATAATTTTGAATTTGAGTTTTTCTTCGATAATTCCGGGATTATCTTTGATTAATGCAGTGTTTCTCAACCCCGAGTCCGCGGACTCATTTGAAGGTCCTTGGTGAGTCCGTGAACACAGGAATTTTCAGTAACTTAATCGGCACGGCACACTTTTTCTTCCACTTCCGATATGATTTCGGAACATGTAACTGACAGACCTACGGGGCTCGTTCACTTTCGGACCAAAGTCATTGCAGCGTTATAGGGAGAAAATAGCTTTTTGGTCCGAAAGTGAATGAGCCCCGTCCTGGTCCGGTTTCGTCAAATTCCGAATTTAGAATTAGGCTGAGTGATTAGCAAAATACCTATTTTGAAATGTTAGTAACCTTAATAGCTGTCATAAAAAATGCATAGATATCTCAAATATGTGACTGGTGGCACTTTACTTCAATAGTGCTTTCAGAACTACATTCATTGCAGTAGAATTTATTACCTCGGTGACTTTTCGGATTTCCCTTATCAAGAATTAAGGGCACCATAAAAAGGATAAAGTGTTTGTATACAATCTTTCAATATTCCATTAATATATTCCGCTGATTATCTGTGTAACGTCTTCTGAGTATTGTATAATTTGATTCTCTATTATCCCTTTATTATGACTACCGGAGTACCGGTACAGCTAACTTTGGCCAGCTACCGTTCCTTTTTATCATTGCATTGTTACGTCATATTTTGCCAATTTGGATTTTGTTTGAATCTCTTTCTATATGCTTCTTATTGTGCCGTTACCTCTTGTTGATAAGGGGCATACGAAATTCCTGCAAGTTAATAAATTATACTGCAGTGAATGTAGTTTTGAAAGCAATATTAGAAATACCTCAATAAGCGATGTTTGGCCACGTATATTTCAAACGCAAGAACAACGAAACAGCACCACTACAAATTGATCAGCATTCCAAGCATTATTGGTTCTCCTGAGATTTTCTGTGTCTTGGGCAAACCAGTTGGTTGCAAGTATCACAGGCAAAACGGGTATGCTTTACACATCTGTCGCATCATCCTGGTTTGATACCAATCACGCCAGGTATAAAACCCCTATTATCGCCAACTGGAATTTTTCAAAATGTCCTACATTCATGTTCGAGGTAGCCTATTGCTAAAATTGTCATAAGCAATTCTATCACGGTCATAAACTCTACAATTTTGGTCGGATTGACTTGAATTTAGTACGAATGGACTCGGAATTTAATGCTGCGTGTTCACTATAAACAATTCACATACAGAATATGCCAGGTATAAACCCCTGGGACAGCTCTTTATACACACGTATGCGGCACCGTAACTGCCGTACATCAAACCCCCATAATTGAGGGGGGATTTCGAAGGGGGGCCAAAACTATTCGTGAATTTACATAAATTATAGAGTGTTTTTTGAAAATTTATGCAACTTTTTAGAAAAATTATATCATTATATCATATTCCGAAACGTCTCACTCAGCTCGACCGATAAATCTGAATGCATGAGCAGAGATAGCATAAAAATTGACAGCTATATATATATAGATGCAATCCCCGATCATATTGACCGATTCAATCGTGAATTATGGAATATTTTCGCGCCTCGCGCGGATTATACGAAACAAAACGACTGAGTGAACGGTACAAAAATTTCGCTGAGAAGTAGGGGTAAAGAGGTATTGGAAGGGGGGTCTGGGGGTAAAGCCCACCAGAAGTTAGGTTAATGGCCTGTGTGGCCCAAGACCAACGTTTTGTTATTGAGGGGGGCTGACGAAGTGCTGTTACGGTCCTGCACGTAGGCACATTGCACAGGTTTCCGGCGCGATATACGCTGAGTGCTGGTAATTGATTATGGCGACTTGTTCACTTACAGACGATTTGGAAAATTACAAATCGTAGGGACATGTGCGAATCACAGAAACAATCTATAGTTGTATAATATAAGTGGAACTCGAGATGTGGACTGCATTACTGAATAGTTGCTTGAATTGCAAAGCCGACAGATGTGGAAAGACAGATTTAAGAAAGCTTCCTTGACTCAATTTTAGCTCATTTTTTGTTGCTACAGTATTACACTCTCTTGGATAGACAAAAATATATTTTTCAGTAATATATAGCTTGAGTCCGCGGGTATACTGGCGAGCTTGAGATGAGTCCGCGGGTAAAAAAGGTCGAGAACCACTGGATTAATGGATAATCCAAGAATTATCATCGAAAAACTGAAATAAATCCGCTTCTACGAGTTGGAATTGAGTCAAATTTGTTTTGCATCATCTTTGAAGACAGCGCAACAATTTCATGGGGTTGATATAATATTTAACTAAAATTTTTTTTTGGATCTTTGGGTAAATTCAAAATATTCAAACTGTACGAAATCCGCGATTATTGGTTGGAATTAATCAAAATTTGGTGTGCGTCCGGCAACCTAACGATTTAAGCCATAACCAGCAAGATTCAGGAAAAAAAGCTATTTTTGAACAGCCCTAGTGTACCTACATTAATTGAAATTTAGGATAACCCAAAAAGCAAAACGTACAAAATACCAATTCAGTAGTAGTCGGTCAACTAACTACTGGTTTTTGAGGAGTTCTGGTTCTAGTTGGTCATTTTGAAAAATAACTAGTTCTAGTTTTAGTAGCGGATTTTGAAAAGTGAGCAGTTTTAGTTCTGGTTGCGCATTTCAAAAGTGAGTACATCTAGTTCTAGCTCCGTATTTTTAAAAGCCATTAGTTTATGTCCCAGTTCTACTAGCTTAATTATAGTTCTAGTTGCACATTTTCAAAAGAGAGTAGTTCTAGTTCAAATATAGTTGCACATTTTCAGTAGTTCTAGTTAGAGATTTAGAAAAATGATTTTGAAAAGTGCTAGTTGTAGTTGTGAGTTTTGAAAGCAGAGCAGTTCTAATAGTAGTGGCGAGTGAGTTTTAAGAAATAAAATAAAATTGAATGCGTAGCTTCGGGATTGAATGTAGCTAGGTATGCTTTTTAGCTAGTTGCGGAAACGGAAGGCCGTTAGTGCTAGTACTAGTTATGAACTTTGAAAAGCGAGTAGTTCGACTTCTAGCTGCGCAAATTGGTCACCATATCTACTTGAGCAGAGGCAGAAGTAAATAGAAATAGAAATAGAAGTAGCATTTCAAAGTCAGCGTCAAAAGTACTTCAAGTGTAACTAGAAAATGAAGGTGTGGACAGTTCTTAATTGGTCTCAGAAAGAGGATTTGGTCGAGGGGCCGCATAACTTTTAGCAGTTAATCCCAGGTGGCTACATTTTTGAAATCGAAACGACCAATAACAATACACATAGTCAGAATCTTTCAAATTATGCTCATGCACTTTTATTGACAATTTCACTAGCCAAAGCGGCAGCCATTTTCAAAAACCACCGTCAACTTTTCGAAATCAAATTTGCAAATAATAAAGTATGTCAAGTAGAAGTGGAAGTAGTCCACCACAAAAGTACATAAGCAGTGAAAGTAAGCAAACCTGTTTGAATACTATAAAAAAGTAGACATACTTTCATACTTTATAACTGACCACTTCTGGTTTTCAAACTGTAGTATACTGACACGGTAATAGCAAAAAATTTCAACCATTTCTTTTCAATTCGCACATCTAGAAATGCGAATTGAGTTAACGCTTACGAGCTGAGTCAGGAATAAAATCTGGCCTTTGCCAAACAAACCTTATCGGCAAATATTTGTTCAAAAGCACACAAGAGCTGAGCTATCGTATCACGGACAGAAAAGGCAGCATTGCTACTCAGCAACTGCACTAGTTTAAACAAGTTCACCCCTCCACCAACAGAGGTAACCTAGTACTACTTGTTCCAAGTAGTAAAGTAGGTTTTGTCAACTACAAGCACCAACTCGAGTAGTTACAATTTTCGGTTTGCTGATTGAGTAATTTATACCAGCGGAATGTTATCTTTTATAATTGCAGTTGGAATCCGCAAATTTTGCCTTGCAGAGACTTCAATAGAACCACGCATAAATAGATAGGGCAGCATGAATTGCAGTTTGCAATGTTAAATTTGAGTTGCATACATTCGAAGTGATTAAATGTCGGGTTAAATACGATTTTCAAACTTTCACCGGTCCGCAACATTTCTTTGGAAGTTTTACTGGCCTGCGAGGTAAAAAAAGGCTGAGAACCGCGTCTAACAAAAAGCTATTTGTACTCGTAATCGAGTAGAAATGCACGGCGTTACTTCTCATTTCAATTGAGCAGCAACGTTGACTAGTTTGAACAACTCGATTTGACAACTTCAGCGATTAACACAGTTGAAAAAAACTCTTTACAAATAGTCACTTTTACTTGTAATTTAGTAGAGATTTATGGAAGTGCTAACTGAGTGCAGTCTTGGAAGACCAGCTAATTCTCGTTGTCTAATTAGACTAATTCGAGCAACGTTTTTCTATGCACTCATTTTAATTCTAATCTAACTTCTAGTTTTCCGAAATATGCAACAAGTAAACCGTATAATGTGAAACGAACCAATCTTGATGAACAGATATTTGCCATTCTCTCGCTTACCAGAATTAACTCTGGTTTGATATTAACTGAACTTGTTGTGCGAAACGAGCCAAGCTTCCTGTACAGAGATTTTTTATGCTCATGCTTATGATAATGAACTCTGATTTCATATGAACTGAGTTTATTTTGTTGTGTTTCCTTACAATTCAGAATGTCATTCAATTTCCAAGTTTTTGCAAATTCAGTATAATTCTAAAAACTGTGTAGCTATCATCCTAATCAAATTTTGAAAAACTGTGCAGCTATGACTCTACTTCCAATGTAATTTGGAGAAAAAACTGCAGATTAATTCTAATTGTAATCTAATTTGGAAAAAACTGTGCAGCTTTAATTCTAATCTGAAGCCAACTGACCTGTGACGTTTCAAATAGTCCTCCATGAGATCCAGAATGCCTTCGCAATCCAAAATCACGACCTCCTCCTTGCATTCGTTGGAGAGGTCGTTCCAGATGTCCATCCACGACCCGGTGCCAGAGTAGTTGACGGCCGGGGCCTGGGCGGGGTCTTGGGACGGGTTTGAACTCGGACTGGGTCCCGTCTGGGTGAACATAGACCTAAACACAACACACATACCAGCTGACACTCGAGTCACAATTTTTTGACGACTCGACTTGACTCGAGTCATTTTTGCTCAGAATACGGAAATGACTCGGCTCTACTCAATCTGTGTATTGACTCGAGTCATTGTGCATGACTCGAGACCCACACGGCCAAGAACAACATTCCATTGTAATTTCGATGAATTGTAGAGTAGTAGTAACCACACTATCGGGGTTTCATCTATTGGTACTAGTACGTTACTTGAAAATGTGACCAGAAACAGTTAAAACTGAGAATTAGTATATCATAAATGTGAACTATTCGATATCACCAAACAGAGTTATAAAAAGTGGGTTTAACAAGACTTTTTAACTGGAAACTGAGCAGTCAACACAATGACTTAGACTCAAACTTGACTCAATGGTGATGACTCGAGTCAAAACTATGAAAGTGAGATTGACTTGTGTCTCGTAGCCTTGTGACTTGGTTACAACCATGGGTTCTGGTTCGGGACCAGCATGAAGGTGACATTTACATTGAACGCCAAAAAATGCAAATTTCACACAAAAATAAACCTGAATATTTTCGGTTGACACTCGTCAGCGGTAATCGTCAGAAGCTAGTAGAGAACATGATCTCCTTTCCAAATTCTTGACTAGTTGCTGCACTCACGCCGAGTGTCAGCCAAAAATACTCGGGTACATTCATTATTCGGTAAGAATTTATTATTCAATAATAACGTAGTAAAAGCTTAGTACATCTTCTCACCTGCCCAGTCTCGGCTTCTGCATTTCGAGGGAATGGATGTAGCAGCGCTTGTTTTTCTTGTTCTTCAGAAGATGTTCAATTTGGCCGTACATATGATATCTGAAGGTTTAAAGCAGACATTTCACGGAGGGAACTTGAGAATTATTCCATAAAATAGAAAATAGTCTCAACATTGGCCTTTCAAGAACCTCTCAGAACTAACCCGCGGACTTCCGAGGGGTTCATAGACTCCAGGTTAATAAGAACCGCTGAGCTAGGTGATGAAAACATACGACAAATAACGGTTTTTATATACTTACACATCATGGTAAAAAAGCTTGTACAAAGCGGTCGGATTTGTACAGATATTCCTTTTTATGAACAATGTCTTGGAAGGTGTAATCTGCAAGGGTTCCATGGCAGGATGCTGCTGATCTGCCAGCTGGCTGAACATTTGTTCCACGCTACAAAAGAATTCATAAGAGAGCCTTATAAACCGACGTGGGTGATAATCTAATGACCTAAATGGATGAAAAATTCTGACCTATAAATTGAAGGCTTTGATATTTTTTGACATAACCAAACTTTTTTGAATAATTTGACTGAATGCATTAGGAACTCTAGTAGTTACATTGCACAATACTATACAAAAAGTCAAAACTCCTATAAAATGACGATTTTTTTGACATTAAAAAACTTTTTTTGAAAATATTTTGACGCATGAAGGAGTCAAACTGCGCGTTACTGTGCAAAATGTTGAAAATTATTATAGTAACTCCGCTACATTTTCTTGGTAATCAGTAGGGCTGGACACAATGATCAGAGTCCTAGAATCGGTATGGAGTATTAGTAGTGTCAAGTCGAATAGCGACAGATGATGCTTTTGAGCAATTAAATTATACGCTCCTTGCCATTAAAGATTATGTTATCAACAAGAATTCTAGTTTGGGAAGTATTTTCCACTGTGAACGCCTTGAAACCTGCATTGGTCGTAACATGTGTAATGCAATGAGAAGTTCGCAGGCAGTGCAGCCTCTACCATACATTGTGGTTTGTAAACAATCTTGATAATTATATGACCTAGCACTATAATTCCAACAGACTTTTGACGTAAAATAATAAGTCTTAAAATAATGACCGGTTACTTTTGACTATGGTAATTTTACCTTCTTCGACAGCCCACGCAGGGCGCGAAGTGAGATAGGAAAGTAGACAGGTCACGTTCGGTGATCATGCAAGCCTGCTTCACCTTTTCCACAGTGAGAATGTTGTAGTTCTGAACAAAACAAGGAAGCCTTGTAACTTGAATTGGACACCGTCTATCAACAGTACATGACAGGGTTGCGACCAAGCCACATATTTCCGAGTCGCAACTAAATCTCGCTGTTATAGTTTTGACTGGATTCAAGTCGAGTCATTCTCAATCCACCACCTAGGTCAAGTCACATCAAGACTCGAGTTCAAGCCAGGTTTATGACTCACTTTATTCAAGCTCTCGGGCTATATTATAAGTCTCGCGTTCAATACATACTCATATTTTTCACTCTTAAAGGGGCACTGCACTCTAAAAATGATGTGGTCTCAAATTGAAGGGCAAAACGAAGAAAAGAAAATATTGGCCGCAGCCATTTTCTTCAGAACGCCACTGTAAAGGAGCTGCAATTTACTGAAATTTCCACAGGGGTTTCACGCTCCAGAAGTCACGCAGAGATTGAACTTTATATAGTTGTCAGCCGATGTTATGAAGGAAATATGTCGTACACGCCAAGGTGGTTTAGATACCACGTTTAACAGAAGATGTCCACGTTTTATACATAAGAATAGGACATGATCTATTTCTATCCTTAAGAAATAGAATACACTAGGCCCGATTTTGACATAAATCTCCTGACTGTATGACATATTTCCTTCATAACATCGGTTGACAACTATATAAAGTTCGGTCTCTGCGTGACTGCTGAAGCGTGAAACTAGTGTGGAAATTTCAATAAATTGCAGCTCCATTACGGTGGCGTTCTGAAGAAAACAGCTGCGGCAAAAAAAAATTTAGTTTCGCTCTTCAATTTGAGACATCATTTTTAGAGTGCAGTGCCCTTTTAACATATCTAAACAAACAGACAAGACAGTTCCTGGACTGATAGACGAGGCTAGAATCAGGTCATATATACAGAATGAAACAAAATAATTTGAATAGATACAAATAGATATGCGATTATAGAACACCTATCAACATGACAATGCACCTTAATAAAAGTCCGCAGATCAGTTTTGACGTCACTGTTGCGGTATCCTGACTGCAAGGGGTCTACCAGCTGCAGCACCATCTGAATGAGAAACATTGCTTTGAGACAAAGTATTAACGATTTCACACGTTTCAACACACCAAACATTATTTCAGCAAATTCAGGTAGTACAGTTAATAAGCAATGTAAAATATTTCGGATGGTCTGATAATCAATTTTTGTCAAATTCAGTACGAGTTCATTGATAATTTCATTATTTCAAAACACCATAAGACTGCGATACAATAAAAAGATAGGAAGGTGTCAAAACTACTTGGAGCGTTCTTTAAAATCATACACATACACAGACCTAGGCAATGTAAATAAGAGGCCTGCACACTGAATGGAAGGAAATAATGGATAACATAAAGTGACTAGTGATGAAATGAAATACTCGTGTGACAATAGGCGAGATTGATGTGTCAGATCGTGGTCCGGAGACGGACGACTAGTATTCAATCATTTCAGGGTTAAAGGTCTTTGTCAAGTACACATTTTGGCCTATAATTGAATTCATATATTGAAATATACCTGAATATTTTCGGCTGACACTAGTCAGGCGTAATCGTGTTCGTGAGTAGACATTAAAAAGAAAATTGCATATCAACATTTATTGACATTTGCGGGTGCGGTATAGGATTCAAGCGGAGACACAGAGTACAATGCATGCCGTATAACCGGGTGGTTATAAGTATATAAAAGGAATAAAAAAACTGCTTTACCGTTAAGTGTCTGTCAACATTGACTGGCAATTGTCGAACGCCATAAGGGTAGTCCTCGTCTCCTCGGCACACAGCAACAAGCCTCATTATTTCAACGCCGTGTGCAGTATTTTCAAAACAATTTCCTGCATACATATATTGAAACAGAGAGAGAGAGAGAGAAAAGGGATTTATTCAGCTCCGCAATAAAAAAAAAATACAATCATTACAGAAGGGAGTAAAGCATATATATATGCTTTACTCCCTTCTGTAATGATTGTATTTTTTACATACATAACTAGAAAATTTTCATCTTTTGCAAATTAGATTTATAGAATTATATAGCTCAAAAGCAGACTTGGACAACTAGATAATTCTAGCTGTCTGAATACACTAATCAAAACGAAATGGCGGTAATCCAATTCTAATTCAATTTGGGAAATGTTTCTTTGCTCTAATTTTAATCTAATTTGTGAGTTGTTCCTATGATCTCATTTTATTCCTAATCTTAATTTCTGGTTTCCTGAAAATGCAACAGGAAAGCCTGTATCGTGTGCAACGAGCCAAGCTTGGTGTACAAACATTTGTTGTCACCCTCATGCATATGTATGAGAATCTAAGTTTTCGTAAATTCAATAATTCTAATCTAATTTGGAAAAACTGTAGCTGTAATTCCAATTCTCTGCTTTTCCAAACCAGATTAGAATTAGAGCTGGACCGCAGCCTTCACTCTTTTTTCCAAATTAGATTAGATCGGGAGATCAACAAAGTCAGCGTGACTGTAGTATTGTTTCATCATAGAAGACCTAACACGAAAATAATACATCATAGAAACTCAGAATAACCAAGGATATAAAACTTCAACGATATTAGTGTTATGATTAGTGTTATGATCGCTCTTCAATTATATGGTTGGTACATGTGACAGCGTAAACCAATTGGTAATAATCACAATCAGACGTCAGTGATCACCTCCCAAGGATAAATTCGGATACAGCGTGTCGCAATATGCCGCGGGTCGAAACCGCGTGATGTTTTGCTCTTTTACAATTTCAGCGCCCTAATCCGATCAAAATAAGAGGTATCCAACCATTTATAAGCCACCAAATACGCTGCTTCTACTACGACACAGCAAGAAATCGCTATACATACACCGCAAAGGTAAAAGCATAATTTTCCAGTTTCCAAATGAATGAGTCGATGACGTGAGGAACCAACCGACCCGATCTGCTTTAGCGCCCTTCCCCGCTGCAATGAGCCATGATGTGTCGAAATTCAGTCTTCTATTTCTTCATTCGCGCGTTTGTGCTTCAATTGACTAATGTTGCATGTTTCAATAATTTAAATCATGTCATCACCATGTTAGTAAAAGATATGGTACAGTCGAAATGGCAGTTAAACGTAGTCAAATGTGAAATGATCATGATCAAAACTGACTCATCCAGGCCTGATACAACATCTAGTCCAGACCACGATCTCGCCTTCCTTCGTACATGCCACCTCATTTGTGGCCTGTCATTTTATGTTATCTTCCCTATGTTCATTCAATGTGCATGCCTCATCGCCTAGGACCAAAGTTGCTGTCTGATTTCAAAGATTAATCCAAAGTCGTTTCGATACCTTCCTGTCTTTTCATTATTGTATCGCAATCTTGTGGTGTTTTCAAAGGAAAATTATTAACAATAAGCTGATCCGAACTGAACTGGGAAACATGAGTCGCTGATGCTCGGTGGGTGATTAACTGATTATAGCTGGTACGATTCGATTGGCGTCAAAATTCAAATTCAAAATTCGAATATAAAATGTGCATGACACCAAATCGCGTAATACTCTCTCCTGTTTTTTCATTTAATTGCAATCTTTGTGGTACTTTAAAATGATGAAATAATTTACACTGAACTGAACTGAACTGAACTAAACTAAACTGGCACGGTCACGTTATAGCCTACGTTATTATCGTATGTCTTCCATGACCATTGCATCTACGGCACCTAGTGAATATACGTTATTGCTATTATATTAGGATGCGCACTGCGCAGCGCACTCGCTGCTTTTGATGAATTATAGTCCGAAGCCTGCTGATTACCCGAACGAAATTCGAAACGCTCGACGTACCGATTGATGTAGATGCCGACGATCTGTACGAGTAGCCTAATCATAAGGGTGGGGGCGTAATGATATGACAAAACCACGCGTATATAGGACTGCTGCTGTGCCTGGAGTAAGGAAGTTGACCAAATATTATAGGTTGAGCTATATATACTAGATAATGATGGCCTATATTTCAGATGAACGGCGAGTAGGGCGTCGATGTACATTCGCATTCAGTCATTCCGACTGGTCGAGCATGTGACTATAACGCGCTTCGATTTATCACAAATCCTCGCGAACGGGCACACGGCTTCCTGGTGCATGACTGCTCGCATTCTCTCTCTCTCTCTCTCTCTCTGAAATTCGGGGAAAGTTGTGTTAATAGAGAGAGAGAGAGTTTATTTCCCGCCAACCGAAGGAAGAAAGAAGAAACAGGCGATGACGACAATGATGATACGGAAAGGGGAAGAGAGAGAGAGACATACACGGCAACAATGATGATACGGAAAAACACAGACTGCACAGTATTCGGTATAGGATAGAAATGCTCGATACGCCCTTGGGATATTGCCGGCTTAATGTCTGTTTGCTAAATGATTGCAAAAGACACAATTTAACATATTTTATTAAATGGAAAATCTGCGTCACGTTCGATAGTATGAATACTAGCCAGTCTTCAGGATTACCGGACCACGATCTAACATCGACCTCGCCCTCCACCCACTGGCGTAGCAGCATGTGCTGCCGCCCCTGGCTCTCGCTTAAAATGCCGCCCCCTAAGTAGACCGCAGCAAATTTCGACATAGATTCATGTTCAAGCAATCTTGTCAATAAAAATAATCGCAAATAATATGCCGCGTCACAGCCTCACCGTCTCAACGTTAATAAGGCCAAAATAATGAAGACAAGAAATAGCGAACGAATGTATTGTGCAAATAGAAAATCAATCGCCACCTCAAAGCAAAGTCAGCGATAATATCCTTAAATTCAAGTTTTTGAACGTAGTCTCTTTCTATAGACAGAATGGACAGAGCTGATAGCCGATCATCATTCATGGTAGAACATAGAGAAGACTTAATCAGATTGAGCTTTGAGAAGCCCTTCACACAGCTTGCAATTGAAGCACCAATGGTCAGATAAAGTTTCAGACACGAGCATAAATATGGTGTCGAATCAAGTAGCTTTGCATTAACTAACCACTGTAAAACATCAAACGCTGTTGCACTACGATCAAACGTGGTTTCACTGCTCCGCACCAGCCTCTTAACCCTTTTAAAATCTCAAGTTGAACGACTTCATATGATCATGCCTTAATTTGTGTTTATCCTAATGGCCTCATATTGGTTTGTACGAAAAGCTAGTGATCTTCTGATTTATATGATCCCTAATTCGAAGGTATAAGGAATGACAATTTTCGCAGCTAACTCCGAAAAGTCCACCTCGTCGTCATAGGTGCTTCTAAAAGCGCTGGTGAATAAATTGTGAATTTCGCTTTGCAGCAGCGCGTGGGAATTCAAAAATCGAAACGTATCATAGTTTTGACTCGAGTCAAGTCGAGTCATATTCAATTCACCACTGAGTCAAGTCTGAGTCCAAGTCTGCGAGCCGAGGGTCGAGTCCGAGTCATGGTATTATGACTTTAGTCCGAGTCCAAGTCATTGTGTTGACTGCTCAGTTTCCAGTCAAAGTCTTATTGTTAAGTCCACTTTTTATAACTCTGTTTGGTGATATCGAATGGTTCGCATTTAAAATATACTAATTTTCCTCGCTTTTAGCAGTTTCTGGTCGCAATATCAATTACCAGTACCAATAGATGAAATTCCAACAGTGTGGTTATACTTAACTATTCTTCGAAATTACAATGAAATGACGGTCATGGCCGTCTGAGTCTCGAGTCATATGGCTTGGTTCGAGTCATGCGCAATGACTCGAGTCCAAGTCGAGTCAATACACAGATTGACTCGAGTCGAGTAGAGTCATTTCCGTATTTTTAGAAAATGACTCGAGTCAAGTCGAGTCATCAGAAAATTGTGACTCGAGTCATTACAACCCTGATCATTTAAGTGGTGTATGCCGGTAAACCTACTTTCAGCTTCAAGTTTAAATCTGTCCAAAGCTTGAAACATGCATCGTCTAACTCAGTGGTTCTTAACCTTTTTCATATCGTTACCCCCAAGAAGAAAATGATGGGATGCAATTACCCCTTTTAAGAAAATAACGTGACGTCATCATAATATTATATCATAACGTGACGTCATTATGTACACTGAAATGCCTGTTGAAAATATCATGTCAAATGGAAAGCTGAGGCTGTTTTTGTGTTATCCAGTGGTCACATCTAGACAAAGGGGAGGATCATAGACATCATCTCCTGTAATAGTTTATCGCAAACTTATTTTGATATTTCGTTTTGATAGGTACCATTGCAGAAAATCTTATTTCACGGCAATAAGTTCAATGAAATTCAATCAGAATGTTCAATCCCAAGATGACGAAGATTGGTTATTCATTTTGAAGGCGAACCCAAAAGGTTCCAATATCTTGCCTCGTTTCTTCGAAGGCATTGTGATGATAATAGACTTACTTTCTTTGACTATACTAGACCACTACACTTTTCAATACTGATAACTCTATTTCTGTGATATTGTTACTGCATTATAGGTGTAAATAGCTTAACTTAGACGACCCCCGTTGTCTTTCAATTTGCCAGCATGCGTAACAATATATGATCCCCATACTGCAAAATAAATTGGACTTACCTAGCACTATACTAAACGACATTCGATCCTGTTATTCATAATCACAAGTGGTTAATATGATATCACAGCAGGCATGGTGTGTTAAGTGAAACAAAATATATACAAGCGCGCAGAAATATAAGCTAGCCTACATTCATATTTACGTTTCAAAATATTTCAGTGCAGCGTTACAAGTTTTTAAAAAATGTCTATTACCCCCCAAAAATTGGTAAATTACCCCTTTGGGGGTAATTACCCCCAGGTTAAGAACCACTGGTCTAACTTCTTCAACAACACTGAGGCCAGCATCTTCTGATTGTTCGCCAGGCATTCTCCTTTTTCTGCGAACTCTCCGAACAATCAGCCTTGACGGCTATTTCGAAGTGGTTCCGTCGCCATGTTAACATATTAATTTGTGTTTTCGGAATCAGCGCGACACTAGCTTTCGATTGAGACCTGTTTGATTAAATTTTAGCTCACGGGACGCCAGCTATAGGACTACCAATTACGCTTCTTTTAGCCGGCTGTGTACACTGTGCCGAGCGAGATATTGTAATGGTGATGCGTCCGGCTACTTGACCGGCAGGTCGTGGGTTCGATCCCCGACCGGGTCAGACCAAAGACTCGAAAACTGGTATCCGCGGTTATCCCGCTAGGCGCTCAGCAATCACGGAGGAAAAAAACGGGGGTGCAGACTAGATGACCTTACTATAAAGTCCGTATCGCATCTCCGTCGTCAAAGCATCTCGATGGTACAGGCGAAAAAGAATACCATCTCTCTCTCTCTCTCTCTCACTATGAAGGTTCATTTTGCCGACCCCTTGGAGCCTGCCGCCCCTGGCGCAGAGACAGAACCGCCAAGTGGCTGCTACGCCACTGCCTCCACCACATGCCACCTCATTTTGTCGCTTGCGTCTTATATTCTCTGCATTACTTTTCATTCAGTGTGCATGCCTCTTCTTTACTTCGCCTAGGCTAAGGTGGGTGTCTGATATTAAAGGCTACTCCAAGTTGTTTCGACAACTTCCTATCTTTTCATTTACTTCGTTTCCATGCTCGGCCGACGGTCGGCCGAAAGGCGATGACGCATGCGTTGTACATGTCGGCCGTGTTTCCATGAGCAGACGTAACCCAACCGTGACTTGGCCGAACTAGGTGGGCGAAGCGATCGCGATGACGTTTTTGGCTTACTTACTCAGTAACAATTTCATAATAATCAGAAGATTGCGATAAATGACTCGGTAGGAATGAGCCGAAAAGACTTGTAGCGGTCATTCAATCAAATAACACGCTTTTGACCTTGAACGCGAAATGCATCCAACATGTAAAATGGTCACGATGAACCAATTGCTTAAAACTAACAGAAGATAAAATAAGATGGATAAAAGATGAAAATTGGTGGCATATCTTAGTATGTGGGGGATATAGACATGGGATATCGTGGTCCAATAATTTCGAGCACAGAATAGTAACTTCTCCAGTAGTCTACCGGTACTACTGTTTCGTCGTCGTGATTCAGACATGAACGTCCAGTGTCCTGTCGATGATTTGCTTACCAGGGGAATGTGAATAAGTTCACCTAGTTTGTGGTCAAGCGGTATAGTTTGTATTGTATCCATGCACCATAGAACGCAAACCTTCGAATTGTGGCCGCAGCGTATGTGATCAGATCGCGAAGATTTCGGTAGCCTACGGGTAATTTGTAGCAGTACCGGTACTACTAAATTCCGTTGCGATCATAATTCTTGGTTTCTCAAGGCGTCCAAGATCCGTCCGGAGTGCAGCCATGGTTAATTTGATACGAAAAGTGTATTGTAAGTAGCGAATACCAATTAGCTAATCGAAGACACAGCGCATGCATGGCCGAAGGGCTAAGCCGAAGGATTTACTAGATGGCCGACGAGTCGGCCGACGTGGGTGTGCATCACTGTAAATGCGCAACAAAATTCTCTCGTTCGTCGGCCGAGTCTCTCGAAAATGGGCCCATCGGCCGAGCATGGAAACGAAGCAATTGTATCGCAGTCTTGTGATGTTTTGAAACGATGAAAATAATAATAAACCTGATTGATTGAGTATCAATATAAACATAACGTTTTCCTGCTACGTTGTAAATTGCTATGAGATAATATAGATTACCATCCTACGAAAGTTAGTAATATATAGATATAAGTAGATTTGTGCTTTCGAAATCTGTCCACAGCAAAACATTTTTGTGGTATCGATGCGCATCAGCAACTTTGTATTGGAAATATTTTTTCTTTGTTGACCAGCTGATTTCGGAGTCCGCTGCCGGGTGTTGCGCAATGTCCGTCCGCTTATATTCATTTAGAGGTGTGTCGGAGTTAGATAATGTTATTGACTTGACGCTTGTGACAGATCAAAATTTCCAGCTGAAAATCGTGCAGATGGACGATATGAACATGGTTACCCACAGAAATTGTCGTATTGCTCGAATGCTTGTTTTATTTTACATTGAAAGATTGTATACATTACGAAGCATTACAATTTCTTGTAAATTGTGAATCTTTTTTTCTTAACTTGAAAGAAACTGTTTGGGGTGCGGAACTTATCTATACAATTGCATAATATATATTGTTATATAAATAAACCGGAATCTTTCGGGTTTATTTCAATATGAATATGTTATTCAATTTTTAACTCTGCAACTATAATATTTGATGTAATTGTAAGGTAGTAAATATGAGCTTGGCAGAAATCGGCAAAAATGTTACCAAATTCTTACCCCACTTAGTATAGTCCTAGTAATAAGAAAAGAAACAAAACATCTGAACTATAGACACAGGGTATGCTGTACATGATTAGCACCTTAGCAAAAGGTTAAATGAAGAAGTTGTCTTGTCATTAATGAAGTATAGGCTAGCTTGCATACTTTTTCTGAGTATACTCATGAAAGTTTGTCTTCTTGTATTACTTGCCGTACTCAAGTAGTTATACTTTAAAATTACTTCCAATTCTACATAAGTTTTTTAAGCAAAAGTACATGCTTTTTACACTATGGATTTTGTAAAGCAGAACTCACTTTTGAATATACCTACATAAATTTTATGAGTGAAATTTTCATGACAACTGGGCGACAGAGCCACCCCTATCACAATAAATGCATATATTTTCGAAAATATCACTTATTTGCAGTGTCATTAAGTAACCAGCATACGGTGTCTGCCAATGTCTGGGAGTTCAGGTTGCATTCTGTGATTTTGGCAGCTGTTCTTAACGTCTTACCATTAGAGATTTTTAATTGCAATTAGAGTTGGGGACCCCTGCTTTGAATTATTCGTTCATATACAAAAAAATTGTTACATCAAATAAATGCTGTCGCATAATCACATTGTTTTGATTTATGTCGAAAGTTCAAATGCTATGATTTCTTTTGTGCATGCACACTTGCACAGTCACTGTTTAAAAGAAACCACATGACTGTCTATGGTAGATCTCTATATAGACGCATGTATAATATATATATATACTTGTGAGTTAAGTTCATTTTCATCCGGGGTTTTGAGATGAGACATGGAAATTTCTAATGAATTTGATGTTGCATAACTTTCCAAATTTCTGTTCTTTTTATAAGAAATCGGGTTGTGTAGCAGTATTCACAATGACACCTCCATTCAAAGTTGTCGTCACCGGATTCGGCCCCTTTCGAGATCACAAGGTGAACGCAAGCTGGGTTGCTGTGCAGGCAAGTTTTATGAAATTAACCCATATTTTATATCCCAAAATTAGGGATGGGAACAATGATCCGAGTAAGCTATTAATTCAAATGATTTGAGGCGAGTAGCAAGAGATGATTTTTCGAGTATTGAAATGAAACGCTATTGAGAGTTCATATGTCGACATGAATTAAAGTTTAATATTCTCCACTGCGGAAGACTGTAAACCTCGATTGGTCGTATCATAGCATACGAAACATGATCGAAAAATACCAAATGTAATCTTTAAATAGCATTATATACTTTGTGGTAGCATTGAGGTACATATTTGAACTTCCCACATCATTCACATTTCGCACTTCTGTGGCGTCGAGTGATGATCGAATCACTCAGGCACTCGGTTTTGCCCAGCCAATTAATGCAAGGCTATGCAACTGTGTTGCCTGTGCCCGAGACAAGACTACTGCATCATATCATTGGATGCAACCTGCCAACACATGCCATTTTCTTTGTTTTTCATGTCATATATTTGTTTTGTCGCTTTCAGTCTGTGTGCAACTACTGTACATACCTTTTATTCTCCTTATCTGCGTAGGCCAAGGTGCGTGTTTGATTGAAAGACTATTCCAAATCGTTCAGCCTCCTTCCTATCTTTTCAATGTGTTGTTTTGAACTGATTAAACTTTAATAAGCGAATGAATGAATGAACTCTTAACAATTTTTTGTGAGTCACATTTCAAAGACCAGAGAAAGAGACTTTTTCTCAATATTTATATGTACAGTGTTGCGTGGAATTGTACAATAATGCAAACGATTTGGTTTTGTTGACCCTCAATTGTGATCCAAATAATAAAGAAGTTAGTACACAAGTATACAATAGTAGATGAGATGAAAGAAACCAATTAAACTGTCGCCCATAGACTGGTATAAAATTCTGATTTTTCTCCGCAGTTGATGCAGAAAACTGGAGGATTGGGAGATGATGTCGACTTGGAAATACACGAGATTCCTGTAGAATATGCAACTGTGGATCACAATGTCCCGAAAATTTGGAAGTCGGACAAACCGAAGGTAGGCTAGGAAAAGTGATTTTTGTATTGATTGATACCGTAAATAAGGCATATCTAGGTAGCATTTCTGTTGCGTATGTTTGATCGTGGTTGAGATACAGTATGTATTTCACCAGTCTCTGGAATATTTCTTTTGAATATCTTACCAAGACCTTGAATATACTGGGCTATTGTGAACTTGTGCATAAAGGATACAGACTCAAGCTAACTCAATTGTCGCTGTGGAATCAAAGTAGCTTATGTCAATTTTTTTCAAAATCCACTTAATAATCTGGAACCTTAGGTTGCAAAGTATGCTGCTTCTACTGATGAGGTGATAGAATGCCCAAGTCCATTGGTTTTAAAGTTAGACTGCACTTGTGTATATTTAGTTCTAGTGTTATAGATATTTAAAGTGGCTTATATCAATATCCAGGACATCCATCCATTGTCGTTTGCTGACGTTTCCGTCAGCAAGCATAAAAGTTCAGTGAATTTGCTCGGTTTTGCAAATGTATTATTTCCTGTAACAAAATTACTCAATTTCAGTGTTTCGAGCTTGTAAG
This sequence comes from Botryllus schlosseri, assembly GCF_051294905.1. NCBI lineage: Eukaryota > Metazoa > Chordata > Ascidiacea > Stolidobranchia > Styelidae > Botryllus > Botryllus schlosseri. The sequence goes on along the minus strand of NC_137239.1, from coordinate 29,403,643 downwards.
AATGGAGCACGGACGCCAACATATCTTTCATTTTAATTCTTTGAAAGCTTTGTTTTCAATTCTGTACCTGTTGCTGACGATTACCCCTGACGAGTGTCAGCCGAAAATATTCGGGTTTATTTCAATAATGATTATAATAATTTGCCATGGTAACAACTGAAATTGTCCACTAGGGTGGAGTGAAAAATGGAAAATTTTGAATTTCAAAACGAACACTTGATATGTGGTGCCAAATTGAAAATAAATAATTTCTATAATAATTTTGGGCTCGTGCACCCTCTAGTGGTCGTGCAATTGCACCGAACGAGCCAAAAATAGCTAATTTCGCTATATATTGATTACCGCTTATGCTAGAAAGCTGGTTTTGGGCTTAAAAGATGCGGAAGCAACAAGTTGCTATCTCACTTCCACAGAACTTTTGTCTTAAAAATGAACCGAAAAAAAGTTACAAGCAAATTATTGATTTTTACGCTGTTTTCAGGTAAAATTAGGCACTGAAGCCGTGGCTATGATGCCAAAAGCTTGTAGTGATTGATCTTATGACTGACAACTCCATATTAAAAGCACATAAATTGCAAATCCATATTGAAAACACAAAAACATCAATTCTATATTGAAACAAGATATATTTCAAATATGGATTCACTACCAAAGTATTAGTATGCACAAACTTTAAAATCTTATTTTGTAATAAAGGATTTCATCTGCTTTCGAGATTTCAGTCTTTGTGTGATGAGGCCATCTCTACGTTCAAATCCCGACACATGGGCAATGGGCATATGCTTCGGTCACCACTTTAACGTCTCTTTCCACTGCCTGGTTGTGCCAAGGATGTTTGAGGAGATGACCTTAGATTTTCCAGCTCAAGATATGAAAAGCTTTTGATTGCTGGTGGATGTTCCGCATCTTTTAGATGCAAGTTGACAATTTGGTGGTATGACTTGGCCTTGATGTTTATAATTGGGATTTTGAACAATCTGACTCTAGGGTCAACGCTGTTTTTAGGTTTCGGTTCATTAACATATCCTACTTCTAAGTCGCCAATTGGAATCTGATATTCGGTTTGATCTGCTCATAGTTATAGATTTGCAAGTCTTCTGAGGCCTTCATTATCATCACCGAGCATTCCCCGATGTGCAAAACATGCCTTTTGTTGTAGCAAAGATAGTGCAAGGTTACGAATTGTGTATTAGAAAGCTTTTGTAACATGGGAAACTATGTTGCAGAAGTTTTTAGCACCATCAACAATGGAATTGTGCCTTTTTATTTCAAACCATGACGGAAAATAAACCTCCATGCAGAATTGAGCAAGATAGTTCAGATTGCTTGATGGATGACTTTGTCGTACATAGAAACTCAAAATTCGGCATGTTCTATGTGGGACTGAGTCATCCATAATTGTACCTTTTTATTTCAAACCATGACGGAAAATAAACCTCCATGCAGAATTGAGTAAGATAGTTCAGATTTCCTGATTTTTTTGAGGTTCTATACATAGCATACATGTGCGACAGAGTCATCAATCAAGCAATCTGAACTATCTTGCCTAATTCTGCATGGAGTTTTATTTTCCGTCATGGTTTGAAATAAAAAGGCACAATTCCATTGTTGATGGTGCTAAAAACTAGTGCAGCATAGTTTCCCATATTACAAAGCTTTCTGATACACGAATTCGCAACCTTGCACTACCTTTGCTACAAGGAAAAGCATATTTTGCACATCCGGATAATGTCTTTTGGGAAAGCTCGGTGATGATGATGAAGGCCTCGGAAGACTTGCAAGATTACAACTGTGAGCAGATCAAACAGAATACCAGATTCCAATTATCGACTTTGAAGGAGGATATGTTAATGAAACGAAACCTAAAAACAACGTTGACACTAGAATCAGATTGTTTAAAATCCCAATTATAAACATCAAGGCCAAATCATACCACTAAATTGTCAACTTGAATCTAAAAGATATAGAACAGCCACCAGCAATCAAAAACTCCCCATATCTCGAGATGGAAAATCTAAGGTCATCTCCTCAAACATCCTTGGCACAACCAGGCAGTGGAAAGAGACGTTGAAGTGGTGACCAAAGCATCTGCCCATGTGTCGGGATTTAAACGTAGAGATGACTTAATCAGAGAAAAACTGAAGTCTCAAAAACAGATGAAATCTTTTAATACAAAACATGATTTCAAAGTTTGTGCAGACTAATACTCTGGTAGAGAAATCATCTTCAAAATATATCTTTTTTCAATATGGAATTGATGGTTTTGTGTTTTCAATATGAATTAGCAATTTATGTGTTTCCAATATGGAGTTGTCAGTCATAAGATCGGTCACTACACGCTTTTGGCCTCGTACCCTGCTTCAGTGCCTAATTTTACCGAAAAATGGTCTAAAAATCAATAATTTGCTCGTAACTTTTTTTCTGTTCATTTTTAAGACAAAGTTCTGTGGAAGTGAGATAGAAACTTGTTGCTTCCGCATCTTTTGAGCCCAAAATCAGCTTTCTAGCAGAAGCGGTCAACAATATATAGCGAAATTTGCTATTTTTGGCTCGTTCGGTGCAATTGCACGACCACTAGAGGGCGCACGAGCCCAAAATTGTTATAGAAATTTTTTTTTTTCAATTTGGCACAACATATCAAGTGTCCGTTTTGAAATTCAAAATTTTCCATTTTTCACTCCACCCTATTGTCCACAATCCGGTTACGATCCTTATTTGATACACATGATAAAGTGGTCTTCAATTTGCAGCAAATTGTAATGAATATGATATTATTGCCTGCACTCTCTTGGTAACAAATACATACAACAGTGATTTTGATCATATATTACTATGCATTGATAGTAAATAAAGTGTTATTCCATATTCAGCTGATGGTTCATGTCGGAGTGTCTGGCAGGGCAAGAGCAATCACATTGGAAGAATGTGCCCGAAATACCTCCTATGAAACGTGAGCTGCTTTGCTTTGATTTGTGTCTGGCACAGACAATTGAGTCTGTATTGGGAGAAGATCTCTGCATTGTGGGATACAATGTTTTCTTTTTCAGCAAGCGTATTTTCATGTCTAATAATGATTTCAGAACGATAATTGTAAATGCTGAACTCACTAGGGGCACCGATATTGCACACTCAAACCCCTGTTGCTAGTTGGATGTGCTTAACCTCAAGCAAGTGGCCTTTGTATTCAATATCTTATTGTTGATTATGTTAGCTACGGAACGAGCAAAACCAAAAGACACAACAATGACTAGGCTATCTTAGGTCATCTTCATGCTGGAATGTCTGATCCGATTCCGAATTAGTCACTGTTCATAAGTACTACGTATGACTTACAGAAATGTATATGCAGCTATTCATATCTACCAATTTTCGAATTTGCTATAGGCTTATTCCTATTGAACTCTATTGCAGTAGCCTACATTTACTGTAAATCTGCTCCAGTGTGAACATGACTTTTTAGTAATATGAAACTACCAACTACAGGTGTTACAGCTACATGGTGCAAACAGCACTAAACTAACAGAACTGTGCCTTCCATGGGGAGTTGGTCAACTAGAAAATTTTCAGCTTTGCATATTAGGTTGTAGTTAGAATCTATATCACCCAGGTTCCGGCTTGACATGAAGATCGTAAGGATCATATCGCCGGCACCCGTCTATACCGTTATAAAGCCGGTTACACGCTATTATTAATGTATATGTGTTTGTTTTTGTTTTGAGTATTTATTTTTTTTGCATACTCATTCTGTTTAATCCGGTTGACGAAGAAATAAATCTCTCTCTCTCTTTATACCTACATAATTTTTTTCCAAATGAGATTAGAATTAGAATTACTGAATTCGTTAAAACTGTGAAATTGAATTCATGCTCATAAGAATGAGAATCGCAAATGTTTCTACAGCAAGCTTGGCTTGTCATGCACGATACAGTTCTCCTGCAGCGTTTTCAGGAAAAGCAGAAATTAGATTAGAATTAACATGAGTTCATAGAAGCATTTCACATAATAGATTAGAATTAGATTACGAGCATTTCGCTCTTAGTCATTAAGACAACTAGAATTATCTAGTTGACTAAGTCTGATGGCCATTCTCAGCATCTTCTTAACTTGCGTTTTCTTCATAATGGTTTGAGGATCATGGCCAACTTACTAGAATTATTTAGTAGGGCTATTCCAAGTCTGCTTCCATAGTCTAATACTAAACGTCCATTAAATACTACGAGCAATCAAAATCCTAATGGACAATAGCAAGCAGAACTTGATCCTTAATTGCAGCCATCACCATAAGTTGTTTTTAAGAAGGAGGAAACAATTGATAGCTTGATGAGACGTGTGCAGTTGTGTACCTCCATCTGCATTCACTTTGCATATATTTCATAAACATTTACTCGAACTAGGACTTTCTTATCAGATGGGTTTCGTTTGCGTTGTTTTCAGTAGCTGCCTATGCCCTATTCTGGTATCAAAACTCAGCTTGTGAAGAGTGCTTTAGTGTTTTCCCATTACCAGGGAATCATTCACAATATAATATGATGGGCTTCAGCTCAGAGAACAAAACACTTTAACCCTGCATTACATGTGACTTGGCCTTGAATCATAAAAATATGTACAAACTACTGGATTCGCAAAATGCATAAGTAGAACTAAAACGCAACTAATGACTGATAATACGAATTAGTGAATTACAAATTATTTAAGAAATATTGGGGATAAAATCGGATTTTCAAAAGGCCTGGGTTTTGAGTTGAAATGGGATGGGTCCCGACCTGCTAACCCACTCCCTGGCTACGGCACCGTTAGTAGCGATGACTATGAGCTAGCAATGGCTGCAAGAACATCACACAACAGAACACCGGTATCGCAATTCACGCCAAACAATGACATACGTTTTCCTGTTGTTCTAGAAGTAAATTATTTTAAAACGTGTAACTAGAACTAGAACTACTCGAACAACCAGTAACTAGTTGGCAGTCAACGAACTAGATTGCCAGTTGTGTAAGAATGAACGCGTAGCTTATTTTGAAATTCAATTTACTTGGTTAACATCATTTTGGTCTCCTTGACCATTTCAATTCAACGCAATCTTCTCCATGCTGACTTTTCGTATTTTCAGTCCCGACGTAAAAGGAAGGTGTCCAAAGAAAAATTGTTGTAAAAAGTCCGGCCCCGACTGCATTGAGAGTCTGTTGGATTTGCGAAAAGTTGCGGAAGAAGCCAAGGAAATGGAGCCGGACATCCAGATCGAAACGTCCCACGATGCTGGAAGGTGATATGTGTAAATGGTTGATGTGTTGCTACCAGGGTTGCAACCAAGTCACAAGTTAATCTTACTTTTATAGTTTTGACTCGAGTCATTTTCAAGGCGACATCGAGGACACCGAGTCCCATTCATTGTGTTTGCTATTCATTTTTGAGTTCAAATCAATCCTTCTTTTACAACTTTGCTCAGGTGATATCGAGTGCCTCTTACTCATAATATTCCAGGGTACTAATTTTCCGAAGCTGCGAAGTTATTACAGTTGAGAATTTTGAATTCACAAAAATAGCCTGGACCAGTGATTCCCAACCGCGGCTCCAAGGAAGCCTTTTTGTGGATCTGATTGACCTCTAAATATGCCACAAAATATAATTGACTACCCTTGTTGTTTGTTTCTGGGAATAGTTATAGTCAATTTCTGTATATGAATGCTAAAATGCGGGATATTTGTTATGTCTAAAGCCGTCCAAGGCTGAATCTGAAACCGGGAAATAGAATTCTTGGAGACAAGCGTCGAATGGATGAATCCCTGCCAGACAATGATATATCTTCTTGGGTTCTGCTGGTCTGGACCTTTCTATATCGTCTCAGTGAAGAGTAAATTTCGACAGAATTTCACTAACATCAAAATGACATCTTATAGTCGAGTATAAATTGCAATAAATCCAATATTACTAAGCGTATAATCCCCGCAAACTTGTGCATTAGGTACTGGAATGTATGAAGACTGAAAAGCTATCACATAACGACATGTATGTTGTAATAACGATATGCATTTTCATTTCAATGTATAGCACTCGCCAATCTGCGTCTATCAATGCTAAAATAACCGATATAAAATCAGTCAATGTACATTGTGCATGATTTTGAATTAGCTGGATGCTGAGATTCAGAGGTAGGCTAGCTACCTTTAAATTTTCATTATAAGTAGCCTACTCGAGTGTTCTCATGCGGCTCCATACGTACTCTGAAATTTGAAATGCGGCTCCGACATCCGAAAAGGTTGGGAACCACGGGCCTGGACGGTGGGTAGTCCCAGAGTTATCAAACTCAAATAACTTCGCTTCAATGGGTTGGAATTGTGTCAAATTTGTTTTCCATCTTATTTGTAGACAACTCTATAATTTCATGGGGTTGACAGTAAATTTTGAAAAAAGTAATTGAAAATATTTTGTAATAAATTCAAAATTTTTAAAGTTGGAATTGAATCAAATTTGGTGTGCAGCGTTTATTTATGCAACCTAACAATCTATTCAGTGAATCATCTGTGTAATCTGAAGAGACTTTTTTTTAACAACCCCAATATATATAACGCGCAATGACATATATTGCACTTTGCACTTCAGAGAAAATGACTTGAGTCTAGAAAAATTGCGAGTCGAGTCATGACTTTCATTTACAGTGTTACTTGTACTTCAACTGTAGTACCAACGGTGATTGCTTTGACCACTTCTACATATTGTATAGTGACTGATCTTTAATATATATTTACAGATACCTTTGTGAATACATATACTACACGTCGCTACAATTACAATTGGGATACAGCGCGTTTATCCACGTTCCGCCGTTGAAAAGAGTTTATACCGACAAGCAGCTAGCCGACGGCATCCGCGCTGTTATTTTAAAGATGATTCAACAAATCCAAGAGAAGAGTTGATGTTTCAAAAACTCATACCTGTGCAGAAGTGATATCAGTATTTCTTGAACTTTTTAACGTTGATCCAACGCGTTTGGATCAGTGTCGATTTATGCGTTATTTTAATAGCGAGTGTTATTCGCATTCATGGCGAGTGTGCTACTGTCACATACATGGAAATGTGGAGGCTGTCTGCCATGGAATTGCCTTAAAACCTCACATTCTGTAGCGCTATTTGTGATAACTTGTAAACTTGGATCTTCTGAACTAATTTCTTTATTGGTAACGGCTTTAGTTACAAAAACGATGAAAGTTGACACTCGGATAAGAACTCAGACAACTTGGAACTTGGCCAATATGAAATCTGTGTTGTTCAAATATAACTTTTTTCTTTAAATATTACCGTTAGGATGGCTAAAAGTCCCTGCACACCAAATTTGGCTCAATTTCAACCCGTAGAAGCAAAGCTATTGTGGTCGGAATTTTTTTCAGATTTTACTGACAGCCGCATTAAATTGTGTAGTTGTGTAGCATCGTTTCTTTTTTGGACGTCTTAACAATTTCATGGGGTTGAAAGCAAAATAGCCTCGCTGCTGCGCATTGGAATTGACACAAATTTGGTGTGCAGCGTTTTATCAAGCTTGCCGCTTTACTGTTATTTGTCATGTAAATTGCTTTATCATAACTACACACCGTTGTCCATGTGCAGAATCCGCTATTAATTTTGGTCACATGTAGTTGTAACCAGGGCTGAGCAAAATAATCTTCCACAGTGAAAATACTATTGAAATTATCATTTTTTGAGGATAAATAATTTACTCTTAGCGCCATGGAGTGTGTAATTTTGGTACTCCACTCGAATCATTGGAATTAATGCTCGATTCAGATTGAACTACTCGAGTCATTGTGCTCACCCCTGGTTGTAACACAGCTTGGTGTTGATCTGAAATATTATATTCAAAATTGACGGGCGGCTGAATTGTACACTGCTGTTGTCGTAGACAAGCTTGGAAATTGAAAAATGATCATGCTGACTCATAAGTGTTATTGCTCGTTTTGATATGTTCCGTACATAACGAAAGATTTCCTTTCTGTGAGTTGTTTCACCAGAAAGCATTACTTTTGCAACTGGAAATGTAGCCTTGTACCCTGACACGATCCATGTTTGCTTTGTTGGTAGAGATGTAGTTTTTATACGCAATGTCGCCACTCTTTCTGTTCCGTAACTTGTTATGATTCTTGTTTTTGATATTTATCGCGAGATTTGGGTGCCCGTTGTAGGTTACTTCCAAAGAATGCTCCAACTATCATCCTCTCAATAGTTACTTGCTGATGCTCACCTTGCGTGTTGTGCATACACTAGAGCCTGGCCGATATCTGATTTAAAAGTCGATAAAACCAACAACTAGGAACTTACCAATAATCCCGATATATTCTCGCTGTTGTGAGGAGAGTGAAAATTAGTGTATTAAAAGTGGTCGGAGATGATCGCTTATCCAGCAGTGATTGGTTACGCGTGTTTTCCATTGAATATATTTTGCCGATAATTCATGGCTGCGGACTGTCTCGAGTGCAAGTACCTACCTTTTCGGACTTGGAAGGGATAAATCAGTTTTTATTAATATTTTCATCATTTCAAAACATCACAAGACTGCGATACAATGAAAAGGTAGGAAGGTGTCGAAGCAACTTGGAGTAGCCTTAAAGATAAGAAGCCCACCTTGGCCTAGGCGAAGTAAAGAAGAGGCATGCACACTAGCGGTTTCGACTTGGCGCCATTGTAGTTTTGATCCTTGTAATTTACTAATTGGTCAATGGTCATTATCATTTTACTATAACTTTTATCGTATCATGCACCACAAGGTTGCGATATAATGAAAAGATCGGAAGGTGCCGAAATACTTGGGAGTAGTGTTTTAACCAAACACTCACCTTGGGCTACAGCATGTAAATAAGAAGCGTGCACACTGTATTTAAGAAAGGATAACAGATAAGGTAACGACGAAAATGGATGAGGCATGTGTGTTGTGAGAGAAGTGAGTCATTCGATTGTTCGTCTCACTGATCCTCCACTTATACTTTGCCGCGTATATACTCAAGCAGTGCTTTTCAACCTATTTGAGCTCCATTCGCACTTTTTTGTAAAATAAATTTCGTTCACACAAACTAACCGAAAATTGTTATACAAAAAGAAGATGAAGATACTTAACAACATTTTGTTCAGATGTGCAACAAATTGGCTAAGCTATCAAGTGTCTCATTAAAAAGGCAACTATTTTCGCTCGTTTTGAATTAAACTATTTCACTATATGCGTAAGGTTATATGGACCAATCGGAAATTGTGAATCTTAATTACTAGCTCCAGCGCCTGCTTTAGCAGGACGCAGTGCTCGCAAGAAGCCATTTGGTTGAGATTCTAAATAAAGGGATTAATTTTACAGACTTATGTATATCGACAAGTCATGTAAAAAAGGCAATGTTGGCCAACCGATGATTCTCCGACAACTTGTTTTTCATCAAGCAAATTCACACGATCATTGCAATCCATTTCTGTGACAAGATTTTATATGCCAGGTAAATTTAATTCACCTGTATAAAATGTCATCTCTTACCGTCAGTGGATCTTGAGAATCTAGTAGGCCTACCTTCGAATTTATGGGGGGATTCGAGACATCAAATGATGTTGGAATTGCGTTCGGCTTCAATTTCACGCGACCGTCAATGAACTTCCTTTCAAATTGACCGGCTTCGAAGTGTTTCTAGAGTTTACTTGCGCTAATCAAACGATATTCAATTAAAATCCCAATATAGCGACAAACTTCGCAAAGTCGAGAAATCTGTGATGGCGTTCATTGATCTCACCTGCATTTTATTTTCATCTTCGCCTCCTCTCTTCATCTGCTGGAAATAGATATGAAGCATCTTTGGATGCGCAATTCGGTGCAGCACAGAAATACATTTTGTTATGGTCGGACCTGCATAAAAATAACCAGCAGACAACGAATTGGCTTCAGGTTTGTCTCTTCAGTTGCTGCTGCGTTACATACAATGCCGTGACGTAGCAATGACCGCGCACTTCCTGTCCTCCTACATTCTTTGGGATTAACCATGATTATTTGATGGCACTTACCATGGCATGGTGGAAACGTCCACAGACTTTTCAAAATACACCCCATTACACTTGTAATACTATAATCAACATTAATTGGGTATAGAATAAACCGAGTATCGACAGAAGGTTAAATCAATAAAAATTAATTTATACACCAAACGAAAACATTATCTATTTCAAATCATTGTTACTCAAGCTGTTATAAGTATAGAGTCAGTTGTGGATTCCTCCAAAATTTCACGTATGTTTGAAGCGGATTCGCCTTTCACGATCTTTTTCGGAACCTCATCTCCGAGAAGCGCAGGAGGAGGAGGTGACCGTCATTATCAACCCCCCACCAAACTCCCTTGAAGCCTGTCTTGTTGAAGTTTCCGTTCAGGTTGCTGTTGCCGTGGTACCACCAACCTCCTTCGTATTCAGAAGCGCAATTGCCTTCATTACTATCGTGATCCATGTCTTTCGTCGAGAATTGTCGATTGTTGTGATATGCGAGAGCATCGTAGGTCGCATTCCCGGAGAATCCGGATACCTGCAGTCTGTAGTTGTCGGATCCGGGGCCGACGCTGAAGTTGCTGAAAAAGAAAATATCCGGATACTCTTTAGCGACCACTAGCGGCTTTTAAAATGGGTCACCAACGAATTTTGTGCCAGTGTGACGTCATACTGCTTTTTATTATATAGGAATCTGTCTTTTTGCTACATTTGCTCAAAGAGCCATGCATCGATATCGACTATTGCGTCACAATCGAAGTTCCGTGACGTCGTGGTGCACGAAATTTAAGTATTATTGCGACACCGACACGGACTGCGAATTGTTGTAGTCGCTTTTGAAAATTTATTGCTAAATAAGATGCGAATTAAGTGGAATTATTTAAGAACATAGTGTATCATCAATAGCGATTATTTCACGTTTTTATGCGCCTTCGTCATCATTGGCTCTAACTTGAGAGCCAAAACAGATAATATATGATGAACCGTTGCTTCAAACTCGCCTGTATTTTACCGTCCAATGAATTCCTGTGTCTTTTGTGATCAGGTTGATTTCTAATTCCATATCTCCTTCCTTCGTCCTTTCTTGCAAGTTCTCGAGCCCTGAAGACACGAATTTATGGAAGGCGTTGGTTTGAATCGAGCTACGTTGCCACAAGAACAAGCTTTATTACAGAGGTCATAATCAAGATAAGATCGACGGAAACCTACAACTTGAAGAAATAAGATTGAAAACCTTCCTACCGAGCCACAAATCTCCTTCACAATCCCCGAATCCATTTTTGTAATCATCCCAACCTCGATAGAAATCCACGTTTCCGTTTATTCTGCGCTGGAAAACCTGCAACGAAATTCAGCTAATAATTATAATAATCAAAGTTTCAGAAATGTCATCAATGCTATTCCATGAGTGTGTTTAATATTGCGGTTCAAACCTTATTTTGCAGTTCTGTACATAATGGAGCAAGTTAGCTTATGGCGTTGCAAAGGAAAAATTTTAATGCTACATACAGTCCATTCCTCGCTCGCATTGCAGTTCTTCCTGTCATCTTTCATTTTGAGAAGTTCCTTCTGCATCTCCGACATTCTTCCCGGACCCTTCATGAAACGCACACAGATTATAAGCTTCAGCGGTGACGTCAACTACTATACCAACCCCACAGTCCCCCTTCGAGATCCATTTACCGTTGACGTATCTTCTCACGCAGAATTTCGCTAAAAAAGAGAAACTACTATCCGATTCGATTTAGAAAACAAATTCCTCGTACCTGACGACCGAAGGTAGATCGCGAATCCGAACACGAAAAGAATCCAAATCTTTAGCGAAATTTTCATGAGGAAATTTTCTATTTAGTATCAGCTGCCGCAACGTTATTGCGTATTAAACTAAATAAGATAGTAGGCCTACGTGGTGATGGATGAATGTAAAGGTTCACAAGTTATGCGACCGACTTCAGGTGAGTCACAAAAGCAAATGCCTTTCTTAGCTCTGTGTTCTATGCTTGAGTCCGGATATCTAGTAAAGTTAGTATTCATTGAGTATAAGTATTATCGACCGTTTCTATTTATTACACAAACGAAAAATATTTTCACTATATTTATTAATTACATTGTTTTATGCACAACCGAACAATACGTGACAATGACGCAAACCAATGACGCACAACCAGGGTGCACCATGATCTTCGTCTTTTGTGGAGAATTGCCGATTGTTATGATACAAAAAATTACTCGGTCGTTGATGCACAGTGGCTGGCGCAGTGACGCTCTTACCTCGAGCGTAATCTGGCGATTCAAAAAAATTATAATCTATATTGGTACATATCTGGGGAAGAACAAACGTGTCTTTATTAGATATATCATAATTATAGGGCGATTTTTTTGACATGTCACAAACAGTTAAAATTTTGTCAATAATATTGTAGCGTTAGGTCAAGAAATTGTCAAAATATTTTTACAACCTGCATTCGTTTGAATCGTAGAATTTTGCACTGTCTGTGAACTTATCATTTGACATTTTGCATCTTGTAGCCTACTTTATAGGCCTATCCTTGCATACGACGGCCAGATGAAACAAATAGGTTGACTGGTGTGATGCTCAACGTACCGCAACAAGTGTAGCTCGAAAATAACTTTTTTTTCCTGATCCCGGCGATTCGTTGATTAAATTGTTAGGTTGCCTAAAAAACGCTGCCCACGGAATTTGGCTCAATTCCAACCAGTATACGCCGACGCAGAGCCAATTGAAATTTTCGAATTAACTATAAAAATAAAATATAAAATTAAACCCATGAAATTGTTGAGCTGTGGTTGGCCTTGAAATGAACGACTCTCATTGGCTTGAACTCGCTCGTTTCTCACCCCTACACACCAGTGTTGGGATGACTCGAGTCATGACTTGACTCGAGTCAGACTCGAGTCACTTTTTCGTATGACTTGACTTGACTCGAGTCACTTTGCTAAAATGACTTGACTTGACTTGACTCGGCGTATCAGAAATGTGGATTGACTCGTGACTCGGAGCAAAATTCACGAGTCAATTTCAAGTCATCAAGTAATCAGTGTCGATAAAAATCACTGTATCTGGCATATGTGTCGGATTGTTCGCGTAACGCTGGTGTAACCCGTGAGAGCGACCAATCATTCAATGATCGTGCGTTTTACTGAGCCTCCATTGTTCTCTCACATATATATTGATCGCAAACGAAGTAATCGAAGCTTACAGCCTACGTTGTCGTAAACTAGACTTTAGTAAAGTAGTTTAATAGAAAAAATGTCTATATCTGTTCTGTGTTCTGAACTTGACCAAACCTCGTGTTTTATTGAAATTGAATTTGAAAATAGTTTATACAGTCCTCAACCATTATGGCGCAGGCTCGAATTGTATCATATCGATTTACAAAAGGGTAATGAATTGCATCTTACTAATTCGTTTCTCTATTCTCTATTTTTGCTGGTTACTATAAACTGAGGCTGTGCAATTACGTAGTTTATTAGTTCTACTTATATGTGAGCGATACAGCACCTTACTTGCGTGCATATTTAACTCTATATTCCTTCATCAGTTCAAAATCAATGACCACTCAATCTGTATTTCAGACAGCTAGCAAAATACAATGACGTAATCACGCCTCATACCTCGAAAATTCAATTTGACTTGAATTGTGACTTGACTCGTGACTTGACTTGACTTGACTCGACTTGACTCGAGTCACTACCAAAAATCAAGTGACTTGACTTGACTCGAGTCACCTTCGAAAATCGATTGACTTGACTTGACTCGAGTCAAAATGTGCAATGACTCGAAATGACTCGTGACTCGAAGGTAGTGACTTGATCCCAACACTGCTACACACTAGTTGATCCCAACGGTTTTCGACCATGTTTTCCAGGAAAACCAGTCAGATAAATCTTATCACAATGAATTCTCATGATGAAGTCATATTTCTACGTGTCTCGCTTATTGGCTACAGTACCCAACACAGTCACCTTGGACGTGTGAAAACTATCGCAGGATTTTTTACAATAAATTCAACAAATATTCTAACCGTGTCGAGCCAAAATTAACCCTTTGCGGTCCTTACTTTATGAAACCTTGAAGGGGTAAAATTTGCGTTACAGTAACTTCCAAATGTCAGTCTGTAATGATGGTATATCCTTGTGCCTAGCTCTAATCGAATAATAGTTATTACGAAAATATGATGATTGTTAAAGGTCAACTGCATCTTCAAAAAGACTTTTGCTTATTTCATACATTATGTCGCTAGCAATATGAATAAAATAATAAAAATTGTAATTTCTGCATAATATTGAAGTAATTTAAATTATAAATCGAAAAGCCAAAAAACGGAAACGAAACCATTCAGCCATGAAATGACGTCATGTAACTGACACAACAGAAGTCTTGATACCTGGTTTGCATAAGGTTATCCCTGTTGCTGTGGATTTGAGTATTTCAGTGTGATCGTGAAAGCTGTTAAGAAGATGAGGAATGGAGGTAGACGTTATGTCGCGTATGGCTGCTACAATACGCAATATGCGGTACTCAAAGTGTCCTTACATCGCTTTCACAAGCCATATGCCGGCAGCCGACCGGACGCCTATAGCTGAACGGTGCGGAACACCGTGAAGACCAAAATTGCGCTCAGAATCATATTTATGCGCGGATCACGTCCAACCATCTTGCTTCAATGAAGTATCCGCGATACACAAGCTAGTTGACTACCGAACACAGGCAACTATCGCATGTACTCCCGTCCACACTTTATTTTCACGGAGGAATACCGGTACTCCTCTGAAGCTACGTACTGTCCGAAATCGGTAAGTGAAAATGTATTGAGTCAGCTAGTACTATAAGAGTGTAACTAACCGTTTCTATTAGTATTGACTGTGGTGGTAATGAAAGTAGTTATTGTTTGCACTCAAGTATACATCACATGTAGAATTAAGTATATGCCTTCAATAACTTTTGAAGTGGAAGTATTCTAAAATTAAGCCACTTCACTCATTGAATGAAGTAGTGGCATTAGTTACTGAAAAGGGATTATGTAACCAGCTGACTGCATGACCTGATGGTTACATCGCTGACCACCTTTTATGGACTCCGTGGATAATTGAAAAGGACGCGACTCGAGCCAAAACTATAGAAGTGAGATTGACTTGTGACTCGGAAATTTGCGACTTGGCTACAACCCTGATAAAATCATAGACTGATGAAGCCGTAGCCTATAAGTAAGGAAGCCTGCTTATCATGTAAGCAGCAAAAGCAACAAGATAATACCGATGATCCATTACTATATCGTAATCTATGTCCCTCTCAAGATGTTGGCAGCTCAGCGGAGATGAGAAAGTACCAGTATCACCATAACTGTCGTAAAGTACTGTGTTAACTGTTCAAAACAACCCTTATAAGATTTCACAACCCTTATAAGATTTCACCATATTCACAAGCCATACGCATCATTGTAGGATGCAGTTGGCAATCCTTTATTTAATGATACTTAAGAATACAACGTTTGGAATACTGCCTTCAATCTGACTGTGTTTTAACACCTTGTGATATTTTTTGCCTTCTCTAGATTACTGCAATGAAGAAGTCAATGCACTCATCAAAACAAGACCAGGAACGGCAGAGTTCATCAATTTTATTTGAGTAGCGGCATCGTCAAAATTAGCTCGGATGATGATATTGCTGGACACAAAATCCGACATATTTCTCTTCCTGATACAGTAGCAGTGTTGATGGATTAGTTTGTTGCGTTTACTATTTTCAATAAAACTATTTTCATTCACAATGAAGCATTTCAAAATTAAAATCCTTTGAAACTACTGGATGTGACTTTTGATCGGATGGCAGTAACGACATGCGCAGGCAGGATTTTCCGTGTTGTTTTCTGCAGAATCCCCATAGCAATCGGACGAAATTCCTGTGCAGTGTTTCTCAGCTTCCTGAAAAGTGTAGTTGTGTTAGGAAATTACTTGGCAAATGACTCGCCGTTTCATCTTAATGAGGCTCATTCACTCATGCATCAAACTAGATGTTATAATTCTGTGGCCATAATCCTGTTCATATCTATAGTAAAACATCTTCAATGCATCACCATCCCAACAAGCTGATTGAAATCATGGTAATGCTGTGATTCACTCTTATTCTGTCAGCACAAACTCTCCCTGATAGTTGGCATTTAAGCTGGCAACCTCCATATTAACACCTGTGATTGATTGTAGCAAGATTCCTAATTGAAACGAGGTAATCCACCAAATTATACATAGGCAGCTACCATACTGCATTTCATTTAGCTTTTACGCTGATCACACTACAGATGACCAACCGACCCATCATTATACGAAGCTGATAGGGGTTCCACTGATGTGGGATCGAGCGAATCACCACCTGAAGCGCGTCCGCATTTCATACTTACATTCAAGTACTCAGACTCAGTTTTAACACCATACAAGCGAGTCCTTCGCCTTACAACTAACTCAAATATTCGCCCAGCGTCTTGGCGAACACACATATCCGCTGTGGTGAGAATAGAGATGTCATGTACTTGACGTCACAATGCACATTCTGCTTTTTCTGTAAACATGCCAATATTGGGACTTTCAGTCAAAATTACGGCAATTTCCGATTGAGTTGAAACACGGAAAGTCGGTAATTTCGGTATAAAAAAATGTTCTGAACATGATTCCGCAAAGTTGTCTATAGAGATGCAGTTGACCTTTAAGCGAAAGAAAGCAGAAAGTCAATCCGGATTTGCATTCGCACCACATTCGTCATTCGCACAAGTACGAAGCGTTACTCAGGTTGAAAGGCAGTACTTTTTAGGGTTGTTCAGATTTGAGCAATTTTTTGGAAACTTGTTTTGCGTAATTCCAAATGATAGTTTAGTGCATAAAAACACCTCTAAAACCGATTTCGATCATTTTTATCGCGGTCTTCCTTGCGCGCAAAGCCCTCAAAGACCCACGAGTCAATTCTCCTTACTTCTGACGATCCACCAGAGTGTTTACGTCATATCTCTATCTGTAGTGTTGACCGTGTCACTGGTTTGGAGCTTTTGTGAAGTTATCAGTTCAAGACGGCTATGTAAGGATGGGAAATATATCTGTATTCATAACTGTACTGAAATGCAGTCCTATAAATGCCAGATGTATCTTCGTTATACCATGCAGAACCGGTCAATCGTGTTCATGGGAAACATGTATTGGTTGCACGTTTGTTATGAATCGTATACCGAAGAAGCACCATCGTGTTGTGATTGTGAGTCGAACTCGAGAACAGATGCGCAGATATTTCCAGCTGGTGTTAAGCTAGTAAATGTTACTGGAAGGTATGTCAGTAATCTTTGCCTCAATTTTAGTGTTACTGTAAAATACTGGGCGCTTCTTCGATATACGCCCCAGATCGAAACAGTGCTCCCCATGACACCAACAAATGTTTCACATGAACACAATAAAATTTATAAACGTCAAAATAAATTGCTTTTTTGGCCTTTGTTGTGGAAGGGGGATATTATGGTTGGAGGAGAGGGAGATATTAAGACTGGGAGGGAGGGAGGGAGGATTTTAGGGTTGAGTAGAGGGGGATATTAGGGTTCGAGGAATGATGGATATTAGGGTTGGGAAAGGGGGATATTAGGGCTGGGTTAGGGTTAGGGTTAGGGGGATATTAGGGAGAGGGGGATATTAGGGTTGGGGAGGGGGGATATTAGGGTTAGGGGATGGGTTTCGAGTTAGGGTTAGAGCTGGTCAGGGTTAGGAAATGGGGATATTAGGGTTAGGGGATGGGTTTAGAGTTAGGTTAGAGCTGGGTTAGGGTTAGGAAATGGGGATATTAGGGTTGGAGGGGGGGATATTAGGGTTGGGGCGGGGGATATTAGGGTTTAGAGTTAGGGTTAGACCTGGGTTGGGGTTAGAGCTGTGTTAGAGTTAGGGTAACCCAAGAATAGGTTTGGAGTGCGGGACACGATATTCCACACTCTCCCGACCATAATATCCCCAACCCTAATCTTTGGATACCCTAACACCAACTTTGACCCTAACCCACCTCCAACCCTAATATCCCCCTTCCCCAGCTCTGATCCTGGAATACCCTAACACAACCCTAATATCCACCTACCCCCAACCATAATCCCCCCCAACCCTGATATCTCTAACCCCAACTTTGACCACATCCAACCCTAATATCCGTCTCTCCACAGGCAAAAAAACAATTTATTTTGACGTTTATAAAATTTGATCGTGTTCATGGGAAACACTTGCTGGTTACATGTGAAGCACTGTTTCGATCTGGGGCGTATATCGAAGAAGCGCCAAATACTGAGTTATCCAATTTGCTGGTAGGCTAGAATTTGGTTGAAGAAGAATGTCTGAAACAAAGCGGAGAAAGGTTGTCTCGGACCCACCAAGAACGAGATCGAAGTCTGGTCATTATTTGATTGGATATTCCTCTGAGTGTATTATTCACTCCAAGTTACCCACTCTATGCCAAGTTCTACAGTATTTGCTTGACTCAACTGGAACGCATGAACTTGTTTCTAAGCTTATTCTATGTTCCTGCTTGGCTGGACTGCAGCATTGGGCGTGACGCGCCGGTAAACGACTTGCGGTTCATTCAGGAGATACGCGGTTACGCAACTACCGATGAAGATGTTGCTGAATCTGCTCTCAATAAGTTGAAGAAGCATCCATGGTACATTGTGGAAGAAACTGTGGTTTATGCCTTGTTCTCAGAAAAAGAAAGTTGCGATACCAGAAAAAGCATTGCAAGCCGCCTACTGAAAGTTGAAAAACCGCAATCTTATTGACGTGGGCCACCCATTCTCTCGTCAGAAAGGACTATAGATGATAACACCACTTTGGCTGATTTAGTGGGCCCTCAGTCATGGCATTTGTTCAACGAATTTGAGTGTTCTGGAGAATGGTTGAATCAGCCTGTGGAACAATGGCCTCAGTATGAATCATACAATGAAATGAGCCATTTTGTAAGTAATGTCAAAGTCGTTAATGACGCTGCTGAACGAGGAATTAAAACTCAACACCGACTTTGCTTCGATCATCACAGATGATGAGCGCCAAAAGAAAAGTCTGCTCCAAGTTGTTGAGCTACACCGTCAGAAGTATCACAACTTCAATAAATCCACACTGAAATCCTATAAGCTTGCATGAGACTAGAGCCTGTTGTTATCCACTTTTTGTTTTTATGCTTACCTAATTCTCAACATGTTCTTCAATGATAATAACTGTATTTTGATCTTTCACAATTGTCTAAGTCACGTAAATGGTCGGCCTACTATGTCCGGATTTGTGTTTGCCTTATTCTGCTTTTCAAGTTTGATAATGCAAATTTCCTTACAATAAATTCATCAAGTTTCAGAAACATAGTCTGTGCCAGATTTCTTTTTCTTATGTTAACTCAGTTGTAAGCACATACCATAGTGGTTGACGACAATGACTAAAATGTATTGAGATTATTGTTTCTGTTTCCGTAAGAACACCATGGACGTTTTCTGACAGAATGCATTGGTAGTTGATGATCAGGACCCCCATTTAGACTTAACTGTCATGATCTTTTGAGAAGAAGCCTAGTGTCGTGAGCTTTTGAGATTTGCATTCTGGCCGTATTCGCTACTGTGACAACGTCTTGGACAGGACAGGCCTGAGTTTTTGTGTTCGGAGGTGGGGGGAGGGGGGGTGTCAACTTTCTTTCAGACTTATTAGATACTGCAAACCTGATGCGGATTAGGTGAATTGGAGCTACTATAAAGGTGAAATTACATTCATATACAATATGCCTTTGATTAACATTTACAGAGTTGAAACCGGCTGAAAATGCCTGTATTCGTTCATACGTAGGCCTACCACCCGGCTCCCTATACCAAATACGGGAAGGTGAAACGCATTTGGCATGTATAGGAATGTAGGTAAGTTCAATTGTCAAAAAGATGATTCAACCTGATATTTCCCAGCCCTACTCAGCCGTTTTCTACCGCAAACTTCACAAAAGCTACAAACCAGCAATGGTGAATCGTCGCTAGTAAGGAGAATTGGCCTGTGGGTCTTTGGGGGCTCTGCGCGCAAGGAAGACCGCGATGAAAATGACCAAAATCGGTTTAAGAGGTGTTTTTATGCACTAAACTATCATTTGGAATTATGCAAAACGAGTTTCCAAAAAATTGCCCAAATCTGAACAACCCTAGACTGCTTTTGGATGGCCCAACAGCCTCTCGTCGCCTCCAAGTCAATATTGCCAGCATTCTGTTGTTTATCTTTTTTCCTTGTTTCTTGGTGTGACGAATAAGAACCGATATTTGACTGCGAGCGAACCAATCAATAACGTTAATTAGGAGGAATCTAATCCGAAACGCATAGCCGTAACGACAATTTCTATGCGCAAAAGGTGCAGTCAGTGTGAGTTTGCATTCGTGATGTTGCAGAAATATGTCAGGGGCTTTTCCGCCACCGATCACGACTGAGCTTCCGCAGATTCGAGCTGGTACACAAGGAGAAGTGAAAAGCACGTCTATTTTGAAGCTACGCTCACTGGCTGTGGAATTTCAACATCGCTGTAATGTGGACGATCTATTACAGGAGCGGGCAACATACGGCCCGCGAAGGGATTTTAAGCGGCCCGACGAGAGTTTCCGATCTTACATGATAACGTGGCCAGCAGCCGGACAAAGGTGGCCATGAAACTACTCGTTCTGTTCGGGTCTACATGTATTTTCAACCATGAAAATGAACAAAGCTGCGCTCCAATCTAGCTGATGCTCATGTACTATCTTTAGTCTTTACCAAGGGTTTCTATGTCCGACATGCAACCATATGAGCTCAAAGCACTTGTCGACAACTTTGATCGACCACAAATATCACTGACTTCAATGGCTATTGTAGTAACCTAAACTGCGTACGAAATACAAGCAATTTTTACTGAATGAATACTAACTAGTCAGCCCTCACCGTTTACCGGACCACGACCTGACATATCGATCTCGCCTTTCGTCACTTGCAAGATGATTTTATCGCTTGCCATTTTATATATATCTTCTTTCACTTTCACTCTGTGTGCACTGCATGCCTCCTCTTTACATCGCCTAGGCCCAGATCTGATGTCAAGGACTACTCCCTGTCGTTTCGGCTTCATTCATTGTATTGCAGTCTTGTAATGTTTTGAAGTGATGAAATTTTATGAATAAACTCGAACTTGAACGTTATTAAATTCATTAAATACTGTTTTTGGCGTTTATGTTTTCAAGTTAAAATTCACGTTATATGTGAATTATTCCTTTTAGAGGTGGATGATTTCACGATTACTGTATCGGTTTCGGAATCCGGCGCGCCAAGTACTTTATTTTCCTATACCCGGCCCGCGGACCGGAGAAGTTGCCTGACCCTGATATATTACGTTCCATAATATTCCATACCGGACCACGACCTGACATATCGATATCACCTTCCGACACATGCCACCTCATTTTATCGCTTGTCATTTTGTATTGTCTTCTTTTATTCTCCATCCAGCGTGCATGTACATTGTGAAATTGTGCATATCTCCTCCTTACATCGCCTAGACCAGTGGTTCCCAACCTTTTTCGACCCATCGCCCCCTTTTCAAGGTCAACACCGATTTGTGTACCGAAAATTGGGCATACAAACTGTAATCACCGGCGGGTTGACTAAAAAAAATTCTTAATAAACTGAGCCCAGGCATTCGCTATACGCATTTCCATTGACTCTCAGGGAGCGAACGTTAGTAACGTGGTTAACGAAGTTAGAAACGTGTGGCAATAATTCTGGCGTATTTCAATATCGCAGTGACAATATATTCCGATGAAACTGCGGTTGGAGTAATTAGGCAATGTTACTGTGTACATGTCGGGTTGCATTTAAAACAAAATTCGATTTAAAACAAACATGGTTTTTGTTGTTTTTTAAAGCAGCGACGTCGCGAATTTTCAATTGTGACGCCGTAGTGGATCGACATTGACAATTGAAAATTTAGGGTAAATATAGCTCCTTTGACGACATATATGTAGGCCTACTATTAATGTTGAACCGACTATTATGAGGGTTCCAACCATCCCATATCGATATACGTCGGCTATATATGGTGGTAATTGTCCGTAGGCTCATACAATATGTTTTTGGAAAGTATTTACACAATTATGGCATGATTTTACAACTTTAAAAAAAGCTTTTTTTTAAAGGCCTTTGTTTAAAATACTATGTGACCGTTTGTTTTAAATAACGCAACCCTATGTAAATGTAACTGCTCGTGTGTCATCAAAGACTGAACGGACTCATAAGAGAGAGAGAGAGAGAGAGTCTTTATTTTCATCAAACCAAAATACATAACACACGGCAGTGGTGGTGGTACCGAAAATATGCATGCACAGTATTCGGTATTAGATAGGAATGATCGATAAGACCGTGAAGGTCATCTAGTCTGATCACACCAGCATCAAACAGGTACACTTGACTCTGAACAGTCTGGCTGTAAAAAATGTTACGGTAGTTAAAAAAAAAATAGACGAAAAATTAAACGATGGTAGCAAATGATCAATGATCACCAAGTCTTGTTTGCAATGTATGTCTTAGGACTAGGGCTGGGCACAATGATTCGAGTCGAGTAGTAAAAGACGATATTTTCGAGTACTGCAATTATCCTCGCCACCGAAAGTTAATTTATCAACCAAAATTATAGTTTCGATAAATATTCACTTTTGAAGCCTTGATTGGCCATATCGTAGCATACGAAACATACAGTACAAAGCAACGAACGTTTATGGAAATAACACATTTCCGACGTCATGATTGTCTCACAACATTGTGACAAAGTGCAATGAAATCGGTATGGTCGGAAATATTCGTAAGTATCTTTAATGTGATGGATAACAGGCATTATATTTGTGGTGGCATAAAAGGTACATATCTGAACTTTGACAGATTACATTCTGTTATGACGTCATAATGTCCAGCCTCACGGAACATAGGACAACTAGATGTTTTTCCAGATTAGATGAGATTCAGAATGATACAGAGATTTTTTATCAAATTAGAGTTACTGAATTAGCAAAAACTTGGAAATTGAATTCAATTCCGGATTTGAAAGAAATACGACAAAAATCAACTTCAGTAAATATCCAATCAGGGTTCATTTTCACAAGCAGCATGAGTACTGAGTAGGCCTATGGCAAATATATGTGCACCAAGTTCGTCTCGCTTCGCACAATATACAGCTCTCCTGTAGCACTGTCAGGAAAAGCGGAAATTATATTAGAAATAAAATGAGATCATACACTCATTTCACAAATTAGATTAGATACCTGGCGTTACGTTTAAATTAGTCTAATTAAACAACTAGAATTTCCAACTTTTCCGAGTTTTCGCAGGTCTTTGCAAACCACTATCTCTATATGCGGGCTGAGTGGCTCAGATAATCCTCGAGGTCAGCAAGTAGCTCTCGTTGGGATTCGAGCCTTCTGCAGTCAAATGGCGTCTCGGCTTTGAATTTCGAGAGTACTGACGTAACATCACTCTCATTGGAAGCCATGACGGGCGAGCCGCAGGCACGTTCAGGATGACAAAGCACTACTACTATGCTCTATAAAATTCGTCTGCAAGCGTGAAACCCGCGCAGACCGTTCTATGCCGCAAAGACTGTTGGCCGTGTTTGGTGTTCACTGATTTTGAGGAAGACATATATTGCAATATAGTTGCGTAGGAACGTTGTTCTATTTATGGAAATCAAGGCTACCTTCCAAAACTGCAGTAATCTCACTTTAATAGTAGTATCAGTTATTATTATTTTCATCATTTGAAAACGCCACAAGACTGCGATACAATGAAAAGATAGGAAGGTGTCGAAACGACTTGGAGTAATCTTTGAAATCAGACGCCCACCTAGGCCATAACATAAAATACTAGTGATGAAAATGAATATCGCATGTGCTGTTAGGCGAGGTCCACATGTCACTGTCACATCAAGGTCCGGTAATCTTGAGGGCAGACCAGTATATTCAGTCACGAAATGAAAGAATACTGAAAATCGGCTAGCAGATCATCAAATGTCGTACCTATACTTAGTCGAAGGAAAGCATTAACAAAACAACTGCTGTAGCGTTGCGAGATCCTCGCGATTACTACGAATTGCTGTGATTTGATGGTTGCTATTACGTGCTTGACTGTGCGAACCCGCGAATCCATCAGATGTAAATTGCAGGCATGGTGTAGTTGTGTGTGCTAAACAAACGCAACTTGATCGAAACGTTCCAGCTCCTATTGCATTGAATACCACGACAAGCGTCTGTAAATGTTTAACCACCGGCCGCCGTATAACTGACGAAAGGTTTGTATTAACGCAGCTCAAATGAAACACTGTTAATTGTAACTAGAGAATCGCGTTAAAACGTGGCGGCGTATGACTTCAATCGGTTTTGCATTTTTGTTATGCAAGAATCAGAAACAATAAACTCAAGCGATCAAGGAAGGATCGCACTTAGTAATAAAGTTGAGGTAAAGTTACCGGGCTCAAAATTTGTGAAGTTGAACTGGTTTTGTCAAGTGTCAAGCACATTCAGCATAATTCCAGATGCCTAATCAGATCGCTCAGAGCGAAATGTCGGTAATCTAATTGTAAAATATTTTGCCAAATGTTTGCTAGCTAATTCTAGTTAGTTATACTAATTGCAGCAAATTGCCGGTAATCTAATTTGTGAAATGTTTCACAGCTCTCATTTTAATTCTGATCGGATTTCTGATTTTTCTAAAAATGCTACAGAACTACATAGTCCGAAACGAGCCAGGCATGGTGTACAGACATTTTCCATTCTCGTGCTTATGGGAAATTGGGAATTAACTTTGACTTGACCTGAAGTGAACTTGATTTTTGATGTATTTCATTCTAATTAAATTTACGAGTTTTTGATAATTAAGTAATTCTAATCTAATTCGGAAAAACTGAAATTTTATAGTGTTCCAACTTTGGTGTAGCTGTAAAGGAGTCAATTCCCTGAGAATTCAGCAATTGATAAATATTTCCTTTACCTCCGGTCTCAAGCGGTGTCTTGATCGATTAACCAACTAAGGAAGCGTCCCAGTCACGGAATGCCGCATAAACTGCAGTAGTACCGTACTGGGCGCAGTTCAAGCGATGTCACGCGATATGAAATTAAACTATCCACAAGGGGATTATAATTTGGCGAGATTGTTGCTCGGATTTAAGTCAGTTCGTCAGCAATTCCTTGTCTCCAATCGCGACGTGATTGCAGATTAGTGAGGTGCAAATTATGGGATATGATTGTTGCAAGCGGCCAATTCAATTACGATTATAACCGTCATTTTGACAATTATCAGAAAAGAATTTGGCTGGCTGTCGACTTGACAGTGTCGATAATCTTTGCTAGGTCACTGAAACTTGGAATGCATTTGAATCACCCCTGATGTATTAAAATAGGTGAACTTTTTTGAATATTATCGCAGCTAGGACGATGCCCAAGCCGCGAATGTTAGACTTGGTCATTATTTATCTACGTCACAATGAACATCCGTAGGCTAGGCATATGGTGTCGAAGTCGCGCAGCGAATAGGGTTTCCTCAGCGCAGCTCGGCTAAGACAAGCTTATTATTCAATATCAACCCTACGTTTAACTCTAACCCTGCGTTAAAGTCAAACAAAACAACCGAATGACTCAACAGAAATGGTAAGCCTACCCTACATTCGAACGAAAGTTATCGAGGGTTGCAGTATAGTTGCAGTACGCAGGCTATCAGTAATTCGTGTAATTTAATATGTATATTGTGTTTCTCATTAAGTTGTACGTTATCAGAGCATAACTATATAAACTACCGATAACTATGGCTTGTCCGCGAAGCAAAGCTGCCGACCAGCTGAAAGAATACGCCACCAACGTGGAAAAATGCCCTGTCGACGCCTTGACCGCAAGTACCGGCATGACCATTGACAGCAAGCTACAGTCTCTGACTGTCGGCCCAAGAGGACCACTCCTTATGCAGGTATACTAATAAGATTTTACTTTTAACATACCTGGTTTGTCAGCAGGCTTACACTAAACGCAGTACTTACGATTAAGTAACTGATTCCATCCGGTAGCAGATAGGCGATAGTTGTTCCTCTTGTTCGCGCAGTGAGCTGAAAAGCTCAAAGCCTCACAAAGTGTCGACATGACGTCACAAGCTCAATGCTCAATCGAGCGTTGTCATTCTTGCTGGGCTCTACACAATGATTCGAGTATTCGAATCTGAATCGAGTAATAATCCTAATGATTAAGTCGAGAAGGGGTGAATGATTGTTTGGAGTGCTCAACTTATACGCTCCTTGACAGTAACAGTAAATTTATCTACGAAAATTACAGTTTCGATGACATTTTCCACTATGGGACACCGTAAACCTCGATTGGCCGTATCTCAGCATACGAAACATGTATACTCGGGTTACCATACGTCCTCTTTTAAGAGGATTTGTCCTCTTTTTTGACTTTTTTGAAAGTGTCCTCGGAGGACGCTTTTTAGGTCACATTTAGAGCAAAATGCGAGTGATATGCCGTAAATTAGCACAGAAGTGACGCTCCGGTGGGTATTTCGGAGTTAAAAACGGTGATTTGAGCTCTGAGCGAAAAGATGACCTTTTTTTTTAGTCAACCACCTAGCAATGTGGAGAGGAAAACGGTATTTTGAGCTCTGAGCGGAAATATGACTTTTTTTTTTAGTCAACCACCTAGCAATGTGGAGAGGAAAACGGTATATTGAGCTCTGAGCGGAAAGATGACCTTTTTTTAGTCAACCGAACACAAAGTGGGAAAAATTCATCGATTAATATATTGAGAATTCTTCTCCGGTTTTGCAAGTCTCATATTTCTGAAAAAGTGTCCTCTTTTTAGATTTCCGAAATATGGTAAGCCTAATGTATACTAGTACAAAACTACGCACGTTAGTGAAAATGACATATCCGTGAAGTCGTTATCAACCCGCAGCATTGTCACAATGTGGAATCAAATTGGTGTGGTCGAAAAAATACCAAAGTATCAGTAACGTGATGCGGAACTGACATAATATTTTGTGGTCCCACAAAAGGTACACATTTAAAATTCCCATCTTTTATACTGCTATCACTTATAATGAGTGGTAAGTGACGCGAATCACTATGTAGTCGATTATGCCCGGGCCTTACGATAGCCATAGAACCATGCCTCCAATATCCGAGGACAATGTCCTAGAACTTCGTGTTCAGGAACGATCATGGTAGCAGCTTGTTGCTCAGTACGCTCAAGCGCACACTACTGTACCATTGAGTGTCGATATCCCCTCACAGGCAAGCGCAATGCTCAATCCAGCGTTGTCATTTACAAAAGTGATAGGAACTTAATAATAACTGACGGCAATGTTCCAGGACTTCGTATTCACGGACGAGATGGCACATTTCAACCGCGAGAGGATCCCAGAGCGCGTTGTCCACGCGAAAGGAGGCGGTCAGTAGTTCGAGCCAGCGAGGACGAGATTGATTGTCGTCAACAGTGACTTTCGTTTTAGGCGCGAAAGGATATTTCGAAGTCACGCATGACATCACAAAGTATTGCAAGGCCAAAGTGTTCGAGAGCGTCGGCAAACGCACCCCGGTCGCTGTCCGGTTTTCTACAGTGGGTGAGTTTTCAGCCGTCTACGATGTTACACATCCACAATATTTGCTATCGGGGAGGATCAATACGACCTTGGGGGTCAACTAGACTGATCACCCCCCCCCCCATGAACCAAGTACACTGTCTCTGCACTATCTAACTGAAACGAATGTTAGTTTTAAAAAAACAGAAATATTCAATGATAGTAGAAAATGAATGACTCAGTGTCTGGTCGAAGTAGCTGAGCATTGGGCAACAGTGGTAATGTGACAACCGTTACGTCATTGATTAATCGTAAAGATGTTCTATTCATGGTTTTGGAACGAAGCAAGCATTTCCTCACTTTGACTAGTTGGATTTGGAATGTGTATTACTGTTGTATGTGAGTGACTGCGTGATATTGCATTTTCCTATCATTTTTTTCGGAATTACCTCTCATTAACCGACTGTAATCAACGCGATGACTTGCAATCCGACGAAATGTTTTTCTCACTGTGAATTAGCGATTTCGATAATATGATTATTTCTGAAATTATGATGTGACAACACCCGCTCACTGTATTAATATCACGACCGACTTTCTACTGTCGCAAATTCACCACACGTGATGCGGTCAATGTTTGCGTTAGGCGCGTAAATTTGATATGTCAGCAGTTACTATCTTGGTCTGCGCCGCATGGACTTCGGTCTGCAGATGAGTTTGAGCAGAATCGCGATATCGGTGATGTTGTGTTAACAGCACAACGAGCACGTCATGCATCAACGTATGCAGCAAGCTTTCGCTCCATTTACAGAAACCTATTTCATTCCTCACGTGAAATCTTGCGTGTAGTAACACAACAAAAACACTTGTTCAACGCATTCTCGACCGCAATGCAACACCAGCGATAACCTCGATTCAGATTCGACATTTCTATCCAAATCTGGCACCGGTTCGAGATATGGTCTTGTGCAAAATTCAATCACGTATATCGGTGTCATAGTATGGAATAACTTACCATCCGAGCTTCGCAATTTTCCTTCTTTTGACTTTAAAAAGACAATCTTTTGTTTGATTATTATCTGCTATCTTGCTACCGCTAAATTGTACTTGCAACGGCCAGGTTAGTGAGGTTACCATCCCATATACCTTATTTTATTCAGTTGATTACTAATTTATTTTCCATGATGCTGTGATTTTCTCTAGAGTTATATTTTTGCTGAGTTAATTTCAAGTTTTAAGAGTATAGCTAATCTTGTAGTAAAATGCTCCTGGCTGGGTGGCTCGACAATCGACATTGATGACACTGCTATATCAGGCAATTTCACGCAATTGCATTTTGTAATATGTGCAATTGACAAATGAAGATTCTCTCTCTCTCTGTCTCTCTCTCTCTCTCGTATTTTATCGTCGCATTATCCAGTGTTGACTCGGATCGATTACGTGAAACGGTGGTACGAAATTGGAAAACCATTCGAATTTCCAAATTCCTTTCTTTCTATTGCAGTATTTTGTTGTATTAAGCTACTAGTCATGAACAGACATATTAAAGGAGACTAGCATCTAATAGCATGATTTTCTAATCTGAATCAATAATATCTGTAACCATTGTTAAACATCACCCTCGTAATTGCAGGAGGCGAGTCCGGTAGTGCCGATACCGCTCGGGACCCACGTGGGTTCGCAGTCAAGTTCTACACTGAAGAGGGAAATTGGGATCTTGTGGGGAACAACACGCCTATCTTCTTTATCCGGGACCCCATCTTCGTGAGTAATAATAAATAATAAAATAAATAATATTAATCAATATCAGCAGGGGTCAGTAACCAAATACTTCTACTCAAGGTGAAAGTATACCTATAGAATACTTACTTTGAAATCGCTATTCCTACTTCTACTCGAATAATGACTACTCTGCAACGTCTGATCAACCTAAAAATAACTATGATGACCGTAAATGCATTATTGCGTTGTTATTATTACTATTACGTTATTATATACTTTGTGGCGTCAGACTCAAATCTGCAACTTTCACGTTTCAGTTCCCCTCGTTTATCCACACCCAGAAGCGCAACCCGCAGACCCACTTGAAGGACCCCGACATGTTCTGGGACTTCATCACCCTCCGACCGGAGACCACCCACCAGGTGAGGGTTGGAGAAATAGAATAGCAAATGTCGGTACAGCAAGCTTGTCTCCTTTCGCACAATACAGCTCTACTGTAGCCTTCTCGGGAAAACCAGTCATTGGAATCAGAATTAGAGCATAGAAACTTTCATATTAGCAGCATTTAACTCTAATCTAATTATTATAATCAGACAAATACTATTATCTAGTTGTCCAATTCGAAGTTGTTTCGCAGGTCAGCTTCCTGTTCAGCGATAGAGGAACCCCAGACGGCTACCGATTCATGAACGGCTATGGAAGCCATACTTTCAAGATGGTCAACAAGGCTGGCGAAGCGATTTACGTCAAGTTCCATTTCAAAGTAAGGACGAACTCATTCTCACTTTTATGAGTCTTGACTATATGTTTACTAGTCATCAGTTTCCCAAAATTCGCTTTGATTTATATCGTGGTGTAAGTTTGAGGTGAGAGGTCGGCTCTAGTTTCGCGTCCACGGGTGTATACTGTATATTCAGACCCTTATATCATGACTGATAGGCTGGTACACGAATGCTATTAGTGTAACACTGTAGCGTCACGGACTGGATTGTTCATTAGATATTAACACATTGAAGAATTACATGCTTTGAGTTAGTTATGGGAACTAGACTTGGGCCGGGGCCTACGATACTTACGCCACTTCTCAACATCGACATCTGTTTCAGTGCGACCAGGGCATCAAAAACTTGATGGCGGACAAAGCCGACGAACTGGCGGGTAGCGATCCGGATTACGCGAACCGCGATTTATTCAACGCGATCGCAGATGGCAATTTCCCGTCTTGGACTCTGAAAATCCAGGTTTGCTCGAAAACATTTTTAATTTTTAAAAAGGGTAGGTATTAGAGTGAAAAATTTTGGATTTATTAAAAAAAAAATTCAAATTTTACCGACTACCCCGTAAAATTGTTAGGTTATCTAAAAATACGCTGCACATAAAATTTGGTTCAATTCTGATATGTAGAAGCGAAGTTAATAAAGTTTAAAACACCATGAAACTGTTAGGTTGCCTAAAAACACGGCGCAAAACAAATTTTTGTTCAATTCCGACGAGTAGAAGCAAAGTTACTGGATCAGAGAATGGATATGAAATAAATAGCATTCACGATGGGAAATTATATCGTTTAGCTATACGCCGAAACATTATTTCTCAGTGTGTATGAACGAGAGGTAAAACTAATTTACACGTCTTGATCTTTATAATTGCCTGGAATCAAGACGCATTTCCATATATTTTATATGAATTTTTCACGGATTCTGGTGAAAGAAGTAAATTCTATTAGAAAAAAGTCATAGCAACATCGTGATTAGCAATTTCACCACAGAACCAAACCAAGAAAAATGTTGTACAATGTACGTTGTACTTGTACATGTTGTAGAGAAGAACCGATTTCCAAATTTTCAATTCGCGTGCAATCCGATTCAATCCAATGACAATCGTGACGACACACAGCTGCAACTCGTGCCAAGGGGTCGTCACGAATTTGCGAAATCATCCTCGTCTTGCATATTTCGAAATGATAAACAAAATATTCATCATGATGTGCCGGCAAACAATGTATCGCATTTGTGCTGTGCTCGAGATGACCAGACCATGATATGATATATCAAACCTGCCTTCCGTCACCTGCCACTTCATTTTTGTCGCTTATCTTCCGTTAGCCTACTCTTTATCCAGTGTGTAGGGCTGTATATAGGCCTATCTCTCTTCTTTATATGGTCTAGGACTCTAGGCTATAGACCAAGTTGGGTGTCTCATTTCAAAGACTACTCCGAGTCGTTTCAACACCTTCCTATCTTTTCAAATCGCAATCTTGAGGTGTTCTGATCTGAAGAAACTATCATTAATCTGATACTGCTGATTAATAGCATAACTAACGCGTGCACCTGCTTTATATTCAATCGGTCCCACTTTTTCAGGTCATGACGTTTGAGGAAGCAGAGAAATTCCGTTGGAATCCGTTCGACTTGACCAAGGTAAGTGACAGGCTGATATGTTCGTAGCAGTTTTGTACTCAGAGGTGGTCTGTAATGAATTACTTCTACTTCAAGTAGATTTTGTCTACTTACACTACTTCCTCAACTGGTTCTGAATTAGCCTACTTCTAATTGATAGTTTTAAGTCAACTAGGCCTAGAAATAGAACACTTTCTTTTTTACCGACTTGGAAATTGCTTCTTATATACTTATACTCGATTATATATTTACGACGTACCTTCTACTTAGTACCAAAAATTACGACATCTGGTTGCAGTAATAACTAACATATGTTTGTTTCTGTAGACGTAAGCTCCGAACTTTCATGTTGTGGGTGTGTGGAGTGCATACTTGTGATCACTATCACGATCGATGACTTCATACTCGCACGAGAACGCTCTTTACTACATGCCACGAATCGAATAAATTCAGAATTTATGCCACTAAAAATCTGGAGTCTGATCAATATTTTGGCAAATTATGCCGCATGTGCCCAATCCAACGCCGCGTTCCCTTGTAAAATACGCTTTGTGGGTAACAGCTTTTTGCTAGAAAGTTGATTACCACTGACAAGGGACATTGCTGGCAGCGCAACAATGCATACAGTGCTTTGAAAGCGCGTATCTAATCGGTAATTCATCTCCCACACACAATCATGTCCAACACAGCAATCTTTTGCCGTCCATAACTGCGTTTCGGGCTGCATTGCTACATTTGGCGTTTAAAGTGCGAAAAGTTACAATCACGCGCGTCAATGAATCCCAATTGACACATTCACACAATAACGCGCCGTCACACAATGCTATTGATTGTCGGCAATTGAAGGCAAGTCATAAATCAGGAGGGAAAACGCTGGCATCCGCCCGACGACTGCTGATAAGTTTACAAGAAAACAATTTGTATGTTATTAATAATTGCGACAGCCGTGCGCAGAAGCGTTTTATGTCGTGACACAAAGTTTTAAATACCATTTGTGTCACTTTGTCTTTTAAAGCTAGTTTTCGCTGCAGGCTTGCCAACTCCTAGTTGCCAGTTGACAACCGTTACAGCATTCTGAAGAGCCATTATTTTGGAATCAATTTAAGGAAGACAATCGCAATACCTGTCTGCTGTATTGCGCAACTGAGTTGATTGTCTTCTGTTAGCTGTTCTTAGAAACCAGTGTTTACGTTACCGGTACTTGCTAAGACCGGCCGTATTTGCCGAGTGTTCGAGGTAACTGTTTGCACAAGAGTCGCAATATTCCTTGAGAAATGAACAGCGTCTTTGATTCTGACATATTGAAATATTCAGAATACTCGCGCCTTGGTCAATGGTCATGAAACGCTTCCTCATGTGATGCACCAGCTTTCAAAATTCAATTTTACGTAACAATGACGTCAGCAGAGCTGTTATTGCAGACCCAAACATTACATAAGATCGGTTCTGCGCTGCTTGCCAGGTTACGCTATCTTCATCGGGCATATGGTCCGACTTGTACAAACTATTGCGCCTTTTCATAATGCGCAACTAGACCATATAACTACTGAGTTTTGAAAACTCGTGATTAGAACTAGAACTAACCACCTTTAAAATCCGCCTTCCAATTACTACTTCTACCTGTGGTTTTGGCATTTCTCGGTAAGTGATATTTCAGACTCATTTTGCTTGTAATCAACTTGTATTTCACGAATTCACGGCATTGATTCCAGTCGTACATGAGTATCATTGCTGACTACTTTTCCAGATCTGGCCGCAAGCTGAATTCCCGCTCATCCCAGTCGGCAAGATGGTTCTCAACGAAAACCCGAAAAATTACTTCGCCGACGTGGAACAAATCGCGTTCGCCCCATCCCACATGGTGCCCGGCATCGAGCCCAGCCCAGACAAGATGTTGCAAGGACGCCTATTCTCCTACCCGGACACTCACAGACACCGTCTGGGCACCAACTACATGCAGATACCGATTAACTGCCCGTACAGGACTAGGGTGAAGAATTATCAGCGGGACGGGCCGCAAAATGTCACCGATAACCAAGGTCAGTATCGTTTGTCGTGTACTTCTTCTGGTTAATACATCGCATTTCTGCTTTGTCTCTGCAAGCTTGTAAATCACCCAGTCTGCAAACCGAGGTGACCAAAGTAGCCAGCATTGCTCGTGATTCTCAAGAAACGCCAAGAACACTTCAAGTGGAAGTAGAAACTAGAAGGTCTGAAATGTACTCGAGTTGGTAGTTTTAGTCGACGGGGCACATACTTTTAGCAGTTATTGGTAGGCGGCATCGAAATTGCTAGATGTATCTTGTTGGCTAACGCAAAATGAAGGATGCTATGTCACCAATACAGTTAGGTGTAGGTCCAATCTTCGTAAAATATATTCACTTACGGGGCTATCTCACGCTCATGACAATTTCACTCATTAATAGCGACGCAAACATATCCCAAAACGACTCTAAACTAGGACTGTGCACAATCATTCGAATACTCGAATCTGAATCGAATAATTATTTTCATGATTCGAGTCGAGTAGCAAAAGACGATTTTTTCGAGTACTGAAATTGAACCCTCCTCGCCACTGAAAGATATTTTATCGACGAGAATTATGCTTTCGATACTATCTTCCACCGTGGAAGCCTTGAAACCTTGATTGGCCGTATCGCAGCATACGAAACATAGTACAAAGCTACCGAAGTTATTATCCTCTCACAACATTGTCATAAAGTGAAATGAAATCGGTAGGGTCGAAATAATACCAAAGTATCTTTAATGTAATGAATAACAGACAATATATTCTTTGTGATGGCATGAAAGTAACATATTCGAACCTTGACATCTTATATACTGTTATTACGTCATAATGAGTGATACTCGATTACTCGACTCGACTCGAAGCATATTACTAAGTGATTCAGAATCGAATCACTCAGATACTCGATTTTGCCCAACCCTACTCTTAACTTTCAAGTAGTATTGTCATCAAAGTTTTAAGTATAAGTGGTATGTAGTAAAAAAAATCATAACTACTTGATTATATGAAAGTATTCCAGATGTGCTTGAGTGCTCCGAAAAGATAGAAGTGCTTTGATACTGACCACCTCTGATGTTGTGTAATGTTTTGGTATGCAATGACAGATCTGTTGACGTCATTATTACGTAAAATGAATTTTGAAGGTCTCCGTGTGCATTAGGGTTGTCAACAATTTCAAAAATGCTGCGTTGTAGAAGGTAGTATATTTTCTCGTCATTGATGTTGCTTTGCGGCATACACACCGACTCATGATATACATACACACGATCTGTGCATTATGCATACTATCAGTGCATGATGTGCATATGCCGCTGTACAAGGAAGGTACAGATATAGCCTCGTAAGGTTTTTCGAGTCTTGCACCACCTCTCCATGCCATCCCGGTAATGCTGAGCGCCAAGCGGGCAAGTCATGGATACCATGTGTTACTAATCCGGTCTTTGGTCTGACCCGACCGGGATTTCGCGCAAAGCGTTTTAAAGTAGTTGAATAGAATGATGCATTACAATGGTACAACGCAGCATTTTCGAAAATTTCCAAAATTTGGTCAACCCTGATGTGCATCGTAGTGTGCGTTGTGCGTCTTGGTGAGATGAAATTCACAAGTACAAATACGAAGAACTGGAGCGAATCTTTTTCAGGAAACGCGCCCAACTATTACCCCAACAGCTTCCACGGGCCCCGAGACGGCTTGGAACGCGGGGACAGCCAACCCAACCAATCCACCTTCAACGTCAGCGGTGACGTTAAGAGATACAGCTCGAAAGACGACGACAACTTCTCTCAGGTTTGTTGCGATGTTTCTGTATAGCAGTGGTTCCCAAACGGTGGGGAATTCCCCACTGGTGGGGAATTTCGGGATTTTTGGTGGGGAATAGACGCACTTTTGAAAAAATCTTTACAGTAATATTCTCCTTTATTAAATGTCGTTTTGAAATGCCGACCGAATATTTCATAGCTCATTTGCAATTCAGCGATTCATATTATCAGTGCTTCCAATTAGCGAGAATTGCCTGGATAGCGACACGCGATCTCTAGACATGTTTTTATTCATTTGTACACCATCATCGGTCACGAAACGTAGTGATGGAAACATTCTGATTCGTTGTAATAAGAGCTCATATTGCTGAACATGTAGTCAAGGGAGATCGTAAACTCGCTAATTGATAGCACATCCGGACTCGTGACAAAGGAAATTACATATTTATGTTATTTCAAGTTCTTTCAGTATTGTGCGAAAGTGTAGTTTACGGCGGCTTATATATATATATATGTATCGCACGCATGAGTTCGTCAATATCAGAAAGTTTATCTGACCCTTATATTATTCGGTATTTACGTATGTAAATTGATGCTACCCCGCAACATTTGGAAATTTTTCAAACCCCTTCCATTTTTCTGTTGGCTGCGCGCTGGGGTGGATACATATATTTACGGAGGTGCGTTTACGGTTACCAGTTCACCGCTGCGTTAATTTTATTGTGTGCTCATCAATTCCCGGGATCTTAACAATCACCAATAGCACGTACTATATACTAAGCAAAGTCTTGCAAAATTTTATTGGAGGTAGCACTTTAAAGGGTAGATATGAATATAGAGTTTTTAGGTGGGGAATGAAGGCTCGTAATAAATCGGAAGTGCGGAATTAGGATAAAAAGGTTGGGAACCACTGCTGTATAGTAAGGTATAATTGGAGAACAACATCTTGGACGGTGGTTCTTAACCTGTACTAACTTAACTTAACCTGTATCCTTGTCACAAGAATAAATAATATAACAAACACACATCTATCACATCTACTCTACATCTATCTACACTACTAATACATTACTATTACTATTACTATTACACTACTAATACATTTCGCTCAAAGTAGTCTACTAACCAGACAACTAGAATTATCTTTAACTGTCCAAGTCTGCTTCTTTGTCAGGTTGCAACATTCGTGACCAAAGTCTTGAGCGCCGACGAGAGGAAAAGACTGGCCGAAAACATCGCTGGTCACGTGAAAGACGCTCAGCCTTTCTTACAAGAGAGAGTGGTAAGTCGCCGGCACCGTAGGGATCAGTCAGAATGCAACATAGATGCACTAATAGTAATAAAGAATACCGGCCTGGTGTAGATGACCATTGTAGTCGAAAAACACCATGAACATCACAAACAACAATATCATAGATATTGTTGATATACTTAGGGTTATCCTTACGCCCGCACTGCTTAATAAGGGTGTTTTTAAGTCTATCTCCCCCCTCCATATCTGACACCTCAACAATCAATCATTTAGTATTATGGACTAAAATGTAAATGCGTGAGTAAGAAATAAATGTATTTATCAGATTTCTGCCACAGCGGGACGGTAGAATGCGCTTTTAGGTAGCAAATTTGCTTTCACGTCTTTCGAGTGGGTGAGAATGAGTTAAATACACCTTATGGAGATATATCCCAGGGGTGTACTGGGTTCCTCTTTACTGTCCCATCCCTAGAAATCCAAAAAGGTGGAACACGTGAATATAACCCACTGCACCCCTGGGATATATCTCCATAAGGTGTATTTGAATCATTTTCACCCATCATGTAAATATTTCCAGGAGTGTAGTGGGTTCAATTTACGGATACCACCTTTTTGGGACTTTTAGGGGTGCCACACGAAAACAGGACCTACTGCACCTACCACCTCGGCGTGATACACATTTACACAGTCGCACCCTAGTGTCCTATGTGGTGTGGACACAAGCAAATCTCACGGCTCAGTAAAATTGGTTTACGTCATACTTTCCATTTGGCTAGAGGCAATTTGACGATATTTTTTCACCGGCTTGCGGAGCGCGATATTCGATATAACAGGTATCAATCGAAAGCTACCGCAATACTGATTGCGAAAATATAAATTTTATTCTGCCCGTGGTCCTGGAACCCCTAAAATCCGTCTCGAATGTAGCATTGTAACGGAGATTGGTATTGTGAAGCACCCATGTCATCTGGGAGCAGGTGAGAAGCAGCGTAAACCGCAAGATACCCGTTTTATCAAATTTCGCGCTCGGCAAGCCGGTCGAAAATTACCGTCAAATTGCCTTAAGCCAAATGGAAAGTGTGACGTAAACCAATTTCACTGAGCCGAGACATTTGTTCGTGTCCACACCATATAGAACAGTGGTTCCCAACCTTTTTCGACTCATCGCCCCCTTTTGAAGCTCCACACCGATCATCGCCCCCCCAAATATTGGGAACCGACACGCTGGGATCATCGGCGAGTTGACTAATAATAAAATGGTCAACTTTTCGGCTCGACCTGGAAATTACACTTTTGAAGCTAAATTTTCGTGAGTTGACTAGAAAAAGTAATTTCTCCAACTTGACTCCAATCAGGACCATAACAGAACTTCGTCACCCCCCAAACGTTGGTCTTGGGCCCCCATAGCGCGATAATCCACACCCCAGACCCCCCTCAGCCAGTGGGCTTTTTGTCGCTACACATCAGCTATACCCTATTTCATGTACTGTTTGGTGAGCCAACGTATTACGCCTAAACGCGCGAAGCGAGACAAATTTATATGATTCATGTTGAATCGGTCAATATGATCGGGAATTGCATATATTATATATTGCTATTAATTTTTTATTCTCACTCTGCTCACGTAATCAGATTTACCGGTAGAGCTGAGTGTGGTGTGTTGGGAAAGGTAGGATCCCTAAATAATAACTAAGCATCTTCGGGTGGACCCGTTGTTATATTGACTTCGTTGCATGATGCTTTTTCGTGACCTTCTATATCTGCTATGCCAAAATATCTGGAAATCGCCAGAACGTACCAAACATAGAGACGCACATGATTTCAAATTGGTATTTCTTATCTGGCAAATAATTTTTCTCTGCGGGATGGCATTTGTCCTGTTAGGGTTCAGATCGCCAGGACAGGAACATTCGACGCCGGCCGTTGAGGCGCCTATGGACAATTAAATATATATATATATATATGTCGAAGTTTTCGGTCAGCACAAGTGCATTCCTTTTCGGCCAAGGTCTTCTCGCTGCTGATCGTTCGGGCATACTTCTCGGACTCGTATGTTACCTGGCCTATAACTTCATATGTCTTGGTGTGTCGTGGCGCAGTAATGGCGAAGTCTCCATTTCCATAAATCACGCGTAATTTTGTTGGGGAAAGGGTACCCCAAAATCAAGATATGTAACAATATTAAATCGCGCGCAGCGCAAAATTTTTTGGAAAAGTTGCATGAATTTCTAAAAAATTACTATATAATTTATGTTAATTCACGAAATAATTTTGGGCCCCTTCGAGTTCGCCCGCCCCAATTGGGCTGTTTGGGGTGCGGCAGTTACGGTCCTGACTACATATAGCCGTTTTAACGCGCCATCGCCCCTATCGCCCCCTTCGTCCGTTTTCGCCCCCTATCGCCCCTTCGTTATTTTCGCCCCCCTAGACCGCCAAATCGCCCCCTGGGGGGCGATATCGCTCACGTTGGGAACCACTGATATAGAACACTATGGTCGCACAAATTTAGACTCATAACTCACTCAACCATTCACTTCTAAGGTGTAATTTTGAAAATCGTCACAGCCTACGACTTTGACTTTTGTAGTTAGGGCCTGGCTTGGAAGTCGATACTTGTTCTTCAGTAGAATCTAGCGTGGATTCACAAACAGACCTAAACTGTCGCTTCATTCTACAGATCAAGCAATGGGGACAAGCTCAGAGCAGTCTTGGCGACCTGATCAAATCGCTCATCGAAGACCACAAGAAGGCAAAGATGTGAAGAGGATTCCAAACGTTACCCTGTCACCAATCGGCGGAGTTGCAATTCCATTCGTTCATTTGCTGCATAGAAATCAAAATTGCAAACAGCATACAATCTTCGTGAATCATAGTGTTACGCATCATATTCAACATGTAAATATACAATAAAATTTTAAATAATCTATACGGCAGGTGCTGCTGTGACGGCTAGTGAGAGTCTTTAAATTGTTGTGGTACCTCAGCAAGGCATATAGGATTGCGTTGATCAGAATGTCGGTCTGGAACAGGACTAGCCCGTTTATATTTTTGTCCTTGATGCTGTTGCAGTATATACATCAGCTCATGTAGCTCATGATAATCATGCACTCATGGTATGCATATATGCCGCTGGACAAGGAAGGTGCAGAAACAGCCTTGTATGACTTTCTAATTCTTGCACCCTCCCCCCCCCCCATGCTATCCTGGAAATGCTGTGCGCCAAGCGAGGAAACAGCGAAAGTGTAGTGTATGGAATGAAAAAAAACTGTAACTATGGTTTTCATTTGACAACTTTAGTCGGTGCGAACTATTTCAGTTCAGTTTATGATAATTTAATGATTTCAAAACACCACAAGCCTACGATACAATGAAAAGATAGGAGGGTGTCGAAACGACTTGGAGTAGTCTTTGAAATTAGACACCCAACTGGGCTTAGTCTAGGGTTACCATACGTCGTCCTCTAGGACAGGGGTGGGCAATTATTTTCCTCCGCCGGCCAAATGAGAAAAATAAATACGTTGACGGGCCAACTGAAAAAATTTAGCTTTATTCTCCAGTGCATTTTAATCTTATTTCTAAATTACATTGTTAATAAATGCTGCTCAGTGAATGTGTTGATATTAGGTAATGAGAAAGTTACAGTTAATTTAAAAATATCTATTAGCTATAATGGTTCGAAACAATGCTAAACGATACATTTTATCTCTCTTTAAACCCCTATCCACTTTCTTCTATTAAGACTCTAAAACAGTGGTTCTCAAACTTTTTTAGGCACGCCTCCCTTTATGATAGTGAACAATTTCGCGCCTACTTATCATGATATCATAAAATTTTTAAAAGCGCAACCAGAATACTAGCTACCCCAACGTTTGATGGTACGTAAGATTATGGCTGTTGATGAGAGAATTGTGAAATATCGAAGTCGGACAGTACACAGAGCAATAACTATAAGCTGGGGTTATATCGCGCGGAGCGCGAAAATTTCTTTCAGTAAACTTCGGCTTCGCGCCACCCTTCTGATGCTTTGACATCTCCCAGTTCGAGAACCACTGCACTGAAATGTTTAGGCAATAGCACTAAGCTTATTATTTTGGTTGCTGCCTTCCGAGCAGTGTGCAGGTTAAATTGCCTTTATGTTGAGCGAAGCCAACAGTTTTTCTGAATTTCACCCTCCCTTAGCCGAGTGTTTCAGACAGACTTTTATTAAAATCCTTTTATCTCGGCGACATGATCGGCAAGAAATGAAAGGATAGATTTACCCCTGACTCCATAGTATGCGAATATTTAGTGCTCTAAATTCTAAACCTAAACCTTCTTTGAATTTCAGTTTTCAGCTTTCTTTTTTTGGCATGCCCGTTAATCCTCTGTGGGTGATAGATATGATGAGTCATATAATATTTGCGAGCACCGATTGACTTGTTTTACGATTCAGGGATTTGGAAACATATCGCGTCACAAATTGAAACACATACCGTATAATGCGCAATGTGACAATGTCAACAAAGAAGATTTGAACTAAACTATGGAAAGACTGATTTCTTGTGACTTCAATTGCTACTCATACTTTGCCACATAGCCTTTATTTTGAATCTGGATTACGCATGCCAGGTATACGTAGGCAGCGTAATCGTGGCATATTAATGAACAGGCTTCAAAGTAAATGAATTTCCTGGTCATTTGATACAGTCTATGGTTTTAGTCATTCAAAAAGCAAGTTTTATGTTTTGAATTCCTAGCAACCTTTCGCGGGCCGCACAGAATAGCTTCGCGGGCCGCATTCGCCCCACGGGCCGCACTTAGCCCAGGTCTGCTCTAGGAGGATATGTCCTCCTTTTCAGGTTTTTGAAAATGTCCTCCGAGGACGCCTAAATGTCCGTTTTTTGGGAATTCGTCCTCCTTTACAGCTTTGGAAAGAAATGAGAAATGGGCATAAATGACGCTAAATAGGAAATTTGTGGTCCGAACGAAAGTGACGACCTTTTTTAATAGTCAACCAACCACAAGGTCGGGAAAAATTTACCATTTTTTCTAATTTAATCCACAATTCTAAATCTGAAAATTTTGAAAAAGTCTCCCCCTTTCCCGATTACAAAATATGGTAACCCTAGCTTAGGCGATGTAAAGAGGAGGCATGCGCACTGAATGAAAAGTAAAATAAGTTAATATAAAAGGACAAGCTACAAAATGAGGTGTCATGTTACGGAAGGCGAGATCGATATGTCAGGTCGTGGTCCGGTAAACTTTGAGGGCTGACTAGTTAGTATTCATCCTGTAGAAATTGCATGTATTTCGATTTCGACTTGAATGCGGAAATGCTCGACGACTGCCGGATATCCGTCGAGATACTGCTATAAAATGAAGAGATAGGATAGCGACTCAAACACTGACATTGGCCTCTATATCCCTAGAATATGTAAATACGAGACGTGTGTGATTGAACGTAGCTACACATGAATTTAAAAAAGGAGAAAATGACATAGAAAATAAAGGCGATGAAAGTTAAAGTGAAAGTGGCCCTTGTAGTCTAGTATATATGTATTGGAAATTGCAACCGCGTTTACTGACATATAGCCTACTGACATAACCTCAAGATGAGAGTCAGTCGAAAAGCTCAAGGGTGGAATAAATTTGACAATATGAACATGAACATAATTGCCTCTTTCGACATTAAAGTTTGTTGAACTCTCGAGCTGGTAACAACTGCCACTTATGAAGCCAGCTCGAACATTTTCGGGTTTATTTCAAATATCAAAATGAATATATTATTCAATTGTACGTGGATTGAAGTTCTGAACCTCCAAGAGTAGGGTTACCATACGTCCTCTTTAAGAGGACTTGTCCTCTTTTTAGACTTCTTTGAAAGTGTCTTCAGAGATCGGAGGACGCGCCCTTTTGTCCTCTTTTTTGAGATGTAGTCCTATTTTTTGAGAATTTAGGTAATATTTACTGCAAAATTGGATTGATATGCCGTAAATCAGCACCGGAGTGAAGCTCCAGCGGGTATTTCGGGAGCTCGGCGTAAAGTTGACCATTTTTTGTATAGTCAACCACCTGACAATGTGGAGGAAAAAACGGTATTTTGGGCGCTGAGCGAGAAAGTTGACTTTTTTTATTCAACCGACCGCAGAGTGTGAAAAATTTACCCTTTTTTGAGAATTTTCCTCCGGTTTTGCAAGTCTGCAAATTCTGAGAAAGTGTTCTCTTTTCAGATTTCCAAAATATAGTAACCCTATCCAAGAGTCTCTCTCTGATTGTCATTTTCAATCGTCTACAGATAAAAGATGAGAATGGATTTTGATTGTTATTCGGGAAAAACTGGATTCTTATGTGGGTCATCACGACTGTTCAGTTCAGCTCAGTTCAGTTCAGATTCATCCTTTCAGAACAGCACAAGATTGCTATCAAATGAAGAGATAGGAGTACGTAGTACAAACAACACAGATACCCACTTTGGACAATAACATGAACAGGCACGCACCGGATGCACACTGATTGAAAAGATATATTCGAACATAAAAGAGCAAGCGACGAAAATGAAAAGGCGTGTGTCGGTAGTTGAAGTCGATATCAGATTGTGGCCCGGTAATCTCAACCGCTGACCTTTTTATTCTATAGAAAATTAGCGATATCTAGAATCTAGATATCCTTGAGTAGAATATGCTTGCATTAGGACTTGAATGTGGATATGGACAATGGACATTGGACATGCTCATCGATTGTAGGAGTGCATGTCGGCGACATAATTTATTATCTAATTGTTCCATGATGCTGGACGTTGTTGTTGTTTTTGTTGTTACCTAGGCCTACCATACGTCCTCTTTTAAGAGGATTTGTCCTCTTTTTTGACTTTTTTGAAAGTGTCCTCGGAGGACGGCCTTTTGTCCTCTTTTTTGAGAGTTTGTCCTCTTTTTTGAAATTTTAGGTCAGATTTAGAGCAAATTGCGAGCGATATGCCGTAAATTGGTACAGAAGTGACTCGCCGGAGGGTATTCCGGAGCGAAAAACGCTATATTGAGCTCCGAGCGGAAAGATGACCTTTTTTTTAGTCATCCATGCACCTAGCAATGCGGCGAAAAAAACGGTATTTTGAGATCTGAGCGCGAGGTGATGACCTTTTTTTTTTTTAGTCAACCGCGGTCACGAAGTGGGAAAAATTCACCGGTTTTTGAGAGTTTTACTCCAGTTTTGCAAGTCTCAAATTTCTGAAAAAGTGTCCTCTTTTTAGATTTCCAAAATATGGTGAGCCTATTGTTATCTAGTTTTGAGGGTGACGACCACTCTGACGATTATATGCTGGCCTGGTTGCCTCAGTTTTGATGAATTTGCTATATCGAGCCCCCATCTACCTTTGTATGTCTTTGCGTCGCTTTTCATCTAGTTGCATTTTTGTTGGGTGCGTTATTAAATGGCAATGTAGGCAAATAGTTCAGTTTATTACGAATTTTAATCAATTCAAAACACCACAAGACTGCGATACAATGAAATGATAGGAAGGTGTCGAAACGACTTGGAGCAGTATTTCAAAACAGACTATAGATAACTAAGGGTACCTTTGTTATCTATAATCAGACACGCAGCTGGGCCTGATAAGCGATGTAAAGAGGACGCATGCACTTGGACAATGAACACTGAATGAAGAGTGAAAGAAGATAAATAGACAAGCGAAAAAATGATGTGGCATGTGATGGAAGGCGAGATCGATATGTCAGGTTGTGGTCCAATAAACTAGTATTTATTCAGTAGAAATTGTTTGTATTTCGACAAATAATATAAAGGCAAATACAGACTCTCTCTCTCTTTCTCTCTCTCCTTCCTGCAAGATCAATTTTGTAAACATTTGCTGCTCGCTTCGTGTTATTGCTGCTGCTTTTGCTAGTGA
Organism: Botryllus schlosseri; assembly: GCF_051294905.1. Classification (NCBI taxonomy): domain Eukaryota; kingdom Metazoa; phylum Chordata; class Ascidiacea; order Stolidobranchia; family Styelidae; genus Botryllus; species Botryllus schlosseri. Next base: position 29,358,995 of record NC_137239.1, on the reverse strand, counting down.
CGGTCGAATATCGCATGACGCCGGTTAATGTTCGTTTTCTGCTTGGCTACCTACCTGGATAGGCAGACTTTGTCTTATTATTATTATTCAGATGATGATCGGCAATTGAGAGATTGTAGTATTTTTGTATTAGTCTCATAGTTTGACAGTTTCAGCTACTTCTTTGCGTTGTGTGTTGATCGGATGAACGTATACCGCAGTCCGCAAATCGCTGGCCTTTTTGCCTGATATATCAGGTGAGCAGCGATGATTTTCCGAGTTGAAGTAATTTGATAAAAAATAATTAAAAAATAAAACATAGTGTGAGCACAGGACACCGATTCCATACAGGCGCAGTGCAAACGATTTAGTTTTGTTTCCTATTTATAGAGTCATTTTATTCAGATTTTTCACCTGCAGTCGACTAGATCGCCTCGCTAGCCCCTCTCTACGGTCTGATTCTCCGTTATAATTCACCAAGTGTTAGATTTAGTTAGTTTGTTGCAGTGCGTTGTATTTTCAGCCCTATGACGAAAAATATTTATCGTCTGATTCGCCACATTTTATTAAGATTAGGACTATATCCCAGTGGAAAGTATATTACGCATATATTCCGTAGGATTTCCGCTCATAGACGTCTTGCGCTACAACAGAAGCGCAAGAAATTGCAAATTTTTTGAAATAGGTTAACAGTAAATAGAACTAAGATCAAAAGATTTCCGCTCCCATTTGTATGTTGAATTGTTGATGGATGACATACGGTTCATGCGGGTCCTTGTAGTTATCATAGAAGTATTTCATTTTGTACAGTAAATTGATGTCAGCAACTGACAGATGGGAATTAGGTTAAATTCCCGTGGGTAACATTCTTCTCGAATAAAAAGTTTGCTACTTTTGTTTGCTTGCTGCAACAATATGTTTATAAATATATCATTTTCCTCACTTTCAATGCTCTGTCATTGGACCACCTCAGACTCTACTGAATGAGTACTATTCAGCGCTCGAGATTACTGGACCACTGATGTATCGACCTCACCTTCCATCACATACCACCTCATTTTGTCGCTTGTCCTTTTATGCTGTCTTCTTTGCATCACCTAGGCCCAGGTGGGTGTCTGAGTTCAAAGAATACTCCAAATTGTTTTGACACCTTCCTATCTTTTCATTGTATTGCAGTCTAGTGGTGTTTTGAAAGGAAAATTATGACCAATAAACTAAATGTTATGTATAAGAAAAGTTAGTTAGCTAGTGAAACATTTCAGAGTTTGTGTGGTTTGTGGATATAATCCATTTTAACTAAAATTGCGGATGACAACTCTCAAGATATTGTCTTCTATTCGAACTGAATCTTTGTATGATGCAACAACCAGGATTGTAACCAAGTCACAAGGTTCCGAGTCACTAGTCGCTTTGACTTTTATAGTTTTGAGCGTCGGAGTCAAGTCGAGTTATTTTAAATTCACCACCGAGTCAACTCTGAGTCAAACTCAGTATTGGTACTAGTGAGGACACTCCTTGGTCCGCTGTAAATGTCAAATTGAACATACGCACATGAACATAACATCCTAATTCGCTATATTTAGACACAAATATCACAAAATTGAAATCCCTTTGGGAACCCCATATACGTTAGAAATATTATTATTGTGTTGATACTGGTAGTAAGAATATCAATATTTTCAGTTAATTGAGAATTTTGACTCTTGAAAATTGACCTAGTTTCTGTTGAACCTACATGTTGAAGATATAAATAAATCGAAGGAATATCTTTTAAGTGTCCACGATAAACCAAGATCAATTTCCTAGGCCTGCATGCATGTTTCAAAATCACTTCTTAAAAAAGTGATATTTTCAATATCTACCATAAAGGATTTCTTACTGTAGTGCGAGTTTGGGATATTTCTATATTCTAATCTGAAAAATGATATCATTCAAAAGTCATGATCGCAAGTCTTGCAATTCCTCATTTACTGTTTGATACATTCCCAATTAAATTGTGATTTTTCAAGTAGGCCCGATTTCAAACTTGAGTGTCATGGGCCTATTTAATTTTACATCCATTTGTTATGTATTTGTGCATCAGATGTCAAAGTTGAACGATATGAATCTTTTTTTATACAGTAGATATAATGTTGCTTCTAATTTATCATTTTATGACATATTTATATTTTAGATAGATAGATAGGTTTTGGCGTCTGATTTTGTAAAAATTGTGATGCATAATCTGCGGAATGCTTGCAAGGCAGTTCTTCTACACGATATCGATACAATGAATTTTTCGACGTCGCATGCATACATTAGGAACCTTTGCCTTCTCATCAAATATTTATGCGCAATTACAATTGTGAATCTTAGGTGCGGCTCGTTTGAGCGATTAATTCGAGACAGACGCTACAAAAATAGAACATCGATTTATGGGAAGCATTGTCATATTCTATGGTTTTCAAACTATTGAACTTGAACTGGCGCCCTTTTAGATTGCTTGTTCAACTTCCCAGTTCATTATGTGTGCATTAAAAATCATGAAAACAATTACTCATTCAATAAATAACAAACCTTTGACTCAGAGAAAAGTCAATCAATGTGCATTAGTGCAAGTGTTCCGTGACCAAAAAGAAGTATTTGAATAGTTTAGAGGTACAGAACTTTAATATACAATTGAATAATATATTGGTATTGAAATGAAGTGAACCCAAATATTTTCGGCTGACACTCGTCAGGGGTAATCGTCAGCAACTAGTAGAGAATTGGAAAGAACATTCTATATCAACAATCGTATCACAAAATAATAAAAGTATCTTAATCTTAGGATCAAGTGCAGTGTTTTATTTATTGTGTAAGCTGAAATGAAATATTTACTATTGGTTTACAAGCTGCAATTTTGCAATTCAATGAATTGGCGGTTTAACTTACAACTTTTGACACACATATTAGAGATTGTTGTCATGGAGTGATTCATTTAACTTCCTGCCGGCTGGGTGGTGGTTTTTTCATAGCAGTGGACTGAAATTACCAGCATGTTGTCATATTACTGACTCATTTCGTCATAAAGTAAGTTGGCCTAAACGTATGGTCAATTGTGTGACGTATTTCAAAGGAGAAGGAATTGCTATTTACATGTTGGACAACAGCTGTTTATAACATATTACGGTGATTAGCATTGCAAATATTTTTGATCACAGTTGATCCATACTTGCACACAACAGTTTGATCTAGTGGTGCTTACCTGGTGGGCCACATGAGCCTTTTGAGGTGGGCCGCTGGGCTAAACTGTTGTGGGTTTGCAAGAGATAATATTTAGAAAAATGTAAGTCAGCCACAATTACCACTTGTTTTGCCTTAGCATATATTCGAGAAATCCATCTGATCTGAATAATCAAATATTGTGCTACCAGCAATGTTAATGTTAATTCGCAGGAGCTTCTTGGAGATACAGTACTTCAATATACAATTGATCAGTATATTCATATTTAAACTGCTGAAAATATTTTGGGTTTAGTATTCGGTTGTATAGTGGAGTTCTGTGCACCCAAGAAGCTCTTCAAATGTGTCGGCCGAAAATATTTCGTTTTATTTCAATATAAATATGTTAATTTGTCAGTTTTATTTTGCAATTTGCTGTTTGACTGCTCTTGCCAAATATAGCTGATTATGCATGGATTTTCGCAAATATTAGCAGACAGGTTTTGATAAATCTCGCATAATATATAATTATGCCTGGTTGGTAACAAGCTAAATATGGTATGATGAATCAAATATCAAAAATAATGTTATGTGGAATAGCCTAGTGATGCACATTGGGAGATTATCAACCACTGCCAATTCTCTTATGCCGATTGCGATACAACAGTTATTTCCTGATACTTCCTTGGATAGATGGCAAAGCTTTTTTTGGCATATCCTGGATGCTTGATTTAATGACAAGTTGACCTGCAGTGTACGGTTACGTGGCTACAGTTGTTGCCCAGCAGAGCTTTTCAATCGTCTAATATAATTTGGCGAGCGTATTTAACATACGAAAGGGTATTTGGAAACGTCTGATTATTCAGATGATATGTTAAGTAATTTTCACTAAACTGATACGCCTACAATGGTTGATACAATTTTCTTTCGCTTTCCCTACTAGCTGCTGGCGATTACTGAGATGAGTGTCTGTCGAAAATATTCAGGTTTATTTCGAAATTGGTTACTGAAGTTCGGAACCTTCAAGAGCCTCTTCGAGTAACATTAGTACTGTTCTCTTTAGACAGCAATATTCGATTATGTGGTATTCAGACATTGATTCACTGTTGGAAGACGGCTTGCAATAAACATTAGTGAAGCTGGGAAATATAAGAACGGGTAAGTCAAATTATTACTTCCGTGTGAAATACCCAAAGCAATTGAGTGTAATGACTGCGGAATGATGACAACCATTTGGCGCTATTGATAGACTTGTATAAACTGCTGGACTTTCAAATACCTTAACTAGAACTAGAACTACTCACTTTTAAGAATTCCCACTATAACTCAACCAACTAACTAAAACACAACTAACCACTAACCAGATTCAAACCAATTCAACTAATTTATTTTAATTTCGCTGGAATCTTGAGCATCAGTACATGTTGGAAAGGGGGGCTTTCGACCCCAAATCCCACCCCCTGGCTACGCCGTTGTTAGTAGTGATGAGCTTTAGGCTAGCAATGGCTGGAAGAATATCACACAACATAAGACAGTTACCACGAATCACATTAAACCACGGTATGTGTTATCTAGCTGTTTGGCAACTAAGTTTATTAAAATGCCAAACTAGGACTAGAACTACTCACTTTTAAAAATCTGTAACTAGAATCACGCAAAAAATCCAGTAGCTAGTTGACCGTGAACTTACGGTACTAGATTGGTAGCTTGTACAAGTCTGGATATAAATCATGAATTATCGCGTGTCACAGTTAGCCACTTCACTCAAAATTTTACTCGTTGCCAAGTTGAAAAAGATTTTCCCACTTATGCTTTTCGAAGTCATGATTAAAGCTCTCTGATGATCAGTCATCAACAAGAAATCGATGTCTTCTAACGTAAATATTAGTTTCATAGAAATTTTGAAGTGATGGGTTTTTATATACCCAGTTTACCTTTTTAACAGTAATGGATGCCTTCACATCCTCAAAAAGAAGCCTCAATAGTATTTCCAGAAAAAGCGTTTAGCAATTTATAAATAATTTTGACCAGACATGGGTAATGACGACATGAAATCTTTTTATATCTATGTGTCTGGCAGTAATGTATTGCCTTACACGACATCACAAAGGAGGATCAATACTTTTCCAGATGAAGCGTTATTTATGTACGGTAATCATTAATGTTGGCTATACATGGGGTAATCGGGGTTTGTAATCTTGATGACTTGATCGATCACACCGATTAGAGCATTTATGAGTCATCGTAATTGATCGTGTGTAAAAAAATTCACATTGATCGTGTTCAATTTGTTTACATATATAATTGATTTATCTTTCATAACTCGATTGATTGTTTTACGAGGACTACAACATAATCGGAACAAGGAACAGTGTGATATTGTCATATATATTGACATACCGTAAACCGGGGTAACTTTGAACTATTTTTCACAATTTCGCTTTATAATATCTTGGAAATGCTAGAGTGCAGGGGCGGCAAGTTTTGTGTTTTTCTTGGGTTATGGACCAAAGATTAGAATTAACTAATCAAAAATCTTCATGGTCATAATAAGTACCATACTTTCGTAAATTATCCGTTTCCAAAGTTATCCCGGCATGTTGGGTAAATTTGGACAATGTAGTTTTTTGTATGTCCTAACATTCCATCGTCTATGAAACCTCTTAAATGAGGCTTATTTGCTGGGAAACTCAAACTATCTCCTCGTAAAGCTTGATCTTGCGGGGAAGCACCAAGTAGTTTCTTAATCGTATTGGTCTTGGCAGTGCCTGGGCCATTGCACGTCAAGGCATTGTGCCCATTCATATCAGCTGATTCTCTATGTAATTTCATTACCATTGCCGAAGCTGTAAACTTGTCCTCAAATGTGTGCTCAAGGCCCAAGTACGGGAAGCAAAATGAAACTAACCAAAAATAACATGCATCTTCAAAATAGAATTAACATATAACATCGACCATTGAATAACATGTTACCAGAATTTCTGGCCACCACGAGCTCAATCTTTCATGCATTCAGCTCAAATTAATTTTTAAGATAGAAATTGGTTTAATTGTTGTAGATCATCACAATGCTGATCAAGGAATATAGAATACCGATGCCTATGAGTGTGGAAGAGTACAGGATTGCTCAGTTGTACATGATCCAGGTGGGTTGTGCGGATATCCATTCTTAACCGTCGTATTACGATCTGTTTATACTTGTGGGTAGAAGTGTAATGAAGTGCTTCTACCAGGGTTGTAACTAAGTCGCAAGGTTTCGAGTAACAAGTCAATCTTACTTTTATAGTTTTGATTCGAGTCAAGTTGAGTCATTTTCAATCCAGTACCGAGTCCAGTCCGAGTTCAAGTCGGCGTGCAGAGGATCGAGTTCGTGCCAAAGTGACTGTTCAGTTTCAAGTTAAAGTCTTGCTAAGCCCACTTTTTTCAATTCTGCTTGGTGATATTGAATGCTGCGCATGCGCATGCATAATACCGGTAACTCATTTTTCTCACTTTTAACAGTTTCTGGTTGCATTTTCAAGTACCAGTACTAACAGACGGAATAGCAGTTGTGTGGTAGCTTTACTATTCGAAATTACGATGAAATGCCGGCACTTCTACGTTATTCCCCACACCTCGAAAAAATGATCCCCATGACACCAATAAACGCTTCCCATGAACACTAACAGAAAAATTTACAAACATCAAAATGAATTGTTTTTTGCGTTGAGGTGGGGCAGACGGATATTAGGGATGGGGGAGGGGGATATTACATATTAGGGTGGGTTAGATTTGGATATCCTAAGATTAGGGTCGGGAGATATTAGGGATGGGGTAGGGGATATTAGGGTGGGTTAGGATATCCTAAGATAAGGGTTGGGATATTAGGATCGGGAGATATTAGGGATGGGGGAGGGGATATTAGGGTGGGTTAGGATATCCTAAGATAAGGGTTGGGGATATTAGAGTGGGGATAGGATATCCTAAGGGTGGGGTAAACTGGGGTATATTAGGGTGGGTTAGGGTATCCTAAGATTAGGGTTGGAGAGGGGTATTAGGGTCAAGGATGGGGTTAGGATATCCTAAGATTAGGGTTGGGGGTGACGATTACAATATTCCCAACCCTAATCTTGGCATACCCTGACCCCAAATTCAACCCTAATCTTGTGATATCCTACATCAACCTTGACCCTAACCCACCCCAGCACCCACAACCCTAATCTTAGGATATCCTAACCCACCCTAATACCCCCTTGCCATGACCCTAATATAGCAATATCTCCCACCGCACCCTAATATTCCCCTAGCCCTAATCCCAACGCGAAAAACAATTTATTTTCATGTTTATAAATTTTCACATTTTCATGGGAATCATTCATTGGTTTCATGGTGATCACTTCTGGATGTGCGGGGAATAACGAAGAAGGGCCGAAATACCTGCCTTGGGCGTACGAGTCTTGAGTCATATGACTCGGTCCAGTTCTTATGCAATGACTCAGTTAGAAGTCGAGGCAAGTCATTTTCCTTATTTTGAGAAAATGACTCGAATCAAGTCGAGTCACCGAAAAATCTGCATGAGAGGATGGGAATGACAAATGTTTGTATACCAAGCTTGGCTTACACAGTTCTGTAGCATTTTGAGGAAAACCAGAAATTAGGTTAGAGTTAGGTTTCCGGCATTTCTCTTTAATCAGTCTGATTAGATAATTTGAATTATCATTACTAAAATTATGCAGTTGTTTAAGTGTTGGAGGGTGCTGGGATCGCGCAACATTGTTTTTCAACGAGGTTTAAAAATTATATTTTGTTGTCCAGAAAAAAAGCAGAGAAGAGAGTCACGGCGAAGGTAGCGGGGTGGAAATTCTAGAGAACCGGCCCTACGACAATGGACTCGGTGGCACCGGACAATACACTCGAAAAATATACCACATCAGCACTCATATACCCGGTATGGAAATTTATCTCCTCAAATGCATAATATCATGTCCAATCACATCATGATCTCATTTTATTCTTTTGTCCATGATTAGGGATGGGCAAAGTCAAGTATGGTACCTATGTGATTTGATTCTGAATAATGTATCAGGCTTTTAGGCAAGAGTATTCGAGCATATGGGTGACGCGGAAAATCGAATCGTACTATCACAAATTAAATCATTGAAGTGACTCTTTGAGGCACAGAACTTCAATATACAATTGAATAGTATATTGATATTGAAATGAACCTGAATATTTCCGGCTGACATTCGTCAGGGGTAATCGCCAGCAACTAGTAGAGAATTGAAAAGAAAATTTTCAATGTGTTTCAGCTCAAAATATCGTATTCTAGTTTATTTCAATATGAGTGTTATATTCAAATAAAATATACCGTTTTATTGCACTTTGTGGCAATGTTGATCACGACTTCACATAAATGTCATTGTGCGTTACGGTTTAGATGTCGAGGTCATCGAGGTTTCAAGGCTTTCACGGTGGCAAAATAGCATCGGGACTATAATCCTACTTGAAAATATAGCTCTTAGCGGAAAGAGGCATGTAATTCCAGTAATTAAAAAAATTTCTCCTACTTTGTCGAATCATGACGATCAATATTCGATTATGATGCGAGCACTCATATCGTTTTGCGCTGATGTGGGTGTTTTTACATTATTTTTCGTTCTAGCTTCCTATGCACATTGAAATTAATAGGCTATACTTAATTCTACACCCTTCTTGATATATTATGGCCCCCAATATTGAGTAAAATACTCTATCATGATTTTGGGTTCTTTCACTCTCGCTGACCGTAAAATTTGATGGTATCGTATGACATCGGATTCATAATACAGTCATTTTTCTCACTCTAAACATGTTTATTCTAATATACAAAAGGTAGTTGCTGGGCCTCATTGGTCCTGATACACGAGACTTGAATAATTCAGATAGAATATGTTGAGTCATGAGATATGACTCGAGTACAAGTTGACTCGATACACAATTTAACTCGAGTCGAGTCATTACCCATTTTGAAGAATACGACTCAAGTCCGACTTGAGTCATTACAACCCAGCCCTACTTCTGCTTCTATTTGAGTAGAAATTTATGACTACTTCTACTTCTATTACCTGAGTAGCAACAACACTTACAACATGACTACCTCTGAAATCCCAGTTTAACAGAAATTTCAATCAAAACCCTTCAAGAGCTTCTTGGAAGTACAAAACTTCAATATACAATTGAATAGTATGTTCATATTGAAATGAACCCGAATATTTCAGGCTGACACTTTCATCTGCGTGCCTTGGAGTCGACCTTTATCAAAATACATCAGCCCAAGCTTTGTTTACAGAAGGAGTTCGTGCACCATCTTAAAATAGTACATTAAACGCTCTCTTTATTTGAGATTTCATTCCATGCTGGTGACGTCATATTTTGTGTTAGATCGTTGATATACAATGTTCTTTCCAATTCTCTACTATTTGCTGATGATTGCCCCTGACGAGTGTCAGCCGAAAAGGTTAGGGTTCATTTCAATATGAATATACTATTCAAAACCCTTCAGGGTCCAATGTTTGGTAACGTAACTGCAGCTGTTATTTCAAGGGTTTTGTTGCAATAGCGAATATTTCGATCCAAATACTTTAATGTCTAATGTTGGGTAAACTAACTGCAGCTGTCATTTCAAGGGTGGTTTGTCGCGATACTGCCAAAGAATGCGATGATCGTTTACGAAGAAGCGTGGAACGCATACCCACACACGCGTACACGGTTCACTTGTCCGTTTATCGAGAAGTTTTCGATTGATATCGAAACGAAATATTGCGACGATCTTGGAGAGCAAGATGATGTTTTCGGAAAGCAAAAAGTTGTCGGTAATTAACCAGATTACGACTAGATCCTGACCAATATAGGATTTCTGATCCGATACCGGTAAAACTGATAACTAGTACCGATTAACCCGATATATTTGGCTCAATTCCGACCCGTGGAGAAGTTATTGGAGTACAAATTTTGGGATTTGGAAAAAATAGTATTTACGGTGGCAAATTCTTCCACTATTTATTGTAGATCTACCTACCGTGAATACTATGATTTGAAATCGTCAATTTTGAACATCAATAACTTTGCTTCTAAGAGTTGGCACTGAGCCAAATTTGTTGTGCATCGTTTTTTCAGACAAATCAGCATTTTCATGGGGTAGCCAGTAACATCCGAAAAATTTTTATATTAATTTTATTAAATAAATCCAAAATTTCTACTCTAATTACTTCAATTTCAATGGTTGGAATTGAGCCGATATTGGTGTGCAGCGTTTTTTAGATAACCTAACAATTTTATCCAGTAGCCTATCCAGTAAAATTTGATAAAAAATTATTTTCGAACAGTCCTACCGAACATATTGGGGGCTATCGGTGAACGTCATCGGTTTTATCGATATCGGCCCAAAAATTTGACATCGATCGATCATGATTCACTCAAATTACTCGAATTCACTCCCAGATTGGATTGATATGGTGAAAGATCAAGCCGGGGACAAAGTTCCAAAAGAGGAAGATACAAAACTATTCACGAGTTCAAAAACAGGCCGCGGCCCGTTGAGCGAGGACTGGCTCGCTGAGGCTAAGAGAAATCGGGGCAAAGCGGGCCACAGCGTTATGTGCTCCTATAAGCTTTGTAAGGTATCTCTACTTCCTTTCTCCACTTCCCTCACTTCGTACTAAATGAGAGTTGATACCCATAAGCATGAGAATGGCAAATGTCGGCTCATCGAGCTTGGCTCAATTCGCACGATACAGCTCTACTGTAGCATTTTCAGGATGAGATGTAGATTGATTGGACTTAGATTGATGAGATCTGCCTTCAAACAAGTTTCATTTTTCTATCCAGGTCGAGTTTAAATACTGGGGAATGCAGTCGAAGATAGAAAAATTCATTCATGATGTCGGTAAGTTCTAGTTGGCTATTTAACGTCACAATCTTGGAAGCGCGTTAACTCAAAAAGGGTTGGGGTTGAAATAAAAATTCACTACTTTTCATCCCATTACATGTGTATTTATGTGACCAGCCCTAATATTAATGGCATGTAATCGTAATCTCTATTATAGCTGTTGTTGGCTAGGTTGCATAGAGTTAACCACTCTTTACTCTTCCTTATTTGGTATACCACCATAACTAGATACGGTAGCTTGTTTCGAGAGTGTATGTTTGTGTATATATTTGGCTGAAAGCTCCTTGGTTCCTGATTGAGATAAAGATCTTAAGGATGGTATTGTACGAAGTAAGGACCCTTCTGTATCTTTACACTGATAGTTATCTTGTACACTTGCTGCTGATCTTATTGTGTATGTGCTGTTGACTACATATTCTATTTGTGAGTTGTTAAGGTTGTAATCAATATAATAATCAGTTCCAGCTCCAAACTCTCAAATCATATAAATCAGTGCCCCAGGCTACAAAATATCCATAAAACATCTTAAGTTAATGGTATCCAATGGTGTTTTGATGTCACCAACTTCACATATGCGTAATGAAGACCAGTTGCCCCTAAAGATAATGGTTGGCGCTACCTTCCTATTTTAAGGCCCAAAGCCTAAAAAATTGGCAACAAATCAAAGGTCGTCTAAGCAGCCATTGTCGGTTCTCAAGTAGAAGTAGAAGTAACATCTTAAATGTGGCTACTTGATAAGATTGTTGGGTTGCCTAAAAAGACGCCAAATTTGCCTCGATACCAACTTGTAGATGTGAACGCACAGGAGTTCGCAAATTCTCAATTCATTATATTGAAAAAATTTAAAAAATGTTTTTCAATTTTACTCTCAACCCCATGAAATGGTTAAGTTATTCACAAAACGATCCAAAACCAATGTGACATAATTGCAATGCGTGGAATCTAAGTTTTTCATTCATAATTCTGGGATTACCCACCACTGTCCAGGCGATTTTTATGAATCCAAAATTTTCAACTGCAATCACTTCGCTTCTACCGGTTGAAAGTAACCAAGAATTGTTGATCAACGGTTTTTCATACAACTCATTAACTCAACAATTTAATGCAGTTGACAGTAAAATTTGAAGATTTGAAAAAAATATTTATAATAAGTTTAACATTTTCAAACTCATGTGCATTGTGATGGGATCGAGCCAAATTTGATGTGTACCGTTTTTTAAGCAACCTAATAATCCCCGGAATCCGGAAGAAAAAGTTATTTTTGAATAACTCTACTGACCGTGTATATACAATTAAACATTGAATTGTCCGTGTGCAGCCCTGCGAAAAACAATGGGCCGAGCGCATCGACAAGCCTGGTGCTGGCAGGACGAATGGTTCGGCTTAACCATGGACGATATACGTCGCTTGGAGAATGAAACGCAGTCTCTTCTTAATAAGAAATTTGGGAATTCGCCTGCCAACGATTATCCTGACTCTACTACTGGGACTTTTGAAGTAAGTTTTCTAATTTTTGTGTTCAATTTTTTTTTAATTGCACTTGAATTCAAGTATTTAGAAGTTTGTACTCGGCCCTACTTTGGATGGAGCCAGATGGTGTTCCAAATCCTTCCAATTTTGAAATCCTGCTGCAATCTTTTGAAATGGTTCGATTATAATCGAATTATCTCCCTCATGCGTTCGGCATGAATCATGAATGATTGTGCTCTTTTGTGTCAGAACCAATGAACTGCAATTTCAAAAACAATAAATCTCGGCCAAAGAAAAAGCGACCATCGAACGAGGCTGCCCGCCCCAAATTATATTGACATTCATGAGACAAGTATCCCGGAAACCGCTCGAGAATATAAAAATAGCCGATAAGCTGAATTATTGATGAGATAGTGGACAAAGATCGCAGGCTAAGGCGGTAATCGATCATCTTGATGCCTCTTAAAGGATATGACACATTCGATTTGATTTGGTTTCTTGAATAACGATTTCTGATTTGCTATCAATGCCGGACTTGTTCGCAATACCAATGTAATCTGCTGACGATGAACTAACTACTATTTTTTGGAGCAGTTCTAGGTCCAGTTGCGGATTTTGAAAAGTGAGGAGTTCTAGTTCTAGTTGTGGATTTTGAACAATGAGTAATGGTAGTTCTCGTTCTAGCTAGTTGCAGATTTTAAAAAGTCAGGAGTTCCAGTTCTAGTTGTGGATTTGAAAAGTGTGTATTTCTAGTTCTAGTTGTGGATTTTGAAAGTGTGGAGTCTTAGTTCTGGTTTTAGTTGTGGGTTTTGAAAAGTGTGTAGTTCTAGTTCTAGTTGCATATTTTGAAAAGTGAGCACTCTTAGTTCTAGTTGTAGTTGTGGATTTTGAATAGTGTGTAGTCCTAGTCCTAGTTTGTCAACAGAGAAGAGTTTGCCAGTCAGCATTGTATCAGTAAATGAATGAGTTGTTTCCGAATTTAATCTTGTTGGTTGTGTAATCTAGTTGCAATTTTAAATGCCGTTAGTTCGAGTTTTACTTGCAAGTTTCGAAAAATGAGTGGTTCTAGCTGTAGATGCGCATTTTGAAAATCCAGTACAAGTTTGATTAATGCAAGTCACAGCCAATTTTTCAATTAACGGAAGCTTTGGCAGTATCGATAACGCCAGTGTTTTGTTAGTTTTATTGATTGGGAGGGGTTGTGTGTCGAAAATCATTGATGATTATGCCATGAAGTGTCCAATGTAACAGTCACAATTGCTATGATTTCTTGATTGAGCGTGGGATTGTTTTGTAACACAATGGTCCGAGTTGGCTTGACCTCAGACCGAATAAATTACCCTTTGCCAACAGAGATTAGTGGATTTAATAATTCAAATTCAGTTCACAATTTAATTTGTGTCACGTCCAAATTAGGTGATGGATGTCAAATCAAAGTTCACATTCAAATTCACAGTTTATTTCGCATCGTTTCTAAATTCGATAATGGCTGCAATTTGCTCAAAAGTAGCATGACAATTGATCAATATATATACCTATTCATATTGAAATAACGCGGAAATTTTCAGCTGACACTCGTCAGGGGTAATTGTCAGCAACTAGTAGAGAATTGAATAGAACTTTGTTGGTATGCAAACTTCAAAATGCACTGAAATAATAAGTGATTGATATTGAAATAAGCCAGAATACTTTCGGCTGACACTCGTCAGGGGTAATCGTCAGCAACTAGCTGAGAATTGGAAAGAATATTGTACATCAACAATCTTATCACACATTCTGACGTCGCGGACATGAAATTTAGAATAATCTAGGCAAGTATAGTTCAATATACTAATTTTAGATACAGGAACTCCTCTTGTTGGCACGCACTAGGTTGGCTTGTTTTGCTAAAAGTTTACTCCAAGGTACATAAAAGGAAGAACTACCTGCCTCTCCTCGACTGAATTCTGTCGTCTCGGTAATTTTTCACACAAATTTCATGCCTGTGATGTGATATATGTAGTGATACAATTGTTGATGTAGAATGTTATTTCCAATTCTCTAGTAGGCTAGTTGCTGACGGTTAATCCTGCAAAGTGCCAGCCGAAATTATTCAGGCTCATTTCAATATCAAAATATTATTTAATTGTATATTGAAGTTCTGTACCTCCAAGAGTATGTTCACATTTATTGCCCGTAGCTTTTCTGGCTGACAGTTGGATTTGATAAACACAGCGCTTGATGGCCTCCTGTTTTTAGTCTTCAGTCCCCACTCCGTTATCGACTGTGAAAGAGGAAATCTCAAAGGTTCGAAATTCGGTGGAAGAATCATCTCCGAGCGGTAACCTGCGTCGGAATTGTATTCACTGCAATAAGTCTTCATTTAAGTCCGTATTCCAGACTCAAAGAAGAAGTTATCCAACGCGTCGTTTCGTTCTTTACGTAGCAGAAATAGCAGTGAGTGTGCTTGGCTCACTACTTTCCATTTGTTATCATTATTGTGGCTGAGTCAAAAATGGACTAGAAAATTTTCAGTGTTTCCAAATTATATTATTATTAAAATCATAGCTTGAGTTTTTTTTTCAAATTTGATTATAATTAGAATGTTACCTATACAGTTTTTCCGAATTTGATTTGAATTCGAATGATAGCTTCACTTTTTCAAATTTGGATAGAATTAGAACGTTGTCTACCAGGGTTGTAATGACTCGAGTCATGACTGGGTCTACCAAGACAGGCATTTCATTGTAATTTTGAAGAATAGTAAAGTTGTCACACTGTAATTATTTCGTCTATCAGTATTAATACTTTAAAATGCTACCGGAAACTGTTGAAAGTGAGGAAAATTAGCATATTGTAAATGTGAAACATTCGATATCACCAAACGGATATAAAAAGTGGGTTTAACAAGACTTCAAAGACTGGAAGTAGAGCAGTCAACACAATGACTTGGACTCGGACTCGAGTCAAAACACTATGACTCGGACTAGACACACTACTCCGTGACTCGGATTTGACTCGGTGGCGGATTGAAAATGACTCGACTTGACTCGAGTCAAAACTATAAAAGCGAGATTGACTTGTGACTCGGAGCCTTGTGACTTGGTTACGACCCTGTTATCTACACAGTTTTTCCAAATTAGGTCAGAATTACAATGATAGCTTCAGTTTTTTTTTTTTCAAATTTGATTAGAATTAGAATGTTATCTACACAGTTTCTTCAAAATTAGATTAGAACTAACTACACTGTTTTTTCCAAATTTGATTAGAAATGGAATGGTAACTACAATTTTTTTTTCAAATCTGATTCTAATACGAATGTTAGCTACATTATTTATTCCAAATCAGATTCGAATTTCTTGATTCACAATAGCTTGGAAATCAGAATACCTTACGGATTAAAAAAATCATGTTCAGTCCATAATATATCAAGAGCTCATTCTCATAATCACGAGAATGGCAAATGTCAGTAAACTGAGCTTGGTTTGTCCCCAGGACACAGATTTCCTGTAACATTTTTATGAAAACCAGAAATAAGAATAGAATTTGAAAGAGAGCATAAAAACATTTCACAAATAAGATTAGAATTAAATTACCACCATTTTCCTAGGTTATAAATATCTAGTCCAATTAAGTCTTTTGATTCCAACTTCTATTTCTCCGTTGAACCTCTCTTGAAAATCAGTGCATGTGCGGTCGTGAGCGTTGCTTGTTTTTCAGAGCATTCTCTCGCCGAGTGGAGAATGCAGAGTATCGAGCAGGAATCAGAGCAATCGTCGGACGATGATGAATTTTTCGACGCCACCGGTATTTTGCACTTACGTTTGCTACGATTTTATCTTTAAAACGAAGTGTTGATTGTGTCGTGATTAGGGCAAGTTTTTGTTGCAGTCAAATCCCTGGAAAGTTGCATTTATTAATCACAAAAGTTGCTGTGAAAAGTTTCATTTATTTTTCACAAAATTGCACTAAAAAGTTGCATTTATGGACAAGTTCTTTGAAAATATTAGGGTATGAGATACTCGAATTGATCCATATCCAAGGCACTGTAGCAAAACTCAACGTTGGCAACTTCAACGAAATCAGTAGCCTGAAAAAATTGACTCAATGATAATAGAATTTTCGGCTGTCCACCCCGAATGTGCGTCAAATCGGAAAGGACCTCAAATTTAAACGACAGTGAAATACTCCAGCGATCTATTCACATATAGTGCCAATTATTTCCAATAAAAAGTTAGTTGCATGAAAAATCGAAAAAATTGCAACAATTTGCCTGAAAAATCGAAAACACTTGCAAAAAGTTTCATGAAAAATCGAAAAAGTTCCAAAAAGTACCATGAAAAAAAATGGACAAAAGTTGCGATGTAAGAATCCTCCAAACAGCCTAAAACACCATACTATTGGTATTTAAGAAGCTGCCGGAAGCTGTAAAAAAAGGTACAAAAATTGCAAAAACTTGCCATAGTCGTCGTGAAATTACTGATATTCTTTCCTGTCATGGCCAATACCGACATTTCTTTCAAAGTGTGATATTGTCTCGATATTATCACCGAGCTGATAATTGGTCGGACTCTAGTGTTGATATTGGTAACACTTGTTTCAGACGAACTACCAAATGATCCGTCATCAGCCGGTCCTGATTGGCAAAGTCTAGTCAAGGACCAGTGGGGCTCTACAGAGAGTCTTGGTGAATGCAAGACACCTGATGCTACCAAGCTAGATGATGAAGGTCTGTTCCTTGTAGAGGTGGTCTAGTGGACGCCGTTGCTGCTGAAGTGCAAGTAGACGTAGACATTGATGGTACTCAAGTAGAACTAGTAGTAATAAAGCAATTTTTTACCTATTACAACTAGATGTCGCAATTTCTGATACTGAAAAATGGTAAGTATTCTAGGCAGGGTTGTAATGACTCGAGTCGCAATTTTTCAATTTTTGTTTTGAGTACCGTAATTTTCCATGTATAATGTGCAAGATTTTCCCGATTTTTTGTCCTTAAAATCGGGGGTGCGTATTATGCACGTGTACAACAAGCCTTGAAGAAAATCTCCCTCGAAATATTACTTGAAATCACACCTTTCTTCATGTTTGTTTTAATCGCGCTTCACATTCAGCCATCATGCCCGTAATTCGTATTATCTGTATTGCACGCTGCCAATTAGCGAGAAGCGTGTTGCTATGCGCTGCACAACAGCAAGCCATCTCCTTCTGAGTTGGTTAGCCGTTTGTACGCGAGCGAAATTAGGTCATTGATTGCTGCACGCACGCGCGGCAATCCTCGCTAATTCATCGTGTCAACGACAGGCCTGAACAATCGCATATACGCCATGTGCGCGATATGTAATCGCTGGCCTCAACACTACAGTCTCATCTCCAACAGGCCTGGTGCGCACGACATAATCGTTGGCCTGTGCAATCGCATCTGTAATAGGCCTCGTGCGCAAGATGTCGCTGGCCTGAACTATCGCGACGCGGGCATCGCAGGCTTTGGCTGCTATCTACCATCGTTTGGAGACAATGCCGTTAAGTGTATAATGATTAGCGATGGTTATGTCATGATTGTTGAAGAGTGACATCGCAAAACAGAATGACATCGAATACTAAAACATAACTATTCAATATTCATGTACTGCGAATGCAGGGTGCGTACTTTACACGGCTACATGCTTTTTCCCAGAATTAACATGCGTATTATACATGAGGGCATAGGCGCCGACTTTTATTTTTTTACGAGGTGGCGAAGTATTGTGACGTCATAATTGTTCCATATCGATGACGTCATTGTCGCACGAAAACGTAATTTACTACATGCCACTGGTGTACGTGCAGAGCTGAACCATTCGCGTGACGTTTAAATATCGGCCATGCACTCATTAATATCAAACCATGCAGTCGAGTTATTAAATGGAATCTTAAAACGGCACGATCATTTGAAGTGTAACTGCGGCCTGCGCTACCAGTCCGTCCGACGAAATCTGCAGTCACATCATTGTTATGCAAGTAACACACAAAAACTCTCGAATACTTCAAGCAGACAATAATGATGATTACAAACGCGAAATCGCGCAGCCAATCAGTCATTGTCTCTTGCGGTTTCTTGCTTCGCGTTGACCAACTCGCATCGCGGCAATTGTTTGATGATTAAAACATTGGTGCATTTCCCGATTTAAGTTCGCGACGCGTTTCGGGAGCACATCGGTCAATTCGTAAATTCAATATGCATGTCGACAGCCGCCAACGCATACTAATTGAATTACGTGTTGACGGCCGCACAAATTTCGTTCTACGGCCGCGTGTTGGCCACCCTTGGGCTAGAATTAATTCCACTTCCGGACGCATGCCGCGATCTTACCAATAGAAATCCACTGTCTATCTAATGCCTAATAGTTTAATATTTAATAATGTTGTTCTCGATACGAGTACATCCAGCAATCAAGTTTATCGGAATGTAGAAGGTTCCCTGTTCAAACGAATCGAATAAAATCAGAATTTGTGCCACCCATAATCTTGTGCTGCATCACGATAATAATGAAAGGAACACTGAAAAATGACTTTGTGCGACAATTTCGGAGTACGAATGTATCAAACAGATAACAAGAAATATAGATGATGGCAAATGAGAAAGCGTGTAATCTAATCAGTATCGCCACAATCGGTTTTGAGTGTGACACCGTATTGAATAGTTTTCGCCACGACAATTGTTTTCTCATTATATCGGTGTTTAAGCTGTATTGCTGCATTTCCCGATTAATGTCACGCGCAAAGCCTTGTTAGAGAAACGAATCTGCGCAGAAATGAATTCCAATTTGCAGGCACACACCAACCCACCCTCCAATTTCGCGCTCCGATTACCTATCACGAAGCTAGCTAGCTCATGAATGGTTTTGTAAACGAATATAGGTGCACATAATTTAGATTTCAGAAAACCAGATCGCATATTTGGGCGCCTGGTCGGCAGAGGAGATCTAGGATGGTGCTTCTCAGCACACGCTAGGCGCGTAGCCAGTCGAAAAATTAGGGGGATTTGGATTTTTCTCAAATTTACCAATATAGCATCAATTCCATTCGGGTCAAGTACATGTGTAAATGGCGATCATATAATATCTTCGTATCGACGATTTTAGGCCTATGATAAGCTTGCCAAAGAGTCCGGGAGTGCTGTCAATTAGCGAGTCAGTGATCTCAGGTGAACAATTAAATACGCGCGCGTATTACGCAGTCTCGGCAACAGTTTTCGCAAACTAAATGCCCGAACTTGATTGCATCGATTTCAAACCTTTGTCGTATTTCAAAACTTGAGACATGATACAAATCTTCTGGTCGTTACGTTCAAGTATTAGCGGGAATCAATTTCGCACGTTAAAGTCTGTTTGCAGCGATTTGATGTTATTCAGTTTCGCGATGTCGCTTTTCAATCAATATGACATAAAACAATAACTAATTAGCGTAAATTCGACCGCATTGTCTCGAAACCAGCGAGAGACAGGAATCAAAGCATCCTAGGCCCGAGACGCGATAGTTAGGC
The DNA here is from genome assembly GCF_051294905.1 of Botryllus schlosseri. Taxonomy (NCBI): domain Eukaryota; kingdom Metazoa; phylum Chordata; class Ascidiacea; order Stolidobranchia; family Styelidae; genus Botryllus; species Botryllus schlosseri. The sequence goes on along the minus strand of NC_137239.1, from coordinate 29,338,956 downwards.
CATAGGCCAGCAATGATATATTTCACTCCAGGCCTATTGCAGATGCTATTGTGTAGGTCAGCGATGATATCGTGCACACCAGGCCGAAGCCGCCAATGCAGATTCGATAGCGCAGTTAAGCGATGATATAGAGTGAACTGGGCCCATTGCAGATGCGATTGTTGAAGCCTGCGGAACCAGGCTTGATCGAGACGCGATAAATCAGGCTAGCGACGATTTCCCCGCGCACGGGAATGAATGACCTAATTTCGCGACCATCTCAGCGGGAGATAATCACAGATTCTTCGCGCTAATTGACAACACGTTTCTCGCAAACCCGCCGCGCGGAACACTGATTAGTGATTACACAATTATTGAATTGCAACTGTTGCAATTGCAAGAGTTAGAATGATCATTTCAAAATGACGGGGTTTCGCGTTTCAAGTAGGGAAGTTCGACCCCCGATAACCCGTGGCTACGCGCCTGGCACACGCGCGTATCGAAATCGAAGACGTCTCTAACGAGGTCGCATCGATTCGCCTGATTACTAATTACTGGTCACAAATCACTTGGGCGTTTGAGCATTTTGTACGAGGTGGCCGCCACCTCGTAAATATGGTCACGAGGTGGCTGCGCCACCTCGTAACCTCGTAAGTCAGCGCCTATGCATGAGGGCGTACTATATTCGGAAAATTACGGTAAACCTAATGACCATCTTCGGTCGTATTTCAACCCAACTTATTGCCGTAAAAGTAATTGTTTTCCTTTTTTTAGAATTCTCGTCTTCTATCGCATACCAGACAAGTTTAGATGAAGACGCAATCTCTCAGGTTACAAATCTTACCTTACTTTGAATTTGAATGAACTCTTGGACGTACAGAAGTTCAATAAATAATTGAATAGTATACTGATATTGAAATAAACCCGGATATTTTTGGCTGATACTCGTCAGGGGTAATCGTCAGCAACTAGTCGCGAATTGGAAACAACATTGTATATCAACAATTGTATCACAAAATATGACGTCACTATAAAAATTCGAAAGATCGAGGGGAATAGATGGCATTGGTTCAATATGTACTATTTTTATATTGTAGACAATTCCTTCTCTTCGCATAAAAAAGAGTATGGAGTGCGTATAATCTAAACATTGCACATAGCTATCCGTTCGCCTCAAATATTCGACTGACAATTACCCCTGACGAGTGTCAGCCGAAAATATTCGGGTTTTATTTCAATATCAATATATTTTTCAATCACTTCAAAGTGTTTTAAGTCTTTTCCGTTGAATTGGACACACATCTGCGTTGTGACATATGCTGATTCCATTGCAGCAAAGCTTCCACGGTCGCATGAGCCTGGAACGTTGTAAAGTGAATACGTTGTTCCTTGTTTTGCACGGGGGCAATCCTCTGGAATCTTTATGGGACGAAAGGCTCAGTCAATCGAGCAAAGAGGTGAAGATTTGTTTGAAGTTTGATCATTTTGAATATCGGCCAAATGTATCAGGGTTATCAGTGAAGGTTCTAGTTATATTATCAACGTGAATTATAGTTTATATACTAGTACCCACTGTGGAAGCCTTGAAGCCTTGATTGATGGTATCGCAGCATGTAAAACACGTAGTAAAAAGCTGCTCACAACAGTACTGCGATGACTCGAGTCAGACTCGAGTCAACTTTTTCGTATGACTTGACTTGACACGGCGCTTCAGAAATGTGGATTCGAATCAAAATTTACGAGTCAATTTCAAGTCATCAAATAAACGGTGCCGATGAAATCACGGTATCTTGTTTATGTTTGGATTGTTCCCGCCGGCGTGACTTATGAGAGCGACCAGTCATTTACTTATTGTACGCTTCACTGATCCTCCATTGTCATATCACAAATGAATTGACCGCAAACGAAATGATCATAGCTTGCGTTAATGTACTAGCAAGTAGCGGTACATTATTCTAATAGCAATGTATCTCTGTTTCTTGGACGACTCAGAACTAACCCTCTCGTATAATTTAAATCGAGCGGATATAGAATAGATGTCTAATGTACTGTACCATTTCAATTTGTTTCAACTTCTCGAGGTTTCCTTTTCCATCCTCTATTTTAGCTCGCGTATTTTATTAGCAGTTCTACGTGTGCGTGAACAAGACAATGCCATATTGTATGTTTATTTCACTTTATATTCTTTGTTAATTCAAGATGTATGGCCAATCGATCTGTCTTTCACACCGCTAGCAAAGTGTAATGACTTTGCATCATCGCTGACACTTCGAAAATTCAATTTGACTTGAATTGTGACTCGACTTGACTCGAGTCACCCCAAAAAAACGAGTGACTTGACTTGACTCAAGTGACCTTCGAAAATCGATTGACTTGACTTGACTCGAGTCAAAATGTAGAATGACTCGAGATGACTCGTGACTCGAAGGTAGTGACTTGATCCCAGCACTGGCTGACAGTAGTGAAAATGTGAATACTCTACTCGAATCAAAACTCCCCCTCGCACAGCCTTAATAAAATGTCTTGCTTATTACAGGACGACCTTTCTACCATTACCTCTGCATTTGAAGTTGTCGCGGCCAGTCACTACAGAAGCGCTGTGGGCAGATTTGCGTTCAGGCTCGTCAAATGCCCGGCAATATGTTCGGAAGCTTGCAAGCTATTGAAAAGGTTTGATTTCAACTTGTCTCGTCAAGCACTGCAACTCAGACTCGGAAAACTAGATAATTGTGTAATTGGACTGGTTAAAGCGTAATGGCGGCGATCTAATTTGTGAAATCTTTCTCTACTTTCATTTTAATTCTAATCTAATTTCTGGTTTGCCTGAAAGTGCATCACGAGAACTGTATAGTAGGGGTATTCAAAAATGGCTTTTTTTCTCAAATCATTCTGGCTACTTGATAAAATTGTTAGGTGACCTAATTTTGTGTGTAGGCTTAAATTAGGTAGCCTAACAATTTTATCAAGTAGCCAGTACGATTTGAGAAAAAAAGTCAATTTTGAATACCCCTACTGTATAGTGAGATATGAGGCCAGCTCGCTGTACAGGCATTTGCCATTCTTGTGCTTATGAGGATGAACTTTCTTTGATATGAAGTAATTTGAATTTTGGTGTACATGTGTCAAATTCAGAATTTCATTTAATTCCAAGTTCTTGCAAATTCAGTTATTCTAATTTTGAAAAAACTGAGCAGATGTCATTCGTATTCTATCTGTCTATTGTATTGTACAATTCTGCTGCAACCGTCCCTTCGTTTTCCAGTTTATCTCCGGAACCAAACTCGCAAACGATATCGGGCACGCTCGTGGCTACGTGCGCCACTTACAACCCGCAGTACACAGACGCTGTCAATGTTACGTTAAATCAATGCAACTCGGTGTTTCAAGGATTTCTGCGCTCTAAAGAAGGCCGAGGCTTTGGAGGCCAGGTGGGTGGCACCTTTGCTCGTCAAAATTAATTGGTAGAGCGATTTTTTTTACCTAAAAAACGGGATATTTTGACCTAAAAATCAAAATTTTGACATTTTTATTTACCTTAAACAACTTCATTTTGACCCAACGTATGCAAATTAGGTGTTTTCCCACATAATGTTGGAATTGTACTGTTTATCTTCATTTCTGGTTGGAACTGTCCGTCCTTATGAAGCAGTTTGCCCTGAAAACACTTTTTTGACTCAAAAACTGACAAATTTTTACATGAAAAACCATATTTTAACGGAATCTGGCCCTATGAAGAATTCCAGTAGTTACATCACGTACTATGGTAGAAATAATTAAAATTTGTTGTAGTACAAAAAAAGAGTAGGCTACTTTCCGACATTCTCGGGTAGAAAGATTCTGTCCTTACTAAGTAGCTTGCCAAAAACGGAGAAAGAACGTTCAACAGCAGCATTTGTTGGCTGACAACACTGAAGTTGTGCGTACACTGTTGGTGACAAACCGTGTTGCTTCATTCTGGCAATGGTTCCTACATCACAATTTTTCATAACACAATCACATCTCAAAAAAAAAACGCCCTAGTGATTGGCATTATTCGAGTAGAAATTCACGGCGTTATTTCTACAGTGGTCCAGCTGCGAAATTTCAAATGATTTACAGTCATACATATGTAATACGGCGTAACTACCAGGGCTGTAACCAAGTCTCAAGGTTCCGAGTCACAAGTCAATCTCACTTTTATAGTTTTGACTCGAGTCATGTCGAGTCATTTCAATTCTCTAGCAAGTCAAGTCCGAGTCCAAGTCGGTGAGAAGACGGTTGAGCCTGAATCGTGTGATTAGGTTCGAGTCATTTTACGTATTTGAAAAAATGACTCGAGTCACCAAAAACCGCGACTCGACTCGAACTTCTCCATCCTTTCAGGTGTGCATCATTGCGGACAGCGTCGGTGGCCTGTTTGCGTATGACATACTGAACTTCGTGGCCCCGGAAATCAAAAGACGAACGTCCCACGGCAGTTACAGAAGAGGAAGTTCTCTCTCCCCCCACGAGGTGATTCCCCTTTTGTGGTTTTCCATCTCATCATCGCAAAATATTGATTTAAAAAAAAACTGATATTTTTAAAATTTCTATATAGTATTTTTTTATTCAAATTTTTTAATTTGAATTTTTTCAACAAAAAGGGGAGGACCGTTTCACTTCCATCTTCTCGCAAAATATTGATTTTTATATTCAGATTCATACAATAATTTCTTTTCGAATTCATTTGTATTTTGGATATAGAAAGAGAACGGTTTCGCATCTCAAAACATTGATTTTTCAAATGTTTATTTTTGTCAAATTTTATTATTTGCTTTTTTTAAATTTAAATTTTAGTAATAGTGAGTTTTACATCATAAACTATTGATATTTATATTTTTCAATTATTGACATTTTTTATTTGTTACTAATTTTTAACCTGAATTTTTGTAATCGGAAGTGGACTGGTTCGTATCAAAAACTATTGATTTTCATTTTTTTATTATTTTATATATTTTTTTCATTTTTTATCATCAACTTTCACAATAGGAAGAGGAGGACCGTTTCGTATCCAGCTGCAGTTTGCCTTCCTCCCCCAAACTACGGTTCACGTATGACCACGGGGAATTCCCCGTGGGTAATTTTGACCCCTTGAAAGTCCCCCTCGTGACGGCGCGGAGACACAGCGCCAACTATTGTTTGGACGTACAGGTTGGGTGGTAGATGTGGTCGTTGTGATGTCATCAAATTCACCAGTCTATTGTTGTGCATCAAAACAACATCCTGTGACCAGGGCTAGGAAGAATTGAGTATATGCGAGCGATTTGATTTTGAATCAGATATTCAAGTTTCACTCGTTAATGATGTGAAAAATTCAAATATATACGTTTCATGCGACCACAAAAAATATATTACCATCACATTTTTGTGACCTTACCTATTTCATTGCACTTTATGACAATGCTGTTGGTCGATCACGTCTTCACTGACAGGTCTTTCTGCTGACATGTGTTACTTTGTATTAAAAATTTCGTAGGGTACGATAGTTTACAGTTTCCGTAGTGGAAAACTGTACCATACCTATAGTTCTCGTTATAAACTAACTTCAAGTGGCTAGGGGTGTATCATTCCGTTTGAGATTATACTCAATTCGGATTTGGGTTCGCGAATCTTTGTGCCCAACCCGACGTGTGTCGCAATCCTAGTCTGTACAAGTGTACCTGGACCATCTTCCGTGCCATTTGTTCTTGTGATATTCATCTGTTCAGTTTTTTTCTTTATGCTATGTAAGTGTAGCATATTAGACGTATTGGTCGCCTGTAAGTTATGTTTTCTCTGTCCTGTGAAACGCCATTCGATGAGTCGGACTGTTAGAATTATAGCTTTCCTAATTCGATTAGAAATAGAATTACGGCTACACCGGTCAGAAAATCATAAATCAGATTAGAATTAAAATGAGAACATAGAAACATTTCACAAATTAGATTAGAATTTCACTATAACTAGTCTAATTAGACAACTAGATATTATGTAGCTGTCCAAGTCTGGTCATGCGGCTCCACTGAATCTTTTTTTGTGCTTAGAAAGTGTCACCGAAGCACGTTTTGAGCTCTGGTATATCGTCCGGCGGTCCGCTCTCGCGCCGCTCTTCCTCTGGGACCAGTCTCGAAAACGGTGGAAATAGCAAACTGGATTTTGAAGTTTCTGCGGTGTTTCTTTTGGGTGAGTGATCAGATTGTATAGGCCAAGGCTATAGGCCAAGGCTTCCAAATGTGAACTTGTCAGTGTTAAATCTTAGACCTCAAGATTTCCTTTGAGTATCTATTAAAGTTTTTAAAAATACCTAATCCATAATCATAGCTTTGCCCCCTAAAATGTGTGGTGTATTACTCTGTCTTGTCAGTTCCAGACCAAGCTTGTACAAACTACTGGATTTTCAAAAGATGCAACCAGAACTAGAACTACTCGATTTCCAAAATCTGCTACTAGAACTCTAACTAGAACTAGTCACTTTTCAGAACCCGCAACTATATGTAGAACTAGAAATATTTCGACTAGAACTAAAACTAGAACTACTCAATATTCAAAATACGCAACTAAAACTAGAATTCTTCACTTTTAAAATTCGCAACTATAACTCCTCATTTTTCAAAATATCCAACTAGAACTAGAACTACTCGATTTTGAAGATATGCAACTAGAACTTTAACTGCTCAGTTTTCAAAACTCGCAACCAGACCTAGAATTTAGTTAGTTGAGTTTTAACTAGTTAGTTCCAGATATTTAGAAGTGATTACTGGTTAGTTCTAGTTTTAGTTGTAGTAGCTACTTTTTAAAAGCGAGTAGTTCTAGTTCTACTTCTAGTTATGAATTGCAAAAATACGGTAGCTTGTATTAGTCTGCCATGTTCTGTTATTGTTGAATTCATTATTTCCATGTTATATTTGCAGGATGTCCGCTTGGGCTCAACCTGGCGCTCCGCAATGCAATCACAGGGAGTCACGACTCGCCCAAACGTCCAAACTGTGAGAGATTTTACAACATTTTCTATCCGTCGGACCCTTCTTCGAGCAGAGTCGAGCCTCTCATCGATACCAGGTGACTTGTGTGCTTTTTGTTCTGAGAGAATCCGCAATCAAAGTGATATTGACTTGCAGATTCTCTCAAGTTAATGTCGTCGATATTCCTCGATATCACAAGTATCCTCTCGGAGATGGAAAATCAGTGACTCTTGGTAAGTTTACTGCAGGGGTTCTCAAACTTATTTTAACCGCGCACCCTTTCGAATAATTGGCATATTATGGCTTATCCTGTGAAAACAATGTTGCATAAAGTATATGCAATTGAAATACAAAACACAACAAACTATTTACACTTGTAAACATAATTTCAGCACTTGACACTACCATGATTAAATATATAATTGGAAGTTCTTTGGAAAGGCACACACGCGAATTATGTTTAACAAAAGTCTGGCAGGGAGTCATCATGCACAATGCATGAAAAAACCTTGCCCACAACTGTAACTGGAGGGGACAAAATAATAGTCTGTCGACGCATTTTTGACACAGTAGCGAGTCCATCCCCATAAACTAGTCTGCTTATTGTGCATTAGGGCTGTTGGAAGATGTTTTTTATTTTCAAAATTTGCTAGCTACCTAGTTACCTAAAAATTTGCTGCACACCAAATTCAGCCCGATTCCAACCCGTATAAGCAAAGTTATTGGGGTAGAACATTTTTGATTTGAAGAAATAGTATTTACGGTGGCTAATTCTACAATAAAATGAATTAATTTGCCACCGTAAATACTATTTCTTTTAAATCCAAAGCTCTCTGTCGCAATAACTTTGCTTCCGCTGGTTGGAATTGAGTCAAATTTGGTGTGCAGCGTTGTTTAGGTAACCTAACAACTTCAAGTAGCCAGTGAAATTTGAAGTTATTTTTGTACGGCCTTATTGTTAATAAGCATAACACTGAAAATTGCGAAAATGGTAATCAAGTAGCCTTCATAAATTGCATATCACACTTGTGTTAAAATCATTGTTAACTGAAAATTGACAGTAAAATAAAGTTCCTCGCGTATCCTAGTTTGAGAACAGCTGGTGTTGAGGTTCAATTATGGTTTCCCATCAGACAAGACTCTTTTACCTGCAATTTTTCACAGGCGATACGCTCACTGCGAATATTGATCTGTTTTCGGAAAGCGATTTTGCAAGCTTACGAAGAGCGAGCATGTTCAGTGTTATGTCGTACAGCGGAGAACAGCTGAGTCAAATTAACCAAGGTTGGTTGGTGTTAATTTTGTTGTTCTAATTGTTGTAATCAGCATACAGGTTTGGTCAGTGTAGTCTTTGATACACAACAAGTAGAAGTAATGTGAATTTCTACCATAGTACAAGATGTAGTGCTTCCTAAGTTAGAAATTATTCCAGGCCTAGTTATGCACAAAAGGCGTAAAACTGTTAAGTGGAATTATAATTAGTTTATCATAACCACTTGAGGAGGTTGGCAAAAGCTGAAAGTAGAATAAATTACCTTTCAAATGATCACCTTGCCAGCAAGCATATGGCACTGACTACATTTCAGGGTTGTAATGACTCGAGGCATGACTGGACTCGAGTCACGAATTTTTAATGACTCGATTTCCATGATTGGACAAAATTCGCAAGGTTTCGAGTCATAAGTCGATCTCGCTTTTATAGTTTTGACTCGAGTCAAGTCGAGTCATTTTCAATTCACCACCGAGTCCAAGGTCAGTGAGTTGAAGGTCTAGTCATAGTATTGTGACTCGGGTCCAAGTCATCGCCAAAACTCAATTTTAAGCACTGCAACTCAAAACTTGACTTGGACTCGGACTTGACTCGGTAGTGAATTGAAAATGACTCCACTTGACTCGAGTCAAAACTATAAAAGTAGAATTCACTTGTGACTCGGCGACTTGGTTACAAACCTGGTACATTTGAAATTTCGGGCCCATTGTCATGTCCAGTACAGTAGCATATTTGTATGTATGTTGTCCGGTGGGCTTGCGTCCATTCATCTCAATTATGTGTCAGTGCTTTCAAGATATTTCAGGTCCTTATTTGTGGCGGTGTGTAACGTGCACGTTATTTTGTGGGTTAGTTTTGCATGATCATCGGTTGTCGTAACAGTGCATGCTCATTCAAGCGTGGAACATGATGAAACAAGAGATGCTTTCGACAACCATCCAAATGATTGTGAGTAATTTGCATGCCGCTAACTCGTTAACGCCATGCAATAAAAAAAAGTGTGCAGTTTTTATATCTTGGTCTCCTATTTTAATGTCATAGTCAAGTTGATATGCATAACAAAACCTCGCTTCTGCCTTTATTTTGTGTGGCGATTGTTTTAAACTTATATGCAGACTATTGGCAGAATGCTTTCATTTACATGCTGATTTGATGACAGTAATCAACTTATCAACAATCTGGCTACCACATATACAGAATAAAGCCAAATGATTTTTAGATTTCTAACTAGCGTATTCCAGAGATGTAGGCTGCATGTAAAATATTTGATGATTAGATTTAGATTAGAATTAGAATGACAGCTTAATAATTATAGCTACACATTTTTTTTTTTCGCAGTAGACCCAAATTAGAATAAAAGCTGCACTGTTTTTTTTTAATGGGAATAAAATTACAATTATAGACACACTGTGTTTTTCAAATTAGATTAGAATTAGATTTATAGCTACACAGATTTTGTTCCAAAAATTAGATTAGAATCAGACTTATAGCTATGTCGTTGTTTCCAAATGAGAATTAAAATGACTGAGTTCGCAGAAACCTGGAAATTGAATGAAATTCGAATTAACAAGAATTGCTGTTTTATATACGACACTTGCGGCAAAAAAAGGCCTGAAACATGTTTTACTTGGGAAGATGTTCAAGAGAATATTGAAAAATCGGCACAGCTACTAAATTTCTCAGGCAATAATTGATTCTTAAAATTATCTCTATTTCAGTGGCAGGAAAATGGTTTGGAGATCAGAGATTGGATTTCGCTCTCTTTTGCCCGGAATCTCTCTCCTCGTTTCCGACAGTCTCTCTGCCGCACTTGTTTTACGCCAGCTTCTGGGAATCGACCGACTTGGCCGCTTTTATTATTCGTCAGGTAGAATTTTTCGTGAAAATTTAATTTTGAAAATTTTTCCACACAGTTACTTTTTGAGTAAATCTGTTCCTATTGATATTTTCGGCTGACACTCGTCAGGGGTAATCGTCAGCAACTAGTAGAGAATCGAAAAGAACTTCGTTTTTAAGCCTCATATCACCAAATATGAATTAGATTAGAATAATTGAAGCAAACAAATGGCTTAAAAGGCTCAATGTAGTATTTTTAGATTATTAAATATTTAAAATAACTAATAATTAATATTATAAACGGTACATTGAGCTTACGCCATCCTATCGCCTTCATGGTTCAAATTTTCATGCCAGTGGCATCATATTTGGTGATCCGCTTGTTGGTATACAATTTTTTTTCCAATTCTCCGCTAGTAGCTGTGTGAGCAGTGTCAGCCAAAAATTTTCGGGTTTATTTCAATATGTATTTATTATTTAATTGCATATTGAAGTTCTGTACCTCCAAAAGTCTCGTAAAACAGGTATTTTTTTATTCTCAGGTTGTGCATCAAGAGAATATCGCTGTGTGTCTCGACTGTGAAAACCAGATTGTTTCATTCACCCCCACCGTACCCAGAGAAAAGTGGTTGAAACGCAGGACGCACGTCAAAATTCGGGTAAAAAAGTTACAACTACTACAAGCCGGTTATTTTTCAATTTGTTTTCTTCGAATCTGTGTTTGTATGCTGGTTATTGTGCAGTTAACTGATAAAGTAATCAAGTTATAACAATTATCATGCGATGAATGCAATCTCGAAAGCAAAATATCGTATTACTATTGTATTTCATCAAGAGTCTGTTGGTATTTCAGAACATGACATCGAATCACCGTGGCAAAGACTGCGTGGTCGTGGACAGTGCGGAACAAGTCCTTTCTGGTCGCTTCACATACGGACCGCTGGACGTTGTTTCTCTGTCTAGTGAAAAAGTGGATGTTTATATCAATGATATGGTGAGCTTACATCTCGTAATTAAGGGATTTATAACTGGCATTATATCCTTTGTGGTCGCGTAAAAGGTACATATTTGAATTCTCCACATCATTCATAATGTTATGACATCATATTGAGTGATAGGCCTACTCTACTCCAATATTTGAGTCAAAGCCTAATGCTTGATTCAGAATCGTACTCGTGTACTCAATTTTGCCCAGCTGCTACATACACAATGTTGTGTATTTACAGAACACGGCGACACATGCGTGGTCTCACGTAGCATCGGAGCTGACAGACTCTAACGGCAGAATCAGTTGCACCATCCCGACCGAAAAGAGATTTTCGCTGGGTATATACCCTGTCAAAATGGTGGTCAGGTCAGTATGGATTCTATAGGATGAAGAGAAAAATTTCCAAAAGTGGTCTTGATATATAGCTCAATTTCCAATGAAATACTTTTATCATGATTTACAATTCTTTCACCCTCTGATGGTAACGCGATTTCGCCAAATGAGCAGAAAATAGCTGATTTTGCAGTGTCTTGGTCACCGTGTCTTGCACTGTCAATCCGTATTACCAAGTTTGCAATGCCAATTTGTAGGTCTATTGGATTATGCCTGCCTAGCGCTTTTTGAGCAGACCATTTCCAGGAGTTTATAGATGTTGTTTTGTATTTATACTTTACGTTTGAACGTATTTACTGCATAAGAGGCACATAAAAAGGTTTTGCACGTTATATTTTAGTTGTGAACCACTAATCTGTCGGAGGCAATATAGCCGCTGCGGAATTACAATAACTTATGTCCATTTTACATATTTATGTACATTTACAGACATTTTTCTGTTTATGTAAAGTTTTCATCTTCTTTCGGCCATATTTTGGCCATGGTTAACTTTGAAACAATGCGACAAACATAAATATGGCCGAAAAATATGGAAATGATACAAAAAGTCGATTTGAAAAGTGGATCTCAAAATTTGAAAAAATGGACGTAAGATGCAAAAATCTCTTCTACGTATGCCCAAAGGCTATTTTCTTGTGGATTTTTGTGTGGATCATACCTCGTTGTGACTCAACTCCTGTTTTAGGCTCCTCATCTGAATAATACATGGTTAAAGTTTTGCGTTCCACAGTATAAACTTAGATTAGCAATGGCAGAAGATCTGAATAGTAACACGGGTGCTTTTTCAGAGGAGACCTCACCATAGCGGACAGCTACCTTGTCGTGATCCCGCCGAACACAGATTGCGTCATCTTCAGCATAGACGGCTCCTTTGCGGCTAGTGTTTCCCTGATGGGGTCAGACCCAAAAGTGCGGCCAGGCTCTGTAGACGTCGTACGGTGGGTGAAACATGAAAAGAGTTGTGCTCAACCATTGGTTACAAAATGACTTTTGGTGGGAACGGAAAACTATTTTTAATCAATGCTACCAAATTTGCCATCGTTTCAGATTTAAATAGTAGGACTATTCGAAGCACACTTGTTTTTTATTAATCTCGTTTGCTATGTGACGAAATTTGGCTCAAGTCCAACCAGTAGAAGGGTTACAATTTGAAATTCTCTCATTTCGGTCACGTAAGATCATCTTCCATCGTGCATGAAGGTGTCAGATTCTTTTTACGCGTTTTGATCTTGAGATGGGCCTGTAATAGCATTTGGACAAAGACATTTGCTAAAGAGTGAAGAACATATATGACGCTGACTAGCTGGAAGTTAGTCAAGTCATTGCGATCAGACTTGGACAACTAGAAAAGTTTAAGCTTTTCCAAATTAGACTAGAATTAGATTACTGGCATTTCGATCTAATTTAGTGAAATTAGACAACTAGAATTATCTACAACTAGAAAATTTCCAGCTTTTTCAAATTAGACTAGAATTAGATTACTGGCATTTCGATCTAATTTAGTGAAATTAGACAACTAGAATTATCTACAACTAGAAAATTTCCAGCTTTTCCAAATTAGATTAGAATTAGATTACTGGGATTTCTCTCTAATTCAGTGAAATTAGACAACTAGAATTATCTAGTTGTCCCAGTCTGATTGTGATAGCCTTGTTAATATGATGGTTATATAATGATTCGCACTGAAATTGGCGACCACCAAGAGTATCTAAACCTTTTTCACACCTCTAGCCACCTTCGAAAAGTATAATAAACTCAACTGACCCCTATTACTTTGAAACCTTTGAAAATATTTTAAAAACATAATTTTAATTTAAAAAAAAATGGTGTATACAATTATAGTGGAGTAGACATAGAGATGATGCATTTCAAAAACTATTATTTCCCAAATTTTTTCATGGTTCATGGGAGCCATTGTCCACAGGATGTGTACCCCTGAACTAAACGGCATTTATTTCCCACGCGATTGTCAATATCTGCATGTATCTTTTTTCAATTATTACCAATCACTTCGCTTCGCTTCTACTGAGCCCAATTAGGTGTACAGCGTCATTTTAGTCAACCTAACAATTTCATCAGTTAGCCAGTGATGTTTGGAAAATAAGTTTATTTTGGTCAACCCTATTGAACAGCCTACTTGATATGATACTGCAAGAAATATAGAGAATAACACCCAATAAAAAATCTTCTGTTCTGTTTCAGTCATTGGCAAGATCTCGGCTATCTCATCATCTACGTCACGGCGCGTCCAAACATACAGAAACATCGCGTGGTCAACTGGCTGGCGCACCACAATTTTCCGCACGGGCCGGTCTGGTTTTCGGACGCCCTGTCACACGATCCTATGAAGCAGAAAACCAATTTACTGAAGCAACTGCAGCAAGAGGTTAGTTATCTCTATTGAATTTTGCGCTTGAGTAGTTAAATTGGATTCAGTCACTGTTAAAATATTCTGGTTTATTTCAATAGGAATATACTATTCAAATGTTTTATGTTAGAAATGCTTAATTTACCGTATTTTATGATCTGTGGCTCATAGTTGAGTTGGAAACCTAGCAAATTTTCACCTTTTCTAAATTAGATCAGTATTGGCATTACTACACAGTTTATTTAGAATTAAAATGATTGAATTCACGAGATTGAATTAAATTCCGAATAACAAAGAAATACAACAAAAGTAAGGTTCAGATCATATCATTTAATATCATAAGCACGAGAATAGCAAATGTATGTACACCACTCTTGGACTGGTTAGATACTATACAGTTCTCCTATAGCTTTATTAGGAAGGCCAGAAAGTATATTGGAATTAAAATGAGACCATAGACACATTTCACGGCTTAAGATTAGAATTATATCATCTTCATTCCGTTGTGAAAGGTCTATTTGGACGTGTAGAATTATCTAGTCGTCCAAGTTTAGTACGTAGGCGATGATATCAATGAACTGTTGTAGGAAACGCATCGTGTGTTGTGGCTTCCTGGCCACCGTAAATGTTAATAAATTCCCGTGGTTGACTACCCGCGATCGCCGTAAAGTAAGCATACTTACTTGGCGACGCAGTCAAGCGTGATCACGCAGACGCTTCTGTCCGGGCGAGGCCTCTCCATTGCACTGAGGTTAGGCTGACCCCGGCGATTGCTCCATATGTGGGTAACTCGGTCGCAGAATTTCTGATAGTGGGGTCTGCGTTCGCGCTAACCCCTTACATTTATAAATTTTTCCAAGTATCGTGTCTACATTACGAAACTGCGATTCTATACGCACAGAGAAAGTGTTGTTCATATATAAGTCAATTTTCGTGTCACCAGCTTGCAATTTCAAATTATTAATGTTCTTTCCGATTCTCTGCTAGTTGCTGACGATTGATTACCCTTGAAAATATTATGGTTCATTTCATATGAATATACTATTCTGTAACTGCTCCTAACTAGGGCTGGGCAAAATCGAGTACCTGAGTCAGGCGCGTTGCCAGTCGAAAAATAAGGGGGATGCGGGGGGGGGGGGGGGGTTTCGATTTTTTTTCGAATTTAGTAATATAGCATCAATTCATTAGGGTTAAGTGCATGCGTAAATAACGATTATACAACATCCTCGTGTTGACGATTATACGCGTATGATATGCTTGTCGACGGGTCCGGAAGTGCTGCTAATTAGCGACTGCCTGAAATGTCATGAACAATTAAATACACGAGCGCTGCGCTAATCAACGCGTCGAACAATTAAAGACGCGCGCTTATCAATGCGTCTTACGTAGCCTCGGCGACGATTTGCGCAAGTCAAACTGTGCGAGTTTTTATGGAATATGTGTCATGATGACGCCGATTTCAGGTGGTTCAAACCTTACCCCTTTTATAACTCAAGCCTTGACACACAGCTTCTGATTGTTATGTTCAAGAATTAGCGATCAATTCCGCATGTGCGCACGCGTCGCACTCTCGCACATGTTTGCAGTTTCGAGATGTCACTCTTTAATCACAATCGGTAATCAGCAGAACGGCATTTTATCCAAGCCATCGGGAAATATGAGCCAAAGAATGGTCGGCCCGAGACGCGGTAGTTACGCTAGTGATATCTTATCGTACTAGGCCTATTGGAGATGCGAGCCAGTGGAACTAGGTGTGTTGGAGACGCGATAAATCAGGCTAGCAACGATTGGCGATGGCAATGAATGACCTGATTTCGCAATCGTCACATCGGGAGATCGTGTCGCCTTACATTGTGCAGTGCAATGCGCGTCTAGTGCTAATTGGCAACACGCCTTTCGTTAATTGGCCGCGCGCAACACTATAATACGACTTATTGAGTTGCAACCGAGTATTAGCGTCAGAACGGTCATTTGAAAAGGAGGGTGTTTCGCGCTTCACAACTACATGTGGTGGTACTGCTTTCAAGTTATTGGTTTCTTTCAAAATTTCTCGAAATGGGAAGGAAATGTCACTTCAGGATAGTAAATTCATCCAATCAACCACATCCTGTATGGACTAGTTAATAAATATTGGAAAGACTAAACTAGTACCATGTCTGATTGGTATATTGAACAATTCTCTCTCTTAACTGTACTTGGAATTGGAAATATGGTATTATGGATAAGAAGTGAAGAGTGATTAATTGTATCGCATAGTTGTTGTGTATTGAACTGATAAAATTTGTTACTAAACCAATGATGATGATGATCACTAGGCTATTGCTAAGAAGCTCTGCAAACACTTCAATAGTATCCATCTCTCGCTCGTCCACGCGTTCGATGAAGCGCGAAAGTGTGAGCGATCGCGGGAGAACAAAAAGAAACAAAAGCTCGGCGCCGCCGTGTGCATGTTGTCGCGCTCACCGTAATCGCTAGTTATTATCCCGCGAATATTATTCGCGACGCTAGCCTAACAACTCATACTTACCTGACGAGGCAGTAAACCGGGATCAAGCAGCCGGTTCTGCCTGGGCGAGGCCTAGCCATTGCACTGCGGCTAGGTTGACCCCAGCGATTACCCCAAATGTGGGTAACTCGGTCGTGTAATTTCTGTTAGTGGGGTCTGCGTTCGCGCTAACCCCTTCCAATCCTAATCACTCTTCTAGATGTTCCAAGGTATGCAATATACTACTAGCTAGCTCATATATTTGCACTTAGTATCTTCACATGGAAGCTCAATAAGGTGTTCCTTTCTTGGGAGTTGATTGTGTGTCAGGATAGCATTTGGGTTGCAGCATTGCGATATACGTAAGTTGTCATTACTGATATAACATAGATTATAATATTATTGTTATTATTATACAATAGACATGCTTGGTACAATGTTAACTCCTTTCAATGATTCACCTTATCAATTGTTTTGCAATCGAATAAATTTATCTCTGCATCATGCCAAGAGCATCAAGCGTACCTCTGTAAATTTATACAGCAGAAATTGTAAGGTTTCGTAACCTGCTATGTGATGTGCAGTGAGCTACATGGTGAGGATATGTGATATCAATCAGGACCATACAAATATAAAAGGCTTATAATTCGAGGAATTAAATTTGTGCCCAACAGTTCAACGAAAGTAAATCTACTCGGCCTTGATAAATTTTTGGCTTCTGTTTTTCAGTGTAAGCTGACATTCGCCGGTGGATATGGTTCGAGCAAAGATATTTCTGTATACAATCATTTGGGACTTGACTGCAATCAAATCTTTATCATTGGGAAGATATCAAAGAAGCAATCTACTCAGTGTGTGGTGGGTTTGTTGTTCTTTTGGTGTATTTCGAAGAATGAAACTTCTAGTGCAGTGGTTCTCAACCGCCGGTCCGCGGACTGGTGCCGATCCGCGACGACATTCCTGCCGGTCCGCCAGGTATATTACAATTTTATACTTTAATTTCAAGATGCAATGTCAAAGGCTTGTCCATTGATAAAATAAATGAAACATCAAATTTGAAACGTTTTCCAACATTCTTCAATTTCCTTTCGCGCTTTGCACGATTTAGTGTACCTAAATGTCTTGCTGATTAGGTGCCCTTCTGCGAGAAATACGCATGATTTATACGCATTTCGTCGTCAGCCATTACCGCGCCCATGACGTACCAAAACATAATGAAGTTAAGGTTAACATGGGACTCCGAACGGTGGGCCAAAAATTCGGCCGCAAGAAAACCGCTTCAGTCGTGAATGATCGAAAATTTTCGCAATTGGCGCGATTAAGCTACGTGAACTCTCTGCTTACGCAGAGTAGAATCGATGTGCTCACAAGTACAGGTGAAAACATCCACCCAACTGTAGGGTCGGGGGGCGAAGCCTCCAGAAGTTTGGCTTATCGACCTGTGGGGCCCCCAATACCAATGTTTTCGGGGGTGGGCTGACGAAAGACTGTAAATGACTCTCGGCGGAAGCACGTTTATCTGAACAGGGCAATTTTACCTCGACTCGGCAGACTCACTACCATAAAAGCACATAGATGCAATCATGAATATAAATACGATCAAAACCCTCTAAATGTCACTCTCTAGCACCATATAATGCAAAAAACGGCTGCATACTTTACATTTTGGATTCATTTCAATTTTGAAAGTTCACCGGTACGCTAGACATTTTTTAAAATTTTACCGGTCCGCGAGGTGAAAAAGGTTGAGAACCACTGTTCTACCGTACTAATGATTGGGATGTTTAGCCAAATGTTTTAATGTGCGAAAGTGAAACCTGATAATAGCACCAACATTTGAGATGTTGTGGTCTAAGAGTGGTCTAAGCAGTCATTGTTGTTGGCGATTTCCAAGTATGCAAAAAAGTAAGTATTCTAGGTCGAGTTTTGCCACTTGACTGACTGACTTACTGGCCACCAGACGCGTAGACAGCGGGTAGAATTCGAGAACCCTCTACCCCTTTTCAAACTTGAATCCACCCCCTCGTTCTCCCTGCTTATCCCTTATTCTGAATGCATTCACATATTGTTCTTATTGTTTCTTCAAGGTGTTGCACTGTCTTAACGACCTAAATTTATATAATGAACCATTCGTCATACTAGATTATGCCCTAACAGTCAGTCATCAGTAGTGCACCGGAATTTGTTTGTGATTCGCTCGCTCTTCTTTGGGAGTAAGTCATTATTCACATATCTAAATAACTGGCATATGTTTATGCGTAGAGATGATCTGATCATTGTTGCATTGGCACTTGTACATTAGGGCTCTTCATGAATGACTTTTTTCTCAAATCGCACTGGCTACTTGATAAAATTGCTAGGTTACCTAATTTAAGCCTACACACCAAATTTGCTGCAGACTGCAACTGATAGCGTCAGAGGCTCACGATTCCAAGGTTAATATTACCAACAACTGTGCAGTGTGGTTGAAGGCTGTGTATTTCGTTTCAGTCGCTGAGCGATGGCTATGCACTTCATCTGAGACAATTGAAGGAAAGTTTGAAGCCGGCAAAGTATAATGCACAGGTATTTTCATATTCATTCCAAAAACACCGTCTTGTAAATGACCATGGTCCGATTTGTCTTTTGAATGTATCAAATCTAGGTCCCTGTACAGCTGAGAATTGGTTGACAGGGGCTCTGCTACGATAGGTCATATCCCGGCGTATGAAACATGTAATACAAAGCTACTCACATTACTGAAAAGACATATCTGTGAAGTCGTAATCAACCCACAGCATTGTCACAAAGTGCAATGAAATAGGCGTGATCGAAAATACAGAATCATATTTGATGTGATGTAGCACTGGTGATATATTCTTCGTGGCCGCAAAAAAAGGTACATTTTTCAACTTTCTACATCTTCCATACTGTTACGACATCATAGCTAGGGCCGGGCAAAATCGATTTTCTGAGTGATACAAGTTCAAATATGCACATTTTATGCGACCATTAATCTATATCACATGAAAGATATTTGATATTTTTTCGAAAATACCTATTTCATTGCTTTTTGTCACAATGCTGTGGGTCTGTCATTTCAGTTGTGTGCTATTTGTATTGCATGTTTCGTATGCTGCAATACTACGGCCAGCATAGTCCTCGAAGGACGCCTAAATGTCCTCTTTTTTGATAATTTTTACTCTCATTCTAGAAAAAGTACTAAAATTAGATCAAAAACTCGATCCCGACGCATCAAATGTCAGAGTTTCGTAAAAAATCGGGTGAAACGGGAATCTAGGCATGAAGTGACCAGTTTTCTTGTCCAGCGCTGTCAGAATTTTTGAGGTCTCCTCTTTTTCGGATGTCAAAATATGGCAACCCTATGCAATACGACCAAGGGTTCTATAGCTGAATATTATATCGAAACTATCATTCTCGTTGGTAAATTAACTCTTAGCGACTAGGATTGTGCAACCCTATGATGTTCCCAACCCTAGCCATGACCAATTTGGTTAAAAATTTATCATTGTCATCTCTTCAGATCGCGTCTCGTAAAGGCTGTTTCGGACTTCCCGGCTCTCGAAGTAGCAACAAGTCAAAATCCTTCAAAAAGAACAGTTTTCACGATTAAATACCGTCTCAATTGTGGGCAAGGAGAAGCTTTTACGGATATCGGCGTATGGCTGGAGGCGTGTCTCAAGCCAGTGCAATCATTTCAATAGAATCTTATATTTTGAACACTTGTAATATCGACATCACATTATATTTCACTGTTATTTATCCCTTATTCCAAATTGTACATCCTGAATTGAGCTGAGTTGAACGCAGCATGCTTGTGGTACTTAATCAGGGGTGGTCAACTAGACAATTTTAGTTATCTAAATAGAGTAATTATATTAAAATGACGGTAATCTAATTCTAAAGGAGGACGGATTGCAACAAAGGTGGACATTTCCGATTTCTTAAAAAAGGAGGATGTACGGTAGCCCTAGCTATACAGTATACGCTCTGGAGACATTACATATTGTTGTGCTTATCTGATTTGATACGAAGTGAGCTTCATTCAATGCCCAAGTTTTTTGTGAATTCTGTAATTCGAATTCTGATCTAATTTGGGGAAAACCGTGTGGCTGTAATTATAATAGTAATCTAATTTGTGAAAAACTGTGGCTATCATTCTAATCTTAATCTTATTCTAAAAAAAAACTAGCTATAATTCTAATTCTCATATTATTAGGAAAACGCTGAAAATTTAGTAGTTGTCCAAATTTGAGTCAAAGTAGTCTGCATTGCTACTCAGATAATATTAGAAGTAACACCTTAAATTTCTACTCAATTATTACAATTCAAGACTACTTCAAGTGGAAAATGAAACGTCAGAATAGTATAAAAGGTAGGTGGATTTGGTTGAAGGATCGCACACTTTTAGCAGCTAATAGGATGTTGGTGCTTTTGAAACGTAGCTCACGATTACCCCTGACGAGTGTCAGCCGAAATGATTCCGGTTCATTTCAATATGAATATACTACTCAATTGTATATTGAGGTTCTGTACCTCCAAGAAGCTCTTCATATAAAACTTTGCGACTAATGTAAAATGACCAGTCACACTACAAATATTCAAAAATATATTCAGTTACCCTGACATAGTGGCTATTTCACGCCGTTTTACTGACTATTTCACTCATAAAATTGATTAAAAACTTCATTTATGACCACCTCTGTACTTGATTACCAAGAGCTTTCGTCATTTGTACTCGGTGACATGCAACTGCATGATATATAGGTGCTAGACTTGATTTTGCATAAGGGTTTACTATTTGGGAAAATATCTGTTTAATTTGTTCCATTATATTCTCAAACTATATGTGATAGGGATATTATGTTATTTAATTCACAAGTTATTTATAGTGTACCTTCAGGCTTTTCATGCCATGGCAGTGTAGCGTTCGTGTCATCTGCTGCTTTGCCAGTTGCTGCAGACTTGTACAAACTACTGGATTTTCAAAATGCACATTGCGCAACTACTACTGGAACTGACAACCTTTAAAAATCCACAACTGACTAGTGTTAATTCCGAAGCAACTCCTTCAATTTTACTTCATCGGAATTTCACATGACCTGTACTTCAATGGGAGGGGTTTCTACCCCCAAAACTCACACCTTGGCTATGCCACTGTCAGCAGCGATGACTCTGAGCTAGCAATGGCTGCCAGAACATCACACAACAGAAAACCGATATTACAATTCACACTAGACGGCGCCACAAGTTTTCTAGTTGTTTCGCTACTAATTTCTGTAAATGCGCAATTAGAACTTCTCACTTTTGAAAATGCTCAACTTGAACTGTAACTATTAAAAGATCTAGTAGTTATTTAACCGTCAACTAACTAGTTTGCACAAGTCTGAATTGCTTACCCCCCTTTGCAAAGAAAAATTTTGGTATAAGGAAATTCTATGCTGCTTCGATTTGATTGCCATGTAATGGTTGGTCGCAGTCGTCAACTATGACCCAGTGGCTCATGAGAATTACAAGCTATCTATGGAAACCAGGGCATGCATGAACGTCCTATGAAGCATATAGCACTTGTCAACGTATCATTGCAAATGAGATTAGCACTCATGTATTATGTTATTCGCACTGATATTTTTCATTATGCAACATGAATTTTTGAAATATCAATAGCGCAAGATCAAGGAAAAACATGGAGCGTGTTGAGTAGTCCCTGGGTCTTTCTCAAACATATTATTTGTGTTACTTGTTGGAATGTACTGCTGATGTAGTTCTTTACTCAGTAGGGATATCCGAGACAGCGGGGCGAGTTCTTATGGTTGTGTATCAGTGTTACAAAAATGCCTCCTCGCCATCTCATCTGTGTAAGCAGCGTCTTTTAAAAAGCCTAGAAGTGGGTCGTGCTAAGGAGTAAAAATGAAGAAAACTGACCTGGTTCAACTGATTTTTCAAAATCGACAACTAGAACCACAACTACTCAAAAAACCGCCAACCAACTAACTACCGTAAAGCGGGGTAACTTTGGACACTAAGCAGTAAAAGATTTAAATGGTTATTGATGGAGAAGGGTTGGCGCTGGTCGTCCAATTGTTTTTCATGAGGCAACAGTACCGCAAGTAGTCTCAATAATAAAAGGTGGATTCATTTCACTACCAGATAAACTTGATACAACATTGATAAATTAATGGCAGGGGTCAATTTCATCAAAATTATTGGCTGTTAACATGCGAGTCAATACTTGGCAGCAAATACCTCTAAGTAGTCTTCGTCCATGGCAAAAATCTCGGTGGGCTCACCCTTGAATCAATATTAGGAAATGTGATGCCCATAGTTACCCCTTCAAACGTGATCAGAACGGGGTAACTTTGGACAGTGGAAAATGTGATATTTAGAGCTCCGGAAAGTGGCTGCTTCATCTGTGTTAAAGTGTATCGTCAACTCTATTCGTTATGACCTGCCTGATGGCTTTTTGAAATGGAATGAGAAGGTTAATAAATCAATAGTTTGTCAAAATACGAAAACAAATGGGTAGGCAATAAGCCGAAAGATTGTAATCGGGTGTACAGAGATACAAAAAACTACATTGTCCAAAGTTACCCCACATGACGGGTTAACTTGGGACACGGATAATTTTCAAAAATAAGGTAGGCCTACTAATTTATGACGGTGTAGATTTTGGATTAGCTAATCCTAATCTTTGCTCCATAATCCCTGAAAAACACAAAACTGGCCTCCCCTGCACTCTAGCATTTCCAAGATATGAAGCGAAAATGTTGAAAATTGTATCAAGTTACCTGGTTTACGGGTATCGATTTTGTACAAGGCTGTGCCCAGTGGCAATTATGAAGCATGCTTTGGTTCGATTCCTTGCAGACACCACAAAATAATCTTAGACCAGGACTCCACTTGTTCATGATTCTTTGTAAAATCACTGATATCTCAGAAGTCTTTAATCGAAACCACATTCAATCTCAGAGGTTGTTGCTGAGTATAACGAACCATGTACCGTATCAATTGTAATACCAACTTATGTAATAAGGTTATTTTCGAGGACTGAAGTTGGGTACCCTTGAGCCAGACTGGAAACAGTGGTTGTTTTTGTCAACAAGTTGCGCGTGACAGAAGGGTTTCTTTCATAGAATAATTAAGCAATTGAAAGGAATGTTGCGCAAGACGTTACCACCAATTCCACTTTGGCCCTTGAAAAACTATCAATAAGAATTATTTTCGATATTTTCTTCCCACCACCATCATGTGAACCCTAAAACCTTAATTAGTTATATCACAGCATCCAGAATATGTATAGCACAAAGCTAAGCATGTTATGGTAATGACATTGCTGCGAGTAATAAAACAGCCCGCTGCATATCTACGAAACGCAATGGAGATCCTCGTTAAGTTATCAAATTATCTTGTGGGTATAGAACTGGTTTCATTTTCTCCATTGCACTCAATTGAAGTACGTGTGACTTCATCGAGTGCCATACAGATACAGATCTCCCTTGACCTGGCTACCTGGATTCGCCCAGTCCTATAAACTCCCAATTCCTGTTATAACGGACAGTCATGTATAAGAGCAAGTATTAACAATCTCGTGCAAACGAATATGTGCCAGCTTGAACGATACACTAACACTCACTGGTAATCGTCCAACCTAACCAGACACGTACATCTAAAAACACTAGGTTCAGTTCATAATTGAATCACTCAGTTATACTTGATTTTGCATAGCCCTATACCCGTAATTAAATTACACATACTGCAAGTCCATTAAATACTCCACTCAGCTTACATTTAGACAGCACACAGCATTGATGTAGCTTTATTCCGAAGCAGTAAACAATTCAAAAGAATGTGTTCGGTCTTCTGGTGGTGAATCGCGGATGATTCTGCATCGATTTGCTGAGAACTTGCCTCGGCATCGGGAATTTGATCTTGGAATCGTGGAATTGCTTGATGTTCGCACGCTTGCACTTGGACGAAGCCACTTCTTCAACACGCAAGATTTGGATAGACCCGGGTCTGGCTCTGTGTCTTGCACCCATGTCTCTGTAGCACTGAGTCACAGCGCTGGCGACTTTGACATCACGGTATTCGCGGTACATGTTGTGCGTACCGCTACGGGAGTCGTAACGCAGCCAAACGCCGAAATTCTTTACTTTTCCGGGCGTAGTCTCGTGAATTTGCGAGCATTGGAGAATCTCGCCATGATTCTTCCTCACTTTCTTGTAGTAGGAGACGTAATACCAGAATCGGCTCTTGGCTGAGATGTGATCAGGTGCGAATATTCTTACGCGGTACAGCGGCGGGTTCTGATCAGTATCAGTAGGTAATTTACGGCCTACTACCTTGTATTCACGCAATTCTCCCTTTGCCTTCATCTTGCTCAGACCACGGCGTCGCCAAAAAGAAAGCCTCGTTGACGGCACGAAAACGGCTTGCCACAAATTGACTCAACTCATGCGTGTTATTACGGAGATTCGTGACGGCGCGTGCTGGTGTTGTGGTTACTGAATTCGTTATGTAATTTTAGTGCACTAATAACATGCTTGAATACTAAATTTTTATGAACAAATGAAAAATAGGATTACCACGTAAGACGAGTGTCGTATATTTATATACTCTTGCAAAACATAATGAGCGTCACCTCCACTTTCAGTTCCGCACTCCAATGTATGAAAAACTAAATAGTGTGTTATTTATAAATGATTGTATATGACGGCACTATTTTATATTGAAAATGTCTGATTATATTTGCAGTAAGCACACTTTTTTCGTTCTCGGGTGGTTAGCGATAGAGATTCTTACTTGTTGTGATCGCAAGATGTCGCTCGTGAGATATATAACAAGATTTACCCACAGCAATTTACAACGCAGCTAAGTTGTAAATTGCTATGATTTAGCATATCTATATTTCCGATTCTGGCCTTGGTAGGGCTTCCCTTACCACACAACCAGGACCGAAACTGCCTGAGGAAGGATAATTAGAAAGGCATTCTTTCATGGTAATTGCATAGTGAATAATTCGAGCTGTGCCACAATGAATCAATTTTGCATGCCATCGTTAATCATATGTTTGCATGCGTTTATTAGTTATTAGGGCTGGGCACAATGATTCGAGTACTCGAATCTGAATCGAGTATTAATTTTAATGATTCGAGTCGAGTAGTAAAAGACGATTTTTTCGAGTACTGAAATTGCACGCTCCTCGCAACTGAAAGTTAATGAACCAGCGAGAATTACAGTTTTGATAATATTTCCCACTGAGGAAGCCTTGAAACCTTGATTGGCCGTGTCGTAGCATGATAGACATAGTACAAAGCTACGCACGTTACTGGAAATAACACATTTCCGAAGTCATGATCGTTCCACAACATTGTCAAGAAGTGCAATGAAGTCGGTATGGTCGAAAACATACCGAAGTATCATTAATGTGACGGGTAACAGGCATTATGTTCTTCTCGGTGGCATAAAAGGTACATCTTTGAACTTTGACATAGTACATTCTGTTGTGACGTCATAATGGGTGATACTCGAATACTCGACTCGACTCGAAGCATTTTACGTGATTCAGAATCGAATCACTCAGGTACTCGATTTTGCCCAGCCCTATTAGTTATATGATAGTGTCGAATGTGACTAGTTGTTTGTAATTGGTTTGCTTCATTGTCACGTAATTGTTTGGCTGTGTATAGAACAATGCATTTTTTAAAAATGGTTATCTTTTTCGTTTATGTCGGTCGATACTATCCACTCAATGAACTAACTTTACTTGATATCCGGAGCTTAAAACACTAAACTAAGAAAGTTATTTGCTTTTGTGACTCAGCTGAAGTCAGTCGCATAACTTCTGAACCCATTCATCTACTACCAGCTACCATCTTATTGAGTTCAATAGAATATACAACGCTACGGCAGCTGATACTTAACAGCAATTTCCTTCTGAAAATGTCGCTCAACATATGGATTCTTTTGATGTTCGGATTCGCAATCTACATTCGTTCGTCAGGTACGAAGAATTTGTGTTCCAATTTCAATCGGATTCTATATTTTTTCTTTTCCAGCGCAATTTTGCATGAGAAGATTCGTTAGCGGCGAATGGATCACGAAGGGGGACTGTGGGGTTGGTATACGAGTCGATTGACGTCCCCGCTGACGGTTCAATTATGTGTATTTTTCACAAAGGGCCCGGGGAGGATTTTGGGGATGCAGAAAGAACTTCAACGCAAAATTAAAGATGATAAGAAGAAATGCATTGTCGATAAGGAATGGACTGTGAGTAGCATTTCAAATATTTATTTTGCAACGCTATAAGCCAACTTGTTTTATGTCAAAATAAGACTTGACTCAGGGTTCTAATGATTCGAGTCACGACTTTCAGGTGACTAGACTTGACTCAAGTCAAAACTATAAAAGTGAGATTGGCTTGTGACTCGGGGTCTTGTGACTTATGGTTACAACCCTGGCCTGTGCCACATTCTTAAACAAATTCAGAAAATATGATTCATGAAATTTCTGAAACTGATATTATTAGCTGAATTCCGTTGCAGGTTTTCCAGCGACGAATAAACGAAAACGTGGATTTCTACCGAGATTGGGACCATTACGTGAACGGATTCGGGGATTGTGAAGGAGATTTGTGGCTCGGTAGGAAGGTTTTGATTTGATTCCAGGATTTAGTCGATCTTGTCATGGATATGACCCTTGTATTAAAGCTTATCCTGGCAAAGTAGCTTGATTCAAAACCAACGACTCCTTGCATCTCACAACCTTTGTCTCCAGGACTCGAGGAATTGCATGAAAGTACAAAGGAAGGAAATATGGAATTGGAAATCAACATGATCACGAAAGACACAGGAATTCATTGGATGGCTAAGTACAGGCAAGTTTGAAGCAACTGTTCTCGTGACATATTGTCTCTTGTCTGTTTTGAAAACATTCTTTATGGTTCTCAAAATATTTGTCCGTCAAAGAACTTTCAAACTTAAGTTCAAATTTAGCTCATATATTCTGCATGCAACCGTCTTCTACGCAATATGGACCGCACGCTGTGGACGCATATATAGCCCTTTTGGGCTTTGTGCGACGCGACATCGATATGGTATATAGATCAGTTCCAATGACTTTGTATCCATCAATATTTGTGTCTTTCGTATCCTTCTTCATTCGCTTGGATCGCTTCAATCGTTTACTTTCACTTAGGCCACAGTCTCTGTCGCATGCATCCAACTTTGGCTCTCTGGGGCCGACTTCTTACAGCGTGCACGCTTGGCTTACTATTCTTCTGTTTTTTTTAAAGACACTGTTAGTACAGCGGGGTCGACAATGAGCAGCTCAGGTAAATCTTCGACACTTAGAAACTTGCCCGAACTGGGGTTCGAACCAGCCACCATTAGTTAGCGCAGTATTACACACTGCGCCAGTCACCTGCCATATTTGTCTAAAGCTGAATCATTTCATGTGATTTCTGTAGCTGCTTGTCAAAAGAAATCAATAAAATACACGGCCCTGTTTGAGGAAATCCGCTCTTTCGATTTGACACAAACGAGATAACAAAATCCACTATCACCAAGACAGGTTTGAGGCGAACGTAATGGTAACGCATAACGCTTCCGACAACGACTTCCGGTATGGGTTTGCACCAGTGACGTGTGGTCAGGGGAGGCAAGCGCAGCAGTGAGTAAAGGAAAATTGTGAAACCTTGAACGATTATTATTGATATTTACCGGCACGACCGGCATAATTACATTTTCATACAATATACAGGCAAGTTTGAAAGCATGGATTTCTAGAATTTCTAGAAACCCCTGTTTTGAAGCAACGATTTCAGCGTTTTTTTATTTCGAATGTGAAACGCATTAAAAAAATCCGCAACAACACGCAGTCGATTATATTAGGTCTAATAATGTGATCTCCGAGTTGAGCCGTATTTGTTACGTGACAACATTCGACGCCGACGACACAATTCTAATTATACCATTTCATTTTACAATTTACAGTGACTTCCGCATCGGACCCGGATCCGACAAGTACCGACTCCACGTATCCGGATACTCCAGTAATGCAACCGGAGATGGTTTCTCACCTCACAACAATCGACAATTCTCAACGAAAGACGCAGATCACGATGATTTGCCAGGGAATTGCGCTTCTGAACGCGAAGGAGGCTGGTGGTATCAGAGCTGCGGCTGGAGCAATCTGAATGGAAACTTCAACAAAACAGGCAACAAGGGGATTTGGTGGTATCGGACCGCCAACCTCCTGCGCTTCTCGGAGATGAAATTTCGCAAAAGATCGTGAAAAGAAGGACACAAAATAATCACAAACTCATTGGAATGAAATTCTGCAGATATCAACATCCCCTCCCCGACCGTCAAAAGACATGTTCTCAGACCACATCTTTTCATAATACGCAGACAGATTTAGTCCCATTTAACTTGGCGATAATTTGTGTCGATATTTGAATTCACTTGTCTACTTCGAAAACAGGGATATCAACAGGAATTAAACTGTGAATAAACTTCGAGGGACAGTGCACGTGTTGGTGTTTTGTAGGCGGTGTTTCGCATTAAAATTCATAAATCCTCTTTTCACTTACCCGTAATTTTCCGAATATAGTGCGCCCCCATGTATAATAGGCACTCTTAAAATGGCGTCTAAATTCTGGGGAAAAGCCTGTACCCATGTATTGTACGCATCCTGCATTCGCAGTACATGAATAGTTGTGTTATACTACACGATGTTGTTCTGTTTTGCGATGTCACTGTCGAACAATCATGACATAAAGTAAAACATCGCTAATCATAATACAATTAAAGGCATTGTCTCTAAACGAGGGTAGATAGTAGCCAAAGCCTGCGATGCCGGCGACGCGATAATTCAGGCTAGCGACATATACGACATCTTGCTCACGAGGCCTACCCTATTAAAATTACTGATGCGATTGCTCAGGTCAACGGTTATGTCGGGCGCACCAGTCCTGCTGAAGAAGCGACTGATTACGCAAGCGAATATATCTTACGCACATGGCCTCTTGTATATGCGATTGTTAAGGCCTGTCGTTCACGCGAACGCTTGTAGCAATCAGCGACCTAATTTCGCTCGCGTACAAACGGCAAACTAGCTCAGCAGGAGACCGCGTGCTGTGCAGACACTCTCGTTAATTGGCAACACGCTTTTCGGTAATTGGAAACACGCTTCTCTATTTGGCAGCGCGTTACACTCTATAACAGTGGTTCTCAACCGCCGGTCCGCGGACCGGTGCCGGTCCGCGACGACTTTCCTGCCGGTTCGCGAGGTAATTTACAATTTTAATCATAATTTCAAGATGCAATATGTTGAAGGCTTGTCTATTCGTAAAATAAAAAATCATCAAATTTTAAACCGATCCAGAACTTCGTGAGGTAACATGTTTAATTTGACTTGAAGCTCAAGCCGTGTCATTTGACGATGTGCTAGCGACAAGTAAAAGCTGATTCACCAAACCGTGTGTGCGATCATCCGTTTTCGATTCATTAATCTTGCGCAGAACCGTAACTGGCGTGCCCCAAGCCCCCAATTGGAGCGGGGCTGAGCTTGAAGGGGCCCAAAATTATTTTGTGTATGAGCATAAATTATTGAGTATTTTTTTGAAAATTTATCGAACTTTTTTCAATATTCATTTTTCGCGCATTGCGCGATTTACTGTCACTGAATGTCTTGATTATTGGGTGCCCTTTCTCCAAGAAATACGCATGATTTATAGAAATAGGCATTTGACGTCAGCCATTTCCGCGCCACGACGCACCAACACACAATGAAGTTTGAGCTAACATGGAACTCCGAAAAGTGTGCCAAAGAATTCGGCAGCGAGAAAACCTTGGCCGAAAGAGACTGCCATTTGTTGACCGAAAACTTCGATCTACATATGTCTAATGGTCCATAGGCGCTTAAATGGCTGGGCACGAATCTCGTTGTCCTGGCAATACGTACCCATAGGAAAAATACCATACCACAGAGACAAATTATTTGCCAGTGAAGAAATACCAATTTGGAATCGTGTCCGTCTTTTGGTTTAGTACGTTTAGGCGAATTCAATATATACTCACTACATAGCCTACCAGACAGTATAAGTCACGAAATAATGACATGCAACGCAACGAAGTAATTATTCCAACAGGCCAGCCCGAATATGTTTAATTAACTTGTCCTAAATTTTCAAAGACGACACTTCAATTAGCTCTACCGGGAAACCTGATAATTTTGATAATTCATGTGCTTTCGTGCGGAGCATTGTATGCGTAGTAGCCAGAGTGGCCTATACGTCTGGTGGTAGTGGGCAATGATGAGCAAGGTTGCACGAAAAGGTGCTTTGTTAGACTCCGAAACGCTTCATCTCTCGATATTGCCGAATATAATAATATTATTCGAGATAGCGTGGTAGGTTTCATCCACGACCTTCGACACGAAAGACCGTGGACGACTGTCGGCGGTAGCACTTTCCCAGGGCGAGGCAATTTTACATCGAATCGGCAGGCCCACTACCGTAAAATCACAGGGATGCCATCTTTATCATAATTAATGATGATCAGAACCGTCAAACTGTCAATCCCTAGCACCATATACTTGCAACAAAACGGTGACATAAGTTACATTTTGGGTTAATTTCAATTTTGGAGGTTCACCGGTCCGCCGAATATTTTCTGAAATTTTACCGGTCCGCGAGGTGAAAAAGGTTGAGAACCACTGCTCTATAATACGAATTACGCGTTACACTCTATAATACGAATTGCGGGGTACGACGGCTAGAGGTGATGCGCGATTGGAAACAAACACCAAGAAAGGTGTGATTTCAAGTTTGTGATCGAGGGAGATTTTTTTCAAGGCTTGCTGTACCCATGTATAATACGCACCCCCAGTGGCGGCTCGTCCTATAGGGCAACTGGGGCATTGCCCCGCCTAAAATTCTGTTCAATAACACTTCTTTACCATTTATAGACGCACAGCAATCTTTATATACCGAAATCATATAGCGAAAATCGTATACTTCTTGTCATTTCGCTTGTAAATGCCCATATATAGCGAAGTCTCTGCAAAAATCGAATTGTCTTCGTGTTTTCGCGTTGCGAATGCCTAGCCGGGGCATGCCCCGGTAGCGCTCATAACAAGCTTTCACTGTCTATTCTCTCAAAGCCGCGCACAATAAAGAAACACTGATTTAGTCTCTCCTATTCATAAAATTACCGAGCAGGTGGGGCAACATAGCCTGGTCGCCCTTAAGGTGTCATGTAACAATCGTATCTATATCTGAAGTCGGGTACCGTCATATGCGTTTAGTCGACCTTTGCTGGTATAGGTCGATTTTGATGGTGTTTCACACCATGATAATTATTGAAACTTGGTATGTCATGTCGTGATGGTGGTATTTAACACTGTCCCAAATTTCAGGGTTTCTACTTAAAGTTTAGGGTAGTAATTCCGTTTCCGAAGTTGAGTGTGTGCTGATCCGTTCTATATCGCAAACAGATTTTACTCAAAAGCCGGTATTGGTATCCATTGATTTTGACGATGATCCATACCGAGATCGGTCATGACATTTGGTACGGTAATGTTAGTATCGAACGCTGTACCAAGTTTCAAGTTTGTCACTGAACTATGTAGTGGTAATTTCGTTTCCTAAGTCGAGAGAGAGCTGACTCGTAATTTATCGCAAACATATTTTACGCAAAGCCGGTATTGATCTCCATTGATTTTAACGATGCTCCTTACCTAGATCCGTCATGAGCTTTTGCATGGTATGTCTTGATTTTAGTATCGAACGCTGTGCCAAGTCTCAAGGTTGGCACTCAATGATTAGGGCAGCAATTTGGTTATCAAGGTCGAGTATGGTAAAGATGTGCGCTGATCTGACACTTGGCCTACCTAACGCATTGCGGATTTCACGCAAAAGCCGGCGTATCTGTGTTAACGCTAACTGTATTCCATACTGAGATAGGTGATGAGATGATGATATCATGAAACACTTTACCAACATTCTCGGTTTGCATTCAAATATTTACTTTTATTTTATATTCTCCAATGCCAATTTCACGGTGAAATTGTAGCCTTCAGGCCATTTGCTTACAATTACAACCCCCTGTCAAGCGCGATAGCTGTTTCGTTTTCGATGACGGCTAACAGCTGATCAGTTGATCAGCCTATTCCTCAGTAAATTTTACGCAAGATTCGGTGTTGGTCTGTTCTGAACAGGCTGTTGGTATTAATTTTGACAGTACCATACCGAAAATGTCATGAGGCTACTTCTCGATGATGTCATAACAGTGTACTAAGTTTACGGCTTTCATTCACGTATTTATTCGGTAATATATTTTCCGATGCCGATTTAACAGCAGACTTCTAGATGGTTAGTCATTTGTGTTATGTCACAGTCTCCAGTTTCAAGGCCAAAATCTCCTATGTTGTTCCGAGACCGAAATTGCGAGGCTGCTTTCGTCTTACTTCTTCAAATTTAAAATGATGTGTTGGATTCAATATAACAGGCCCAACCTCTGTGGGCCAAATGAGAAGTCAAAAATACGTTGGCGGGCAGAATGAAAAATTTTAGCAATATTCTTTAACTTGTTTTAATTTTATTTCTAAATTACATTGATATTAAATGCTGTTCAGTGAATGTGTTGATGTTATGTAGGATAATGAGAAGGTGACAGTTATTAAAAAAATACCTATTTGCTGTCATGATTCGAAACAATGTTAACATGATACATTTCTAACGCTCATCAAACCCGTATCCACGTTCTTCTATTAAGACTCTAAAACAGTGGTTTTGAAACTTTTTTAGATAAAGAAAAATTCCGCGTCCATGATCATGAAAGCACAATATAATAGAAAGTGCAACCAGAATGCTAGCTATCCCAACGGATAGTTGGATGGCATGGAAGGTTATGGCTGTTGATGAGAGAATTATGAAATATAAAAGTCGGACAAAACACATAGTAACAAGAATGATCTGAGGGTAGATCGCGCCTAGCGCGAAAAAAAAATCGTAAAACTGCGGCTTCGCACCCCCTTTCAGATGCTTGCACGCCCCCACTTCTAGAACCACTGAACCACAGTGAAATGTATATGCGATAGTACAAAGCTTAATGTCTTGGTCGCTGCCTTCCGAGCAGTGTACACTGTACAGGTTAGATAGCCTTGATGTTGAGCGAAGGTTGCAGTTCTTCTCAAATTCGCCTTCCCTTTACCGAGTGTTTCGGGTTTTATTCTTCATAAGATCCATATTAATTAAAATCCTTAATCTCGGTGGCATCCTCGGAAAAAACTATAAAGACGGGTTTACCCCTGACTCCAGTATGCAAATATTTAGTTCTCTAAACCTTCTTTGAATTTCAGTTTTAGGTTTTCTTTTTTTGACAATCCATTATGGGTGATAGATATGACCAGTCATATAGTAATAGCGAGCACTGATTGACTTGTTTTAGGGATTTGGAAACGTATCACGTAGCAATTTCAAACACATAACGTATAAAGCGAAATGTGACAATGGCAACAAACAAGCTTTGAA
The DNA here is from genome assembly GCF_051294905.1 of Botryllus schlosseri. NCBI lineage: Eukaryota > Metazoa > Chordata > Ascidiacea > Stolidobranchia > Styelidae > Botryllus > Botryllus schlosseri. Next base: position 29,305,142 of record NC_137239.1, on the reverse strand, counting down.
CTTAACTATATGGAAGAAGTGACTTCTTGTCACTTTATTTGCTACTCATACTTTTCCACATTGCCCTTATTTTGAATCTGGATTACGCATGCGAGGTACGTATAGGCAGCCTAAACATTAATGAATAGGCTTCAAAGTAAACGAATTTCTTGCTCAGTTGAGGTAGTAGTCATTCAAAAAGCTAGTTTTATGTTTTGAATTGCAAATAACCTTTCGCGGGCCATACAGAATAGCTTCGCGGGGCGCATTTGGCCCGCGGGCCGCACTTTGCCCAGGTCTGCTTTAGAGCAATAATTAGAGGTAAAGAGACTCGGTCCTTATCAGTCTATAAATTGTCCATTGATCTAATCGTACGCGGGAGGAATGCGCACTCTTAGCTTTTTCCCTACATATTTCGATAAATATGAATAGCTGAGGTATAAGTGAGGATAAGGACGCCTCGTTACACACTTTTACACTGCTGGTGCCAGAGGCAGTGTATCTAGTTGGAACAAAATTGGGTATCGTGATCTGAATCATGTGGTCTCTACTGCAAACGGTGTCTCGATATTACCCGATCGTCGACATTACTCGGTTAGAGTTGACTTCCAATGCATCTTTTTTTCGAAGTAGTAACCATGAAGTGGTGAACTTTCAAAATTCCTATAGTTGAAAAATCGCTTTCTAACAACTTTGCTGCAGTGACGAGTTTTTTTTTTATATCATATTGACCACAACGATTTCATCCGCAGAAGCCAAGCGTGGTTTCAGCACATTAAAACGCAACGAGACTTCTCTTAGAATCGGGATGTGTAAAGATATAAGCTAGATGAGTTATAGTAGATGTGCTCAGGATTCTCAGCGCTGTCATTATGGGTATTCCAAATTTCAATGAATTCGTCAATGAACATTTTGCAACTATGAAATTACGCCTCGCGCAATACGCCTACTGATACAAACGTTAAAATATGCAGGTATGAACGACTGTACTTCATATTTTCTTCCGAATAATTTGAAGAGTGTCAGCTCGAAAAGCTTCGGGTTTTAATATATTTCTGTCATGAATATATTATTAAAATTTGAAATTCGTAAGCCTAGTTAACCATGCCTAATGTCTATACACGGACCATACAAACTGTGTGTGACGACTACGAAGGCACATTTTCACGTCGGAATACACTATTGTGACGTCATTTAGATTATCAAAATCGCATGCACCCCTTGCCCCACCACCCGATATTGTCACGAGCCGCCACTGCGCACCCCCTTATTTTAGGTAAAAAAATCGGTAAAATTTTTCGCATTATACATGGAAAATTACGGTAGGCTACTTACCAAAATCTAAATTCAAAAAGTAATCAGTTTGCGTGGGCAAGTTTGCGGGGCTATTTCGCACGTTGGGTACAGGAATTTTAAATCAACTCATCTGTCGTATTGCATCGTAAATCCAAACCAGGCCAAAATCATTTCCAACTCGGAAAATGCGACATACCTGCATGGGGGTTTTGCTGGACTCGGACATGTCCTGCAATAGTCATACCCAGCCTAAAAAAAATAATTATCACGGAACTGTGGTCTGTGCTACAGCCTTTGAGAATACATGCCAATCTGAGACCTTCTGATAATCTTTATTCTAAACAAAGTTACAATATACCACCATCTGCTTGCGGTGGTGGCACGCTGCCAGTGTGAGCGCACTGAAATCACTGCAAAAACTACTTCATCAGCTCCTTCGTATCATAGCCCGGGCCCCAAAAGCGTCAGGATTTGCGTCCAACGAATCACTGTTCAAAAGATTCGGTGTCCTAAACATAAAAGATATGCGTAAACTGGAAATTGTTAACTATCAGCTACCGCCCGTGGTCACTAGGCTACGCCTACCACTGCTTTACCTCGGTATCAAAAGTACAACTCACGCGCGTCCAGCACATCGTTCAACTATCGTATGGTCGACGTAAAAGATCACAGGGGTATGAAACTGAAATGTGCCGTTTCCTTAGTTTTTGATGACGCCTCGAGCCGCAGCATCAATAATAGCGGCTGTATTTCCAACTAGAACGCCAATCGTCAATTTGACAGAACAAAGCGAGCATTGAATGCGTTACAGTATCCCCACATCGCTTAATGATCAGAGGAAACTGTCACTCTGATTTACACGACCGAATTAAGATTTGTAACATTTTATTTATGACTTTTACCCATATTCTTACGAAAAGAGAGCCTTTACAAACAAGCGAAATGCCATATTTAACGGATGCTAGGGAGAGTTTTCCAGTTCTGTTAATGATTTCACTGCGTGTAGTTGGATTTAGGCCACATTCCGAAGGCGAATTCACGCACTAACCACCCGGTAAGTGGTTTATAAACATTGGCGACCTCGAGGCTAAAACGCTTCACCCACCCGCTTTACCCCCTCCGTGGCGTAGCAGCATGGGCTGCCGCCCATGGCTTTCGCTGAAAATGCCTCCTCCCCCCGCGAGGGGCGGCCAACCCGTCGCCCGCGTGAAGATTTTGAGTAGCTCGCGACATAATTCCGGAAATTAGCTGTAATATCAAATAATAAATAATCCATGTAATTTATTATGGTCTATCGTGTGCTATCGGCGCAACAAAGTATGTAATTTATTGTGAATTTGCAAAGCCAACCAGAAATTTGATTAGCTTGAGCGGGAAATTTGGGTTGTTGATGATGACTTATTCATCAGTTCCGACGCATTGGCATCGCCAGACGCTAGCCACATTTTTCGTAGATGTTCGTATATATGACCATAACGTAGGATATTTCGTGGTAGATTTATTTGACTTGATATTTTTATTATCACTTAGCGCGATTTGTTGTTGCTCAATTTTTTGCTTTTAGTACCCCCTCCTGAAAATTTACCGAATTGAGTCTGAAAATACTTGCAATTATGAGAGAACGTGTCGTCCAACATCCGAATTCGTATCTGTACTTGCAGAAAGATGGTAGGCAATGAAACCTCTGCACAAAATTATAGACGCATCGACAGCGGAATCTTCGAAATTTATATGCCCAAGGGCCGTATAATCCTGTCCTTGTCAATTGAGCAGAGCGGCATACAGAGGCGACCCGCAATATATGCAAGTGGCAATAATATTGGCCGAACTCATTCATTAACTTTGAAAAATGTTAGCGCTTTGCGCGGTTAGTTCATGAGTACGGTTCGCTCCCATCGGACGACTAATGAAAGGTCATCAACATTCAACATCCAAGTGCCCCGCGCAATGATTCGCAAATCTCATGTGTTTTTTTGGCCGAAAAGGTTGGCCCCCTGTATTAGGCAAATGAAAAATCAATAGCCGCCTCAAAACTGAACTTTTCAGGCTTTCGCCGAAGCGAAATTAGCGACAATATCCTCAAAATCAAGTTTTTAAACGTAGTCCCTTTCTATATTAAGAATTGGTCGAGCTGATGGCCGATCATCATTGATGGTAGAACTTAAATAAGACTTTATCATTTTGAGCTTTGAGAAGCTCCTCTCACAGTACGCAATTGAAACAGCAATGGTCAGACCAGGGATATCTAGAACTTCTAGACTTATAGACGTTCTAGATATCACCGCGGGCCAGACAAGGTTTCAGACACGAGCATAAATATGGTGTCGAATCAAAAAGGCGTGATTTAACTAGCCACTGTAAAACATCAAACGCTTTTGCATTACGATTAAACATGGTTTCACTGCTCCGCACCAGCCTCTTAAATCTGTCAATTTCCGGAGCTAACTCCAATTTAAAAATACTGATCTTAATCCAAATCTATTGCTGCCGCCCTGATTCCGGAAGCACAATTTATAAGCTGGTCAGAATAACCGAACCACCCCGACATTGCCGTTTTGTCTGAAAATCGGCATTGCTCCGGATAATCGCACGATACAATTTCCATGATCATGGTCAATTGGTTATTGTGTTGCGGCGCTCCGATTGTTTGAAACAATCGGTTTTGACGGCTAATTCGGAGTGGTTCCATTGCCATGCTCACATTTTAAGTTGTGTTTTCGGAAGCTGTGCGACACTAGATCTCGATAGAGACCAGTTGGTTAAATTTGAGCTCTTGGATCGCCAGCTATAGGACTACCATTTACACGCTGCTTTTATCCGACTGTGTACACTGTGTAGCCTCATTTTGCCGCCTCCTTGGAGCCTGCCGCCCCGGGCGCAGAGCCATAATCGCCAAGTAGCTGCTACGCCACTACCCCCTTGAAGTTCACTAAATATGAATTGAGTATACATTTATGGGTTCATCAAATGCACTCTCGGAGAACGCAATTTCTATCAAAATTGCGATCAGCTAGCGAATAAAGGCGATCATTCTGACAAAACAATATACATTTTAAGTACTTCCGTCCGACTTTATTTTTTGACTTATCATAATCAGTTGGTATTCGGGATGAAATTTGATTTAAGAAGATCCGTTTCGCCATGATGAGGCAGAAAAGCATGTATATAGGGTTGTTTAGGGATTAAAAATGAAGCGGTTACTGAGTGGCAAGCGGTATTTAGTATGGTATAACGGGGTGAAAAGCCAATGTAGGCGTTTTGCCTCACACGTGTAGCAAAACGTGAAATTGACGGACATACATAAATGATACTTTTACATATGATTATTGCTACTTGGACTTCCCAGATGATGTCGACTAGTTCGGTGGATGTCATGGCATTTCGCACTTATGGTAGGCGTTTTTCCCTCTCGATAAGTATTAGTATTGATCATGTCATTACCAAAGTCAAATTAATCAGCGGAAGATTTACCTTCGAATACTGGAACAGATAAATAACAACATAAATATAAACTTAATGTGTCATAGTAGTGAAATTTCTAATCGCCTAATAATCCATTGGTGTTAGAGCTGTCGAGCGTACCACTTCGTTTCTCGCTTTCTTTAATTAGCGATAATAACATGGATAGAGAGACCCAAGATGTCACTAACTATAAAGGAGGCTTACGTTTGGGCGTATCCGATATATTTCCACTATATCGACAATCCTGATGGGAGGTCAAGAAATAACAGCATGCAACAAAGGGGACTAAAGATGCACCACAGCATTAATATCTTTCCTGAAGTTTTCGAAGACACCCGGTGCATCAACTCTACCGGTAAATCTGATCACATGGGCTGAGAAAGGATAAATATTTAATAGTTATATGTGAAACTATACTAATAATAATGACGAAATGCACTCATGAATATGAAAAAAAAAATCGCGCTTGGCGTGACTAGAACATGCATCCCTGTGCCTATTCATAACACGGCTACTCACGACTTCGATGCCCAGAGTAAGGTGATATGAGTAAATAGATTAGTCCGGAGTTCACCGACAACGGACATGGACTGTTCAACGTGGGTATTTGACCAACAGCAGTTAATTCATAACGACTATGGAATGCGGGCGTGGGCTACTTAAGTTATCGAAATGCGGACGTGAATAGCAAAACACGTTGCTCCCTGCTTTAGTTGCCGAAGAGTGTTTGTCAGGCATCGTGCACAGCTCATAGTTCAAAATAGAATGAAAGTGATGATCGTGATATTTTTGTTGTATTTGCATTTCTTCAATAAATTATTATTTCTTTTGTGGTAACTATGCCCGTGGCCCATGTTAGAGAGCACAGCGTTGTACTGACGTAGAGTTATCAAAACGTGGCTGCTAAACCACGTTGCCTATTTTTATCTCGATATTGAGGTCATGCGACCCGCGGCCTCTACGAAATTTGACAAGTGGCCCACGACCCATTTGGAGTTGGCCCACCCTGGTTTAGAGTATAGTAGAGCAAGGCATGGACCGGAGCCGGATTGGGTCTCCATTGGCCGTATTTTCTCATTTTTGGACGGAGCCTGTTCGGAGCCGGATTAGTACTTTTTCTGATACGCCCGAAGTCGGATCGGAGCCGGATAAGTACTTCTTACTAACAATAGGGCAGCCTTACCCTCTTCCACCCTCGAATCAATAGCTAGAGTGAAACGTTCAAGTCGGATCGGAGCCGGATAAGTACTTCTTACTAACAATAGGGCAGCCTTACCCTCTTCCACCCTCGAATCAATAGCTAGAGTGAAACGTTCATGGAAATAAACCACATGCCAAGTCCAAGTTGGCATAATTACTTCAGATAACAGTTGGGCTTGATCTTTGAGATGTTAATTTCCTGACTGCATTGTTTCGTTTCAATTAATATTCAACACCATCCTGTGAGTAGATAATTACTAACGGAGTTTTTCGGCTGGATCACGCTCATTTCTAGAATCCGGCATAGAAGTCGGACCGGAGTCGGACCAGAGTTTTAAAAAACAGGATCGGAGTAGGACCAGAGAATTTGTCGATGCGCTTCGCACTAGTACATAGTGTCTAGAAGATAATCCATCAGAGATTGTTTAAATTCGACTGAAGCTTCGGTCTCGAATAATGACGGGTATGCTGTTCCAAATGTTGGGATCAGCTATTATAGAAGGGATCGTCTACAGCAGTGGTTCTCAAACTTTTTACACGCGCCCCCTTTGTGATATTGAAGAATGCCGCGACCCCTATAGTCATATCTATATCTGGGGAGGTAAAGAGCTGCGCGTCATCAGCAAACAGGATGGTTTCCAGCGATGCGGATGTAGCTTGGTCGTTGATATATATCAAGAACAACATCAAACTAAGAATATACCCTTGAGCGAAGCCGCATTATGTGGCGCTAAGCGACGAGTTGTAACCACCGGCATCGACACATTGAAACCTATTGCTCAGGTAAGATCTTAAATCGCTGTAATCGCTGATCGCTGTAATACTGTACTTGTTGGCCCAACAACCTCATGACATTCAATTATAATGATGTTTCATCATACAAATACTGATCTAAGAATCCAGCCCATCTATGTATTCATTAGGGATGGTGTGAACGTGAGGTTCACGTTCGTGTTCTGTGTGTGAACCTAGGAAGTTTTGAGGTTCACGTTCACAACAGAACCTTGGTAGGTTCTGCACTGTGAACCTTTTTTCGTATAGCAATTTTCACTTCATTATAACATCTTTGGTTCAAATTTATTGCATTTCAACTCTATGCATCGCGCTGGCAGCATAAACAATCAACACTAAACGAGCATGCACCTTGACAATCTCAAAAATTTTACTAGCTTTCTTACAAAAAATTGTTCGAAATATTCAGTTTCCGTTTGTGAATATTTAGTGACTTTCTGCTGTGAGCTTGACCCGCAATCACACAACATCGAGAGCAAACATGTAGTCAGCGAAAGATGCTTCTTCAACCAATCAATGAGATTGATGAATTGATATAGGTTTCTCTAGCAGGCGTACGGGGTCAATCTTGACTTCATATGTATACCTGTATCATAAAACCAAATCCGTGCGACTGGCGTGTTGGCTACTGCTGTATAACTTGGTAATGGGGTAATATCTGTAGCAAGTAGAAACCCGTTTTCCGCGCAGTTCAATATCCATGTAGCAATACTCAGAAGCCAAATACATTGTCCGGCCTGGCCTAGTGTTAAGGCGTAAGCTTATCTTCCCTTGCAAGTCCTTGTGGAAATTGTAGGCAATACGACGGAATATATTGATTTTAGGGAATTATTATGTCATTTGATTGCCTCGGTTGATACATTTGGCGACGTTTAAAACATAAATATATAGGCTACTTCGGCATTGTGGCATTATGTGGCCCTATTCGTCGCTAGGTATCGTGTACAGTAGGCCTATAGCCTACATTAATATAGGCAATCACTTCATTGAAATTCAAGGTTGAAACTAGCAATATGACGTCACGTGACGTCATGAGGTTCACGTTCGCGTTCACACAGAACCTTTCAAAAAGGTTCGCGTTCACACGAACCTGAACCTTTCGGAGGTTCACACCATCCCTAGTATTCATATTGTCTTTAATTGCATAGCGCGAAGGTAAAGATTGCTTTTGACTTGCTGGATAATGAAAACTTCGCTATTATCATTAAGACGAGACATCATTTGAGGAAAGCATTGGATGACCATAATAACGTTGTTATGGGAATCTTGGAAATGTAGATTGCTCTAATTCATCGATAACTTCGATTTATTTATCGGCCATTTTGATTTTAGAGTCGATCGTTATACTTGGCCCCATTGAATAACTTTTGTTTTCTTAAGACTTATCAACTAACCTCAATTAACATGTAGTAGTTTTGCGTCTGGATATATGAAATCTATCTCTTTCACTGAGTATCTTTAAAGTCGACATGGCCAAAGTGTGTCTACTGACTATCTACCCTCGCTCAAAAGGTTTGCCTGCGTTCATCCATTCTCAGCATCGACAATGTTCAATTGCCATTTATTCGTAGAATCCGAAAGTGTGCAAATCCTCGCTTCTCCGACGATCTTCCTGCTTTTAAGCGGTCGTTGCTGATGAAAATATGATAAAACCTTTATGCGCTCACATTATCTCTTGGAATCCAGCTAATCACCTCTTACAAAAACCCCATGTCTACTATGGGATATCGGCACCATTGATTGTAGCAATACAGAGCGCCTGGACAGTCCGCTGAGGTAGAGCACACTGAGAAAGTAATTGATATTCACAAGTTTAGATTTCCGCAATTTTTTTTTTCATGGGCTGAGTTGATTTCAAAGTAAGATGCATAATTTGTGGGCGGTAGAATTTCGTGTTGTTGCTAAGGCTACTGCAAGAATGTGGTATGAATTTTACCAAAGTGTCAGCACATACGCTAAACTTGAGCCAGACCTATCATATGAAACGAGAAATTATATGTTTTTAAGACACTTGCAGATAGGATTGTAGCCTAAATCCACTAGCGTAAATTTTCCCGATCAGAAGAATATTGACGAGATGAGGTTACCCGCATTACATTTATAGCAATAAGTGTTCTCACGGTATATTGCCAATTTTGAAGAGCTTCTCGGAGGAACAGAACTTCAATTTACAATTTACAATTGAATATCGTATTAATTTCGAAATGAACCGAATATTTTCGGCTGACACCCTGACACTCGTCAGAGGCAATTGCCAGAAACTATCAGAATTAGAGGATTGGAAAGAACATTATAACACTGTATGCCAATTTTGTTCTTTGAAATAAAGATCGAAAGGAACTTACCGATGACTTTTCCTTCCACTGCGACAAATATACCAACAGCTGCCACAATGATAAAGCAGTATAAAACAGGATTGCCAAATGTTATCGCCATTGTGCAAGTTACGAATTCGCAGTTAAATTCGAGAATCTACGATGTCGACCTACGATGTCACGTAGAGCAAGAATACAAGCAAGACCACTATACATGCGAATAGAGAGTCAATTCTTATACGAGCTTGAAAGCGCGATCATTTCCTTCCTGAAAAGCAACTTGAAGCCTCGCTACCAGTTTCGATGCCTTATAACCAGCAGTGTACTTCGTCAATTTTAAACTGCTCTAATATCATAAATTAGCTCCAGATCCGGTTCCGGAAAATATCGAATGGTGCGGTCGTTGCAAAGTACCGTCATCTTGGAATTTGTTAGAATTGAACCAGATTTGATGTGCAGCGTTTTTAGGGTAACCTGACAAATTATTCAGTGAATCACTGGAATCCGGTAAAAGTTATTTTTGAACAACTCTGTCGTAGAGTGTCTTACATATTCACAAACCGAATATTTCATTTAAACTTTTCGAAGACGGCAAATAAAATTTTCGAAATTGGGAGGTGCACACACAGGACGCCAAAATGAACCTCGCAATCGCACCATTCCTAAGGCAACAAGGTAAAAGGTACAAAAGTGTACATGCAGTAGGCCTACAGAGGTTTAATTTAGAGAAATAAGCCAATGCAAACCGTCATTGATATGTAAGTTACATAGTGATCAAAGGATATGATGCACCAAAAGGTCCCCCGCCTTTACAGAGTCAATTGGTTAATCTTCTCGATCAATCTTTTGTGCACTAAGCATAGGCTTACGTCAGTTGCCGCACAATGCTTCTTCACGCCTTCTCCTTCAAACCCACCTCTCTGCACAATCCTCATATGTCAGTTTACAGGTTTTGACGGTCCATGAAACCTTATTTCAGACTGAAGAGCTTCTTGGAGGTACAGAACTTCAATATACATAATTAAATAGTATATTCATATTGAAATGAACCCGAATATTTTCGGCTGACACTCGTCAGGGGTAATCGTCAGCAACTAGTAGAGAATTGGAAAGAACATTGTATATCAACAATCGTATCACAAAATATGACGTCACCAGCATGAAATTTCGAATGAGAGAGCGCTCAATGTACTATTTTTAGGTGATACACGAACTCCTTTTGTTGACAGAGTTTCAGACTGCTTTTCACAAATACTTGCTGCAAATTGTCTTGGAAGCAGCATATTGAATGCACAATATCAAAACTAGCTCGGTGTGTGGGAATAATGACCCGTCTCCAATCTTTGGTTTCCAGATCAGTGCTACGAACCATCTACTTCTCTCTTTTCCACTCTCATCTGCAATATGGAATCGTAGTATGGGGAAATGCATGCACAACATTTTTGTGCAGAATTCGAACCCTGCAAAACCGTGCGATACGGCTGATCTCATCATCATCATCATCATCATCATCATTGGTTTATTAGCAATTTTATCAGTTCAATACACCACAAAAAATGCGATACAATGAAAAGACAGGAAGATGTCGAAGCGACAAGGAGTAGTCTATGGAATCTGTACCTTTACGTACCAATTTATCGCCTTACTACCGTAAGCATCGAAATTTGCGAGTTGATGAACTATATCGCTTCGAAGTATCAAAAGTTGTTCACAAATATTTCTCCAATAGTCTGCCTCCTGTGTTTGATGACTTTTTCATACCTGCTACTACGACTCGAAGATAGTGACCTGATCCCAACTCTACCTCGTACTATGAAGTATCTACCGTTATTTGTTACTACGAGACCACCTCATATCACAATGTTCATCACGTAAGCACACTGGTACATCGGTTTTGTCATTAAATATTAAGCCATGTTACCGGTAGTGGCCAAAACCGGCAGAGTACGCACACATTTCACCTCCAACAGAGGTCATTATAGAAACTTTTCACCACGGTAACGCTAGTTCCCGAACAAAAGGTACACTTGACTCTGAACAGTCTGGCTGTAAAAGTGTTTAGTTAAAAAAGGAAAGAAGAAAAATTAAACGATGGTAGCAAATGATCAATGAAGCAATGTCTGGGCGAGGTAGGGCAACAGTGTTAGTGGTATAACGACATGGGGTGATCAAGTAGGTCTTTTTTGAATCTATTATAAGGCAATTCACGGATATGTGGTGGTAATGCATTCCAGATGATAGGTCCCGAGTAGTCGATAGATCTCTTAGTTAGGTTGCTATTGGGTGGGGGTAAGTAGCTATTTCCTTTTGACGAGGATCTCGTGTAATGGAAATGGACATTTTTAACAGGTATGAAAAAGTCATCAAACACAGGAGGCAGACTATTGGAAAAATATTTGTGAAAAACTTTTAATACTTCGAAGCGATATAGTTCATAAACTCGCAAAATTCGATGCTTACGGTAGTAAAGCGATAAATTGGTACGTAAAGGTACAGATGAGATCAGCCGTATCGCACGGTTTTGCAGGGTTCGAATTCTGCACAAAAATGTTGTGCATGCATTTCCCCACACTATGATTCCATATTGCAGGTGAGAGTGGAAATAATATGGGTAAAAAGTATAGAAACCCGTTTTACACTCTGCTCAATATCAATGTAACAATAGTCAGACGCAGAATACATTGCCGGGGCTGGTCTAGATCGTTAAGATGCAGCCTTCCGTTGGCAATAAATTGCTTCAGTTGATACATCCCCATAAAAGAGGACATTCAGGCGTCCTCCGACGACACTGTCAGCTTATCGAAAAAAGAGGACAAATCCTCTTAAGAGGACGTATGTTAACCCTACAAAATGTGCCCGGGTCGTCGCTAGGTGTCGTGTACATTACTATATCTCTTCACTGAAATGTAGGGTTGGAATTAGCAATATGACGTCACGTGACGTCATATGTTCGCGTTCACACAGAACCTTTCAAACTTCACACGAACCTTTCAGCATCATCCCTAATGGTAATATTCGCTAGATGGCGTTGTTACGTGTTTTATTGGATTTTTCGAATTTTCTTTTCTTTACTAGATTTCACGAACTCGACTGTTACTGGCTCGTCAATTAATAATTCCAAACGTTCAATTGTGTACACTCGCTATCTGGCTTGCGTAACATTGGCCTGCGTAATATCAATGTAGGGTAGGGTTAAAATATTTTTGTGAAGCAAATTCCGGACACTCTTTAGCGCCCACTAGCGGATTTTAAAATGAGGTGTACTACATTGACCGTCAATATGACGTCACAATGGCAAACCATTACCCATCGACTGTATACACCCTACAGGAAAGGAGTGAAACATAGGTCATGAATTGGGCCATCTGTAGTGTGGGTTCTGGTGATTGCTACTTGCTGGGGTGTACAATAGATTCCTCCACGGGCCGGATGATATCATCTGGCGGGCCGTGTCTGGCCTGTCAGGGTTGCGTTTGCGAGCCCTGCGGTTGGTGCGGTTATCTGTTTAAGTGTTTTAATCAGGTCCGAAAGAACATTTTCTCCCCTCCCCCCTTCCGTCCAGAAAAGTACTGATCTTGGGGCCACCATAGGGTAGTCGATGTTACTTGTTGGGCACTTACTATATGCATTTGGCTGTTAAATTTTATGTGTGAATTCTCTTAATAATATCGATTCTTCCATATATTAGGCCATTGTAAAATGCAGCAACAGGTTGCACATCCGGTGATTTCCAGCCTTGTATGGTCGCGACCTCATTTCCCATTTGAAAATGTTCCGTGGCAAAGCTCAAGACTTGGTAAGCGGATTGCTAAAAAAATTCAGCTTGCCCAAACTTATCTAACGGCCTAGGAAGCCGATTACGTCCAACATCATCGCGATCCCCAGATAAAGGCGGACGACCGCAAGATTTGGAACCCCTGTCTGTGACCGATAAGCATCCAATCGACCTTAACCAACTCTAGAAATATACCGTTATATCTTATAATTGCGGTTACAATCAGACTTATTTCAATAAGTGATGGTTATTTATATTTATTTTGATTGCATTTTCGGCGAGAGTAGTGCCAGGTGCCCATACTAATATCATCATACATTTCATTAATTCGCGCGCAGCGCGAAGAAAAATTTTAAATAGCGTAAATCTGCTTGAAAATAATACTGTTTATGTTGATTTACGAAAAAAAATTGAGCCTGCTTGAAGCCTTCAAAATTCCGGACATTTAGGCATATTTTAGAAATTCCGCCCGGACGCAGATTTTTCAGTGAAATTCCGGACATGTCCGGGAAATTCCGGACGTATGGCAACCCTAATGTAGGGTTACATTTGTCCTCCTTTTTCAGTTTTTTGAAAATGTCCTCCGAGGACGCCTAAATGTCCTCTTTTTTGGCAATTCGTCCCCCTTCACAGTTTTTTCAGCAAAGATAATGGACAGATTCGAGTGAAAATGGGCATAGATGACGCTAAATAGCGAAAACAGACGTTCGAGCTGTAAATTAGTGGTTCTGTCGAAAGTGACGACCTTTTTATTAGTCAACTCACCAAATTTTAGAGCAAAAATAGCGAAATCGGCTGTTTTCACTCTTGATCAAATAACTTTTCTCATTTTGTAAAAGTCTCCTCCTTTCCCGATTCCAAAATATGGTAACCCTAATCAATGATTAATGATATTACCATAATTACAGTGAAGGGAGTGGCACTCTATCACATCTAAAGGCTTGTGGGCCTGAGACCGAGATAAATTAACGCTAAAGGAAATTTACAGATGTGTCATTAACATCAGACTATAAAGATGCGTATAAACACCAGGGATATCTGGCTCCCTGATGAACGGAATATATTCTTATCTGCCTGTCAATGTAACATATTCAACTACATATTGTAATATTTGTGAATCGCAACGGCAATATGTCTAAGCGCTGATCAAAAGTGGTATATGCTAAAATATTTGAATGATTTGTGCCACATGCAACAGCGTGGCGATGTCTGCTATTATTTGAATTGGATGAAGCAATTTACACAAGATGTACGATCTCAAGCTCAGAGATTAGATCGTGGTTTGATCGGCAGTCGCACCGAATGTCTGGGTCGCATATACATTGGCCATATTATCAAACGTACTATTACATTAGAATTACTTAAATCGCTGTCTCATGGTGTTAACACATTATTCTATTATTTAATTTCGCGAATTTTTATTTCTATCGCTGCGGATAGGTTCAAACATATCGTCACGCATCACGACTACGTAAAAATATGGAATTACAAATCGCGGAAAAGTCAAGAATAACCAGAAGTCAGAAGGCACACAATTTTTTCAGGCGTCGCGTATTTTCTGTGGGTTTCGTGATATTTTGCGAAACCTCATCTTCGAGAATCGCAGTAGTCTGTAGGAACCAACCCATCTATCACATCACCACATTCCCGTGTGGACTATTTTGTTGAAGTTTCCATTCAGATTGCTCCAGGCGCCTCTGTTCCTATAACACTAGCCTCTTTGGAGGCCAGGTGCGCAATTCCTTGACGGATAACCAACGTGGTCTGCGACTTTCGTACAGAATTGTTCATTTTTGTGGCGTGCGCTTTCGATTCGAATCCAAACATCTTCAGCTTTCGCCACTGCATACGACGTGTAATCACAAGAGTCCCAATTCGACTGCTGATTGGTCCAAATTGCCTGTAACCAATGATGGCCAAGGCGGGCGCACCATCGCAAATCATATATATGAGTTGAGTGAGCGTCTTGGCCATCATTGGTTACAGGGAGCTGCTATATGTGGACATAGGAATGGGATTTCGATTTGAAAAACAGGATTTGGTCCGACTTTTGATTTGGACAGGATGGACTTGGATGTAAATTTTATGTTTGGAAGTCTGAGATGGGCGATTTGAACATGGATTTGGATTTGAAAATAAATCTGATTTGATGATTTTGGCCTGGTTTCGATAAAAGGTTATTGTCAAGCCAGAGATGAGCGGATATAAAATCCCTGTATCCAACGTGTGAAATAGCCCCTGCAAACTAGCCCATGCAAACCACTTAGTTGTTAAATTTAGATTTTGTAATCTAAGTGAAAAGCGGATTTAGGTTTTTTGATGCAAATTTTTAGATATACACCACCTATACATGTTTATCATAACGAGCTACGAAACACGTGCTCTGTCCTTTGAAGTTTAATCACAGTTCAATTCGTCCTGCTCCATGTAGTTATCCCCGTTCGACGTAGACGTCCGATAGCGCCGTCCGATAGCGCGAGCAAAAATATCGAAACAAATGAGTCCCATATATAATATGTTCATGACATTCAAATAAGATCGTTTCAATATATGCAGATAGATTACGTCTGATTAGAATGTCATGAACATATTTTATAGTGCAAGTCTAATTTGTGTACAATGTATCGGACGTGACGTCACTTATCCCTGAGTTGGTGTTTCATGTTCTTTTCATAATGTTTTGTGGAACTTTATCTCTGAGAAGCGCAGGAAGTCCCCACTCAACCAAAATCCCTTATATTGCTGTCTGCTTTGTTGAAGTTTCCGTTCAGATTGCTACTGGTGCAGACGCTATACCGCCAGCCTGATTCGAATTGAGAAGCGCAATTATATGACGAAGTACCATCGTGATCTGCGCCTTTCGATGAGAATTGTTGGTTCTTGTTGTAATAGAGACCATCTCCGCTTGCATTCCCGGAGAATCCGGATACGTGCAGTCTAAAAATTAAGATAATGAGAATTGCACTTTTGGAATTGTAATTTTAAAATGTGATTGTAATTGTAATTGTAATTTTAATTTAGGCGTCGGCCTCCAATGTTGTCACGGAACAATGACTACTCACACTGATTGTATATGAAATGTGATTGTAATTAATTGTAATTAACACTGCCAATTAAAATCGCCGGCGTTTTGTGTCATCGATTGTGAATCAGCGTTTTATTCCTGAATCACCGACATTGGGGATTAAATAGGATTTCCTGCGCCCCAGATACCGGCTACCGAGAGTGTTACGCCACACGGAAACAATGCCAGTGACTCGAGTGGACATCCATCTTGTCGGAACAAAATAATCAATAAACAAATTATAGCCCGACAGATATCGGATTTTTGAACGGCTTGAATGCTGTGTGCTTTCTCATGTGTGTTATCAGATTGGAACTGTGATTGAAAGCCTTCTGACAGATGCGGCATTTATGAGGCTTCTATCCTGCAATATGAGGTAGTGAAATGGGGTAAGTGAAAAGCAGAGGGGTTCAGTCACGAAGTAGGCCAACTACTACTTTTCGGAGTACTGAAGTCGATTGCGCTAACTTGCAATGCTTATGCAAGCTTGGCTGTGACTTCAGACTAATTCCACTTCTAGTTATCAGTGTTTTGACAAAACTACTTGAAGTTTTACCATTTGGATTTTGAACAGTAAAAAAATACCTTTGGTACAAGTTAGCATCACTTTATCGAGTTAAATTATCATGGAAACCGCGTAAAACAAACCCTGTATCAGTGTAACTGCATATCTATTTTCGAATATTCTACCTATATTTGTGGTGATAATAGTTATTTGGGTTAGTCGTGAAGAGACGTGTTGCAATTTCAAAATTAGCCAATTCTGATTAATTTCTAAAAATATATAGGACAATTCGACCTTACTTACTTTTTGAAACTATTTACTCGAGTACTTCGAGAGCGTACATGTTTTACTTAGGCATGATATAATTTTTACATGTATTGGAAATCGGTAACTGTACTTGTAATTTAGTGTAAATGTAAAGGTCGCTTTACATATACTTGAGTAGCAACGCGGAACACTTTGACCAGCTCTGGGGAAGACTCCATTAGAACTGTTTTCTATTTGTTTAGGAATAGATCGATAGTCTGGTTTAGATATCCCTAATAGACAGTGCGTTAACTGATAGAATCTGATTTAGATATCTCTGATAAACAGGGCGGAGACTAGCAAAGATAATACCTTTGTGAATGAAAGTTTGCTTTTTCATGTCTGACTTCTGATGAGACCGTTTCCCGCAGTAAGGGCGCGGGAACTGACGCGTGTCGCTGTGTATCAGCAAATGAGTCGACAAAGTTGAAGATGTCGTGAACGTTTTGTGGCGGATGTGACATTCAAACTCCTGGGAACAGGAAATTAGAGACGTCACGAGTGGTATTTAAAAGTAATAATCAGTGGTTCTATCCCATTCATCCGCTAAAGACACACGATGCAGACAGAGGCGGACAACTATAAAATTTCAGCTTTTCCAAATTAGATAGGAATTGGAATTGGAATTTTTTTCCAAATTACACTACTTTTGCATACTTGGCACTACTTTCTCAAGAAGCTAGATCTCGGACGACTTCTGCTTCACAGTTATCAATTTTAAAGGCGAAACTACGCCTACCCTACTTTTAGTACATACTTTATTACTTACTTGGATATCTCTACTTCTACTTCTACTCGAGTACGAACGATGACCACATTGACCATCTCTGACCTACCTCTACTTGTACTTGGGAATCAACGATGAATACTTGAACCACCTCAGTTGAATTCCTACTTTTGGACCCTGTACTTTAGTTCAATACGACCAATAGGTTCGCAATGAGTCACCATATATAGACGCAGAGGAATCAATAACACTGCTCTACACTGTTTTTGCGCCAAGATTTGTTTGAATCATTTTGAGCTGATTTGGGGGCGCTGAATCCGAATCTGGAGTTTTTTTGCTCTATCACATCACGTTTTTGAGATAATATATAGGTAGATAATTGCCACTTTTTCTGGGTACTCAAGTAGATTTTGCCTACTTGCGGTACCTACTTCCCTTTCTACCTGAACAGTATTTTGGCTAAACTTTTTACTTTTGCAAATAGGATTTTGACTAGTGGAATGTAGATTATTGATGAGATTGTAGCAATCTCATGAGTAAAATTGTCGTTAGAACTGCTTGAAACAACCCCTGAATCACTGTAACTGAATATAATTTACGAATATTCTATCAATGGGTAGTGTCATAATCTAAACTCGAGAGTATATAAGGAAACCAGAACACAACAAAAATGGGTAATCAAACGAAACAGACACGGTGCGACAAGAGAGCTAAGTAGCTAAATTCATATGTAACAAAAACTGTGCCAGTAATAATTGCGCTCGTAATTAAAGATGTCGCGGGCCGCAAAATAAACGTTGAGAACCCTGTGATTGGAATAAAAATGATAGCAATACAGTTTTTTCCAAAATATTTTTATATTTAAAATGATTGCCACACAGATTTTCCAAAGTAGATTAGAATTAGACTGATAGCTTCACAGGTTTTCTAGATTATATTGGAATTACTGAATTTTGCGAAAACTTTGAAATCGAATCAAGTTCGCTTCATATCGAATCAGGTTTGAATCTCATAAGCTTGAAAATGGCAAATGTCTGTTCACCAAGCTTGGCTCATTTCCCACGACACAGTTCTCCTGTAGCAATTTTAGGAAAACCAAAATTTAGATTGAAATTAAAACGAGAGTATGGAAAGATTTCGCGAATAGAATTATCTAATAGTCCATGTCTGACGA
Organism: Botryllus schlosseri; assembly: GCF_051294905.1. Taxonomy (NCBI): domain Eukaryota; kingdom Metazoa; phylum Chordata; class Ascidiacea; order Stolidobranchia; family Styelidae; genus Botryllus; species Botryllus schlosseri. The sequence goes on along the minus strand of NC_137239.1, from coordinate 29,286,547 downwards.
ACGCGAGTGGAAATGACATATCTGTGAAGTCATGATCACCACACAGCATTGTCACAAAGTTTGCTGACATATGGTCGAAAAATAGCAACTACTCTTTAATGTGATGTAAAACTGGCGGTATATTGTTTGCGGCCGCATGATTCAACTTTCCCCATCATCAGTACTCTTATGATGTTGCAACAAGTGGTACTTTGATACTCGATTCAGAATCGAATCGCTCAGGTACTGGATTTGGCTCAGCCCTAGTTATGTTGCCATTTGCGAATATCACTTGTGATCTGCAGGTGAAAAGTATCAGGAAATGCTGTTGAAAGAGAAAGGGGTCGAATGTCTGCAAGGAATCTGCATAGAACCGAGGCTGGACTGAAACGTCGCGAAACTCGTGCGGCTGCCGCTGGACTTTATCAACGACTAGACGCGGTAGGTTCTCGGTGAGATCGAATTCGTTTTGTTACGAACTCAAATTTGGCAGTAGAATTTTTTTCGTTGCAGACTTGAACAAACTACCAATTAAGATAGTTGATTGTCGATTAGCGACTGTTTTTTTTTAGTAATTCTAGTTCTACTGAAAAGTTTTGAAAGGTTCTAGTTCTGGTGAGTAATTCTAGTGCTAGTTGTTCGTTTTACAAAGTGAGTAGTTCTAGTTCTAGTTGTTAGTTTTAAAAATTGAGTAGTTCTAGTTGTAGGTTTTGAAAAGTGAGTAATTCTAGTGCTAGTTGTTCGTTTTACAAAGTGAGTAGTTCTAGTTTTAGTTGGAAGTTTTGAAAATTGAGTAGTGCTAGTTCTAGTTCCAGTTCTAGTTCTAGTTGTAAGTTTTGAAAAGTGAGTAGTTCTAGTTCTAGTTGTTCGTTTTAAAAAGTGAGTAGTTCTAGTTCTAGTTGCTAGTTTTGAAAAGTGAGTAGTTCTAGTTCTAGTTCTAGTTGTTAGCAGACATGGGGTGATTACTTCATGAATGTAATCGATTGCGATTACGATTACTTATGAATCACGCGATTACGATTACGATTACGATTACAGCAAAATCCGCGAATAGTCGATTACGATTACGATTACTTTGGAAAAGTAATCACGATTACTCACTATTACATTCATTTTGCTTCTGAGAAGTTATCTTTGGAGGACAACAATGCGATGAAAAGGCCTTATGAGAAAAGGTCTTTATTTTTAAATGAGATATAATGACGTCATTTCCTGTGTATGACATAATATACCATGGCATGATTCACACAGAAATAGGCATTTCGGTGCCAGCCAATACCGCGCCGCAACACAACAAAACATGCTACATTGGCCGAAACATTGTGTATTTGTCCATTTTCCATAGCCGCGCTGGATGGTCTCAATCTAAGCCCCACAATACAAATGCCACCGGGGGCACTCACTGAGGAAAATGATGAACCACGTGCATAAATGACCATTTTTGGTGCGTCTCACAAAAGTTTTCCGTTTAGTTTTCTTTTCGTCCGCTACGTTTGGGCGACTCCAATATCTGCTGGCTATATAGCAGACAGGAGGTCACGAGTTAACAACATTCAATAAAGTTATAGTCGTAAATTATGTGCCTAAATATTCGCGCCTGGCGCGACTTGACAGCAAATTCACAGCGGATCCATCGCATCAAATCGTGTTTTCCAGTTCTTGTGAAAAGCCCGCCCTTTAAGGGGGTTATGGGGGACTTCGCCCGCCACAAGCTTTATTGATCGCCTTATGGGGAGCACAAGATCACCATTTGTGAGAATGGCGGTGGCGAAGTGCTGTTTCGATACTGATTCTAGCTGAAATCCACGCTAACATGGTGTGTAAGCGGATGGCTAGTGGCATATCCGAATGATGAGTATAAAATTGCGAAATAACAATTGTTGCCCGTTTTAAGTAGGGCCGTATGAGAATATGATAAGGTAAATATCAACTTCTGACTGCAATCCACTTAATACATATGTTTCGATCTGCCGTTATACGAGTAACGGAAAATAACGGCTCGGTTATGATTTTTTTTATCAGCAGCCTGGTTTTTAATGCTTCGATGTAGAAATTGTCATGTTTAATTTGACGGGTACAAAATTTCAAATCGTTGTCCATTGTATACGTAAACAGGCCTACCGCTCGCCAATCAGCTACGGTCAGATTGCGTTTACCTAATCATAACAAAACATCTATACATTGTACAATGTACAATGTACAATTTGTACATATACGTTACTATTCGAAACTAGGCCGTGTGGTGATTATTATCCTGCTGCGAGGTAGTTGCATGTGCAGTGTGTAATGATCAGTGCAGTGACATAATCCACAGCGGGTGTTCTTACAATCACAGTACTACATTATTTACATCGAATATCTATTTACTACGTGCGGATAATTCGTTACGCAATCAAGAACCAAGCTAATACTTGTGACGCAATAATGAGTATAGAGGCGTTTGAAAACCCGACATTTCTGCTATCCAAATCCTGTTTTAAATCATACTCTTCGTTGCTCATGAATGTTCATAGTTCAGTTTATGTCATGGGCATTGCACAAATGAAAAGTAATCGTTCTTTCACAAAGAAATCGATTAGATATGTGAAGTAGTCGATTACGATTACGATTACTTCGGATATTTTTCGAATGTAATCGATTGCGATTACGATTACTTGGAAATGCTGTAATCGTCGTAATCGATTACGATTACTAATCACGATTACCCCATGTCTGGTTGTTAGTTCTGAAAAGGGAGTATAGTTCTAGTTCTAGTTGCTAGTTTTGAAAAGTGAGTAAATCTAGTTCTAGTTGCTAGTTTTGAAAAGTGAGTAATTCTAGTGCTAGTTGTTCGTTTTACAAAGTGAGTAGTTCTAGTTCTAGTTGTTAGTTTTAAAAATTGAGTAGTTCTAGTTGTAAGTTTTGAAAAGTGAGTAATTCTAGTGCTAGTTGTTCGTTTTACAAAGTGAGTAGTTCTAGTTCTAGTTGTTAGTTTTAAAAATTGAGTAGTTCTAGTTGTAAGTTTTGAAAAGTGAGTAATTCTAGTGCTAGTTGTTCGTTTTACAAAGTGAGTAGTTCTAGTTCTAGTTGTTAGTTTTAAAAATTGAGTAGTTCTAGTTGTAAGTTTTGAAAAGTGAGTAATTCTAGTTCTAGTTCTAGTTGGAAGTTTTGAAAATTGAGTAGTGCTAGTTCTAGTTCCAGTTCTAGTTCTAGTTGGAAGTTTTGAAAAGTAAGTAATTCTAGTTCTAGTTGTTAGTTTTAAAAATTGAGTAGTTCTAGTTGTAAGTTTTGAAAAGTGAGTAATTCTAGTGCTAGTTGTTCGTTTTACAAAGTGAGTAGTTCTAGTTCTAGTTGTTAGTTTTAAAAATTGAGTAGTTCTAGTTGTAAGTTTTGAAAAGTGAGTAATTCTAGTGCTAGTTGTTCGTTTTACAAAGTGAGTAGTTCTAGTTCTAGTTGTTAGTTTTAAAAATTGAGTAGTTCTAGTTGTAAGTTTTGAAAAGTGAGTAATTCTAGTGCTAGTTGTTCGTTTTACAAAGTGAGTAGTTCTAGTTTTAGTTGCTAGTTTTGAAAAGTGAGTAGTTCTAGTTCTAGTTCTAGTTGTTAGTTTTAAAAATTGAGTAGTTCTAGTTGTAAGTTTTGAAAAGTGAGTAATTCTAGTGCTAGTTGTTCGTTTCACAAAGTGAGTAGTTCTAGTTTTAGTTGTTAGTTTTAAAAATTGAGTAGTTCTAGTTGTAAGTTTTGAAAAGTGAGTAATTCTAGTGCTAGTTCTAGTTGGAAGTTTTGAAAATTGAGTAGTGCTAGTTCTAGTTCCAGTTCTAGTTCTAGTTGGAAGTTTTGAAAAGTAAGTAATTCTAGTTCTAGTTGTTAGTTTTAAAAATTGAGTAGTTCTAGTTGTAAGTTTTGAAAAGTGAGTAATTCCAGTTCTAGTTCTAGTTGCGCATTTTGAAAAGTGAGCAGTGCCAGTTCTAGTTGGAAGTTTTGAAAAGTAAGTAATTCTAGTTCTAGTTGTTAGTTTTAAAAATTGAGTAGTTCTAGTTGTAAGTTTTGAAAAGTGAGTAATTCTAGTGCTAGTTGTTCGTTTTACAAAGTGAGTAGTTCTAGTTTTAGTTGCTAGTTTTGAAAAGTGAGTAGTTCTAGTTCTAGTTCTAGTTGGAAGTTTTGAAAATTGAGTAGTGCTAGTTCTAGTTCCAGCTCTAGTTCTAGTTGTAAGTTTTGAAAAGTGAGTAATTCTAGTGCTAGTTGTTCGTTTTACAAAGTGAGTAGTTCTAGTTCTAGTTGTTAGTTTTAAAAATTGAGTAGTTCTAGTTGTAAGTTTTGAAAAGTGAGTAATTCTAGTGCTAGTTGTTCGTTTTACAAAGTGAGTAGTTCTAGTTTTAGTTGTTAGTTTTAAAAATTGAGTAGTTCTAGTTGTAAGTTTTGAAAAGTGAGTAATTCTAGTGCTAGTTCTAGTTGGAAGTTTTGAAAATTGAGTAGTGCTAGTTCCAGTTCCAGTTCTAGTTCTAGTTGGAAGTTTTGAAAAGTAAGTAATTCTAGTTCTAGTTGTTAGTTTTAAAAATTGAGTAGTTCTAGTTGTAAGTTTTGAAAAGTGAGTAATTCCAGTTCTAGTTCTAGTTGCGCATTTTGAAAAGTGAGCAGTTCCAGTTCTAGTTGGAAGTTTTGAAAAGTAAGTAATTCTAGTTCTAGTTGTTAGTTTTAAAAATTGAGTAGTTCTAGTTGTAAGTTTTGAAAAGTGAGTAATTCTAGTGCTAGTTGTTCGTTTTACAAAGTGAGTAGTTCTAGTTCTAGTTGTTAGTTTGAAAAATTGAGTAGTTCTAGTTGTAGGTTTTGAAAAGTGAGTAATTCTAGTGCTAGTTGTTCGTTTTACAAAGTGAGTAGTTCTAGTTTTAGTTGGAAGTTTTGAAAATTGAGTAGTGCTAGTTCTAGTTCCAGTTCTAGTTCTAGTTGTAAGTTTTGAAAAGTGAGTAGTTCTAGTTCTAGTTGTTCGTTTTAAAAAGTGAGTAGTTCTAGTTCTAGTTGCTAGTTTTGAAAAGTGAGTAGTTCTAGTTCTAGTTCTAGTTGTTAGTTCTGAAAAGGGAGTATAGTTCTAGTTCTAGTTGCTAGTTTTGAAAAGTGAGTAAATCTAGTTCTAGTTGCTAGTTTTGAAAAGTGAGTAGTTCTAGTTCTAGTTCTAGTTGTTAGTTCTGAAAAAGTGAGTAATTCTAGCGAAACACTCGCCCTTCAAGCTTCATTTGATACCTTTGAATTCTCTCTGATAATCCTCACGAAAAAAGTTTTTACGCCTGCTCATTTTAACTACACAGACATAGCATAATTAGTTGCGGAAACTATATGTGCAATATAATTTAGATAAATTTATCAATGATTAATAGCTCTACTACTTTTTAACCCAAGTATCGACTGCACTGCGCCCTTTTCCAGTACGCATTAAATGCTGCCTTCCACGCAGCTTAATCTGCTGACTTGACGGCAGAAACGTGGTGCTGCTGTTTACTATACTAAAATGACGTCCACTGTGATAGCTTGGTACAGCCGAAACTACCATACCACTCATTGCCCTATAGCTATGAAGCTATCTCACCACTTAAAAGTCAAATCCTGTGATGTGTACGCCATAGGTGTTCCTTTCATTTATGATGTCATAAAATCTCGACGCAAAAGCATAATTTTAGAATATTATGCAGCACAGATACCCGAGGAAAACGATCGAAGTATTGTAGTTGTTGAAAATAAGACAAAATAAGGACGCAAGTCGAAAAGAAGAACATATCTTAGAAATAAGGACAGTCGAGTTTTCTAAGACGTTGCCCTTAAAAATAAGGACAAATCTTAGAAATAAGGACGGTAGGGCAACCCTGGATATAACGGTATAATAACGCAACGTATAAGCTGATATTCAAATGAAAATCAATTATACCAGGTATGATGTCACTTTTGGAAAGGGACACACGTAAAGTCTTCTAGTGAATGGAGATTGCAACATAATGAGTTATCTGAGATTCGGACTCCTTTCGCTTCCCGGACTCTGTGTACAGGAAACAGGAACCAACAGCTCAACAACGCTAACTTGATACTAATTGTTTTGTTATGCTGTGTGCAATGAATATAGTCTGGCAAGAAGAAAGGAGACTGCAACACTGCAACATTAATGAATGAACTGAGATTCGGACTCTCTTCGCTTCTCGGACTCTGTGTGTACGAAACAGGAACCAACACAGCGCTAACTTAACTATTCATTATGAAGTAGCCTACATATAGTTTAGCCCTAACCCCACCGCCTCATAACCATGGGCCTGTACAGCGGGTTAATGATCGATGATAGCTAATGGTATATATTGAACGATAATTTTGGAATCAGCTAACAATAGAAATATGAAGCCAAACAACAATTTCATCAGATTTACTTACGTATTGTAATGCTTCTTGGAAATGTGCAAGATATAGGGATGTGGGGGAGACTTCCATTTTCGAAAATTGAACCCATGTGTATCATATAAGCAGTGCATTTTACAGTGGGCTACGCCAAACATTGTCTGAGTTCACTATTTTGGTGATAGTAAGAAATATCAGATTGGGCTGAGGAACCTGACGCGTGAGAACCAGAAATTATATTATATTTACGTTGTTATTTATGGGTTCCAACATTAGAAGGGAAATCTAACGCTGTTTTGATTTGACTCAATAGGCAATGATATGATCAATAGACTTTATCAGGAGTATACTTAAAAACCTGCATTAGCTCAAATGCTGTGATATCCATCATATTAATCATTATTAAATTCTAAAATATTTTATCTATTGTTGTGGCACGTCAAATATCCGCTATTAGCTGCATCATCATAACGCGACAGCTTTTATTGTGACATGATGCATTTGTCCTCTCGCATGATGTCTATATATCTCATAATTTTCACAATTTTATCAAATGTGATGTTTTAGTGCTCGCGTAAATTGCTATATAGTGGTAAATCCCATTTGGTCGGCTCAATTCCCATCGGACCATTTTATCCCTTCAAATAAGGCCTACTTGGAAAGACATTGAATAGCCTACCCCTATTATTGATGCTGCGGCCCGCGGCGTCATCAAGAACTGGGAAATTGGCCCGCGAGCACATTTGGGTTTGAGACACCTCTCTAAACGAGTAATAGCATGTCGCCAACTTCTTATTTTTTCCGCAAAAAAATCTTCTTTTCTGATCTGACGCTTGATCGCGTGAGCTTCTTATGAAACGCGGTTCAAAGAATTTCCTAAACGATATCAGGAAGCCGTCTTCCTCAAAATGGCAGTCAGCGCAGCGAATTGTCATTGCAAACGTATTGTGAGAGTTGGTTGTGTAGAGCAGTGGTTCTCAACCTATTTCACCTCGCGGACCAGTAAAATTTCAAAAAATGTCTGGCGGACCGGTGAACTTTCAAAACTGAACTGAAGCCAGAACGTGTCGTATGTAACCGTATTTTGCAATTATATGGTGCTAGAGAGTGACATTTAGAGGGTTTATCGTAATTAATTATCTACATGATGACATCCACGTTATTTTATGGTAGTCAGTCTGCTGAGTCGAGGTAAAATTGCTTTGACCAGACAAACGTGGTACAGCCGAGAGTCGACAGTCTTTCGCGCCGAAGGCCGTGGGTTTAACCAACCATGCCAACTCGAATAATATTCTTTTCTTCCACAATATCGTGAGAAGAAGCGTTTCGGAGTCAAACCAAGCACCTTGTCGGGCTACCTTGCTCATTGCCCACTGCCACCAGACGCATAGGCTACTCTGGCAACTACGAATACAATGCGTGCCGCGTACAGCAACTATACCGGCCATCCGCTAATGCGGGCCGAAAAAGCACTTTGTCAGCCCACCCCCAAATACGTTGGTCTTGGGCCCACACAGGGCGATAAGCCAAACTTCCGAGGGCTTCGCCCCTAGACCCTAGAGTTGGGTGGATGTTTTCACCTGTACTAATGAGCACATTCATTCTACTCAGTGTAAGCAGAGAGTTTATGCAGCTTAATCGCGCCAAGCGAAAATTAGCGCTCATTCATGACTGAATTGGTTTTCTCGCTGCGGAATTTTTGGCACACCTTTCGGAGTCCCATGTTAGCCGAAACTTCATTATGTATTGGACTGTTGGTGCGTCGTGGCGTGGTAATGGCTGACGCCGAAAGGCCTATTTCTATAAATAATGCGTATTTCTTGGAGACGGGCATCTAATGAGCAAGACATTTAGTGACACTAAATCGCGCAAAGCGCGAAAAGAAATTGAAAAAAAAGTAGGAAATAGTTTCCAAAAAATACGCTATGTGTTATGTTAATTTGCAAAATAATTTTAGGCTCTTTTCAAGCTTTGCCCCCATCCAATTAGGCGGTTTGGGGTGCCCCAGTTACGGCCATGCATAAAATGAATGAATCGAAAACGAATGATCGCGCAAACTGCGCTGTTTAGCGATGAGTCAGCTCGTATCTGCTCTGTACTTGTCGCTCACATGTCGTCAAATGACACGGCTTGAACTATAAGTCAAATCGAGCATGTTTCCAGCCCTAATGTTACCTCACGCAGTTTTGAATCAGTTTAAAATTTGATTTTTTATTTATTTTATCAATGGACAAGCCTTCAACATTGCATATTGAAATGAAGGTATAAAATTGTAATATACCTGGCGGACCGGCGGGAATGTCGTCGCGGACCGGCAGTTGAGAACCACTGGTGTAGAGCGTATGCAATTGGTTAACAATCCACTTGTTTGTAGGGTTCAGTTGAAATAGGTCTTGTGCGCCTAGAATTAATCCGCCCACCGTCATGTATCTTACGTTCAGTAGGGTATGCATCGTTAACCAGATTGTACCTGCAAATTTACATTTAAAAGTTTATAATATAAAATCTAAACTTCAGACGCGTTATTATCACGTTATATAAATCGCACTAATCAGCTCTGGACGTGGCCAGACAACAACCTCACGTTGATCTGATTGGCATTATTGGTTACTCGCTGAACTGAACTGAACTTTGAGTCGAACGGTATGTAGATCACTGGGTTCGCATCCCTGGAAGGTACAACTTACAAAATGAAGCACATATTTTCCAGAAATTGGCAGCCGATAGCATCCAGGGGGAGCTGATATATTGATTAACAAGTTGCTTTTGAAAATGTCGCTCAAGATGTGGCTTGTTTTGATATTGGGATTCGTGAATTACCCCCTTCAAATCAGAGCAGAAGATGAGAAGAAGACATGTGCTGCACACGAGAAATGGACTGTGAGTAGGATTCGGAAGGTTTCAGACATGAAGGTCAATTTAAGATGTACAACAGTTGAAATCGGGTCGTGGCGACACAAAATTTTGAGCCATAACCTCGAACGCGGACCCGGAAAAAAAATACAATTCTCGAGATTTCAGCAACTATGATTGTTTATTGCTGAGTTCCGTTGCAGGTTTTCCAGCGAAGAAAATACGGAAACGTGGATTTCTTCAGAGGTTGGGATGACTACGTGAACGGTTTCGGGGATTGTGATGGAGATTTCTGGCTCGGTAGGAAGGTTGTAATTTCTTCTTATCTGAGTAATAAATAACTTGCTTCTATGCAGGGTTGTCAGCAATGTCACAAGTGTCCGAGTCACAAGTCAATCTTGATACGTTTATAGTTTTGAGTCAAGTCCTAGTCCAAGTCCGAGAGCAGCGGGTCGAGTCGCAGTGTTGAGACTTTGTGTTCACTGCTCAGTTTGTAGGTTCAAATCATGCTCAGCCCAAGTTTTTCCAATTCTGCTTGGGCGATATCGAATGACTCGCATTCATGATTTTCCTCGATCTTAACATTTCCATTACTTTTTTCATCGAAGTTACAATAAAACGTCTGTCTTGGCTGTCCAAGTCGGACTCGAGTACAGGTCGAGCCAACACACAAATTGACCCAAGTCGAGTCGGATTATTTTCCGTGATTAAAGGGGGAGATCATAGAGGTTACTTAAGTTCCGGTTACCAAGTAACGCATGCTTTAGTACTGAGTAATACTCAATTGCGGATCATAAAGTATCCTCAGACCTAAAATGAGTTTTTAACGGCACTCAAAACGTCCGTAACTTAAGTTACGTGTAGTGCTAACTTAAGTGCGTGGCAGGTAGCTTTTTTGGTACAGTGAGAGCTCAGACGTTACAGTTGGTCAATAGGGCTCTTCAAAAATGACTTTTTTCTCAATTCGTACTGGCCACTTGATAAAATTGTTAGGTTACCTAATTTAAGCCTACACTCCAAATTTGGTTCAATTCCAACCAGCAGCCGCATTGCTACAGAAGAAGCAAGTTTATATTTATTATATAAAAATAAATAACAAAAAATTTGAAAATTTTCTGTTCACCCCATGAAAGTGTTAGGTTGTCAATAAAAACGATGTTCACCAAATTTGGTTCAATTCCAAACAGTGGAAGCGGTATTATTGCCGTCGAAAAATTAGGATTATGAATAAAATAGTATTTACGTGGACCAAATCTTTAATTATTTATTATAATGGTGCCCACCGTAAATACTATTTTATTCAAATCCAAATTTTTCGACGGCAATTTTTCGACGGTTACTTAAGTTAAGCGTGAGGAAACTTTAAGATCTCCACCCTAAGAGAATGTTTCGAGTCATGACTCAAGTCGTCTCAACTCTGATCCTGTCACTAAATATTCTATGTCGTGCAGCGGTTTATGCCATTTTTACGTTGAAAAGAAATCGATTGAAAGCCGTCGCGTTTTATCATTTGACAACGACCCTGTGGATATGCGCAGTTCACGCATTTATTATCCGTCTGAAACGAGTTTTAGCTTACTATTTGAAAGTAACTCGCAACGAAGGTTGCCAGTTATATTGGTGAACAGCAAATAAATTATATAGTAGCCAACTATTCCATGATATCAACTAATGTGACAACGTATTGTTTCCAGGGCTCGAGAAATTGCATGAACTGACAAAAGGAGATGACATGTCGCTGGAAATCAACATGAAGCGGAAATATGGAAAAGATCATTTGGTGGCGAGATACAAGTGAGCTGTGTTCTAATGCGTCAATTCATTGACATCGTGACTAGGCTGATTATTTTGGGAATTGGCGCTTTAAAATAATTCGAAATCAGCCGCAAATTTTGTCAACAAAATCATTTCCCAAAAAAATCGGCGGCGGCGGCGGTGTATTGTAACGGAGTTGTTCATTGTGACGCAACAGTGCCGTCTGGCGTGGCCGATTGCTCGCGCTCCTCACTCGCTCCCCTAACGGAAACTTCAACGGAACAGAATGGAAGGGAATCTGGTGGTGGTTGGACTTTTATGATCGAGATCCCTCCCCTCGCCTCCTACGCTACTCGGAGATGAAGATTTACAAACGATGCGCTGCACACAAGAAATGGACTGTGAGTAAAATCCTATTCCAAATTATTGCGTGTTAGGCGAGTTTTAAACAAAGTAGACCATGGAACGTGAACTCTATACTTTGTTTCTTGCTGCACATTTGCCATCATCCAGATATGAGAAAAAGCGGTCAAGCCGCATCAAATCGCAAGTATGCTGCGACTGCAACCAGACAACGATCCATTAATGGCGCTGTTCACTACTGCTGGTTTGCCAATAGAAATGTCGTCAAAGTCAAATGCAACATGCGGGCGAGTTGTTCGAATAAACGTTCTGTTGCGTCGTGGGTCGTTCGCCTTGGCAATGTACGATCTGTCATTCACTGCTTCGAACCACAAGCCAGTGTGTTCCAGTTATTTGGATTCAATCTCGATATACTCTTCGATTGCCCCATAACCTCAAACACGGACTCGGAGAAGAGAATTCGTGAGATTCCTGAAAATTTGATTGTTTGCCGAATTCCGTCTCAGGTTTTCCAGCGAAGAAAATACGGAAACGTGGATTTCTACCGAGGATTTCTACCGAGGTTGTCAATAATTATATACGTCATCCTGATAAAGCTACAAATTCGATTACGTATTGTAAGATATTGATGTCAGTCAGTAAGTTGTCCAAGTTGAATGGGATTCTCTGTCGCTGTGCATTGGTTCTTAGTATCCGTCGCCGCTGTTCCAGTCCTGGTGCTGGGCAATCCATAAAAAATGGCTTTACGTCTTCGTTAACTATAATGGGCCCAAAACGGCGTCGCATAAAACCGTATAGGGGGGCGATGGCGCGTTAAAAAGGCTATATGGATTCAGGACCGTAATTGCCTCACCTCAAATCCCCCAATTGGGGGGGGGGTGAACTTGAAGGGTGCCCAAAATTATTTCGTGAATTAACATAAATTATCGAGTAATTTTTGAGCGATTTAATGCTGTCATATATCTTGATTTGGGGGTACCCTTCCCCCAACACCAAGACATATGCAGTTATAGGCCATGTAACATACGACTCCGAGAAGTATGCCAGAACGATCAGCAGCGAGAAGACCTTCGCCGAAAAGGAATGCCCTTGTGCTGACCGAAAACTTCGATAGATATGCATATTATGTTTAATTGTCCATAGGCGCCTCAATGGCTGGCGTCGAATGTTCCTGTACTGGCAATCTGAACCCTACAGGACCAATCCCATCCCGCAGAGAAAAATTATTTGCCAGTTAAGAAATACCAATTGGAAATCATGTGCGTCTTTTAGTTTGGTACGTTTTGGCGATTTTCATATATCATGACATAGCAGATATAGGAGGTCACGAAAAAGCATCATGCAACGAAGTCAATATAACAACGGGTCCTCCCGAAGATGTTTAAATATTATTTAGGGGTCCTACCTTTTCCAACACACCACACTCAGCTCTACCAGTAAATGTGATTACGTGAGCAGAGAGAGGATAAAAAATTGATAGCAATATATATGCAATTCCCGACCATATTGACCGATTCAAACATGAATTATATAAATTTGTCGCGCTTCGCGCGCTTAGACGAAATACGGTGACCCACCAAACAGTACATGAAATAGGATATAGCTGATATGTAGCGACAAAAAGCCCACTGGCTGAGGGGGGTCTGGGGTTTGGTTTATCCCCCTATGGGGGCGATGACGAAGTTCTGTTACGGTCCTGATTGGAGTCAAGTTGGAGAAATGATCTTTTTTAGTCAACCCACAAAAATTTAGCTGTAAAAGAGTGATTTCGAGGTCGAGCCGAAAACTTGACCTTTTTTACTATTAGTCGACTCGCCGGTGATCCCAGTTTGTATACCTATTTTTCGGTTCCCAATATTAGGGGGCGATGATCGGTGTGGAGCTTCAAAAGGGGGCGATGAGTCGAAAAAGGTTAGGAACCACGAAGAGCAATACGGAGAAGTTGTATCGGATCAGAGTTGGATCAATTACAATGACTCGAGTCAAATCGACTGGACTCATTACAACCCTAATACTTTGATGACTAAAATCAGTCTATACTTCGTGTAGCAGTTTATGGCATTTTTGCGTTGAAAAATAATCGATTGAAGACCAAATCGTTTTATCATTTCACAACGTTTTGTCTCCAGGACTCGAGGCGTTGCATCAAGCGACAAAGGAAAATGACATGTCGTTGGAAATCAGCATGATGTCGAAAGATAAAAAAGAACATTCCTGGGCTAGATACAGGTAAGCTGTAATCGAATGCATCAATTATTTATTTATCTCACGTCATGACTAGGGTGGTTTTTTTTTAAATTGCATAAATGAAGTAAAAAATAGTCAAACTTGGAGCGTTAGCCACAAATTGTTTACATTTTGCCAAAATAAGTTATTTCTTCCCGTGAAAATTTTAGGGTGAAAATTTCTCATTGTTTATATCGCCGGTCCGTGGCAAGTTTCCTCCCGGTCGTCCGCCAAATGAACTAGAATTTTTTATTTCGATTCCAAAATGCAAGAATTTGGACGCTTGTTCATTAATTAGAAAAATAAAACATAAAATCGTAAATTGATTTATAAGTATGGATCGTATTTTCTGCATGGTGCCGTAATAGACATAGTTCATTGAAAAAAATGAATATTAGTCGGCTCAGATCAATTTGAAACAAACCAAATTCCAACAACATTGCTTTATTGAAATCCGTGAGAGCAGAAAGATCTCACTTTGCCGCATCGATTCCCCATCTCTTCGTTCGGATTCCTGATATCCATTGAAAGCAGCTTGCAGTTATTCCGTTAACGTAATACAAACTTATTTCACTCGGCATATGACAGAGGTCAGGATATATCTCAAGAGCATTCTTTCAAATTATTTATAAATTATAATTAGTAAAACTTTTCGAAAATATAGTCCGTTAACGTCATACGGGCTTATTCAAACACGGAATATGCGAGGGATCAGTATTTAAGAATTTGCCACCGTAAATACTATTTTATTCAAATCCGAATTTTTCAACTACAATAAATCTGCTTCCACTAGTTGGAATTGAACCATATTGGGTGAGCATCGTTTCTATAGACAACCGAACAATTCACGGGGTTCTCTCGTAGCAATACGGCTATTGGTTGGAATTGAACCAAATTTGGTGCGCAGCCTTTAATTGAGTAACCTAACAATTTTATCAAGTAGCCGCTACAATTTGAGAAAAATTAGCGCCTGTTTGCGGCCGTCAATATATAATTTGAATTAACAAATTGTTTCCCAAATCTTTGAGAGATTTTAATTCAATTTAAAAATTTTCTTCGCGCTTAGCTCGATTCAGGGTGAGTTGTGCCCATTTCGGCCCGTTTGGTGTGAATACACTCTCTTTTAGCTTAGAGTGCAGAAGAAAATGATGCACCTCATGAACAAATACCAAGTTGGAATCGTGTGCGTCTTACGAATGAAGACGCTGAAGGTCATTTTCAGAAACTCAATTCTCATTTTCAGCAACTTCAGCATCGGACCCGGATCCGAGAACTACACACTTCACGTATCCGGATACTCCGCGAATGCAACCTACGACGCTCTCTCATATCACAACAATCTTCAATTCTCAACGAAAGACGCGGATCACGACGGTTCGTCAGCGGATTGCGCTTCTGTCTACGAAGGAGGCTGGTGGTACGGGAACTGCAGCGAAAGCAATCTGAATGGAAACTTCAACATTACAGACAGGAAGGGAATTTGGTGGCGGGGAAATGTTCCTGATCAGGATGTCCACCATGCCCACTTCCTAGGCTACTCCGAGATGAAGTTTTACAAACACAAAAGATATGCTGCACAGGATAAATGGACTGTGAGTAGGATTGTGAATCTGTCAGAGATGAAGATCGGTTTAAGATGTGCAAAAGTTTAAATCGTGTCTAAGCGACACAAAATTTTGTCCCATAACCTCAAACGCAGACTCGGAGAAATGAATTCGTGAGATTTCTGCGACTTTGATTTTTTGCCGATTTCCGTCTCAGGTTTTCCAGCGAAGAAAATACGGAAACGTGAGTTTCGACCGGGGCTGGGACGATTACGTGAACGGATTCGGGGGCTTCAATGGAGACTTGTGGCTCGGTAGGAAGGTTTCGATTTAAATTTGATTCCGTCAAATGGTAGGATGTTGTTCATCGTCACTCGGTTATAATCCGAGCAACAAATAACTTGATTGTGTGCCACGCGTTTTATCACGTCGCAACGTTTTGTCTCCAGGGCTCGAGGCATTGCATCGATTGACTAAGGGAGATGACATGTCTTTGGAAATCAATATGATGACGAAAGATAAGAAAGACCATCTGTGGGCGAAATACAGGTGAGGTGTAGTCGAACGTGCCGATATATACACAAATTTGAAAATGAAGCGCAAAAGTTATGAAATTGGCCCCAGGTTAAAGGGGAACTGCGCTTTAAAAATGATGCGGTCTGAAATTGAAGCGCAGATCGAAAAAAACATTTGGCTACTACGGGCTTGGTTTGTTTGAGTAGGAAAGTATGTCATGAGCAGGGCGATTATTTTTTGAATTGTCCAAAAAGGTAAAAACAAATATGTCTAATTCGTCGATATTCGGGTCAAATAGTCGGATTCGGACACTACTTTCCCAAGGCCAAAGGCAAGAAGCAGTTTTCCGTTCAAAAAGACTCCGACAAGTACAGATTGTACGTATCCGGATACTCCGGGAACGCCGGAGATGGTCTCACATACAATAACAATGCGCAATTCTCAACGAACGACGCGGACCACGACGGTACGTCATTGAGTTGCGCCTCTGGTTCCGGAGCAGGTTGGTGGTACGGGTAGGGGTGCGGCTACAACAACCTGAACGGAGACTTCAACAGAGCAGACTGGAGGGGAGTCCGGTGGGTGGATGACGTCATTGGTCACAACCTGTACTGCTCGGAGATGAAGGTTCACAAAAGGACCTGAAAAGAGCGACATCTCGCGGAATGGACTTTCCCGATGATCTGTGAAAGTCTGTAGGCTTGACTGAAGGCTTGACTTCATGTCGATAACTTACTCGACTTAGGACGACGTAAATTTGTCCGGAAATCTGTCGGGCAAATTGTCTCGCGAGATTTCCAGCAGGGAAATCGAGTGGATCGGATGACGGAAGCTGTTGTTGCATCAACTCCGAAAATATAAATTAAAATAATGATCAGGCACTGATCCACCGACTAGAATCCGGCCTCCAAGTCTGAAATATCGCCATTGTGCAGAACAATCGGGTACACGCAATACAATGGCCATAACAATAACCCGTTGCGACTCTCCGATTGTTCGAACAATGCCGATATTTCAGGCTCAGCGTAACGACGGGAGTTGCGTGTCTATCCGTAGGTTTTGGGTCAGTAATCTACGGATTCTTTACCACCCGTTACGCTCCCTCTCAATACTGAAGTCGCGATTGGCAGTCAGATAACAATACAAACATGATGTGTCGGAGTTCTGATGCCTGCACGCTACGGCTTGGATGTCAATTGTGATTGCAACCTACTTTTGTTCAATCGATTTATAACTTTTACATGTTGTTGTTTTTATGAGTCTGTATATCTTCATTTCTTTTTATTACTAAATCTATCTTTGCTTAGCTGCATTATCTTAGCTCCTGTCTGGGAGGCTCGACGTTGATGACTGTTGTATCGGGTCTCCCGTCCATACCTTTGCAAACTGCGCCTGTCCGAGCCATTTTCATTGCTGCTCTTTCATGATTGCAAAAATGTAAGTGTACAATGTACATGCATTTCCCCGGTTTCGCAGGTTAAACCTCAATTTAATAAAATGCATTCAATTACGTATACAATTCAATTCAATTTATTGCTACAATTTTGACTTGACGTACTGTACGTACGTGCTCTCGACACGCTGATATAATATGTGAGCAACCAGCCATTCAACGATTGCGCAACCTGGTTTTACTCAGCAGAGTTATTTGAGTTTTTCGTTGATAATCCGAGGATAATCCAAGAATCGTCCACGAAAACTCAATTAACTCCGCCTCTACTGGTTGGAATTGAGTCAAATTTGTTTTGCATCGTTTTCGAAGACAACTCGACAATTTCATGGGGTTGACAAATGAATTTGATTTTTTTTCAATTTTTGGTAATAATTAAAAAATTTAATCGGCTCTGCGTGCGGCGGCTTTTACTTGTTAGAATTGAACCAAATTTGGTGTGCAGCGTTTTAGAGTAACCTGACAATTTATTCAGTGACGCAATCCAGAAAAAAAGAGGTATTTTTGAACAACCTTAATGTATAATTAACTCGATATTCGTTACTCGATTCCTATTTCATGCTGAATCAATCCGTGCTTCAATCATCTCGCAAAACGAAATGGCTTGACTCATGCCTCGAACTTCGTAAATTCGACATGATTTGTTACTTGACTCGTGACTTGACTTGACGCGAGTCAGAATGTGGAATGGCATGAATTGATTTGTGAATGTAGTGACTTGATCCCAACGCTGAACCAAGCACTGTGTCGTGTTACCTAATCATTTCCCACTACCACCAGACGTAATATGAATGCAATACGCCGCACGAAAACACCTGGCAATAGCGATACGGGGTTATCCGCAAAATGAATGAATCGAAAACGAATGATCGTGCAAACTGCGCGGTTTAGCGAGTCAGCTCGTATACTTGTCGCTCGCATGTCGTCAAAGGAGACGGCTTGAACTTCAAATTGAATCGGGCATGTACTCCAGGCCCAATGTTACCTCACGAATGTTGTCAATGATAGTATATTGATAATTGCATTACGCTACTATTCATTTCTAATCCTCTCTCAGCCCGGAAGGTCAGATTTACCAGTAGAGCTGAGCACGTAATTCATAATTATAACGTCTGGTATGTTGGTATAATTACTTTATTGTATGTTGTTAATTCGATGAAAACACTTCAAAATTGATAACAATTATGTCATGAAAACTTCGTGTGCAACTGTACAGTGTGCTGTGCAGTGTGCAGTCATGTTCTGGTCGCGCGAAGCACGAATTTTTTTCAAAGGTAATGAAGGAATTCTATGGATAAATATATTACTTGCATATATTGGTTGTCTCCTCTGTATAGCAATGGACTCATTTGGCAATGACACGATTAGACATAACAAATTCGAAGGTTTCGATGAACATGCCTCAGTCATTTTTGTGCAAATGTTACATCGCCGACGATCTCGCTTCGAGCGCACAAGCGAAGTCGCATGTTGGACGACACGTTATCTCCTAATTGCGAATATATAGTTGGACTCAATGCAGTAAATTACACGTATTTATAAGTTACAGGAGAGGTTCCAATACTAAATGCAAGAAATGTGACAATAAATCATGCGAAGTGCTAAGAAAAATTTCAAGTCAAATAAATCTGCTACGGAATATTCTACTTTATGGTCATATACGAAGCTCAGCGATAAATGTGGCTGGCCCCTAGTTGCGCCAATGCGTCGAAACTGATGCTTTAGTCATCATCAAATTTCGCGGTTAGGCTAATCAAATTTTGGTTGGCCTTACAATTTTACCTGATGTTTTATCTAATTTCGAGAATTACCTCGCAGACCACACAAAACCTTCTCGCAGGTCACATTTGGCCTGCGGGGCACGGTTTGGCCGCCCCTGATCTGGATCGTTACTAATAACAGTGATTGACGGTACATAAAAACTATATTATAGTTATTATTAGTAATTTAAGATAGGCCTACCTATGGAAGCAATTGTTTTCATGATCAAGAAGTCGGAGCCGAAGTAAGGGTCATTTTCACAAACTCCGACTCCAGTCAGTATTTTTTACACGACTCCGACTCCGACTCCAGCCACTACAATTTTCACAACTCCGACTCCGACTCCATCAAGCAAAAATTAGCCAAACTCCGACTCCGACTCCACAGCCCTGCTCATAACACCACATGATGTCTCTCATAGACCTTGTAAGGGCAGCAGTGGCGAATACACTTGTACGAACAACCCATGGTTAATTCACGGTCTATTAGGGGTTTATAAATAGTTCTAGTTATAGTTGCAGATTTTGAACAGTACATAGCTCTAGTTATCGTTGCGCATTGAGAAAAAATAGTTGCCGAACAACTAGAAAGCACGTGTCGTCGTTTGGAGTGATTCGTGATACCGGTGTTCTGTTGTGTGATGAGTTTTCAGCCATTGCTAGCTCAGAGTCATCACTACTAACAGTGGTGTAGCCACGGGGCATGCTTTTCCTCAAGACAGTTGTTTACGCTCAGTGAAAATACATCGTCATTCGTGTGCTTTGGGTTCTTTTGTACGGAATCTGAAATGGTTCTCCATCACAGTGCTCTTCAACCTTTTTTGTTGTGGAGCATCCTTCGAAATTAGTAGCTCTGACTCATATTCCCCCTGTCATCTGGAATGCATTATCACCACATATCCGTGAATTGCCTTATAATAGATTCAAAAAAGACCTTCTTGATCACCTTTTGTCGCTACACTTACACTGTTACCCTATCTCGCCCAGACATTGCTTCATTGATCATTTGCTACCATCGTCTAATTTTTCTTTCATTTTCCTTTTTAACTAACATTTTTTAAAGCCAGACTGTTTAGAGTCAAGTGTACCTGTTTGATGCTGGTGTGATCAGACTAGATGACCTTCACGGTCTTATCGATCATTCCTATCCAATACCGAACACTGTGCAATGAGGGCATGCATATTTTCTGTAGTACCACCATCACTGCCGTGTGTTATGTATTTGTTGGATGAAATATAAAGACTCTCTCTCTCTTCCTTTCATGTCAAACTAAATAACCTGCGTCTGCCACAGGGATGTATAGAACTATAAATCTTATATATCCCTGGTCTGTCAACTTAAAAAAAATTATCAGTTTCGGCTATCAGTCAAATTGTAAGATATCGGTGTACATTAGGGCTGTTCAAAAATAACCTTTTTTCCTGAATCTTGCTGGCTACGTGATTAAATCGTTAGGTTGCCTTAAAAAACGGCGCACACCAAATTTGAATTCATTCCAACCAATATTCGCGGGTTTCGTAGAGTTTGAAAATTTTGAATTTGCCCAAATACGCAAAAAAAATATTTTTTCAAATCTTTCTGCCAGCCCCATGAAATTGTTGAGCTGTCTTCAAAAACTATGCAAACCAAATTTGACTTAATTCCAAGCCGTAGAAGCGGAGTTATTCTAGTTTTTCGATGATAAATGGTTGGATTATCCACCGATCAAGGACAATCTCAGAATTATCAAAGAAAAACTGAAATAACTCCGCTTCTACGGCTTGGAATTGAGTCAAATTTGTTTTGCATATTTTTTGAAGACAGCCCAACAATTTCATGGGGTTGGCAGAGAAATTTGAAAAAATATTTTTTTTGAGTTTTTGGGCAAATTCAAAATTTTCAAACTCTATGAAACCCGCGAATATTGGTTGGAATGAATTCAAATTTGGTGTGCGTCGTTTTGTAAGGCAACCTAACGAAAAAAGGTTAATTTTGAACAGCCCTACTGCTTAATATAGGTGTACCGACTGAAAAAAGGTCGACACTTTTTTCTGGCAACCACATACGAATTACATTACAAGGCTGATTACTAAAATTAGGTCCACAAAGTCACGAGTTTCCAGAGGTGGTCAGTAACGAAGTGCTTCTACTTTTTGAAGTACTTGAAGTAGATTTTGCCTACTCACACTACTTTTTAAGTAGTTATGATTTTAGACTACTTCTACTTCTACTTGACAGTTTTCAGTTTTGTAGGCAAGAATAAGCGTAGAATACCTACCTACTTACTTACTTACTTGTGAACCACCACTCCTACTTCTACTTGAGTAGAAATTCCGGCGTTACTTCTACTTCTACTTGAGTAGCGACGGTGACTACTTTGACCACCTCTGCGAGTTTCACCCGCAGGATATAAACCTCTGGTGTAAAGTGCAATGTTTTTCAGGCATCCATGTGCACCCTTTGTTCCTGGTTAGGGTGATACCCAATGTTCCCTCTAAGCTGCGCACGTGCACAAATGCGCAGCGCTGGCACTGTCTCTGCGCACAGAAAATCAAAGTTACGCACAAAATATCCGAAGTGATGACCTTTTTCTTAGTCGTTACGCACTGTTGTCCAAGGTCCTGCGCAGTGAGCTGGCGGGTGTGCGCTGACTTGTCAAAAATTGGAGGGAACATTGGTTATACCTCATGTCCTCCTGTAGGAGAATTTGGCGGTTGAAGAGCACTGCTGGTGTAGGGGATGAATGCATTGATACCCAAAGACATGACCCAAAGAATGTATTCGTTGGAGTAACCAATCACCATAATTTATAAAATCCTCATCAACACCCATATGAACATCGGAAGACGTCACGCGAATCACAATTACCAGGATTACGAATGTATCACATTTAAATATTCTTCGGCATTATTTTATAATCTCTTTCTCTCCTTCAATTAACAGCCTTGAACAGAGAAGCAAACACGATTCTTTATTTTCAACAATGAATTATAGAACAAAATCTGAAGAATAAAATAAATCAATATTTGGGTCTGATACGACATCACGCTGATCGGTAGGTTAACTTCACAGTCATGACAGTTTGAAGAAAATGCTTTGAATCTCTTGATATAATAACAGTCGGGTAGGCAAAATCGAGTATACCTCAGTGATTCGATTATGAATCGAGTATTTGACTTTGAATCGTGTCGAATTTTCGATCATCGTTCGTTATCACGTCACATCGGTATGAAAATTCTGGAAAGAAAAAATATGTGCCTTTCTAATCTAATACCAGTTCTACATCATTTGGTATTTTTAGACCATGCCTATTTCATTGCACGTTACCACAATACTGTAAATTGATTACGACTTCTCAGATATGTCATTTCCACAAACGTGCTTAGATTTATACTACATGTTTCGTATGCTGCGATTCGACCAACCGAGATTTACAGCTTTCCACAATGGAAAATACTATCGAAACTATCATTCTCGGCGGTAAATTAACTCTTATAGTGGCAAGGATCTTATAATTTCGTTACTCGAAAATATCGTCTCTCACAACTCGACTCGAACCATAAGAATTAATGCTCGATTCAGACTCGAACACTCCGGTCGTTATGCCCAGACCTAATTAGCATTGAGCAGAACTGTAAGTAGGCTAAACCATCACAAAACAAGTTGATCGCGGAATTAGAAGATCAGGAAATTGATGCAGCAATAATCCAGCAAGGCACTTTTTGAAGTTGACGAAATTATTATACATTTTTAGACACTACAGATATTGACAACACTTCATTTGACACCGTGCTGCGCCTCTTTGTGACGTCGCAAGTCTACTTTCCTTTGAAACGCCCGGTCGCATAGAGTGCAGGCGAACGGCTTGAATCCTGTGTGTTTTCTCATGTGCGTTATCAGATTGGAGCTTTGACTGAAAGCCTTTTGACAGATGCGGCATTTGTGAGGCTTCTCACCTGCAATATGAGGTCGGCAATGGGGTAAGTGAAAAACAGAGGGGTTCCGTCACGAAGTAGGCCAACTACTACTTTTTCGGAGTACTGAAGTCGGTTTGGCTAACTTGCAATGCTGAATCAACCGTGATTGTGACTTCAGACTAATTCCACTTCCAGTTATCAGTTTTTTTTGACAAATCCACTCGTTTTTGCCATTTGGATTTTGAACAGTAGGAAAATACCTTAGGGACAAGTTAGCATAAATTGAACAATTAAAATTCTAATAGTAACCGCGTAAAACAGAACTTGTTTCACTATAACTGCATATATATTCGAACATTCTACCTATGTGTGGTGCTAATAGTCATTTTGGGTTGGTCTTGCAATTACAAAAGTAGCCAATTCTGATTAATTTCTAAAAATATAGGACTTACTTTTTGAAACTATTTACTCGAGTACTTTGAGAGCGTAGCCTACATTTTGTACTTACGCATGATATAATTTTGACATGTCTTTGAAATCGCTAATTCTTCTTGTAATTGAGTGTACATTTAGGGGTTGCTGTTTCATATACTTGAGTAGCAAAGCGGATTACTTTGATTACCTCCGGGGAAGATTCCATTATAACTGGCTCTATTTGTTTAGAAATATAAAGATATTCTAGTATAGATATCTCCCTAATAAACAGTGCGTTAACTGATAGAATCGAATCTATAGAGATATCCCTGATAAGCAGGGCGGAGAGTGGCAAAGCTTATACCTGTGTGAATAAAAGTGTGTTTTTTCATATCCGACTTCTGATGAAATCGTTTCCCGCAGTAAGGGCACGGGAACGGACGCGTGTCGCTGTGTATCAGCAAATGAGTCGACAAAGTTGATGATCTCTTGAAGGTTTTGTGGCAGATGTGACATTCAAACGCCTGGAATATGAAAGTAGTTATGTCATGAAGGCTTTCTAATATTAATAATCGGGATTTCTAATATTTCCATCAGATCAACATACAGAATGCCGAGATAGGAAACTAGAAAAAATTCAGCTTTTCAAATTTAATAATAATTAGGATGATTACTACACATTTTTTTCTAAATTCACTATTTTTGCACACTTTGCACTATAATTGCTCCAGAAGCTAGATTTCAGCCGACGTCTACTTCACAAATTTCCGTTTTCTGGCAAAACTACGCCTAAATACTTTTAGTAGATTCTTTTGTACTTGCTTTGAAATCACTACTTGTACTTGTTACTTCTACTACTACTACATGCTCAACTTTCTCAATTAGTCATGATTTTATAGTTCTTCTAAGCCAAAGTTTTCATTGTTTTAGGTTAAACTAGCAGCAGATTACTAACTTCTACTTGTACTTGAGTAGAATTTAACTACGTTACTTCTAATTCTAATTGAGCACCAACGATGAATGCTTCCTACTAGTTCCTACTAGTGGACCCTACGCTTGAGTTCAATACAACCAATAGGTTCGCTTACTTTATCCTTGCCGTGAGTGCTGCGATGTTGGCCTAGCGACGCAGCATGGCCGAAGCTTTTGTGGCAAATCTCGCAACTGAACGGAGGCCGGCTCGCCCGGACGTGAATCTGAAATTAAGGAAATAGATCTCATAATCATGGCTTTACGGATCCGCATCTAAACTCTTCGATCAACTATATGGCCAGACTTGTACAAACTACAAATCTATGTAGTTGGCGGGCAACTAAATACTAGTTTTTGGAGTGGATATAGTTCTAGTTGCTAATTCTGATAAGTGAGTAGTTATAGTTATGTTTGTGCATATAGAAAAATTAGTTGCCGAACAGTTGCACAGTTGCCGAATTAATTTGGCGGGAGATACCGGTGTTCTGTTGTGTGATATTCTTCCAGTCATCGCTAGCTCAGAAGTATCACTACTATTAATGGTGTAGCCAAGGGAAGGGATTTTGTATTAGAAAGCCCTCCCATTTCCTGTTTATTGTTCATTTCAGTAAGCCTACATGTGGAAACTCCTCCGATTCCGATAAAACAAAAATTAATGAGTTGCTGCGGAATCTAGTTAGTTGTGTTTTAATTGGTTAGTTGCGGATTTTCAACCGTCTTATTTCTAGTTCTAGTTCTAGTTCTAGTTGCGCATTGTACGAGTCTGGCAATGACTTTGAACAATCAAACATTCGCTCAAGAATGAAAGAATTCGTCATTTCAGGAAGGTTTTTTTTTTCACTGAAACTCACCTCCAAACCGTTTGAGGAGTTCATATCTTCCTGGCAACTCAGGGAAGTGTTGATGAGGTCATGCTGCGGGCTGTGGTTAACCTGGCTCGGTGCGGTATGCCGAGGGAAGTTATACATCCCCGCAATGGGTGATGATCTTTGTGAAGATATTGCGAGTTGCGACGCCATCAGTCTAGCCCTCATCTCTTCCAAGGTGGACGGTGGATAGCCAAAAGAGCCGCCCAGTTGATACAACGGCAGAAAACGTAGAAGTGACGAAACGCCTTCGTCTTGCGTTGTCATTTCTGAAAATTAGGCTACAATTAGAACGAGTGAATTCGCAAAAACTTGAAAATTCAATGCATTCCTAATTAGAAAGATATAAAACACAAATCAAATTCAGCTCATATCAAATCAGATTTCATTCGCACGAGCACAAGAATGGCAAATGTCTGTATACCAGGCTTTCGCAATACACGGTCCTCCTGTACCATTTTCAGGATAACAAGAAGTAAGAGTAGAATTAAGTTGAAATGAGAGTATAGAAACATTTCACAAATTAGATTAGATTAGAGTACCTCTAATTAGTCTAATTATAGACAAGTATGACTGTAGATATTGTATGACTATCTAGCTGTCAAAGTCTGCTAACGACACAACGGGAGTCGATTGAGGACTGATTCTTGCGACGGCTGTGACGTCACTATGTCAGCGTCATATGTTATGCGTTACCTTGACCGCCGTTAGCTCGGAATCTCTGTTGCAGTAGCGCGTTCGCATTCATTAGCGCAGAGCAGTAAGCTGGTAGCCGCAAATCTGTCGCTATTTTACCTGAAACGCGAAGGCCAACATTGTAGAAGACGATGAGGATCGTTTGATGATTTATTTATATTACCCAGTAGAACGTTCCAAGGAAGCGCTGGGCCAAAAGGCGCCCACTGCGGTAAATCGAATGGAAACGTTGATTCCATACCGTGTGTGGACCCTGCAAAGAAAATGAATTCATTCTTGTCAGAAATAACGATATATACAATACGTTTCCGAAGACTGCATACGTCGTCGATAGGCCTATGTCATGACAAATATATGGTGAGTCTGCAATACCTTTAATAGAGTGCTGATACACTGAACATCAATAGTGAACATGAACACGTATATAGCTCACAAATTGAATGGATACAGCCGGTCTGAAATTCACCTACTGTTCTAGCCACGTTTACTCATTGAATACTCCTAGCATCATGACATAGGTGAGTTCTCACCGCAGTGCTTATGCACTGAACATTGAACACGTATAGGGTATAGCTCACGAATTGGATGGCCGCAACCTGCTCGGAATTCGCCGACTATATTCCACACACGTTTGTTCAAATAAAAGTGAATTTTATGTTTACAATTTGCTCACTGACCTTTGCAGTATAATAATATTCGTCAGATTATATATTTACCTCCGCTCAAGACACATAATGTGCAATGTGATGTTGATGAACAAAACTCTATCATCACGTTGTTGAATTTCTATTAACATTCGCATATCGTGTAATCGCCATTTGTGACTTGATCGTCATTGCATGTTGCACAGTTTTGTTAAATAAATCACAACTCACGTTTGCTGCACTCGAGAGCTTCCACCGGAGGCCTCCAGAGCTCGCGCGATGCATTTTCCATTTTTTGAGTTTCGTAAAACTTTTCTCGAAGTTCCCCCCACTCTTGAAGCGTGCGATTCGAGTGTTCTGGTTTTACTACAAATAAAATATTCAGGTAAACAGAGATATTAGCTCGAAATGGATATAATTTGATAATCTAAGATTCGCTGCACTGTCCAGAAGGTCAAGAGTAACGAGACTTACCTTTTGTTGAAATCGATTTTTCCATGGGTCTCATAGCTATGTAACTTCTCTATTAATCTGTTGTGCTGGGTATAAAAAAGCGACAAATTAGTCTTTAATTGCTTGAACAGCGTCATCCACTTATATATGTGCCCAGCGCAATATAGTAGCTTTTCAAAACACAGTTTCTACTTCAAAAAGGTGCCATGATCCAACACTCGTGTTATCGCCCCAATCAGGCTATAAACAGCTGATCGCACTCTCAGTCGAACAACGGATGATATGTTTGTTTGTGACGTGATAATCTTAGAACACGATTGGTATTGTGAGAGAGCAGCAGGTGGATTGCTCCCGCTATCTGCGATTTACTTTCCACGTTGCAGGAAAACAAGGGCTCTGAGTTCAACTTATCTTTATGTCTGTCAATTCTCAGTATGATTTGGTCACATGACCACGCAATACATACCTTGGTACATTATCTTGCCTTGTGCTGACCCAAAACAATACCAAAAAAACAGTATTCACTGGGATGACAAACCAAACAAATTTTGATACACACACGTCATACATGACAACTAATATGCATTCAAAACGAAGCCAAGGCAAAGATTTCTGTTGATATTCACTAAAATTCCTAGAAATTTTACAAATTGTATTTTCCTTTGATTAGGTTTTATTGTATTGGAGGGAAACGATAGGGCTGTTATGTTTCCGTGAATATGTCGTTATATGATGATTTGGTTTTGAATTATTTTGCGTCATTTAGGAAACAAGATTTTAAACAGTTCACCTCCATCTCTGCAGGCATGATCATAAAAATACGATAAGAACTGATCTCAATTAATTAACGATACCAAGAGCCCCTCTGACCTTTGGATAACTAACCTCCTGTGTATCACTGACTTATAATCTTACACCCTCGGAGCTACAAGATGACTGATGAAAGGATGAACCTCGCCCGGCATTTTCAATCCGCTGTGCGAGAGAACCCGTCCGCCATTTTGATTCTAAAGCTTTTCGGCTGTTTTTCTTTTCATACACAAGGAATAAAAATAAATTGGCGGGGCCAAATAGCGACGCCAATCATTGATGTGTTGGCTTCTCTCGACGAAGAACAATATCGAGTAGGTTAGCTCGGTGATTCGATTCGTAATCGAGTACTGTATTACGCTTCGACTATCACTCATTTTGACTGAGTAGGGATGATATGATACGCTCATCTAAGCCAATTGAAGATAATTTGGAATTTTTTCGACAGTACATATTTGATCACACACTTTCTGACAATGCCATGGGTTGATAACGACTTCGCAGAAATCCCATTTCCACTAACGTGCGTATATCTTTGATACATGCTTTGGATGCTGCAATAAGACTAATTGAGTTTTTAAGGGTTAAAAGTATAGAAACTAGAATTCCCGTTGATATAATACAACTCTTAGTAGAAAGACGACTCTGACTACTCGACTGAAATCATCGTAATTCATACTTGATTCATATTTATTTACTAATTTCATACTGCTCAGTCCAACTAAATATTACTAAAACTATTTGCTGAGGCTGATATTTTGAAAATGATATTCATACTGATGGTGACAACTCTGATTCGGTAATTTTAAAATGATTCCAATTTACAACCAAATAATAATTTCCTCACTCATAGCGGAAACTATGAATTTGTCCTAATCCCAGAAAAATTCCAAACGACCTAACCCTGGTTACGCCATGCACATATACAGCTACGCAGTCTTGCATCTGTCCGACTATGTAAATTATCCCACGTACTATTCCCTTTGACCAATGATTGACAAAAGTGTGAACGGCTCTATGAACTGCAAACAACATTTATGAGTCAATCCGATAACTGACGTCATATTGTCCTCGTACTTGGGTCACGAAATTTAATGACAACAAAATTTTATTTACTCTTAACCGTGATTTATCAAGATATTAGGTGAAGTGTGGTGAATTATATTTGGTTCAAAGAGCATATTCAATTGTATAATATATTCACATGGATATAAACTAGAATACTTTCGACTGACTCTGGTTAGGGATAATCGTCAGCGACTAGTAGCGAATTCAAATAAAATTGCATATCAATCTTTTCAATTCTCTACTAGTTGCTGACGATTACCCCTGGCGAGTGTTTATTCGGGATAATTCGATATGAATGTATTATTCAATCTTACATTGCAGTTCTGTACCTCCGAGAAAGAGCATATTCGCCCCAAACAAGTGTTGCAAATCACTCGCCTTGCTGGGCAGATGCGGAGCACGGGCGCTATAAGTTTCCCGGATTTTAAACTGCGCATTAAAAATTGAAGTATTCCATTTTGTGAATGAAATGTTGTGTCTCGCGTCCACTTTGTGCCGCCATGAATATTAGATGGTCCGGGATGCGTTTCCCGCGAATTTAATCAAATACAAGATTGCCATGAAAATTTTATGCGATCTCTTTTGATTGGCGTTCAGGTGTCATGGCCGATAAATGCATCGTTAATAGGAGCGTGTGCCACTGCGCTTGATCTTATGACTTGAATTGTTATTACCTGTGCCAGCATTGTCTGCAGAGAGAGAGAGAGAGAGGGGGGGAGAGAGAGAGTCATATGTTATTCAACCATGAACTACACACGGCATTGTTAATACTCATACAAGTCATCAAATGAAATCGTTTTCAATTACCAAACTGATATTAGATCAGTGGTTCTAACCTTTACCAAGTTGACCAACACTACGCTAATCCGTAACCCCAAATTTCCTCCGGGTCGCAAAACCAAAACTTTACCACATTTACACATCCAATACAGGTACAGAAAATGAACTGTGCAAGTGTGCATCAACTACAATGTTATATGAAGAAAACCACTAAACATGATTTTCATACGAAAAACAAACAAAATAGAATGAAAATTTCGTGCAAATCCGTGTGAGACTGTTTAAGTAGGGTTTTTCCTGACCTCCGGCGAACTCCTGAGGCTGTGTCAGTGAACTCCGGTCAAGAACCGCTGCATTAGATGGTATTGACAGGGACACCGAAATGAATTAAGTCTTCAAGGTGGGGTCACCCATACATATTTGGATGTAGAAATCAATTTCTTCTCTCATTTAATTCGCAAAATAAAAGGAAACACAAAACCAAGAAGTTATATCAGAGCGACACTAAAATAAAGGAATATATTCGGTTGCTAACACTGTAATCTTGAGTAAGCAGACATTAGCGATTTGACCAAAGTACACACAGTGCTGATAGAAACATATTAAAATTGGAAGCTTGTTTGCTACGTATAGTTGCGTACATATCTTCATCCGATTTCGTCTTAGGAAAGGGAAAGAAAAAACATTAATAAAACGGATATCCACTTCACTGTCATGTTGATTTCACGGAAGAAAAACGAAGCAATTTCAATCCTTTCCCATTTTGAACCTTATATCGAGGATTCCACTGAAAATGAATTTTCATATAGTCCGCAGTTTAATCAAACGGAAGATTACGTTAAAAATTGATGCACGCACTTGATTGACGTTCAATTATTCAGCGGCAATACGGCGTAATGCACTTTGTATCCAAACAAACGCGAAACGTTTTCAATTCGGCGATATCATCGATATCGCGGAAAATGAATTTGTAATCCGCTGGTATTAAGAAGCCGCCTTTCAAGCGTGGGAAGCCAACGAGTGTTTTTTTTTTGCATTCAATAATAAGGTTAAAGCCAGTTTAGGTTTACAAACGCATAAAAATTCCTTTCTGCCAAATTGTCGGTTGATCCTGGAAATTTTATACTTTTTCAAATCAGACCATAGAACAAGAATTATAGTTACTCAGTTTTCTCCCCAAATTAGATTGGAAATTGAATTCCGAAGCATAAAAAATACAATAGAAAGAAAGTTAAGTTAAGTTTATATCAAATCGGAGTTTCTTCTCATAAACCCGAGAATAGTAAATGTCTGTACACCTGGTTTAACTCGTTTAGCACAATACAGTTCTCATGTAGCATTTTCGGTAAAACCAGAATTGACATTAGAATTGGAATGAGAGAATAGAAACGTTTCACAAATTAGAATATAATTAGATTCCCGGAATTTCGCCCTAGTCTGATTAGGCGACCGGATTTATCTGAACCCGAAGCTGAACTCGGCTCTCGAACGAGGTCACGTGATCCGATGTTTGTCCTTCTCGCAACAAGTTTAACTTCCGCCATCATTAATTCGTAATCGCTCTACTAAACGGCATCTGCGCTCCGAGAGTTGCGATAAGCTTCAAGTGCGCGGCGGAAATTCATCATTCGGCCTGAAAAGACGACGCACGCCACTTCTTAGTTGTCACTGTACAACGAACAAACACACCTGTCATACTTTGACATCCAGGGCCATATGACCCGCGTCCCGCATTTCCGTCACTGCATCTATGTGCAAATATACATTATGCCTCTTTAGAATTACCAATATACTCCGTGAAGAAGCCTTAACAGATGTCATTGCGAGTGCGAAAGTATGACGACTGTGTTTCAAGTCGTTTAGGAAATGCTGCACACAACGACTGCCGGAATTGCGGTGGTGTTTACAAAAGGTTTATTCGATGTATACGATGTCAGCGCTCGAGATTAACGGACCACGATTTGACTTATCGGCCTCGTCTACCTTCACGTACCACTTTATTTTCGTCGCTTGTCCTCTTATGTAATCTTCTTTTGACTTTCAATTCAGTGTGCATTGTACATGCCTCTTTTCTGCATGTTCTAGGTCAGTGGTTCCCAACCTTTTTCGACTCATCGCCCCTTATCACACTCGACTTATCAAACCCGCGTCTACTTTTGAGTTGACATTATTATCGCGTCATATGCAGAATATGCCATCTTCACGTGCATTTTTTGGCCGTCTCATTTAAAATATATCGCACTGGATGTGCTAACATTTTCGCCCGGCCTTGTTTCTCAAAATCGCCCACTGGGGGAAATAGCGCCCACGTTGGGAACCACTGTTCTTGGCCGAAGTGGGCGTCTCACTGAAATACTACTAAAAGTCGTTGCGACTTTCTTCTATAGTTATTTTGCCGATTCCTTGAGGCGTTTTGAAACGATGAAAATTATTGATAAACTGAATTAAAACTGGAAACAGACCAGGCTATACGATTTTAGTAAAAGAATGTACCTTCGTACCCATCGTTTGTTTGTTTGCGCCCTCGTGGTGTTTTGTCAACTACTATGGTTATTTACATCAGGGCGATATTCTTCAACTTTACTCCGTAGCTGTCGACTTGTAGTACGGCCCACTTATAGGCTTTTCATGAAATACCGCGTACGCGGATGAGATGGCGAGGAGGAGCCTAGATAAAACTCCAACACTCAAACCCAACACCCAAAAGGTGGGACACGATAATAGTGCCTATACCTCAGACCTACACCACGATATAAATCGAACACAACATTTAAATCTACATCTAAAGGATGCTTGGAAATTTAGAATAGCCACAAATGGAGGACCGATGGACCCAGGAAGGTATGCACGTAGAATTTATAAATATAATTTACACCCTGAATCAACCAGAGCCGTTTATTTCGCTAAGTATTCAATAAAACAAAGCCAGCGATTCAATATATAAAGAGAAAGAAAAACGGCGACTGATAATGATGATTGACTCGAACCTTTCAATAATTAAGTCGAAATACACAAAGAAGGAAATACTATTCAGCAGGGTTGTAATGACTCGAGTCATGACTCGACTCGAGTCGGACTCGAGTCACGATTTTCGAATGACTCGACTCGACTCGAGTTATTTTCTCAAAATACAGAAATGACTCGACTCGACTCGAGTCAATCTGTGTATTGACTCGACTTGGACTCGGGTCATTGCGCATGACTCGAAGCAAGTCATTGACTCGAGATTCAGACGGCGAAGACCGACATTTCATTGTAATTTCGAAGTCAACACACTATTGGGATTTCGTTCAATGGTACTGGTGCTTGAAAATGCGACCAGAAACTGCTAAAAGTGAGGAAAATGGATATATTATAAATGCGAACCATTCAATATCACCAAACAGAGTTAAAAAGTGGGTTTAGGAAGACTTCAACTGGAAACTGAGCAGTCAACACAATGACTTGGACTCGGACTCAAGTCATAATACCTTGACTCGGACTCGATCCACTGTTCGCTGACTTGGACTCGGACTTGACTCGGTGGAAATTGAAAATGACTTGACTCGAGTAAAAAATTTAAAAGTGAGATTGACTTGTGACTTGGTTACAACCCTGCTATTCAGTATTCAGTCGCTTACTATTCGATCGACACCCCGAGAACTGGGTTTTATAATTTTGAGGTGTTATGTTCGGTTACGCGTACCACCTTTTGAGTGGGAATAGCCTACACATTCATTTCGCTAAGACTGTACAAGTGTACAATGCACAATACATAAATCGCGGTAAGAGACTGCAACGGTTTAAGAATCTTCGCGTCCAGGCTGTAGGCAAGATCAGATGGCATCGAGCGTTGTGACTCTACGGGACAGGGGGAGCAGACTCTGGGTAGACACTTTCTTGAAGATGTCTGACGTATATACCAGCCTGTTGAACAGATCTTGCACGATAAAACGAGGTAATCTTTGAAGCGAGCGCTATACCGTTGATTACAGGCCTCGACAAATGTTCGGCACGAGCCACTCAACCTGTTATTTGCGCAACGCGTCATCAGCGATAATCGTGTAACTGTCGAGCGTATACAAACATCGTTATTATTAATAATTCACATTGCCGATATTAAATTTGACACAATGTAATCTAAGGCTCAAGTACTGCCGAGGATAGATGTTCATTATCGTCGCGTAAGACGTATGATATTCGATTCTATTGTTGCACTAAACATATGGGTGTCTCGCGGGAGCAGCATATGAAAGATGTCCGATTTGTCAATCAAATTTGTAATAACATTCGACCTGGTGAAATTGGACTTGCGATTTTTCAACACAGCATACGACCTGCGTAACCTTCGATTGTGACCTGCGTAACCTTCGAATGTAGTGGGTGCCTGATTGGGCACATTTACGATGCGACCAGAAACAAATCAGTGAATACACTACCATGTGTTGCGAGCATGGCATGCCCTAAATCAGAACAAATGGCAGGTTGGATCAGAACTGTATTACAGACAAGCAATTCATTTTGCGTACCACATACATGTGTAGTGAACATCCGATTGCTTGGATGGGTAGTCCAGAATCTCAAGCAACGATTACCACGACCTGACAAAACTGCTTCAAGTGGAGGTAAAAATGATTTTTTTCAAATCCAAAGTACTCGAGTAAGTAAGTTTCAAAATGTAGATTTGGTCGCGGGGTCGTATATATAGCCTCCATCTAGCTCAAGGGCTGGCAACATACCGCCCGCGTGCCGGATACGGCCCGCGGAGGCTTTCCGGTCTTACATAATAATGCGGTCGGAGAAAGGTGGCCATGAAACTACTTGTGGTGTTCAGGTCAACATACATTTGCGAACAAACATTTCCGACAAAGAAAATATACAGACAAAGCTGAGTTCCTATCTAACTGATGCTTACGTGCAGCCTTTACCAATGGCTTCTCGTGTCATATGCCACCAGAGTTCAAAGAACTGGTCGGCAACTTTGATCGACCACAGATCTCATTCACTTCAACAGCTATTGAAGTATATTACGTTAATAAATTCATTCAATAGGCCTACTGTTTTGGGCCTCTGTGGTTTCAACATAAAATTCACAATATATACGATTTTATAGGTGTATAAAATATTGTATATAGGTATAGGTCAGGGGTGGCCAACCTGTGGCCGTAGAAGGAAATTTGTGCAACCGTTGACACGTATTTCAATTAGCATGTGTTGGCGGCCATCGACATGCCATTTCAATTTACGAATTGACTCTCTAATTTAAGAGAGATTTTATTATATCTTGAAATTTTCTTCAATGCGACTTCATTTTTCGATTTTATTATAGTAACCCCCTTTGCAATCTGAGACCCATAGTACAGATGCGAACAGCAGAGGAAAATGATGCCCCCATATAGAAATACAAACTCAAAAGCATTTGTTCCCCACTATACCGACAATCCTGATGGGGGCCAAGAAATAACCGCGTGAAACGAAGTGGTTAATAACAAATGACCCAACCAAGATGCATCATTTATAGCTTGCCCCAAATTTTCGAAAACACCCTCTCCATCAATGGTACCGGTGAATCTGATCACATGGGCTGATAAACGATAAATGTATAATAGTAATATGTTAAACCATCAATATTAATGACGAAATTAACTAGTGCAGTGGTTCCCAACCTGTGGTACGCGTACCACTAGTGGTACGCGAAGGTCTTCTAGGTGGTACGCGAGTAGATTCTGTTGTTTTATTCGGCCGAAGGGCGTTATTAGTTCAGGTGCGGTTAATTTTGTATTTTTTGAAGATTTTTGACTAGTGACTAGAACAGTTCCATGCATCCCATCAACCCTGGTTGATAATGTCAAGTTTAATATAATTTGTTATTACTAGGGCGATTTTTTGACATGTCAAAAATATATCAAAATTTTGTCAAAATTTAAGCGTTAGGTCAAGAAATTGTCAATTTGACCCTCTATTTCGTTTGTATCGTAGATTTTGCACTGTCGGTGAGCTTATTATTTGATATTTTACAGCTTGTAGCCTACTTTATAGGCCTACCGTTGTGGAGGGCCCATTGTCTGCTCATCGTGAATCATAAACGGTCAAACGAAACAAATAGGTTGACAATTGACATGATGTTGTGGTCAACGAACCGCTATCTGAAGTAGGACTGCTTGGGCATTGCATGGTACTTATATCAAGAAACGCATGATGAAAAATTTTGAAGTATACAATATTGTCAGAATGACCCAGCACGGTGTGTCTACAGCAGTGTACGCGCAACTTCAGTGTTGTCAGCCAACAAATGCTGCTGTTGAACGTTCTTTCTCCATTCTTGGCAAGCTACTACTAAGGACAGACATTTTCTACCCGGGAATGCAGGAGATTATCTTTCGTTGTACTACAACAAATTTTAATTAACCCTACCATAATACGTGGTGTACCTACTGGAATTCTTCATACGGCCAGATATAGTAGTTTTATCATATAAAAATTTTCAGTTATAAAGTAAAAAACGCGTTTTCAGGCCAAACTACTTTGTAAGGACAAACAAACCCAACCAGAAATGAATATAATTTCTACAATTTTATCATCAGGTGCGAAAACACTTAATTTGAGGTCAAAATTTGGTCAAAATTAAGCTTTTTTAAGGTAAAAAATGTCAAAAATTTGATTTTTAAGGTCAAAATCTTCCGTTTTTAAGGTCAAAAAAATCGCCATAGTTATTACACCCCACCTAGGTCGAATACGTGATTATGACGTCATAAATGGTGGAAACATTTTGACCGCCAACTTCGTTCGTAACTTATGTAGGTGGTACGCGAGCACTGCATAAAACCTCGAAGTGGTACGTGGGTGGAAAAAGGTTGGGAACCACTGCACTAGTGAATCTGAAAAAAAAAACAATTTTCATACCAGGACCACTCGCGATTTCGGTGCGTATATTACGCCGATATCATTGAATAGATTATCCCGACGTACACCGGAAATGGACATTTACAGTTTAACGTGGGTATTTAGCGTCCAGTTAGTTCATTACGACTATGCCCCTAAATGCGGCCGCAGGCTACATGCGTAGTCGGAATGCGGTCGTGAATAGGAAAAAGGTTTGCCACCCCTGGTATAGGTAAACCTTGTATGGGTTGATGAATACACGACTACGGTATCGATTTGTCCATCCGGCCCGCCAAGTACTTCATTTTCCTATATCCGGCCCGCCGACTGGAGAAGTTGCCCGCTCCTGATCTAGCTGTTAATCGGAAGTACGGCTATACTTTCAAAATCGCATTGTGTCTCTTTTCGGCTAACGCATAAACACAAACGACACTACAATATAAGTAATTTTCGAAATCATATTCAGTTAACGTTACGCAGAGGCCATTTCACGCAGTTGTTATGGCGATTTCTCTCATGAAATCTGTACAAACTTCTCTCAATTCTATATCCTACTTTACGAATCCAAGGTGTAAAAGTATAAGTAGTGTTGCCGAAAAACTGGACGTGGAAGTAGTATAAAAACAGAACCACTCGCGCATGCAGTGAAAGAAGACAAAACCTACTTTACTACTCCGCAAATAGAATTACTTCGTCACTGACCATGACCACCTCTGGAAATGGTGGGGGTGGGGATCGCACAATTTTAGCGAAAAGAGTGTGCATTCACACCCATAAGGTGATGCACGACACCAGAACCTGTATTAGAATTATATCGCGTTTATAAATCGTACGGCCCTATGATTGTTTGATTTATAACGTGGTGTAAGTTGAGGTAGGATCTAGTTTTGTGTATCACGGGTGTTTATTCAAACCCGTATATCACGGGTGGTAAACGGGTGTGAATGCACACTCTTTTCTCTAATATAGGGTGGTCGAGATCAGATCCTGGGTGACATTCCCATTAAGTAGGTGTGGGGTGGGCGTTGTCATTCTAATCTTTTGTGTTATCACAGGAATTCATATAGATATATATTACGATTGAAAATCCCTAATACAAGTCGATGACTGAATTCAATGAGGTAAGCCAATATGCTCAACATGGATATAATGACGAATTGAAATACTCTATTTTTCTGCTACGGATCATCATCAGAATGTACCCAACATAAAGTAACTGACTGAGACTGGCGCTAATTATTATAACGACCACCGCGTGTCGTCTGATAATTCACATTGGGTTTTAACAGAGCCGCCGAACAAAGCGTTGAACATTAAATTTTAAAATGGTTACAGTTAGCCTTCATAATACAGATGTCAAATCAACTATTTGTCATGAATATTTGATTAGAATGTATCTGTGATAAATGGAATAGATTTCTGAAAGGGTGTGATTACAGGTTAGGCGTAAGCGTGTTGCTATAAAATTACGGATGCCTTTAAAGAATCAATGAGACTTATTACTATCCGATAGTGATGGGATATATTGAACCTGGTACTTGTCAGAAGCAAAGACTTTCATAGGCTACATCACTACAACCCGGTTGCCCGTTTTGAACCAAGTCCTGACCTGATTAACTCAATGTATACTACAGAAGTGAGATTAGAAGTGACAGTGAACGAGATGGGGAGAAAAACGACCAAATTCTCCATAGATGTGTCTAGGGTTGCATTTAAAACAAACATGTTCAAAACATGTTTCTTTAAAGCCGTGACGCCATGAATATTCAATTGTGACGTCATAGTGGATGGACAATGACAACTGAAAATATAGGTTAATATGGCTCCTTTGACGAATTAGGCTTCCAACCCCTGTCATATAATATACGTACCAAAAAATCTTTAACCAGGACTGCAACGTCATGCAGCAATTTTACTGTCGGCGGTCATCATCATCAGAACCTTCATTCCGCACCACTACATAATATAGCTGTTGAACCGACTATTTCGAGGGTTGAATATCGTATTCGTCGGCTATAGCGGGTGGTAATCGTCCGTAGGCTCATACAACATGTTTCTGGGAAAGTGTTTACACAATTATAGCATAATTATTTACAACCTTAAAATATTTTATTAAAAGGCCTTTGTTTAAAACTGCTTAAAACACGTTTTAAACAAAGTATTTTAAATAACCATTTGTTTTCAATGCAACCCTAGATGTGTCGCTTCATGAACTGTCGATTTTCATTGTATCGCATAAATGTCGGGCCAATATCTACGCTACTGCTACATATACAATTATACATAAAGGAAGACTATATAGGCTATATTAGGCTATCTGATATACTTCTGGATCTCTATATAACTAGGTAGTATTTTAGTGTGTATTCTGAATAAAATGTGACACATACTGTCTGGTTATCTTTATGTATTTCAAACTTATGAATTTCGTTTCACTAGGGACTTTTCCACACTTAGGTGCGAGTCTGAAATGCTTGGGATTCAATTTGTGAAAGATTTTCATTCATGTCAAATCCTCAATCTTTTCGTTTATGCATTTTGCTGGCTATTCAACGGCGACCGCTTAACAGATTGCTTTTCTTCTAAGCACCACTTCGAAAATTGCCTCACGAAATAAGTAATTTGAAACCCGTTAAAAGCTCAGTTTCTAAAATTACGAAATCGGTGAAAATCTGTCTCGTGTTTAAGTGCTCATCAATATTGCAGAAGACAAATCTTTTGTGCGGCACCTCCGATCGCAAGATGCTGCCCAGTGTTTTACGAAGGACAATATTGGATGACAGAATATTTGCGATGTGACAGAGGTCGACTTTATCATTGGTCTTTTGGACCAGGAGGATCGCTGGGCTCTCTCTAACGCCACCAAGCTGTGCATTGGCTGTGAAGCAGTTCCTCGTCCGGCACTGTATGTGTTGAAAATATGAATGAAGCGCAGCATATAAAACTGAATTATTGAAACAGATATAGGGCGCGACAGACGAAACATAAACTGCACTCTGTAATGATATTGTAACAGGTATAGTGTTTATCTGACATGTAAACACTTTGCGTTTCGAGTGTTTCGACCACCCTCATCCGTAGCGAATGTCAGTAAAGCGAGGAATCAAATTTGAAATGTAGGAAATAATTTGTCTGTGTGACATTCGATAGTGTGACTTACTTATAACGAAAAAAAGATCCAGTGCAATATGGTAGTAACGGTACACGATAAGTAGCCTACATAATCGATTGTAAATACCCGAAAACTAAAACACAACATCAGGAAACTATTCCAAGATGCTTTTTGATCACAGATTTCAGGACCTTCAAATGAGAAAGAGAACGGATACATATCAGCCATGGAGAATTAACTGCAGATTTCATTTAATGTAGTGACTGTGATGTGCATTCAGGATGGAATAAAATGTAGGCGTATAGGCGGGTAGGCTTACCATGCGTCCTCTTTTAAGAGGATTAGTCCTCTTTTTTGACCATTTTGAAAGTGTCCTAGGAGGACGCCCTTTTGTCCTCTTTTTTGAGATTTTGTCCTTTTTTTTTTGAAAATTTAGGCAGATTCAGAGCAAATTGCGAGTGATATGCCGCATATTATCACAGAAGTGAAGCTCCGGCGGGTATTTCGGAGTGAAAAACGGTGATTTTAGCTCTGAGCGAAAAGATGACCTTCTTTTTTTTTTTTTTAGTTATCCACCCGGCAATGTGGAGTAAAAAACGTTATTTTGAGCTCTGAGTAGAAGTGATGACCTTTTTTTTTTAGTCATCCACCTGGCAATGTGGAGAGAAAAAGGGTATTATGAGCTCTGAGCGGAAAAGATGACCTTTTTTTTTAGTCAACCGATCACAAAGTGGGAAAAATTAACCGGTTTTTGAGAATTTCACTCCGGTTTTGCAAGTTGCAAATTTCTGAAAAAGTGTCCTCTTTTTTGATTTTCAAAATATGGTAAGCCTAGTATAGGGTAATATCAGAATTGCAAGAAGTGAATTTCGCTTTAACACCTGATGAAGGAGCGGCGCTCCGAAAGCTCGTGTAACTAATAAAGTTATATTCATTCGCAAGTGGACGTTAAAGGTCAACTGCATGTTCGAAAAGACTTTTGCTTATTTCGTAGATTATGTGGTTAGGAATAAGAAAAAAATAATGAAAATGAAAATTACGTGATAGTTTTCAAGTAATTTGAATTACAAATCGAAATTCCGAAAAACGGACCCGAAATCATCCAGCCGTGAAATGACGTCAAGTAGTTGACACAACAAATATCCTTATTATTCCTGTTGGCTGTTAGGTGGGATTCATTGCTTAGATTTGCTGTGGATTTTGGTCATTGACTGAGATCATGAAGGCTGCGAAGGAGATGATTCATAGAGTCAGATGTTATGTCGCGTATGGTTGCTCCAATACGCAATATGCCGTGCCTACAATGTCTTTACATCGCTGCCAAAATCCATCCATATACCGTCAGGCGACCGGACGCCGTCAAGACCAAAAGTGCGGACTTATAGACAACCAAAGGCAGAGACATTTTCAATGATGTATCCGAGATACGCAATGTTGCGGTCGCTGAACTGCCTATGTGATTCTGTGTAAGCTGTCTTCCCTTGAACTTACAGCGCCGCAAAGTCCTATAAGTTTCCCGATGTAAATATACGCGATCTTGAAGTACGGTAGAAAAGTATATTGCTTGAAGTTCCAATTGATCGAATTTCCTTATATCCAAATTATAATACGACACAGTAGTAGCACGAATAAGATATTGTCCCAACAAGATCGGTAAATACAGTGGGGGAACGTCCGGTGGGCCAATTACTATTGACAAACTGTACCCTATCACAGCTATATCCAGAATATTCCCTTAGACCAGACCAGGAAGTATCGTCAAGCCTACGCCATCTAGCGAATACAAGTATGGCTCCTAAATTATTGAACCCCCCAAGATTAACATGAAATGCCTACAGTAACATACCCCCCCAAAAAAGTTATAAAATGACAAAGAACTTTTTTGCAAATTAAGTAAAACATTAGTCCATTAGTGGCTCCTCGTCGGTGGAATCCTCGGTAACTTCCTCTGCAGCGAGAAGCACGACCAATTTGTGGATAGGTCGCTCCAAAAACTGCACATCGTTGATTCTTCTTCCGTACTGATCAATAGTACGGTCGGCGATGCGTATCTTAGCCTTTCGCACCAGCCCATCTGTCGAATTCGAAACCGAGTGTACGATTCCCAATTTCCAAGAGTTTCGCGGAAGGTCATCATCATGAACGATAACAATATCTCCCACTCGAACATTTC
Organism: Botryllus schlosseri; assembly: GCF_051294905.1. Classification (NCBI taxonomy): domain Eukaryota; kingdom Metazoa; phylum Chordata; class Ascidiacea; order Stolidobranchia; family Styelidae; genus Botryllus; species Botryllus schlosseri. The sequence continues at coordinate 29,245,007 of NC_137239.1, read as the reverse complement.
GACTAACTTTGCTCCATTTAGTGCGTTGTTGCATGCCAGGTAAAAACTCCCTTCTCCATCTGAACCAAAATTGATTCACAGCGTATTGGGTTCTTCTCCAGCGCCTTCTTGCATAGAGATCTGGCTTGCCAAATTCCCCTGGAGGTGACAACAAAATTTTTGGTTTCATCGTTAACAGATGATTTGGTGTCAATGGTTCTGGCGCATTGACATCACCCAAATTGATAACAGTTAGTGGTCTTGAATTTACCACATTTTCCACTTCTGCGAAAAAGGTTCTGAGTGATTCATCATCCAAATGTGAACCTATTTGACAAAGCAATGGTTCCAAAACACGACGCACCGTAAGAATTTGGCGTTCGACATTCCCATTCATATGACTAGCTTTGGCACGTGAAAGTTGAATTCTATCAGATCACAATTTTCAGACAATAGATAATCTCTGACCTTTTTCTGATTCATCTCACCCATCGCCTTTTGGAAAGCATTCTTTCCCCCAATGATGTTGCTTCCGCAATCACTCAACAGTGATTTTATCGGTCCTCTCCTTGCAAGAAATCTTCTCAATGCATTAATAAATGAATCCAAGTCCATAGAGTTTGTTGTCTCCAAGTGTATAGCTCTGGATGACAAACAAGAGAAAATAACTCCGTACCTTTTCAATACGGATCGCCTTTCTTTGATTTCAAATGGCCCGAAGAAATCGCACGAGCAAAATGTGAATGGACCTTGCTCAGCCATTCTCGACTCTGGTAATTCGCACATCTTTTGTGCCGATAATGGTTTCCGTAATTTCCGACAAGTTATGCATTGGTGGATGTGCTGAGAGACAGCGCTCACACCACCTATAATCCAATATCCATGTTGACGTATCTCATTGTGCGTGATTCCACGTCCCATATGATTGACCTTTCCATGAAAATGGCGAATAATCAAGTCCGTTACGTGAGATTTCCGAGGCAGCAAAATTGGATTCTTTACTTCAGAAGACAAAGAGCTATTACGGATTCTTCCGCCAACTCTTATCAAGCCATCTCTGTCCACAAATGGATCTAGTTTGTACAAAGGACTGCCTTTCTTTACAGAAGAACTCTTCGACTTTGATGCAGGATCAAGACGTTCCATGTCATCAGGAAAGAATTCACTCTGTAAGTCTTTCAAGATGATCCTTTCTGCTACTGATAACCTTTCAATAGTGAGAGAACTGTTTATGGGCAAACCCTTCAATCTGTCTTTGAATTGCAGGCAGTTTGCAACAGCCCGTTTTGCCTTGAACCACGACGAAAACTGTTTCAAGTTTGTATTCCAAGATTTAGATCCCGAATTTTCATTGGAAGTTGTACTGAGTGACACAGCCTTTCTGACTTCCACATCTACCAAGTCATCCACAGCTTCGCCTGATGGATGAGCGTCCTTTGGTATTTCAAATCTTCCCTCTTTCCACAAGAATTGCGGTCCATCCCACCATAACGAAAGTGATAAAAGTTTTTCCAGCGACGTACCTCTGCTTGCAATGTCACTTGGATTATCATGTCCTGCCACATGCATCCATGCAGAAGAGTCTGTCAAATCATGTATCAGTTGAACTCTGTTTGCCACGAAAACATGAAATCGCCTCGCTACGTTATTTATATATCCCAAAACAACATTGCTGTCAGTCCAAAAATACTCTTTCAAATTTTCATACCGCAACTCTGTGTTGAGAAATTTGCTCATCTTGGCTGATACCACAGCCGCAGTCAGTTCCATCCTAGGAATTGACACTTGCTTCAAGGGTGCAACTCTCGATTTTGACATAATGAGAGTGCAATGCACTTTTCCTTTATCATCAACCAAGCGGAGATATGAGCATTGCCCGTATCCATACTCACATGCGTCGGAAAAATGGTGAAGCTCCACTTCCTCAACGGTGCCGAATTCATCAGGTTTCACACATCTTTTGATTTGAATTTTATCCAAATTGTTCAAATCATTTAACCAATCTTCCCATCTACGAGCATAACTTTCTGGTAGCGCAGTGTCCCAATCAAGTTTCATTTTGCACAATTCTTGCAATAATACCTTTCCAACCAGCAGAACAGGGGCTAGAAAACCCATCGGATCAAAGATAGACGATACGACACTCAATACCCAGCAAACACAAAACTTATTAAAGATATTTTTTAAACATCTTCCATGAGTTCAAAAGATGTCCTTCAATGAAGTGCAAAATATATACATTTGTCGACAGAAATGGATATATATAAGATGTCCTGTAGGACATCCTCAAAGATATCCTGATAGACATCCTCAAAGATATCCTGATAAACATCCTCAACGATATCCTATAAGATATTTTTTGTACAATTCGACCCTGTGTGACCCTGAACCATGGTTGGCTAAACCTGCTATATGCTGCACTTCACACATGAACGAATACGAATCCTCAGTTTTACAAATCATGTATGGCTTTTTGTTCTGTATTGCACCAGTTCAAAATACTAAAACATGCATTTGACTAGACCTGGACGAAAAATTGGAATAAAAATGGATGAAGAATGCAGGTAAAATAATAGTCCCTGACATAACATACGTTAGCAAGAAGTAGGCCTTTTTGTTCAGAAGGAAAACTAATTGCCAATTTTAAAAATCAGCATGTATATTAGGGTTGTTCAAAAAATAACTTTTTTTTCCAAATCGCACTCGCCTAGTGACTAAATCGTCAGGTTGTCCAAGAAAACGATGCACACCAAATTTGACTCAATTCCAACCAGTAACGGCCGTGCAATCTTGAATTGAAATTTTAAAATTATTATTAAAAATAAAAAAATAAAAATTCTCAAATTTTTCTGTCAACCCCATGAAATTGTTGAGCTGTCTTCAAAGACGATGCAAAACAAATTTGAGTCAATTTCGGCTGGTAGAAGCGGAACCATTTGAGTTTTTCGTTGATAATTCCACAAAATTTCAATTCAAGATTGCACGGCCGTTACTGGTTGGAATTGAGTCAAATTTGGTGTGCATCGTTTTCTTGGACAACCTGACGATTTAGTCAGTAGGCGAGTGAGATTTGGAAAAAAAAGTTTTTTTTGAACAACCCTAATGTATATGGCTTTCTGTTCTGTATGAAATCAGTACAAAACACGAAAAAAACATGGATGAAGAAAATACGTTAGCAAGAATTAGGCCTTGATACAGAACTGTGCAATCACTTCAGCCAATACTTCTGCCTCCTCCAGTCTTGCTTATGTTTTCTCCTTTATCGTCGTCCTATAACATAAATGAATTGATTACTTTGATTGATTAGCAGTAGAGCAATAGTCATTATATGTGTTTGTTTGTGAGAGTAATGCGGGACGGTCATGTCAAGTCACATTCATCCAAGGATTCCGAACCGTCTTTAGGAAGTCACGACGAACTTGGTGGAGTGTGACAGCCAAGTCAAACTTTACCATCTACTTCGACGACATTGTCGATTTAACTCTGCGCGCCAAATTTGGCTTAATTCCAACATATAGAAGCCAATAAACCAGGGGTTCTCAGCCATCTTTTGGGCGTGGCCCATTTTCGGGTTTGAAAATGTTCTTGAGACCCATCTCTTACCACAGAGTAGCGTCGTAGTCCTTTTCAATGTGTGGTAATCGCCATCACCAATTTGCATATTTCTCTATTATAAGCACCTTTTTATCTTACTAATCATATTTAAATGTAGACCTACAGGGACAAAAAATTGCGCAAAGCACGACAAAAATCTACTTCAACAAACGACCAACAAAGTAATTTTGGGTTCAGTCGAGCTCCCCTAATTGGGTGTTTGGAGTGTGACGGCCCTGGAAGATCGTATAACTCATCGTTATCGTTCTGGGCCAGCTTCAAACATCTCTTTGGTGAACGGGATACTGTAGCTAGCTGTAAAATGTACCTAATATATATACCAGCGAAGTTTCAAATCCCTAATTTTGTATCTCAATGATTTGACTTCTACACGTTGGAATTGAGCCATATTTGCCATGCATCTTGTTCGCCACCGAAATAGCCGACCCAATGCTCCCTCTAATTTTTGACGAGTCTGCACACACTCACCAACTCACAGTAGTGCATAACGACTAAAAAAAATGACATCACTTCAGATTTTTTCTGTGCGCAGAGACCAACTAAGCACTGTGCAATTGCGCACGTGCGCAGTGCAGCTTAGAGGGAACATGGGTCAGGCAATAGCAATCTGAGCCCCCCACGCGGTACGAATGCGACCAGTTGAGGATGAGCTTGCTTCCCGTGTAGAAATGTGAATTGAAAGGAGTTTGAAATGAGTGACGGAATATTGGCAAAAAAGTTTTGGAGACATTGGTTCGTGGTTCCACCGCTAAATCTGAGCAAGTGTAACGAGATGATCAAAAATTTATGCAAGCAAGACCAACAATTTTGACAAAATTAAATGACTATAAATTTTTTTTAAATTATATCACGTCAAAGTTTGGGAACCACTGGTATAGTGTTCTGAAGATGAATGGAAGCGGCCCTGGAGGTAGCAACGATTCACTTACTGTCAAATGATATGATAAAGAACGCAGCTGTCACACAGACGTCAGATTCATAAACAAAATTACCTTGCAAGCTCCAATAACAGTTAGAAATCGTCCCACTTTGGTTGTAATTGTTGTACTCTCGGCCGTAGGATGAGCCACTTTACATGCTCCTTCAAAGATAATATAAGTAGATCAGGGGCTGCATTACAAAACAATGCGGCAAATCGGAATCTCCGCCAGCGGTAACAATCTCTCTCGAATGTGATCACCCCATAGTGTCAAAATTGGTATTTCAAAACATTCCAGACTCAACACCGAGTTGCGCAATCAACGCACTTGTTTGTGATTTTGCCATGTCGGCAATGTCAGTGGAAGATGACTTCAAACGAGGGCTTATAAGGCTGTGTGGTCAGCAACGATTTGCAATTTAGCTGCGATGATCTTTCACAAGAAGGGAAAGCAAAATACTTTAACTCTGTATAAATGCTCTCGATTGTAATATCAGTAACAACTTACGTGTAATAGTCTTGTAAAGAGTAAAATTTTGAAAACTTCTTTTTTGTCCATTTTTGCTTCTTTGACCTTTTAGGCTGAACAATTGCCACACATCTTTTACAGATATGCTTGTCATGATATTTCTGACCGTTGAAGCCAATTGTTCACCGTGAAGTCCTTTCAAAGCAGATATCTGTAGTACAAAATACAAATGGCTCTGCCTTACGATAGTGGTGTGTACCAGAATGAAAAATAACTAGATCAGCCCAAAAAATAAGTAGGGTTTCGATATTTTTCGAATTCACTAATATAGCATCAATTCATCATGGCAAAGTACATGCATAAATGACGATTATACCCCCAAACCCCCCTCTGGCTACGCGCCTGCATAAACATCAAATAACTTGATGGAACGTTGATCTTGACGAGAGGTTAGATCAGGGTGGGCAACTTCTCCAGTCGGCAGGCCGGATATAGGAAAATTAAGTACTTGGGCACCGGATTGCTGAATCGATGCATTATTCGTCCATTTATCTACAAGGAATATATCGTATCTAATGAATGTATTTTAACGACAGCAATGTCACTTCAAAGCCATTTCTCGCCGATAATGGAGAATACAATGTGGATTTGAGAATAACATTGTCATGTAGGCAATCTCGATACTGAATTCATGCGGCCTGCGTCCTCTACCAAATTCAAAAAGTGGCCTACAACCCATTTTGAGTTGGCGCCCCTGGCATAAGCGGTGCCTTACAAAAACCTAGAAGTGTGCCGTGCTACAAGTCGGCGGTTACGGACTCAAAAATAGGAAATATCAGCCTGCTGACCATTGAAGTCGACAAAAATCATGATTACCACACACAGACCACATTAGGTTTGATTGCATCGTCAATGCCGATAATGCAAGTCTTCTCGCTTCAACGAACTTACGCGTAAGCTCCACTCTCGCAACGCTGCGCATACACGTATAATATAATAACATAGTCACTAAAATTTGACGTAGTAAGGAATTAGTGGGGAATCTCGGCAAACTGGGGCGGGGCATTATCATGTAGGACAGAAAACTGTCGGCGGGCCGGACAAAATCACTTCACGGGCCGTATGCTGCCTGCCCCTGGGTTAGATAATCCGGCTAAGTTTGCTCTAATCGACAAAATCATACCAGTTCAGATTTCTTGCAATCGCCGTCAGTCAAGTTCTTTTCCAGTTGTTCCAGCTGAGATACGGTTTGACAGGGGTTTTCAATAAGATCTTCAAGCAAGATTGGGGCTGTTGTACTGTGTTTATTTTTTGAGTCGTCGATGATGTGACCTTTACTTAGATCCATCATCTGGTTCATCTGCTTGGAGCAGAGGTCCATCATCTGGTTCATCTGCAACTTGATGTCTTTGATGTCTTTACGCATCAGAGAAATATATAGAGTGGTCACTGTGTGCAGATGTTGGAGTTGATGAAGAACATGGAGGAGCTAAAAAATTATTTGAATTCAAGAAAACTGGATTGATCATATGCGATAAACTTACCATTACTTTGTGATAGGCCTTGTTGTTGACAGTCAGAATTTTGCAGTTCAACATTGCTTACAAATGAAGGATCGTCTGGAAAATAGAGCGACTCTATTGCTTAAATTCGAGAATGAATCAAAGTGTTAGGAGCTTACTGCATTGGTTGATTCCCTGCAACTGGCCGCCACATTCAATGTTGGGATCATGCTGTTCTTGAACACTCTCCTCACTTGATGATGGCAAACTTGCATTTGAAGCATCATTAACAAGAGCACTTTTGCTTGTCACACTTCTCGCCAGAATCAGGAGGTGACCGCACTCTTGGAGTTGGTATAGGCATGCCTTGTGTCTGAATACTTGGGTTACGTATTTTCTTTGAAGGAACAGCATCATCTACAAAGTATGAAAGTTATACATATGTCACTTCTGCGTATAACATATTAGGCAGAATAACAGTGTAGGCTATACCTTGATTATCAGATGACATGGACTTGCCTAAAAATCTTTTGGCGGCTGACGTTTTCGGTTAGGCCGTTGTAGGTCCTTATGAAGCGGAGGGCAAGCTACTATTGTCTGCAACTGCCCTCACATCACGAAAGGCCTTGACCCATAAATCTAAAACAGATGGATAAGATAGATGGTAAGTTTCCAGATTTATCAAACTACTGGATTTGTAAACAGCGCAACTAGATCTAGAATTACTCAAATTTGAAAACTCGCACAAACTTGAAAAAACGATATTGTATCGCACACGCAAACATAGAACTGCTAATGAAATACTGTACGCAAGTAACTATATATATAGCTTAGTGGTTCCCAACCTTTTTCGGTGTCAGGGCCAAATTTAGAATTTCAGAGTATATAGTTGGGGCCGCACGAATTCGTGACTGCTTTAGATCAATAAAAAGTTCACAAAATAGAGTAAAATCGAGGAGAACTGCTGCTGGGTTTTGCCTCAGCGTATTCAACCGTGAGTCACGTGTTGTACATCTATTCGTAGATTAGTTATCAATACCTATATACAGTAGTGACATAACGTTAGCACTCTACTCAGAACTTTTCTGCAATCCTAATTAACAACTCCTGACTCCAAGCTAAGCAAGTGAATTTTATAAATATAAATTTTATATCATAAATCGATTTCTTTAAATTTTTGTGGGGGACGCAAGACGGCTAGCTCGAGGCCGCGGTTGGGAATCACTGGTATAGCTACATGCTACAGTCTCATTTTTGTCATGATTCAAGTCATCCCAACACTGGTACTGAGTAACGGTAAACCTTCACAAATTATGAGTTGACTTACCGGATGAGCATTTGATACGTATTTTGTACAGAGTCCAATTGCCCGTGTCATATTTCACTTGACGATGATGAAACGATCCGTCCCGTCAAATCGGCAGTTCTAGCTCGCTTGAACCGTAGCCACTCTTTCTGGTATTGCCTACGTCTGTGCTTCCCCCGTCTTATTTTATATCTGGGCATTACCACGTTGTAGGTGAGCTCCCACTACACTATTATAGACAAAAGTACAAGAACATTCGATCACAATGAATGATTTTAGCGACCACCATCTGATGATATTATATAATCCAGCACTGTCACAATAACTTATACGATATTCGCAAAAGTGCAAACCAAGTTCTATACTTTGTGACATTATACCTCACTATATACCTATGTTTCGTATCAAGCATATATAAATTACCATCTACAGTTCAGTTTTCAGTAATCCTCTGAAGGAATATGGTTGGTTGAGCCTTAATTTACCACGATTAATTCCAGAACGCAACTAAACCTAACATATGACTGCGTAGCTGTAAGCCTCCATTACGAGAGCGCTTCGTCTCGTCTGACAGTATTTCGCGCCGAAACTTATGTGAACTCGCAAGGGAGAAATGGCCTCTCGTTTACACTCCGGATCAGAAGCCGGAGTCGTAGCAGGATTTCAGCAGGACTGGATGCGGATTCTGAATTTATTTCGACAGTCGGATTTTGGCAACATTCTTAATTATAATCTTAAATACGACATCATGATTTTGGCAGAATTTTTTTGGACGCAGAACCGGAAATTCTCCAGTCGGATTCTGCGGACTTTCAAATTTCCTTCCAAAATTTGGGAACCGACCAATTCCAATCAAATACAACCCAACCACCGAAAGCAGCGGAGGTGGCGGAGCGCGAGGATGCGGGCTAATATGATATTTAATTTTAGTCTGCAAAATTGCAAGAAAGAGCGTGACACTAGGTGGAACATACGGTAGTGACACAGGTGATTAATCGCCCCATGAGAGTAAAAGTTCAATATAATCTACTGTACATTTATAAACACCACTCTACCATAGTAGGAAGCAATAATCGAATTTGATATTCCTAACAAATATATTTTCAGCATTCGACAAAATTTGGCCAAGAAAAGTTGTGGTTCAGCACAAGGTATGCACATAGCAATTTACAACGTAGCTACGTTACAAATTGCTATGGTATGCACAGGATATGATTTGGACTTGACTGGACAAGAACTAGATATATTTAAGCCGTGCTTCAGCACAAGGTATGGACAAGATATGATTTGGACTTGACTGGACAAGAACAAGATATATTTAAGCCGTGCTTCAGCACAAGGTATGGACAAGATATGATTTGGACTTGACTGGACAAGAACAAGATATATTGATGTCGTGCTTCAGCACACAAGGTATGGACAAGATATGATTTGGACTTGACTGGACCAGAAAAAGATATAGTTAATTCGTGCTTCAGCATAAGGTATGGACAAGATACGATTTGGACTTGACTGGACAAGAACAAGATATATTTAAGTCGTGCTTCAGCACAAGGTTTGCACAAAGATATGATTTGAACATGACTGGAGATGAAAAAGATATATTTAAGTCGTGCTTCAGCACAAAGCATGCACAAGATATCATTTGAACCTGGCTGGACAAGAAAAAGATATCCTGACAGGTTCAAAAGACATCTAGTGTTTGCTGGGTACTGTTCGTCTTGTTACTGGTTTATCCACCAATTCCCTGTGGAACCGAAACACATCCAATGATGGATTCCATAAAATTCCCAAAGACCTCTCTGTCAACGATGACATAGTATCGAAGTCAATGTCCTGCAATCCCTTCGCCCTTTCCGATTTATCAATCGATTCCAATACTTGCATTTTGTTCGACACAAATTTATGCAGTCTCAATCCAGCCTTTCCACATATACCCACGCTGTTTTTCACCAATTCAACAGCTTCATCCACATTTTCTACCGAGGTTAATCCATCATCCACGTAGAAATTGGATCGAACAAATTCTGCAGCCTTTGAGCCGAACTCTTGCTCTCCATCATCAGCGGCCAACTTCATGCCATACATGGCCGCGCCTGGCGATGAGACACTTCCAAAGGGAAATACCTTCATACGATACTCTAAAAGTTCCCTTGAAATATCTCCATCTTTCCACCACAGAAATCTCAGCATATCACGATCCTTTTCATTGACATAAAATTGAAAAAACATTTTTTCAATGTCCGCCATGATGGCTACTTCGTTCTTTCTGAATCTCAACAAGATTCCAGTCGTATTGTCCATCAAATTTGGTCCACTCAATAGTACGTCATTAATGCACAGACCACCGTACTTGGCACTCATATCATTTACAATACGAAGACTTCCTTTCTTGTTATGAAAAACAGGAGAATGAGGTATGTAGTTGATACGACCATTCTTTAAATCAAGTATGTCTTCTGGAACCTTTTCCGCATACTTTTCAATAGTCAGATTCATTTGATCCTTATACTCCTCATGAAGATTCTGGTTTTTACTCAATCTTCTTTTGACCTGCTCCGCTCTTTTCGCAGCCAAAGCTCTGTTGTTTGGCACTCTAACATTGTCGTATTTCAATGGCAGAGGGAATTCGTAATGCCCATCCTCTCTCCTTGCAACACCTTTTGAGAGGATGTCCATAAAACGCTTGTCCTCAACCGACAAAGAAGCTTCCAAATTCCTATGTTCGATGAAATCCATTTCTAGCAAATGATTGATATTCTGTGGACACATAACTTCCTTCGCCTTTGACATGTATACAAAGGCGGTATTCCCGTCAGCAACAACTTCTGAAGTTCCAAAGCCTTCTTCCATTTGTGCATCTCTCACAAAAGTATGATGCGATACCACGCTAGGTGATTCACCCGTCAAGTCTTTACAAACATTACCAACGATTCCCCAACCAAACATAGATAGTTGACCATATGGATCCGAATCACCACCGGCTACAATCTCACGAGGACGTAACGCGTTGGGAACATCAGCACCAATTAATATTCCAACCTTCATAGATGGGTCGTAGGGCATAATTTTATCCGCAATGCTCCGAAGATGAGCCCACTCTCTTGCAACCTGAGGTTTGGGGATTTGTGAAATTTCAACTGGAATTTCTGCTCTTGTGTACACTTGAGGAATAGTGACAGAAGAAGTTTCATCGATACTTGAAACTATAATTCCAGTGATCCTGCTTGAGTTAATGACTGCACCAGATTTGTACAATGTGGACATCTGCAACTTAGTATTGACAGATTCCAGTCCTAAACTTTCCTTCAGATCATCAACCATGAAAGTCCGATTACATTGACCATCTAGCGCACAATAACATTTGACCTTCTTGGATGGATTGGCAGCAGTACTCACATAAACCGGAACGATCATAGTATTTTGCTTACCTCCCTTCTGTCCTTCCTTGGAGCACACTTGCGTACATTTCGAGTCCACCTCATCAGTTTCTATATGCAGCGATGTCATATGCCTCCTTTTACATATCCTGCAAGTTATTCTTGCTGTGCAGAACTTGGCCATGTGGTCTTGCGATGAGCCACAACCAAAACATAGTCCTCGTTTCATTATAAATTCCCGTTTCTCCATATGGGATAGCTTTCCAAAGCCTTCACAATCATCAATGTGATGTAGTTCTTCACAAAAATAACACTATGTCCTTGTAGCACTCGTGTCGTCCTGACATTCTGTCGAGAACGATGTGACCTTAAATTTTCCTTTATAAGAGTCTTTATAGCTCACTACTTCAGGAGAGCCAATTTTCCCTTTATCATTTGGCGAATCCAGATCATCCAATTCTGGAATATTCATCTTTTCGGCACAGACATCGACAAATCCTGCCACTTCTTTCAATGGTGGATATGACGCCTCACCATATTTACTTTGCCATTTGTAAACTTCATCCCGCCATTTACCTCTCAGAAATTGCGGTAGTTTTCCAATGATTTTATTACTCTCAATGGCATAGTTCAAAACACCAAGCGCAGGTATTTTCTGCTCAGCTGCCGCTATTTGATCCAAAAAGTCTGCAAATTTTCTTAGACCAATCCCATCTTTGACATTGATTTTTGGCCAAGAGGATAGTCGATTCAAAAATGCATTTCCAATTACATTGTCGTTGCCGTATCTAGTTTTCAATCTCTTACGTGCTCTTTCATAGGCATCTCTATTCTGCAAGAGCAGTAAACCCTTTATCATTTCCTTAGGCTCACCAGATAGATGCGACTCTAGATAGTTCAAGAGCTCATGCACATTGCATGTCTTCGATTGAATCAATGCATCAAACGAAGTTTCCCAGGCTAAATATTCAAGAATATTGCCATCAAAAACACCAACCTTAATTTCTGGTAGACCACAGGATCGTGCCAACATAGCATTCGAAACAGCCAATTCCTTCAAAACCTGATCCAGATTTGCATTAACATGATATATCCCATGAGCACCATCGTTATTAGGAGCTCTATCCATTACATTTTCGGTGTTATCCAGTACACTACTCGGTTTCGACTTCCGCCCTCTATCCATTAGCCTTTGTATGTCTCGTTGATTCTGAGCCGACAGGTCCTTCATCTTCTGCTCGTAGTCTCGTTGGTTCTGTTCAAGCAGCAGAGCAGTCTCTCTATCAGGAGAGTTTGAATCTTCTAGTACAACAAGCCTATTTCGTCTCGCAGTGGGCTCAGAGAACTTAGCCTTCGTTTCGCCATTGTACTCATCCAAATAATCCTTTGCGTTGTAGCCAGTCTCTTCTACCCGATCTTGTATATCCTTGAATGAACAAGAAATTGCTTCCGATTCCTCTGGCCTAAGACGAGGCTCAAGATCAATCCAAAAATCTTGTAGTAGAGCAAACTTCTTTCGCATATCTAAATATGCTTTTGAAACATATTCCCGACCGTCCCGTGACTCTAGTAGGTCATTCAAACATTTGCACTGTCGCAATACCTCTTTGACATGGAAGTCAAACTCTTGCTTCATGTTTTCAATATAAGCGGAGGTTCCTCTAGTTCTCCTGTCCGATATCACGGTGTGGCCATGCTTGTAATCCTCGGCCATGATTCTATTAGGATCCGAATCTACGTTATCTTCACCCACCAAAGTAGAATTCCTTGAATTAGTACCATTTCGGCCACCACCTGAAGCCTTTCCAGACTTCTTCTTATTTCTTCCAGGAGTCATTATGAAACCAGAGTACACCAACTTAGTGTTTTCTTCAACAGAAGTGTGTCCTTTTCTCCAATATTAGTATAAATGAAGCAAGTCCTATTACCGGCACCAATCCACACAGTATGGAATTGTCCTTTCCTTATGTACCGATAGCCGTCCTGTCCTTTGTTTAGTTCCGCTTCCAGGCGTTGCACTGTATATTCCAATACTCCACAAACGGACCTTTGATCGTATTTACTCCACGACCGGACCTTTAGCTGTATTTACTGTTGCGGTCGCTGAACTGCCTATGTGATTCTGTGTAAGCTGTCTTCCCTTGAACTTACAGCGCCGCAAAGTCCTATAAGTTTCCCGATGTAAATATACGCGATCTTGAAGTACGGTAGAAAAGTATATTGCTTGAAGTTCCAATTGATCGAATTTCCTTATATCCAAATTATAATACGACACAGTAGTAGCACGAATAAGATATTGTCCCAACAAGATCGGTAAATACAGTGGGGGAACGTCCGGTGGGCCAATTACTATTGACAAACTGTACCCTATCACAGCTATATCCAGAATATTCCCTTAGACCAGACCAGGAAGTATCGTCAAGCCTACGCCATCTAGCGAATACAAGTATGGCTCCTAAATTATTGAACCCCCCAAGATTAACATGAAATGCCTACAGTAACACGCAACGCGCAATAAAGTTGACTGCTGACCACGGAAACTCTCACACGTAGTGCCGACGTACTGCAGTAGTGCCGTTCATACTTTATTTTCACTCACCAGTGAAATTGTGGTAATGGCTGAGGAACGCACTACTAAAGCTATACAAGGTGTCCAAAATCGGTAAGTGAAAATGTACTGTGTCATCTAGTATTGTAAGAGTGTAACTAACCGTTTATAGTAGTATTGACTGTGGTACGGTAGTCATCAAAGTATAGTTATTGTTTACACTCATGTGCATGTGCAAATAACTGAAATAAGTATGCCTTGAAAAACTTTGAGTAGAAGTGTACGTAGTCTGAAATAAAGCCACTTGAAAATCAATCAAGCAAAAAGATGTATAAAGGCATTAGTTAATAGGAGTCTGCAACCTGCTGACTTCATATGATCTATAATGACTATGTCGCAGACCTGATTTTAATGGAAGAGTTGCTATTACTTTTGAAAATGAACTTCTGTTTGTGTACATATGTAGTCATATAATCATATTAGTTACTTAAGTTACTGAATGAGGAGTGTCAGATATCAGTGACCAAACCTCTCAACATATTGACAGCTCAGTAAAAGATGAAAACGTATCACTATCACCATAACAGTCTAAAAGTTAGGTAGGATGCAGTTGGCAATCCTTCATTTTTATGATACTTCGGAACAGCATTTGGTATACTGCCTTTGATTCGGCTTTGTTATAAAACTCTGCAATGTTTTTACACCTGCTCTAGATTCCTGCAATGAAGAAGTTGACGCATGCATTCAAGCAAGACCAGATACGGCGGTGTCGACCAAGTCTATTGCGATGGCTCATCCTCATTCAACTAGCAGCATCGTGAAAATTAGTTGAAGCTATTGCTGGACAAAAGAAGCTATTGTTGGACACAAAACTCTATATTTCTCTCCCTGACACAGTTGTACTGTTGATGGATTGGTTATGTTGCATTTATTATTTTCAATACAATTATTCCTTCGCGAAGCATTGCAAAATTGAAATCCTTTGAAAGTACTAGATGTGAATCTTGATCGGATGCACGGACAGGATTTCTCGTTGGTTTGTGTTGCAGAATCCCAATGGCCGGCAAACGAAATTTCCGTACACAGTTTTTCTCAGCTTCCTGAAAAGCATAATTGTTGTGTTATAAAACTGGTAATTACTTGGCACCCGACTCAACGTTTCATGTGAATGAGACTCATTCGCTCATGCATCGAACTAGATAGTATAATTAGACATCTTCAATACTGATTGAAATGCTGTGATGCACTAATAATTCGTTAGTTGCTGTCCCGCTAGTAGTTTGCATAAGTTGGCAATAACCTCTATCCTGTAATTGATAATACCAAGATTAATAACTGAAACGAGGTACTCCACCAAATTACACATACCGGTGTATTTCATTTGGTCTAGACAAGCGGCTTAAGCCGAACAAGCTAGGCTGATCATACTATATATTACTAACCTGGTTACTGGTTATTCATCAATAATCATACTCAAACGACCCCTCGTTTTCGGAGCAGCAAGGAGTTCCACTGATATGGGATTGAGCACATCAACACTTGATACGTGTCCAGTTTAAACATTACTTTCGTAAGTAAGGGCAAAAAGCATAGCCTACTTACATTCGTCATCTGAGTACTCGGACTCACTTGGTGCATCCATTACAAGCGAAACCGCGATAACTAACTAATATAATCGCCCTGCTACTGCAAAAGCACCAGCCCTATAGCATACATCCGCAGTGGCCAGAAGAGATGTCAACTACATGACGTCACAATGAACATTTCACTTTTTCTGTAAACATACCAATATTGGGACTTTCAGTCCAAATTACGGCAATTTCCGATTAGTTTGAAATACGGAAAGTCGGCAATTTCGGTATGAAAAAATATTCTGAACATGATTAGGCGAAGTTGTCTTTAAGATGCAGTTGACCTTTAAATAGAGTGTGAAAGCTACCAAGGTCCTACGTTTATATGTACCGTCTGCTATCGGCGCAACAAAGCAGAGGTAAATTGTGACGTCACTAAATGCATCATTTCATGCTTGGCTGCTGTTTAGCATTTCGCGCCATTCGTTTTGTTTATTTCTCCAATAGCGTAGGAGGATGTTAGGTAGAAGGACTGTCAGTACAGCAATTTACTGCGTAGCTACGTTGTAAATTGCTATGATGTTAGGGTGTCTAAGAATCTCTATTCCAGATGTTCTCCTGGGAAGTAATTCAGAGTCCCGGCCAGCCTCAAATGGAACTAAGGCTTCTGGTTTGCACCGCTGGTATCTTTGAAGGCTAAAAACAGTCGTGCTCTGTTTAACCTTTTTGACACACGGATATAAATAACGTGATGGGACCGCACATAGACTCTTACGAAATTACAATGCCCGTCATCTTATTAATAAGTAGTAACGGCGATGGCGAGACTTATTGAAATTCTATATCGGACATCCATAACTAGAGCCCGTCCGATGTCAAATTTTGGAGTCAATACCTGTAAAACCGATAGCTATCTAACCAACCTCAATATATGCAGCCGATAACAAAGATAGCTAAAAAAGACTATCTTCAAAATCCCAGAGCTTTATATTGCCATTGCCATCCTTGTGGACATGAAATTAACTACTATACTTGTAGTCAGAGGTACTGTACGGTACACGATTTTTCTATTTATTGAATATATTTTGTCAACAATATTCACATGCAAAGTCGGCATAAATGTATATTTTAGTGTTGTTGACCCTTGTTAGATGGTTCATTATAATGTCTTTTTCTGCGGCATCTTGTTTTGTTATTTTGCACATGTGCAGGTTTAATAATGGCTAAACCAAGGACACCAAAGTATATTTACGGCTTACTGGAATCTCCAATGACTTCGTATTTCTCAAGCAGCGGTAACGAGCTTGCAACAACCCATTCTGTTATTGAAACCGGTTCTCAAAACGATGGAAATACCTCTAGCAGCATCTCTGGCGCAAAAATTCCGTCTACAAATGCATTCCGCACAAATGTTGCAGGTGGGTACAAAACATTACTCTTCGAAACCGTCATAAACACAGTAAGGGCTGTAATGACTTGTGTCACAATTTTTCGGTGACTCGACATGTCAATTTGTGTATTGACTTGACTTGACCCGGGTCATTTTTTTGATGTACAAAAAAAATTAATTTGAACTTCGGCCAATTTGTGTATTGAATCGACTTGACCCGCGTCATTTTTAAAAATATGGAAAATGACTCGATTTTACTGCGGCCAATTTGTGTGTTGTCTCGACTTGTACTCCAGTCATTGCGCATGACTCTACCAAGTCATACGACTCGAGACTCGGACGTCCAAGGCAAGCGTTTCATTGTAACTTTAACCAATAGTAGTGAGTTATCACATTATAGGTAATTCGACTACCAGTAGTGATACTTTTAAAATAGGGCCAGAAATGAGAAAAATTTCTATATTATGAATGCGAGGTATTTTATATCACCCAAGCAGAGCTCTAAAAAAGTGCCTAGAACAGGACTCAAACTCGAAACTAAACAGTGACAATCACTTGGACTCGGGCTCGAGTCATGACACTATGACTCGGACTCTACCCTTTGCAACCTGACTTAAACTCGGACTTGACTCAGTGGTGAATTAACAATGACTTGAGTCAAAACTATACAAGTAAGATTGACTTGTGACTCGGAACCTTGTGACTTGGTTTCAACCCTGTAAAGCAGATCAATCACATTTCAGCGCCATCCCCAGATGTGACAAATATTTCACATATCAGTTCGATCGCCGGTGGGCAACGGGCGCAGAGCACTGAAAGAACATACACTTCTGACACCATCTTTGCATCTGGCGAGGATAGCACACACGATATCACATTGCAACATGGAACACCGAGAACTACCATTGGAGCCGGCGGAAGCACATCTCATGGTTTGCTGAAATATGAGCCATCTAAAAATAGTACATTGAGTTTAAGGGATCCTGATTATTCGAAATTTCATGGCGGTGATGTCATATTTTATGATACGTTTTTTGATATACATTGTTGTTTCCAATTCTCCACTAGTTGCTGAAGAATAGATCTACCCCAGACGAGTGTCAGCCAAAATTATTGGCACTTCTTCGTTATTCCCCACACATCTAGAAGTGATCACCAAGAAACCAATAAATGATTCCCATGAACATGTGAAAATTTCTTAACGTCAAAATATATTGTTTTTCGCGCCGGCATTAAGGCTGGGGGAATATTAGGGTCAGGTTGGAGATATTAGGGTTGGGGAAAGGGGTTAGGATATTAACCCACCCTAATATCCCCTTTCCTAATATCTCCTTCCCCATCCCTAATATCTCCAGACCCTAATCTTAGGATATCCTAACCCCAACCCATCCTAATATCCCCCTCCCCCATCCCTAATATCCGTCTATCCCACCCCAACGCGAAAAACAATTCCTTTTGACGTTTGTAAATTTTTCTGTTTATGTTCATGGGGAAACATTTATTGGTGTCATGGGGATCATTTTTCCGATGTGTGGGGAATAACAAAGAAGTGCCAAATTATTTGGGTTTATTTCAACATCAATATACCATTCAATTATATATTGATGATGTAAGTATTTGATACCTCATATTTGCTGAGGTGGTCAAGTAGCGGTCAGTACTCGAGTAGATCATGATGAAAACATCCCAAATCTAATTTCTAATTTAAAAAATCAAAAATGTAAAAAGTCAGTAGTTCGCATAAAAATTGACTGTGAAGTGAAAATAGTCAGCGAAAATAACATCTTGAAGTTATAGTGAAAATAGGTTACATCTGTGACCTCAGTACTCGGAAAAAGTAGAATTACTTTTTTACTAACCAGCTCTGCATGCTCGTACAGTTTTTCAAATGCCGACCGCCCCACCACCAAGAAAAACACCGAGGTCTCTGCCTATTGCAAGAATACAAAGCACTCCCAGATCTAAAACTACAAGCATCTCTTCTGCGGGATCCAGGTACCATTTAGAGCCAAATATCTGTCAGTCCTCTAGTTTACCGGGCCACGACCTGACATATCGATCTCGCCTTCTGACACATGCCACCTTTTTTGTCGCCTGCCCCCTAATATTATCTTATTTCACTATACGATCGATCAGTTTTTATTCATATTTTCATCATTTCAAAACATCACAAGGCTACGATACAATGAAAAGATAGGAAGGTGTCGAAACAACTTTAAGTAGCCTTTAAGATCAGACACCCACATTAGCCTAGGCGAAGTAAATAAGAGGCATGCACACTGAATGAAAAGTAATGCAGAGAATATAAGACGCAAACGACAAAATGAGAAGGCAAGTGGCGGAAGGCGAGGTTGATATTAGGTCGTGGTCCGGTAATCCTGATTCAGGATTCCTGAAGACTGGCTAGTATTGATTCAGAAGAAATTGCTTGTATTACGACTTGAATGCGGACATGCTCGACGACTGTCGGATAGCCGGCGAGATGCTGTTCCACAATTGGGGTCCGCATACTTGATAGAGCAATGCGTTTTTTTTGTATTCAGCCCTGATCACATGGTAGTTGTTCTTCGTTGACGCGCGTGTGCTGTACTTGCTCGCTTTTGACTCCGAGGTGAAGTAGTAGTTGAAATTTGGGGGACATTGACCGTAATGGAACTGATAAATAAACTTGACAATTTCTAGCTTCCTCATATCGTGCATCCTCATTCAGTGTGCAATGTGCATGCCTTGTCTCCTCTTTACATTGCAAGTCGGTTCAACACCTTCCGATCCTTCATTGTATTACAGTCTTGCGGTGTATCAAGATGATGAAATTGGTATCAATAAATTGAATTGAATTGAATGTGGTTACAATATGCTTAGATTCATAGTACTAGTCAGAGTTGAACAATTAGAAAATTTTCAACGTTTCCAAGTTAGATTAGAATTAGAATTATATCCACGCAGTTTTTCCAAATCTGATCAGAATTAGAATCACTGGATTCACAAAAACTTGGAAATTGAATTAACTTCCGAAACAACAAGGTATAGGCACACTACAAATATCAAAATCGGTTCTTATCAAACCAGAGCTTATTCTCATAAGTATGAGGATGGCAAATGTTCATACAGCAAGCTCGGCTCGTTTCGCACTATACAGTTCGGTAGCATTTTCAGGAAAAACAGAAATTAAATCAGAATTCAAACGAGAGCATACAAACTTTTCACATAATAGACAAGAATTAGATTACTGGCTTTTCGCACTAATTAGTCCAAGCCTGGCACTAGTACAAGGGTATTTTCCAGCACTTACCTACTAATTACCATGTTACATGTTGTTCTGAATTGATATGCATTAATCACCAAATACCGTATTTTCTTTGAATGTTATTTGATCTCGTAGAATGGGAAAGTCTGCAAAAAAGACCCCAAGAAGTTGTAGATCGGACGTGACAGACACACCAAGAGGAGTCGAGACTGCCAATATCGTTTCTATTGTAGAAGGGAGGGGGCAAGCCAAGTACGTATTATGATTTCCATCGAATGATTCATATCAATATCATGAATTTCAGAATTGGAGGTTGTTATGTAAATCAATTTTAACCAATTAGGTTTTATTGCAACTGTAACTGAGATATGATTCGGGGCTGACCTGAATATAACACCAGATCTACATCACATTAAAGATAATTTGGTATTTTTCGACCTCGCATGTTTCATTGCAATTTGTAACAATGAGGTAGATTGATCACGACTGCAAAGAATGTAATTCCTATTGACGTGAGTAGTTTTTACTACATATTTCATATGTTGCGATACAACCAATGGCCTCCACTGTGAAAAATATTATCCCAATTGTAATTTTCGTTGATTATGTAACTGTTAGTTGCAAGGAGCGTTTAATTTCAGGAATCAGGACTTGAAAAAATTATCCCCCACTACTCGAGTCATTTTTGTACACAAATTATTCTGTTAAGGTGCTAGTTTCTGGTTTTTATCAGTATCAGGTTCAAATTCCGAAACCTGCCGGGCTCTGGATATGATATGGAAGCAATGCAATATATGAGCTGAAAAGAAATGTTCCCCAAATGAAAACCTGCAGCATTTCATTTGAAATACATACCACAGCCAAGTTTCATTCTTTATTTTGCCTCATTTGTAACATATTCGGCCATGTTACATCTTGAACACCATTTCACCAACATTCGTCCTATGCGAGAGCCTATGTCTAATGGAGGCCTCTATTTTTTTCTTCAGGGGGGATATTGGGATGGCATCCATCGACTTAAAACATCCAGTGGTTGAAATATCTCAGTTTGCAGACTCGCAGACGTATGTGAAAACACTTTCCGAACTAACGGTTCTAGCGCCAGTGGAAATTCTATTCCCCAACACGATGTGTGACGTTGGGAATATGGTGAAGTTGTTCAGCGTTGTGTCCAATAACTTCCAGGTAACTTTTGTCAAAGTAAACGCAATGTATTGACATCGGTGTGGAGTAGCACAGTTGGGAAATTCTCAGTCTTCCTAATTAGTTTGGAATTAGAATTATAGCTACAGTTTTTTCTGAATTATATGAGACTTCTACTGAATTTGCAGAAAGCATTGAAATTCAATAAAATTCTGAATTGGAAAGAAATACGACAAAAATCAAATTACTTTCATGTCAAATCAGACTTCATGAGCATGAGCGTGAGAATGGCAAATGTTTGTGTTGCGTGCTTGGCCCATTTCGCAAAATACAGATCTTCTGCAGCATTTTTAGGAAAACTAGAAATTAGATTGGAATTAAAATAAGATCATAGAAACATTTCACAAAATAGATTAGAATCAATATTACTGCCATTTTACTGTAGCCTAATTAGTCTAATTTCAATTAGAATGATACCACTGGTTGAACAATTTTAGGACACAAAGATCATGAGAATACAGCGTCAATATTTCAACGAATCGATAGGAATGGAGTTCATCAAAAATCTCTCTCTCAAGGAACATAACTCGGTCGAGATGGATGTACAGAGGAAGTGAGTGGAAATATCTGTCAACAGTTGGTAAATCTGCTATCTGTTTACATCAATTATTCGATTTTTATGTGTCATATTTTGTGATACGATTGTTGATATACAATATTCTGTTCAATTCTCTACTAGTTGCTGACGATTACCCCTGACGAGTGTCAGCCGAAAATATTTGGGTCCATTTCTATATAAATATACATACACTATTCAATTGTATATTGTAAGCTCTGTACGTCGCAAACATGGACAACTAGATAATGCTTTCCTGTAAATGCTACAGGAGAACTGTGTATAGTGCAAAACAAGCCAAACTTGCGGTACAGACATTTGCTATTCTCATGCTCATAAGAATGAACTTTAATTTTATATTACCTTGATTCAATGTGTAAGTTTTTGCAAATTCAGTTATTCTAATCTAATTTGGAAAAATACCAAGTTGTTGTATTTCTGATGATCTCATTTGGAAACAAGTGTGTACCTATCATTCTAATTCTACTCTAATTAGGAAAGAACTTTGTAGCTTTACTTCCACTTCTGATCTCATTGGAAAAAACTGTGTACCTATCATTTTATTTTAAGCTAATTTGGAAATAACTAACTATCATTCTAATTCTACTCTAATTCGGAAAAAGCTTTGTAGCTGTAATTTTAATTCTCAGCTAATATAGAAAAACTGTGCCGTCGTAATTATAATTTTAATATAATTTGGAAATAACTGTGTAGCTATATCATTCTAATCCTACTGTAATTCTAATTTTTAATTTCTAATTTTATTCTAATTTGGAAAAGCCGCAAATTTTGTAGTTGTCCAAGCCTGCCTCCGTAGTCTCTTATGATAATTCACAGCAACTCCTTGGTTCAGATATTACTGTCTCGCTGCCACTGCGGCCCTCATCAAATACGTGGAGTATATCGAAAACACAATGTTCGCAAGCCACTCGCTCAAGATGGTTTACCGAGGCAGTGACCAGACAACCTCGATCGATTCAAAGACAGCTGCGATTTTAGAGCTGGTCATCAACGCACAAGATCCAAGGTAAGATCTTTTTCATGTTAGAGCACGCATTTCAACAAGATAACGTAGTCCATGAATATAAGTGCACTGCGATAGTGGCTATATTGGAAAACCACCAAACGTTCAGATTTTTCACCTGTGACATATTTGGTGATATGAGCTTAATCTTAATTTTCACCAAATTTGACCTAACGAATGCAAATTAGGTGTTTTTCCACATAATGTTAGAATTGTACTACTTATCTTCATTTCTGGTTGGAACTGTGTGTCCTTTCGAAGTAGTTTGACCTGAAAAAAAACTTTTTTACCTCAAAAACTGACAAATTTTATGTGAAAAAACTTTATTTTAAAGAAATTTGGCCCTGTGAAGAATTGCAATAGTTACATGACGCATTATTGTAGAAATTATTTAAAAAAATTGTAGTACAACAAAAGATGCTCTTCTACATAAAGTGAATGTCTTTTAGAAAGTGTCTGTCTTTACTAAGTAGCTTGCCAAGAATGGAGAAAAAACCGTTCAACAGCAGCAGTTGCTGGCTGACATCACTGAAGTTGTGCATACACTGCTGATGACAAACCGTGTTGCTTCATTCTGGCAATGGTGTCTACATCAGTGGTTCTCAATCGCCGGTCCGCGACGGTCTTCCTGCTGGTCCGTCAGGTATATCACAATGCTATACCTGAAATTCAAGATGGAATGTTGAATGTCAAATGATAAGTTCAATGACAGTGCAAAATCTAAGATACAAACGAAATGCAGGTTGCAAAAATATTTAACTTTGTGACAATTTCTGACATTTTTCGACCTTAACGCTACAATTTTGACAGAATTTTTACTTTTTTTGACTTGTCAATAAAACTCGCCCTACTCATCATCAATCTAGGAGCACGGATGTGTAATTTTTCTTTGGCTTACTAATTTTGTGTTGTGCTGTATCAAGCAGATTTTAATGACTCAAATCGCAATTTTTTCGACTCGACCCAAGTCAATTTGTCAATTGACTTGACTTGTATTCAATTTATTACACATAACTCGACCAAGACACATGACTCGACACATTCTGTATGACGTATTCAAGTCTCGTATATTAGGACCGATAATTGAAGAATAGTCCCATAAACTGCCCTTTATCTGTTTGAATAAACAAGTTTAGAGTGAGAAAAATGAGTTTATTATGAATTCGAGGCCTTTGATATCACCCAAGAGTTTCACAGAACCAAATTAAACCTGACTTGAACTCGATAATGAGCAGTAAACAATATGACTTTGACTCAGTGGCGAGTCGCAAAATGACTCGACTTGACTCGAGTCGAAACTGTGAAAGTCAAATTGAATTGTGACTCGGAACCTCGGTTGGGTTGCAACCCTAGTATGAAATACTTCGAATTTAAATAAAACACTACCGATACACATTTTTAGGAGCACTGACTCTTTGTATGGATTGCTGAATCGCACACAAACTTTGGGCGGGGCCAGATGCCTTCGTAGCAACATCTTGCAGCCTCCGAATGGAATTGCAACAATTACTGTGCGACAGGACAGCATCGACGAATTGACTGCGAACAAAGAACTCTTTTTTGGGTGCGCTTTTCCACGTAATCCGATAATTCTGGTCTAATTTATGAATTGTGTCTGTGCTATCATTTTGATCTTAATGTAATTTATAGTTTTCGAGAAAATACTATAGGAGAACTGTATAGTGTGAAGCGTGGCAATCTCGGTGAACAGACATTTGCTATTCTCGTGCTGATGATGAGAACGAACTTTATTTTTGCTGTCTTTTTTCGGAATTGAATTGAATTTTCGTAATTTTTTGCGAATTCTAATTGTGATCTAACATTGAAAAGCTAGAAATTTTCCCGTCTAAATCTGCTACCAATACACCCAACTCTGCTCCAAACCAGGTATCGGATATTTTACATCAGAAATCTTGCTATTTTTCAAGCCTGAAAGAATGCCTCGCACGTTTTGACTTTGATCTGGACTCTCTTCTGACCTCCATCGTCACCATACCAAAACGCGACACGGATAAAATTATTGAAGGCAAGATAACATCTTGCATTCTGCTGAAACACATCTTGCAGTTGATTCCTGTTGTCGAGGTAAACCCTTACATGTATGCTTCACACGGCTTTTACAAGTAATGGATTTTCAAAATGTGAAACTAGAACTAGAACCACTCACATTTTGAAACTCGCAACTAGAACTAAAACTAGAACAACACACTTTTTTTTCAAAATTAACAACTAGAACTAGAACTACAAACTTCTCAATATGAGCAACTTGATCTAGAACAGTGGTTCCCAACCTTTTTCGAATCATCACCCCCTTTTCAAGCTCAACGCCAATCATCGCCCCCCAGATTTTGCGAACCGAAAAATCGGTGTACAATCTGTAATCATCGGCTGGTTGACTAGAAAAAAAAAGATCAACTTTTCGGCACGTTGTCAAATTTTACACTTTTGCAACTAAATTTCCGTGAGTTGACTAAAAAAAAGGTCATTTCTCCGACTTGACTACAATATTGCCGTTTTAACGCGTCATCGCCAGAGATGGGCGGATTCCCAAATTTCGGGATCCGAATCTATCCGGCTCCGGTTGGCAAGTGGAAATTCAGAGTCCGAAAAAATCCGGCTGGTGAAGGTCCAGTTCAGAATCCGAAAACATCCTACCAGAACAATGCTAATTACTCATATTGCTTCAAAAAAATCCGGCTAAAATCCGACCGTCACCGCAAATTCAGAATCCGGATCCAGTCCGGCCAGGTAAAAAATCAATGAAATCCGGCTCCTGAACCGGACTCTGGCCATCTCTGGTCATCGCCCCCTTCGCTAATTGCGCCCCCTGTCGCCCCTTTGTCCATTTTCTCCCCCCTATCGCCCCCTTCGTCATTTTCGCCCATGTTGGGAACCACTGATCTAGAACTATTGGCTTTTCAAAACACGCAACTAGAACGAAAACCGCTCAACTTCAAAACTAGCAACTAGAACTACACACTCTTAAAAACACACAACCAGAACTAGAAGTGGAATTACTCACATTTCAAAACCCAGAAGTAGAACTACTCGTATTTAAAAACTCGCAACCAGAACTAGAAGTGCTCAGTTCACAAATCACACAACTAGAACTACTCACTTTTCAGAATACGCAACTAGAACTAAAACTACTCACTGTTAAAAACTCGCATCCAGAACTAGAACTACTCACTCTTAAAAATCCGCAACTAGAAGTAGAACTACTCACGTTTCAGAAACTTGCAACTAGAAGTAGAACTGCACACTTTTAAAAATCCGCAACTAGAAGTAGAAGTACTCATTTCGCAAATCAAACAACTAGAACTACTCACTTTTCAAAATACGCATCAGAACACCGGTACTGGCCAAGTGGCCATACAACGACATGTAAACCAAAACTACCTGCCTTTCAAAACATGTGACTGGAACTGGAAATTCTCAAAAAACAGTAGTTAGCTGACTGTCAATTAACTTAATTGGTACTTTGTACAAGTCTATTACTGTGCATAATCACGGTTTTATTTTTTAGAACATTTTATGCGACGGAGATTCTCAACTATTCAGAGCCTACACGACTCAATTGCAAGACGCGAGATTTGGTGAATAGTGCTAATAACTAGGGTTGGGTAAATTCGATTACCCGATTGACTTGATTCTGAATCAGGTATTATGCTTCGAGTATTCGAGTATCACTCAATATGACATCATAGCCGAAGGTAGTATGTAAAACGAACGTGAACGAATGTAAAACGAGTATGTAAACTCGAACTTGATTCGGTGGTGAATTGAAAATCAATCGACTTGACTCGAGTCAAAACTATAAAAGTCAGATTGATTTGTGACTCGGGATCCTGTGACTTGGTTACAGCCATGTATTTCACTACTCAAATAAATTGTCTTTTACTACTCGATTCAGATTCAAGTTCTCAAATCATTGTATCCAGCCCTACTAATAACGCTACAAATAGATGGAATTTTGCAAAATATATTCAGCTACCATGATACAAGGTAATCTCAGAGCAATTTTTATGGCGATTTCGTAATTAGACTGATTCCAGCAAAATACCAGTGATCTAATTCTAGTTTCTACTGTAATTTGTGAAATGTTTCTCATTTTAATTTTAATCTAATTTCTGGTTTTCCCTAAAATGCTACAGAAGAACAGTATCGTTCGAAACGAGCCAAGCTCGGTGTACAGGCATTTGTCATTCTCGTGAAAGTGAATTCAATGTCCAAGTTTGCGAATTTGGTTATTCTATTTGAAAAAAACTGAGTTGCTGTAATTCTAATTCTAATCTAATATTGAGAAGCTTGATATTTTCTTGTAGTCTAAATCTACTGCCAATACTCCCGCAGTCCTATTAATACTAATTTTGCAGGCTCTCTCTTGGAGAAAATTGTTCGCGTCATCCAAGAAGGGGCGAAATATCAAAAAGGCCACCTGAACATGAGAAATCAAAAATGTTTCGCAGTTCGCGACGGAATCAACGGGTTTTTGGATGCTGCTCGGAGAACGTACTCGGAATTGATAGAAGATGTCACTGGTAATTTGTAGCGATTAGTGGAGTAATGTTGCAAGGTATTTTCGCTCTTCCCATAGACTGCTGGGGGTGCAGAACTTCAATATGCAATAGAATAGTATATTGATATTGAAATGAACCCGAATATTTTCAGCTGAAACTCGTCAGGGGTATTCGTCAGCAACTAGTAGAGTATTGAAAAGAAAACTGCATATCAAGAATCGTATTGAACATAGTACATTCAACCATTTCTTATTCATATTTGGTGAATCGTGATACCAGGGTCGTAACCAAGTCTAGTCATTTTCATTACACCACCGGTACAAGTTCAAGTCCTAGTGTTCCTGTTCTTTATCAATTCAAGTCAGCTTCATAGATCTTTTTTGAAACTTTTGAGTGATATCGAAGGACCCACATTCATAATATGCTCATTTTCTCAGTCTGAACATGTTTATTCAAACAGATAAATGACAGTTTCTGGGTCTATTTTTCAATTTTTGATGCTGATACACAAGACTTGAGTCAAGTCATATGCAATGTGTCGAGTCATGCACAATGACTCGGGTACAAGTCGAGTAAATACACAAATGGACTCAGGTTGTGTCGAGGCAATTTCGATTTTTGTGAAAATGTATCGAGTCTAGTCAGCGTAAATTGAGTCTGACTCGAATCGAGTCATTATAACCCTTCTAAAAATCGAAACGGAGGTCTTTGTCTGTTTTTCTTTACGATTCTTGCTAATGGGGCGTACTCCAGCAGGATTTGCCTACTCACGCCACTTACTCAAGTGATGACTTTTTACGATTTGAATTTTTCAAAGTGTATTGCAATTTGGAGAGTAGACACCCGTAGTGCTTGGCAAAATCGAGTAACTGAGTGATTCGAGTCCGAATCGAATATCGGTCTTTGAGTCGGATATTCCAGTATCACAACGGTACGGATGGTTTGGAATGTTTAAATATGTAACTTTTATGTAACGAGAAATAATATAATGCAAGTTCTAAATCACATTTAAGATTATTTGGTAATTTTTCAGCCAAACCTACTTGCTCATTGTGACAATGTTGTGGGTTGCTCACGACAGATACGTCATTTCTACTAGTGTCAGTACTATTAGGTACATATTTCGTATGCTGAGATAGGCATTGCTCTATCAAGTATGCCGGACCCCAATTGTGGAACAGCATCTCGCCGGCTATGCGACAGCCGTCGACCATGTCCGCATTCATGTCGAAATACACTTAATGCTACTCAGCTTTCAGGATTATCGGACTACGACCTAACATATCGATCTTGCCTTCCGCCACATGCCACCTCATTTTGTCGCTTGCCTTTTATATTCCCTGCTTTACTTTTCAATCAGTGCGCATTAGGGCTCTTCAAAAATGACTGTTTTTCTCAAATCGTACTGGCTACTTGATAAAATTGTTAGGTTACCGAATTTAAGCCTACACACAAAATTTGGTTCAATTCCAGCCAGTAACCGCTTTGCTGCAGGAAAAGAAATTTTCTATTTATTATATAAAAATAAAAAATTTGAATATTTTCTGTTCACCCCATGAAAGTGTTAGGCTGTCTATAGAAACGATGCTCACCAAATTTGGTTCAATTCCAACCAGTGGAAGCGGAGTTATTGCCGTCGAAAAATTTTGATTTGAATAAAATAGTATTTACGGTGAGCACAACTATAATAAATGACAAAGAATCGGTCGCCGTAAATACTATTTTATTCAAATCAAAATTTTTCGACGGTAATAACTCCGCTTCCACTGGTTGGAATTGAACCAAATTTGGTAAGCATCGTTTCTATAATAATAATATAGAAACTTTATTTTCCTGTAGCAACGCGGTTACTGGCTGGAATTGAACCAAATTATGTGTGTAGGCTTAAATTAGGTAACCTAACAATTTTATCAAGTAACCAGTACGATTTGAGAAAAAAAGTCATTTTTGAAGAGCCGTATTGCGCATGCGGGGCATGCCTCTTCTTTACTTCGCCTAGGCCTAGGCCAAGGTGGGTGTCTGATCTCAAAGACTACTCCGAGTCGTTTCGACACCTTCCTATCTTTGTATCGCAGTTTTGTGGTGTTTTGAAATTATGAAAATATTAATAAACTGACACTGATGCAAACAAGCGGGGTTTCAATGCTTTCACAGCGGAAAATAGTATTGAAACCATAATTTTCGTTGGTATAATAACTCTCAATGGCACGGTATAATTTCAGTACTAAAGTAATCATCTCTTGCCCCAGGTGCCAGTAGCCCCAGTTGCCAGTAGCTGTCTTTGAGTCGTAATAAATGTATTTTTCCAAGGGATGCTGTGATGAAATCAATCTGCAGCCATTTTATAGAATCAATTGTTACTCTGTAGAGTTGACGAATCAGCTGGCTGAACTTCACAACCTGCCCCTGAAGTCAGCGTACAATGCGTCGCGTGGTTTTTTCATCCAAATGCCCATTCCGGAGAAGGGCAAAAATCCACCTCGTCTTCCAGCGATATTTATGAAGGTATTTACACTAGAGCCCGACCGATATCGGATTTTTGAGCCAATACCGATAAAACCGACAAAACTAGCACCTTTACCAATGACCCCGATATATTAAAAAGACATGACATCTAGCTAGCTAGGCGAATTTCCCAAAGTTCTCAGCATTTATTTGAGCAGCTTTGCAGCCATTGTTATTCTTGGGCATGAAATTAACTAGAAAGGTTGCATCTAATCAGCAGAGCTGGTCCATAACGAAGTGCTTATAGGACTTTGAAAACTAGGAAATTTTGAGCTTTTCTAGCTTAGATTAGAATGAGAATTATAGCTTTTTTTTAATTAGACTATAACTAAATTAGAAATATAGCTACATATGTTTTTTCCAAATAAGATTAGACTTAGACTCACTGGATTCGCAAAACTTGTAAATTCACTTCATGTTAAATCATTACAGACTCCCTACTATCATGCTGTGTCGTGAAAATTTCCGATATTTTTCATCTCCTACGGCAGATACAGATTTTTTGTCATAGTGCAATATCACCGAACCGACCATAATCGGTCGAGCTCCAATTTTGAGCTGGTTTTTCGGTGGAATAGTGAGCAAAACCTGTGATTCCAGGTGACCAGCAGCAGGAGTCTGATAAGTTGCACCACCGACGACTTGATCTGCATGAATGGAAAAATCAAAACGGCGGTAACACGCATCTACGAGATGGCCAACGAGTATGCATTGGTATTAGAATGGTATTGTTATTGGTATCTACTGTAATTTGTGTAAAGTGGAACGCGACATGTGTTTTTTAGTTGTTTGTTGTTTCTAGTTGTTTTAAATGTGCAACTCGATCTGAGTCACGGAAGTTTGAAATGTGAGAGATATTCGATAAATCTGAGACTATAGTTGACGGCACATCGTTCTTCCAGAGTGGTATCGGATTTGCTGGCAGAAGTGCGAGGGATGGTCGGTTGTCTGTACAAGCTGTCTGAGATTATTTCCATGTTGGACGTCTTGGTTTCTCTGACTCAAGTTGCGGCGATGTCAAACTATGGTGAGTGTCACTCGGGTATCTCGCTGATTTGCATTAGTATTTGGAAATCCATGGTTTTAACAGAGTTTAGTTGAGAATATCATTGCGTCATTCTTCAACTTAAGACTAGAATTAGAATTATAACTATACACAGGTTTATCCAAATTAAATGGCATATGTCTGCACACCAAACTTGACATTGACATTTTTGACGTTGAAAAACCTAATTTTAACCTCACGTATGTAAAATAGGTGTTTTCCCACAAAATGTTAGAATTGTGCTACTTATCTTCATTTCTTGTTGGAACTGTCCGTCCTTACGAAGTAGTTTGGCCTGACAAAACTTTTTTTACTTAAAAACTGACAAATTTTCACATGAAAAAACTTTATTTTAACGAAATCTGGACCTATGAAGAATTCCAGTAGTGACATCACGCGTTACGGTAGAAATAAATAAAAATTTGTTGTAGTACAACGAAAGATACTTCCCTACATTTAAGGGTAGAAAGCGTCTGTCCTTACTAAGTAGCTTGTCAGGAATAGAGTAAGAACCATCAACAGTAGGAGCTGCTGGCTGACAACACTGAAGTTGTGCGTACTCCGTGTTGCTTCATTCTGACAATGTTTTCTATATCACGATTTTTCATCATGCTCTTCTTGATATAAGAACCAATGCCCTCGCAGCCTTGCTTCCGTTAGGATATTGCGGTACGTTGAGCATAACACCATGTCAACCTACAACGGCAGGCCCACAAAGTAGGTTACAAGCTGTACAATGTCAAATGTTAATTCCAACGACAGTGCAAACATCTACAAAACAAACGAAATGCAGGTTGCCAAAAAATTTGACTTTGTAAACAATTTTTTTACCTGACGCTACAATCTTGACAAAATTTTGACTTATTTTGACATGTCAAAAAAAATCGCCCTAGTGATGACGATCAACACCCATTGACGGATAACCCCACAAAAAAAGCGGGACCTGACATCGTGAATTGAATTTACAGTACGGCCCCAATTCACGGACACGCTGGCGATAAAACAAGGACGTCACCCCATCTTGGAAAAAATCAAACTCCAAAACAAAGCCGTGCCCAACGACATCTACGCGTCTGAAGAGACAAATTTTCTGTTCCTGACCGGACCCAACATGAGCGGCAAGTCGACGTTGTTGAAACAAATTGCCTTGTTGCAGGTGCGGGGCATTGCCAATAGATCAGAACCTGGTATTTGAATTTACAGCCCGGGGCCCGATATAGAAAACATATTCTACTTTTGAATGGTAACATGTGGATTAAAACCAGACTCGTACAAACTACCAATGTATTTAGTTGACCGTTAATCAATTACCAAGTTTTGAGAAGCTCCAGTTCTAGTTGTGGATTTTGAAAAATGATAGTTCTAGTTCTAGTTGCGCATTAAAAAAGAGTGTTGCCGAATGGCTAGAAAACGTATGTCGTTGTTTGGCGTGAATCACACTTTTGTGTGATGTTCTAATTGCAGCTGCAGCCATTGCTAGCTCAGAGTCATTAGTTGCAGATTTTTCAAGTTTATTAGTTCTAGTTCTGGTGAGTTCTGAACAATAAGTATTTCTAGCTGCTAGTTTGGGATAGTGAGTAGTTATAGTTATAATTGAATATAATATTCAGTTGTATATTGAAGTTCTGTGCCTCCAAGAAGCTAGTTCTAGTTCTAGTCGCGTATTTTGAAAATCCAGTAGTTTGAACTGGTCTGACTTAAACTGTAAGTTGTATGAACTAAACAAGAAATTCGTTTACTCTGAAGCATGTTTATTTGTGTATGGTGCAAACGTAGCCTATGTATGGTGTATACATAATCCAGTTTCAAAATACAGCCAATAGTATGCCGTAACTATTAAATTCACAATCCGTGTAATTCGTAATGTGGTTACGACAACAAACAAGGTTACTGCTATACTATACGAAAACAATAATACAGAAGGTCAATACAACGAATACATACATAAAAATCTACAAAGCTAATTTGAGATTTGAAAAAGGTATTTTAGCCTGCTTCATCTTAAATTCATCAACTTGGCTGCTGCTGCAATATTCAGCGCTACTGTTCACCTTCGTGACAGATCATGGCTCAGATCGGGTCGTTCGTACCAGCCGAGTTTGCGTCTTTCCGTATCGCAGACCAGATATTCTCAAGAGTGGGCAGTGACGATGATCTGATGACAAATTCTTCTTCGTTCACTGTGGAGATGAAGGAAGTAAGTCGTGGTCATGGCGATGTCAGAATTTGGCTTGTGATTGGGTCAAGTATCAAGATTTTAGTCGAGTATATTTCGTTATGACACCAGAGGTAGTCATAGTGGTCATTGTCGTCTACCAGATTTGTACGACTAGAAAATATTGTCATTTTCTTTATTTGATCAGCATCAATTTTAATAAAGGAGCACTGCCCTTTAAAAATGATGGGGTCTCCAATTGAAGGGTAGAACGGAAAAAAAATTTGGCCGCATCCGTTTTCTTCAGAACGCCACCGTAATGGAGCTGCAATGTATTGAAATTTCCACAAAAACTTCACACTTCAGCAGTCACGCAAAGATCGAACTTTGTATAGTTGTCGGCCGATGTTATGAAGGAAATACCGTTATGTTGTACGCGCAAGGTTGTTTATACACCGCGTTCAACGGAAGATGTTCAGTCAGGAGATTAATGTCAAAATCAAGCCTGGTGAATTCTATTTCTTTAGGACAGACATGATCTATTTCTGTCCTAAAGAAATAGAATACACCAGGCTTGATTTTGACATTAATCTCCTGACTGAACATCTTCCGTTGAACGCGGCATCTAAACCACCTTGCGCGTACAACATAACGGTATTTCCTTCATAACATCCGCTAACAAGCATATAAAGTTCATTCACTGCGTGGCTGCTGGAGCATGAAGTTTTTGTGGAAATTTCAATGAATTGCATCTCCATTACTGTGGCGTTCTGAAGAAAACGGTTGCAGCCAAAATTTTTTGTTCGTTCTACCCTCCATTCTGAGACCGCATCACTTTTAGAGTGCAGTGCCCCTTTAATAATTTCATCATTTCAAAACACTCTTGCGATACAATGAAAAGATAGGAACTTGTCGAAACGATTTGGAGCAGTCTTTGAAATCACCCGGTCTTGACACCCACCCGGGCCTAGGCGATGTAAACAAGAAGCATGCACACTGGATGGGAAGAAATAAGGGATAACATAAAAGGGATAGTGATGAAAATGAGTGACACATATGTTGACAGGCGAGGTTGATGTCAGATTCAGGTCCGGTTATCTTGAGGGCTGACTAGTAAATTAGAATCAGAATGAAATAGCAAAAATAAAATTGAATTCAATTCCAAATTATAAAGAAACAATGAAAATTAAGCGCAGTTCATATCAAATCAAGGTTCATCCCAATAAACACGAGGATGGCAAATGTCTGTACAGCAAGGTTGCCTTGTTTCGCACTATACAGTTCTCCTGTAGCATTTTGAGGAAAACCAGATATTAGATTAGAATTAGAATACCAGTGTGCCGCACTAATTAGTTTGATTCGAAAACTAGAATTATTTTTCACCTACACTCCAGATCAACTACATCATTCAAAACGTCACCGACAACAGTCTGGTCATTATCGACGAACTCGGCCGCGGCACGTCCAGCGAAGAAGGTGTGGGACTTTGTTGGGCCATCGCCGAATTCCTGCTCAGCCAGAAGGTTCCGTGGACTGGCCCGGTGGTCGGTGGTCGGAATTGATAGAAATTGTTTTTTCAGGCGTTTACGTTTTTCGCGACGCATTTTCTTGAGCTGTGTCGATTGGAATCGCTTTATCCCAATGTTGAGAACAATTATTTCAAGGTAATTCTTTGCCGTTGTATTTGATCTCAGTGTTGTATATAATTATCGCAGTGCTGTAGCCAAGTCACCAGTCAATTTGATTTTTGTAGTATTGACTCGAGTCAAGTCGAATGATTTTCAATTCACCACCTGCTCCCTGACTTGGGCTCGGATTTGAGTCAAAACGATATCAGTCATATTGACTTGTGACTTGGCTACAACCCCGATGTACTGTGTTTCATCCAGATTGATCACGTCACGACCATGAGCGGGTCTTTGCGCAAAATCATTTACACTTACTTGCTGACAAAAGGCCACTGTGACGAAAAGCATTATGGTGAGTATGCTCTCATAGCCTACACAACATAATACCTAGGGTAAGTTTTTGCAACTTTTCTCCATTTGTTTTCAAGCAACTATTTGCAGCTTTTTCATGGTATGCATATGCGCAGATTGTATGTGTGTGTATGATGAGTCGGTGTA
The DNA here is from genome assembly GCF_051294905.1 of Botryllus schlosseri. Lineage (NCBI taxonomy): Eukaryota > Metazoa > Chordata > Ascidiacea > Stolidobranchia > Styelidae > Botryllus > Botryllus schlosseri. Next base: position 29,209,947 of record NC_137239.1, on the reverse strand, counting down.
TATGCCGCAAAAACATCAAGGACAAAAATAAACTACGTCCTTTCCTTTCGATTTTCATGCAACTGTTGCCAATTTTTTTCGATTTTTCAGGATGACAACTTTTTTCAGGAGATATTTGGCACTTTATGTAAACAGATCGCTTGATTATTTCACTGCCGTTTAAATTTGAGGTCCTTTCTGATTTGACGTACGTTCAGGCTAGACCGCCGAAAATTATATTTCAACTGGGTCGATTTTTTCAGGCTGTTGATTTTGTTGAAGTCGCAAACACCGAGTTTTACTACAGTGCCTTGCATACTGATCTATTCGAGCATCTCATACCTTAATAATGTCAAGGAACTTGTCCATAAATGCAAATTTTCAGCTTTTTCAAATTCGAGTAGGATTAGAACTACAGCCACATAGTTTTTTTCCAAAATTAGATTAGAATTAGAATCACTGAAAACTTGAAAACAAGGATATCAAGGCAAGCGCCATTCATATCAAATCATAGTTCATTAATATGAGGATAAGAATAGCAAATGTACAGCAAGTTTGGCTCGTTTCGCATTATACAGTAGGGCTCTTCAAAAATGACGTTTTTTCTCAAATCGTACTGGCTACTTGATAAAATTGTTAGGTTACCTTATTTAATCCTACACACAAAATTTGGTTCAATTCCAGCCAGTAACCGCTTTGCTACAGAAGAAGAAAGTTTCTATTTATTATATAAAAATGAATGATAAAAAATTTGAAAATTTTCTGTTCACCCCCTGAAAGTGTTAGGCTGTCTAGAGAAACGATGCTCACCAAATTTGGTTCAATTACAACCAGTGGAAGCGGACTTATTACTGTCGAAAAATTTGCATTTGAATAAAATAGTATTTACGGTGAGCACAACTATACTAAATAAACAAAGAATGGGTCCAAATTTTTCGACGGCAATAACTCCGCGTCCACTGATTGGAATTGAACCAAATTTTGTGTGTAGGCTTGAATTAGGTAACCTACCAATTTTATCAAGTAGCCAGTACGATTTGAGAAAAAAGTCATTTTTGAAGAGCCCTATTATACAGTTCTCATGTAGCAGTTACAGTAAAAACCAGAAATAAGATTAAAATTAAAATGAGAACATAGAAACATTTCACAAATTAGATTCGATTTAGATTACCGGCATTTCTCTCTAATACGACAACCTCTTTGACGCCAACAAAATGAGGTTTGTAAAAAATGTTGATTCTGTGAACAGTTATAACAATTTTTTGTTTTAATGATACAATTTTGAATAAATTCACCCTACTAATAACCCATTTGTTTTGTGTTCAGGCCTGAAACTTGCCGAATACTTCAGATTGCCAAAGTGCGTGATGGATAAATCTTCAGAAATCGCGGCATCTCTGGAACGCGGAAAAGAACAGGTGAACTCGGCCATGGCCGGGCAGTATCGTCGTGAAAAAGCGAAGTACAGGTGCCTTGTTGACATTTTTACCTGTTATTTCGATGTTAAATGTATTCTCTGCATCGCAATCATCACGACCAGTCAATCCCAAGCAGAAAATTGGCCCCCCATCTGCTTTGAAGCTTCACCTCACACAGTCAGGCTTGGAGACCTAGATAATAGAATTGTGATATCAGACATCTTCTACTTCCATTGAAGTAGTTTTGGGCATGTCTTAGAAATAGCTACTTCTACTTGTAATGGAGCTGAAATTTACGTTTTTACTTCTACATGAGTGGCAATGCTGACTACTTTGACCACTTCTTGTCTCGCATTCATGAAACCACTTTTTTCGCGCAATTTGCTCCAGGCTGGCGCATCGTTTGCTTCAGATTTCCAGAAATTGCGATTTGGAAGGGTTGGCGCTGCAGGAACTTCTCAAAAAGTAAGTTCAATCTTTGTTGCGACTTGTTAGTCTGAGTGTGATATCCCAGAAAAGTGAATATCCAATGTTATGTTGTCACTAGGGCAAGTTTTTACAACATTTTTGACAGCTTTCGGCAGCTTCCTAAATACTCAGAATTTATGTGGTATGATCTTCTATGTCGTTTGATAAAATTGAGTGCAACGTTCTCGCGATTTTATTGCGACAGATACTTGCCCCAGTGTTCACTGTTCAGTAACAAAACTTCTACTATCTCTGAATAGTCAAGTACGTTTTTCTACCACTTACTCGAGTTATGCTTTAAGATTACTTTAACTTCTACCAGTACAATTTGTAGGCAAAACTACATACATTTTGAACACTTTGACTGTTGATATAGGATGATTTCGTAATTTTTTATTAGTTGGTGACAATTACCTCTGACGAGTGTCAGCCAAAAATTGTTGGGTTCATTTCAATATGGTATACTATTCAATAACACTAAATTTATGCGTATTATCAACCAAAACTACTCACGCCCAAGTAGTTTGGACATGTCTCAAAAATCATAACCTTTACTTGTAATCGAGTAGACTTTCGCTGTATAACTTCTACTTCTGCGCCAGAATCAAGCGCGAATATCTCGCGGAAATTGAAAGCTGCGACGAGTCAGAACGTAACGAGCAAGACAGGCAGTCAGATGCCGCTAGCACCTCCAGAGAAAGCGCAGAAAATAATCGAGATCCAGAAGCAACAAACAACCGTGCCTTGCAGATTCGTGATTCTCAACAGCAAGGTGGCTTTATGCTCGCACCAGTTACTGTTCATGTACCGCCTGATAACGAATGAACAGGCCTCTACAACGACTTGAGTAGTGGAATTCTATGCTTGTCGCCAGACTCACCGCTACGAGTTCATGTTATAAACTGAAATTACAGTTTCGGTTATTATTTTACTCTGTGGAAGCTTTGAAACCTCGATTGGTTGTGATACAGCATACGAAACGTAATACAAAGGTATACACGTTAGTGATCTATCAACCCACAGCAGACTTGTACAAACTACTCTTTCAGTTAATTGTCTGTCTACCAACTAACGGTTTTTGAGTAATTTTGAGCAGATTTTGGAAAGCTCTTAGTCCTAGATACACTCAGGTACCCGATTTTGCTTAGTATTATGAATGAATAATGGTTACGCCGTGCGGTCGTAAATTCAAATCGCCGAATCTTGACATTACGATTTGATATATTGCGTACTTTGCGTTATTGTATTCTTCATGGATTAAATGGTTGCAATGACACGAGCGTGTTTACTTGCGCAAATCGGTGCACGTCTGCAGACTTGGAGAGCTAAATGCTTCTATTTCTGGATTTGCTGAAAATGCTACAGGAAAACTGAATAGTTCAAAATGAGCCAAGCTCGTTGTACAGACATTTGATATGAACTGGAATGGATCTTCGCTGTAGTTCTTTCTAATTCAGCACAGAAGTCAAATTCCAAGTTTATAAGAATTCAATAATTCCTATTCTAATCTGTTTTCCAAAAAACTGTTGCTAACATTTTAATTTGGAAAAGCTGAATATCTTCTAGGCGTGTTTCTGTTGAAAATCTTATGTTTCGTTTCAATCGAGAGACCGGGACAACCAACACTGTTAATCAGATGTTCCTAAACTTTTTAAGCAGCGATCCATATCTGGGTTTAAGTGGCATCTCGAGACCCGCAAGACTCACACATCAAAAGGATTGCATTTCTAATATTAGTATGTTGCGTTTTACGGGCATGCATGAGATAGGAAAGGCGCAGACAACAGTTGTAGGCCTGCGTAACGCAGCTCTATGAAATATGTGTGGCACAGGTGATTTCAAATTGGGGTGCATTTTTTTATTCTGCTCGTCGCATTGCACTGCTGTCTACTCGGATTGTAAGGACGGGACTATTTGATGACGACCGGACTTATCAATATCGAAGGCTTGGGGCGACCAGTGACAGTATTTTTTATCCAAGGTCTTATCGATCCCTTTGGCACCGCACTCCATGTGTCCCGGCAAGGAAGGAGTTGGCGTCGAAACGCCTGTTCTCATAGACACGCACCCAGTCTTTGCACGTCCGTACACTAAAGCATCCCAACCATCCCCGAGGGCTTTCCTAGATAAACCAATGTTGTACAAATCTTATTATGAATTCTAACCAATTTGGCTAATTCAAACGTCGGCATATTTTCTTGAATCAGTCAGTTTTATTAATATCTTCATCGTTTCCATGCACCACAAAACTGCGATACAATGAAAAGATAGGAAGGTGTCGAAACGACTTGCAGTAGCCTTTAAGATCAGGTACCCACCTTAATCAAGTCATTCTGTAGTGACGACTTCTCTGATTGGCTATATAGCAGCCAACAGTGACCAAACCATACACAGAAAATCGCGCGCAGCGCCAAGAATATTTTGAAACACTCAACAAATATTGCATACGTAATAAAAGATCGATCTGATGCTGTCACGCCCCAAATACACGTGTGTGAACTAGGTGTGTTTACTAGATATCCACCGTATCGTAGGGCGTAAATCAGTTGAATACCTGCCTGAAAGTAAGCGCATTTTATTTTATTTGTAGCGTAGGTTGTAGGTCAAGTATACATACATGGGTGTAAAATAGGTGTATTTCTACCATTGCGTAGGGTGCAAATCAGATACATGGGTGGAAAATAGGCGTATCTACCAGATTTTCGCGATAATGTGAAAGAAGATTTGATAAAAGAAGGTGTCGCCAGATTTAACACCCCAGGTTATGGTTGCAATCGGGTAAATACACCTACAGCATTCCTTATTTGTAGTCTTCATCTTAATAACGCTGCTTAATGACTTGAATTATGACATCATGTGTGATGATAATCTGCAATCCTTATGTAAAATTTCGGTTGATCACAATCAAACAGAATGCTATCCACCCTTCGTGTATATAAATAGCACAGAATACTCTTGTAAGGTTACATTAATTTCAGTAACATAGTGGCGTAATTGTAATAGGCATCAAATTTCATCCATTGTGACGCATCCGATCCATTACGACGTGCGTCCAAAACACAATCGTGTGTAACTCTACCACATGTTATCATATTCATTGCAATATAGTTCCGATAATTGCGTCTTCTTACTTGAGTTATACTCCTGTCTGCTTGGAACCTTTAGCTTAAGAGAAGTTTCAAACGCCTAGCAGTTTGGTAATGCTATACAGTAGTCGATAGACTAATTTTTAACTTGATATATCGACGTAACGCTAACTCCATTTTGGAAAGAATTGTAAAATCTTAGCAGGTGTGCTTGAATTACTGGTGGTGGCTATATAATTCGGACAATCATGTACATAAGCGGACATAATCACCGAAATCGGTATAAAAGCCAGCAAGGCTTGAATGGAAATCACCAAAGGACACAAATGAGACAGAACTTGAAGCCTCAGAAAGCAAACCATCAATCAGATTGTGAGCAATCTGCGATCCTGCAGGGAATTGACAAATTGTCGGAACTATTCAAGAAAGAAATGGTAAGTCTCGTGCAATGATATATAGCGGTTGATTACGATTATTGATATGCAATGTTCTTTCCAATTCTGCACAAGTAGCCTATAGCTGACGATTACTCCTGAGCCAGTCGTGACTAGTGTCAGCCGAAAATATTCGGGTTTATGTTAATATGAATACAATATTCAATTTCTAGATAGAGGTAATAATGTTGGTCCTATGCTTCAGCTGTCTATCGCGATGAACTTTGAAAACTAGTCTACTAAGCTATATGAATCAGTGGTCAAGACATACCGCATAAGTCACACTGATTTGCAGTGAAACATTCATTATATTTTTGTTTTACGTGAAAATCACATTTGTTTGACACTTGTTGAGGCACAGTTCTTTTTCGTGTGCCAGTATTATATTGTAATGTATTAGATATGTAGGCCTAATGTGGTAGATTTTCTGGGACTAGTTGAAAATTGGGGGTTCGCCAGGCTTGTGAACAGAACAACAGTTTGAATACACGAGTAAATGTGTTACATCTTGATACACATAAAACTGTTAGATATCTTGGCATTATCATTGATGATAAACTCGGATGGTCTGATCATATCAACAATATAAAAACTAAAATCTCGCGTGGTGTCGGGGCTCTCTATCGCCTTAAAAATTTAATTACTCATCAAACTCTCAGATCAGTCTACTATGCCTTAATTCACTGCTATCTCATTTATGGGATCCTAGTTTGGGGACCTGCTGCGAAAAAACATCTGCAGAAATTGCAAGTCTTGCAAAACCGAGCCATACGAATTCTCTGTCGAAATCTAGATATGAGAATTGTAATAGCATGTATCGTAGCGTTAGAATATTGAAAGTGCAGGAAGACATTTTCAAATTTGAGGTAATGAAATTTATGCATAGCTATCATCAAGGTGAACTGCCACTATATTTTGATAATCTGTTCAAGATACCTTCAGATACCCACCAACATCATACCAGATTTTCTTCTAACTTGTCTCTGTCTGTGCAACACCACTCTACCAGTCTAGTGCAAAATTCAATCAGTTTTATTGGTGTCAATGTTTGGAATAAGCTGCCACCTAATCTCCGCAATTTAGACTCTTGTGCTTTTAAAAAACAATTTTTTCATTCTCTTATCTCTAACTACCGCTAAATTGTATTTGCGTTGTATTTCAAATTGGTCCATGATACTGTGTCTTATTTTTCCTTTCGTTCGTTAGTTTATTTTAGTTGTTTTTTTCATTACTTATCGACCGTGAAAATTGCTCCTGTCCCGGGTGGCTCGGGTCTGAAGACTATGTCATATCGAGCCTCCCGTCTACCTTGCATGTCGCATTTCACTGTTACATTTTTGTAGTGTTATGTTGATATGTAATGTATACAAATAAAGGTTCTCTCTCTCTCTCTCTCTCATCTTCGAATCATTTGTCCTGTTCGAACATCGATATCTACCATACGTGTGGATTGTGCAATTGTTAAATTCACTTAAACGCACAGAATTTACATCACATTTCCACTTGCCAGGGCGATATGAGCAGTCGAATGTCAATCATGGAAATGAAAAATGTGAGTATCATAACTCATCGTACGGCAACAGTTGGGAATTATCAGGCGGTCGTTTGTACAGGAACTGGTGTTACAACAAAACAGGAACTTGGCCGAAAACGTTGAGCTCCACAGGGAATCTGCGATCGCTTGGAAAGCTAAGGCGGAAGAACGGATGGAAAAGTACAAGCAAGCTTTGGCAAAAGTCGTGAAGTTGATCGAAAACAACGTGAGTGATTTAAATCGAACAATGCAATCGATTTGTTGACCCAACAATGGATTGTGACAAACAATTAGTCCTGGACTCGATGATTCCAGTCCAGTAGTAAGAGATGATATTTTACGAGTACTAAAATTGTACGCACCGTGCCACTAAGAGTTAATCTGTCAACGAGAATTATAGTTTCGATACCATTTTCAACTGTGATAGGCTGTATAGGTAAACCTCCATTGGTCGTATCGCAGCATACGAACATGTAGCACAAAGCTACGCAAGTTAGAGGAAATTAAATTTCTGCGATGTCGTGGTCAACGCACTGCAATGAGATAGGCGTAGTCGACAAAATATAAAGGTATCATGTATGGTTCCTATTAGGGATGGTGTGAACCTCTGAAAGGTTCAGGTTCGTGTGAACGCGAACCTTTTTGAAAGGTTCTGTGTGAACGCGAACGTGAACCTCGTGACGTCATATTGCAAATTCCAACCCTACTTTTCAGTGAAGTGATAGCTTGTATGAATGGCCACATAGTGCCACAATGCTGATCGAAGTACATATTGACGTTTTAAACGTCGCCAAATGTATCAACTGGGGCAATCAAATGATAATAAATATCCTATAAATAATCCCATAAAATCAATATCTTCCGTCGTTTTGCCAACAATTTTGACGAGGACTTGAAAGGGAATATAAGTTACGCCTTAACGGTCTAGGACAGACCGGACAATGTATTCGGTGCCTGAGAATTGCTACGTTGATATTGAGCAGAGTGTAAAACGGGTATTTATATAGCTCAGTGGTTTTACCCTATTAACAAGTTATACAGCAGTAGCCAACACTCCAATCGCCCGGATTTGGTTTTTATGATACAATAGACATATGAAATCGAGTTGGACCCCATGCTCTTGCTAGATTTTTTGCAACAGACAACAACATCAATTTCATTGATTGATTGATTGAATAAGCATCATGCGCTGACTACTTACATGTAGTGTATTTCGCTATTGATGTTGTGTGGTTGCGGGTCAAACTCGCAGCAGAGAGTCACTAAATATTCACAAACGGAAAGCTAGATATTTCGAGTAAACTTTTGTAACAAAGCAAGCAAAATGTTTGAGATTGGCAGGTGCATGCCCGGTTGGTGTTGATTTTTATATGCTACCAGCGCCATGCATAGAGTGGTGCGAAGTTGAAATGCAAAGAATTTCGACCGAAGATGTTATATAATGACGTGAAAAATTGTAATCTATGAAAAGGGTTCACAGTGCAGAACCTACCAAGGTTCGTTTGTGAACGCGAACCTCTAAATTTCTGAGGTTCACCCACAGAACGCGAACGTGAACCTCACGTTCACACCATCCCTAGTTCCTATGTTTCGAATTTGGTTAACCGCATATAGTTACGTCCGCTCGTTGTAAGAGTCAGAGAAAAAGCTTCGAGTGGAATAATTTTGACAATACCAACATGCAATATTGAAGTTTTGTACATCCAAAAGCCTATGAAATAAAATAATCGATTAATATATTTATGTTTACTTGTCAGAACGAACTACGCGACCAGAACGACGCGCTACAGCGATCGAGAATCGATTTTGACGAAAGAATGAGAATCCTGATCGATCGGAACAAGATATTCGAAAATGGCATCAAGGTTCTCATAACAGAACACGCTGACCTAAGAAGCGACCTGATAAAAGTGAGTAGCGTCGACAATTTAGTCTCTGATGGCGTCGTCACACGTGGACATAGTATAAAGTAAACGTTAGAACTCTAGCAAAAATTGAAGTAATACTCGATTGCAAGTATAAGCGACGAATTCCACACCATACCAAAACTACTCAAGAAAGTTGTTTCAAAAGGGAGATTCAGTCGATGCGATCGCATACGTTTAGCAGCTAATCGGTGACGTATGCGTTAGAAATCGCAAAATAAGTTTCGCGACCAATGCGAAATCACTATGGCGCTACAAATAGGTGCAGTTTTCGAAAATATACACTTTTATAAAGTCACCGTGATACTGGGGATATTTTACCAGGTTGGAATGCAAATTCTTATTCATTAAAGTGAAAAAAAACCACTGCCTACTTTACAAAGGCGTAAAAAGTTTTGAAAGTAAGCTTAAGGCTGCTGCACACTGGCTCTCGCGACACGACAAAACGAGAGAATCGCGCCTGTCTGTGACAAAACCATGCACACCGCGTCGCCAGACTACGCAACAAAGCGTCGGCGAGTTGCGGGCTCAGTCGCAGTAAAAAATAGGCACGCGCTCTTATTTCGACGGTGCTGTTGCAATCTTTTCGATCGTTAAACTTCCTAATTTAACATTCTCGTGTACCAGATGCGTAATTTATCTTGGATTACATGGTGAAGGCTGTGTGGGATTGACCACTGTATCCAACATAGTATCCAACAAGCCCAGAAAAAGAATGATTCAACCTCAAGTTAATAAGTTAAAGTTGGAAGAACGAAATGAAGATATATTTGATAATTAGATTACTATATGTTCACAATAAAAGATGAATAACAGAGAACATGACCGCTAGCCCGCCAATGCCACTGATATGCTTGACATTACGAAAGTACCGGTAGGCCAAGAAGAGTAGGCATATATAATATAAAGATATCTGATTGATGGACTTTGTCAGGACGTTTCAACGATCAGACACCTTGTTTATATTCTTTGTATCTTGGGTACTGTATATTGTGCATCTGCGTCTTGAGTTGAAATATTAAACTGAGTTTTCGAATATCTTAGTGGCATTATGGTGTATTCCTTATCAAAATTCAGAGCATCAGCAAAATGCTGTCAGTACACATAGAAAACACATATGTGTAGGAAGTATCTCGATGTGTTCTTCAATAGTAATAACCAAGAACCTATACTGTTACGAAATCATCAAGTTGGTACAGAACAGATAATGATACGTTACGACTCGGTGTCCCAGTGTGCAGCAGAACGCAACTACCGCGATCTTGAGCGCGACATGATCGGGGAATTACCTGTTTTAGTCGTGTCGCAAAGCCAGTGTGCAGCAGCCTTTAGAGAACTGTTACGTATAAAAGAGAAAGTGCTATAAAACATAACCACTGCAATAAATATTGGAAGTAGACAAAAGTACTCGAGTACGCTAACAAACTAGAAGTGCTACGATACATAGTAGCTTACGCCTTGGTACGCCATGCGATCACACATCGCTAGAATCTTTGATTCCCGTTCGAAAATTTGACAAGTTGGGCTTGATAATTTGTTTGTTAGTTGTTATTATTTTGATAGTTCAATAATTTGGTAACTCTAGTTCGGTAAGAATTTGAGTTATCCTTATCGAAGCGATGTCAAAATGACGGATATACCTCAACATGCAAGTTAAAGTTGGTGACTCTGTCTTTCGAAATTGTGTTTTATTCAGTTAGCCGAGAAGTCGGCCATCGCAGACAACTTCCAGAGCATCATAGACGAAGATGGTTACGATGAAGATGAGCAACGTGCTCGAGACCGCAGGGCGACTATCAAAGCGGCGATGGTGCTCGCTTATGTCGCAAGCAACACGAAACAATGAAGCTATAGACGAAAAATGAAAATCTGTTTATTAATATTATGATTTTATTCCAGTAAAAGACTCTAATATTCAAATATATTAAAAAAACATTAAAGGAATTGAATTTCATCAAAATTCGTCGACCTAGAGTTTGGGCCAACAGAAGGAGTTCGTGTGTCATCTAAAAATAGTACATTTTCGTGCCGATCATAATTTGTGATACAATTGTTGATATACAAAGTTCTTTTCAATTCTCTACTAGTTGCTGACGATTACCCCTGACGAGTGCCAGCCGAAAATATTCGGGTTCATTTCAGTATCAAGATATTATTTAATTGCATATTGAAGTTCTGTATATTAAATAAAGAGTCTCTTCAAAGACATCGAAGGGACACTGCGCTGTAAGTATAATGAGATATCAAATTGAAGTTAACAGTGGTAAAACATGATCGACAGCAATCATTTTTTGCGAAAGCCACTATATTAGCAAAGCAGCTAACAGATTTTCACAAGTAGTCCCATTTCACTCTAGCTATCTCTGTGGTATCGTGGATGTACGTCATCTACTCTTAATCCTTTCCTAAATTTCTGTTACACGTTTCTTCACGACCGCACTTTATGGTCGCCACCTCAGTATTCTTCCCATTTCTTTAGTAATTACTTCACATGATGCAGCAGCACAGACTCTCATTGCTACGTGGGTAATGCGTAATTATCTCTGTCTTGGTCTAATTTTTTTTTATAAACTTTCGATACAATATCATTGCAACTTGGTACATGTATATTGTGTAATTAGCGCTGTCTTGGTCTCATTTCTTTGGAAATTACTTTGTATGCTACATACACTCTTAACGAAAAAGCGTGTATTCGAAGAGCTTCTTGGAGGTACAGAACTTCAATATACTATTCAATTGTATTCACATTCACACACGGGTACACCAGAACTTATACCTCCGACTTACATCACGGTATAAATCAAATCCAAATTGAATCCAGATGACGCTTGTACGTGGGGAAGTAGGAAGGTATATAACCGCGATGTAATTCTGACTTAGGTTGTGTTTTCGTGCGCCACCTTTAAGGTGTGAATAGACACTCATTTTGCTCAGAGTGCCTGTTGTATAATCACCGAGGCTCCGTTATGCGTAGACGTGTTCCTTGCTCTTTTTCATTAATCTTTCTCTCATGTTATGACTTGCGTGGTTTTACAGGGATATCTAGCTATCCCTAGTGGTTTTAACACCCCTTTCGGTATGTCATTGTCGACGAAATATATGAACTCTCTCTATGTGGCCGTAAGAATAGCGACGTATAAACTTAGGGAACACGTTTGCAAAGAGCGGTAGTATGTGTCGTCACCGGATGCGAGTGAAATCTGATTCGTGTCAAGGAAGAACCGAGTCGTCGCGTGCGAGTTGTTTATTGTTTAGAAATAGACTCGACAATTCATCGCTCGTGTGCAGGGTCAAAAAGTCACGTAACAGAATTGACAGCCCGATTTACCAAACATGCTTTGTAGTGTAGGGACCGTGGAGCAACTCAGAGCTGACACTCGGTGCGTGTCAAGATAAATGGTGCAATCTTTAGGATTTGCTCTTTGGTATAAACTAGTCTAGGTGTTGTCGATAGTCAGTTCACGTCCTCTTATCGTGATTGGCTGATACCGACCTTGATTAGTATATTTTCGACGACGGTCGTCAATTTCTTTGAGCATATCCAGATCGAGTGCTGTATTTATTGAATTCATACGATTTTTAGAATATTCGATATTTCAGGTCTTTAGTCCGGCTTAGAGTCATGATTACAACTTGATATCCAGAATATATATCTTCTAATTGACAGGGTTGCCATTCCGGCCTCGTTGCTCAGATTAGTTTTTGTTTTGAAGGACGATGTATGATAAAACTACTTTGTCCTGATTTCTCTAATTTGTCCTTATACATTTGACTTGTAACTTTATTTTGTAGGGTGAAGTGTTTCCATATTTTAGGCAATCAGGCCGTCATGACCTTTTTGGTCATCATCTTACCAAAACAAGTGATATTAGACTTGGGTGAAAAGTGTATTAACATTTTGTATATTAGTCAGCTTACTAATTTAGCGGTTTGTTTGATGTCCTTCCATATGTTGTCATCCATGTCGATGGCAAGCCTACATATTCGACATCTTCACGAGTTGAACGCTAACTAGATTTAGCACACCTATTGAATTTCGTGGTATTATACTGGTATATATTTCCAGTTTTTACAACATAGACGGGTCCAAGCCCTCATAAAATAATTCCAACAAGATGTACGTCGGTCAGATGGGACGGAATCGGCGAAACGACACCTCTCGTCGCGGAAACCTTCCGTCAGATAGCAAAAGGAAAGAGAGCGATTACCAGAAATTACTAAGGGGTTTCGAGGGAATGTCGAAACGATTTGAGAAACAAATGGTGAGAGCTTTTGCACCAGCGTAGGAGTGAACTTGATGTATGTGATGAATAGATTTTTTATTTCTAAACCAACTTGATTCCTGCACCCTTTGTGTAAGGTAGCAGCCTCAAATTCATGTGAGCATCAATTTCGACAAAAGTTACAGCTGTGAACACTCGATGGCGTAACATTGCTTCATATCTTATATATCCGGAATAGTTAACTGACATTAAAGCTGGCGACACGATTAAAACAAGACCTCATCCTAACACTAATCCAACCCCAACCCTAGTACTAATCCAAAGCGACAAAACTAAACATAACGTAACACTCGCCCAGACGTAGCGACCCAAATGCTCATGTCTAAAGCTGATTTGTCGTACGTTCAGGGGGCATCCTGAAGATGTGCTGTGCAATAGGGCTCTTCAAAAATGACTATTTTTTCTCAAATCGTACTGGCTACTTGATAAAATTGTTAGGTTACCTAATTTAAGCCTACACACCAAATTTGGTTCAATTCCAACTTGTAGCCCCATTGCTACAGGAGAAGAAAGTTTCTATTTATTATGTAAAAATAAATCGAAAAAAAATTGAAAATTTTCTGTTCACCCCATGAAAGTGTTAGGCTGTGTATAGAAACGATGTTCACCAAATTGGTTCAATTTCAACCAGCGGAAGCGGAGCTATTGCCGTCGAAAAATTTGGATTTGGATATCATAGTATTTACGGTGGGCACCACTATAATAAATAATTATTGCCGTAAATACCATTTTATTCAAATCCAAATTTTTCGACGGCCATAAATCCGCTTCCACTGGTTGAAATTGAACCAAATTTTGTGAACATCGTTTCTATACACAACCTAACACTTTCATGGGGTGAACTGAAAATTTTCAAATTTTTTGCTATATATTTTTACATAATAAATAGAAACTTTCTTCTCCTGTAGCAATGCGGCCACTGGTTGGAATTGAACCAAACTTGGTATGTAGGCTTAAATTAGGTAACCTAACAATTTTATCAAGAAGCCAGTACGATTTGAGAAAAGAAGACATTTTTGAAGAGCCCTACTGTGCATTGGACACGGGTGCGCGCGCCAAACCTTTTTAACCACGTCAAACTTGGCTGTGGATTTCAAACAGTGCGTTATATTGGGTATATAAGCGGGGCACAGGGATAAATATTCGGAATATTTTGTAGTAATGTTTTTATTGATACATCTATTTGGACAAATCATTTCATTTTCAGGGCGATATGGCGGCCAAAATGGAAGACATGGAACGAAAGCAGGTTAGTGAGCTGTACATTATAATTACAAAGCTCCGTTGGCCTGCATCTGCGAATTAGACTCACAGCCTTTATAAGTATTTAAATCCACGATTGCATTAATACAGGATCTCAACATGCAGCAAAACGAGATCATGATTCGTTACATCCGAGACAAAGAAGAAGCCGAATCGAAATGGAAATCACTCGCCGAAGAAAGATTAAGAAGATATAGCGACACGTTGAACGAAGTCGCGGAATTGATGAAAATGAAGGTTTCCAGTTCAGTTCTTCTCAGAGCTAGTTGGACAACTGAAAAATTTCAGTTTTTCCAAATTAGATTATAATTATAATAATAGCTACACAGTTTTTCCAAATTAGGTTATAATTAGAATAATAGTAACACAGTTTTTCCACATTCGATTAGAATGGAAATTATCGAATGAATTCAATTCCGAACTAGAAAGAAATACAAAAGTAAAGCTCATTTCATATCGAATCAGAGTTCATTTCTCATACGCAAGAGAATCGAAAATGTCTATATACAGCGAGCTTGTCTCGTTTCATACTAAACAGCTATCCTATAGTATTTTCAGGAATAACATGAACTAAATCAGAATTAAAATTAAAATGGGAGCATAGAAACACTTCACAAATCAGAATAGAATTAGATTACCGACATTTCGATCTAATAAGTCTGACCAGGCTACTAGAACTATCCACTTTCCACAAGTCCATTTCCTGCAGTGTCTTGAGAATTTATACCACACATTACATTGCAGACGGACCTTGAGCATACGAACGAAAAGTGGAAAAGGGCGAATATGACGGTGAGGAAGAAGTTGGAAAATGCAGTCGACGAAAACGAAAGCATCAGAAAAAAAGTTTCTCTTTTGCTGGATGAAAACCGACAGCTGCGGGACGCCGTTTTTCAAGTGAGTCCGTTGACGATAAATGCTAGCAAGCGCTCGTGATTTGCAGGCCGCAAACTGGCATATAGATTTCGTTTTATGTTATACATTATTATATATTTCCATGGTGTCTGTACAGTGTACATGCCCCTTATTTACCTCGGCTAGGCTAGGGTTACCATACCACACACCCTATTTTAGGAGGATTTGTCCTCCGAGGACGGCCAAATGTCCTCACGTTAGGCAATTCGTCCTTCTCCATAGCTTTAACTAATCTCACTCGAACATACGGTTTCAGGTCGCCGAAGCTCTTGGTGGCGATGGAATCGTTCTGTCTCTCGTGGCTGAAGATTGCGGGTTCGAAGCAGAAGGAGAATGGGACGAAAAGAGAATCAAAGACAAACAGATGGCGCGAAACACCGCGGTCGCAACCATCGTCATGTGCTACGTCCGAGATATGGAAAGGAAGTAACGTTGATCTTGGCGAACGAATGACGAGATCATCTCGTGTGTTTCCGAGTTCGCCACTTTCAATAAGAGGTGGTCAAAGTCTGCCGCAACCCCACACTACTTTCTTAATACGTCTAACTATAGAGACTGTAGGTTATTCCTTAGTTCTTTGTTTCCTTTGTGCTGTGCGGTTCTGAATGAATCCAAGTTTGCCAGCCTGAGAAAGTGTGACGTGAAACCACTTGTTCTATTCTGGTCTGCATAGATTTGCGTGCAAACATTTTCGACCAAAAGCATTAACAACACAAAGTTGCGTCGTAAGCCCCGGCTGCGTTTCAAACTTACTGATGTTGACGTGCAGTATTCACTACGACTTGGTACGTTTGACATGCATCCAGAGTTCAAAGAACTTGTTGACGATTTTAATCGACCACAGACGTCTCATTGACTTCAACAGCTATAGAAGCATATTGCAATAAATTCTTTGAATACTGTTGGTCTGTATGCTTTAACCTTAAAGTTGACATCAAGTATATGTGGATAAATCCGCGATTGATGTATCGATTCAGGAATCCGGCCCGCCAAGTAGGCTACTTTAGCCCATATCAGGCCCGCCTACTTCAGAAGTTGCCCTCCCCTGCATTTTAGCTACAAATTCTCTTTGTCGTGTATAAAGGGCATTATGTTCTTCGCATAGATAGAAGATACATATTTCAACTTTCCACATCTTTCTTACTGTTATGACGTTATAACGAGTGTTACAAAACTTCAATATACAATTAAATAGTATATTCACATTGAAATGAACCCGAATATTTTCGGCTGACACTCGTCAGGGGTAATCGTCAGTAGAGAATGTTTTGGCGAAAGTGGCTTGCATCAGAATTGAGCGACTAGAAAATTATCGTGATAGCTACGCAGTTTTTTCCTATTAATGAATTCGCAGAAACATGGGAATCGAATGAAATTTCGAAGTAGGAGGAAATACAACAAAAGACAAGTTCAGTTCTAGATCTCAGAGTTCATTGCATAATATGCAGAATTGCATATGTCTGTGCAGCAAGCTTGGTTTGTATGGTACGATACAGTTCTTCCTTAGGCTACTTAGCATTTTCAGGAAAACCAGAAATCAGATTGGAATGAAAATGAGAACATTAAACATTTTACAAATTAGTCAGATCAGGGATATATAGAGTGTCGAGTTCTATATATCCCTTAGTCATATTAATAAGTTTTACAAATTACAGTGGAATTAGAATTAGAGCTACACATTTTTTCCAAATTATTAGATTAGAATTAGAATTACTGAATTCGCGATTACTTGAATGAAGTTCCGTTAATATCAAATGTATATTGTATACAGCAAGCTTTGCTCGTTTCACGTTATATTACTGTTCTCTAGTAGCATTTTCGGGCAAACCAGAAATTTGAATAAAATGAAAATGAGAGTTAGAAACATTTCGCATATTATATCAGAATTAGATTACGGCGTTTCGTTGTAATTAGACTATAGATATTTCTAGTTTTCTAAATCTTGTAGTAGGTCAGGAACTCAAAAGTGAGAACGCTTATTGAGATGATGGTGCAATCGTTAAAGATTTACTTTCGTTAAAAATAATGCTATAACTTGAGTGTTGTTGAGAGTCAGTCACGTTCGCGTCGTAGGATCTGTTGACACACACTTCAATCGGTATATTGTAGAGGAGTACTGCGAATTTATTAGAGCATATATAGATCGAGTGTTTGTACTAATATCATCCGATTTCACGAAGATGCGACATGTCAGATATATAGTTTGGCCCAGACTTGATGTCAGCTCAGTTCAGTTTATTAGGACTTCCATCATTTCAAAGCGCCACCAGATTGCGATACAATGGGAAAAAAGGATGTTATCGAAACGACTTGGAGTGGTCTTTGAAATCAGACAACCATCAGGCAGACTTGGACAACAATAAAATTTTCAGCTTTTCCGAATTAGATTAGAATTAGAGCTATACAGTTGTTTTCGAAATTAGATTATATTACAATTAGAGATACAGTTTTTTTTCAAATTAGATTCGAATTGTTGAATTCGCAAAAACATCGAAATGGAATGAAATTGTGAATGGGAAATGAATACAGCAAAAAACAGTTCATATCAATTCACAGTGCAGTCCCATAACCATGAGAATGGTTAATGTCTGTACACCAAGCTTGGATCGTTTTTACCATACCAGCGGTCACCGCAATCGCCGCTGGCGAACTGATTTGAGATTTTGGAAATACGCCAAATAAAGCTAAAATTGATTTCGGTTTCAAATTATTGTTGTTTCAAAATAAGCTATTCGTCTGTCCCCAACAAGGCAACAACACTATTTCGCACTAGCTGAAACGGCTTCGAAGAGGGAAACAGCATTTCATCGACGGAGAGTAATGCTGATATCAATAAGCATAAGCATATTGCCTTGGCGTACAATTTCCCCGGCACCGCCAAGACAGAGACGCTTAGAAAACTGCATAGGATGTCCCCACAGGATCAATCTTTAGGATGAGATAGTCCTTTATTAGCTATAGTAACATGTCTTGCTAGTCTCAATATCGATTCATAAGTCGTTGGAAAGCGTTGATCATGATATTTCTTGTTGCATTACTTGTACTACTTCATAAAATATTACTTCTTTTGTGGCAACCATGAGCATCACCCACATGTTAGTCAGCACGGCGTTGTACCAACATGAAATTTCAGAAACTAGAATGTTGTTCGCAGACTGCAAGCTACCATAGCAGCTTATTAAAATTCGTCACAATAACTATACTATGACTGCACGGTGTAAAGCGATGGCGGCTTGGCACTGGATTTCCCTGCTCGAGAGGGATATTCTTGTTAACTCGCTGCAAAATGCCTCGGACAAAGAGGCATTTTCAGGAAAACAATAAATTAGAATAAAACATAAATTAGAGCATATAGAGCAGAGGTCTCAAACACGCGGGCCGCCAGTTCATTTTGTGCGGCCCGTGACGACATTTTAGATTTTCATTAATTTTACAATATATAAGTGGCACATATATCTTTTCAAGTTTTAAAGTAAAAATTCGCTCTTAAATTGCTCCGAAAGCCTGAAACTATTTATCAAACTTCACTATCCGCGTCCATGCCGTCCATGCAATAGAAGAATCACTATTTCGCTACATTTCCAATTCATGATGATAAATCCTGACCCTTAGACGATAGTCGTTTACAGCACTATGCTTAAACGATTCGTGACTGAATTTGTGAATTAGACTTGGACGCGACCTTACTAGAATTACTCGGACTCTGGCTGACTCGACGGCCAAATGAAGATGACCTTAGCAGACACGGAGTCATGGGAATAGTAATAGACCAGAAGGTCGCAGCTTGGTATTTCGCTTACTAAGCAAGTAGTTATGGCAACCATTGGCAATCTATTAGTTACATCTTGGGTCACTAAATCATGTTTTCAGGCTAAGGGCGGAGATAATAAAGTTAGCTGATCCGGGAGAATGCTAATCATGTGAATAAAAACTGCTAATCGGGTCGCATAAAGTTGAAAAAGTTTACGCGCGATGGTTATTGTTGCGAGTCCGCTGAATTGTTTAGGGGCTTCGACTCGCTACGTGAACAAATTGACACCTATTCTATATTTTGGTGAGTGGAGGGATAACTCGATTTGACACTTTTCTGGTATTTGTATTGATTTTAGTATTTACATCCGTATTTCCGCGGCGTAAGACAGTATAGAATTACTACGGCAGAATGTACGTCGGTGGGGTGGGAAGGAATCAGCGTAACGATGGCCCTCGGCGCGGAAACCTCGATCCTCGGCGCGGAAACCGCGGTCAAGAAGTCCGAAGGAGAGAAAGCGATGTCCAGAAATTACTGAGGGGTTTCGAAGGAATGGCGAAAAAATTCGACAAGCAAATGGTGAGAACAGAACACCTTGTGTGATGTAAGTGCTCTAAAACCCAATTATTATCCATGAAGAGCATAACTTACCTTGGCTACATATTAAATTACGCAATGTATTATCCGACTTAACATTCTATCGTATTGCTTTAGTATAAAAAGACGCACTCGCCTCAATTCGCGAGACTCATTTTATCCGCTACCTTGAACGTATGAATATATACTTCGTATGTATTGAGTACCGGTATATCCGTGGGATGAAGATCTCACAAGCGTCAAGTGACCCAAGTTAAGCAGCCAAGCCATACCCAAGCCTATTATATTCGCTTAGCTATCGTCTTCTACAGGAACGCTGATAAGTTCTGATCACCCCGGTGTGGAGTAGCCTACTGACAATATGCATATGGTCTGAGCATAACATAACATTGTTGGGTTATTATTTTTATCTGAACAAGTCACACACAATGTATTTGTGGCGAGATAGCGCAGTGGTATAATCCGCGGCTGCAACACCAATGGGTGCGGGTTCGAGTCCGACCGAGGTCGACTTCCGAATTCCGATACCTAAGTGTTGGAGGTTTACCTAGGCTCCTCCTCGCCACATCATCCGCGTCAGCGGTGTCTTACAAAAGCCTAGAGGTGGGCCGTGCTATAAGTCGGCAGTTACGGAAAATAAAAAGAATATCGGCCTGGTGTAAATGACCATAGTAGTCGACAAACACCATGAATACCACAATACCACAAAAACCAACACACAATGTACAATGCGATAAGACACAATGCGATGTCATGAACAGATAGGAGGATGTCGAACGACACGCATCAGTAGCGATCCTTTACTCTAACATCCACCTCGGCCTAGAGTGCCCAATGTCACAGTTCTTTTTCGATGTTGATCTTTTTTTGAAGCCGGGTCCCTTTCTACTAGTTCTTCCCATTCCTTGTGAGTGCTTTCTTTCGTCGGGTCTTTTTACTGGGCTTTTTTGTCGCCGTAAGAACGGTAACGGCGGGGGAAGAGGAGCCCAGACGGCAGACGCGGAAGTGGTTCCTCCGGAGATCATTTTTTATTGCTTGATAGTCTCTCGATAGTCGTACGGTAGCCTGTACCAAATATAGCTACTAACTACATACACTATGGAGCATAACAAAAACAATTCTGACAATGAAAGTATTGCGATAGAACAAATTGAAGCTTGGCAGAAATTACTGCGGCGAAGAGACGCAAAGTCCGGGAATATATGAAGCCGCAGAGTGTCAAAGTAGCGAGCTGAGCGCGGGCAATTATTCATGCATGTCCATTTGTCCAACCAATGATATGTGTGTGCCAACAGGTAACATTGTGAACAGTTGATTCAATAATTCACCAATCATCTGATAACATTTTCATCCAATCAAGACAAACAATGTATGATGCGATACACGAGACACAACTCGATGTAATGAACACATGGGAGGATGTCGAAATGACTAGTTAGCAGTAATGAGCATCGGAGCGGAGTCGGAGTGGATTCGGAGCGGAGTTTTGCCGATTTTGTGACAGTCGGAGCGGAGTCGGAGTTTACTACAGATATTTTATCGGATAATTTCGGAGTAATGTAAATTTTGTCTCCGATATCTTTGGATAGCTCTGACCAGAATACACTATTGATTATGATTACAAACCAAAACACAGACAGTTGACACCTTGTAAAGTTGTAATATGAAGGGTAACATGCAAAAATGATTGCCAAGTGCATAAAAATCAGCCATCTGAACTGCAATTGGGGACTGGAGAGTAAACAATACTATGAGGCCAACCATATTATAACATGTACCATGTTGTACCATGTGTACCGTGTACCATGCTTGCCACAATTTCGGATACTTGACGAGATTCACCGGAGTATCTCGGAGTCTGGGATTGAGCTCTTCGGATTCGGAGGGAGTTTTCCTCAGACACTAAAGTTGTCGGAGGGATTCGGAGTCTCGAAAAGTACTATCCGCTCATCACTGCTAGTTACTGAGTTAGTTGCAGTCTCTTTATCTGGCATCGCACAAGTGCTCGATGTCACAAGCTTCGTCGTGGCTTTTGAAAGTTGACTTTGGCGCCTGCATTTTGATTAGGATAAACCATTTTCTTTCCAGGGCACTATGGCGGCCAAGATGGAAGACATGGAACGAAAACAGGTTGGAAAAAAATCCGCATTCCTTATTAAAAAAATCTTTGGCGTATATCTGCGCATTAATATCTCGTGGATCTAGATACTTTTAGTTGTTATCAGTGACAACGACTCCGATTCCATTGCTACAGGATTTAAACACGAAACAAAACGAGGTCATGGTACGATACATCCAAGATAAAGAAGAAGCAGAATCGAAATGGAAATCGCTCGCTGAAGAGAGATTGAAAAAATACAGTGAAACGTTGAACGAAGTCGCCGAATTGATGAAAACGAAGGTTAACAGTTAAGATTATTAAGAATTAATAAATGTTTCGTATACTTCATTACGGCCAATGCAGGTTTCCACGGTGGAAAATAGTAGGGATGGTGTGAACGTGAGGTTCACGTCCGCGTTCTGTGTGTGAACCTCGGATATTTAGAGGTTCATGTTCACAAACGAACCTTGGAAGGTTCTGCACTGTGAACCTTTGTCTTATAATACAATTTTCACTTCATTATAACGTCTTTGATTGAAATTTGTGGCATTTCAACGGCTGGCCACTCTATGCATGGCGCTGGCAGCATAAAAAATCAGTATAGTAGTCAGCTGTAGTCAACGAATGATGCTTTTTCAATCAATCAACGGAATTGATATCGTTGTCTGATGTCAAAAATCTAATAGGTGTACGGGGTCAATGTTGACTTCATATGTTTATTGTGTCATATAAAAAAATCCGTGCAATTGGCGTGTTGGCTACAGCTCCAACTTTTTAATGGGGTGATATCGGCAGCAAGTATAGAAACTCTCCGTTTTACACTCTGCTCAATATCAACGTCGCAACTCGCAATACTCAAACTCCGAGTACATTGTCCAGAGTGACCTAGACCGTTACCACATAAGCTTATATTCCCTTGCAACTCCTTGTTGAAATTGTAGGCATAGGGACGAAAAATGTTGACTTTATGGGATTATTATATCAGTTGATCGCCCCAGTTAATACATTTGGCGACGTTTAAAATGTCAATATGCACTTCAGCATAGTAGCATTAGGCCTACGTGGCGCGCGGCGTCGCTAGGTATCGTGTACATTAATATAGGCCAGTGGTTCCCAACGTGGGCGATATCGCCCCCAGGGGGCGATTTGGCGGTCTAGGGGGGCGAAAATGACGAAGGGGGCGACAGGGGGGCGAAAATGGACAAAGGGGGCGACGGGGGGCGAAATTAGCGAAGGGGGAGATAGGGGGGCGATGACGCGTCAAAACGGCTGACCTTTTTTTTTAGTCAACCCACGGAAATTTAGTTACAAAAGGGTGTCAAATTGGACATCGAGGCAAAAATTTGACCTGTTTATGTATGCCCGATTTTCGGTACACAAAATTTGGGGGGCGATGATAGGTGTTGACCTTGAAAAGGGGGCGATGGGTCGAAAAAGGTTGGGAACCACTGATATAGGCTATCACTTCACTGAAATTTAGGGTTGGAATTAGCAATATGAAGTCACGTGACGTCATGAGGTTCACGTTCGCGTTCACACAGAACCTTTCAAAAAGGTTCGCGTTCACACGAACCTGAACCTTTCAGAGGTTCACCCCATCCCTAGAAAATAGTACTCAAAATATGATTCCAATTACAAGGAGCGTATGACAGTGTTGGGATGACTCGAGTCAGACTCGAGTCAACTTTTTCGTATGACTTGACTTGACTCGAGTCACTTTGCAAAAATAACTTGACTTGACTCGGTGCTTCAAAAATGTGGATTGACTCGTGACTCGGTATAAAATTTACGAGTCAATTTCAAGTCATTAAATAAACGGTGTCGATTAAATCACCCGATACGTTCGCGATACGTCGGTGTCACTTCACTTGTGAGAGCAACCAGTCATTCACTGATTGCATGTTTCACTGACCCTCCATTGTTACATCACAAATAAATTGACCGCAAACAAAACGATCACAGCTGACGTTGTCGTAGTAGCAATAGATTAATCAATTAGAAACGTATCGTTGTTTATTAGACGGCTCATTGCTTACATTGCGCAGTGCTCACCTTTACCTACACTCATAGGCGCCGATTTTTATTTTTGCATGGGGTGGCGACAGGCGCATAGCCAGGGGGTATCAAAACCCCGTCATTTTGAAATGACCATTCTGACGCTAATATTCAGTTGCAATTCAACAAGTGTTATGCGGGGCCGCGACCAATTAGCGAGATTCATCTGTGAACGCATATCGCATCGCACAACGCAGCGCGATCTCCCGCTGAGGTGACTGCGATATTAGGTCATTGATTGCTCCGCAGTCGTCGCCGGGCTTTGCAGTAACACAGCATGACAATTCTGTAACATGAAAGACAGACAAGAATGATGATTACAAACGCGTGCGGCCAATCAGTAATTACCCCTTAACGCCAACACAATGGGTTTTTGAGTAGCTCGCATCGCGACAATTGGTTGCTGATTAAAACATCGATTTTGACTCCATTACTGCATTTCCCGATTTATGTTCGCAAAGCATAATTGGATTAATGTTATGGGCACTGGAATACATTCCAACTAGCAGGCACACACAATAAAACACTGTTCAACTTTGCGCTCCGAGAATATTTATCACAAAAATGGTTCACAAAATATTTTAAACGCGCCTTGCGACCCTCATCGATGCAAATAATGCACTTAAATTAGTAGAAGGTGAACGCATATTTGGTCGTCAAATCGCGATAAGAGATGGTGTTTCTCAGAGCGCGCGATGGAATCTAGGATGGGGTCGAATTTGTACATTTAATTAGGATCGTTAGTTTGCTGAAATCAGCATCAGGATGCTGTGCAAATTACATCGTAGTGATCAATTTTATCGGACTGCGCAATTACAGGGTACCTAGTCATACCTTAATACCCAGATTCGGCAATGGCAACGAGCACAATTTGTTCAGACACTGGCATAAGTTTTAATCAAAAAGATACAGAAACACAAACAATATTACACTCAGAGATTTTTACTGTTTGACGAAAGTGTTTCTGCGGACGGTAGCACGCCTGCATGCGGAATTGCGGACGCGATAAATCAAGCCACCGACGATAGTGCACATGACATATCGATGACCCATTTCGCATACAAATGATTCTCGCTAATTTTCAGTACGCAGCGTCAACAATATGAATTAGTGAATTGGCATTTAAAAAGGACGGGATTTCCAGTTACAAATGAGAAACTCCCTGGCTACGCACCTGGGGTTTTTATGCCGACAACGCGCTGGTTTACATCAGCCCTGGGCCTACGGCCTACGTAGGCCCCGATCGGCCAGTCGAATTTGATTGTAAAATGACGGGCTTTTAATTATCCACATGTTATTGCGGTAAGAGGAATATGGACGCATGGCGCAACCTTATCAATAGAAATACATATCCCAAAGGTTTGAAATTCGATCCGCGATATGGTTGCGCTCGATAGATTCCGTCCTGCAATGAAGTTTATTGAAACATAGAAGGTTCGCGTTCAAACTAATCGAATAAATTCAGAATTTGCGCCACCGAGAATCTTGTGTTGCATCAATTTTTGACAACGTAATTTAACGCCGTGCACTGCACAATGCGCAGTATTAATAATAAATCAAACACAGTCACGTGACACCGAGGTAATACGAGTGTATAAAGAAGAAAAGAATTAGTGGCCCACAGATGATATTAAAGACGCGCATCTAATTAGTATTTCCTCAACTTGCGTACAGCACAATGAGGTCTGACAGCTCGACAATTGTTTGCTCATCTCATTAATAACGACGTTTGAGCTGCATTGTTGCATTTCCCGATAAAAGTTGGCAGAGCTTTGTTAGAGTATTGAGTATGCGCATTGCGCACTTTCACTCACACTCAGAACTTGACAATATCCGGAAAATCTTACTTGATAACGGTTACCCTGAACATGTCATCAACCGTGGCATAGAGAGGAAAGTAACGCAATTCAATGCAGAAAAGTCAACAGAGCCTACCGAACGAACAACCAAAGATGTTTACATCCATCTACCTTGGATAGGGCCTATTTCCACCCGCTTTGAAAAGCAATTGATTTCAGCGGTCAATAAGTGTTACGACACAGTGAAGACCAACGTGATTTTCACGACAACGCAACTGCTCCACGCAACACGTAAAGACTAGGGCTGGGCAAAATCGAGTGCCTGGGTGATTCGATTCTGAATCACGTTAAATGCTTCGAGTCGAGTCGAGTATTCGAGTATCACTCATTATGACGTCACAACTGAATCTACTGTGTCAAAGTTACAATATGTACCTTTTATGCCACCACGAAGAACATAATGCCTCTTATCCGTCACATTACAGATACTCTGGTATTTTCTCGACCATCCCGATTTCATTGCACTTCTTGACAATGTGGTGGGATGATCATGACTTAGGAAATGTGTTATTTCCAGTAACGTTCCTAGCTTTGTACTATGTCTCGTTTGCTGAGATGCCGCCAATCAAGGTTTTAAGGCTTCCTCATTGGAAAATATTACCAAAACTATAACTCTCGTTAGTAAATTAACTTTCAGTTGCGAGGAACGTATAATTTCAGTACTCGAAAAAATCGTCTTTTACTACTCGACTCGAATCATCAAAATTAATACTCGATTCAGATTCGAGTACTCGAATCATTGTGTCCAGCCCTAGTAAAGACGTGCTACCCGCACTTCAGCAAAGCAATGTAGTTTACGAATTTAAGTGTCACTGTGATTGTGGCTACGTGGGAAGAACGTCAAAGCGATTGCAGGAACGCATAAATCAGCATGTCCCTAGATTCATTAGAACACGCTCGATGAAAAGCTCACCCTTAACTCACCCGCTCAAGATTGATGCGGAACAATCAAAGGCCATAAATTCTGCAATTGGCAAACACTTGTTGGATAATCCCGCCTGTGCGAAAAATTATCGAGACGACAGATTTCGCATACTCGGAAAGGGTCGCTCACACTTTCATTTGTGCGCCTTGGAGTCGACTTTTATCAAAATACACCAGCCAAGGCTGTGTCAACAAAAAGAGTTCGTGTATCATCTAAAAATAGTACATTGAACGCTCTCGTATTCGACATTTCGTACTGGTGACGTCATATTTTGTGTTACGATTGTTGATATACGCTGTTCTTTCGAATTCTCTACTAGTTGCTGACGATTACCCCTGACGAGTGTCAGCCGAAAATATTCGGGTTCATTTTAATATGAATATACTATTCAATTGCGCACTTTGCGCAGGAATGACTTTCAATTCGCAGGCATGCACAAACACACTGTCCTATTTCCCGATCCAAGCCTCCAATTAAAGAGACTACCACGGAACTAACACAAGAATTATTTTGTAAACGAATATAGGCGCAAATACAATTTAATTAAGAGATGGACAACTTGAATTCGCTCGTCTGGTCGAGAGAAGATGGTGTTTCTCAGAGCAAGCGTGTCGAAATCGACGTCTGATTACTAGTCACGGATTACAATTTATTGGGGCGTTTGAAGCACTAGTTCGTCGTCGCCAACGAAGCGGCGTATTCAATTATTATTCGCGCGCGTATCGGTTAATGGTAGTTGACCTTTACGCGCTATCACGGACTCGCTAATTGACAGCGCTGATGGTTTGGAATCGCAGACGGCGGGCGTTTAATGTTATTGTATGGGGTGGCCGCCACCCATATATGTTTCATGGAGTGGCTGCGCCACCCCGCAACCCCGTAACTCGGCGCCTATGCCTACACTCTTGCATGATTTAATTTTAAATCGAACGAATATAGTTTATGTGTTTCTATTCTCCCGGATGTGTGGATGCGGGTAACATATCAATTTGTTCAACTTCTCGAGGCTTCGTATTCGATCCGCTATATTGGCTGATGATAACAGACTGTAGTATGTAGCTTTACAGGTACTCACGTATTTTATTAGCAGTTCTTCGTTTGCGTGAGCGATACAACACCTTTTTACATATATATTTAACTTTATAATAGTTATTTGATTAAAGATAAATGGCCAATTATTCTGTCCTTCACCCTGTTAGCAAAATGTAATGACTTTGCATCATCACTCATACTTCGAAAATTCGACCTGACTTGAATTCTGACTTGACTCGTGACTTGACTTGACTTGACTCGACTTGACTCGAGTCACCTCCAAAAAACGAGTGACTTGACTTGACTCGAGTCACCTTTGAAAATCGATTGACTTGACTTGACTCGAGTCAAAATGTGCAATGACTCGAGATGACTCGTGACTCGAAGGCAGTGACTTGATCCCAACACTGGGCCGTATGATCAGAAGGAGCGCATCAACTCTCTTTACATTATCAGTAATTGCTGAATTCAAATTAGAGTAACTCAAATTAGCCTACTGTTTCCAGCCCAGATAGTCGTTACTCGCAACAGCCAAGGCCTACTACTATTCGTGACATACAAAGTAGAGGTTCATCGTACTTGATAGAGAGCTGTGTCCTCTTGTAATTGGTGCCGTAGTGTGCAGCCCTCGAACTGAAAACGAACCATCATCGCGCTACAGGTGGGTCTGGAGCGTTCGAACGAAAAGTGGAGGAGAGCGAATATGACGACGAGGAAGAAGCTGGAAAAGGCAGTTGATGAAAACGAAATCATCCGAAAAAAGGTTTCGCTCTTACTCGATGAAAATCGACAACTAAGAGATGACATTTTTCAGGTAAGTCAGTTACTATAATATTATTTTCATCAAATCAAAACACAGCAAGATTGCGATATAATGAAAAGATAGAAGGGTGCCTAATTAGACAAGAATTTTGACCTGGAGCATGTAAAGGCATGCACTCGGCATGAAAACTAATAGAGGATAACATGAAAGGACAAGTAATGAAAGGGAATGTGATATGTGTCGGACTGTTGGTATGCGAGATCGATGTATTGGATCGTGTTCGGGAATAAACTTGAGAGCTGACTATAGGCCTAATTTTATAAGGTTGGCCACGCTGCTACACTCAAGAAGAAGTAGTAGTAACTATGAGAAGGAAGGTAAACAACTAAACATATTTGGGTGCTTCGAAAAAAGTGCATGTGCTTGTGCTTCGTGTCTGACCAGTGACCAGTGACCACCTATGGTCCGCCAACGACACGAGATCTTCATTTGTTGATAGATAACAATATGTCCGCCCGTTTCATGAAAAACAAATCTCACCTTCCTTCCTATATCAGGTCGCCGAAGCTTTAGGTGGCGATGGAACAGTTCTGTCTCTGGTCGCGGAAGATTGCGGGTTCGAAGCAAAAGGTGATTGGGACGAGAAGAAGATCAAAGACAAGCAGATGGCGCGAAACACAGCGGTCGCGACCATTGTAATGTGCCATGTCAGAGATATGGATAGAAAGTGACGTGTATCTTGGCCGAGCAATGACGGGATAACCTCACGAGGCATATGACTGGTCGTGTATTTCCGAGTTCGCCAGTGATCTATACTAGATCTATAGCTGCCGTTATTTTAATTTGCATCTACCAGTACTGTTCTACTATAGTATGGGTAACTAGCCCACGGATAAATTCGAAGCAAGTGTGCACGGCTAAGCAACCAGAGAGAGCTATTAATTTCTCGCAGCTTCGTAACAGATGTGGTATAACGGTATAAGCAAATATATCTTACGTTACGAGCACAAAATTCATCAAACTAGACTTGAACGGAAGCTACTGTCGCACGGATTCTGCAAACATGTATTATATTCTTCTCAGGATAACGCGTTATTCTGAAGTATTGTACCCCAATTGGCTTGTCTAAAATCTCCTCAGGGCACTGCAACTACTCCAAACATCGCATCGCGGGATGCGGGTAATCAGATGATAACCTATATGAATCCTGAAGATGCTATAGCAAGTGTATACAGTGGCGTATCCAGGGGGGGGGTTTAGGGGGTCGGAACCCCCCCTTTTCAAAATCCTAAAAATTGATGTAAAATATAGCCTCTAATATTTGCTAATTTACTAAGTTAACATATTCGTTTTTACGTATGAGAAGGCGAATATGACGTGTTAATGTTATTTAAGGGGACTAAAACCCCTACCAAATCTTGGAATCATGCGCCGAATTAGTCGAAAGGATAAAATAGGTCATTATATTTCGCTAATTCCATACGAATTCTGCGCTTGTTCAGCTACATTTCAGCGGTAGTTGCTGACGTTATCAACTTTCTTCCCTCGATTTCTCTCTCGCCTTGCTAAAACGAGAGACGCATTTTAGGAAAATCTAATCTAATAGACACTTACGTGACCTTTGACACGAACCAATCAGGTTGCAGCAGGATGTAAACAAAGAACGAGGCCGGGCATGCTTACTATGAGCGCTTATGGAAAAGGGTTGAAAAATGAAGGTTTTTAGCAAAATGACATTGAATTGGGAATAGCTGACTTTGGTGAATTGTAATAACGTAGAACTGGTATGTATTTGCAGTGTTCTAACCCAAAATAAACGTGAATGGTGGCAAGCACTCGTCAGCATGGTATGTCCAAATAAATGGATTTCTGACAACTTTTCGGATGAAGCAACTATTGCTGTATTATCCTTAGTCGTATACTATAGGACTGTCGTACCGAATAGCATGTATTAGATTAATCTTGAGTGAGGATATGTGGGGTATTCATTATGTGGGCTTTGCGTTATCTGCGTTCTATTTATGGAATCGTATATAGTACAGTCTACAGTCTGCGTCATTATGTAGAAAATTACTGTTACACTGGATACTTGTCTGCATATTCAATGATCATATTAATATGATAGGCAATATGATCCGTTCCCAGCTGAAATTGTCATTTTTTTTGTTCTAGCTCGTGTATTGAATCAATCAGGACAAATGCCGGATAAACACGCTGTGCTAATAGCCTGTGTAACTTGGAGATGACTACTCAGACCGTTCCTGGTGTGCGCTTGTACCTTTCCCAGAGCCAATAACATGCATGGAAGAATGTAAAATCTGGATAAAGGCATGTGGACTTCCTTGTAGTCATCTGAATTCTCATTTTATTAATAAAATGACATATCTATTATTGTACCAAAAATATTGAATCGTGACATAATTAAGATGAAATAATTCTGTATTTCAGAATGAGTCTAATCTGAAATGCAGTCACACTTGACGCCACACAATCGACTTGGTGTGTGTCTCGTTTTATTCCACAGTTTTGCTGCATGATGGTGTGGGTTGAAATTGATGAGAGCAATATAGCCTATTCAATAATGAGATGAATAGTTGAAATTGGTAGCGGTGATACGTTGCATGAGTCTGACGAGTACGCCTTGATAGGTGCCTGCACAGCAGTGTTGCTCTGTAAAATAAACATATTATATATTTTGTGCAGGCTTGATGGATATCTTTAATGAAGCTGCAGAAAGAGGAAGTCGATGGATAAAACGCAAGAAAATCAAATTTCTGGAAGAAGTAGAAGCACAAAACAGTAAACTCGTCCAGGAAAATTACAAATTGACGGACAGTTATTGCTAGTGAAGTTCAGTTCTCAGAGGAGCATCATAATGTCAAAAGATGCGGAGAAGCTGAAATTTCATGCTAGACTACAATGAATTATTTCTGAATTGTGCGACTTATCCTACTGACATCAAATTTATAGTATTGCTGTAAGCATAGTATTAAACCGTATGTAACTGCTTCATTAAATTTCGATTTGGCCATGTAGATATGTGGTTCTTAAAAATGCACCATTTGCATTCATTCATGATTTCTCAATTGAATCTAGATTTAAATATTCCTGCACATGATTTGTATGCCTGAGCCAGACTATTCCACAACAAGAAAGATGGTGAGACAGCGTATTCATATTGAACAGCTGATCGGAAGAATCAACAAGTATAAAATTTTGTCTGGTGTCATACTATGCAGCATTGTGTATCAACTAACCAAATATTGACTAATTGCTTACTCTAATTCAAGATTGAAAATTAAAAATGAATGATACAGCATATTCAGCAATGGTGAAAATTCAGTTCCATTATGAATATCGTAATGCCTAATAGCATGCTATGGATCGTAATTGTGCGGTGCCATGGTCTATGTCTACCAACAGTGCATGTCTATTCATACTATATTCCAGTGGTGCGCATTGAAGCTCATTTAGATGCCAGGTGAAAATGTTCCAGGATTATTTGTGTTTGGTGGAATGTTATAAAACTGAAGACACCAGATACGCACCAAAATCTACCTTGAGGCAGGAGTTGATCGGTTGCGAGTATGGTCGAGAGATGGTTTGTCAATCACGATCGAGCTCACTGATGCTGATGCAAATCACAATGCAGTCCTTGTAGCTTTAGGTGCTGGATTGTCTTAATGCATATGCATGAGAGCATATATCAGAACCTAATGTGAAAATAAATCATGGTTACAATATCTATTGCAGGAGTCTCTGACAAAATGTCTTTTTCCTTACTTACCCTGTCTTACAAGTGCAACCCGAATCAATAACGGATTTTATGAGAATGTGTATTTCCATTGAGTGTGATATCTCTCTTTTCCGCAAGTTGCGATAACATTGGCTGTTCACTAGAATAACCCTTCAACAAAGAGTGAATTGTCTCCTCAATCTTTCTCCCAAAGTCGTGTGCATAGCGCTCCATGAAATACTTCGTAGCTTTCTCCGCGGTGTTAGAAGAAGATGCTGTTCCACTCAAATCCAGAAATTCGATAGAATCTCCATAGCTTTCAAGTTTCATAATCAATACACTAAAATTGTGATGTGTGGCAGAAGCTGTATTTTATAGCATATATTTCTGAACATGAGATATGCTTGAAAATTTCGCTCCAGACCTGGAGCCTATGAAATCGTCAACATATGCATTACCACAATCCTATAGTATAGTATACAGCAATCGTTGCTTAATCCGAAAAGTTGTCAAAAATCCATTCATTTGGACACAGCACGCTGATGCGTACTTGCCACCATTCATGTTCAATTGTTCATCCTAGACTGAAAGCTGCAACTACATACTAGCTCTACGCTATTAGTATTCATTAAGGCCAGTCATCCCAATTCAACGTAATTTTGCTTAAAACCTTCACTTTTCAACCTTTTTCCATAAGAGCTCATAGTAAGCTTGCCCGGCCTTGTTCTTTGTTTACATCCTGCTGCAACCTGATTGGTTCGTGTCAAAGGTCACGTAAGTGTCTATTGGCCGACGCGATACGTAATGGGGCATTTCCACTTCATTTTGAACACTAGGGGCGATAAAGATAACTCGACCCAAAACTGTTTTGTTGCTATATGCTTTACTATGGGACTGGACTAAACATGGACCTAATTTCGTCTCCTGAAGTACAATAAGGATGGTGAAAATATCCACATCAATATAAATCATCTATATGGATATCAAATAGCTGTTATCGATGAAAAAGCTGCTATTTCTTGGCGTCTTGTCCTGTCTTGGAAGTGCTGAAATTATGATTATATCCTTATCACCAACTGTATTGGTTTATATTCCCCATTTAGCACTCATAACTACACCAGATGGACTGGATTCAACACAAACCCTTTCTAGATGTATTATGACCTTGGCCAAATAGCTGTCTGATTGAAAGACTTCATGTATTTCAATACCTTCCTATCCTTTAATCTCATCACTATCTGTTGGTGTTTTTAAATGATAAAATACTATAACAATACCAACTAGATTTCATCCTCTCTGATGATTGACAATTGAAGGATGAACCATGTACCATGTATTGTTGCAGTTATAATACTAATTAATACCAAATAGATCTCATCCTCTCTGATGATTGACAATTAAATGATGTACCAGCTGTATTGTTGCAGTTATCTTGAACAAGCAGAGTATCTCGAATATTTTTTTGCCCGACACAGGAAATAAATTGTATAGTAAGCACGTAAACTTTCTAAGTAACGTATTATTCATGGTCATATCGTTACTCGGTTACATAATAATTATAAACTTGGTTGAAGGAATGTCAACCCGCTATTTGAGAAACCTATGGGACTTCCCTACTGCTCTAAGACACAAAGCAAAATACTACGGTGGAAACTCAATTGATACAAATAGCTTCACCATATCCAAGAATAATCAACGAGAATGATAATGAGAAACTTGCAGATTGTAACACAAAAATGAGCTCGCAAGCATTGGTCATTCTTCATCATCTAGTTAGTTGTACTTGAAAATCTTGAAGGTTTTAGCAAAGTTCGTTGCGCTACCAAGTTCGTTGCGCTACCAACATAATGTATCAGATACATATAATAAGAGTCCCTGTACCGAGCAGCCTACAATAGTCGATAATCGTCAGATTATACTTTCATCTGAACAACGCACACGCAATGTACAATGCGATGCAATGAGCAGATAGGAGGATGCCGAACGACCAGTTGCGATTGCAGTTGCGGTCTCTGGCATCCACCTCGGCCTAGTGCCCGATGTCACAGCTCCTTTTTTCCATGTCAGTCTCTTTTCCACAGCTCTTTCTTGCTTTTTCCATTCTTGCAAGTGCGCTCTTTCATCGGGTATCCTGTTTTGTCGAGGCCATATGTGATCGTTTGCTTCACTGTCTTACAAGTAAGCATAATTTCCATGTCTTTCAGTCGGCAGTACAAAAATGACGTCATGCTTCCAATATTGAAGTTTCATCAGCTTCATTGTAATTCAAACGCATGATTTTTATAGGTTGTAGGACCACACAGCAGCAACTGCAGATTGCATGATTTTCCATAACGCACACAATGCTCATGGGGGAGCTGATTTACTGCAAGATAAGCAGGATAAATTATGTTGGTGAAATGATATTCTGCAGACAACTTTTCCAGGACCAGGCATCCATACCTCTACTTTGTAAACGGAACCATCCTCACGATAACTTTCTATTTCCAATTGATGCATCTTTTGAGATCAAATGACCATCATCCTTGCACAATGAGCACAGCCATATCATACGACTCTCGAAAATTAACAGCAATGTAAGCTGGCAGGATGTCTATGTCCATCACGATGACAAGACGCCAAGAAATAGCATCATTTTCGTCGGTACCAGCTATTTGATATCCATATGGATGATTCATATTGATATTGCTACTTTCACCATCCTCGTTGTACTTCAAGAGACGAAATTAGGTCCATGTTTAGTCCAGTCCCATAGTAAAGCATATAGCAACAAAACAGTTTTGGGTCGAGTTATCTTTATCGCCCCTAGTGTTCAAAGTGAAGTGGAAATGCCCCATTGCAAAGACGAAGTTGTCGGCAATCAACATCGCCCGCGAATTCGCTGCACCTGCTCGCCTTGAAATCCTAATTAAGAATTGCACGGCGTGTTGATTGATCAGCGAGACGCAGACACGGCGGCACCAGTACGACAATGCTATTCTCAAATCCACATTGTCTTCGCGATTATTGGCGAGAAATGGTCTACGATTGACATTCACATTTCAAAATACAAGCCTAGCAATCCACGTTCCCGATTGTTAGGTGGCTTGCTGGCGTCCAAATACAGGCCTGTGTTGTCGCTGAACGGGAGAATTGAGTTGGCCTAGTAGTAAAGTTAACCTAATTATATCGGCTGACAAGTTTCTCTGCCGATCAAGTTATTATCCCAGTGTGTACTCTGTATTAATTGACTGACTTGCGTACTTGCAATTAAGGTCTAATTACCTTCGCGGGTACTACACATTCAGCCGTACGGCTAGTAAAGCCATCGAAAAGCACACATTCGTGTACGACGTACACTGTTCACACCACACCTCTCTGTGGCGATTGCGATCGCCCTCGTTTATGCTACCGCCTTATTCCGCGCTTGTTCGTCCGCTGCGATACTACCGACCGTGCGCATAATATCGTCAAAACCCAACAAAATCGCTCATCTCTGGCCGGAACTAGGCGCTTGGAGACGGGCGGCGTTTGCTGGCTCATGACTAAATGTGAGCAATTACGAATTTCTTTCAATCATACCGTGAAAGAAACGCGATTTTCAGGCAATGTCTGTATCGTATTCGTACATCTCCCACTCACCGCAAATCTCTTTTTATTATTAAACTATACAATATCGTAAATATTCGCCATGGCGTGGAGACGAGTGATCCTAATGATGACGTCATAATAGCCAATTTCGTAATGCAAACCTCCCCCCTTTTTCGCGCTCTGGATACGCCCCTGAGTGTATACTGCGAAACGAACGAAGGTCGGTGTACAGACATCTGCTAATTCAATTCACTTACCGAATTTTGCAAAGGTTATAATCTATATAATTAAACAATGTCCATTATAGGCAGTGTAAGACTGTAAGTTAGTTCTTTAGTTATAACGCTGGCTGAAGGACAAATGTAAACACGAGTAATGAACGTCCGATGCGGAGATTGAGAGCATTTATTTCAAATTTGTCAAATCATGTCTATTCCTTGATAGAGAGCCGCGCAGTTTTATCAAAGTCGCTAAGCATCTCCTCGTCGCCGACCTGCAGATCAGCATTCGTGTAGACGTTTTCACATCTAGACGATTCCACTTCGCTCGAAACGTACAGAGGGGTTTTGACGTATTCATCCGAGTAGCGCGGCAGTTTCAGCATATCGCAAGACGATCTAGAGTAGCTCTTCGGCGGAGACGCGGCTGCAGTACGTCTACAGCAGATAAGCGCAGCGAGCGTTACGCACAGGACGAGAAAAATCAACGGAACAGTCACTTCCAGTAGAATGTTTTCCAAAATGTCGTCTTCGGCGGGGTGATTTTCGACTGTAAAGAGGATTTGTCAAGTAACGGGTTCAGAGCTATTCAAGAGACAATCAATATGCATCACAGTAGAAAATGGTATGTAGAATAAATGCCGTAAATTCCAACACAATTAGAAGTTGCGATCTTGTAAACACGCTGAAACTGTACCCATGTACAAGTTGAGAAATAAAATGTCGGAATGGCACCGAGCGAGTAGTTTCAAGTATTTGGTCATGTGGCCCCCATCAATCTTATCTATTAGCAGCCCGTGGTTTTTCATAGCTCTGTATAGAGGTGACAATTATAGTCGGTCTTTCTACACACGTAAAAGCACAGCTAATGCCGTGAATTCTAACTAAAGATATAATAACTACCAATTACTCGGAAGACTACGCCATGTAGAAACAGAATATGGACGTCTGAAGATGCTCAAGTATAGTTGGAATATGGTAATATGGAATTCACTACTCGAGTATCTTTGCCTATCCAATCCCAAAATCGATTCTCTACTTCACAAAATCTATCAACGGATGAAAATTTAGCATTTGTTTAAAAATTGGATTTGGTAATGGTGTCGCCGAAACATCAAAATTCTGTCCACGTTCCAAAATCCCTACTTTAGGACCCCCTAAAAGTAGTATTTCGTTAGAATAATACTATTTTCCACTAAGTTGTGCTTCGGTACCGGAACGATATTCGCTTCCAGCTGTCGTGGGCTAACGCAATCTCTGCCAATAGCTTCAAAACGTTGATAGCTACCCGAGGCAACTAGCAATCTCACCCTTGTTTGGATTGAAGATCAGAAATGATTCGTTCGAGGCTCCGGGGTAGAGTTCGATCTCTTCGATACCGGCGACGCCGTGGATCACGGTGATCGGGCCGACCATCGTGTCAACAGTGTTCTCAGACAGACGCACAGAACGCACGACACGACCGCTCGAGCATCTCAATTTGCCACCAGAGGGGCAAGCCTGACATGAAATTCAAACACTATTACTAGAGCAGAGCTTTTCCAAATTAGTTTAGAAGTAGAATGTGCTAGCTAGGCTGCTTTCGCAAGAACTGCGAAATTCATGAAATTCCGACAAAAATGAAGTTCAGTAAATATTATTACCTCAAATCACAGAGTTCTGTCTCATAGCCACGAGAATGGCAAATGCAAGTACACCAAGCTTGGCTAAGGAGAACCAGAAAACCACAATTAATATCTGAATTAAAATTGGTGCCTAGAAACATTTCACAAATTCACCAACTCAAGAGCGCGATGTCGGTAGTTTGATTAGACAACTTGAATTATATTCGAGATGTTCGAGAGTCTGTTGTATTAAGAGCACGACTCCTTATATTGGTTCGCCGATAGCATCTTAAAAATAAATTTAGGTATCGGTAAAACATATCGACAATTCGTGACATCACAGCGTGGCAGTAGCGAGTCAGAACTATAAGTTTGCGAGTGCTAGGCTGGGAATATAGTGATCCATTTCTTATAGATTATGGATGTATAGTTGCAGCTTTTCTCGTTCATTTCATGCACAAGCATAGCAATGCCTACGAAGCAGTTCAAATAGATGGCTTCAAGTTTTGGAAACGCGCCTTGGACGCCGTATCTTTTGAATATCGGTTGGATACATCAGGGTTATAAGCGGCGTTGGTTAGCGGTATAGTCTCAAAAATCAGAAATCGGTAGGGTTTCAGTTATCGCGTACCGTGAGCTCCGTTTCGGGACACATAGTAAGGTGCAGGTGGATGTAGAAAGTCGGGCAGTCGGATCGCGGAGTTTGCATCGACACGCACGCAACTCGACCTGTCGAAGCGCTCACGTATAACTCGTCCTGCGCCGGACACCTGAAAGATATCAGAGGCGGTCAGTGATTAGGTCCTTTTGGTTTTTCGGAATACTCCAGCATAGTACTACCTCGATAGTTATGAATTCGACTACTCTTCACTTACACACATCGGGTAACTAACTCATTTTTACAAAAAATCTATTCGGTCAAAAGGTAGATGCGGATTTGGTGCAAAGTAGAAAGTATACTTCATATATGCTTGCATCCCTTACTATGGATTTGACTCGCTAACCAAGTTCACATGAACATTTTACTACCAAGTACTTTTGGCAAGTTAGCACGAACCCAGCCGCCAACTATTCACTAACCCGCCCTCAACCAGCGTCATCCCAGTCGACGAATCGTCTTCGCATGACAAATACATCGCGCTGATCACCGTCACGAAATCGAAGAAAGCGTCCTGAATGAAAGCGATAACATATTTTGGAAAGAGACGCGATTATATAATTTGAACACAATTGAATAAAAATATATTGATGTTGAAACGAACATGAATATTTTCGGCTGGTAATCGTCAGCAACTGGCAGAACTTCCAAAAGAACTTACTATGCATGAACACAACTCTCAACCTACCGCGGGAAGAACCGAAACCGACATGTGAATTACTTCTCCCACAGTGTAGATAGCGCCGTTAGACACGCTGAATTCGAGCGGACACACGGCCGGACAAGACGTGGTCTTGCACAGCTCGACTGTCGGGGTGAACTTTCCGTAACCGCGCTTGCTAACCGGTTCTGCGACACTGAAATAAATGATAGTTTACGCACGCTTTCCAACGTAATTACTAACCAAGGCTGTGGAAAATCTAGTGCTCGAGCTATTCGAGTCTGATTTCGAGTATCAGTCATTACGACATCATAAAAGCACAAGTTTAGTTATTTTAGACGACCACAAGTATGCCAGTTCTAGATCACAATATATTCAGTTTCGTATCGTGTCGACCATATCTATTTCACTGCATCTTGCGACAATGTCGTGAATTGATTACGACATCAGTAAGTTTAGTACTAAGTTCGCTCTCTGCGGTACGACAAATCGATGTTTCAACACTCCCAGTGGAATCAACTTTTAGTGGTAGTGCACGTATGATTTCAGTAATCGAAATAATTGTCTCACTGCTCGGCTCGAAGCATCGGAATCAGCACTCGGAGTCCTTGTAGTAAACATCAGGGATATCTAGTTCTAGATATACCTGGGTAACACAGAGCCCTAACACGCAACGCTTCACTTACACAGGCTTCATGGAAGTTATGAGCTTGTACTGACGTTGGTAAATGCATTGGAAGTCGACGATCGGAGTCTCGACGCTAAAAGCAGCGTTTTCACGATCCGCTATCACGCGGTTGCCTACGACGAACGTCGGTCCGTTTACGTCAGTTCTAGAACCACAGTTTGAGAACGGGAGAGGTATGGTGATCTGGAGGCCGTTTCTCGAAGACACGGCTGGAACAAAATCAATTCGTTGTGGCTAAAAGTTGTACCGAATGAACGCAATTGCACTGCAGTCTTCCTAGATATTAAGAAGACACAGCAGGTGGTCAACATAGTCATAAGCAATAGTCAGCGTTGCCGCTCAGTTGATAAGACAAGTAGAAGTATATCAATTTGAAAGGCGCGTCAAAACTAGATGAAGCAGAGATGGAAGCTGAGGTGTGAAGAGTAACTAAGTGAGTTATCCATAGCAAAAACATGATAAAATTCGATTAGGAATAAGTAGCAATTCCAGATATACAAGTGGTGATTTCCAAGAGACGAAAACCTATACTACAAGTAAATAGTTTTAAAAAGTAGTGCTCGATCAGTTAACCGAAACGGCAACTCGAAATTAAACAACACCTATTCACATCCAACGACTATCGACTCAATCGACGTGCCAATTTTCGAAATTCTGTCAAGCTTCAGCGATACGGGGGTTCGGTTGTGATGACAAATTTTCACACGCGAGGCTGGCATTTCGCCGGACTACTTATCCTTTACAAAATAGTTCTGCCTAAAAATATATTACAGAGAACACTGAAATAACCCAAGTAGAACATCAAGTGTAGCTGACCAATCACCGTAACCAACCTTGGCAGCCCGCGGCTCTGCTTCTAGAATCGGGAGCCGTGTAGAAAACGGTGTTTCCTAGTCCGCCGTCAAACTCTTCGTATAGCTCATTAGATATGTCGATCACGATGTCCTTCTCGCCACACGTCACTTTAGGGACAGCTGGAAATAAATGTCAGTAGGATAATTTAAAAAACACGATTCGGTGTTTGCTTAAATTCGAAATTCGAAATTTCAAGTTCAAGTCCGCATCTATAGCTTCAAATTAATCACTAACCCATAACCAAATCCCGACTAAAATCATATCAATTGAATTGAAGTCCAAATTGAAATCCACGCTCATCTTTGGTAGACAAGAGTGGTGTTGTAGTAACGATACACAAACGATCCGAAAACACACACCATTAATAATCATATTTTTGGAAAAAGTAGAATGTTCCATTAATTTTTTGATAATAGCAGAATTCGTGGCCTACTCGTCATCCTGGTACTATTTTCAGGAGTGAAAACTAATGCAGCTTACGGACAGTGCAATTCTTCCCGGTAAACCCGCCGGCACTGGCGCAGTAATAGCCGTACTCGTGTTTACAAGACTCCACGCAGGTACAGTTCCCTTGACAGGGGCTCGGAGAGCAGGGTCCCAATTCCACGGTAACTTCATCTTCGCAACTTTCGCCTTCAAAGCCAAGCTCACAAACGCACCTGTGCGAGATTAAGTTCGATTACAACTTAACATTTCAACTCATAAATCAACGAGAATTCAAACCTGTGTCCGTACATCTGTTCTATGCATATTCCACGTCCGCTGCAGTCCACGCCCAAGCAATGGTTCCAGTAGCAAGCTACTTTGCCTCTAAGACAGAACGATACCGGTACCACGTGATGAAAAGATCGAACGCCGCAATCGCACATACCTGACAACCCTACAAGCGTCGCCCGGCTGACACGGAGGAGGATCAGAGTTACAGGCGTTGTAGAAACCTTGCCTGCCCATAATGCGACCGGCGATGTTATACGAAACGTTTTCCGATTCGTAGCCTGTCAAGTTTCCTTGCATCTCGTAGTACGAATCGTTGCTCATATCAGTGACGTAAGTTAGGTCAGCTACGGAAAGACCCTCTTTAACCTCGCCGTAGTGCGATGTCAAATTCACAAGACTGCCAGTGACGGACTCAATAGAGTAGTTCTTTTTATGAACTACATCTTGCAGTTGCAATTCCACATTCAATACAACCTGGGTTCCGTTCGATCGTTCGTCAATCTTGACCTCAGCAGTAGCTGTCGAGCTGTCGTCATTCGAATTTGATGCTTTGGTCTCGCTTGAATTCGAAGCTGAGCCAGGAGGGATCACGACCATCTGCTGCGTGTTCGAGTCCAGTTCATCAATTTTGATTTCACCAACTGCAGAGTTAGAACTGCCTTCTTCATGAATTACGGTCGTTGGAAGCTCAGTTTGAGCATTGTGTAGTTTTGCTTCTATAGCGAAGGACACGGTGTGCATCTGATTCGCTTGCGAGGTAACTGGGTTGTTTTGGAACTCTTGGGCCTCCCTCTCTTCATAATCTATCATAGTGTTTTGTGAAGTCGCAGGGCCTTTCAAAGTAACGTCAGAGCCTCCGTCCATTTTCTCAGCATTGTAGGTTTTGGCATCGATGTCGAAGGACATAATGTGCGTCTGATTCGTTTGCGCGGTAACTGGTTGGTTTGGGAACTCGTGGGCTTCTCTTGCATCATGATCTATCGTAGTGTTGTGGGAAGTCGCAGGGCCTTTCAACGTAGTGTCAGAACCTGCGTCCATTCTGTCATCGATTTCTGGATGATCAAAGTCGACGGTAATAGCGTAATTGGACGTAGAAGCATCGTTTTCTTGGTTGGTGTCAGCCAGGTTCGGGAGGTCTTCGCGAACATCTTCATCGCTCACTAGCGTATGCTTGTAGCGTGCATCCGTCGTAGTAGATAAAAGGTTTGAGGTAGACACATGTCTAACTAAATTTATGGCGTTATGCAGCAGTTGAATGCGGAGTTCCTTATTACGCTTCATGAAGTCGGCTAACCCCTGTTCCTCGCGGTCGAGGGTTGTTCTGCGATCAGGCGCTTCCGAAACTGTACTATCGACATATTTGCGGTCAGTAGCAGAGTTGCCTGTTCCGGTAGATGGCGACTCTGTATCGCCTCCACGAAGATCGGATCCATCAATTCCCGGGCTCGACGTCAACCCCACAGCGTCAAGAGTAGCCGTTGAGCTCGTCACTTGTTCCGTGTCACCTGCCAAGTCCACAATTCAAGCACAGGTATATTGCAACAAAGTATGACCGAAATGTACGGAATATGAGAGCTTCCAAACACATTTCACTGTAACTCACCTGCTACGATCCCAGCCACGCAGCAAAGCACCCTGTAAAAAGCAGTCGCGTTTTAGACACTATTGATATCAAAGCGTACAAAGCAACGCACCATATCGAAATCCGCATTCTTCACTTGACAACTCAAACCCAAACGAACAACGAGAAAAATAACCAACTACCAACACCTGAACAAGGAGGTTACATTAATCTCAACTGGAACAACGACAGAAAAAAAATTCAACACCGCCATGGCTATACCGAGGGCAGTGTGCTGATAAAGCACTTCCATCCCACAAGCCGCTCTGGATAGCCTCAATATCATGGTATCAAAGAGCCTATCCCGTTTATACGAGACAACCGCAACTTCACCAGCATTACCAGCGTAGTCAAACGACTGGTATAGTTTAGCGAGGGTATATAAGCCAGGTCCATCTAGCAATCAACGAACACGTAATCAAGCAATAATCAAACCAGCAAGAACGGCTAGCACTGAGACGCAATCGTAGTGTAAACGTAGCACAGTTACTGAACTCAACGTATCAAATGCAGACGGCCGTTGGTGGACATTTTAAATTCATGATCACAACAAAAGCGTTATGTCTTATCGCTATTGAGCTGCTGCTGGTTGCTAATATGTAGGTCAGAGAGAAACGACGTATCATTAACCCACATAATCATGCCCCGTAGCCTACCTATATTCTTCACAAGGGAGCGACATATCACATCACTCAAAATCTGCCTGCGATGATGCTAAAATATCATGTATGTATGCCATCGAATCGCTCCTCAAGAATCAACAATATTTGTCACGTTAAAACCGAAAGCTATGATTGCTGACTGGTCTGTGAGAGAAGACGCTATAAGAAGTCAATGGTATAATGTTATTTATGTAGCATTTTCATTCAATATCGTTTCTTGGGACTTGCTACGGAATAACTAAGAGACCTTACAGTTGTAAACGATGTGTTGATTCGCCATCGATGAATCCAAAAGAGCCATTGCCTACCCGTTATCACAATCCCAAGGAAAGCTGTAATTGTGGAGGTTTTCCACCAGTAGGGTTGCACTTGAAACAAACGGTGTTTTTAAAAACAAAAAAAAAATGTTTTTTTTAGCTTGTAGAATTATGACATACTTGTGTAAATACTTTCCAAAAATATATGTTGTATGAAACAATAACCACCCGATATAGCCGACGCATATCGATATGGGATGGTCGGAACCCTCAAGATAGTCGGTTCAACAGGGTTGTAACCAAGTCACAAGGCTCCGAATCACAAGTCAATCTCACTTTTATAGTTTTGACTCGAGTCAAGTCGAGTCATTTCAATTCACAACCGAGTCAAGTCAGCGAACAGAGTGCCGAGTCCGAGTCATGGAATTATGACTCGAGTCCGACTCCAAGTCATTGTGTTGACTGCTCGGTTTCCAGTTGAAGTCTTGGTAAACCCACTTTTTATAACTTTGTTTGGTGATATCGAATGGTTCGCATTTATGATATACCAATTTTCCTCACTTTTAGCAGTTTATGGTCGCATTTTCAAGTACCA
Source organism: Botryllus schlosseri (assembly GCF_051294905.1). Lineage (NCBI taxonomy): Eukaryota > Metazoa > Chordata > Ascidiacea > Stolidobranchia > Styelidae > Botryllus > Botryllus schlosseri. The sequence goes on along the minus strand of NC_137239.1, from coordinate 29,165,717 downwards.
GTACCAACATACGAAATCCCAACAGTGTGTTGGCTTCGGAATTACAATGAAATGTCGGTCTTGGCCGACTGAGTCTCGAGTCAATGACTTGGTTCGAGTCATGCGTCATGACTCGAGTCCAAGTCGAGTCAATACACAGAATGACTCGAGTCGAGTCCTTTCCGTATTTTGAATAAATGACTCAAGTCAAGTCAAGTCATCAGAAAATCGTGACTCGAGTCGGACTCGAGTCATTACAACCCTGCGATTCAACAGTAATAGTACAGATATTTCGTCAAAGGAGCTATATCATCCCTATATATTGAATTGTCAATGCCAATCGGCTACGACGTCACAATTGGGTATTCGTTAATCACATTTTCAAATATTTGAATAAAATTGTTTTTGTGCCGGGCATAGTTTTTTTTAATTAATGAGTTATAGACATCATGCGAGAGGATGCATCATGACACCGTAAAACTGTCGGGATATAATATTGCAGCTAGCGGACCTTTGACGTGCCACAATTTTATGTAGAATATTTTAAAATATAGTCGTGATAAGTATAGGCTATTATTACTGTCATTGCCAAAGTCAAATTAAATCAGCGTTAGATTTTGCCTTCGATTATTATTGGACATATCAATAACATCTTAGATATAGGCCTAAATATTATTATTGAGCCATAGTAATAGCATTTCTTCTTAACCTTTTTAGCGACCGTAACCATCGTACTTCAATGAGATTTCTCGAAGCCCCTGTCCAATGTCCATTTTCAACATAATATCTGATAGTATCGGAAAGCCCATTCACATAAAATCGCGCGTAGCGCGGAGACTATTTTCCAATTGAATAAATTGGCCAAGAAGATATTCCACCGCATATAGGCCTAATTCCACAATGCATTTCGTACACCCTGATGTGGTGCTTCGTACCCCGAAGGGATCTACGGACCCTGCATGGTTAAGATCGAACCCCTGGAACAGAAATGTCCAGTCGGCGAAGAATTCATCGGTATTACAGCTGTAGAGCGTCCTACTACCTTACTCGCCACCGATAATAACATGGATAAAGAGACGAAACAACACCCAGCATGTAACCAACTACCGAGCGAGGTAGTGTAATGGTTATGCGCCCGGCTTTTCGATCGGTAGGTCGTGGGTTCGATCTCCGGCCGGGTCGTATCAAAGACTCGAAAATTGGTATCCGCAGCTTTCCTGCTAGGCGCTCAGCAATCACGGACAGCACGGAGGAGAAAAAAACAAGGGCGCAGACTAGAGGGCCTTATCGCAACAAAGCATCTCGATGGTGCAGGCGAAAAAGAATATCATATCTCTCTCTCTCTATAGCCTACGTCGCGGGGGTCACAGAATGCCAATGGTTGCCATACTGACCTGATTAGATAGCTACCCTACGCAACGCAAGCTACGACCTTTTGATACAGGACTACAGCTTCATAGATTGTTGTATCCGTAGGGTTATCATGTCGACGTTCGGAGTCGCAAGTACTTATTCTCTGATTTTAACGTTTGATTCAACTCATTTTTATTCAATCACCCAGTCAATCCAAAATCGAGTAATTTTACGAGAAAGTCGCACCATAGAGTCGTATATGGTGTGGACACAGCGAGAGCGAACGCTGCATTTGGGTTACGTCATACATTCTTCCATACATCAAATCACAATTTTCAGTCACGAATCATCAACGGTTCATGTTTTATTATCATGTACCAGAAATGTGACATAATAGCTGATCTTCTGCCGCATGGTAGCTTTTAAAACTAATGTGACAGTGAAGTTTGTTGAGATTGCGGTGATTTTTATAGTAGTTTTAGGGTGAAATTTAAGTTCTTATATCTAAAAAAAAAATATGGCACTTGAATATATTGTTGAATAGTTGAAATTTCAGAATGCCGTCGCGGGCCGCACAAAATGCTCTCGCGGTCCGCGTGTTTGAGACCTCCGGTCTATACCAATGTGGGTGTCTGATTTCAAAGATTACTCCAAGTCGTATCGACACCTTCCTATCTTTTCATTGTATCGCCATTTTGTGGTCTATTGAAAAGATAAAATAGAACCCTTGTGACCATTATATATTAGTAGTGGACTTTAAACTGAAACAATATCCACTAAAAACAACAGTATGGTCTTGCCAGGCCCTCCAGCGGTCAGAACGTCAATGTACGCTATAGTATCCGGTACAACTTATCCATATCGCTCATCGGACACTGGGATGGAAAAGGAAACAATCTCTTGAATGCGATGTAGCAACACAAACCCACCTCTCCGCACACTCCGCATATGTCAGTTTTCAGGTTTTGACGGTCGATGAAAGCCAATTTGTGACATGCTTTTCACTACTCACGGCAGTGGTTTTCAAAGACAGCAGAGAATTAAACTTCTACTTGAAGTAGTTTTGGGCTGCTTCGAAAAGCACTACTTCCACTTCTACTAGACTAGCATTCTTGAATACTTTCACCACCTTTACATGTCGCAGACTAGAGACGACCGACTCTTTTGTTGTATCATAGCAACCGACAATTTTCAACAAAAGGCTGAGATCTCGATGGTTATTCGTCATTGGTTTGCGTCATTGTCACGTAATTGTCTGGTTTTGTATCGAACAATGCAATCTTTAAACATGGTAATCTCTTACGTGTATGTCATAAACGGCCGGTAATACCTACTCAATGAACTGACATCACTTGATATCCGCACTAAGGCTGAGAACACGGAACTAAGAAAGGCATTGCATTTTTGACTCAGCTCAAGTCGGTCACATAAGTTGTGATCCTATACAATATACATTCATCTACTACCACCTACCATCAGAGGTGGTCAGTAACGAAGTACTTCTATACTTTTTCGAAGTACTCAAGTAGTTTCCCTCTACTTCTGGTACTTACTCAAGTAGATCTGATTTTCGCTACTTCTACTTCTACTTCGTAATATTTTGTGATCTACTTACTTACTTTTCGCTATTTTCAGTTTGTCAAGTAGAAGTAGTTTAATCCTCTAATCAGGATGATATCCGGAGGAATTTCGGGGCTGTTGTCACGGAGTATCAACATTTAATTTTCATAAAAGTTGAGTAAAGTCCAGAATTTTCGTCGCGCTTCGCGCTCTGTGGATACGGAGTAACCTGTATGAATTCACGAAAGCATCGGTGAATATAATTTAAGTAGCGGGTTGACGTGGTTCCGTTCACAACGCATTGTCGCCCTTCGCCCATATGAAATATTTCATCACAGTATATATGGCTCATCATAACGTTTGAAACTGATGTTTTGCTATCTAACATTTACTTATCATATCGTAATCTAGCAGTCCATGGCGTGTCCAAATCTAGGAAAGTGGACTCTGACTTCTTTTTAGTTTTAGTGCTGTTTTAGCATACCATCTTTGAAAATGTCTGACTGAAGACATGAAATACATTTTCCGCTTTAGAAGTAGTATTTATATTTCACTTTCAATTCCCAGTTTCATATACTTTGAGTTCTAATTAATATCAGTTATTTTGTCTGGATAACATACATGTTGAAGTATAAAAGCAAGTGTCGTCATGACTTTAATTTCCGGAAATAAAGCTACACAATATGGCATTTTTACGATCCCCCATATTTTTATTAATGCTTATACTAATCGCGCAAAGTGTTTACACCGTATCTTATACAACTCCATATTACTCTTTGACTAAACTAGGGGCTTTATAATATGGGGGAGTGCGCCATACCCTGATATTTTTTTAAAACGTGCTGTTCGAGTAAACAGAGGATTAGAATCGCATTTCCATATCAATACTATCATTTGCATTCCATGATGCGGACGAATGCTTATGATGTCGAACATTGGATACCGCCTGGTATGCGTCAATATGAATCAAGCTCGGCACCTTTCGCATATAGGTCAATTTGCACCTTTTGACAATCCATGCGAACGAATTACGCTCGTTTTCATAACTACTTACTTACTTGAGTAGATTTAAAGTCAGTAAATTCTACTTCTACTTCAAGTAGTTTTAGGTTGCTTATGGAAGAAGTACTTCTACTCGTACTTGAGTAGGTTTTTTCGTCGCTACTTCTACTTCTACTTGAGTAGCTTTCTTGACTACTTTGACCACCTCTGCCTACCATCCTATCAAGTTCAATAGGATACACAACGTCCTGGCTGCCGATACTATAAATGGCAAATTCATTATGAAAATGTCGCTGCTAAAGATTTGGATTCTTTTCATGTGCGGATTCGCGATCTATCTCCGTTCGTCAGGTACGAAGAAATTCCGTTCCAATTTCAATCGCATTATATTTTCTCTTTTACAGCGCAACTTTGCGTGAGAAGATTCGTCAACGGCAAATGGATCTCGAAGGGGGATTGTGGTGTCGGTATACGAGTAGATTGAAGTCACCTCTGAAGGTTCTATTATGCGTACTTTTCATTAAGGGCCCTGGAAGGATGTCGGAGATGCAGAAGGTACTTCAACTTAGAGCAGAAGATGAGAAGAAACCGATTGCAGATAAGAAATGGACTGTGAGTAGAATGTCAAATCTTTCTTATGCAACGCCATGAGCCAACTTGCTTAAATGGTGAACCGAACTTCAAACTTGGAAATAAAGTCTGATTCGTGGCATTTCTAACACTTTGATTATTTGCTAAATTCCATCGCAGGTTTTCCAGCGACGAAAAAGCGGAAACGTGGATTTTTACCGAGGTTGGGATGATTACAGAAAAGGATTCGGGGATTGTGAAGGAGATTTGTGGCTTGGTAGGAAGATTTTGATTTGATTCCCTCAAGTTGTAGGATTTCATCGATCCTATCTTCTCACCTTTGTGCAAGTGATAAGCTGCCGAGGGCAGCATAGCGAGAAAAACTAATAGTTCGCCCGTCAGGTCGTTTATGTTTTAGACACACATCGGCTACATATATATTTAGGATATATATATTGACATTGTTGGTAGGAATTTAGTAAACAAGACATTCTGATGCTTTATGAAGGATCTTCCTCCGTAAGCTGTCATAGAGGGACTTGACCCTATACCGACAAGAAATCAAAGGTTGGGTGTTTTATCATGTAACATAAAATCCGGGAATATATAGGATTAAGTGTCCTAATGGGAGATAAAGTATAAATGAAGATAAAGGAATGATAAGGAAAGCTGAATAAGTAAGTAAGTAAGTAAGTAAGTAAGTAAGTAAGTAAGTAAGTAAGTAAGTAAGTAATTAAAGTAGGTAAGTAAGTAAGTAATTAAAGTAGGTAAGTATAAGTAGTAAAGCTGATTCTGACAAAGTAGATTGATTCATTCCATTAATGTCGTCACGTTTGTCTCCAGGGCTCGAGGAATTGCATAACATGACAAAGGAAGGAGATATGGCATTGGAAATCAACATGATCACAAAAGATAAAGGAATGCATTGGGTGGCAAAATACAGGCAAGCTTGAAGCAACGGTTCTCGTGACCCAATATCAAGTTACCGCTGATGACGATAACGGCCGAAACATCGTCGAAAACGTCAAAATTGAGTAACGGCAGACTTTTCAATGAGCCCAGCCTATTCATTCGTAGCCAATAGTGGTAGAATAAGCTAAGTATTAACCATAGATATAACAGCTACGTGAAAGTAAAACAGCATAAAACATGAAATAATCTGAGTAAGAGGGACATGACTCAGTCAAAAGCAACTCTAACTTAATTCGCATCTTATTTATCAATATTGCGTAATCGTTTTTTAACGCTTCGAGCGTTTTTTATTATTATTTCGAAATCAAAAATCAATTACATCGTTCCCAATTTATGTTTTGAAAACATTATTTATGATGGCGTTCGAAAAATCCGGAACGAATGACGTGATGTGATCCTCAGTTGAGTCGTCTTTGTGACAACATCCGATACCGACGACACAATTATAATTACAATTACAATTCCCAGCTCGTTCCGTATCGGACCCGGATCCGACAACTACAGACTGCACGTATCCGGATTCTCCGGGAATGCAACCGGAGATGGTCTCGCATACAGCAACAATCGTCCATTCTCAACGAAAGACGCGGACCGCGATGATTCGCTTGACAATTGCGCTTCTCTCCGCGAAGGAGCCTGGTGGTATGGCGACTGCAGCACCAGCAATCTGAATGGAAACTTCAACAAAACAGGCTACAGAGGAATTTGGTGGCTGAGTAACTCCAACCGCATGCGACTCTCGGAGATGAAGTTCCGCAGAAAATTATGAAAAAGCAAAATACGAACACAATGGAATGAAAAGAGGGATCGATTTCAAACATGTGACGTGACTCAAAAACACAATATCAGGATGGTCATTAAAGAACGAATTTTGGAAAGTTCTTGGTCTGACGCACCACTAAACATTAATGAACATGAATAAAATATTACGGTGCTTTTTAACCTAAAGTAACACTTATGCCTCTTAATTCGAAGGCGTCTGGTAGTTCCCTCGTGCGTGATGTTTGAATCGTCGTGATCGGAATGAAAATTCGCGAAAGTATAATAATATTAAAATAATATATAATGTGTTAGCATGGTCAGTAAAGAAGTGCTTCTAATGTAACAATACGTTTGGTAATATCACCAATTTATATCTGACGCGGTGCGACTGCCGATTAAATCACGAAATATTCTGTGACTAAGATCGTACATGTTGCATGGGTAAATTGCTTCATGTCCTTCAAATAATAGCAGTCTTTGCTATGCTGTTACTGTTTCTCGCTACGCTTGCGACATGATGGATTGAGGCATAAATCATTCAATTATATTTCGGATCAATAGTGGTTTTATTTTAGCAACACCGTTATTTGAAAACAACATAATTGGCAAAACTACGATAATTGGCCGTTTTAATACAGTTAAAAACCGCTAAAACAGTTGCTCTAATGGCGATATAAGTTGGCGCATTTCTATGCTTCCTTTGCTTTAGCCGTAATCTGGCGTTAGTCCAGCGTACAAGCGTTGCGAAGAATATACAAGAGATTAACCATAGAGGCGGACGTTGGAATTTAGTTCAATATCACCAAATCGTGATACGGGTTTATTTTCTGGACGCCGGGGAATTTATGAGTCAGAAGTGATAACAGCACTGCTGTGACCATGGACATTTGATTATATTTTTGTGTAACTATCATATTCTTCATTTAACCAACGGTTTCTTACTGGCGTTTTCGGTTCTGTGAATAACCAATATTTTGATAAAACTCTGAATTCAAAGTGCAATTATTACTTTCTCGACAATGTCACCAACATGATCTTAATGGTGAGTATAGTGTGAAACTACAACACCACTGTCGGTAGCCCGCGAGAACCAATGAGTCGCCCGCGGTCGAAGTATAAAATATTCAAATGAGAGATTTGAAAGTCGAAGCGGAGATGGGTTTCATATGAGCAGCAGTTGAACATCGTTCAGTCGACCCTAAGGAACCTGTTAACGCAGTTTTTGATCGGGGTGTTGCTCGTCTTCGCCCACGCGTAGGCTTAACGGGAATCCAGTTAATATTCCCGAGTTTCGAAGAGGAGATTGGCGCTACGACGCGCAGTGCAGCGAAGGCACTGAGCCCGTAGATGCTAATGTGAGGCCAGGTGAGTGAGAGTTTTCTGTTCTTGGTAAAGGACGGAATCCATGCCAAGTGCTCTGAATGTCTAAGTGAATAAATCCAATGAGCATGGATAAACGGCGGGAGTAACTGGTAGCCCGTCGCATTAATCAGTACCCAAGAAGTAGTCCTTGGTTTCAAAAAGGTTGTTGACCCCTGTGTTATAGGGGTTCCATGTGTCCTTTTTTCAAGAAAAGAAAATTGTCTTCGGAGGTCGCCAAGATGAAGATATGGCCAGAGGGGGTCAAAGTAGTCAAGAAGGCTACTCAAGTAGAAATAGAAATAGCGACGCCAAAATCTACTCATGTACGAGTGAAAGTCTTCTTTTTAAAAGTAACCTAAAACTACTTGAAGTAGAAGTAGAATTTCCTAGCTTGAAATCTACTCAAGTAAGTAAGTAAGTAGTTTTGAAAACGGTCATAATACGTTCGCATGGACTGTCAAAAGCTGCAAAGCGAGCTATACGGAAGGTGCAGATTCATATTGATGCATCACATGAGGTATCAATTTCCGGGAGCATGAGCATTCGTCCGCATCATGGGATGCAAATGATAGTATCGCTATGGAAATCGCTATGAACGCTAATCATTGTTTACCCGACGACCCCGTTTTAAAAAACGCCATGGTGCGAAGCCCTCACCCATATTATAAGGCTCATAGTTTAGTCGAAGAGCAATACCAATAAGCTGTATCAGATGTTACGGTGTTAAGACTTTGCGAGATTAGTATATGTGAATAAAAGATAGCCTATAACTGATACGTAAAAATGCCATGCCATAGTGTAATTTTATTTTCGGAAAATGGAGGCATTACTACACTAGCTTTTAAACCTCAGCATGTAAGTTCTTCATGCAGATCCAGATAAAGGAACTGAAACTAATTAGAACTAAAACTAATTATACTGCGAATTAAAAGAGAAATACTAACACTACTTTTGAAAAGCGGAAAATGTGTTACATGTCTCTTGTTCAGATCGCTTCAACAGTACACTGCTAAAACAGGTATCACGCTCAAAAAGTCAGAGACCACTTCTCCAGGCTAGGACACGCCATGCTGGGCTGCTAGATTAAGATATGATCGGTAAATGCTTGATTGTGAAACTACCAGTTTCAAACGTTATGATGGGTCATATTTGTTGTGAGGAACTATTTCAGATGGGCGACAATGCGGTGTGAGTAAAGGGAGCCACGCTACAGCTAACTAAATTGTAGCCTATTCGCCAATACTTTCGTGAATACATACTTGTCACTCCATATCTACTCTGCGCGAAGCGTGATGAAACTTCTGGGCTTTACTGGACTTTTATGAAAACTAAATGTTAGTACTCCATGAAAACAGCCCCGAAATTCCTCGGCCTCTCTTTCGAATTGGAGGATTACACTACTTCTACTTGACAAACTGAAAATAGCGAAAATTAAGTAAGTAGATCACAAAGTATTACGAAATAGAAGTTGCGAAAATGAGATTTACCTGAGTAAGTACCACAAGTAGTGAAAAACTACTTGACTTCGAAAAAGTAGAAGTACTTCGTTACTGACCACCTCTGGATATGGCCTATACTCTTTTTTCGCATGTCTTCTTAGACAGCGATGACCAAATACACAGCCCACTCTCGGATACCAGGTTTTTCGACCGTCATTTTGCGTTGCTTTAACTAAAAAAGTAAAAGGAAAAAATGTCAACCCTCCCGCCTGTCTGCCCGATCCGACTAATCCGTTCAAATTTACTGTTTTTGTCTGTTTCTGTAACTTTTTGCACTGTAACTATACCTAACTTACCGCCAAACAAAAGATGTCATCATTTACGGGTTTGACAATATGGTAAGCATTATATATAAATATGAAATACACAATATTTTGTTCTTCCTGTTATTTTTCGAAATTTCGACTGGCTAATATAATACATGCATGCCTACATAAATACAATTATCTTCACATGATGAGTAAACCGACCGTAACCTTATCCGAGGCGAAAGTGGTCACTAGTCAGCTCTACAGAGACCAATAGCAGACCGAGCTCAGTGCGGAGGAGAGAGGGTACCACTACCGGATGTTCCGACCATCTATCAACAGCAGCGCCAGATTCCTACCCAAATCGCCTCGTTGAGCGAATCCTGTTTCGCCTCCTAACCGGACACTGTCGCCCGGCGGCACATCTGTTCAAAATTAGCTGCGTGCACTCCCCACTGTGTAACGTGTGTTATGTCCCCGACATGGTTGGCCACATACTGGTGCATTGCAAAAAATATGAGTTTCACCGGTCATTTCTTGCCGACGCATATACCACGCTCAATATACCGCTTACTTGAACTAACTTACTTAGGCTACTTAGCCGCAATTATTTACCCCAGTTGCCGAGTTTATTATTTCATGTAACCTGTATATATAGTTTGAAATTTATGATAAATCTAAATGTCCAATGGCATGGAAACCTGATATTAGATGACATATTTTGTCCGTGGCGCACAAGGCCGGAAACGGCGACACGCACCACTTAAAACCCCTGATTAATAATAATAATAATAAAGACACGACGAATAAAAAAATGCACCATGAAAAACTATGAATCATGATGTGGGATTCGAGTCATTATACCCTTTAAATTGACACTTCTGAACCCATACTAATCATTTTCAAGAACTTGTTTACGGTCGTGTTACTATGACGCACTTGAAGTTAATCTGACAATCAGGAGAAGGTACGATATGACGCCATGGCTGTCCTTGCGTTTTTGAAACCTCTGGTGGATTGCAAAAATTCCGAATGACGAAAAGAACTATGACGTGAATATGAGCATTTCGCAAAGAACTTTTGAGTATGTAGCGAGCAAACCGACTATGCCTGATAAATTGGCGGGAGCTTTCAGCATCTCTGAATCCATGGTAATGGATGCTGGAAATTTTAAAAAGATTGACTTTTACCACTACTGAGGCTGTCATAGTTATATTTAGACAAATCCCGGTAGAATTGGCGGCATCATCCATCTGTTCGAATTCCTTCGTGCCGACGATGATGCGCACGAGACAGCCGTGATGTCTTCTGTGACTTGTAGCGCATAGTTTGGTGTGGATTTTGGAGATGAAATTTGTGTCGAATAATTCGTTTTGTAGCGCGCATTCTGCGGACGAAATAACCCAACACTTTCAGGGTAAATTATCAGAAAAAAAAGAGTTTTAAACTGTACAAGCCGGTAAAACTAATCGCAGTTAGCATTCGAATTCGCATTGTTGATTTGCGCAATTGTAATATATCATTTATGCAGAAAAAGAGAGTAGTATAGTTATTCCCGATCTTAGTATTTGGTGACCGAAAGAATATTTAATCTTCACGTGTCCACGACGCGGTGAAACCGTGCGACTGCTGGGGTTCTGGTTTAAATCATTTTGCCCTTGATTAAAATCGATTTTAATCAATTAAATAATTCAAATCATGATTTTTTTGTTTTTTTTACTTATAATAACAGCAACACCAACAAAAGAAAATGGGATGAATGACGACCATGTCAATCAAGGTGATGAAGAATAACGCTTACACTTTAATAATGGGGGGCAGTGAATTATCATCCAGATAGCTGAAAACGTTCAACCTATATGTGGTAATGACAGCTGAAAACCTATGTGATAATGATGGGTCGCGCGAATCATTACTGATCGGTTCTAGTAGCGAGAGAGAGAGAGAGTCATTATTTTCATCCAACCGAAATACACAACAAACGGCAGTGATGGCGGTACAGAAAATATGCGTGCACAGTATTCGGTATTAGATAGGAATGATCTATAAGACCGTGAAGGTCATCTAGTCTGATCACACCAGCATCAAACAGGTACACTTGACTCTGAACAGTCTGACTGTAAAAAATGTTTAGTTAAGAAAGGAAAATAGAAGAAAAATTAAACGATGGTAGCAAATGATCAATGAAGCAATGTCTGGGCGAGGTAGGGCAACAGTGTTAGTGTAACGACAAGAGGTGTTCAAGTAGGGCTTTTTCGAATCTATTATAAGGCAATTCACGGATATGTGGTGGTAATGCATTCCAAATGATAGGTCCAGAGTAGTCGATAGATCTCTTAGTTAGCGAGGAAACATGTTGAGTCTAATCGGGACCATCCATAATAGTTGTATTCATCTTGATCGATGGAGTGGTTTCTGCCAGAAAACTGGATCAGAGATAAGGGATATTTTCAAATTCGATAGAGACTCCCGATTGCGCTTCGCTTGCTGTATCCCAACAGTGCCTTGGAAATATCAGCAGCATGTTCCAGACAACAAACCAGTATTCAATAGCAAAACGCTAACATATTGTATGACTATCGCTCTTTGTTCTTTTCCCATCTGTCCGTCAAATAGCTGAACTATACCGGTGCCGGTGACGAGATGTTATCTCCGGTTTATATAAAATGCACATGATTGTCCGATAATAATACCCACATTCACGCATCTCGTCCAAAAATTTGAAAAAACCAAAAAAATCAATAAAATCAAAATGGTAAAATTAAAATCAAAAATCAACGAAAAAAACCTGATTTAAATCACACTGATTTAAATCAGCCTGATTTAAACCAGAACCCTAGCCGACTGCGTTAACTAGGTCTACTGCTTTGCGTAGATCCGGGGATTTTCATTCTATAGATAGAAGCAGCGATGAGCCAAGCGTTTTGGATTTAGAAGGGCATAGAATAGCACAGAGACCATCCTATCGACCCCTTGAGTCTACATAGGTTGTGATCAGCTCAAATTGCGACCACGACAAACAAATTGAGGCGCAGCTTCACAAAGTGCTTCTTACCAACGAAGCATAGCCTATAAATTGACTTATCAACCTCTAGGCTGTATATTTATTGCGACTGCATATATAATATAGATATTTGTTCATCTGCTGGCAATTTAACGAAGTTTCTCTCGATGATAAAGGTTTGCTTGATTTGACATCGCTAAAATAATAGCGTTGCTTTGCATGGGGGAAATATGAGTAAAATCTCAAAGAAAGAATTCAAGCAACCAAATGAGGAGGGGCATTGTTTGCCGGAGTTCAAGCTCGAACCATCAGATGCCGAAGGTCTTGAAGGTACGATTCTAATAAGCAAAGAAGCATAATACTGGTTAATTAGATTTGGTAGCCTATACTATTTAGTATTGACATTTATATTTAAGCGGGACTGCAAAACTATGCATTTTTGCCTGTATTCTAAAGTTTTGAATTTTATATTTTTCCACTTTCCCACCTTGACTAAAATAGGTCACCAGCCTAATTTAAGGCTACATTGTTATCGTTTCGTACTGGAAGCGGTCGATATCAGCCGTTCTCTTTTGATGTCCTACTGATAAGAACATGAACTGGTACGCTATCTCGATCCGCGTTCTACCCCATATATATGCCTCGCTATCACAATTGATGTAATGGTTGAACATTTGAACAATGAAAATGAACAACCCTGCCCAGTGGCGTAACCAATGGGAGCGTCGTTGGTTACGTTATCTTCATTTACTATGTCACAATATAGATCTGTTGCATTACATATAATAGTTAAAAAATATCATCCCCACCCACCAATTTTTACCCGCGCTTCCTAAATCGTAGGCCTAGCTACGCCTATGTGCCATTGTGCCCCTACTATTAGATAGCTGGCCTACGAAGAAAACTTGGACAACTAGATAATTCTAATTCTTTAATTAGAATGATGCTGGAAATCTAATTTTACTCTGCTCTGTGGAATGTTTCTGTAGGTTACTCTCATTATAGCCTAATGCTAATCTAATTTCGTATTTTCCTGAAAACGCTACAGGAGAACTTTTCATGCAAAACGAGCCAAGCTTGGTGCACACAGACATTTGCGCGTGTTTATGAGAATGAAAAGCGATTTGCTATGAACTGGACTTAATTATTGTTGCATTTCTAATTCCAATTCCAATCTAATTTGGAAAAGCTGTTGCCTATATCTCATCACGTGACAGCGGAATTCTATGTATTATTGTATAGTGCAGTGCTTTTCAACCTTTTTGAGCTTCATTCGCACTTTTTTTGTAAAATAAATTTCATTCGCACCAGCTAACCGAATATTGATATACAAAAAGAAGACCAAAATACAACATTTATTTGCTCAGATGTGCAACAAATTGGCTACTATGTATCTTAAGCTATCAAGTGTCTCATGAAAAATGCTACTATTTTCGCTCGTTTTGATTTCAGCTATTTCACTAAAACCCGCCTTCTACTAGTTAACTAGTGCTTGGATGGTCAGGTCTTAAAGCAGGGGTCACCAACACGCGGCCGGCGGGTCGCATGAGGCCCGCGATGTCATATTTTGCGGCCCGGGATCTGTTTTCAGAAGAACGCCCAGTACTTAAATTCATTTCTGTTTAAAAATAGTGTCGACGTTGTTCAAAATGTGCTATTCTCCCTTTAGAAACGCGAACCGCCCTCCTTAAACGTGAAACCCCATCCTTTTGAAATGGCCCTTCAGACCCTAATACTCGGTTGCAATTCAATAAGTCGTATTATCAGTGTTGCGCGCGGCCAAATAACGGAAGGCGTGATACCAATTAGCGAGATTCGTCATTGCGCATTGCACTGCAAATGTACGTGACACGAGCGACACGATCTTCCGCTGAGATGATTGCGAAATCCGGTCATTTACTGCCGCGCGCTCGGCAATCGTTGCTAGCCTGATCTATCGCGTCTCCAACAGGCCTAGTTCCGCTGGCTTGAATAATCACATCTGCAGTTGGCCGTGTGTGCACGATATCATCGCTGGTCTACACAATCGCATCTGCATTGGCTTGGTGCGCACGATATCATCGCTGGCCTGCACAATCGCATCTGCAATAGGCCTAGTATACGAAAGATATCGCTAGCCTAACTACCGCGTCTTGGGCCTACCATACTTTGGCCGGGGCTACGTAAGACGCATTGGTTTGGCATTTTATAGTTCGATGCCGTGATAAGCGCGGGTATTCAATTGCTCACGACAGATCAGGCAGTCGCTAATTAACAGCTCCTTCGGACTCGTCGACAAGCTTATCATACACGTATAATCGTCAACACGAGGATGTTGTATAATCGTTATTTACGCATGTACTTAACCCTAATGAATTGATGCTATATTACCAGGACCGTAACTGCCGCACCCCAAACCCAATTTACGCAATATTTTCAAAAATATTTCGCGCTAGGCTCAATTTCAAGTCGCCAAATATCTTGATTATTGGGTGCTCTTCCCCCAAGAAAAAATTCGCAAGATTTATAGAAATGGGCATATCGGCGTTGGCCATTACCGCGGCACGAAGCACAAATACATATAACGTTTTAGGCCATGAAACATGCGACTCCAAGAAGTGTGCCAGAACGATCGCAGCGAGACAAACACACAAGACAAATACCATCCTGCAGGAAAAAATTATATGCCATTGAAGAAATACCAATCCGAAACCGTGTGATCTTTCAGTCTAGTACGTTTGAGCGACTCGACTGTACACTGTACAGTTTCAAAGACACCTCACTCAGCTCTACCGGTAAAACTCATCATTACGTGAGCAAAGAGGACAAGACATTTATAGCAATATATATGCAATTCCCGATCTTATTGACCGATTTTATCATGAATTATCGAAATTTTTCGCGCTTAGCGCTGGCTCACTGAAGTTCGGTTTATCACCATATGGGGGCCCAGGAACAACGTTGTGGGGGGCTGACGAAGTGCTGTTACGGCCCTGTATATTACTAAATTCGGTAAAAATCGAACCCGTCCCTTTATTTCAACCACCCTCCCCTTTTTTCGGCTGGCTTCGCCGAACAGACAGATAGTCCTGGCACAGTGTCGATCCAAAATTATACCCTTTGCGGTATATACTTTATTAACCCCTGAAAATGTAAAATTTGCGTTACTGTAACTTGCAAATGGCAGTCTGTAATGATAGTATTTACTACTGTCCTCGTGCCTAGCAGTAATCGAACAGGTACTACGGAAGTATTGATGATTGTTTAGCGAAAGTAAGCAGAAAGTGAATTTAACGTCATTTTCCCAGCCGCTGACGGGCTGCTATATGTCTGTCACTACACCAGCTTCCAAACCAGGGTTTTGGTTACGTAATAATTATAGTGCGAAAATATCAATTCACTACGGCTTGTGAGAGCTGCGACTAGTGGTGCGTCGTAAGTTAAACAAGTTTTTACAATTGCGTCGCAACAACTAAAGTTACACTGCGCTTGAATTTCGTATTATGTTTATTTGAAAAGCAATTATTATTCATGATTTTCATTCGCACTCATCCGGGATTTTCATTCGCACCGTTCGCACCATGTTCGTCATTCGCACTGCAAATTTTTTCATTCGCACAAGTGCGAACCGTCACACAGGTTGAAAAGCACTGGTATAGTGTATACGCATTACGCAACCTTGACCGCATGTTCAAAATTACTGTAAAACGTTGCGCTACGTTCGACCTCCGTGTTGTACTTGCTAGGCATCTGTTGAGCGTTTCATTTGCGTAACTTGTGCCGAAACTAAGAAGCTAGAGAAGGAGCAATGTAACGCAGGTGAAAGTATTGAAGTTCGCGTGAAGATTGAAGCGATTCCTAACCCCAAGGTTCAATGGAGGAAAGGGAATTGGCTGTCAATAGACGATGGCGGCCGTCACATTGTCAAGGGCGACCCGGAAACCGGTAGTTACACAATGACTATCAAAGTGAGTGACCTTTCCCTCTGTATCACTACGAATTGCAAGATATTCCTCATACAGCAGAGACCTTCTGGTCATTAACTTCACTGATTCGCCACACCTGCCGTGTTTATTGACTTACTTCATTATCGTACCGCGATATTAGACTGCTGCCATCTACACGGTTGCTATACCGTGCTTATTTCTCAGATTTGTCCATATTTTTGACTTGGTATCCTTAGTTTCTTGTTATATGTCCGAGATTAGGACTAGGCGAACATTATGACATTCTTTGTGATCAATTTACGAATTTCACGGTTTGTATGGCTATCCTTCGTGTTTGATCCATGTCGTGGTAACCCTGGCCCTGCAATAGCCCTACTCGTAGGATAGTATAGCCGGCCTATCAACTTATATTTGACTGCACTATTTCGACTATAATGTAATCATGATGTCTGACGTGTACTTGCATACTGGCGAATTCAATGCTTACAGCGTAACTCATGCCTGTAGGCCTAAGACACATCATATAGCCTACTATGGAAGTTCATGGGCATGCTAAGTCACATTCACATGAACATATGTGTTGAGTAACTCGTAAAATCATTTGAGATATCCAACCTCATAGCAAGACGTCAAAATAATGTAATGAACTATGATGTTTCGCACACTTGAAACCGTGATCTTATGGTCTACGATTCTCAGCAAGCAAGATTATCTGATCTTGGGAAATACAAGGTGGTGGCAATGAATGATTATGGAGAGGTGACAGCGTTCTTCCAAATCAAAGTCAACTCAAAAGCAAAGAACTCAGGTGGATTTAATGTCCAACTGAAGAAAACGTAAGAACCGTTTCTACCTGTTCTTTAAATGCTACCCTCATTTATTGTGTGAATTTGCCAGGGTTATACATGATATTGCCTATTAAATCAGACATATCTCAACTTGCTGGGTTATACTCAGAGGTGGTCAAAATACTCATTGTCAGTGCTCACTGCTCATATAGAAGTAGAAGTAGCTCTGTAAATTTCCACTCAAGTACAAGTAGGAGTAGTAATTTCTAAGTAAGTAACACATTAAGTATTCTAGGCCTAGTTTTGGGTAAAAACTTAAAAGTATCAAGTAGAAGTTGAAATAGTCTAACATCATAATCAAATGAGTAGGTATAGTGAAAATTTACGAAATTCTACTTGGAGTACTTACTACTGACCGGCTCTGGTTTAAGTATAATATATTAAATTGAATGGAATCTTTGTTGTGACTCAGGTCAGAGATGTAGCCTATACTGTTCTTAAGCAGAGGGAGTTGATACTCACGTAGAAGAGAAGTTGTAAATTTCGACTTCAGTACAAGTAGAAATAGCTATTGAACTCGTGTGATGACTCGACTAGAGTCACGATTTTTTTGGTGACTCTACATGACTTGAGTCATATTCTAAAATATGGAAAATGACTCGACTCGACTTGAAGCTATTTGTGCATTGATTCGACTTGTACTCGAGTCATATGACTTGAAACTCGAACGGCCATGACAGACATATGTAGCTTCGAAGAATAGTAAGCTACCAAATTATTGATATTTCGTTTAACAATACTGGGCCAGAGAGATATGATATTCTTTCTCGCCTGCACCATCGAGATGCTTTGGCGACGGAGTTGCGATACGGCCCCATGAGGTCATCTAGTCTGCGCCCCCGTTTTTTTTTCTCCTCCATGCTATCCGTGATTGCTGAGCGCCTAGCAGGATAGCTGCGGATACCATTTTTCGAGCCTTTGGTATGACCCGGCCGGGGATCGAACCCACGACCTACCGCTCGAGAAGCCGGACGCATAACCATTACACTATCTCGCTGTGTAAAGTGAGAAAATTAGTATATTATGAATCAATATCACCCAAGCAGAGTTGTAAAAAATGAGTTGAACAGGATTGACCTCGAAAATGAACGATGACTTGAACTTGGACTCGAGTCACAACAGTGTGACTCAGACTCAAACTTTTGAACCCTGACTTGGACTCGACTTGATTCGGTGGTGTATTGAAAATGACTCGACTTGACTCGAGTAAAAACTATAAAAGCATAATTGACTTGTGACTTGGTTACAACCATGACATTTAGTGCTACTTGCAGTAGCCTTCATTTCAACTTTTACTGGCACAGGCTTGCAAGACAAATTACTCTCAGTCTTCGAAAATATTCCTTGAATAAATGTCAGGAAATTTTCCTCAGAATTTAATGTTAAAATCTACTATATCACCTTATCAAATATGTCCTTTTCTACTTCTCAACAAGGTAGTTTATACCAAAGTAGAAATTGAAACTCCATAATGCACTAAAGTTTAACTGATCCACTCGCGTCTCACACAGAATTTATTTTTCAAGAAGTTGGCACTATCGGAAAATATTTTATTACATTCAGACAACAAAGGAGCAAGACCACAGTGAAGAAAACACAGGAAGAAAAGGAAAAAGAAATTATTGAAATCTTGAAGACTGCCGAACCCCATGATTATGAGCGAATCTGCATGGAATATGGCTTCTTCGATTTTAGGTATCTGTATTTGCACAATGTACAGTAGGGGTCTTCAAAAATGACTTTTTTTTTATCAAATTGTACTGGCTACTTGATAAAATAGTTGGGTTACCTAATTTAAGCCTACACACCAAATTTGGTTCAATTCCAGCCAGTAGCCGCATTGCTACATGAGAACAAAGTTTCTATTTACTATATAAAAATAAATTACCAAAAATTTCAAAATTTTCTGTTCACCCCATGAAAGTGTTAGGTTGTCGATAGAAACGATGTTCACCAAATTTGGCCCAATTCCAACCCGTGGAAGCGGAATGATTGCCGTCGAAAAATTTGGATTTGACTAAAATAGTATTTACGGTGGGCACACCTATAATAAATAATTAAAGAATTTGTCACCGTAAATACAATTTTATTGATAATACAGATTTTTCGACGGCCATAACTCCGCTTCCACTGGTTGGACTTGAATCAAATTTGGTGAACATTGTTTCTATCGACAACCTAACACTTTCATGGGGTGAACAGAAAATTTTGAAATCTTTTGTAATTTATTTTTGTATAATAACTAGAAACTTTCTTCTCCTGTAGCAATGCAGCCACTGGCCAGAATGGAACCAAATTTGATGTGTAGGATTAAATTAGGTAACCTGACAATTTTATCAAGTAGCCAGTACAATTTGAGAAAAAAAGTCATTTTTGAAGACCCGTAATGTGCAGTGTACACTCGTAGTCGTTAGCGTACTACTTTTTCTTTCATCCCTGGGATCATTCATTCCTTTATTTTGTATTTTTATCAATTCAAAACATTACAAGATAGCGATAAAGAATATACTGCCACCACATTAAAGATATTTTGCTATTTGTTCGATCACACCTCTTATTTCATTGCACTTTGTCACAGAGCTGTGGGTTGACTTCATGGATATGGTATTTCAACTACCGCGCTTACTGCATAGCATTATTCTACTTTCGTATGCTGCGATACGACCAATTGAAGTTTCGCGGCTTCAGTTGAAAATAGTATCGAAACAATAATTCTCGTTGCTAAATTGCTTCTTGGTGTCAAGGAACGTATGGTAGTAATTGGAAAATTCATCGATCGCTCGAATAATTGTGCCAATCATAGTCCGGTAATCTCGAGACCTAACTAGTATTTACTCTCTGACGCTCTTTCAAACCCAGATATATTCTCCACAAATTGAAAGAAGTAAAACGCGAAGAAGCACCTGCTCCGGAATTTGAAGCCTGTAAAGTTTTACGAGCCTTACGCCACGTGACAGTTAATGATGAAGGGACGGCCGTCTTTGAAATCCATATGGAACAAGCCAACCCGGATCGACAGCTGAGGTAAATGATGGATTTAATGTAATATGCTATCTTCAACAACATGACCAGACCAATCAGACCATGTATAATTAGTTTAGACTTAAGGGTTGGGGTTGGGAGTAAGTTTAGGATTATAGGTTAGGTTAGGGTAGAGGTATAGTAAAATGAGGATTGGGGGTTAGAGTTGGGTTGAGGTATCATAACATTGAGGTACCCAGGTACACTGTAACATGGACTCGCACTCTCGAATCTTAACACTATGACTCGGACTCGACCCGATACTTCCGACTTGGACTCGGACTTGACTTGGTGGGGAATTGAAAATGACTCGACTTGACTCGAGTCAAAACTAGAAAAGTAAAATTGACTCGTGACTTGGAACCTTGTGACTTAGTTACAACCCTGCCCTAAACCAATTTTAACATGTTCATGGGGAGCGCTCACCAGTGATGATCATGTTGTTTTGGATAAGAAAATATGTAAGATCCTCAATGATTTAGATTTCATGTAACTGTTTTTTTACAAATGCAAAAAGATGGCTGAAAGACGGAGAATTAGTAGAAGTGCCGGGAATCGATAGGCGACACGAATTAAGACGGATTGGAAATGTCTATCAGTTGATCATTCGAAACGTGCGACCTGACGATGCGGGAGCCTATACTCTGGAGGTCGGTAAAGAAAGATTCACAGCGAATCTTACCATCAAAGGTAAGTTATACTTTTCGATGGATGCTGTGCAAATTTGCGTGTCGTTTTATTGCCAGAGGTCAAAGTACCATGTGCTGCTACCTGACTTGTACAGGCTACTGGATTTTTAAAATACGCAACTAGAACTAGAAGTAATGACTAGGGCAAGTTTTTGAAACTTTTTTGCAGCTTCCGGAAACTTCCTAAATACTCAGAAAATATGCAGTAGCCTACAGTGTTTTCAGCTGTTTGGAGGAATCTTATTTTGCACCTTTTCTTCATTTTTTCAACCAACTCTTTGCAGCGTTTTCGATTTTTCATGCAACTTTTTACTGGAAATATTTGGCACTATATGTAAATAGATCACTTGATTATTTCACTGTCGTTTCAATTTGAAGTCATTTCTGATTTGACGTACATTCAGGCTCGACCGGGAAAATTTATATTGCCACTGGGTCAACATTTTCAGGCTATTGATTTTGTTGAAGTCACCAACACTGAGTTTTGCTACAGCGCCTTTGATACTGATCAATTGGAGTGTCTCATACCTTAACAATTTCAAGGAACTTGTCCCTAAATGTACCGTTTTTAGTGCAACTTTTGTGAGAAATAAATGCAACTTTTTACCGCGACTTCTACGAAAAATAAGTGCAACTTTCCACGGATTTGACTGCAACAAAAACTTGCCCTACTAATGACCTCTAAAAATGTGCAACTAACCAACTGCAGTACAATTTATTAGATTCAATTCCGAATAAACTTTTTATAGTTGTCAGCCGATGCTACGAAGGAAATATATCGTACACGCCCTATGTCATAAAGAAACAGAATACGCTAGGCCCGATTTTAACATAAATCTCCTGACTGAACATCTTCCGTTGAACGCGGTATCTAAACCACCTTGGCGTGTACGACATATTTCCTTCATAACATCGGCTGACAACGATATAAAGTTCGATCTCTGCGTGACTGCTGGAGCGTGAAGTTGCTATCGAAATTTCAATAAATTGCAGCTCCATTATGGTGGCGTTCTGAAGAAAACGGCTGCAGCCAAAATTTCTATTTCGTTTTGCCGTTCAATTTGAGACCACATCATTTTTAGAGTGCAGTGCCCCTTTAAGCGCTCCCTTCGCCCTGATTATTCGAAATTTCATGCCGGTGACGTCATCTTTTGTGATACGATTTTTGATATACAATGTTCCTTTCAATACTCTAATAATCTCTGGCGATTACCTCTGACGAGTGCCAGCCGAAAAGATTCGGGTTTACTTTATAATCAGTGATGTAATATTTGATTTTATATTAAAGTTTTCTATTTCCAAGAGCATCTTCAGTAGCAGGATTATGAACAAAATATATTGACACGATGCCAAGCTTACAAGCTACACTTTTCCCAGAACGACCGCTCGGATTTGACAGCGAACTAGTCAGTCAGACTTGCCAAGTGAAAGGGCGTTGTGTGTTCCAATGTACTGTGACCAGACGAAACATGAAGGTGGTCTGGCTGAAGAACGAACAAGAGATCAAGTCGAGGGGACTGGACAAGGAGAGATTCCAAGCCGTCAGCGAAGGACGCGTGCACAAGTATTGAGTCTTTTATGATTTTTCTGTTCTGCCTTATTTCCTCATTTATAGCTCTTCATTTGCGATCTGCTAGCTAATCCAATTGTGTCATCCAAGTCCCACTCTCCACGATTAAATTCTTCCCAATTATGAGTAGAGTTGGTCACAGTAGTACTCATTCTTACTCAATTAGAAGTAGAAGTCGTAAATGTCTACTCAAATAGAAGCAGCGATTTTCGAGTAATTAAAAATTGAGTATTCTAGGCCTTGCTTTTCATGAATTACTGAAAATTGAATAGCATATTGAAATGAGCCCAAATATTTTCGGCTATCATTCGTCAGGGGTAATCGTCAGCAATCAACAATCGTATCACAAAATATGACGTCACCAGCATGAAATTTCAAATAATAGAGCGTTCAATGTACTATATTTAGATGGTACACAAACTCCTTTTGTTGACACAGCCTTGGCTGGTGTATTTTGACAAAAGTCAACTCCAAGGCCCACAAATAAATGTGCGAACGGCCTCTTCCAATGACGCGAAATGTCTCATTTCTGTGCATGAAGACGACTTCAATCAAAATACACGAGATTTCATGCTGGTGACGTCATATTTTGTGATACGGCTTTTGATATACAATGTTCCTTCCAATTCTCTACTAGCTGCTGACGATTACCCCTGATGAGTGTTAGCCGAGATTATTCGGGCTCATTTCAATATGAATATGCTATTCAATTGTATATTGAATTTCTGTACCTCCAAGAAGCTCTTATAATAACTGAAAATATGTAGAAGTGGAAATAATAATTGTAATAATTAGGTCTGGACACAATAATTTGATTACTCAAATCCGAATACATTGATACTAACTGTCTCCGATTATGATTGCAGTGATTGCATTTTTTGGTTATGATATAATCTTAATTTTATGTGCAAGTCCTAAAATTTAAACACGAGATTCTCAATAATTTCAAACTACTGCCTCTCCTAATTTTTGTCGAAGTAATTTCCCGAATCCAACGTCGTTTCTCTTCAGGCTTATAATCATGGAGCTGAAGAAAGAAGACTCGGCCAAATACACTGCACGGTTGGATAAGTTGGAAACTAGCGCCGAGCTTAGTGTAACAGGTGACGATGCTTTTTTGTCAACATTGCCTTTTCAAGAATATTCGATCGAAATCTTTGTTCCGCAGAGGCTCCGATACGATTCCGAAACCGTTTGGTCGACACGGAAGTGAAAGAGAACGGAACTGCGTTCTTCGAATGTTCTGTCAGCAACAGAGAGGCAGAAGCGGAGTGGTTCATCAATGGAAAGAAAATCACGTCTTCAGGAAGGTATCTATGACAGCGGTGCTCAACTTTCCTGCAAACATATTTCAACATTCTCAATCATGAAATGGAAGAGGTTGCAAGCATGTACATTAGGGCCGTTCGAAAACAATTCTATTTTCAAATTTTTGCGGCTATTTAGTAAAATGTTAGTTAGGATAAAAAACGTTGCACGCCAAATTTGGCTCGATTCCAAATTGTAAATGTGAAGCTATAGGAGTTTGAAAATTCTGAATTTATAATAAACGTAGTGAAATTTCTTTTTTCAAATTTTTCTGTCAACCCACGAAATTGTTAAGTTGTCTAAAATAACGATGCATACCAATTTTTGCTAAATTCCAACCGGCACAAGAGTAGTTATTGCAGTTGAAAATATTGGAATTGAAAAAATAGCATTGGTATTGGTTAATCCTAAAATTATGAATGAAAAACTCAAATACCTGCCACAAGTTTGGTACCAAACTTCTTAAATTTAGCGTACAACCCGTTGGAGAACAATAATATGTGAAGAAGACTTTCTAACAAAATTTGATGAAATTTTGCAGTTCAAATTGGCGACATTTGGCTGTGTAATAGAAGGTAGCAAACAGCGAAGTCGTTTTCCTTTGAAAAGTAGCCCCCCAACAGTCGAAATCGAGAAGTTGGTTTTAACAGTACCTTGTTTCTCTGGGACGTCAATAAATAGAACCGAGCATAATCGGCGTAATATGACAAAGACAGCAAAACATTTCTCATCGAATTCTTTGTTTCAAGTTGTACAATGTACACTTTTGTGGTAGTTATATTCAAATTCTACCGGTCCACAAGCTAAATGGCTGAGAACCAGTGGTCTATGATAAGATACTTTCATTTGGAAGATTTCAGAACGTCTCAATCTACTGCTAACTCGGAGAAAACTGACCCGTTATTCCCGGGTGGCAAAACATAAGAATCACTCGTCTGGTACCGGTACATGAGAGATAGCTTAAAATGTCATAGGTCACCAGACCCTCTGATGTAAAGGTCACTATTTTGCAATGAACGCTTGACCGTTGTACATCGTACTTGACAACCTCTTTGAAAGGCGACTAGGTAACAAACGGTGGACGTTGTAGTTCTGAAATCACGCTCCCCAGGGATTCTGTGACCTCACAATACCGGAGTCAGCTGTCGTCCCAAGATAACACGTTAACAACACTATGGTATGAGTCGGTGAACGTTTCACAATTAGAATAACGATGACATGGTATCGTGTTCCAACTTTTGATACCTCATTACTGACAGCATTACTGTTGTCAAAATATACAACTAAACAGTAAATTTATATTGAAGTAAACGCAAAATTTCTGGCTGACACTCGTGAGGGGTAATTATCAACAACTAAAAGAGAATTCAAAAGAATATTGCATATCAACAATAGCAATGTCATATTTGATGATATTATTGTTGATATACAGTGTTCTTTGAATAGTAGCCTATATTCATATTGAAATGAACCCGAATATTTTTGGCTGACACTCGTCAGGGGTAATTGTCAGCAACTAGTAGAGAATTGGAAAGAAAAATGTATATCAACAATCGTATCTCCAAATAATGCCATATACCAGCAACTAGATACTATTGTTGATATACAATGTTCTATCGTCTACTAGTTGCTGACGATTACCCCTGACGAGTGTCAGTCCAAAAATATTCGGGTTTATTTCAATATCAATATATTGTTCACTTGTGTACCGAAGTTCTGTACGTCCAAGAATCTCTACGCATTGCGCAATGCGCGTCTTTTCATTCAATATTGTTGAATTAAGATACCGCGTGACTCACACCAGCGAGAAGCATTCTCTGTTTATCGAGAAAGTCGGCCTGGCTGACAATGCCGCCAAGGTCTCTGTCAAATTTGGAGACAGCATGTCGTATGCTACTCTCAATGTTAACGGTGAGTAACAGTTGGTTGCTGGTACAGATCATCATATCAAAGTAAAATTATTAATGCATAATAATACTGAAATTCATCCAGACAGCGCATGCAGGAGTACTAATAATTGTCAGACAATGTAACATTTGAAATGTGCCTAAGTAAGTAATTTTTTGCTATTGACGGCCGTATTTCGATTACTCACGCAGCCTACGCTTGCATTCCAGGGCATAGTCTTAATGAACTAACTTGACGCCAAATACCCATGTTGAACTGTCCATATCCATTTCCTGAGAACTCCAGACTAATTTATTCATATCGGCTTACTGCACGCACCGAAACTGGTCATGTTATGAATCTTGGAATTCTCTATGCTCGCACCAAGTGGTAAAATTTTTCAGATTCACGAATAAATTTGGTCATTAATATTAGTAGTTTCACATATTCCTGTCAAGCATTTATCCTTTCTCGGTCCATGTGATCAGATTCACCGGTAGAGTTGATGGAGGGGGTGTTTTCTAAAATTTAGGGCAAGTTATAAATGGTGACGGATCTTCTGGTGGGCCAATTGTTGTTAGCCATTTGTTGCATGCTGGTATTTCTTGACCTCCCATCAAGATTGTCGGTATAGTGGGAAGATATTGGAATTGCCCAAACGTACAAGAACAAATTTCTTTCGTGAGGAACACATGATTCCAAGTTGTTATTTCTGTATGGGGCCCATCATTTTCTCTGTCTGCAAACCATATGAAAGAGCAGGAAAGAAGAAATAACAGTAAAATAAATAACAGCAGTTGGGGTGATATATTACCAATAAATATATGAAGTTGGAAGCAGTAACCAGAGAGATAGTAAATGGAATATCTTACCATTATACCCATTCAGTGCTCACTGATTCTGTACATAGAAAGTAGATAATAAAGATTGCATTTTAAATCCATGGCCGGTAGTTCTTTAATACCTTCGGGCACACTGTTCCAAGTTTTTGGTCACATATATTCCATAGAGTGTTGTGCCAATGCAGAGTTCATATGATGTACAACTAAATGATCAGATTCTGATGATCCAGTGGGCGAATGCTAAGATGCACCACAAATATTTTGTGTACAAATTTTGAAGTAACGTAAGCCACAATACAATACTTCGCAGTAAAATGATATTAAAACTGGCCGTGTATTTTTTGAAATCTGGTTGATATTAACCGGCGTTACAGACAGTTCAGGCCAACGGTTTGCGGGTTTGTGGGCTATCACCGAAACAGGGCTGGGGAGATTTAGATCCCGGCTCCGTACCCAAAGGCAGTACGCTCACAGTGAATTTTTAAAACTCGCAGAAAAACCGATCAAGGTCTTGAAAAAAATGGACGACGTGAAATGCAGGACAGGCGGCTCTGCAGAATTTTCCTGTGAAATCGACGATACCGATCAGAAGAATGTGAAATGGTTCAAGGATGACAAAGAAATCAAGGTCGGGCATTGATTGAACTACCAAATAGATAATTTTCATTGTCTAATTAGAGAGAATGCCAGTAATATAGTTCTAATCTAATTTCTGAAATGTCTCCGTGCTCTTATTTTAATTCTAATCTAATTTCAGGTTTTCCTGAAGATGCTAGAGGGGATCTGTATAGTGTGGAACGAGCCAAGCTTGGTGTAGTAGTAGTAGTAGTTCTTTAAATTTGTGAGTTTAAATCAATTTTAAAGTTTTTGTGAATTCAGTAGTTTTAATCTAATATAAAAAAACGGTGTAGCTATCAGTCTAATTTTAATCTAATTTAGAAAGGCTAAACATTTTCTAATTGTTCAACCACGCTGCCAACCTCCCCTGTAGCTGTCGTGTTGATTTCAACGATATTCTTACTGCAGATGGACAAAAACAAGTTTGAAATCACGCAACGTCGCGGGAAACACGTTTTGATCGTGAAGAATATTTCTTACGAAGACGAGGGCCATTATTCGTTCCAAGTTCGAGGAGTGAAGCTTGGCGCGAGCTTGACCTGCACCAGTGAGTGACCAGTGCAATAACGCAGAACGGTAGTTCTCAAACTGTTCAGGGGCCAGTAACATTTCAAAACAAATTATGCGGCCCGGCGAACCTTCAAAATTCAAAATTAATATAAAATGTAATTGCTCATGAGCAAATTTTGAAAACTTCGATTAGTGAAACTCCTGTAAGCTAACCAATTTGATTTGGAGCGCTCGGTCTCTTATGAAAGAAATGCCACTTTACTCTTTGCTAGATTGTATTATACAGTTGAATGTTTCAAGTCTAACGTCGAAATTTAGCAAATTCTGTTTAGCTTTCATGTATAATGTTGAACGAAAATAGGTCTTTTTAACACATCACAGCATTGTGACGTACGCTACATCTGAAGTAGACCACAAAACTATGCATAAAAATAATAATAAAAAACTATAAATTTCCTAATGTCTGAATCAATTTAAAATCTGGTACTTTATTTCTCTGATGTACAAGCGTCCAACTTTTTTCCCTTTTCCAATTAAGATGTGGAATTGTTATGCATATAGTGGACTGCCAGGAAAGTTGACACAGACCACTGACCACAGACTACTTGAATATGTGTAAAATTATTATGTTGGAGAATCTTACAAATACAGAATAATCTAATATGCGGCTATTGCTTTATATCACCTATTCACACTCGCGTTACAGATCCGCCGACCGTCGACAAAGCGTTTTTGGACAAAGTTCGCAAGAATCCGCTGAAATTCAAAGCCGGCTCAAAAGCAAGGATTGTCATTCCGATTATTGCAAAGGAACCGACAAAGTGCGTACTCTAAAATGTCAAACACCTACAGCAGTGAGCGATTGCAAGACGCTAGAGGTCGTACGCTTGTACGCTCATAAATTAGAGACGTGAAACGTCAAATTTTAAGTATATTCAGAAATTTGGAACATACTTTTCTGCACCGTGTAGAGTTGATGATCAACTTTTGACTTGACGTAGGTCGCAATGCGGCAAGTGTTGTTCAAAACCATTTAAAAGTAACCCACAACTCGTTCAAGAGCAATTTTATGTGAAGATTTAAAAGAAAATGGCACGTTATGACAGTACACTTCAGCGACATTTTACATTAGAGGCTAGCAAACTGCAACTTGTTGTAGTTTAAGAACCAAAACCCAAATAGAATACCTTCTCGGAGGTACAGGACTTCAATTCACAGTTGAATATTCGTATTGAATTGTACCTGAATTCAGTTCATTGCATTACATTGCAGAAACTTCAATAGAACAACTTAGAAGAACAACTAATTTCTCACAATACCTGCTTTTGAGTTGCGTACTTTTGTAGCAATCGCATTTTAGGTTAATTTTGATTTTTTAGGGCCTAAAATTTGTTCTGAAATTTTACCATTGCCTTAGAGACTTGGTGTTTCGCAACTTACACAGCGAATGAGCTTGTGTCTCTGACAGCGTCTCATGGACAAACGGCCGCGTCACGTTAGAAGAGCGTGGAAGATATCACATGACGCATACAGCTAAGGAAGCCATTGTGGAAGTAGAGCATTGTAAAATTGCGGACAGCGGAACGTACGAGCTCACCGTCCAGAACGAAAACGGAGATATTAAAGTTGACATACCTGTCAAGATTGTAGGTATGCTATGGTTGTGCAACGCACACTTTTATGCCTATAGGTGATAGCTGTGTACAAAACTATACATGTACTCCTCAACTCAAATTCAGCTCAAGTTGAGTAGCGATAACTCAATGGTGGTCAAAGTAGTCAGCATTGCTACTCAATAGAAGCAGAAGTAATGTCGTAAATGTTTATTAAGTTACAAATAGAGTAGCAAATTCCACAAAATATCGAAAACGCTCCAGGCGTATGTAGAAAACGAAAGAAAATCGCGGTCGGAAAAGTAATCAGGGAAGTATATTTAGTTTTAAAAAGTAGGTAAGGTCGAGAGGTTGCATACTTTCCGCATTATTTATATGAGGCGGCTACTTTACAGATAGAAAAACGTATCTTTGTAACAACACAAAATGACTATTTAAATTGCAAAATATGATGAATTGAATGATATCATTTCAAGCAGGTGCGATATTTGGGTAAATCTTTAGTTACTGTGACACAGCTTGGTTTTTATGTCAAACTCGTCCCTACGATACTTTCTGCTTTTCAAAGTCCAAACTGTGAAAAGTTAGTAGTTTTAGGGGAATTAGTCTCAAAACAGCCAGTAGACTAAATAGTGCAAATACCGTACACAAAATGTACTTGAGTAGGCCTACTTAGTTAGTACCTGCCTCTGGGGACAATGACTTGCAATCAGTTTGCCTGGTTATTTCGCAGACAAACCGAATCCGCCGTCGGGGGAAATCAAGTTTTCAGATATTGGAAAAGAATCAGTGTCGATGTCATGGGAAGCCCCAGTCAACAACGAGGCAGAACTGGAGAAATATGTCATCGAGAAACAAGGTGATTACGAATAAAGAGAGCTTTACAGCCATTCCCATGTTTAAACACAAAATAAACTATTTTCTGCTTCATTTCAATGTGAATATACTATTCGATTGTATATCGAATTTCTGTACCTACAAGAAGTTCTGCAAAATAAACTAGAAAGGCTGCATATGAGCAACTGTGAGCTATCAGAAATAGATCAATAATTGCTAGTGCATCAAGTTAACAGATTATAATCCTATGAAAATTAGCGATATTGTTTACTTCTCATGGCTGTTTTCTTTCTCAAAGTGTGTTAGCAACATGATATTATCAACAAATCTATATTTAACTGCATATACTCAAAATACACTGTGACATCACTGTGCTGATGTCATACATTTCATGTTTGAGATTCAAAGATCTATTTCCATTACAGAGGAAGGTAGCAATACTTGGACAAAGGTGGCGCTAGTCCCGGCGTCTGAAACCACGTTCAAAGCGACCGGTCTGGCAACCGGGAAGAAACACAAGTTCCGAGTCAGGTCTCAGAACGAAGAGGGGCAGAGCGAACCCCTCGAATCTGACTTTGTGACCCCCTTGGAGCCGGACCAGCCACCGAAAATCGATCAAAAGGTGGGTGTGCAGCATGGCATGTATTGCATGTAACTTTATCACATTCCATGATCCATACCCGCCCACTTGTTTCATGCCATACTTATAATTTTCAATACTTAAAGAGACTGTTGGAGATGCAGAACTTCAATATGAAATTGAATAATATATTTATATTGAAATAGACCTGCATATTTTCGGCTGACACTCATCAGGGGTAATCGTCAGCAACTAGCAGAGAATGGAACATTGTAAATCGACAATTGTATCACAAAATATGATGTCCAATAATTGAGACAGACAGACGGCTTATGGTATATGTACTATTTCAGGTTGAGCCAACTGTTTGCCTCGATAACTCAAATTCAATATCCCATACCATAGCAACGTTCTTCCATTCCATATTTGATATGTTTTTCATACTTTCTCAGATGCAATTGGGATATTTGATATGTTTCTATTAAACCTGTCAAAGTATCAAAGTATGTTCAAATGTTTTTCCATCACGTAGGTCTACCTCGAAATTTCCATACCATGGTTGCACATTCCCATTTCAATTCTCTACTATTTGCTGACGATTACAACCGTGAATATCCTTGTTGATTTCAATATGAATATATTATTCAAATATATAATATCATTTTGAAATTGCATTCCATACCATGCCCTGGTCTGCAAGGCAAGGTTTTTTACCCGATTTCAAGCTTGATATCATTTGGTTTAGGTCAATTGAATTCACTTCAAATAGTGGAGCTACCTCAAGTCCAATATCTCATATCTATCGTTACATTTCAGCTGCTAGACGAGCTTGAGAAGACACCGATTGTCGTCAACGCCGGAGAGACGGCGACAATCACGGTTCCCGTTGACGGGAATCCGACACCCAGTGCTTCTTGGTGGCAGAACGGAGAAGAGATATTGCCTGTTAAGGTGCGAGTTTGAGACAGAATTGGACAACTTGGCAATTTTACTGGTCTAATTAGAGAAGAATACCTATTTAATCTAAATCTAATCTAATTTGTGATATGTTTCTATGTATTTATTTCAATCTGAGCGAGTCAGGTTGTGTTGCAGCATCACCGATCGAAAAAGGAGTCCACGGCGAAATCGGTGACTCTGAAGATCCTCAAATGTAACAGGACTGACAATGGAAATTATGAAGCGAGAATTTTCAACAATGTCGGCGGCGTACTCGTCAAAGCGAAGATTGTGGTGAACGGTGAGATTAAAATGTTTACACAGTATGTGTTCAGGTGCCTCCGGACAGTATATAGATTAGCGGACCTCAATTGAAAAATTTCATTTCGTTCACGAAATTTTGGAGGTCATCAAGCTGAACTCTTTTTAGTCTAGTCCAGACAGCCGGATACGGTTAAATAATTGTTACAATTTGCTCAGACGTTCCCGCGTTCAAGGACGGCGCCTCGGTCAAAGTGGACAAGGTCACCCCCGAGCAGGTGTCCATGTCCTGGGAAGCCCCGGAAGACACCGGAAACCAACCGATTACCGGGTATGAGATCGAGAGGTCCGTGGCAGGGAAGGACAAATGGGAAAAGGTATTTCATTCACCATGTTTCTATGGTATGATTTGATAAGGTATTTAAAAAATAGACACAAACTCAAATTTCCAGGTAAGTGAGGTATGTTTGACATAATTTCACTTTTGGGAAAAATCTTTGCGTTACTTGTAACAAATGTTACATTAGAATAATATATTCAGATTTAATGCCCGAAGCTTTTCAGACACGCTCATCACGGTTATCATCAGCTATGAGGCAAACATTCGAAGAATTTGTTCGACAACAATGTTGTGAATCAAGTTGATTTTCTTGTAATGTTAAAGTTCTGTATCTTGAATGAATTTTGCTGATATCAGCTTTGTCCATAAAATGCATTTGGGACATATTCACAAGTACTCTGTTACTGCGCATCCAATAATTCCCCTACGATATGATTGCAGGTTGGTGAAACCGATGCGAAAACGACTTCGTTCACGTCGGAGAAATGCAAACCCATGGAAACGTACGTGTTCCGTGTGAAGGCGAAAAACAGCCGGGGCAGTAGCGACGCGGTGTCAACAGCGGCAGTTACATGCGGAGCCTCAGTGTGTGAGTGAAGTCTCTTTAGTTGCAGGCTTGGACAAGTACAAAATTTTGAGATTTTCCAAATTACATTAAAATTAGAATTGTAGCTACACAATTTTTTTTTTCAAATTAGATTCGAATTAGAATTACCGAATTCGAAAAACTTGGAAATGCAATTAAAATCCGAATTAGTTCGAAATACATCAAATTCAAATTCACTTCATAACAAATCAGATTTTGTTCTCATGAGCATGATGACGTCATGGTGACATCATACTTTGTGATACGATTGTTGATGTACAATGTTCTTTCCAATTCTCTACTAGTTGCTGACGATTACCTCTGACGGGTGTCAGCCGAAAATATTCGGGTTCATTTCAATATGAATATACTATTCAATTGTATATTGAAGTTCTGTACCTCCAAGAAGCTCTTCATAAGCATGAGTATCGAAAATGTCTGAACAGCAAACTAGGTTCTTACCACTATACAGTAGGGGTCTTCAAAAATGACTTTATTTCTCAGATTGTACTGGCTACTTGATAAAATTGTTAGGTTACTTAATTTAAGCCTACACACCAAATTTGGTTCAATTCCGACCAGTAGCCGCATTGCTACAGAAGAATAAAGTTTCTTTTTATTATAAAAAAATAAATAACAAAAAATTTGAAAATTTCTTGTTCACCCCATCAAAGTGTTAGGCTGTCTATAGAAACGATGGTCACCAAATTTAGTTCAATTCCAGCCAGTGGAAGCGCAGTTATTGCCGTCGAAAAATTTTGATTAAGAATAAAATAGTATTTACGGTGACCAATTCTTTGATTATTTATTATAGTGGTGCCCACCATAAATACTATTTTATTCAAATCCAAATTTTTCCACGCCATTAACTCCGCTTCCACTGGTTGTAATTGAACCAAATTTGGTGACCATCGTTTCTATAGGCAGTCTAACACTTTCGTGGGGTGAACAGAACATTTTCAAATATTTTGTTATTTATTTTTATATAATAATAAAATAACTTTATTCTCCTGTAGCAATGCGGCTACTGGTGGGAATTGAACCAAATATGGCGTGTAGGCTTAAATTAGGTAACCTAACAATTTTATCAAGTAGCCAGTACGATTTGAGAAATGAAAAGTCATTTTTGAACACCCCTAACAGTTCTCATATAGCATTTTCAGGAGACCCAAAAATTAGATTAGAATTGAAAGCGTAGAAATATATCACAAATTCGGTCGTAATTAGATTACTGACATTTTGCTCTAATTAACGTAAATAGGCAACTCGTATTATCTAGTCGGCCAGGTCCGCTTTGTTCTACGTCTGGCTGTCGATAACACTGCTGTCGAACTTTGTAGCGCCTCCGAAGATTGACAGCAAAGTCCTTGATGAGCTCACAAAGACTCCAATCAGAGTCAAGGCGGGACAGACGGGGCGTCTCAAAGTGCCAGTGTCGGGTCAGCCACCTCCGACTGTGACGTGGATGAAAGATGGAAAACCGCTGGGTAACGTGGATTGGTTTTTGATACCCTCACTAAGGCTGGGCAAAATCCTGAGTGATTCATTTCCAAATCGAGTTTTTAATTAGGGCCAAAAACTGTTAAGACTGAGGAAAATGAGCATGTTATGTACGAGAGGCATTCAATATCACCAGGGTTGTAATGACTCGAGTCATGACGCGACTTGACTCACGCTTTTCAGGTGACTCTACTTGACTCGAGTCATTGCGCATGACTCGAACCAAGTCATATGACTCGAGACTCAGAAGGCCAAGACCGACGTTTCATTGTAATTTCGGGGAATAGTTAAGTAATCACATTATTGGGATTTCGTCTATTGGTACTGGTACTTGAAAATGCGTCCAGAAACTGCTAAAAATGACGAAAATTAGAATATTATAAATGCGAACCATTCGATACTACCGAACAGAGTAATAAAAAGTGGGTTTAACAAGCCTTTAACTGGAAACTTGGCAGTCAACACAATGACTTGGACTCGACTCGAGTCATAATACCATGAGTCGGACTCGACCCTCTGCTCGGTGACTTGACTCGTTGGTGAATTGGAAATGACTCGACTTGACTCGAGTCAAAGCTATAACACTGGGATTGACTTGTGACTCGGCACCTTGTGACCTTGCAATAACCCGTCACTACCTGACTCGAAGCTCCACAATTCTTGCTTGGTTTGGACTCGAGTTCTCTGATCACTGATCCCAGTTCTAATCCTCGTACAATATGACATTGTTTTATCGTACGCAAATTATCACGAAAACTATCGCTCAACATTCCTTCGTTCAGACGAAAATGACCGGAGATTTATCAGGGACACGAGTGACGCGAGCCACACGCAATTGCTGATCCACTCGAGCGAGAGAAGTGACGCGGGCAGATATACGTGTAAGATGAAGAACGAAGCAGGAGAAATCGAAGTTCCCCTCAACGTCGAAATCATCGGTGAGTCTACACTAGGGTGGTTCGAATTCCTTTTTTTCAGATTCCCGGGATTCACTGATTAAGTTGTTAGGTTGCCAAAAAAATGGCTGTACACCAAATTTGGCTCGATTTTAACTGGTAGATGCGAACACACAGGAGATTGAGAATTTTGAATTTACTAAGTAAAAATTACAAAAACCTTTTCCAATTTTACTATTAACGCCAAGAAATTGCCGAGTCGACTAAAATAGCGATGCTTTAATAATTTCTGTGTTCTGCATTGAATCCTGTATTTTTTCTGCAGTGTTGCGTATGTTTGCTACCTATTTCAGTTCGGCGATCTCTCATGAGTCACAATTGTTTGATTTCAGATGCACCACAGGCACCTTCCGGGCCAATCGAATTCTCAAACGTCACTTCTAAAGGGTTGACAGTGTCTTGGGCGGCACCGACGGATAACGGGGGCGCGTCGGTTGATCATTACGTTATCGAGAAAAAAGAGGAGGGAAAACGCAACTGGACTTCGGGTAAGAAGGAGTCCTCGTCAATAGGGCTGGGTGATTAAATTCTGAATTGAGTATCAATATTTGGGTCGAGATTTCGTGTATCATTAATAACGACTTTAATACAGTATGAAAGATTCGTGGGAAGTTCAAATATGTATTTTATGCGGTCTCGAAGAAAATGATGCCACTTCTATACAGGGTTGTAATAACGCGAGTCACGATTTTCTGATGACTCGGCTTGAATCGAGTCATTTTGTCAAAACACGGGAATGACTCGACTTGAGCCAGTCTGTGTTTTGACTCGACTTGTACTCGAGTCATTGCGCATGACTCGAACGAAGTCATATGACTCAAGACTAAGACGGCCAAGACCAAAATTTCATTTTAATTTCGAAGAATAGTAAAGTCACCACACTATTGGGATTTCGTCTATTGGTACTGATACTTGAAAATGCGACCAGAAACTGCTAAATGTGATGAAAATTAGTGCATTATAGATGCGAACCATTCGATATCACCAAACAAAGTTGTAAAAAGTGGATTTAACAAGACTTTAACTGGAAACTGAGCAGTGAATACAAAATACTATGACTCGGACTCGACCCTTTGCTCGCTGACTCGAACTCGGACTTGACTCGATGGTGAATTGAAAATGACTCCACTTGACTCGAGTCAAAACTATAAAAGTGAGATTGACGTGTGACTCGGAGCCTTGTGACTTGGTTACAACCCTGGAAAATAATATCTAAACTATAATTCTCTGTGATAAATTAACTCTTATTGGCAATGAGCGTGTAATTTCAGTACTCAAAAAAACATTTCTCACTATTCCACTCCAATCATTGGAATTAGTGCTCAGTTCATATTTCAGTACTGGAATCATTGCGCCCACTGCCCAGCTCTAGGTATATGCAGTGCATCTCGCAAACATGTTTGAACAGCCATTTCAGGAACTTACTAGGAAGCTGAATTGCTTGCATTGTCGTGGTAGCAGAATCCAGTCACCTCTATCGACTTACAAATCCCTTGCTTGTTTGTCAGTTGGTAAAACGACCAGTTCTGACGCGACCAGCTTCTCGGCAAGCAAAGGAATTCCGAGCGGCAAAAGTTATCGGTTCCGTGTGCGAGCCGTCAACGAGATCGGAGAAGGACAATGTCTCGAATCGGAACCTGTTCTCGTCAAAGACCCATTCGGTGAGCGGTAAAGCAGTTTGAAATGTTGGAATTGATGGTAGTTTAGAAATATTGTTGTTGCTGTTCATTTGGGCTCTTCAAAAATGACTTTTTTTCTCAAATCGTACTGGCTACTTCATAAAATTGTTAGGTTACCGAATTTAAGCCTACACACAAAATTTGGTTCAATTCCAGCCAGTAACCGCTTTGCTACAGGAGAAGTAAGTTTCTATTTATGATATGAAAATAAATAAGAAAAAATTTGAGAATTTTCTGTGCACCCCATGAAAGTGTTAGTCTCTCTATAGAAACGATGCTCACCAAATTTGGTTCAATTCCAGCCAGTGGAAGCGGAGCTATTGCCGTTGAAAAATTTGGATTTGAATAAAATAGTATTTACGGTGAGCACAACTATAATAAATAAACAGAGATTCTGTCACCGTAAATACTATTTCATTCAAATCCAAATCCTTCGACGGCAATAACTCCGCTTCCACTGGCTGGAATTGAACCAAATTTGGTGAGCATCGTTTCTATAGAGAGACTAACACTTTCATGGGGTGCACAGAAAATTCTCAAATTTTTTCTTATTTATTTTCATATCATAAATAGAAACTTACTTCTCCTGTAGCAAAGCGGTTACTGGCTGGAATTGAACCAAATTTGGTTAACATCGTTTCTATAGACAGTCTAACATTTTCATGGGGTGAATAGAAAATTGTCAAATTTTTTATTATTTATATTTATATAATAAATAGAAACTTTCTTCTGCTGTAGCAAAGCGGTTACTGGCTGGAATTGATCCAAATTTTGTGTGTAGGCTTAAATTAGGTAACCTAACAATTTTATCAAGTAGCCAGTACGATTTGAGAAAAAAGGTCATTTTTGAAGAGCCCTTTGTTCATAATATGCTATGTCAAGTGGGCATATTACATTGACGTGTAATGTCTAACACACTGACAAGACTGATACGCTTAGAAGACACTTGTGGCTCCCCCACGAGATCAAGCTCTACGAGGAGATAGTGTTCCTGCAAGTACTGCGTCTAGCTAGCCCCAATATCAATTCGTTAGTGTTTAGTGTTGTCAGGTATCGTGCGCATCTCATAGTTCAAAATAGTATAAAAGTGATATTTTTGTTGTATTTGTATTTCTTTTATAAAATATTGTTTCTTTTGTGGTCACCATGCCCCATCGCCCATGTTAGAGTACAACTTCTCGTTGAACTTAATGAATCGGACAAATTGCCACATGTGTCGAAAAGGCCACTTGGTCTTTCTAGGTAGTACGAAGGTCTGGTAGTTCCAGTGTTCCAGTGTTATGTCATATTTGAATAATTACTCATTGGTTAAACCCGAATATTTTATTCAAATGACGTAATATTTGGTGGTACGGTTGTTGACATACAATGTCGTTTTGAATTCTCCTGCCGCCATCCGACAGTCGACGAGCATGTCCACATTCAAGTCGAAATACAAGCAATTACTACTAAATAAATACAGTCTATGGTCAAGATTACCGGACCACGACTGACCTATCGATCTCGCTTCCCCTGACATGCCGCCCTATTTCTTGTCGCTTTCTTTTTCTATACTATCTTCTTTACTTTCATTCAGAGTGCATGCCTCCTATTTACATCGCCTAGGCCAAGGTGGGTGTCTGATTCCATAGACTACTCCTTGTCGCTTCGACATCTTCCTGTCTGTTCATTGTATCGCATTTTTTGTGGTGTAGTGATCTGATAAAATTGCTAATAAACCAATGATGATGATGATGTTTCTAGCCGCTGACGAGTGTCTGCCAAAAATATTCGGGTTTATTTCAATATCAATATATTATTCAATAGTGGAGATGATTTTCAGATGCCCCGTCGAAGATATCCGGTGAAATCGAAATGGAAACGGCCTCAGACGATTCGATCACCATTTCCTGGAAAGGGGTTCGTTGCCATGGCTACCATACCACTCTTGACGCGGAGTGACTAGTTCTGTTTTGTGATTCAGGTGCAGAACGACGGGGGTAGTCCGGTCACAGGGTATTACGTGGAAAAGCGGAAAAAGGGGCAAAGCCTCTGGAGTCGGTGTAACAACGATTCTCTTTGTACCGGTACATCTTTTAAGGTAGGTCCGGGTCTCTTTGGGCTAGTATATCTTGGGATGGAAGTGGAAATAAATTTTTCAATAGTACCTCGTGCACAAGTGATGTGGTTATGAGTAAGGTTGGGAAAAATAGAGCAAATGTGTGATTGGATTGCGAATCGCGTATTTCAATATCACTAGCATGGGTTCTTAACCAGGGGTCCGTGGACCCCTTGGGGTACGAAGCATCAAATCAGGAGGTACGAGATGCATTGTGGAATGAGGCTTATACGCTATCTAGAGCCCAAAATTATTTTCTAGGCGTATTTGTTCAGCTGAAATCTTTTTTTCGCACTACACACCATTTTACGTCAATGGTCATTCTGATTATAATACGGGTACTATCATAAATTGTGTTGAAAATGGAAAATGCTTACAAGACATTTTTTAACAGCCCGAGGGGTACAAACGGTTAAGAAACACTAAACTAGAGTATAAACTGCGGTCACTGCCCCAAAAACTTCAATGACTTCTTTACCTCGGTATCAAAAGTGAATAAGTACGACACGCGCGCGTC
Source organism: Botryllus schlosseri (assembly GCF_051294905.1). Taxonomy (NCBI): domain Eukaryota; kingdom Metazoa; phylum Chordata; class Ascidiacea; order Stolidobranchia; family Styelidae; genus Botryllus; species Botryllus schlosseri. Next base: position 29,126,281 of record NC_137239.1, on the reverse strand, counting down.
AACCTCGTCCAACCATCATAGGTTCTACGTAAAAGGTGATCGCTCTATCAATTATGCCGGACCTGCACTGTGAAACAGCCCATTGTCCACATTCAAGTCGAAATACAGCAATTTCTACTGAATCAATACTAGTCAGCCCTCTAGTTTACCGGACCACGACCTGACATCGATCTCGCCTCCCGACACAAGCCACCTCTTTTTGTCACCTGTCCTTTTATGTTATCTTCTTTTATTTGTCATTCAGTGCGCATGCCTCCTTTTTACATCAGGAGGGGGGTGTCTGATTTCAAAGACTACTCCAAGTCCCTTCGACAGCTTCCTATCTTTCATTGTATCGTGGTCTTGCGGTGTTTTGAAATGATGAAATTTCTACTAATAAATTGAATTGAAGCTAATTGTAAGTTCAAATATGTGTCTTTTATGTGACCACAAAAAAAACAATTTTAGCAGTAAACATGTGTAGCTCCGTACTGCATCTTTCTCATGTTGTGGTCGTAGGATCAGTCGTGATTTGGCGTTGATAAAGGGGTGCATAGTTTTTGTACTCGAAGTGATTTGCATCTCCGTGCTCAGCTAGAGTCGTTGCAATTGATACTCGATTCAAGTTGTTGCAAAAAATTTCATCAATTCAACACTCGATTCAGATTCAGGCTGTGTTCAGCCATTGTAATGATAACACGTAATACAGTGTTCTTTTGGTCACAGGCATCGGGCTTGCGTTTTGAGACAGAATACGAATTCCGAGTGATAGCCGTCAACGCCGCTGGGGAGGGAATACCCAGCAACCCGTCTCACGCGTTTGCGGCCAGGACCCCGGTCGACCCACCTGGGGAACCCTCAGACCTGGAAGTGGTCGACTCTACAAATTCGTCGCTGACCCTATCGTGGAAAGGCACAGAAGTGCAGGGTGGCGCGGAATTGCTGGGATACGAAATTGAGATTAGAGAAGTGAGATTCTTTGAAGTTGAAATAATGAACAAGTGATAACAAAACCAGGGTTGTAATGACTTGGAGTCACGATTTTCTGATGACTCGATTTGACTCAAGTTAATCTGTGTATTGACTCGACCTGGACTCGAGTCATTGCTCATGACTCGAACCAAGTCATATGACTCGAGACTCAGACGGCCAAGTCCGGCCTTTCATTGTAATTTCGAAGAATAGTAAAGTAATCACGCTGCTGCGATTCCGTCTATTGGTACTGCTACTTGAGAGCGCGACCACAAACTGCACAAATTCAGCAAAATTAATATATTATAAATGCGAACCATTCGATATCACCAAACAGAGTCATAAAAAGTGGGTTTAACCAGACTTTAATTGGAAACTGAGCAGTCAACACAATGACTTGGACTCGAGTCATCAGACCATGACTCGGACATGACCCTCTGATCGCTGACTTGGACTCGGACTTGACTCGGTGATGATTTGAAAATGACTCGAATTGACTTGAGTCAAAACTATAAAAGTGGGATTGACTTGTGACTTGGTTACAACCCTGTAAAAAACAAAAACCTCGTTATTTGCAGGAAAATTCAGAACACTGGCAGTTATGGACTGACGGGGCGGTCTCGGGCACTTCGTGCGTCCTGCGGGGTTTGAAGGAAGGCGCCTCTTATCACGTCCGCATGCGATCAGTAAACCGTGGAGCCAGAAGCAAATATTATTATTACAAGGGCATTATGACGGCGACGGAGATCTTGAGTACGAATTATGTTGTTATGATTTCATGTTCACTGTCATTGCGAGTGTATATATATATAGAGAGAGAATTTCTTTTATTCCTCAACCATGAAATACAGTATAGGCAATTTTTACAAACATTCCCATCCAAAAATGACATAATTTATATATTTCCCTGGCCGTGCTCTAGTTTACTTATCCACAACAACATGACCATCACCACATGAACATGGCAAAATTTATGGGGTTTGTAATTGATTTTGGGTTGGGGTAGGAGGATCATTCATTACACCCTTGCCCACCACCCTAATCCTACGATAACCTCGAGTTTATGAAAATAATAGGAATTTCTGTATAAATTGCAAATTTGCGATTGGTTTGCTTTATTTTGTGTATGTAGCGTTGCCAGTTTTATACCATAAACTTCCAAGTTTGTTAAAGACTTGTACGAACTACTTGATTTTCAAAGCTAGACTTAGAACTACTGGTACTCACTTTTCCGAACTTGCAACCAGAATTAGAACTTTAAGAATCCGCAACTAACAAACTAAAACACAACTCACATCATTTCAGTTTACTGTTAATGATTTTCCTTTCAAAACACCCCAAGATATGAATTCCTGAATTGCAAGTGAGCTGGGAAATATTTTCAAAAAGATAGGGTTCCGAGTTTGAAATAGCTACGCCACTGTTAGTGCTGATGACTCTGAGCTAGCAATGGCCGCAAAAGAACATCATGCGCATTTGCGCAACTAGAACTAAAACTACTCACTTTTCGAAATGCGCAACTAGAACTACTCAAAAAAACATTAGTTAGTTGACCGTCAACTCGCTGAATTTGCATGCTTGCACAAGTCAAGCAAGTAATGGTGCCTCCATTCTGCTTCAGTGGCTCCATCGTTCAAAATGACTGCCGAGCTGGAAGCGTGTTGCAGAGATGGATTTCACATCAACGCCGGCAGCACTATCAGAATTAACGTGCCTTACACGGTAAGAGAGAGAGTCTTTATTTTCATCCAACCAAAATACATAGCAACAGACGGCAATGATGGTGGTACAGAAAATAGGCATGCACAGAATTCGGTATCAGATAGGAATGATCGATACGACCGTGAAGGTCATCTAGTCTGATCACACCAGCATCAAACAGGCACACTTGACTCTATACAGTCTGGCTGTAAGAATGTTAGTCTAAAAGGGAAAATAAAGAAGAAAAAGTAAACGTTGGTAGCAAAGGATCAATGAAGCAATGTCTGGTCGAGGCATGGCAACAGTGTTAATATAACAACAAGAATTGAGCTTAAGCGATCCGTTTGGTATTTGAAATTTCTTGCAAATGGCATTATATTTGGCGATACAATTGTTGGTATACAATGTTCTTCCCAATTGTCGACTAGTTGCTGATGATTAACCATCAGCCGAAGATATTCTGGTTTATTTCGATATCAATTTATTTTTCGATAGCATGCTGAAGTTCTGTACCTCCGAAAGTCTCTTTTAGGGGACCAGCAAGTCAAAAACCTAACTGTCAGATGCCTGCCCCCATCACCATGAAATTTTCACAGTCGCTAGATGTCGCTATGCTATATACAAAAAAACAAAAAGTTTAGTCCTACCCTGCAGATTGTGGATTTGAAGGAGAAAAAATGCAACGACACGGGGAATGCAAAATCTTAATATTGTGAAGCCTGTTTTTTCAATCTAACGCCTTTTTAGGAAGTACTGGGACAGTGCTGTGTTACACTAAAATTTGAAGGAATACGTGCAACTCCTAGGAGAAATCCCATTTTGAAATTTTGAAATTTCAAATTTCAGGTATTTTTTCAAAAAGTTTGCTGTGAAGCTCTGTAATTCAGAGCGAGGTCGACCTAGGCCAAACGTCTCTTAGCATAACACGGGTCTATATGTTAGCTTTTCAAAAAAACCTCAGTGAATACTATACGACATATGTGTCATACAAATTTTTGATTTACCATGAAGCTGTTCAACAAAATTTTACAACGGAGAAAAACGTTAATAAACATTTTACCAGTAATAAAAGATACTAGACCTGTGCCGATAAAAATCGAAATTATGAAGTTATTAGTTATATTTTTGGTAAGATAAGGCCATGAGGTAAGAGTATAGGTACTATGTCGATATTTCAAGCCAAGAAAACAAAATTGAAAATTTTCATATTCTTTCTAAATTTTGACTTGCTAGTCCCCTTAAAATTGGAAGCAATGTGCAATGCGACAAGTGTCATTCGTGAGCAGGGCCGGCCCAAACCGCACATCGTTTGGAAGAAAGACAACGAAGAAGTGGACGAGTCCGTGGAGATCGTCAGTTCGATCGGAATCGAGCAGATGATGATTCGTAAAGTGCGAGGATTCCATTCCGGGACGTATTCCATCACGCTGCACAACTCGTCAGGGACGGAGACTTTGAAAGTGCCAGTTTTTGTTAACGGTGAATACCACCTCATGTTCATAATGGCTTTGCTCGTGCTGATGGTCGAAATTTGTAGACGCGCCATCCCCTCCGGAGGGTCCCTTGCGTGTAGAGAACGAAACGGACCAAGGCGTCACTCTCTCCTGGAAAAAGCCGAAATACGACGGTGGTAAACCGATCAGAGGCTACGTCGTGCAGCTGAGGGAAGCCCGCGGCAGGTTAGTGTTGCTTTGAAAAGTGTGATTACGTAAAGTAGGCCGCAATGATTGGTAGCGCTGCAAAGAAATATGTGCCTTTCCTGGTACCGCAAAGAATATATTGCGCGTTCGACAGCACATTAAATATAGTTAGGTATTTTTTCGGCCATGCCTATTCCATTGCTCTGGCTCTCATACTAATAATAGTTAGTAGGCAACATTGCTAATGCCAAATTCACCAAGTGATGGTTTCTTAAGAAGAAGAATAGTTATCGCATTTCTAATGCCAAATTCACCGTGTGCCGACATCAAACGTATCATTTCGTTTTACATAAGAGTCTGGTCGCTTGATTTAAGGGCTGGATGCATTTTTCCTTTGTTTCTCAATGCTCTGATCCACAGGGACTGGCAGACTGTCGCTCAGAAGCTGACAAAGTGCGAATACGTCGTCGACAGCATCCAAAAATCCAAGTCTTATTATTTCCGTGTTCTCGCGGAAAACGAAATCGGTCGCAGCGAAGCGTTGGAGAGTAAAACGGTCGTCTATATAAAGCAACATGTCGGTGGGTGTGATGTTATTTACAATGCTATGACGTATGCCATTAGGAGTTCAAATTTCGTTAATAGAGGATAATTAAGTAGTCATTTTGGTACTAAGATGGAAGTAGAAGTACTGTAGTAAATATTTACGGGAGTACGAGTGGTAGTACCGATTATCAAGTAAGTAAAAATGTGAGTATTCTAGGCCTAGTTTTGTATGAAAAACTGAAAACTGTGAGGTAGAAGAGGGAGTGATGTAATATTATAGCCATTTGAGTAAATAGTGCAAATGGGCAAAATCTACTTCGAAAAATTAAAAGTACCCCTTGTTTACGAGCGTCTCTGGTTGCCGCGACAAATTGACAGTGAAACACGCTTTTTTCAGCCAAAGTTCAAATCGAAGAAATGAAGTACGACGAAAAAGACCTCCGGACCCCGCCGCAAATCACGGTCCCGATGAAACCGAGAAGCGTGCCGGCCGGCGTCAAAGTTACGCTCAGCTGCTCTATCAGCGGCAAACCGCATCCCACGATTCGGCGAGTGATTCATCGTTCTGATTCTAATCTAATATGTGAAATGTTTCGATGTTCTTGTTTTAATTCTAATTTAATTTCGCGTTACACTGAAAATGCTGCAGGAGAACTGTATAGTAGGGGTGTTCAAAAATGCCTTTTTTTCTCAAATCGTACTGGCTACTTGATAAAATTGTTAGGTTACCTAATTTAAGGTCACACACAAAATTTGGTTCAATTCCAGCCAGTAGCCACATTGCTACAAGAGAAGAAAGTTTTTATTTATTATCTAAAAATAAATAACAAAAAATTTGAAAATTTTCTGTTCACCCCAATGAAAGTGTTAGGTTGTCTATAGAAACGATGGTCACCAAATTTGGTTCAATTACAACCAGTGGAAGCGGAGTTATCGCCGTCGAAAAATTTGAATTTGATAGTATTTACGGTGGGCACCACTTTAATAAACAATTGCAGAATTGGTCACCGTAAATACTATTTTATTGATAATCCAAATTTTTCGACGGTGAAGCTGTAATTATAATTGTGATCTAATTAGAAAAAATCTGTGTAGCTATAATTCTAATCTAATTTGATAAAAAACGGTGTAGCTGTAGTTATAATTGTGATCTAATTAGAGAAAATCTGTGTAGCTATCGATATGATTATATTCTATTTAGGAAAAACTGTGTTGTTATAATTCTAATTCTAAGCCAATTAGGAAAAACTGTAGCTATAATTCTAATTCTTATCTAATTTTATAAAAAAACGGTGTAGCTGTAATTACAGAGGTGGTCAAAGTAGTCAAGAAAGCTACTCAAGTAGAAGTAGAAGTAGCAACGAAAAAATCTACTCAAGTACGAGTAGAAGTAGAAGTACTTCTTTCATAAGCAACCTGAAACTACTTGAAGTAGAAGTAGAATCGTCTGACTTTAAAAGTACTCAAGTAAGTAAGTAGTTGTGAAAACGATCTTGATTGGATGGATTATAAAAAGGTGCAAATTGAGCTATGTGATAGGTGACGAGCTTGATTCATATTGATGCATACCAGCAGGTATCCAATTTTCGATAGCATAAGCATTCGTCCGCATCATGGGATGAAAATAATAGTATTGATAAGGAAATGCGATGCTAATCCTCTGTTTTCTCGAAGAGCACATTTTGGAAAATAGCATGGTATGGCGCCATCCCCCATATTATAAGGCCCGTAGTTTAGTCGAAGAGCAATACGGAGAAGTTGTATAGGATACGGTGTAAACACTTTGCTAGTAAACGTTAATAAAAATAGGGTGGACCGTAAAAATGCCATATTGCGTAGCTTTATTTCCAGAAATTAAAGGCATTACTACACTTGCTTTTATACTTCAACATGTATGTTATCCAGACAAAAGAACTGATATTGATTATCACTCAAAGTATATGATACTGGGAATTGAAAGTGAAATATTAATACTACTTCTAAAAGCAGAATATGTATTTAATGTTTTTAGTCCAGAAAGTTTCAAAGGTGGTATGCTAAAACAGCCTCTAAAACTAAAAAAAAAGTCAAAGTCCACTCTTCCAGATTAGGACACGCCATGAACATGCTAAATTACGATATGACAAGAAAATGCTAGATTGCAAAACATCAGTTTCAAACGTTATGATGAGCTATACATAATGTGATGAATTATTTCATATGGGCGAAGGGCGACAATGTGGCGTGAACGGAACCACGCCAACCCGCCACCTAAATTATATTCCCCGATACTTTCGTGAAACCATACTGATCATTCCGTATCCACTGCGCGCCAAGCGCGACAAAAATTCTGGGCTTTACTAAACTTTTATGAAAATTAAATGTTAATACTCTGTGAAAACAGCTCCGAAATTCCTCAGGCGATATTCCTGATTGGAAGATTGAACTACTTCTACTTGACAAACTGAAAATAGCGAAAAGTAAGTAAGTAGATAACAAAATTTTAAGCAGTAGAAGTAGCGAAAATCAGATCTACTTAATAAGTATCAGAAATAGAGGAAAACTACTTGAGTACTTTGAAAAAGTAGAAGTACTTCGTTACTGACCACCTCTGTGTAATTATAATTGTGATCTAATTAGGAACAATCTGTGTAGCTATCATCCATAATTATATTCTTATTAGGAAAGACTATGTAGCTATAATTCTAATCTATAATTCTAACCCTAAAAACTGTATAGCTATAATTGTAGTTATAATCGAATTAGGAAAAAGATGTGTGGCTATCGTTCTAATTCTAATCAAATTTTCAGATGGTTCAAAGACGGCAAAGAAATCACAAACGATAAAAATTATTGGAAGGAAAACGTGATCGGGCTGTGTCGTCTCGTGCTGAAAAATGCGCAGGAATCGCACACCGGAGTGTACAAGGTTCGTAGCAGTTGGTATATCTGCAATGACCCATAAATCTACTGTAAATACCCAGTTCCATTTTTCATCAATGGAGCAGCCGTAGTCAATTCTGAAATCATCACTAACAAGGTACTTGTACCTTTTTTCAAGTGCAGACAGACAAACATTTATAGATTTGTCAATCATGAAATTTGACTGGAGTGGATGATATAACCCCCACCATGTTTCGGTTCAAATTTAGCGATATTATTGTGCAAATATCAACTGTAGGCTAGTCATAAACATGATATTATATATGTAGAAATTGAGCAGACTTAGAGTGTCGAAAGTTCAATAATTTCCGCAAAGATAAGTGGTGGCGAATGTGATAATAACGTGCAACACTTCCGACGACACCTTGGTGTATGATCGCAACATGTATGGCACCAATATAACGTCCGGCTTACTCATTTCTATCTAGCTGCTCATATCGTTATTCTGGAATAGCGGTTATGTATTATCAGAGGAGAAAATGGATTTTAACAAGCAAATTTATTTCAAATCCCCAACAAAACATTTCTAAACGGCAATATGTTTGTATCAGTAGGCTATCGGCAATTTGGCGATTAAAATTCCACGGTAGAATATTTCATATCAGACGGCCGTTCTGTTTGCGAGTCATGAAGTTGTAGCAGTTATGAAGCGAAACTACTTGATGATTTCTCTAATTTAAAAACAAAAACAAATCAGGCTATCAACCATTTTGCTAATTTGGAGGTTTTGCGGATCCACTGTGTTTTAGATGTTCCTTTTTCTTGAGAGCCAACATCCAGTACCAACAGTTACAGAATCTCATGTTGTGATTTTTCATCCAGGTAATCGCAGAGAATCCTCTGGGAACGGCTTCTTGTGAAGCAAACCTCATCGTCGAGCCATAGTATGATGGCGTACGAGAATTACACGTACGTCAGATGTGGGAGAAAGGAAAATCCAGGACGGAACTTGCCATCTTACGTCTTTGAACACTTTCCTGAGAGTAGAATTGTCGAATTGTATAGAAACTATACATGATTTTACAGGCGGTATTTTTTCTCATTTACGCATGTAGCGTAATGCTCCGAATATATATGTAACTTGTACACTGCTTGTTGTGCTATTCCCACAATGCATGTTACGCTAATAAACGCACCCTCCACCGTAGGAGCAATTTTTTAGGCCAGGAAATCAGACGCTTATTTATAAATATGGCTAGGCAGAAAGGTTCCAGGGTTTATCTTGAAGCACCATTCGTTTGATGCAAGAACACCATTTTAACACTTTGAATCGCTTCTCATTTTGAAGTCTAATTTTTATGCTTTTATCATCTATTTTGCATTTCTCTTGAGTCAGACTCAAGGTTGTCATTTTAGGTCAAGGGTTCTAAGCACGCTGGCCGCATGCGTCCCGCAACATCTTCGAGTATGAAAGGGAATTAAACCACGAAAGCCGAGTTTTCAACTCTGTGTGGAACACTAAATTAGCTTTCGCACACATAAATGGAGAACCGTTGCGTCTCATTTGTCGAAGAACAGTTGTAATAAAGCGAGGAAATATAAAACGACATCACTGACAGTTTCATCCGGAATTCAATAATACATATCCACCTCTCGGGAAAAAAAGAGTTGCTAGCTAAGTGTGTACTGTGTAGCCCAGCCATCCCTATTTCGACTTGTTGTTACAGAGGCATAGTTCTAAATTACTTGGAATATCGATTGAGCCGAGAACTCAGCTTGAGGAGATGGAATTTGAGAAATCCTTAGCCGACTGTGCGAATTCACTATTTCCGCACTTTAGCAACAAGGACAGCATCACCTAGCCGTGGCGAGATAGCGGTAGCGGTATGATCCACAGCTACAACATCGATGTATTGCGGGTTCGAGTCCGACCAAGGTAGACTCCAGAATTCCTACCTAAGTGTTGGAGGTTTATCGAGCCAGGGGTTCTCGAAGGGCTGCCCACAAAGCTATTTAGAAAATTTTAGAATTAATGTAAGTTTAGTTATATTTGTTATGGTAAACGCTGGGAATATGTTCATTAACTTTTCATCCGACTTTGGTGGGATGTGGTGGCATGTATTGAGTCAGCAGGTACAAGTCGAAAACAGGAGGGCTAGCGGCGGCTTTTTCCACTGGCTATGACAACCTACGGCTAACAGCAACTAAAGTCATTTCAAGTATATGATAACTGCAAGGTAATGAATAAGTAACCAAGTATTCCGGTAGGGTCATATGTCGTACGCCGTTGAAACGGGGTGCAATAAACTCGGATTGAAGTGTAATTGATGTAGAGATTTTCTGTACTTCGGCAGGTCGTATTATTGTAAGACAAAAATAGCCATAATTGAAATATATTAGCAACTTCTGGTGAAGGCATTCTGCACCACCGCAACGAATCGTAATGGATTGAGGATTTAGCGGAGTTGCTTAATGTCCGACCTGGAAATCATTGAACATAATGTAAATAGTCACATGAATTGATTGTATCATTGGATTTAATATTCTGACATCGCAACTTCAGTTGGTTTGGTACAAGACATACATTGTACAGCATGTATATTAAAAAACTCTTTCTCCACTTCGCTGTAGTACTAGCACCCCATTTATTAATGAATTTGTTTGTTTTCGGGATACATATGGTGTTTGTCGACTACTATATGGTCATTTACACCAGGCCGATCTTCTTCTTATTTTCCGTAACGGCCGACTTATAGCACGGCTCACCTCTAGGCTTTTGTAAGACACCGCTGACGCGGATGAGGTGGCGAGGAGGAGCTTAGGTAAACCTCCAACACTTAGGTATCGGAACTCGGACGCGAACCCGCACCCATTGGATGTTTGAAGCATGTCCAGAATGATTATATTATTCCCCACAATAGTGGAACTAAAACCTTAATCACACAGTGAATGCGGGGATTTGATCATTGTGTTTCACGAATGGAGCAGCGGATGATCATAATCAGGGATATATAGAACTCTAGAGTTCTATATATCCCTGATCATAATATACACAGGAGATTTAGCCTATGATCTACCAGGGCCGTAACTGCCGCACCCAAACCCCCGAATTGGGGCAGCTCGAAAGGGACCCAAGATTATGTCGTTGGTTGTCTGTTGGAGAATATTTATTCAACTCGAAAATTTTCGTCGCGCTTGGCGCGATTTCATCACCCTAGATCTCAAGATTTAAATATCATCAGTCAATTAAGATAAAAATGCGCATATATTAGATCAGTGGTTCCCAACCTAGGCGATATCGCCCCCCAGGGGGCGATTTGGCGGTCTAGGGGGGCAAAAATGACGAAGGGGGCGACAGGGGGCGAAAATGGTGGACAAAGGGGGCGACGGGGGCGAAAATAGCGAAGGGGGCGATGACGCGTTAAAACGGCTGACCTTTTTTTTTAGTCAACCCACGGAAATTTAGTTGCAAAAGTGTGTCAAATTAGACATCGAGCCGGAAATTAGACCTTTTTTTAGTCAACCCACCGGTGATTACAGTTTGTATGCCCAATTTTCGTTACACAAAATTTAGGGGGCGATGATCGGTGTTGACCTTAAAAAGGGGGCGATGGGTCGAAAAAGGTTGGGAACCACTGTTTTAGATAAATAGACATGTCGGCGCCGTCGACTACCATGCATTGAACAGGATTATGACTCTTAAATAAGAGGTGGGCCACAGCACATTTTGAAACCGGAAAATGGGCCACCGCCAAGAAAGGGCTGAGAATCCCTGATCTAGGCTCTTCCTCGCCACGTGATCCGCGTGAGCGGTGTCTTATGAAAGCCTAGAAGTGGGCCGTGCAACAAGTCCGTAAATACGGACTCAAAAATAAAGAATATCGGCCTGGTGTAAAATGACCAATGTAATCGAAACAATATGAACATCAAAAAACAAACAAACATCACCTAGCCAATATTGAAGCCACAGTTGTCTGATTCAACCGTGTCCAAATGAGTAACCGCAATGTCAGTCGTTCTTTTATCTCAGTTGCTGAAACAAGTTGCAGCGTAGCGTAGGCTACTTTAGCCTAGCATCGGACGAATCATCCGACTCCACGGACATTGCACAGCTACAAATTGGGGTGCATTTTCTCGGAGTTGACAGTGACACCTTTGCAGAGTGAATGCTGGCAGGGCAAACGTGGAGAGGGGACAGTTGTTCCGTAATGGCGAAGTTTTTTTCTTCGAGGATCACAAAAAACATCTACTTTTGACAAACCTGACTTCTGTAATTATTTATGAGGCTCCATCCACGATAGGAAAGGAATATGGGTTGGTTGGTTGGTTTGCTCAAAAGAGATCCCGAAACCCGAGACTTCTCATACCACTGTATTTTGCATGGGACGTGGAGAACACAGCAAAGTGACGTTGGCCTCGGTGACGAAAACAGTTACCGTAATTTTCGCTCACGTATTGAAACCGCGGTGGAAGGTCCGACCGAAACAGCACTTCGTCAGCTCCTCAAAGGAATTGGTTTCGGGCGCCCCATAGGGTGATAGACCCCTTCGAGCTCGCCCCCCCCCCCCCCCCCCCCTTAATTGGGGGTTTGGTATGCGGCAGTTACGGATCTGGGAAAGTGCATATACTAGGCTTAAACCATACGTCCTCTTTTAAGAGGATTTGTCCTCTTTTTTGACTTTTTTGAAAGTGTCCTCGGAGGACGCCCTTTTGTCCTCTTTTTTGAGATTTTGTCCTCTTTTTTGAAAATTTAGGTCAGATTTAGAGCAAATTGCGAGTGATATGCCGCAAATTAGCACAGAAGTGACGCTCCGGCGGGTATTTCGGAGTGGAAAACGGTGATTTTAGCTCTGAGCGAAAAGATGACCTTTTTTTAGTCATCCACCTGGCAGTGTGGAGTGAAAAACGTTATTTTGAGCTCTGAGCGGAAAAGATGCCCTTTTTTTTCAGTCAACCGATCGCAAAGTGGGAAAAATTCACCGGTTTTTGAGAATTCTATTCCAGTTTTGCAAGTTGCAAATTTCTGAAAAATGTCCTCTTTTTAGATTTCCAAAATGTGGTAGGCCTAGCATATACCAACTAATTGGCAATGCTTGCAACGCAGGCTCCATGAAGTTGCTACCAGCAGTAAGCATATTTTTAAAAGAATCGTCTTGATTTACTTGCGTCCAGGGCTGTGGAGTCGGTAAATTTTACCACCGACTCCGGCTCCGACTCCACACATTTTCAATATACCGACTCCGACTCCTTAGTCTTTAAACGTACCGACTTCGACTCCGACTCCTCGGTCTTTAAACGTACCGACTCCGACTCCAGCATTATTACCAATTTACTTCGAAAATTATATGCCACATTGTCGGTTGAATGACTATCATACAACCATTAAACATATGCAAACATATGATTAACTGTGGCATGCTAAATTGTTTCTTTGTGGCACAGCTCGAATTATCTACTATGCAATCAACATGAAATAAAGATTTGCTAAATATCCTTCCTTATTCAAGTTTTTATAACATAGACTCTCTAATATCCTGAAATGTATGAATCATTCAAATATGGCAGATATCCAATCCTGTATAATAAAAATGTAGATAAAAAATCCCAGTGTAGCTCTTGTGTATGACTCAGCAACTGATAAAGAAATTGAACTTACTAATTTTGTCATTGCACACTATCCTCATTACAAGCACAAACACTCTTACTACGAATAATAGACATTGGTCATAAATGGAATTTAGTTAAGTAGTCAAAGACCATAGCCTATGTCTAGTCTACATGTACGTTATCAAGTATTCAAGGATTGGGACTTGCAGTCTTTCCTAATCATTTGTTCGACCCAAACAGCTAAGCTACACTAGAAATATTTTCAATTTTGTCTAGTGGGAAGCATCGTTTGGTCATATTTACATAATTTTTACAATTTTACAAAACGAGCCGATGCATTTTCTCTGTCACAGTATCATGGTATAATTCCAAAAATTGCATCAATTTTGACTGCATCGCGAAAACGCATCTTGCGATTTTCTTCCCCTCTGCAACTGAAGGCTGCTGCACACTGGCTTTGCGACACGACTAAAACAGGTAATTGCCCGATCGTGTCGCGCCAACGATCGCGGTAGTTGCGTTGCGCTGCACACTGGGACACCGAGTCGTAACGTAGGCCTATCTGTTCTGTACCAGCTTAATGATTTCGTAACAGCATAGGTTCTTGGTTATTACTATTGAAGAACATATCAAGATACTTCCTACACATATGTGTTTTCTATGTGTACTGACAGCATTTTGCTGATGCTCCGAATTTTGATAAAGAATACACCATAATGCCACTAAGATATTCTCAAATTCGAAAACTCAGTTTATTATTTCAACTCAAGACGCAGATCCACAATATACATACCAAAGATACAAAGAATATAAACAAGAAGGTGTCTAATCGTTGAAAGACCCTGGCATAGTCCATCACTCGGATATCTTTATAATATGTAGGCCTACCGGGACCTACTCTTCTTCGTCTACCGGTACTTTCGTAATGTCAAGCATTGCAGTGGCATTGACGGGGTAGCGGTCATGTTCTCTGTTATTCATCTTGTATTGTGAACATATAGTAATTTAATTATCAAATATATCTTCATTTCGTTCATCCATCTTCAGGTTATCAACTTGAGGTCGAATCAATCTTTTTCTGGGCTTGTTGGATATCATACAGCGCCCTGAGTCAATCCCAAGATAAATTACGCATCTGGTACACGAGAATGTTAAATTAGGAAGTTGAACGATTAGCAAAGATTGCAACAGCACCGTCGAAATAAGAGCGCGTGCTTATTTTCTACTGCGACTGAGCCCGCAACTCGCGACTAAGTTGGAATTTTTCAACTTTGTCGGCGAGTTGCGCAGCCCACTCGCCGACGCTTTGTTGCGTGGTCTGGCAACGCGGCGTGCATGGTTTTGTCACAGACAGGCGCGATTCTCTCGCTTTGTCGTGTCGCGAGAGCCAGTGTGCAGCAGCCTTGAGTTGTAATTTGCAAGTAATGTCTAATTTTATCTATATCAGGGGTGGGCAACTTTTTCGGCGAAAGGGAAACCAGAGATTTACGAACCATTGCGTGGGCAACTGGAATGTTGATAACCCTTTTTTAGTCGTCGATGGGAGCGAACCGAATTAGGTAACATTGCAAACAAGACTTATATTAATACGCTCTAAAATTGATAGCAATATGTCATGCAACTGTGCAGTGCGCAATCAGGCCCTGGTCGCGCGAAGCGCGAAATTTTTTTGCAAGACTATAGCTATATCAATAAATATGTCGCTAACATACATTGGGGGTCGCATCTGTATACCACTGGGGTCGTTTGGCAAGGACAGGATTATTCGACGTTTAGACATAGCAAAATCGACGGTATCAGTGAACATGCCTCTATCATTTTGTACAAATATGTTTTGTCGACGATCTCGCTGCGAGTGCACAAGCGAAGCCGTATCTCCTAATTGCGAAAATAGTTAGACTCAATTCTGTGAATAATATGTATTTATAATTTTCAGAAGGGGGCTCAAATACTGAATGCAAGAAATCTAGTGAAAATGAATTATGCGAAGTACCGAGAAAAATTTCAAGTCAAATAAATCTGCTATGAAATATTCTACTTCATGGTCATATACGAAGATCTGGGATATATGTGGCTGACCCCTGGATACGTCAATGCGTCAGAACTGTTGTTTTAGTCATCATCAAATTTCGCGGTCATGCTAATCAAATTTTGGTTGGCCTTGCAATTGTACCTGATGTCATATATAATTTCGAGAATTCTCTCGCAGGCCACACCTAACCTTCTCGTGTACCAAATTTGTCCTGCGTGCCACGGGCTGGCCGCACCTGATCTGTATGGTTGGGTTAGTAATAACAGGGGTTGGTGGTACATAAAAATTCTATTGAAAATTCTTTGAAAGCAAATATTTTCATGATAGAGAAGTTGTAGTCGAAGTCATAGTCATTCTCACAAACTCCGATTCCGACTCCAGTCAGTATTTTCCCACCGACTCCGACTCCAGCTATTATAGTTTTCACGACTCCGACTCCATCAAGCGAAAATTACCCCGACTCCGACTCCACCGACTCCGACTCCACAGCCCTGCTTGCGTCACTGGAAGATAACATATTCACAGAAGTAACAGCAACTATATACAAACTTGCTAACGCGGTCCATTAATTATTTCTTTAGAATGCATAAATAATACAAAGTATTAAACGTCCGTATAGACTATAGACTATACGACTGGTGGATGCAGTAAATTTATTAGTAGCCGAATATATTTGCACAATCACGGCAAAATTATACAACCTTTGGGAAATAATTGGTTTTCTTTACAAGGCATTTTTGAAACACTCTAAAACATGTTTTCAACAAAGTGTTTTAAAACAGCATATATTTGAAATGCAATCGTAAATACAAGAGATCTGTAAACGCGGACGATGGAATTTGATTCATTTAACTCTGTGTCTATCCCATGCCCAACAACCTATCATAAAATTGTGCTCATGTGCAGTTTTCCCTGTGTCTTCGATTGCAGAGTTCACGTTGATGGGCAAAACCGACCTTCACGGTGCCAGGCTTTGTATCAGCAGGTTCTATACCAATACCGAGAAAACCATTACCGAGAATGGACGTTACCGAGAATGCCATTACCGAAAATTGACATTACCGAGAACGGACATTACCGAGAATGGTCATTACCGAGAATGGACATCACCGAGAATGGACATTACCGAGAATGGCCAATGTCAAGAATATAGCTTACTGGGACTGATGTTGCCGAGAAATGTATACCTGAGCATCGATACCCAATGTGGCAACGCCGTGATGCACTCCCACGACCTGTGCATATGCATAACATGCCTGCATTGCTGCATATATTGCATTCTCGGTAATGTCCATTCTCGGTGGTGTCCATTCTCGGTAATGTCCATTCTCTGTGGTGTCCATTCTCGGTAATGTCCATTCTCGGTGGTGTCCATTCTCGGTAATGGCATTCTCGGTAATGGTTTTCTCGGTATTGTCCTGACACCGTATCAGCACTTTCAATCTCTCTCTAAGATTTGATATCGGTGGAGCAGCTGTTTCCATTACGAGAGAAGCTCGTTTTCTCTTCGTCACGCGCATTCCATCGATGCTCGCATAATTTGCTCACGAGAGCCACGAACCTGACACGCGCGACTTACATAATGTTCGCAATTTGCAATATCGAATTTCAGTTGAAAATCCAGTTCGCGACAAACGAAACTGCCGTCGAATTTCATCTTCGCGACTGGAATCATATTGTATCGTTTTCGGTGGTTTATGCTCCTTATTATTAAAATGGCTGAAATTGCATAATACTTTTACAACATCTACTGCATACTATGCTCATGTGTCTGGAGCAGACTTGGACAACTAGATAATTATGGCTGTCTGATTAGGCTAATTATAGAGCGAAATGCCGGTAATCCAATTTGTGAGCTGTTTCTACGCTGTAATTTTAATCTAATTTATGGGTTTACCGAATATGCTACAGGTGAGCTGTGTAGTGCGAAACGAGTAAAGCTTTCTGTACGGACCTTTGTCATTACCAAGCTTACGAGAATGAGCTCTGCTTTGATATGAACTAAACTTAATTCAATTCCCAAGTTTTCGCAAATGAAGTAATTCAAATGTTAATGTAATTGAGAAAACTATCCAGCTATAATTCTGATCTAATTTGGAAAAAAAACTTTGTAGTTATAGTTTTAATACTGGTCCAATTTAGAAAAATGAAACGATGTAGCTATAATTCTGATCTAATTTGGAAAAAACTTGGTAGTTATAATTCTAACACTGGTCCAATTTTTAAAAAATGAAACGATGTAGCTATAGTTCTAGTTCTAATCAATTTTCGAAATATTGAAAATTTTCGTGGCCAGCAGCTTTAGTGTGGTGCAATAGCGCTAGGCTGAGATGATTTCTAACAACTTTGCATGATTTCAAGCAGCTGATACAGATGTTTAATACACGTCGATTTAAATTTAAAGTATTATAAACACGAGACTCGTCTAATTCCAGAATTACTCGGCATTAGATGAGTCACGGGTGTTTCATTTGGTAAACTCGACTCATAAGAGGCTTTGACCATTTGTTCAAAAGAGCAAAGTCGCGATAATCCTACTCAATTCCGTTTTGTAGGGGGAGATTAACGCTACGTACATGCGGATTACAATTATGTCAGTCAGTTATAGGGTTGGCGTTAATGGGCAAACACAGGAACTAAATTCATTGAACGACATTGTCGCTCTTGTGTTGAGTTATGCTAGGTTTAACCTGCTGAATCGGTTTTAGATATGAACTGTAACCAAATATTCACGCAAAAGGCTTCTCCGCTGGAGTTATACAGCACCCATTGATTGTCATGTTGAGAAATTAGACACTTGTTTAACTAATTGGCCACTCTGACTGTAGTTTTGCTAAGCCGGCGAACAATGTGAATGATCTCCAAAAACGTAATTACAGTACGTAGGACGATATTGGGCTTGATATATTTCTGTCCTTAATGTTTTTGCGGGATATACGTCGACTCATGATATACCCACGGCCACAAGCGATCTGTACAGTGTACGTACACTGTGTGCACATGTGCAATGTGCATACCATAAAGTCGTGATATTTATATGACCTGTTGGTCTGATGATTGAACGTGTTAATTTTAATATCCATATGAAAACACAAGCTACACTAAAATTCTACGAAACTAGTTTTTCCAGCCAAAACACTTTAGATGCAAATCTATAAACGCATCGGCATGCGTTGAACGTATGGCTGAACTGGATTTATATTTTGCCTCGGGCAAATAATTATTACACTAATATTAGGCTTAACGTTTGGTTGAATCAGTATCACGAAAGCTGTCCAGTATGTTAGGCGTATATCAAGGTTTATGGGACTAAGTGGATTAGAACATTGCAAAAACAAATATCGACAAGTCTTAGGGTAGCCTTACGTAGTTTTAACGAAAGTAGACGATCGGTGGACGGCACAGCGGTTAAATTCCAAACATGAAAATAATAATGATCTAAAAGATGTTCTCTATATACTCTACTTCGTACCGGAAGCTGCACTTGATATAATTATTCGAAGATTTTGCTGAGCTATACCTTGGCTGTGATATTATCATTAAATTACTTATTAGCTCGAATTATCTCCGAATATCCACTGCGTCTAGGGCAGTGGTTCTTTTCGGGGATCAAACGAACCCCATAATTGGTTTGACTGAGCCAGTCTCACTGGTCTGATATCCAGTCTATATTTGTTATATTCTTTCGGCGTTGGGTGAAAATCACTGTTGTTGTGTTCTTCGCTGTTGTTGATGCACTGCACAGTGCACAGTTCATTTTGTGCGCCATCATTATGTAGTAATGTGTAGTATTAGATGTGTAACGTAGTAGATTCATGTTTTTGTGACTATAGGCGAAAATTTAGGGGTTCGCCAAAGGCTTGCAAATTAGCGTAAGGGTTCGCACTAGGTTAGTGCAGGTTAAGAAGCAGTTCTGGTGATAACATTGGTATAGATAAGTAGCTGTTGCTATCACACGAAGCTAGCTCCTTGTGTGTGTAATATCAAGACACAAATGCTGCAGCGTATCGCGCTAAGGAAAGATATGTTGCCCTACCTCGCCTAGACATTGCTTCATTGATCATTTGCTACCATCGTTTAATTTTTCTTATATTTTCCTTTTTTAACTGACATTTTTTACAGTCAGAATGTTTAAAGTCAAGTGTACCTGTTTGATGCTGGTGTGATCAGACTAGATGACCTTCACGGTCTTATCGATCATTCCTATCTAATGCCGAATACTGTGCAAGCATATTTTCTGTTCCACCATCACTGCTATGCGTTATGTATTCTGGTTGGAGGAAAATAAAGACTCTTTCTCTCTCTCCCCACTGTCACGTTATCAATTCAATCATCTCAGCCTGATTGACGACGTAACTATCAATCAACTGAAGTGTAGATCGATACCAATACTATACGTCGAACTTCAATTCGCTCAACAAGGGTCGCAACGTAATTTGCCAGGGAAGACAATCGATCATATAAGAATGATCATGAAACGTATCAAGCCTATGTGTCAGTTGTCTCTCACCCACGTATAATTGTGTTGCCAGTCTTTGACAACTATACATAATTCTAGTCGTCTAATATGACTAATTAGAGCCGATAATCTAATTCTTAAGTTAACTTATGAAATGTTTCTATGCTTTTATTCTAATTTAATTTCGGGTTTTCCTGAAAATGCTTCAGGAGAACTGTATAGTGCGGAACGAGTACAGCTTGGTGGTCAGACATTTTCCATTCTAATGCTTATGAGCATCAAATCTGATCTGATAGAAAGTGAACTTGGTTTTAGTTGTATTTCGGGATATAATTCAATGTCCGAGCTTTTGTGAATTCAGTATTCCCAATTCTAATCCAATTAACTGAAGCTTTAATTCTAATTTAATTCGGAAAAGCTCAAAATGTTCTGTTTATGCCGGTTTATTAACGATAATATGAAGGCGAAATAGAAGGATGTGGTTTAGGCGGTATAGCGTGAATTTGCTGATGACGGAATACTACTACGCCTAGATCATTGCACAAATGAATTGCGTGCCTGCAAAAATGAATGGTCGCACAAAGTCACCATTTCTCTACACGGTTACAGAATCCATGAAGTTGGATGTCGCATATTGTAGGATTGGAGGGAATTAATGATGTCCGCTGGCGTATTTCAATAGAAAGATGTACGCGAGTCGTCAAAGAGCGGTTAACAATTTTTATCGCCATCATTGCCAGCATCAAGGTCGAGAAATATGCGCAACTGTACTTCGAGCTGGATGTGTACAGAGTGCGTTATAGCAATTCTGAAGCAGATCTTTCCAGGATTATGAGATCATCTGATATTTTGTGAACAATTACGTGAGGATTGATTTAAAACCGACTATACAATTTCACAATTTGAGAACGCGTATTCGTTATAGGTAACCGGTCTTGATGCGCCAGTTGATTGTAGTTATTTTTGTGATTAAGTGAGATAAAACCGGTAAATTCTGTGTATTTATGGTTTTACGAGAGTTTAAATGGACGCGAGTCATTACCGGCTCGCGCTTATAAAACTATAAAGCACATTATGATCATAAATGACCCGGTATGTCAGCTTTATCGGGGGTATTTTACGGAATCCCAACTTCGAAATTGTGTAGTTGTGTTCGTTGTTCTTGATTGGATCGCATCGCTCGTGCATAACCAGTTGCTGCATAAAGCCATGGGTGTGTGGACGATATCTTCATAACGATTTATCTCCCGAGGCAAAAATAAGATGATCCAAAAATATCAGCTAATCGCGTAGAATATTCAGTGTTCATTACATTACCTGTGTCCTTTCATGGCCCACTAAAACGTTTTTAGTAGGCCATGCTGGTCTTTTCTGTATTCAAACTAAGTAGATCTTATGAGGAAAAATAGGATGATATCCAATTATCGTCGAATCGCTAGAACAGAGCTAATCAACTATTTTTAGCAAAAGACCAGTAACAAAAGTTGCAAATTTGCTTAGTTCTATAAAACTTGGTTATAACGTGGTTAAGGTCCGGATTCAACACTGAATGTGAAAGTCCGATAGTTATGAGTAGCCCTGACTTGGAATATTCAGTATTTACTACAACGTTACCGGTACTTATGATGTCTTTAACCTCTGTATTCCAACTCATTAGATCTGCTTATGCCAATATTTAATATAAATCATGGCAATGTCGAAGAAATGCTTCGTGTTTAGCATGGGCTTGATCGTCTGCGCCGTTATTGGTGTCATCGTTTTTGTGTCGTTCAAAATGCAAGGTTTCGGCGGCGACGATGGAGCCGCTGCTACGACGGAAGAGCCGCCCATCGAGTCAGCGGACGGACCAACCAGTCCCAAAAAAGCTATGCTGATGTGCGATTCCATCATAAACGGAACTGAGCCATCGTTTGGGACTTACAATGACCCTGCCATGTACTCTGCGATTCTAGGAATAGCTACAATCTCCACACGCATTGTAGGAACGTATGGTGGTGACACATATCAAAAATCTGCGTACTGGCTTACAGGAGATGAAGTGGAAGACAAGGCAACTGTTGCGATGATACGTGTCGATGCGTGCAACGGTAAAACCCCACTCATAGTAATTAATATGCGTCCTACCGAAGGAATGAAACTATCAGGCAACGGACAATTATGGAATCATTACAAACCTGGTTCTCTCGTCGATTCTTGGGAAGATTACGACAAAAAGTTGAACGCCTTCCTCAAATATCTATCTCCTATCCCTGCCGTTGTAGTATTGGAACCAGACCTGCTTATGTTCAGCTACGACACGTCCAATATGCAGTACGGTTGGCTCAACGACAAGTATAAAGAACAGTTTTATCAACGGGCGCAAAGAATTATCAAGTAAGTCAAATAGTATACTCTTTCCATGCAAAGTCGGACACCTAGTGACCTAGAACGTGCTCAGCTTTTCCAGATTACATCGGTATTAGCCTTATAGCTGCACAATTTTTCCAAAATTGGATTTCAATTAGAATTTAAGTTCAGAATCGAACGCCAAGCTTGGATCGTTACGCACTGTACATCATCATCATCATCATTGGTTTATTAGCAATTTTATCAGTTCAATACACCACAAAAAATGCAATACAATGAAAAGACAGGAAGATGTCGAAGCGACAAGGAGTAGTCTGTGGAACCTGACACCCACCTTGGCCTAGGCGATGTAAAGAGGAGGCATGCACACTGAATGAAAGTAAAGAAGATAGTATAGAAAAAGGAAGCGACAAGAAATAGGGCGGCATGTCATGGGAAACGAGATCGATAGGTCAGTCGTGGTCCGGTAATCTTGAGGATGGACTGTATTTATTTAGTAGTAATTGCTTGTATTTCGACTGAATGTGGACATGCTCGTCGACTGTCGGATGACCGGCAGTATACAGTTCTCCTGTAGCATTATAAGGAAACCAGAACTTAAAAATTAAAATTAGAGTATACAAACATTTCACAAATCAGATTAGAATTAGATTACCGGCATTTCGCTCTAATTAGTTTAATGAGATAACTAGAATTATCTAGTTGTCCAAGTCTTTATTACAATTGCTCTTTCTTCAGGGTTATGGGGAGATCGTGGGTATATGTCGACGCGGGCAATGCAGCTTATTTGCGAGTCCGAGCGAATATGGAAAAGATGGCGAAGTCGCTTCTCAGGCTGGACGGATTGAGAGGCGAGTTTGAGCTTCGTCAAGTCATTTTGTACCGCCAACATAAATCGAATTCATGCTATAAAGCCATTCGATTTTGTACTAAAATTTCTATATGTAATCGCTCAATGCGTATAGGCCTAGCTCACATTTTAAAGACATAGTGCAGCAGTGTATATATGGTTATAGTTATATGAAGAGACTATTGGACATGAAAAACTTCAGTATGCAATTGAAATAATATTCTTATTGAAATAAACCCGAATATTCGGGTTTATATAATCGAATATTCGGGTTTATTTCAATACGAATATACTATTCAATTATATAGAATATAGAGATATAGTTATATAAAGATTGAGAGCGCTGTTACATTATACATTAATACAACTAATTCTAGTAGACAGCGTTGGATGTTAGATCGCTGTTCGTAATACATCGCATTATAATTTGCTTGTCTCGAGCGCATAATTACGACACGATAATTATTATTGTAGTACAAAGTGAAATTCACACTATTCCATACGATAAAAGAGTACATGTATATAGAAACAATAAGAGACGAAATCCGTCTACAAAAGTGTCATACGGTAGTAATAAGGTTCGGTAACTGGTGGGTCCGGTTTCGCCTGGACTTTAATTGTAGCAACGCATGTTTCTGTACACACCCTACAACCCAGTTGTACATATTTTATTCATCACAGTAGACGTTCATTATTTGTATTAGAATTGATTATATTTATAAACTCATCTGTTCCTGTTCAACAAGAAAGGCCATCCATCAACCTTCGTGTCATATGATAAACAAACGCTGATGCGGGCCATAAAAATATATTATCGACTTGTCATACGAACATGACAAGGATCCTCCTGTTCGGCTCATCGTGTGGTTTTTCGGTTAGAAGGTTCGAAACTAGAGCAATCATTGAGCTGTTGCCGCCATCGAGAAAAATTACATGTTACCTACGTCGCTATATCCGGCAGACACCAGATGTTTCGCAACCAAGTCTGATTAGAATGTGAATTCTAGTCTCCACCGGGAGCCACGAAAACTTAAAGGCATCAATCGAATTTCCACATGTTGCTTTGGCATCTTCCGCTAGGTACTATAAACAGATGGGGACAGAGTCATTATTTAGAAGTGATGACGTACATTTCCATTGAAGTACAAGTAGAACCAGCGCATATTAATTCCCAAAAGTACCATCAGTGCTTCGTTGCTGACCAATAAAAGCTTCTGAGTATAAATCATGGCTGGTTAGTGGTCACTGGAGTGGTAGTGGTCATGGAAGTTAATCTGCACGTCAGTTCGAAGTAGAGAAATTAGGGGATTATCGAGTTGCGATCCATTTAGATCCTGTACTGTTTAGCGCGAACGGAGAGGTGAGGCACAGACGAGTCTAGCCCTATCTGTGATAGCGCAATTCATCATAAACAGCTCATAATTTATAATAACTGATATTTATCGAATGCTACTGTCACACTGATTACGAAAATCCAAATATTAATAATGTCAGCAGTGCCAGAACCCTTCAAAATCGCAAAGGAATTTTACATTCGACATTGTTACGTTATTAACGTCGCAGAGAAACAAATGACCGGGCGAGGCACAGATGAATTTGCCGCACTGATTGATTGTTAAGAAGTAACGATCCGACAATCGCAGCGCAGTGAAATTATATAGAGTTAAACAATGCGCAACGCGTAAACCGACGGCGTAGTATGATTGTATGAATCGATGAGTTTCGACGGCCAACATCAGGGAAATCCCTGGCCAACATGTATTAGTGCAAAGGGAATACATTACCTTGCTGCTGTTGCTAATATGTATTTTCCATCCATACCTATACCTTCAATAGCAGATATGTAGAGGCTTTTTTACGTGGCCTGCGTAGGAAGAGTGGTAAACCGGTAATGTGACATGAAGCAAGTAGCCGCCAACTGAACAATCGAATCGAATGGAGTCATATGTCGACTCGACAACATCGTCGCTCTGCCACGATCTCTACATATGATCCGCAACCAATACAAAGCAAGAATCTCATTCAATCCCTGTCACTCGCATTACAGGATTCGCGATCAACACCGGACATTTCTTCAACGCGTCGTTCACGAACGTGATGGCTCGCAGGCTGCACTGCCTCACTGGCCTTCACTATATCACAGACACGAGCAGAAACGGAGGCCTGTTCTCACGACAAAGCGTCTCGTCGATACAGGAATGCATGTTCGACCCTCCCAGGATGTTAGCGGTAATAAGAAACTTTATCTCGGCTTACAGACGATATTCATAACAGTGGTTTTGTTGTGTAGGGTCTTCCTATTTGCTGATCTTGATTTGTAGAAGCAGAAATAGAAGTAAAATTGTCAATTTCTGCTCAAGTAGACGCAGAAGTTACGTCCAAAACGAATACTCAATTACAAGTAAAAGTAGCTATTCGCAAGACGTGTCAAAACTTCTTCGAGTAGAAGTACAAAATGAAACGTCTCAAATTACAAGCAGGGCTCATAAAATCGATTTTGTTACAGGGTCTACCTCCAGGCTGGTCATGGGGAACAAGATCATCACTGCGACAGAAAAGATGGAGCCCAAACTTCGACCCACCGCCGCAAAACAACCACCAGCCCCCACCTATGAGAACTCCCCAAATCAACAATCCTGTGGTGTCAGTTCCCAGGCAGCCGCCGAATCAACAAGAAAATCCTGAAGAGTACAACAAATGGATGAATGAGATGCGAAACGGTGGCGGCCAGAACACAGGCTACGCGCAAGCCGGCAGCGTACCGCAACACCAGCCGCAGAATTACCAACCGTCGAACTCTATGAGCGGAAACAGACAGACTCATTACAACGATCCCTTGCAACCGACAGGTAGGGACGAAGTACTTTTCTGTGTACTCAAGAGGTTGTAATTTTAAACAGCTTACTTTGAAGTTGCTGCTTCGACTAGTACTTGAAAATTTATGACGCTATACTTTCACTTTTACCGTATCACCAGCGACTACTTCACCATATCTGGTCGTCGATATTTGTCTAACCCGGCTATAATCCAAAATCCTTATCCTGTACATTTTCTCTACCCACAGGCCGCGTACCGCTGTCAGTGGTCACAGCACCTCCAAAACGGCGTCCGACCGTCAAAGAAGTCAAACTGCGTACGGTACAAGAAGCGCTCGCCATATTTCGCAATAAAATAACCCAGCGAGCCAGATGCCTGCAGAAAGAATCTCTGTCCGTACACGACGGGAACGTATGGATAAAAACAGCCGGCGAATCGGACGGACGTTTGTACGAGTACGGCACCTATCACAAGTGCTTGCTGGGACACACTAAACTGTGCGACAAGGACTGCAGACTGGTCGTGCATAGAGATCAGCGTTCGCCTGTATGCGGCTGCGATAAAACGACCGCTGTCATAAGTCAGAACAGCCGTCAGCCTACACAGCCTCCGAACAATTTCAATCGTGGAACTGTTACTCAAAGCAGCTTCTTTTCCCCACCTAGTCTGCAAAACAGCGGGGTTTCGTCGCCTAGCTCGCAAAGTCAACAGTCAGGCGGATTTAATAGGGACCAATCTCAAATATTATACTCTTCCAATTCGGCCGACGCAGAGCCACAGCCGGCAGCGTCCGGGCCTCCTAGTTTGGCGGATTTACTGAGAAGTGGATAATGTAGCTATAGATAACTAAGCTACTGATAAATGCGAAACAGACAGACAGACAGACAGACAGACATTTATTGCTTCGTCAAACATAAAAAGTTGACATGTGACATCACGGTTGGGCAACGAGGCTTAACAGCAATTTATGGTGTCTCCGTGAACATATGGTACCGGTACAGTAAATTGCCGTTTGGAATAATACGGCGCAACTCGGAGCAAGTGCGCACGAGAGTGAGAGCGTGAATGCTCAATCGCTTGTGCAACAATGGTCAATACGATTGCGGTTTGCGCTGCTTCCAGACCGCAGGGTTGCGTCACAATACCAAACTCCGTTACAATGCAGCATTCGAGGCGGATTTTGGGGGGTTCCAGGATCACGAGCAGAATAAAACATATATTTTCGCAATCAGTACCGCGGTAGCTTTCGATTTTTACCAATTTAATCAAATCGCACTGGGCAAGCTGGTCAAAAATTGCTGTGAAATTGCCTTTAGCTAAATGAAAAGTGTGACTTGGACCAATCGCAGTGAGCCGTGAGATTTGTTTTTAATTCCACGCCAATTCTAGCACACTATGATCTTACACCTGAGCGCAATATTTAAAACGATTAATCTTCAATGAAAGCTACTGTCGCGCTGATTCCGAAAATATGAATTATAACCGGGACAGGGTACTGTGACTACCCCAAAATTGTCGGTTAAAGTCGTATATTGGCATTGTTTCTAACAACAGCAGCTGTGCAATATGAGGCCGATTGCTACGGCCTAGTTGCCCGACCGTGCAGTCATGTGTTGCATATCTATCCGTACTCCGTAGTATAGATAACTTTAGCGTAGCCAGCTGTATTTGCTACATAGTCACTGTAATGGTGTCGGTGGTACTGTTACTCACTCACTCACTAGTTTCAGTGCGTTTTGGATATGCCGAGAAAGCGCTTTCTCTGTGTGGTTTGAGATCAGTTCCCGTCCGGATGACGCCAAATAGTCCTGTTTCCCGCTGTTTTCCGATTCGCGCCAGTGCCAGAGCCTCACGGCTCGGTGAAATTGGTCTACGTCACACTTTCCATTTGGTCAAATGCAATTTGACGGTATTTTTTGACCGGCTTGCCGAGCATTACTATTCATAAAACGGGTATCAATCGAAAGCTACCGCTGTATAGTAGGGTGGAGTGAAAATGACTTTTTTTTTCAAATCAAAAAAGGCCTTCCTCAATCCTGACAAATGACCTAAAACTTCAATGAAAAGTGACTTCAGGGTGTTGCCCCCATTTTCCAGCCGGCAACCCCCCAATTTCTGCGCGTGGGGGGGGGTAAAATGGCCCATCTCGGCAACCGCTGGTCGTAGAGTCATGATATATAGCTCAAAATCTGCGGAAGCATCATGTTTCTATCTGTCTTCTGAAGAAAGTTTTCTCTATTGTGAACACAAAATGAGTTATAGCCAAAAAACTATATATAGGCATATTTTTGTTGAAATTCAGCATTTATTCTGACGAATTGTGATCTGTCATTAGTTTTTTTTTAAAGGTAAAGTAACACAGTGGCAATACCGAATATTGGGCCCATGTTACAAATATATTCACAACACAGTCCTTTTAAAATCGGTTCAAAACATCATAATGAAACGCTCACATTTAACGACTTATATTAAAAATGCATTCTTTTGTCAAGTTTTTTCATCAGTTTACGAGACTTAATTTTCCGGCGAATGAGGCCTTCTCGTCTTTGAAATCCCGAAACTTGTGCTGATGCTTCTGTTACGAGCTTTACATGTCGTTCCACTGTCTGATTGTGGCATGGATGAAACAAAATCAGAGGCTTCTCGCGGCATTCTTCTAACTCTGCATCAGTTAAGTGCTCAATCGTTGGAGGAAGTTGTTGATAAAGGTTCAATATCAACCAATTCGTAGTATGCCTTGGCTTTGGGACACAGAATAAACGAATAGGACCCTAGTCCAATTGGTTGGAACTGCTATGACTTTCAATGTCCACAAGTGAATTTTATTCAGCGGCATGTTTTCGAAACGCAAGCACCTAGGTCACACCCTTATTTAGTATGTCTTCATTATCATCTACCAGCATTGCAATCATATTTTCGGGGTGTGCGGAATAACCGTTTCTTATCACCACATTCGGAGCAATTTTTCGAACGTTTCGGTCAGAGAAATTCAAAACCTGTTTAATCAAGTTGAAGATGTTTCTGGGTCCATGTGTTATATGTTTGTTTCCCTTGATCTCAAACTAAGTCGGAAAATATACTTCAAGGCAAAAACGAACCAGAATCTCCAGGTTTAAAGGCGGTTCATTAACTGTTACATAATACCGTAAAACTCTGCACTGCATCCTAAAGTTAGCCATCTTGAATGCGCAACCGGTGGTCCAATCTCCAAGTAAGCCAGGTCATCATCAGCATTTCCTTGAATAATTGCCCAGCACATTTATAAGCATATAACTGGTCCTTACTTAAGTCACTAACAATTTCCTATGGGAGCTTTTGAAAGGCCATAAGTGGTGGCGAGAGCTTTTTGAATTGAGTAACTGGCCAACAAGATACACTTCCACGTAGTTTTTTTCAATTGGGTGTGACCAAGGTGCTGGCGATTCGAAAACATGCCGCTGAATAAAATTCACTACTGGACATTGAGAGTCATAGCGGTTCCAACCAATTGAACTGCGGTCCTGTTCGTTTATTCTGCGTCTCAAAGTTGAACTTGGAAGTAAAGGTATACCACGAGTCGGTTGATATTGAACCTTATATCAACAACTTTCTCCAGCGATTGAGCACTCAACTGATGCAGAGTTAGAAGAATGCCGCGAGAAGCCTCTGATTTTGTTTCATCCTTGCCGCAATCAAACAGTGCATGGAACATCATGTAAAGCTCGTAACAGAAGCATCAGGGCAAGTTTCGGGATTACAAAGACGAGATGGCCTCATTCGCCGAAAAATTAAGTCTCTTAAACTGATGAAAAAACTTGACAAAAGAATACATTTTTAATATAAGTCGTTAAATGTGAGTGTTTCATTATGATGTTTTGAACCGATTTTAAAAGAACTGTGTTGTGAATATATTTGTAATATGGGCCCAATATTCGGTATTGCCAGTGTGTTACTTTACTTTAAAAAAAAACTAATGACAGATCACAATTCGTCAGAATAAATGCTGAATTTCAACAAAAATGTGCGTATATATAGTTTTTTGGCTATAACTCATTTTGTGTTCACAATAGAGAAAACTTTCTTCAGAAGACAGATAGAAACATGATGCTTCCGCAGATTTTGAGCTATATATCATGACTCTACGACCAGCGGTTGCCGAGATGGGCCATTTTACCCCCCACGCGCAGAAATTGGGGGGTTGCCGGCTGGAAAATGGGGGCAACAGCCTGACGTCACTTTTCATTGAAGTTTTAGGTCATTTGTCAGGATTGAGGAAGGCCTTTTTTGATTTGAAAAAAAAAAGTCATTTTCACTCCACCCTACTGTATAGTGTATACTGATTACAAAAATATAAATTTTCTTCCGGTTGTGGTCCTGGAACCGCTCAAAATCAGCCTCCAATGTTACATTGTAACGGAGTTTGGTATTGTGACGCAGCGATGCCGTCTGAGCAGCTCAGGAGCAAGTGCGCACACGAGTGAGAGTGTGAATGCTCAATCGGTTGCGCAACAATGGCCAATACGTTTGTGTTTTGCGCTGCTCCTGAGCTGCTCCCATACGGCATCGCTGCGTCACAATACCAAACTCCGTTACAATGGAACATTCGAGGCTGATTTTGGGGGTTCTAGGACCACGAGCAGAATAAAATTTATATTTTCGCAACGCAATCAGCGGTAGCTTTCGATTGATACCCGTTATATCATATTTAATGCTCGGCAAGCCGGTCAAAAATTCCCGTCAAATTGCCTTCGACCAAATGGAAAGTGTGACGTAGACCAATTTCACTGACCCGTGAGATTTGCTTGTGTCCACTCCACAGTCCACACTCCACACCTACACCATAATTAGGACACTATGATGTCGCTAATAACAATCTATTTACTATAGTCTGGTGTTGCATAATAAGTCTACTGCTGTGATTTTATCGATAATACCGGTAGTGAATCTATAACAATATATAGATATTCGTAATCTGTAAATCATAAACCACTGTGCCACTGTCTGATGAACTCTTTAAAACGCTATTGCACAGTTGCACACTGCACACTGCACAGTCGGTCTTGCTAACCACAAGAATAGACTCTTTGGCCTCTGCAAAACTACAATATGCTCTACTTATCATCGCTGAGACATGTAAAGGGTCTGGATTAGCGACCAATAGAACACAACTCAAAATATTTAGTGTTTTAATCATACAAGGTATAAGGATCTTGTCCGTTCCTCTCAAAATACAGGCAGGTTCTGAGATATCGATTTTGCCTACCGACACATGGCACTTTATATTTTCATTGCCTGTCCTTTTATATTATAAATATAGTGTGCGTGCCTTCGTCGCTTCCTTTTACATTATCCTTTCTTACATTTAATAAATAAATAAGTGATAGAAGACAGGAAGATTTTATTTGAGGTACCGAACTTCAATATACAATTAAATAATATCGTCGCTTACTTTATGTTATCCTTTCTGTTATCCTGTGTGTACGCCTCTAATTTACATGCTGTGGGCCAGGGTGGGTGTCTGATTAAAAGACTAGCCTGTACTCCAAGTGGTTTCGGCACCCTCCTATCTTTTCATTATATCGCAAAATGATGACACCTCTTATTTCATGCTCTTCTATTGATGTCAGCAGGCCAAAGTGGGTATTCGATTGAAAGACTATAAATTACAAGCCGTTTCCACACATTCTCATCTTTTCGTTGTATCGCAATCTTGTGGTATTTAAATGATATAATTATTAATAAACTTAACTGAGTTATTTTTATTCTACATGATTATAAGGTCGCCAGTCTTGAAGCAGTATGGTACCACAATCGTGGCAGATAGGATAGCACGGGCCGCTGACGATTTCTACTCGACATTAGATGCCAAATCTCTCCATTTCGGGTAGCCTACAAATGTTTAAGGATTTCAGCACGAGATTGCGTGTCGCTGTTCCGACGATTCTCGCTGATGGGCGGTACTCACTATACTCATGTGTGAATTACTGAATTTCAAATGCGGTAAGAAATAGGCTATTAGAGATGCAATCGGCATTCCAAAACGATGTATACCGAAGGAGGATGGTACTGAATTGAAAGTGGGGAACCGCTGCCATACACGAAAATCGTGTATTTCGGTTATTTCCACCGTAGCGTAGAGCAGAACTCCCAGATGTTCCCCGGTCAAGACACGGAAAATAAGAAGAATATCGGCCTGGTGTAAATGACCATAGTAGTCGACAAACGCCATGAATACCCCAAAACAAACAAACAAACACACGTCACCGGTGTCCTGGTCATCATTGACTGCAAATAATTAGGCGAGAGCACAATCGCGAGTGCCGTATGCAGCGGTGCGGATTGGGCCCGCGGGCAGTATTTTTGACACTCCTGCTCCTAAACATTAGTTTTAAAATAACAGTTTCTGGGTCCATTTTTCAATAATCAGTCCTAACCAGAGATGATCAGATTCCCAAATTTCGGGATCCAAATCTAGCCGTCTAGAAATTTAAAATCAGAGTTTGAAAAAATCCGACGGGTTAATCTCCAAATCGGAGTCCGAAAAAATCAGGGTTGTAACCAAGTCGCAAGGCTCCGAGTCACAAGTCAATCTCACTTTTATAGTTTTGACTCGAGTCAAGTCGAGTCCTTTTCAATTCACCACCGAGTCAAGTCCGAGTCCAAGTCATCGAGCAGAGGGTCGAGTCCGAGTCATGGCATTATGACTCGAGTCCAAGTCATCATCATTATCATCATTGGTTTATTAGCAATTTTATCAGTTCAATACACCACAAAAAATGCGATACAATGAAAAGACAGGAAGATGTCGAAGCGACAAGGAGTAGTCTATGGAATCTGACACCCACCTTGGCCTAGGCGATGTAAAGAGGAGGCATGCACACTGAATGAAAGTAGAGAAGATAGTATAGAAAAAAGAATGCGACAAGAAATAGGGCGGCATGTCATGGGAAGCGAGATCGATAGGTCAGTCGTGGTCCGGTAATCTTGAGGATGGACTGTATTTATTTAGTAATAATTGCTTGTATTTCGACTTGAATGTGGACATGCTCGTCGACTGTCGGATGGCCGGCGGGATACTGTTCCACACATCAGGTCCGGCATATTTGATGGAGCGATGATCTTTTCGGTCGATCATATGATATTTGGACGACGTGGACGCGCGTGTGCTGTACTTGTGCGCTTTTGATTCAGAGGTAAAGAAGTCATTGAAATATTCGGGGCAACGACCGCAGTGAAACTGATACATAAACTTGGCGATTTCTAGTTTCCGCATATCTTCTATGTTTAGGACGCCGAATCTCTTCAGCAGCGACTTATTGGATGGGCAGCCAGGCCCCTTTGGGGCCCTAGCTATGATTCGGAGTACTTTATGCTGTAGTTTCTGCAGTGGCTTGAGTGCAGTTTTACTGGCAGCCCCCCAACAGAGGATGCCATAATGTAACTTCGATTGGATTAAGGATTTAAAGAGTATCAGAAGAACCCATGCTGGCATGAAGCGCCCAAGGCTGTAGAACAGGCCGCACTTCGGTGATAATTTAGTTTCTAGGGACTGAATATGACTCTTCCAGGACATGTTCGAGTCCAGTAAAACTCCGAGATATTTGGCATTATCTGTGTTGGAAACGGGCTGACCAGCGATATTAACGGTTAGGTTGACTGCTCAGTTTCCAGTTAAATTCTTGTTTAACTCGCTTTTAGAACTCTGTTTGGTGATATCGCATGTTTTGCATTTATAATATACTAATTTCCCTCGCTTTTAGCAGTTTCTGGTCGCATTCTCAAGTACCAGTCCAGTACCAATAGATGAAATCTCAATGGGGTTGTTACTTTACAATTCTACGAAATTACAATGAAATATTGGTCCTGGCCGCCCGAGTCATGCGCATAATGACTCGAGTCCATACACAGATTGACTAGAGTCGAGTCATTTCCATATTTTGAGAAAATGACTCAAGTCAAGTCGAGTCATCAGAAAATCGTGACTCCAGTCATTACAACCGTGGAAAAAATCAGGGCAAACTGCTAATTTTTCATTTGCCAGCAGAAAATCCGACTAATATTCGAACCCCAAGACAAATTTAAAATCCAGATCCAGTCCGGCTACGTTGAAAATCGATGTAATCCAGCTCCGGCTCCAGAACGGGACTGTGACCATCTCTGGTCCTGACTTACGAGACTTGAATATAAGTCAGATATGATGTGTCGAGTCATGCGCAATTACTCGGTTACAAGTCGGGTCTAACTGCCTCGAAACAATTACAGCTCTGATTTGCCGTCGATTATGCTGTTCATAACGGCGTGTTGCTATGCTGGTAAAAAGCTGACATTGACTCCATCACACTATGTTACAAGACCGGTACACTGTACAAAATTTATTCATCATCTCCGTTCAGTTTGTATCAAGTATCAAATAAAAGACAACCGTCCCAGTTTCGAAGTTTGAGGCGTTCGAGCCGGCGTGCAAAAGTCAAACGCGCGACAGCGATTCTCATTCAAACATATTTTCGCGATCCGCCATCATGGCGGACCAGCCCCCGTCTTCAGCCGCGGCAAAATTGAGGAAGTGCGAGGGCCGGTGCACTTCGTGATAGAACTCCTTGGGATTGGCCAGCTGCAGTTCGTACTTCATGTTGGCGTCGTGTCGGACACCTGAGAAACGTGCGTTGTCAAGAATTAGAACAAGCCGAAAATTAACGCCTACCTTGGCCCACAGCATGTAAATAGGAGTGATACTCACTCGGTAGTAATAAAAATAGACGCGTTGCTCACCCATGAAGTTGTAATTCCAAGACCCCTGCGCCGGCACCATGAAAAACCCAAGAAATCGGTCGGAAAGCAGCATCTGAACCCGTTCGTAATGCGACGGCAGATACCCTTTCGGGTTGTTACCCTTGTCCGTGTTCTGACGGCCCCACTCGTACCCGCTCGGGGTCAGCTTGTACGCGGTCAGAGAGCAGGAGCCCGGGGTGAAACTAAAAAAACACAGAGCGGTTATATCTCGCGCATTGGTATCAAAGTGGTCAGCATCAAAGAGTGGTCAAAGTGGCAGTAGTTGCTAGTTAAGTAGAAGTAGACGCAATGTCTTGCATTTCTTATTAAGTAGAAGTAGCAATTATAAGTAAAAGTAAGTATTCCAGGCCTTGTTATGCCTAAAAACAGAAAATCCTGAATTGCGAAAAGTCTAAGATCAAAACCGGTCGAGCGTGTAGGGCAAATAATCAAAACCCACTCGATACCGATAACTACATAGCTGGTTCGGAAGAAAATCACCTGCTCTACATTTTGAGAGCAGAAAGTGCTTCGGGACAAGTTTACACACTTTTGTGCAAAATTGTCATAAGTACAGCATGAGACAGCCATGTATCGCGGCAGCTGAATGCCTTTTCGAAGATCGCACCCATATTAGTAGCGTCATTTATCATTTTACGTCAGTCTCAAAGACGAATCTCACAATTCTCACCTGCAAGTGATGATGATCGTCTTCTCTCCGTCCCAAGTCACGTTGTCGGCCATGATCTTCGCGTGCGTGGTGACGTCCTGCGGGGACAGTTGGGGCGATTCGTTGGGTTGCGTGTGGACCCATCCCAGTGGCTCCAGGTCTCTGTTACGCAAATTTGTCACTGCTTGTACTTCTCATACAAATATGATATCGTCAATATTCATACTGTATCGCTGAGAAAAATCTGATATATAATGTGTAGAATCGCAAACGCATACATACTTGAGATATTCGTGCTGAGGCAACTGATTTGGCAGATGAACCGTCTGATGGGTGCCCCACTGCGGCACCATCACAATACATCTGATCTCTTTCACTTGTGGATTATCGGCCGGGCTGACACCGTACAAGTAACCGGATATCTGAAATTAGAGGCGAAGATGAAAAGAAGTAATTCTTATTCGAGCACTACAAGTACAGTTTGCCTCCCTATACCATTTGCTCAATCGGTTGCGTTCTGAGACAACTTTCATTTCTACTCGGCAGATTTCAAGAACTAAACCTTACATTTTACAGCAAGTAGTTTTGCGATGTCAGACTTTCCTGAAAATGCTACAGGATATCTGCATAACGCGAAACGAGCCAAGCTCGACGCGCAGACATTTGCCATTCTCACACGAAATCGAAGTCAATTACCAAGTTTTGCGGATTCACTAATTCTAATCTAATTCGCAAAATCTGAATATCTTGCAGTAGCACATCTCTGTTTGAGCTTTCAGTGAAAGTAGCTTTAACATGTCTTGCACATCAATACTTTTACATAAAATCCAGCAGAAATTGATGTATTTCAAAAACAGCGCGAAAACCACAAACCTGTGCTCTCAAATCCGAAATGCAAATAAACTTCTTCAACACGTTCTTGGGCAGAATATACGTGAATCCCGTCTCCCTGATATCGTCCGAAGACACGTAGATATGATTGGTCCTCAGGTGCAAGTTTGTCGCCGAAATCGCCCTGACGCGCCATTCCGTTTTACTGGAAAAGGTCTGCGTCTCGTAGTTGGAAGTGGTCGAGGTTATGATCTCGTCTCCATGCTTGTTGACCGTGCGGGTCTGCGTGGCCGTGAGCTGGGACTGTTCCTTGGTCTGCTTCTCGATTTCGGCTATCTGCTGCCGCTGCTGGGACGGGGCGCTGATCTCCATACCCAGGATAATGTCGCGGATTTCGGACTGGGTCAGGGACGCCACGTTTACGCTGAAAATACGAACCATTGTGCATTTAGCAAGGTTTTAATGATTCGGGGCATTTTCTTAAAAGTGGAAAATTATTTGACTCGAGTCAATTTGTGTATTGACACGGCCAAGTCACGCGAGCAAAGCCATTGAATTTTGGCGGGCAAAACGAGTCAAGTCACCAGGGTTGTAACCAAGTCAAAAGGTTCTGAGTCACGAGTCAATCTCACTATTATAGTTTTGACCCGAGTCAAGTCGAATCATTTTTAATTTACCAACAAGTCAAGAACGAGTCTAAGTCAGTGAGTAGAGGGTTGAGTTCGAGTTACACTGTTTAAGTTTGAGTTCAATCCGGTTCAACCCAATTTTTCAACTCTGCTCGAGTGATATATAATGGCTCGCATTCATATTATAGTTAGTTTCCTCAGTCCGAACACTTTCTGGCCCTATTTTCCGAGTATCAGGAATGACAGACGAAATACCAATGATCTGGTGACTTTACTATTCGACGAAGTTACCATGAAATGTTTGTCTTGGCCGTCCTAGTCTCGAGTCATGCACAATGACTCGAGTACAAGTCAAGTCAATACAAAAATTGACTCGAGTCGAGTCACCAAAAAAATCACGACTCAAGTCATTCCATTTTTATTTTTGCAGGCGACTCGAGTCGAGTCAATTTCCTCGATTTCTGGGGTGGCACGAGTCAAGTCAATCCAATCCATTTTTGGAGCTAATTCAAATCAATTCATGTGATATTTGGACGTGTCACTTAAATTTTGGAAGTGATACATGATAGTCAAGTCACGCAAAAGTGTCGACACAAATCTGACTCGAGTCATCCCGACACTAACACACGACCTTCAAAACCCACTTGTTTTTCTTCCCGTAATCAGCCAGAATCAAGTCTTTCAACGCGACTTCCACCTTGATCCATTCGTCAAAGCCCAGCGAGGGCCACATGTGATGCGGCTCGGTGATGGTGGTCTTGTCCGGCTTCAAAATCACTTTGGTCCGGTCCGGGTTCACGTGCAGCGCTCGCAAGATGAGGATGAGCCGAGAAAAGGCCTGCCGAATAACAATACACCCGACATTAGTCCGCAGAGAGCAGACTTGTACAACAGATCTCGCAAATAACTAAAACATAACTAATAATACACCCATTTATTTCATTTTAAAAGCACAACAATTAGAACTAGAACTACTCAAGAAACCAGTAGTTCGGTAACGATCAGCTGACTAGATCATTTGTACAATAGGCTGGTTAAAAAAACACCATTTTCTTCAAATTCTACAAGCTAGTTGATAAATTCCATTTCAAACTTGTACCGCCATTCGTCTAGAAAGCGATTCCGATTCCAAAAACGTAAAAATATATGAGTTCGTTAGTCAGCTGTTCTAGTTGAAGTGGCGCATTTTGAACACACAGTTAACTGCAAAAAGTCTGCCGCACAAAGAAAGAGAAAAAATAGACTCACGGTGTAGGAGGAGATTGTCTTGAGCCAATCGTCGTAGAGGTTGAAGAGAACCATCTGCGGTTCGGTGGCTTTCAGAATCAGATCCCCGAGTTTCTCCACCTGGTAACAAACAATTTAGCAATGCGAAACCAATGCAATGTTCCCGAGGCTTTTGAAAACCCAGAGCTGCTCCAAGTAAATTGAAATCGTGATTTATAAGTAAAGAAGAAATTGTTATAGCTTATAGGCCTGGTTTTGTCTTAAAACAGAATACAAGGAAGCAACGTTGCAAATTTCTACTTAAGAACAAGTAAAAGTAGGAATTTCAAGGCAATTAAAAATCAAGTATTCCAGGCCTAGTTTCAAGTATTTTAAGCCTGTTTTGCCTAGCAGTAGAACGACACTCACTTTAAGACAAGCCTGGAAAGGCAGCTGCAGTTCCGACCCCTTGATGACAATGTTCGGAAAATCCAGCAGATGGACCTCCAGAGGGTCCAACATGCCTTTACGGGTCACAATGATCTGTTTCGGCTGTTCCTCGACCGGCAACGATCGGATCAAAGCCGCGACCTCCTCGGCTGAAATTCAAAATCTCATTTCAGCACTTCCGCATTTCATTCAGACGGCGAGCATCAAAGCACATAAAACTTTTTCACAGTGCTCCAGGTAATTTTTCACCGCTCATTAGCGGTTGTTCAAAAGTAATTTTTTCCTTCAAACTTTAATGGCTATTCGATAAAATTGTTAGGTCGGCTGTTTGGCTCAATTTTAACCTGGGAAGCGAAGCGATTAAAGTTTGAACTTTTTTAAACCAACACACCCGTTTTCCATTTGGCCAACTGTCCGAGACGCTTCTGCCCGGCCCACACGGACGTGTGGATGATCTTCAGGAAGAGCTGCCCGGTCCTCGGGTTGAAAATGAAAATGGCGCCGTTGATCGGTTTCGTCGTCAGGTTGCCTTCAAAGGTCTGAAAAAGTCGTTTCACAGAAACAATTGAACTATCCAGAACACAGATAATAGCTAATTTCAAAGAAACGAGAGACACTTTTCTGTGCGATAGTAGCCAACCATAGAATCGTTAGGTTACCAAGTCAGCTGGGCTCATCATATAATGATGATACTATATAGGCATATATGTAATAAACATAATTGTGAATATATAACACACATATATAGAGGCTTGTATGCTAGAGTAGAAATATATATGAATGTCATTTAGAAGAGTTTAATGCTATAATAATTATAATAATGACAATAGAAATCTATATAATATGCATAATTGCAAATATATATGCTACATAATATAGCCCTATGTGTAGTACAATGAGAAATGAACATTGTGTTTTGCAGTATTTCTTTCCAATTCGTAATTGAATTCAATTTCCAATTCTAATACTAATCTAATTTG
The DNA here is from genome assembly GCF_051294905.1 of Botryllus schlosseri. Taxonomy (NCBI): domain Eukaryota; kingdom Metazoa; phylum Chordata; class Ascidiacea; order Stolidobranchia; family Styelidae; genus Botryllus; species Botryllus schlosseri. Next base: position 29,086,956 of record NC_137239.1, on the reverse strand, counting down.
GAAAAAAAACGGTGTGGCTATCATTCTAGTTCTAATATAATTCAGAAAAAGTATGTAGCTATAATTCTATTCTAATTTTATCCAATTTCGAAAAGATATATTTCCTAGTTACCCATCTCTGGCCTGCAAAGCCAACAACTATGAAAGAAGTCTCACCTTGTGAATCGTGACCCGGTAGACATTAGTGTCGTCCACAAACCAAATAATCTGATTGCTGAACAGTTCTCCGTAGTTCTGAGAGGAGAGATACGGCTCGGTGGGCTCGCTGGAGTACAGCTGCAGACCTTTGCGGATTCTCTCCCGCAACACGTAGAGCGCGGGGTTGGCCTTCATGATCTTGCCCATGGCCTGCTGGATGAGAGGCTTGCTGCCTGGGAAACGGAATCGTAGGTTATAGAATTTTACGGCTTCTAACAAGCAGAGGTAAATATGACAGGCCTCTTTTTGCCTAAAAACTTAACAATGTTACGTAGAAGTGACATCGGACCCCAAATTTGGGTCGATTGCAACTGGTTTGGAGTTTGAAAATCTTGAATTTACAATAATTTGACTGTCAATTCCATGAAACTGTTTGAGTTGTCTAAGAGAACAATGCTTCCCAATTTTTGCTTACTTCAAAATGACAAAAGCGAAATTATTGCAGCTGAAAATTTGGGATTCGCAAAAATACCCTAGACAGCGCGTAATCCCAGAATTACCAAAGAAAAACTCAAATAACTTAGCTTCTACCGGTCGGAATTGCATCGAATAATTATTGCATCGTTTTTGTAGACAACTCAGCAATTTCATGAGGTTGACAGCAAAATTTGAACTATTTTTGAATATTTTCATAATAAATTCAAAATTTTCAAATTTGTGTGCGTTCGCATCAGTTGGAATCGAGCCAAATTTGGTGTGCACCGTTTTTATGGGCAACCTAACAATTTATTCAGTGAATTCCCGCAAACCTGAAGAAAATGTTATTTTTGAACAATCCTATTGACCAGTAACAAAAATATAGTTTATGAAAACCAAACCAACCCGGAAACCAGTTGCCGTAAGCGCTGTGCAGATTGTAGGCCAGATCGATAGCGATGAGCACGCCGGTGGGAGACGGATAAATACTCATGTTGTCCGTCGTGTAGTCCAGAAACTTTGCACGGGCGTACCGTTCCACGTCGTGACTGTCGTAATCTCCCCAACGAAGCTGTACGTCGATCCAGTACTTTTGCGTGGACGTGCTGTCCATCATGTCCCTGGGCGAGGAGAATAGGGCTTTATTGTACCCAACGCGCCGATGCATAAACGACAGGGTTGAAATGATTAGAGTCACGACTCGAGTCATTGCCTCAAAATACGGAAATGACTTGACTTGGACTCGAGTCATTGCGCATGACTTGCACCAAGTCATATAACTCGAGACTCAGACGGCCAACACCGACATTTCATCGTAATTTCGAAGAATAGTGAAGTAACCAAACTATTGGGATATCGTCCATCGGTACTGATACTTGAAAATGAGACCAGAAACTGATAAAAATTAGTATATTATAAATGCGAACCACTGGATATCAGCAAACAGAGTTATAAAAAGAGGGTTGAACAACAATTTAACGGTAAACTGAGCAGTCAACACAAGACTAGGACTCGAGTCATAATACCATGACTCAAACGCGACCCTTTGCCCGAAGACTTGGACTTGACTCGGTGGTGAATTGAAAATGACTCGAGTCAAAACTATAAAATGGAGATCGACTTGTGACTCGGGGCCTAGCGACTTGGTTACAACCCTGGGTTTTCCATACTAGATTAGAATTATAACTTCAGTTTTTTACAAATTAGACTAGAACTAGAATGATACCTCCGCAGTTCCTTTCAAATCAGATTACAAATAGAATGCTTCCACTGGTCGGAATTCAGCAAAAATTGGTGTGCATCATTTTTTTTAGGTAATCTAACTATCTTATCAAGTAGCCAGTAAATTTGAAAAAAAAAATCATTTTTAACAGCCCTAACATACTTGGAATCGGCGAGCAGCGAAGGTTTGGAGACGTTCCATTTGTAAGCGGCGAAAAGCAGGATATCCGCACAAGAGCTGTTCATCTTGTACGATTTACGAGGATGAATTGTCTCCTTCTGCACGGTTTCAATCTCCAAAGCGTCCAGTTCTTGATCAAACACCTGAGAGCGGCGACATTTTCAGCAACAGAAACTTTAATTTGCAAAAAATAGATTTTCGGGTTCGGGTTCATTCCAATATCAATACACCATTTAATTCTTCTCCGTGGAAATCGACATACCTGACAGAGATCCATGACGACGCTCTCGTGAATTTTCTGCCACAAGTGAGCTCTGAAGATCTGAATCAGCGAGATTTTCAGGGTGGGAATTTTTCCGTGCATGAAAATACCCGTCAAGTCCAGCTGCACTTGAAAGCCGACGTACACCTGCAGAGAGGATTAGATACCAAAATTGGATTAGAATTACAGCTACTTTTATTCTAAATTAGAATGATAGCTACACAATTTTTCAAAATCAGACTAGAATCAGAATTACAGGTAGTTTTTCTAAATTATATTAGATTTAAAATGACAGCTAGCATATTCCGAATTAGATTAGAATTAGTATTACAGACATACAGTTATCCAAATCAGACTAGAATTAGACTGATAGCTACGCAGTTCATTCAAAATTAGATCAGAATTGCGGCTAAATTTTTTACAAAACTAGATTTGAATTGAATGCGCTTAAAATTGAAAATTGAATTCCCTTCCAAATTGGATAGACAACAAAAATTAATTTCACTTCATATCAAATCACATAAGCATAAGAGTCTAGCAACTGTCTGCACACCAAGCTTGGCTCGTTTGCGCTATACACCAGAAATTAGATTAGAATTGCCTAGTTCATCAGTGAGCACGAGGGCTGTGAGCAAGAACTTACGTTGGCTCTGTTAATGGTGGGCGACCACCACAGCGTGAACCTTCTGTTGGGGATCTGGTTGAGACCGGACCGCTGGGCGTTGGTCAGCTTTTTGTATTTCATCGACTCTTCGAAACCGCTGGCCTTCTCCCAGAACAGTCCCTCCCACGTCGGGAAATAGGTACCTACGGAACAAAGCCGACGTCAGTCAAGTCAAACCAGCTGGACTAAAGGATTCTGGACAGGGGCGTATCTAGCCGAAAAAAAAGGGGGGGTACCTTTAGAATAGGGGGGTGTTTTTAAAAGGAGAGTGTTTTCCTAGTTCTAACCGATTGATCAGCTTCAATGTATGCAGAAATGCAGATATTACCACGGTCAGATAATCTCACTCGTTTTTGTGACTGCCTCTTTCGCATATACAAAACTAAGTACAACTAAACATAACATTGTAACCCGTAAGCGAAGATAACAGTATAAAGAGAGACTGCGAGGTATCTTGACCTTAATTACCAAAGTGAGGATGTTATCAGGAAAGTGCGAGCAGATCATATTACAGCACATCGGGAGAACTCCCCATTTTGCGCTCATACGAACACTCGAACAGTGAAGATACGCAAATGAATGTTTTCGTTTGTATCAATTGTTCAGCCTGCTTTTGCACACGATCTGGAATAATTTCATTCTAAATCAATATGATATCTACTGCCTGCAAATATTTTGGTGTGTGGAGATGTTAAAGACCAATTAACGATTGAGCTTGTGCGATTGCATCACGTGAATAACAGTGGCCCGGCGCAGGCTTAGGCTCGCATTCAAAATGCATTCCTAAATGCGTTTGCGGTTCAAAAGTGACAATTGCGAATTGTCGAGACAAAGACTATAGTTTCGCGTTATTACAACATTACGTTGCAGTCCAGGGGCGTAGACAGGGGGGTAGAATTGAAGAACGTTCTACCCCCTTCCAGGCTCGATTCTATCCCGAAAATCCCAAGTCAACGCTACTGCTATAACAACATTTCTTCACGTTATCGCCTAATTTCAATTTGCTGCGAGCGACGCCGATCGCCGACGCTGATTACATGCCTTTTTCTCGTCGATCTCTCGTCTATGGAAGCGCGTCTGTGCAAGCGTGAAAGGGGCATTGTTACATTTTTCTCTTGGCGAGGGTTAGCGATCAGCTTAATCCCTTTATTCTGAATGCAGTCGTCGAGCAATAATAACATTTGTCGCGTCGTTCACGCGTTGTTTTCTCATCAACAGTTCATTGTAAACGATAACGAACATTAATAACATGAAAATAATAACTTATAACTGAATGAAATCATGTTTTAAACCAATCGCATCTGATTCGTGCTTTGCCGAACTCAAGCCTGTTCCCCAAAACAGCGTGAAGACACAATACATTCGATTCGCATTTTATTTTTGACGCCATTGTTGTGCATTGTCTTGACCTCAATGACCATGTATACGTCATACTAGATTATGCCTTTCGTGATCGGTATCCCACCGGGACGCATTCAGCCTTCAATAGCCGCGCCGAAACTTGTTTGAGATTCCCTCGCTTTGCGAATAAGTCATTATTCACAAGCCGGTACAATTAGTATATGCGCCATGTTCGAAATGAATGGAATTAAAACGCCGAGAAGACGTTACTCTTACATGCGAATTGAATCGTGTCAAAATTCATGAAGATATAGATTGTTCGTCGTGAAATGTTGTTCTGGTATTGTTTCAAGGTCGATTACTTATTTGAATACAAATAAGATCTACACTGTCACGGGATGAGCGCGTGCGCATCGTAACATGATCCCCGTGCAAGTTGTTGATTGCTAACTTGCTTTCAGTAATTAGATCCGCCAATTAGTTACGCTTTCAAAAGCGTACGGAATACAGAAGTCGCTATCGCTAAAGGTATGACGCATAGAGGCTCATTCTGCCCCCTTTATTCAGTTCTACCCCCTTTTTATCTCGGCTGGCTACGCCCCTGCGTTGCACATTGATGTAGAACTATAACGCGCCGCAAATCACGGAGCGGCCTAGCCTCCAATGTTTTTACTACTGACCAAGCGCGTTAAAACAGGACAGCAACCGAACTAAAGCACCACAAATTTGATCAATACATGGTAGATTTCTTATAGGACATTTGATTGGTACAATCTGTTTTGGTACTGTAGGGATCTGCTATCTCTAATGATACAAGCCTAGCACGCTTGTTCTAAACGTTTGTTGATAATGAACTCGCGCAGTATCGAAATTTCATGGCGTCTACTGCGAGTGTTATTGTAACTTGATAATAGCATTCAGATGAGACGAGAGAGCCATGTGACGATGCGCTTCTCGGGCTTCCGTAGACGAGAGAACAATACGAGAAAAAAGCATCACCTCACTGCATTGTTTGCTCGATCGATGGCGTGCTGATGCCGCGCGGCAATACGGGGATTATCCATAAGAAATATTAGATCAATAGAAATAGATTTAGGAAGGGGTACATTCGAGCTTGGAAACGGGGGGGTACCGGACCCCCATTACCCCCCCCTAAATACGCCCCTGATTCTGTAGTATTTTCCAATCCAAACCGATGCGCTTTCCCACCAACATCACAAACTGCGTTTCCCATGCGCATGTCAAAACGTAAATGTTTCACGTGATCACACAATCATGGCGAGCCATGATTATCGATGGTCATTGGGAGCACTTCTCTACGTGGACAAGGTTTCACACACGCATGGAATTGTAGGTTTGTGCTTTCAATATGGAGTTGTGTGAATACAAACCCCACAACATGCTGGTAAGAAGTCTATTGGCTCATGTCTATTGATGGTTGAATCGAGATCGAGAGATCACTTTAACATGCAGTTCTAACTATTAGAAAGCTCAGCTATATTCTTACTAAAAAGGGGACTTCATTTGGTTGAGTATATTTTTAAAAGCAGTTGTAAGTGACGACTGTGGTTCACAATCACAAGATCGATCATTACACATTTACTTGAAAAATCAATAATTTGCTTGCAACTTTTGTCTATACATTTTCAAGACAAAGTTCTATGGAAGGGAGATAGAAACGTGTTGCTTCCGCAGATATCAAGCCCAAAACTGACTTTCTAGCATAAGCGGTTCTCTAGATATGGTAAAATTAACAATTTTCGGCCCGTTCGGTGAAATTGCACGGCCGCTAGAGGCTGCAAGAACCTGAAATCATGGTAGAAGTAGTTCATTTGAGATTTGGGACCAAATATCAAAGGTACTTTTTGAATTTCCAATTCTTCTTTTTTTCACTCCACCTTATGGACTCGGACTTGACTCGGTGGTGAATTGAAAATAACTTGTGGCTTGACTTGGTCACAACCCTGCTACATGCAAGTCGGAGATCACGTGTTTATAAGTCGGTAAAGGTTAGGGTATTGTAGGCATTATAGCAGTCAACAAGCTCACCCCAACCTGAGTAGGCCTACAGTGTATTTTTAACATTTTCAAACCCAAAACTTGGCTCATAACCAACCTCTAAACAAAGTATGTTCCAATATTCCTTCAACACCGCCCAGCGCCTGAATCATGTCCGTCCTGTAGTTGTTCAAATTCCATAATTTCCCGTCGTGACGCTGATGGGTCCACCAGAACGGATTCTGCTTCAAGACCTGTTAAAAAAACACGGCAATTCATCAACTACACCGGACCTAGGCCAAATCGAGATCACAGTTTGGCATAGAAGAGGAAACCTATTTTCAAATGCCACTGCGCAGACTAAAGCCATCTCTGCAGAGAAGAAACCAGAAATGCGTTTCCATTGAAGACTGTTCAGCCTACGTATGTCTATAAGCTTTATCTATATTCAAAATAAAACTAAAATAGCAAAGAATGCCATAGCAATTCAAGTCAACGACTTGTAATTTCTAATTGGGGGGTGATGAGTCAAAAAATCAATGTTCTAAATTTTTAGCCCGCCACAAAATTTTCCCATTTTTTGATCGGCCCCTGGTGAAAAATAAACGCTCACCTATAAGCTACACAATGCAGACCTGATAACTCAAAATCAATATATCATTCAATTGTATACTGAATTTCAAGAGCCTATTGATATATATTGATATTTTCCGGTTTTTCAACTAGCATTCAACACGCACCTGATATTGTTTAAAGTCAGTCCTGACCCTCCATCCTTTATCATAAGCGAGCGTGTGCCTATCCTTCTGAAACAGAGTGTTAATCCTCGGAATACCGCGGTCCCAAGAGTCCTCCAAATCTTCCAGCGTCAAACGCCTGTTTTGTGCGTTAGCCTCTTGTCTCTTGAGCGCGTATTCCGCCCAGACTCTCTGAGAGTCGATAAATTCGCTCTCCCAGGGCATGACGTAGCGGTAGAGATTGGGGATGAGCTGGTCTTCGTCGTGGCTCATTCCGGACCGGAAATGGGTGATTCCTACGTCGGTCTGTTTTGACCATCTGAAGAAAAATGTTTATTGAACAGGTGACTTCCAGAACTTGAATATCGCTTTTGGGACTATGTAGATCGCAGAATTTGTGACATTTTTCTTCTGCTCCAAGTAGCAGTAGCCATTTTCAAGTTAGCGAAACGGTTAAGTATTCTGGGACGAGTTTTGCCTAAAAATGCGAAAATTGTCCAGTAAAAGTAGCCATTTCCAAGAAAAAGGTAAGGAATCTGAGCAGACTCGTACAAACTACTAGATTTTCAAGTCTCACAACTAGAACTACCATTGGTTTGTGGAACATCATCTAACTAGATTGATAGTTTGTGCAATTGTGGTTCTGGGTCTAGTTTTGCACAAAAGTGGATATAATCTAAAATCATGACCACTGGAGTTAGTAATGCGAATACAGAAAAAAAAAACTGTTAAATAGAATAAAAATTACTCTGAAAAAGCTGAAGCACCTCGTTACTGACCACAGAGGTGCTCAAAGTAGTCTAAATCCAAGATTGTAATGACACGAGTCGCGATTTTCTGATGACTCAACTTGACCCGAGTCATTTTCTCAAAATACGGAAATGACCCGACTCGAGTCAATCTGCGTATTGACTCGATTTGGACTCGAATCAAGTCATAGGACTCGAGACTCAGACGGGCAAGACCGACATATCATTGTAATTTTGAAGACTAGTAAAGTAACCACCCTAGTGGGATTTGGTCTATTGGTACTGGTACTTGAAAATGCGACCAGAAACTTCTAAATGTGATGGAAATTAGCACATTATAAATGCGAACCATTCGATATCACCAAACAGAGTTATAAAAAGTGGGTTTAACAAGACTTCAACTGGAAACTGAGCAGTCTGCACAATGACTTGGACTCGACCCTCTGCTAGCTGACTCGGACTTGAATTGAAAATGACTCGACTTGACTTGAGTCAAAACTATAAAAGTGAGATTGACTTGTGACTCGGAGCCTTCCGACTTGGTCACAACCCTGTCTAAATCTACGAGCGCTCGGAAAAAGCATCCCACCTCAAATCGGACTGAGGTATGAGCACGTGTCCCATGGACAGCATGCCGAGCCCGCCCAGTTCTTTCGGGGTGTAAAACACCACGGGCGGGAATCGACTCGGCATTTTAGAGTTGAGTCCGATCTTGATTCTGGTCTGGATTTTGTTCTCGCATTTCACGAGCAGGTCCAGGAGCTCCTGCGTGTTGACGACGGCCTCGCGGAAATACGTCATCAGACCGATCAACGCCGTGTTCCATTTGTTCACGATCTGCGGGGGAAAACGGAGAGGTTTTCGTTTGGCATGTGCCTTACGCCAGTGATTCTCAACCATTTAAAAACAAATATTGCGGACCATTGAATCTTCATAACTCAGAATTAACCCTAAATTTCATTACCACGAATGTACGCAGCTACAATGTCATAGCGGAAACTTCATTTCATGTTGCCTTCATGCTCTATTGAAGTTACTGCAGGGCGAAGCTCGCAAAGTCCTGTTATGGACCATTAACAGCGATTGCTGGGTATCGTTCGAAAGAAATGCAACTTTGACGTTTGCTACAGCCTCTATTACAGTGGTTCTCAACCTTTTTGTCTTCACGGACCTCCCCCCAATTTTAGTGCAAAGCGACGTCAATTATCGTGCATCGGTCATGTGCAAATATTAACTGTAGACTAATGAGAAACAGCAACAAAAGTACCTTTCCTGAAAGTATCATCATACGCATTTTATGTATATAGAAATCGGAAGGTCTCTTATTATTTTAAAGCGAATATGCGACCCCCCACGTACCTTGGTGAACGTGGTCGACCCGGAAGCCATGAGAATCTGCCGGACTCTGTTGTGGAATCTCTGCATCGACTCGTCGTCCACTCTCAAAAAGCACTGCGCCGTTCTTTCCTTTGTGATTTCGTTTTGGAGATTCCAGATGCCGTCGCTGTAATTCGCGCAAATTCAATATTTGCCGCGATAGAGGCTGGGTTGTAACCAAAATTGAAACCGATAGTTTCTTTTCACATTGTACAATGATTTAGGTAGAGTAGTTAGAAATGTTTTTCTGGAGTAGGCTTACTGAAATTATACGTTTCTTGCAGACGGCTAGAAAATTTCCAGCTTTTCTCAAACTCAACAAAAATACAATTTTATTTAATGTTTTATTCCAAATTAGTTTAAAGTCACCATATTCGCTAAAAAAACTTGAAAATAGTCTGTCACTACTCAACGCGAATCATTGCGTCTAATTAGAGTATCTAACTATATGACCATCTAATCTCCACCCACCGATGGGTGAACTCCTCAAACGTGGTCCTGCACTTTGGCAGGATCCTGCATTCGAACCCGCACATGTTGAACAGCAGGTTGGGGTTGTCTTTGCTGTACACAGACACAAACGAACCCTCCCACGTCACCGTCGTGACAGAGCGCGGCAGTCGGTTTTTGATGTCCCAAAATACGGCCCGGCCCCTGAACAAGGATAAAATGAATTATACTAACTTTTAATTATTTCAATTTCAAATATTTTCATATTCTTTCTTGTAGCAATTGTCAATTAGTTGATAAAAAAAAATATAATCTGTTTCATCGCGCTCACAGATTGACGTCGTGCTTCATCAGTCTCATCCTGGCGTCCCGGGGCCAGCATTTCTTGTTGTTATAGCCGACAATGTTCTCGTTGTTGGGGTCCGGGTGCTCCGTCAGATAACGCTGGATCAAGTCCCGGGCTTCTTCCGCCGAAAACCTGAAATGAAAATGGGGGGGTTAAAAACCGGAACAAAAATGGGACAAAAAAGATCTTAATGAAAATAGGGTGATAAAACCTGAAATAAAATTGGCTGAAAAAATGGGAAATTCACTCACCTGAAAAACATGTGTATTTTGTCGACGTATCTGGAATAGAGGCGTATCGGATGGCTCGATTCCGTCGCCGTACTTTGGAATGTGAGGAAGTCGTTTGGCATTTGCGGGGGGCCGGCGATCTCGCTGGCTCGCTGCAAAAGGAAGAAATTTTCAAGCACGTAGACACATTCCTCTCCAAAACAGTGAATTTGTTCAATTCCATATTTTATTTTCGGTACAGAACCTCATAATACAATTCAATATTGTATACATATTTATTACAGTACTAAAGTTGAAGAGCAAGTCATAAATTCCGACTCAATCAAAAATAGTGTTTGTAAAGTAATTTAAAACAGGAATTGGTCTAGGCCTAGTTATAAATTCTACCTGCAATCCCAGCACCAGTAAATCCAACACCAGTCCGTAATACTGCACGATGAAGGAAGAAAATTGCAATCCCCTGATGATCCCGTACGAGTTGGTGTGATTCATGTCTTTATAATTGATGACGATGTTGTTCTTGGCAGTCATGTAATCGGCGATGTTGTGATCCACAATCAAACGCAACAGTCTGAAAAAGGAAATTATTTCAAGGCTATAACACTGTCACAGAGGGAATATGATATCATCAATTGTGTATTGAAGTTCTGCACTTCCAAGAAGCTTTGTACATGATACTACTCCACATCATCCATACTGTTATGAAGTCCTAATAAATGAAACCAAGGTCCAAAGTCTAATCACAATCAGAATTCAGAATCAGGGACTATATTTTGAAAATGAAGGATCGCCAACAATCTAAAAGATTCCTATTTTCATTCGAACCTGTTCAGCAGCGTCAAGTCAATCTTTTCGTACAGCTTCTCAAATCTCGTCTCCATCATGACGTTGCATTCGCCTTCACCCGTTTCCCAGACATCTTGCAGATTGTTGATTCCTGGAAAATGAAAAATATAATCATAACCGGTGTCACACGGCAAGCAGTACTACGAATATAAGGTACAACCGAAGCCTACAAGGCTACAATAACTAAGTTATCTTGGGCCAGGTACAACTAATTCAGCAATTTCTACAGTGCAGTCTGCATACTAAAACTTGTTCCTAACAGCTAGGTATTTAGATTAACATACAGGAAGCTCTAATAATTCCGAGGATTGAATTCATTTCAATGAATTTCAATTTTACGATTGAAATTGTCCCTGTACCAAAATAACTATATATAGATCCTAGGATTGACTTTATTTTTAAAGCCATATATTCAGTCGATATTCAAAACTTATGGCATCTAGCTTAAGGCACATTTCTAAAACTTCAGAGCATTTATTTGGACAGCTTTTATAATCATTGCTACTCTTGGAGATGAAATAACCCAGAAAGGCTGCATCTAGCCACCTCTAAGCAATAAAAAATTGACCAAAATTTCCATTTGACACGTTCCTAATCGAATCAAAATCCGCACCTTGGCACCACTTATATGTCAACAACGGAGGAGGTTCTGTATCGGCGGGCTTGATCCAAGGTGGGAACAGCCGTCGCTTGTCCGATTCGTACCACAGATACTGGTCCAGGTAAGCGTCTGTGATTTTCTCCAGTGGTTCCACATCGTAGACAGGCACCAGATGACTGTACAGGTCCATGAATTCGATCCCGCACTTAAATAGGAATCAAAAATTAAAATAACAGAAGACACTATTCATAAATACAGCCAATAACTAGCACCTTGACTAAAATCGTCGATATATTTGGCCGATAGTCAAAAGATGCGGCATCTAGCTTCAAGGCACATTTCCAAAACTCCAGACCATTTATTTCAGCATTTTAAAATTGATTAGAAAAAAGTGTAATAATGACCCGATATTATAGGCTCTGTTCATCCCTTCTCCTTACCTCTTTGAATGCTCTTTGCGTCAGCAAATGACGTTTGATTCTGGACAAGGCTTCGTGCGGATTGTCGTAGGCCTGTTCGATCAAGCCCAGTTCCTCGCGTTGCGATTGGTTGAGACGACTCTTCACGCTGAAAAGTGGGACAGTCCAGAATTTCATCGTCACAAAAATTCAAGACGGTCTCACCTGTAAGCTTCCTTCAAACGCTCCAAAGCCAGAATGAGCAGCTTGGTGTCGTGTTTGTAACTCAGCGGCGGGAAAGGTATCGGCGAAAACCTTCGGCTCTCGAGCCAATGGACGGTGGTCGTGTAAACTGCGACAGCCTCTTCCGCTGTGATGTATGGGCCGTCCTGGACAGAGACACAATTTATTCACACCCCCAAAAATAATTGATTAGACGCAGCACGCGAAATGCGGTTCACAAAAGTATTGAATATTAGTAGAGATACACTGTTATTGTATACTTGTATAGTTGTGGTCTTTAACCCTTTGGCCGCGGGTGGATCCTATAGGATCCATGCTCAGTTTTTTACAAACACGCATCAATCATATGAAGATATCTTGCGTTTTAGTGGCCATAAAGGGTCACAATTGCAATTTATGAATAGGTATTGTCAATGCGCATACAATGAGCTATAGATAACATATTTCACTATCGCATTGTTCGATTAAAATGCTTGTGAAGTTCAGAAAAATCTGTGCCGTTCACGAGAATGAACGCCCGTGACATAAATCTTGTATCGCCGTTGTAGACATCGCGGTTTTCCACGAATAGTTGTTGATTACACCCAACTAGCCTGCGATCGGCCTGTTGCAGCCTAATTACGCGTGCAGCTGGTATCAATCAAGTCGAATACACATAGTTTTAGGCAGTTTGCCAGGTGAGTGGCGGATCCAAACAGATGTATTTTACCTGATCTGCGAAGTGTCATTCATAGTAGACTGAGATGTGAAAGATTCGGCGTCATGACAAAAAGAAATATTACAGCGCTTGAATTGTTGGATAGAGTTCTGAATGCCGAAAGTGACGACACTGTTATCGAATATGACAGTGACGGTGAAAATGACAGTGAACGAGTTGAAGATGTTGTTTTGAGTCGAGAGGAGATGCGTATTGAAGACATGGAGAGAGGTGCCGATTTTGAAGGTGACACTCTTGACGATTCAGAGGCGAGCGACCGACAGCCAACGCCCACACTCCTTCAGGACATACCAACTCAAGCCACGTCACCTGACCCTATTTCCTCGCAACAAACGGCTAGACAGCGGACGGAGTCGCGTCCCGGGACTTCTCGAGATTCCAACACCCGTAGACAACAACAGCAGTTTACTTGGAGACAGCCCTCACCAGTACCTTCCGTAAACAGGCAACAGTTTACTGGTACAGCTTCGGTAGCGAGTCGCAGGTTGAGGCAAAATCCAACTGAAATTGAGTGTTTTTTGGAAATATTTTCTGAAGAGGTATTTCGTCATATAACGGATAAAACAAATCAGAACTACCGTCGGAAAGAAACACTGCGACAAAGAAAGAGATCGGCCAGTGGGGAGCCCCCTGCTAAAAAAAGCCATATGGTAGCATGGAAAGATGTCAATATTACCGAGGTGAAGTGTTTCATCGGAATGGTACTTGCAATGGGCATATTGAAACTTCCCGATATGGAAATGTATTGGAGCGATGCCTGCTTCTTGATAAGTTGCCCGAATTTCGGAAGAACAATGTCCCGTGACCGTTTTTTCCAAATTTACCGCCATCTGTACTTCTCTGATCCCGATCCCTCACCTGACCAAGGCCCTTGCTCGTCGGCACAGACGACGGCAAGAGAAGGTTCTGCCCGCACCCAAACCGATAAATTGAAAAAGATTCGGCCATTTATGGAGATGATTAGATACAACTGTCTCCGTAAATATAATCCTGGACAAGATATGTCAGTCGACGAATCTATGATAGCATTCAAAGGCCGTGTAGGTTTTCGCCAATTCCTTCCGGCTAAAAGAACTAGATTTGGAATAAAGGTTTGGGTATTGGCAGAGTCTTCAACTTCTTATGTGTCTAATTTTCAAGTGTATGTCGGTAAAGACCCGATTTCCGCTCCCGTTTCGGCAGAGTATGGGCTTTCTGGTGCTGTAGTTCTCGCCCTCATGGATGAATTCCTCCACGTAGGGAAACACCTCTATATGGACAATTACTATACGAGTCCTGCCCTATTGAAACTCCTGAAAGAAAAGGGAGTTTATGCATGTGGAACGGTGCGATCATCCCGTAAAGGATTTCCCAAGGAAATTCTAATGCAAAAAACCGGCCCTAGAAAGGCAAAAAGGGGGGACTTAGACTGGCGATTGTCAGACGAAGGCATATTGTGTTATGCCTGGTGTGACAATCGGCCCGTCTATGTTATGTCTACCATTCATGGGGCGGGAGGGGAAATGGCAAATGTAAAGAGACGTGGGGCGGGAAGGCAATCGGTGGAGGTGCCATGTCCACAAGTAATAAAAGATTATAACAAATTCATGGGCGGCGTGGACGGATTCGACCAGATGCGAAAATATTACGGCGTAGGCCGAAAATCACGAGTCTGGTACCGTAAACTATTTTCGTATCTGCTCGAGGTTTCTGTCCACAACGCCCGCGTAATGTTTGAAAATGTCAGTGCCACCAAATCAGATGGTATCAAATTTCGGCTGAATCTGATCAATGCCCTGGTTACATCGCACCAATCACAAGCAATCAGACCCAGAAGGAGCCTGCCACCACAGATAGGTCCTAATGAAATGAGGCTCGATATGTCTTTACCGCACATGCCGATATGCACAGCAGCTATGAGAAGAAGGTGTCACTATTGCTATGTTCGTCTACAAGAGGCGAAAAAAGTTGGTGTCACTCTGGCAACAAAATTGACAAAATTTTATTGCAGTGTATGCGGGGTCTATCTCTGTAACAATATAAGACGTCAATGTTTCACATCCTTCCATACGAAGCCTTCATTCTATCCTTGAGCAGTGTAGTTTGTCAATATTCCACTTGTGATTGAAATATATTGTATTGTGCCAAGCGTAAATATATCGTTTTACTTGAATATATATGCTGCGATGCGCATGCGATACACAATAAACCATATTGACGGCATAGCTGTGCCTGAGGAAGCATGTAGGTAGGTGTTGCAGGTTATCACTACCTGTCAATTCAACCACCATGGATTCATCTGTTGTTGTTCAAAGAGCAAGGTTTATTTCAACGCATAGCAATAAACCGTACAACTGATTGATAGGCGATTACCGATTACATACAATGATATTGTGACGGCCAGACTATCAAAACAACGCGCGCCGCGTGTATGAGCCTAGTTTGCAAGATGCGCGACGTTGAGCACGTGTTACATAAACGGCCTTCACACTCGACTGTGTTACGGTGTGAAGCTCACTCAGGACATTTTAGAAAGGTGATATTGCTGTGAAATCAGTCAGGCGATGATTTCACCCCGAGAGCGTCTGTGTATGACGTAGTGGGAAATTCAGTAACAAAATTCTCTTCTAATTTTTCAAAACCTGAAACACTTCTTCCAATAGCGGTATCAGCTCTCTCGACTGATCAATCCAAGTAGCTCAGTGGGTTAGGCAGCTGTTTCCTGCTTGCAACGATATATTGGGTGTTGATTCAAGTCCCACAGTTCGGATTTTATGATCTTTTTCGTAAGAGCGCTAAAATTTGGACTCGAGGCCGACCGCGGGAGTAGGGTTAAAGACAAAGATGTATTGAAGGATTTATATAGCGTACATTTGAAGATAGAACGGTCAACATTGAATGTAGCATAATACAATAAGTACTGGAACTAGAAAATGTTCAGCTTTTCCAATTTGGGTTAGAATTAGAATCACTGAATTCGCAAAAGAAATACAACAGAAACTAAGTTTGAACACTTTTCCAAAAATTTTTAGCTTTTCCTAATTGGATTATAATTAGATTTATATTTACCGTGCATAGTTTTTCCTAAAATTTATTAGAATTAGAATCACTGAATTTGCAAAGAAATTCAACAAAAACGAAGTTTGAACAGTTCATAGAGAATCTGCAGTCTATCTTATCAGCATGAGAATAACAAGCATATCGTCTCTGCGGGATTATTTTACACATTTTGAGAAAATCAATTTTTATGTCAATTATATCTTGGCCGTGTTCAACTTCGAAACAATGTGACAAACATATACATGGCCAGGATATTGCTGAAAAAAAAGGAAAATTCGACAAAATTGTTTTTTATACATTTGAAAAATGGATCTCAAAATTTGAAAAAATATGAATGTATAAATCTCGATCAAAACACAAACAAATGACGTTTAAAGATACATAAAGACAGAATAACCATTCGCCCCCTAAAATCAACTTGTACTTCACCCACCTTCAAGTAATTATGCTGCCTCTCCTGTTCCGCCTTCAAATAAAGCCTGGTCAGCCGTCCCAAGTTCTTCTTACAAACCGTCTTGTCCACGGTGGCGCCACGTCTGATTCTCTCCCTGTTGTAATGCGCCGTGTTGGTCCACCAGTCCGCCTTTGCCTTGACGTAGCGCAAGATCATGTTCTCGATCGGGGTGGGCAGCCCCGGGACTTTCCACGGAATGTTGGCCTTCCAGCAGCGCCAGGCCTCGCTGAGATGCTGCAGTATGGCGCGGGCCTTGTTCTGCTTGATGCCCTCGGGCATCATGTCGATGATGTCGTGCATGACCGACGCTCGCAGTTCCAGGTCGAAATGCGACTCGACTCGCTGCTTGGTGACTGTTTTGGCAACGCCCTGAAAAGAATATTCGAGTCAGTGACGCTGTATACATAGCACAGTTGCTCAACTACGATTATTTTTTTTCAAAATTTAATTGGGATTAGAATGATAGCTACACAGCTTTTTTCAAAATTAGATTGGAATTATATTGCTAGAGTTTCTTAAAATTACATTAGAATTAGAATTATAGCAACATACTTCTTTAAATTAGATCAGAATTAGAATAACCGCACATAGTTTTTGAATTCGGGTTATAGCTATGTTCAAAATTAGATTTTCAAAACCCAGATTAAAATAAGACTGAAATCGCAAAAACTTGTATGAAAGTCAATTCCCTCACCTTTGTGTGACGACCTTCGAACTGTCTCGCCAGCAGGTTTCCGAGCCATCGCTCCAAGAGCGGAGTGATTCCGCGGAGAAAGAAGATCCACACTCTCCAGCCTGGGGCCCAAATACCGCACCCCGGCCCTTTTCCGACAGGCCCCTGCCATAAGATAAAGAGAAATTACATCTCGTCTCGCGAAAAACAATTAATAAGGATGGAAGTGTGTCGTCTAAAAATAGTAGGTTACAATGAGCTTAAGCGCTCTCTTCGCCTCGATTGTTCCGAAAGTAAAAGCCAGCAAGTCAGTCACGTCATATTTTCTGATACAATTGTTGATATACAATGTTCTTTCCCATTCTCTACTAGTTGATGACAATTACCCCTGACGAGTATCAGCCGTCAGGGTTCATTTCAATGTGAACATACTAACGAATTGTAAATTGATAGAAAAGTGAGTTTTCGTAAAGTTTTCGTATTTCCATATCTAGCCATGTTTGTATTTGTCACATTGCTCTAAACCCTACATATTACCGAGAGAAAATGAAAACTTTACATAAACTTTATTCGACATAAAGTTAATTCTTTCAAAATATGTAAATTGGACATAAGCTACAATGATTCCATAGCGACAATACACAATCGTAAAAAAAAACTCAAGCACGCCACAGAACTAACCGGCCCCTCCCCAATTCTGGATTTTCAGCACAGATTAGTATTTATTACAAACCAAATCAGGATTGCAACCAGATATTAATTGTTCCATTCATTAAAAAGACATTCAAATCCAAATGAATCTGGGAATTAGGGAGGGACTGGCTGGTATTGTGTCCTAGTACCAAATAAATACATCCATTCTAAACAATCTACGCACGTCTCCCCCACCGTGTTAAATCGATAATAGATGACGTGTTTCAAGTCCTTGCACATTCGAATCTGTCGCATCAGCTTGTACTTGTATCGGTACATCCCCGTGAGCTGTCCGACGTGGGCGAAAATGTACTGCAAGCCGTCGGCGAGCTAAAAAAAAGGAGATGCAGCGTCACGTACAGAGTAGGAATGTATCATGAAAACAGAGGTAGTCAAATAGTTAGCGTTGGTGCTCGAGTACAATTAACGGCATCATTTTTAACTGTTGCAAACATAAACTATTTCAAGAGCTTCCTGGAGGCACAGAACTTAGGGCCCACCCCTGAGTGTCAGCCGAAAATATTCAATATGAAACAACATTCAAACTATTTCAGGCGGAAGTGGAATATGAAGTCTGACAGTTTCCAAAACATAGACATAAGTTCTACTATACAAAATATATGTTACAAGTAATTAGCTTTGTTTACAAAAAATTGTCTCTTAAAGTAGACATGGAAGTAGTTTGCAAACACAGCCACTCAGGTAGTGCAAGAAGCCAAAAAGATACTTCAGTACTAAAATTCAATTCCTTCCTATTACCTTCAAAAATTGATTTGGTTCATCGAAATTTAATTTATCTTCAATTCTATTCTTATTAATTCAAGTTTTAGGGTTCGATTGAAATTTTTTGTAATTAAAAAAAATGATTTAAACTATCATTTTTAATTCAATTTATAATATAATTTACGAAATATAAAACATGGCCTAAAAACACAGACGCTTAAGTAGTGTAAGATCGCAAAATATACTTGAGTACTTTCAAAATTCCTTTGTTGCTACCAGCCTCTGGTCTGGAGATAACAATCTAGCCTGAATCAGTCCCAGCCCACCAACCTGATAGCAATCCACGTTTCCGAGCCTGAACTGAACGTGGCTGTCCACGATCAGCTTTGTCAAACGCAGAACCTCCCTGCACAGATGGAACGCGTTTCCGAAACGGGACTTCTTACGTTCCTTGGTGGTCAACGTCTTGACCGGTTTCAAGTTGAAATTGTAATCCAAATGCAGGTAGTTGAGGTTCTTTCGGTGAATCAACAGGTTCAGCATGTTGTAGCCCTGAAATACAATAAAAGTTTGGCCCATTGTGGAGGTATCGTTAAATTTCAGCTTCCGAGAAACGGAAGCGCATATTTTGAATGTCCCAGTACAGTAAGAGGACATAGGACTTCACGTAGTTAACAATGCGGATTTTATGAAAATCACCACAGAATATTAACATCTAGAAACACAATTTTGAGGGAATAATTCAGTGGTCAGGGCGAATTTGAAAATACATTTTGAAGTTCTCCATACAGATAAAAGAAGAGCTTCTTGGAGCTATAGAACTTCAATATACAATTGAATAGTATATTCATATTGAACGCTCTCTTATTTGAGATCTAATTTCATGCTGGTAACGTCATATTTTGTGATACGATTGTCGATATACAATGTTCTCTCCAATTCTCTACTAGTTGAAGACGATCACCCCTGGCGAGTGTCAGCCGAAAATATTCGGGTTCATTTCAATATGAATATACTATTCAAATAAAAGAAGACGTGCCAAGTTCTACAGAAACCAGGGTTGTAATGACTCGAGACATGACTCGACTTTACTTGAGTCATTTTTTGTATTGACTCGACTTGTACTCATTGTGCACGACTCGAAGCAAGACATATGACTCGAGACCAGGACAGCCGAGACAGACATTTTATTGTAATTTCGAAGAATGGTAAAGTCACCACATGATTTGTATTTCGTCTGTCAGTCCTCATACTTGAAAATAGGGCTAGAAACTGTCTTCATGTGTATTACTATATATCATGAATGCGAGCCATTACATATCACTAGTGCAGAGTTGAAAAGAGTGGATTGAACTGAAAACTAGATAGTGAACATATAATGACTTGGACTCGGAGTCAAAGCAGTACGACTCGGACTCGACCTGGTACCAGCTGACTCGGACTTTACCCGACGGTGAATTGAAAATGACTAGAATCAAAACTAAAAGAGAGACTGACTTGCGACTCAGAACCTTGTGACTTGGTTACAACCATGATAGAAACCCATCACTTGTGTGCAAGTCTGATAAAAATTTGCTCATTTGAAACGGAGTTACCCGGCAAGTAGACCACAAAATAGGAAATCTTTTCAACTAACCTGTCTGGCCACTTGAAGGCCTACTTCCACCCAGTCAAGCTTGGTCGATTGGAAGAACTTGGTAGCCTTGAACGAGCGGAACAAATATCTACGGCAACCACAACAACGAGTCAAAATTTAGGAAAAACAGAAGACATTTTACAAGCTCACCGCTTTTTCTGCGCTTTCGGGGGTCTGTGTTTCAGAGCGTTGAGCACGTAGCATTTGAGCAGCTTTTGGTACGACACGCGCACCTTGACAGGTTGTCCGGCGGGACAATGTTCTCGGTACCTGAAAAAAGTTTCCGCATTAGCGATAGTTTTCCTACAATGTAATAAAATCAAGCGTGATCGCCTGCGTCACCCCACCAAATACAAGTTGTATGTGGGACAAGGCTACCTGCGTTCATGAAAACGACACTCCTGTGTATAGCACGGTTGTAATGACTCGAGTCATGATTTTTTGGCGACTCCACTCGACTGGAGTCATTTTTTCAAATCTGTTAAATGACTCGACTCGAGTCATTTTGTGTATAGACTCGACTTGTAGGCCTACTCGTGTCATTGTGCATTAGGGCTCTTCAAAAATGACTTTTTTTCTTAAATCGCACTGGCTACTTGATAAAATTGTTAGGTTACCTAATTTAAGCCTACACACAAAATTTGGTTCAATTCCAACCAGTGGAAGCGGAGTTATTGCCGTCGAAAAATTTTGATTTGAATAAAATAGTATTTACGGTGAGCAAAACTATAATAAATAAATAACTAAAGAATTGGTCACCGTAAATACTATTTTATTCACAATCCAAATTTTTCGACGGCAATAACTCCGCTTCCACTGGTTGGAATTGAACCAAATTTGGTGAGCATCGTTTCTATAGACAACCTAACACTTTCACGGCGTCAACAGAAAAGTTTCAAATTTTTTGTTATTTATTTTTGTATAATAGAAACTTTCTTCTCCTGTAGCAATGCGGCTACTGGTTTGAATTGAACCAAATTTAGTGTGTGTAGGCTTAAATTAGGTAACCTAACAATTTTATCAAGTAACCAGTGCGATTTAAGAAAAAAAGTCATTTTTGAAGAGCCCTATTGTGCATGACTCGGACCACCTCATATGACTCGAGACTAGGACGAGGACTTGGAAAATAGAGCCAGAAACTGTAAGAACTGAGGAAAATGATGATATTATGAATGCGAACCATTCTAAATCACTCGAACAGCGTTGAAAAAGTGGGTTGAAATGGATTGAACTCAAAATGGAACAGTGAACGCAACACTATGACTCGGACTCGACCCTCTACTCACTGACTTGGACTTGACTCGGTGATGAACTGAAAATGACTCGACCTGAATCGAGTCAAACTATAGAAGTGAGATTGACTTGTGACTCGGTTACAACCCCGGTGTATAACACTGATTGAGCTGCAATATTGCCGAGGGTCGCTATCATAGGCGCCGACTTTTATTTTTTTACGAGGTGGCGAAGTCTTATGACGATGACGTCATCGTCGCACGAAAACGCACTTTACTGCATGCCGCTGGTGTGCGTGCAGAGTTAAACCATTCGCGTGACGTTTTAATATCGGCCCTGCACTCATTAATATCGAACCATGCAATCGAGTTATTTAATGAAATCTTAAAACGGTACGATCATTTGAAGTGTATCTGCGACTTGCGTTACCAGTCCGTACGACGGAATCTGCAGTTGCATCAATATTATTCACGCGCAATGCCCCGCGTGAGTAACGAAATACACTACGCACTGACCTTGCAAGTAACACTCTCGAATGCTTCAAGCAGACAATCATGATGATTGCAAACGCGAAATCGCGCAGCCAATCAGCAATTGTCAATTGCGGTTTCTTGCTTCGCGTTGACCAACTCGCATCGCGGCAATTGTTTGATGATTAAAACATTATGCATTTCCCGATTTACGTTCGCGAAGCATTTCGGGAGTACATCGGTCAATTCGTAAATTCAATCTGCATGTCGATGGCCGCCAACGCATACTAATTGAATTACGTGTTGACGGCCGCACAAATTTCCTTCTAAGGGCGCGGGTTGGCCACCCCTGGGCTAGAATTAATTCCACTTCCGGACGCATGCCGCGATCTTACCAATAGAAAACCACTGTCTATCTAATGCCTAATAGTTTAATATTCGATAATGCTGTTCTCGATACGAGTACATCCAGCAATCAAGTTTATCGGAATGTAGAAGGTTCCCTGTTCAAACAATTCGAATCGGTTTTGAATATGACACCATATTTGAGTAACTTTCGTCGCGACAATTGTTTTCTCATAATATCGGTGTTTTCTCATTATATCAGTGTTTAAGCTGTATTGCTACATTTCCCGATTAATGTCACTGGCAAAGCCATGTTAGAGAAACAAATCTGCGCACAAATGAATCCCTCCAATTTCGCGCTCCGATTACCTATCACGAAGCTATAGCTAGCGATGATATCGTGCACTCCAGGCCGAAGCCGCCAATGTAGATGCGATTGCGCAGTTAAGCGATGATATAGTGTGAACTGGGCCTATTGCAGCTGCGATTGTTGAAGCCTGCGCCACCAGGCTTGATCGAGACGCGGTAAATCAGGCTAGCGACATTGCCACGCGCACGGGAATGAATGACCTAATTTCGCGACCATGTCAGCGGGATATCATCACAGATTCTTCTCGCTAATTGACAAGACGTTTCTGGCAAATCCGCTGCGCGGAACACTGATTACACCATTATTGAATTGCAACTGAATATTAGAGTTAACGATCATTTCAAAATGACGGGGTTTCGCGTTTCAAATAGGGATGTTCGACCCCCGAAACGCCCGTGGCTACGCGCCTGGCACACACGTGTATCGAAATCGAAGACATCTCTAACGAGGTCGCATCGATTCGCCTGATTACTAATTACTGGTCACAAATCACTTGGGCGTAAATTTGGTCACGAGGTGGCTGGGCCACCTCGTAGCCTCGGAAGTCGGCGCCTATGGTCGCTATGGCATATTGCTGATCACCAAATTGTGTAGCTGTCATTGTTGACTTTGTAGCCCCTCTAAGAGTACACATTCCTACACTTATAGTAGGGGTCACCAACACGCGACCCCTGATTTGAAATTTGGGAAGAACGCTCAGTAAAGCATGTTGAAATGCTGAAATTGATTTCAGTTCAAACATATTGCTGTTGTTGTTCAAGTAAGCTATATACTCCTGTGCCCAATATCACTATTCTTCACTAGCTTATACGGCTTCGGCAATGGTAATATCATTCCACAGAAGAAGAATGTGCCGATATGAATAGACATATTGCCTTGACGTGCAATGACCCACCACTGCCAAGACCGAGACGCTTAAAAACCATTTCGGGCTCCCAAAAGACCAAGCTTTACGTGGAGAAATTATGCGGCCGTCGACACTCAATTCGAATAGGATGAGTTGGCGGCCGTCAATATGCCAATTGTATTTAGGAATTGACTCCCTAATTAATGAGAGGTTTAAATTAGTCGCGTTTCAACGAGGGTTGGTTTTCGATTTTAAATATAGTAGTGTCCTTTGTAATCTCAGCCCAACAGTACAGATGCGAGCAACAGAGGAAAATGATGCGGCCCACAAAGAAATACCAATTTGTAATTGTGTTCTTCTCATCACAAAGAAAATTCGTTTCTGGTAGGCCTACGTTTGCGCGAATCCAATATCTCACCATGCTTTCACAAGCGGGACATCCACAGCTCTCCTCGTCCTAGAAGACCTCAAGTTGAAAGGCCTCGGCGCCCACAGCAGAGCGATCCCGTTAGCCGTGTTGTCCGTGTACAGAGGGCTCTCTTGCAGGAACGGCTGCACAAATTCCGGCAGCTCGAAAGCTTCCAGATCTTCCTCGCCCTCGATTTCCGACATCTTGATGTTGTGCCGATGCGAGATGGGGTTGATGAGGGGGTCAAAGTAGAACGCCGGGAGATCGGGGTCCTCGGTCTTGATGAAGACCACGTTCGGGGTGTGGTACCTGAAACAGGAGCAAGGATTGATGATGCTATACCGCTCTTTGAATATGAACGGAAGTGCTCCGAAAAACCATTCCTGACCAATTGAGTAGGCCTAAGCAGCACACGTAATCCGAGAATTAAAACTTTTTCATATAATGTGATTCAACTCACCAAGCCAGATGCACAAACTTAGGCAGGTTATTGTAAAGGTACGGGAAAGCGATCTTGTACTCGGTTCGAATCTGCTGACGGATGATGATCTTGTTAATGTCGTTGAATTCGTTCCAATCCTCATCTCTGTAAAGTAATTGCGTCAAAGTTCCTGCGTATCAATGATATGAATCCCAACTATCTAGAAAAGTGTGATCCCAACCTGGGGGCCATGGATTTTTTTCTACTATCTCTACTACAATAAAAATAAACTAAAAGTAAACTAAAAATGAATACTAGTACAGCGATAAGTCATTTCCTGAGTTAACTTTCTGTCTTCCAACACCAAACCAACAATAAATACGTTGTCAGAGCAAAAACAATCTCAGCTATCACAATAACTGAATATGTAATGACTATCATGTTTATTAATTTTATTGTATTGCTGTTTACTGTATAAACCAGCTTGTCAACTATGAATTTCTAGTGGACGTATGAACTCGAATTTTCAAGGTAAATTGAAAACATAACTGGTTCATGTCCAAATTATATGGTCAAACTCAAAATTTCTGAAAATGGACACAGCACAGTTTGGTTTTCCAGCGACGATATAAATGAATACTATATTGATATTGAAAGAAACCCAAATATTTCCGGCTGACACTCGTCAGCATAATTTTTCCGATAGGCTGAAAAATATAGGGGAGGGGCGATAGAATTTTCAAAATTCTCAACGGACCACGTTGTAAAAAAGTTGGGAATCATCAATCTAAAAGCTAGAAACGCTGTCACAAACAGAAAACACAAACAGATCTAATTCATACTCACTGCATGGTCGAATCTCTGACCAGAGGCTCAAACTTCGGTCCTCCGGGAATGGCCTGATTCAGAGCTTTCGAGGTGAAAAAGGCCTTCAGGTCGAAGAGGTAAAAATAGTTGTCGTCGACAAGGTCCGTGAGAAGCTGGTTAGCCAAACGATACAACGTGGACACGATCGGCAGGGACAGGTGCCATTTTCTGTAAGACGTCCCGTTCACATATCTGAAAAACAAAGGCGGCTATCGTTCGAATACATTTTGTATCAATTTTTGAGCAGAAATGGATTACAGCTACGACCTGATACATAATGAAACTCAAAATTAGACTTGGACAGCGCGCTAATTCTATTCTAATTGATTTGTGTAATGTTTTATGCTATCGTTTCAAATCTAATCGAATGTCTGGTTTTCCTGAAAATGCTACAGCAGAACTGTATAGTGCGAAACAAGCCAAGCTTGCTGTACAGTAGGGCTGTTCAAAAATGACCTTTTTTCCTGAATCTTGCTGGCTACGTGATTTAATCGTTATGTTGCCTTGAAAAACGACGCACACGAAATTTGAATTCATTCCAACCAATATTCGCGGATTTTGTACAGTTTGAAAATTTTGAATTTGCCCGAAAATGCAAAAAAATTTTTTTTCAAATTTTCCTGCCAACCCCATCTTCAAAAAACTATGCAAAACAAATATGACTCAATTCCAAGCTGTAGAAGCGGAATTATTCAAGTTTTTCGATGATAATTCTGAGATGATCCACCGATCAAGGATAATCCCAGAATTGTGAAAGAAAAACTGAAATAACTCCACTTCTACGGCTTGGAATTGAGTCAAACTTGTTTTGCATCGTTTTTGAAGACAGCGCAACAATTTCATGGGGTTGGCAGTGAAATTTGAAAAAAAAAATTTTTTTGCATTTTTTGGCAAATTTAAAATTTTCAAACTGTACGAAATCCGCGAATATTGGTTGAAAATTCAAATTTGGTGTGCGTCGTTTTTTAAGGCAACCTAACGATTCAATCACATAGCCAACAAGATTCAGGTAAAAAGGTTATTTTTGAACAGCCCTACTGTACCGACATTTGATATTCTCGTGATGATGAGAAAGAAACTCTGATTTGATATGAACTAAAGTTCATTTTTGCTGCATTTGTTTCTGATTCTGAAATAAATTTAATTTCAAAGTTTTCGCGAATTCAATGATTGTAATACCTATCATTGTAATCTAATTTGGAAAAGCTGAAAATTTTGTAAATGTCCAGTTATGCTCAATACCCTTACTTTGAATTATCCTGTAGCGGTTTATTGTCATAAAACCATTCCAAGACCGCGGAATCTTCCTCCGGGTCCAGATCCAACTGAACGGACTCGAGAGGTTCCACGTCCAGTACGTTGTCGGCATAATCCAAAGGAGGCTCCTCGTCGTCAAAAGGAGGAAACCTCATCCTTTTGAAGTGCCGACGATCGCGCTTCTCGCGACGCATCATAATCCACATTGTTCTGAAACAGAGCAACAAATAATGTCTCCGACAAACCGAGCCAATCAAAGACTAGAGCCAGATACATTATGCGATAATATCGAGTCGATTTCCAGGGTTGACTCAAAATGAGTCGCAATTTTTAGTTGACTCAACTTGACTCGATTCATTTTCTTATGTACTGGTCAGGGTTGTAATGACTCTCGTGATGACTCAGCTCGAGAGAGACTCAGAGACGCAATATGTCTTTGACTCGAGTCAGGGTTGTAAACTTGTAATGACTCGACTCGAGTAGAAATTTTTCATTTGACTCGAGTCATTTTCTTAAAAATGGAAAATGACTCGACCTTGTACTCGAGTAATTGCTCATGACTGGACCGGGTCATAAGACTCGACACATTCTATTCGACTTATTCAAGACTCGTATATCAGGCCTAGAAACTGTCTTCATCTGTTTGAATAAACATGTTCAGAGTGAGAAAAATGAATATATATGTAGCCTAAAATCGTAGCAACTGAGCAATTGGTGTATGTAGGCAAAACCTACTTGAGTACTTTGAGTAGTAATACGTAAAGTAGACATACTATTCCTGAACACCTGTGCTTGAAGGTTTCCAGATGCAGCCTTTCTAGTTTATTTCATGTCGAAGCACAGCGATGGCCGCACGCCGTAATGATGATCAAATAAATGATCCGAAGTTTTGGAAATGTGCCTTAATCGTGACGCCATATTTTTTCAATATTGGCTGACAATATCGGGTTTTATCGGTATCAATTCTAAAAATCGATTTGGGTCGGGCTCTATAGAAGACCATTCAACTTACCCCCACTGCGCGATGTAGGCCGGCTCTATCACCCACGGTATCTCGTTAACGAACGTGATGGCTCCCGTGATATGGTAGATGACAGACACGTCACGGATCTGCTCCCAAGGCATTGGCATGTTCTCCAGCAGTTTCAGCACGGCGTGCGGCATGTATTTCAGAGCTCTGTCAAACAAATAATGCAGCAGCCGATTATTATTATGATTTCAACGTTCAAGTAATGAAAAATCTCGCTAAAAAACCACTATCAGAGCCAGTGGGTTATAAACCCTGAGCAGTGGTTCTCAACCTTCTCAGCTTGGGGAAAATAAAATTTCAAAAACTTTGTTGTTCAATTCTCTCCTAATCGCTGACGATTACCCCTGACGAGTGTCGGCCAGGAATTTTCAGGTTCACTTCAACATCAATATAACTCGTCACGGGTAATAGTCTGCAAGAGCATTGCATATCAACAGTCATGTGGTTTGAAAAGTATTTTTAGCTTGAGATAATGCTTGATGTTTCATTTTGCTCTAATTAATGGACAACCAAATAGTATCATTTTTCAATTGAGAATTAAAAATGTGGTCGGCACGGACTGGCGATGGAGAACCGCTGATATGAAGGCCACAAGGTAAGGACAAGACATTTTTCCTGCATCATACCCGAGATAGACTCTTTTGTCGTGCCTGAATTTCCTGTTGGTCATGTCACCGTGGTCCTTCACAATTTTCCTCACGTGCTCAGGAGGCATGTCTTCCTTCTGAGCGTCGACAAAACCAAACTTTCTCTTTTCGGAGTAACGTTTGGACTGCAGCTGCTGCCACTTGCGAGCTTTTTCCTGTAAGCACAAATCAGAAAGGCGTCTGACACAGATTATGATCAGAAATGTCAGGTCCAGTGTAGACTTTGTCCACAACAGCATGAGCATCAACTGCGTATATTACCAATGCGAGGCAATCAAATCAGGGTGTGAAAAGTGAGTTGAAGCTGAACTCAATAATAAACAGCGAACCCTATGACTTGAATTCGGATTAGAGTCCACATACATGTACTGTGACTCGGACTTGACTCGGTGTTGAATTCAAAGCGACTCGACTCGAGTCAAAACTTAAAAAGCACGATTGACTTGTGACTTGGAGCCTTGCGACTCGGTTACAACCCTGGAAAGTATACACCAGACCAGATTCATCATTGCTTTTATTTACCTGCAATTTTTCTTCAGACAAACCACCCATAGGGGGTGGAGCGGTAGGGACTTGTTGGGGCATCCCGGGGGGCCGCATTCCCATCGGAGGGCCCATCATCTGCATGCCCCCCTGCATCATCCCGTAGTGGTAAGGATGTGCCATCTTTCGAGAGGTCTGTTAGTCTGCGGTAATATTTACATTAATTCATAAGTGGTAATTCTGTAAAAAAGGTGACATGTGACTTGTTAAAAGATATTGACTCATTGAGTGACAAGACAACTTGCATGATACGGTATTCTTCTAAGTGAATATGACAATATTATATAGAATGTCAACAACTTCTAATATAATATAGATAGCACTGTCGACGGGAGCCGTCAATAATACACATAATTCATTTCAACAGTGGATGAAAATCAAGAAAATATATAGAATCACTGTATCATAGATCTCATGTAAGTTCAGTTCATATCAAGTCACAGTTCATTCCCAATTTCCCATAAGTAAGAACGAGAATGGAAAATGTCTGTACACCAAAGCTTGGTTTGTTTCGCACAGTTTTCCTGCAGAATTTCCAGGAAACCATTTTAGAAATTAAATTATATTAGATTATTATAGCTAACGTTCGCCACGCGTCTCCGACACCAATGCAATTTCGTACGCTGCTACATTTGAACCGTGATTCAAGAGACATAATTACTATATTGAATCAGTGAGTTTGCCGCGTAGCGTATACATATGCATATCCATGCCTACAGCCCGTGTGACGCTAGTATCTGACCGGGACAGCTACGCAATTGAGTATACACTATACAGTTTCATGGATGTATAGTCCCTTTACAAACAACTCAACCCAAAAAATTGAAAGCGGCTGTCAAAATACGCCAGGCGGCTCCACGCGCGAACGATACACGAACGTCTCAGAATAATGGAATGAGTGTGTTCATGCGTATCGTTGTGACCAGTTTTTGAAAATTGTATCAGCACCACTATCAATCAGGTTTATTAATATAATCACTCTATCACTATTTTCATCTCTACAAGATACCGAAACCGCTTAAAAGTTATCTCATTTTACTACCGCAACGTAGTATAGCAGCATAGTGTCCTATGATGTGGACACAAGCAAATCTCACGGCTCAGGTCTACGTCACACTTTCCATTTGGTCAAGGCAATTTGACGGTAATTTTTGACCGGCTAGCCGAGAGAGTGAGAGTCTTTATTTTCACACAACCAAAATACATAAAAAAAAAACAGACGGCAATGTAGAAATATGCATGCACATTGCACAGTATTCGGTATCAGATAGGAATGATCGATACGACCGTTAAGGTTGCAATGGTGGCAACCTTGTCCTCTTCTCACCTGGTAACCTGTGGTGTACCCCAGTCCCCAAGGCTCAGTACTTGAACCGGTCCTCTTCACGTTATATGTCAACGACATCTTTGAAACCTCCTCATTGAACCCCACACTGTTCGCTGATGATATTCACCTCCTCTCTTCTGCATCTTCGACGGCAGAGCTCATGCCCTGACTGGTGACCAAATGCCCAAAGTGCACGAGTGGACGGCCCAAAATAACCTTCGCATAAACGCCTCGAAATCTCAATTGCTGACAGTAAATTCAAAAAATAACCTAACCGTTAACATCGCTGGTCAGCCCGTTTCCAATACAGATAATGCCAAATATATCGGGGTTTTATTGGACTCGGACATGTCCTGGAAGAGTCATATTCCGTCCCTAGACACTAAATTATCACCGACGTGCGGCCTGTTCTACAACCTTGGACGCTTCCTGCCAGCCTGGGTTCTTCTGATACTCTTTAAATCCTTGATCCAATCGAAGTTACAATATGGCATCCTGTGTTGGGGGGCTGCCAATAAAATTGCACTCGAGCCACTGCAAAAAACTACAACATAAGGTACTCCGTATCGTAGCTAGAGCCCCTGACAGCGGCCTGGTTGTCCAATGTCCATCCGACAAGTCGCTGCTGAAGAGATTCGGTGTCCTAAACATAGAAGATATCATTATCATCATTGGTTTATTAGCAATTTTATCAGTTCAACAGCAACACACCACAAAAAATTCGATGCAATGAAAAGACAGGAAGATGTCGAAGCGACTTATTGGAGTAGTCTATGGAATATGCGGAAACTAGAAATCGACAAGTTTATATATCAGTTCCACTGCGGTCGTTGCCCCGAATATTTCAATGACTTTTTTACCTCGGAATCAAAAGCGCACAAGTACAACACACGCGTGCGAGCGTCCAAATATCATATGATCGACCGAAAAGATCATCGCTCCATCAAATATGCCGGACCTGATGTGTGGAACAGTATCCCACCGGCCATCCGACAGTCGACGAGCATGTCCGGCTCCACATTCAAGTCGAAATTAAGACAAGCAATTACTAAAGGAATATTAGTCCATCCTCAAGATTACCGGACCACGACTGAACATTGACCAATTGATCTCGCCTTCCATGACATGCCACCCCATTTTTGTCGCTTACTTTTTCTATACTATCTTCTTTACTTTTCATTCAGTGTGCATGCCTCCTCTTTACATCGCCTACGCCTAGGTGGGTGTCTGATTCCATAGACTACTCCAAGTCGCTTCGACACCTTTCCTATCTTTTCATTGTATCGCATTTTGTGGTGTATTCAACTGATAAAATTGCTAATAAACCAATGATGATGATGAGGTCAACTAGTCTGATCACAGTAACCCGCATCAAACACTTGACTCTATACAGTCTGGCTGTGAAAAATGTTAGTTTATAAAGGAAAATAGAAAAGAAAAAGTAAACAATGGTATACCATATATATATATTATATATACCATGCTATAGCAAATGAACAATCAATGAACCAATGTCTGGGCAAGGTAGGACGACAGTGTTACTGTAACGACAAGAGGTCATCAATGATCAAGTAGGTGTTATTTGAATCTATTATAAGGTCCTGAGTATAGTCGATAGATCTCTAAGTTAGATTGCTATTGGGTGGGGGGAAAGTAGATATTTCCCTTTGATGAGGATCTCGTGTAATGGGAATAGACATTTTTAGCAGGCATGAAAAAGTCATCAAACACATGAGGCAAACTATTGGAAAAATATTTGTGTATAACTTTTGATACTACGAAGCGATATAGTTCATCAACTCGCAAAATTCGGTGTTTACGGTAGTAGTGCGATAGTTTGGTACGGAAAGACGTCAACGAAGAACAACTACCATATGATCAGAACGGAATACAAGAAAACGCATTGCTCTATCAAGCATGCCGGACCCAAATTGTGGAACAGCATCTCGCCGGCTATCCGAAAGTCGTCGAGCATGTCCGCATTCAAGTCGAAATACAAGCAATTTGTTCTTAATGAATACTAGCCAGCCTTCAGGATTACCGGACCTCGGCCTAACCCTCCGCCACATCGTTTTGTCGCTTGCGTCTTATATTCTCTGCATTACTTTTCAATCAGTGTGCAACTGTGCATGCCTCTTCATCACTTCGCCTAGACCTAAGTGGATGTCTGATCTTAAAGGCGCTACTACAAGTTGTTTCGACACCTTCCTATCTTTTCATTGTATCCCAGTCTTGTGATGTTTTGAAATGATGAAAATATTAATAAAACTGATTGATTGAGGCAGAGGCTAATGCCAGTTTACGAGACCGCAACTGCGAGCGCAACTGGTCGTTCGGTATCCTCCTATCTGTTCATTGTGTCTTATCGCATTCCACATTGTGTGTGTCTTGTTCGGATCAAAATATAATCGGACGATTATTATTATTGACGTTGGGCATCGTTGCAACGAAAATGGTACTTATTCATGCGATTCCTTTCAAATCAAAACGCAAATTCAAATACGTACGTAAAAACGACATGCCAAGCGACACTACAGATACAAAAATCAAAGACTACCTAGTTACTACGACATATCAAAACTCATGCTGATGCAATATCATGAAAGTGAGGCTGATTGCTGCTATATCTATATATTTATATAAATATGGTCACAGTATTAATTTGGTTGCGAGAACTCAAGAAGTAATCTCCGATGCAACAGGTAATCTTTGCGACGTTTTAAACGCCAGAAGAGGATCTTTGCAGCACGGTTCCACGAACTGGAATAAAATGGATAGAGGTTCCAGGATGAAAATGAAGACACACCTCTCAGACAGCAATGGCAGCAGACTAACATCGGGATTTTAGACAAAACAGTTCAGGTGACTTGGTCCATGTAGTATCTTGCACTGATATCCAGTGTACAGATAATACTGGGCAAAATACAAATACTTTAATGGGTAAAATCAGACGAGGTCCCTAACAAAGTCCTATTTTCTCAGAGTAATGGTACGTCTACTTGCTCTGCTCACTCAGATGGTGACGTTGTTTAAATATCCCTCTCCACTGCATATTTGTAAAAAAAATTGTAGTGCTTCTATAGATGTGCAATTGTGCACTTGATTGCTTTTATGAGGATGATAGCCACAACAACTCGGCAATGTAGCACCAGATCCACAATGACAGGATGATTCCACAAACGAAGTATGTATTGCGCTCTACCCTTACTATTTATCCTTGCTACTTCAAGTAGTTTTGACATGTCTTGAGAACGGTAGGTCTTATTCGTAATCGCGTCTAGAAATGCAAGGCATTACTGCACAAAACCAACGTCTAGATGACCTTACTCAAGGTCGTATCGTATCTCTGTCATCAAAGCATCTTGATGGTTCAGGCGAAAATATTATCTCTCTCTCCTTAATGACCATCTCAGTCTACATTATTATATTGACCAAGTCTACCTTCATTTCGACAATACTGTCATCCCGCTCCAAGGCGTCCGCTTCATATCGTTGAAACGGAATTATTTGCTTCCGAAGTCTTGTAACCCTAAAATGGTATCACACAATTTTGTAAATCACGCGTGCAAGATCAAATAAGCCTGTTACTGCTCACAGTTGCAAGGAACACTTTTTTAGTAAAATAAACACAGTGTGCAGATATCAGGTCAGTATCTCGAGATTGTGGTGATAATTTCAAATAGCACCAGGGTTGTAACCAAGTCACAAGGTTCCGAGTCACAAGTCAATATCACTATTACAGTTTTGACTCGAGTCAAGTCGAGTCATTTTCAATTCACCACCGAGTCAAGTCCGAGTCCGAGTCGAGTTCGAGTCATGGTGATTTGACTCGAGTCCGAGTCCAAGTCATTATGTTCACTGTTCACTTTTCAGACTAGGCCGGTACAACCCCCTTTTTTCAACTCTACTCGACTGATATAGAATGACTCGAATTAGTAATATAGTAATTTTCCTCCGTCTCAACAGATTATAGCCCTATTTTCCAGGTATCAGGACTGATAGACGAAATACCAATAATGTGGTAACCTACTATTCTTCGAAATTTCAATGAAATGTCTGTCTTGGGCGTCCTAGTCTCGAGTCAATGACTTGGTTCAAGTCATGCACAATACAAAAGTTGACTCGAGTCAAGTCAAGTCGAGTCATTTTACGCATTTGAGAAAATGACTCGAGTCAAGTCGAGTCACCGAAAAATCGCGACTCGAGTCGAGTCATGACTCGAGTCATTACAACCCTGAATAGCACGCATATAGGATATAGCAACCAACTTATTGGGCTGTCGAGATACAGACTGAAACAAACATTCTGTTTTCTAATTTTAAATAGACTTTGGACAGACAGGCTTTTATAAGCATTGTGACCACTTATGATATCATTAGATATTCTGGCATTAAATGTATAAAGCAATATTACAATTATCCCACCTGGATCGTTGTTTCGAATATCTAGCAAAGAGAACAAGTCCTCCGATGACAAATATAATGATCACCGGTAGGAATACATAAAGGACAACGATATGGGACGGTCCACTTTGTATCGAAGGAACATTCGAATTATTTCCACCAAATTCGAAAGATGTCGTGTTCAGGTTGTTGTTGTTGTTGTTGTAAGGAGTGCTTGACATATGTCGATCAGATACATCTGCAATTGTGAAAGGCACCTGTTGTGCATATTATTGTAGATATACCAGTGACGAAACGATTTCAAACTTGAGAACACTGAGTATATAGACAGACACATCACATGCAACCAATAGTAATCTTTGACATGATATACAATTCCATACCATAAGTTTATAACTAGCCACTGCAAACAGATCTCGTCTTTGGAGTGTGTTATATCATCGTATTAATAGTGATGTATTTTGCTGAGCCTGTATAAATGACCGATTCTGTATAGATTGATAAGGTGCACTCCTCACTTATCTGCAGAAGGAACAACATAATATGTGGTACAATTGGTGGAAAACATATTCGCGTGACCAAGTGTATCGTCAGAATCTAGCTGAATGTATTGCTTGGGTTTTTGAAGTGAAAATATACAATTGAATGGTATATTCATATTGAACTGAACCCGACTAAAAAATTATCATTTTGTGTTGTCGGGAGAGGCCATTCCGACTTTTATCTGGGTGCCTTGGAGCGGACTTTTACCAAAATATGCCAATCTAATTTGTGCTTACAGGAATTTGTGTACCATCTAAAAATAGTACATTGAGCGTAAGTGCTCATTTCGCTCCGATTATTCGAAATTTCATGTTGGTGACATCATATTTTGTGATATGATTGTTGTTATATACAAGGTTCTTTCCAATTCTCTACTAGTTGCTGACGATTACCCTTGACAAGTGTCAGCCGATAATATTTGGGTTCATTTCAATATGAATCTACTATACAATTTTATGTATAATAAAGTTCTGTACCTGAAACTCCGTACAGAAATATATATATTGGAATTAGGACATATTGAAGCAGGCACCAGGTAAGACATCTTGAGGCATATGTGAGGAATATCATGTACACACAAGATCAGACAAACAAGGTTGGTTTCATTCATTGATAGTGTTTATGGTATTGCACTGACGCCTCGCCTCGTACACTATTACGATACCGTATCACTAGTTAAAACTATTCTATTTCTATTGATGACAATTCATACTCGTGATTCCAAACCAATGGCGTATAGCTTTTCCAATTTCTATGAAGTATGAACCTGCTGCTGTCAGATGTGAGTGAGGTTTTAGTGGAAAAGCATATTCAGTTTTGTGATTCAAGTAACTTCTGCGAAAATATCAGTTCTAATTTACATGTCACGAAGATCCAAAATACACTATGTTTGTAGGCCATATTGCCGACCATTCAAAGCTCGCAAAACATTAAAAATGTTTAGAAATATAAGCCAACTACCCAAAGACATGATACAACACACCGAGTCACTGACACAGCGTTCATGCGATACCACAAATTTACCGGGAAAAACATCTGTGGTAGTCGAAATATTGGCAAAGTTGGTCATTGCTGCAATATTTTCAATAATTTCATTAAAACAGAATAAGTTGAATTATTTATGTTAAGTACGATAAAATTATTAATTACGTTAATGCATTTCTATAATGATGTCGGATGGTTAGCACAATACAATAATCATCGGCATTTGTTCAACGTCTAGAAAATAATGTTGAAACAATTAGCAATGACGTTTGAAAGACATAAGACAAAGTCAGTGCCCCTCAACCGAGTCTCATGAGAAGCACTGTTAGTGTGAAATAGCGCCATGCAGAACACCTCCACATGTGGTGCGCGTATCGGAACCAACAGCAATTACAGCATCAGGAATAAAAAAAACTTCAAAACAAAAATGGCGAAAGCCGAAAGTAAGACTTCCAAAGTCACTGGCAGTATCATGGTAATGGTATGCACATCAGGAAATAGGTCAAATTAGTAAAATAACAACAAAATGTCTTCTAAGAAAAAATCGGCATCTTATATAGCCGAAAAATCATTGGCAGTTCTGGCTTCTATAGGAAGGTGTGGGTGTGAGCCTAACATGTAATTTTTTTTATCGTTTGACTGATTTACTCTGTTTATAGTGAAGCAGGAAGTATGGAGCCAGATAAACTTTGGATTGATTAACGAACCGCACCGCGCCAACTTCCGAGGAGGGTTGGTGCTCTTACTTTTCAAATAGGCATGGATTTACTTTTCAAATAGAGAGAGAGAGAGAGAGAGAGTCTTTATTTTCATCGAACCAAAATACATAACAAACGGCAGTGATGGTGGTACAGAAAATATGCGTGCACAGTATTCGGTATTAGATAGGAATGATCGATAAGACCGTGAAGGTCATCTAGTCTGATCACACCAGCATCAAACAGGTACACTTGACTCAGAACAGTCTGGCTGTAAAAAATAGGCAAGGATTTACTTTGCAACTGGGCAAGAAGTTTTCAAATGGGCAAGAATTGATTTCACTTCTCAAATGGCCAAGAACGGTCAAAACTCACGACAGGGTGGGGTCATCAGCCCCCCACTTGGGCAATACCCAATCGCAACTGCCACGTAAATATATCCTTACACAAGACTGGATTAACATGGTACCGTATCTGATATAGGAATTTACTCAATCACATTTTATATCCTTCAAATCATCCACCTCCAGAATTCCTGGTCCTGGCTTTATTGTGACAAAATGGTAACGACGTATCACTATCAAGGATAGTAAGATTAAGAATTTATATATTTCTCGCTTTTTGCACTAATATCAATAATAACGCTGAGTGACGTAATGACGCTGGATTGAGCAAACTCGCTCGCCACGGCCCAATGAGTTTATTTCAATAATTAAATTTTCACTTTTCCTGTATTACTTATTTTCTCTTGCCTAACCTGATGCCTTGTTCCTTCCAAATTTAACCAAATTATCGAATAACTAATATTGCAATAATTTAAATTCAGGAGCATAGATGTAGCTCCAGTAGGCCGAGGGGGATGCCAGATTGATAGACTGCACTTAGTCGTTATTTCATCCTCTTATCCGTTAATAATTAGATCGCATTTTCCCTTGTTGATTGCATTGAACATTGCGTGTTTCAAGCGGATAAAAATACTGCAAATCTATAAATATATAATAATATATGGTCGTTGAGCTCGTAATTGCCGTTAGCGCCGTCCACATTCTTTGGTACGGCGTTGTTTCGAAATC
Organism: Botryllus schlosseri; assembly: GCF_051294905.1. NCBI lineage: Eukaryota > Metazoa > Chordata > Ascidiacea > Stolidobranchia > Styelidae > Botryllus > Botryllus schlosseri. The sequence goes on along the minus strand of NC_137239.1, from coordinate 29,049,294 downwards.
CTCAGTGCAAACAGCTTCCGCAGCAATGCCGCAGATGGAATTCCCATTCGTCGATGCGGCAACCAGGCTCGCTGTTTCGTATATTTGTAATCTAGTCCATTCTTGGCATTTTCTTGGTCGATTTCGCTCCTGTCAGGCGTCAATTCTGAATATGTGCGACTTTTAGGGGAATTAATTCTCTCAATTTTGAATTTATTGTAGTCCATAGACCAGTTTAAACCATGGTTCTTAAATTTTATTACGATATATTGTCGCAGCCCTGCAGGGCGGTCTACATTCTTCTGAAAGCAGCCGCCATTCCATTTGAAAGTCATGTAGTAGCAATACGAAAAGGTAAATTTTGAGAATTTTTAAAAATTCGATTCAAATATTGCCCAGATTTTGATAACTGCTGGGTTCTTTACCTCTGAATCAAAAGTGCACAAGTACAACACACGCGCGTCCACGTCGTCCAAATATCATATGATCGACCGAAAAGATCATCGCTCCATCAAATATGCCGGACCTGATGTGTGGAACAGTATCCCGCCGGCAATCCGACAGTCGACGAGCATGTCCACATTCAAGTCGAAATACAAGCAATTACTACTAAATAAATACAGTCCATCCTCAAGATTACCGGACCGCGACTGACCTATCGATCTCGCTTCCCATGACATGCCGCCCTATTTCTTGTCGCTTTCTTTTTCTATACTGTATTCTTTACTTTCATTCAGTGTGCATGCCTCCTCTTTACTACGCCTAGGCCAAGGTGGGTGTCCGATTCCATTGACAAATCCAAGTCGCTTCGACATCTTCCTGTCTATTCATTGTATCGCATTTTTTGTGGTGTATTGAACTGATAAAATTGCTAATAAACCAATGATGATGAATGATGATAGTGGGATTGCTGCATCTTAATGAATACAGAGATTTACAAATTGAGAATAGTAATGTCCGAACACCAGCTGCAACCAGCTTGAAATAATATATTCATTGCAAAAAGTCACAAATACAATATTTATATTTAAAAAGCTTGAACCAATGCTTGAATATCATGCATTATTTTTTCTTCTCAAATTTTATTTTTGAGCACCAAACCTTGATAATAATCGCTCATAGAGAGAGTCTTTATTTTCATCCAACCAAAATACATAACACACGGCAGTGATGGTGGTACAGAAAATATGCTTGCACAGTATTCGGTATTAGATAGGAATGATCGATAAGACCGTGAAGGTCATCTAGTCTGATCACACCAGCATCAAACAGGTACACAGTTAGTCCCGTCCGTTTGGTAAACCGTCTTTCTATTAAAAAAGTGGTTTCCAAAGTATTGATTGTAAATTTGGCAAATATATGATATCAGTTGCAGGTGGTACCATGTCATAGTCTACACCTGTTGGGTTTTCACCTTCACCCGTAATTCTTCCATACAATTTCATAAAAATGCCAGTCAGATATTCATTGATTTCATCATTTTACCCATCCTGTGGCACATGACGATCAATTGCCACACCTGACGAGGTAGCACTTCAATTTCAGGAGAACATCAAAGTCCCGAGTTCCTCAAGATCAATCCTCTGGGAAAAGTACCGGTAATCAACGATAATGGATTCTGCCTGACTGAAAGGTGAATTATCCTAAATTTCTGTTGTATTTATCTCAGAAAATAGACTTGCAAGATTTTGGTGTTCTTGTAACTTTCACATTATTTATTTCATACCTTGCTACCGGTGAATAGAGCATGCATAGTATCAATAATCAATTGTATATTTTCAGCGTCGCCATTTTGAAATATTTGTCCGACAAATATGCACCGAATGACTCCCTCTATCCGAAGAATCTCGAAATGAGGGCAAAAGTTGATGAATATTGTGCCTGGTACCATTTGAATACAAGGTAATTACAGATTTGTGATTAGTTGTTATCCTTAGATTGTCATTAACATCTCTCTGCAAATTTGCTTGTGATAGCCAGATTTCAAAGTAGAAAAGAATTAGAATAATACCTACGCAATTACTTTCGAATTAGATTAGAATTACTGAATTTGCAAAAAATTGGAAATCGAATTCAATTCCAAATTAGAAAAAAGTACAAAAATATCACTTCATATCAAATCAGGTTCCTTCTCATAAACGTGAGAATGAAAAATGTCTGTACACCAAGCTTGGCTCGTTTTGCACTATAGTTCTGTAGAATTTCAAGAAAACCAGAAATTAGATTAGAATTTCTCTGATTAGTCTAATTGGGCCTAGCCAACTAAAATTATCTAGGTGTCCAAGTCTGCTCATAGCATCTGCATGTATTCTACGGTACATATTGAAATTGTTCAGGACGAGGTGTGCAAAAGTATTTTTCATGGACGTCGTGATGTCTCGTCCTCGAGAGGAGATTGAAAAGCTCGAAAGCGAAATGCAAACCATGTTGGATGACTTTGAGGCGATGTTCTTGAAGGATAAACAATTTATAGTTGGTGAGTTTCCGATGTGTTGAATGCATGTACCAAAATATGCCTTCTCTGACTGTAATATATGCTGTCAAAGCCATGACTTGCCCCTTAGGCAATATGCCCATTGCCGAAGACATTTCAGCTAGTGAGGAATAGTTATGTTGAACGCAAGCAGGCTTATTCTGAAACAAAAACAGGAATATTTTGGAACCGAAATCAATTTCAACATTTGAAAATGCTTTATTCTGCGTTCTGCCGACATATCGAATTAGATCGCCCGTGTTGATAACTCCTGCTGTGGAATAAGGAGATATTTCCTGGTTTAGTCAGGATTGTTGTAGAAATTGAAGCTACTCAATTAGAATAGTTGATAATATTGTTAAATTGTCCACACTGACAAAATAGTTACGGTAATCTGGATATACCGAAATTCACTTTTATATTTAGGCGACAAAGTAACGATCGCTGATATTCTGGCGGTTTGCGAAATATTGCAAGTATCGGCGACTGGCCGAGACCTGTTTGCTGGCCGCGCTGCATTACAGTCTTGGATGGAACGGGTTCGATCTGCCTCTCACCCGCACTTTGACGACGCTCACACGGTTCTCAACCGGTTGATAAAGAAACGCAAAACCCACAAACTATAAATTTGTGTTTGGCCATGGATTAGATTTAACATTAACTACGTTGATTATTAGTTCTGCACATTATATACGTGCATTAAAATATTCTTCATAATGTTTCTAAAGATTTGCTAAATTTTGTTCGATAGCGAATTAGATAATCATGTTGATTATACCATTTCTGAAAATTTGATGCCTACGCTGAAGTTTTCATGGTGATTTTTCTGAAGATTTGCTGAGGTTTTTCGTTTCGCGATATTTCGCTCAACTTTGATGAGATGTAAATTTTGTGAGATACCTAGCTGTGTTCTCATTCGTCCACATTTGATGCGAATGATTTTTTCAAGGATTTTCCGAGATTTTTGTAATAATTTGCTCAGATTTGAAGAGAAGTATATTCGTGTTTACGTGATATCTAGCAGTGTTCTCATAAATGATCTGCTTTATTCAAACTCCTAATTTTACGATTGTTGTAATTTATTGTCAATTTCCTGCATCCGAGATCTTATTTATGCAAAACGATTACTATCATTTCAGAATAAAGCCTATAAAAATACTTGCTATGCCTTTAAAGTTTTATTACGATCTCAAGTCGCAGCCATGTCGGGCGTTGTATATATTTTTCAAGATGGAGGCGATTCCATTTGAAGCCGTCTTGATGAATTTGGGAGTAGGTGAGTTTCAGTATTTTCCCATCGCCCCATCAGTTAGTAAACGCTTCTTTGTAGGTGATCAACAAGACGAGGAATTCCTGAAGATTAATCCGCTTGGAAAAGTTCCTGTGATTATTGATGACGGTTTCATATTAACGGAGAGGTTCAATGTCTATTATGGTTGTTCAAAACAACTTTTTTTCAAATTTCACTGACTATTTGATAAAACTGTTGGACTGGCTAGAAAAACATTGCACACAAAATTTGACTCAATTCGAACGTTTAGAAGCGAAACTATTAGTTTTAAAATCATAAATTTTCGATTCAAAGAAAACAGAAGTCACGGTAACAAATCTTTTAATGATTAATTATTGTGCTACTCACCGAAAATACGATCATTTCAAACCAAAATTTTGAACACCGATAACTTAACTGTTACAGTTTGGAATTGAGCCAAATTTTCTATGCATCCTTTCTAGACAACTTGACAAATTAATGGGGTAGCCAGTAAAATTTTTCCAAAAAAAAATCATTTTGAAAATGAATTATTAATTTTCCAACTGTATTAGCTTCACTTCTGCAGGTTGGAATTGAACCAGATTTGATGTGCGTTTTTTTAGCCAAATTTTTTTTATCAAATAGCTATTAAAATTTGAAAACAATGCCTTTGAAAATACTTCCTGTAGAAATGAGTAACTTGGAAAAGTACTGAAACAAGTACTTCATGAGATTACGGTATAAACAAAACTTGAGGAGTCAAGACAACTTGAGCCAGCACCCTTCCAGAGATGGTTAGTAGCCAAGTACTCAAGTAGATTTTTTTCCTGCTTGCAGTACTTAGCCAAGTTTTTTAGGGTACTTTCACGGTACTTTTTCAGGTAAAACTGTTTACTTGTACACTTTTGATTTTGAAAAGTAGAATTGAAACAGCCTCACTTTCATATAACTAAGATTGTCACTCAAACCAGGTTCAATAGGCCCTGCTTTGTATCACAGTAACTGAACAGGGTTTTAACCAAGTCATAAAGCTCCGAGTCACAAGTCAATCTCACTTTTATAGTTTTGACTAGTCAAGTCCGAGTCCAAGTCAGCGAGCAGCAGAGGGTCGAGTCCGAGTCATGGTATTATGACTCGAGTCCAAGTCATCGTGTTGCCTGCACAATTTCCATTGAAAGTCGTGTTAAACCCACTTTTTATTACTCTATTTGGTGATATCGAATGGTTCGCATTCATAATATGCTATTTTTCTTCACTTTTAGCAGTTTCTGGTCGCATTTCCAAGTACTAGTACCAATAGACGAAATCCAATAGTGTGGTTACTTTACTATTCTTCGAAATTACAATGAAATGTCGGTCTTGGCCGTCTGAGTCTCTAGTCATATGACTTGGTGCGAGTCGATACACAGATTGACTCGTGTCCAAGTCGAGTCATTCTCATTCAGTCGAATGTTTTGAGAAAATGACTCGAGTCAAGTCGAGTCATCAGAAAATCGTCACTCGAGTCATTACAACCCTGCCAAGTCAGCTAGTAGAGGGTGGACTCCGAGTCATAGTGTTTTACTCGAGTTTGAGTCCAAGACATCATGTTAACTGTTCAGTTTTTAGTTAAAATCTTGTTAAATCCACTTTTTATGACTCAACTTCGTGATATAGAATGGCTCGCATTCATAATATAGTCATTTTCCTCAGTCTTGACAGTTTCTGGCCCTATTTTTCAAGTACGGTATAAGGACTGATAGGGGAAATACCAATAATGTGGTTACTCGACTATTCTTTGAATGAAATGTCTGTCTTGGCCGTTCTAGTCTCGATTCATATGACTTTGTTCGAGCCATGCATCATGACTCAAGTACAAATACAAAAATGGACTCCAGTTGAGTGATTTGACATTTTGATGTAGCCTAAAAACACCACGAGTCGAGTTATTACAACCCTGTAACTGAATATACACTCGATTACCGCACCCATTTTGTGCTAATCACGATAAGCCATCTTATAATTTCAAAGAGAGAGAGAGAGAGAGATGATATTCTTTCTCGCCTGCACCATCGAGATGCTTTGGCGACGGAGTTGCGATACTGACCCATGAGGTCATCTAGTCTGCGCCCCCGTTTTTTTTCTCCTCCATGCTATCCGTGATTGCTGAGCGCCTAGCAGGATAGCTGCGGATACCATTTTTCGAGTCTTTGGTACGGCCCGGCCGGGGATCAAACCCACGACCTACCGCTCGAGAAGCCGGATGCATAACCATTACACTATCTCGCTCGGATTAACAGCTAATTAAGTATCTACTTTTGAAACTAATTAGCCTACTCGAGCGCTTCTCAAACCTTTATTCTACTTGACAGGTCCTGGGAACCAGTATTTCTAGTTGTAGATCTGAGTAGTTCATATTTTGCAACTTTGTTCACAGCGTTGCTATACTCAAATATCTATCCGATAAATATGCATCAACTGACCGTTGGTTCCCAAAAGATTTAAGCAGACGAGCCAGGGTTGACGAATATTGCGCTTGGCAGCATGGCAATACCAGGTAGGTACCATGAACAGACTTGGACAATTCTAATTTGTTGAATGCTTCCATACTCTAATTACAATTCTAATCTAATCTCAACACTGGAAATGTCGCAGAACTATACAAAACGAGCCAAGCTTGGCGTACAGACATTTGACGGCTGATTTGATACGAACTGAAGTTAAGTTTTGTTGTACTTCTTTTTAATCGGAATTGAATTCAATATCCAAGTTTTCGTGCATGCAGTAATGCTAATTTTAATCTAATTTAGAAAAAAATGCAGCTATAAATCTTGTCGTAATCTAATTTGGAAAAGGAACAAATTCTCTCGTTTAACTCTTGTAGCAATGAGGGTGTGATCAGATTATAACCGGTAACGTTCACCTTTATTCGCAGGATGAAGTCAGTAGGCGTGTTTTGGAGAGAGGTACTGCTGCGACGACCTCCACACAAAATTGAATCGGCCATAAAAGAGATGAATAAAATGCTCGATGACCTCGCCGATATGTTTTTGAAAAATAATAAATTTATAGCTGGTGAGCATGTTGGAAATCTTGTTTTCCATGGGCAATTTAAGGTGCATTGCATAAGAAGTGCTTCTGCTCCGAGCACATCACTATCTATCATGTGTTGGTAACCAGAGATGGATAAAGTAGTCAATGTTCCTTTGCTACACAAGTGTAGGTAACAGCGTAAATTTCTACTTGATGACTAGTAAAAGTAACGATTTTCGAGACATATCAAAACTGCTAAGTGGAAGCAGGGATATCTCGAATCTCGAGTGGAAGTATAGTGAAGGGCCTGAGAAGTAGAATTCGTTGAGGGTTCCGAAAACTTTTGACAGTTAATCGGTGGTGATTACTTCCGAAAACTGCAAGATGTGTCTTTGCGACCAACACAAAATGACTTATGAGGAAGGCGATCATTTTTTGTTGTTGAAAAATAAGTTTTGTCAAAATTGTTATTAGGTCAAAATATTGTTTACAAAGCCATGTTTTTTGCAAACTCCATTTTGTTGAGTTTGCACTGTCGGTGAACTTATCATTTGAAATTTTTTACCTTGTAGCCTATTTTACTATTGCAGATGGCCAATTGTCTACTTATTTTGAATTATAAACCATCGAATGATGCAATCAAGTTGACATGGTGTGATGATGAACACACCTATAACCGAATAAATTTTTAGTAGCTTCGAAGTTTTTCCAAGCTTACGGCGTTATCTCAAATCCGAAAATCATGGTATGAAGCACCAGGTGCGTTCCTAGCACTCCAGCAGTAACAGTATACACCGAACTTTAATGCAGCCAGCAAACAACTGCATCTGTTGAATGTTACTTCGTAAGGACAGACAGTTCCAACCAAAAATGTGGAAAAGTACTACAATTTATAGATGATGTGCAATGTGACAATGCCTGATTCAAATACTTGAGCAAACATTTTGTCAAACTCAGGTTTTTTATTGTCAAAACAAAATGTTATGTTTAGGTCGAAAATTAATCGCATTACTTATGACGCATTTAGGTACAATCTTTGTAAATATACCAGCAGTTTACTGTGATGTCGCTTTCACAGGTAGAAGTGTTGCAAACTTATCCCAGTTAGTTAGGCCTTGCGAAATCTCAAGTGAAAAAATTGATTTTGCCTAAAAACTGCACATGTAGAAGTGGTCTGAGATATAGGCTAATCACCTGAGTAAGTAAGTTGTACAAGGAGGCAAAACACAGTACTTTTGCAAGGTAGAAGTTCTTCGTTACTGATCACCTCTGATACAATTTGAACTCATTTTGATACTCCAACACATCAATTGAAACTTAGCATTCACCAGGTGACGGATGCACTGCGGCAGACATCCTCGCGGTTTGCGAAATCATGCAATTAACAGTCAGCGGACGTGAGCCGCTGGTCGACCGGCCTGCGTTAAAGGCATGGATGGAACGCGTGAGGTCCTACACGAGTCCGTACTTCGATGAAGCTCACTACGCGCTATATGAGTGGAGCAAAAGATTTGCCAGTCAAAGTCTTTGATAGCGCAATAGATAATACTGCTTGACTGGGCTTGTGTCCCTAACTATGAATCAAAATCTTTGCGAAAATTTTACATAAAATTCCGCTCGATCTCTCGTAACATTACACCCCCTCTGGATCAAACCAATGAATCAGCTGCATACCTTCAAATCATCAAATTCATAATGTGAAAAAACAATATAAGTGTATGCATAAAAACAATATAAGTGTATGCATTGTAGTACAACATTTTGTTGCGAACTTGAATGTATTTTGATATGATACAAACTATGCAAATCAACTATTTCCAATCAATTTTTGTAATCAATTGTTTCCAATAAATTGTATCTATTTGAATCGTGTGACACAGATCGTAACGACATAATTTCTGATTGACACACGTACATCTCAATTGTGCAATAGAAGCAATTTATATTCATACATACTGGCGTGAATGAATTGTTAAAACAGAATATCGCAGGGCAGATTTTAGGCAGTTGCACCACAATTTAATATGACTACGTTTATTTGCAACAGACTCGTACAAACCATCAAATTACTTAGTTGACAGACGTCTTTCGAGTAATTCCAGTATCGGATTTCGAGAAGTGAGTACCGTTAGTTCTAGTTTCGCAAAATTAGTTGTAGTTGTATGGTGCCAATTGGATGACCCGTGTACTGTTGTGTGATGCTCTTGCATCCATTGATAGCTCGGAGTCATCAATAATAATTATGGCAAGTTTTTTACAACTTCCGGCAGCTTCCTAAATACTCGCAAGTTATGTAGTATAGTGTTTCATGCCGTTTGGAGGAATCTTATATTGCAACTCTTCAATTTTTCATGCAACCTTATCAAGTTTTTGACGACTTTTTATGCAACTAACTTTTTACTGGAAATATTTGGCACTATATGTAAATAGATCGCCGGAGTATTTGACTGTCGTTTAAATTTGAGGTACTTTCTGATTTCAATTATCGTTGGGTTATAATTTTCATCTGAACAAGTTACAACCAATGTACAATGCGATAAGACACAATGCGATGTAACGAACAGATAGGAGGATGTCGAACGACACGCATCAGTAGCGATCCTTTACTCTAACATCCACCTCGGCCTAGAGTGCCCGATGTCACAGTTATTTTCGACGTTAATCTTTTTGAAGCCGCGGCCCTTCCCACTAGTTCTTTCCACACCTTGCGAGTGCTTTCTTTCTTCGGGTCTTTTTCTGGGCTTTTTTGTCGCCGCTTCAAAGTACATTTTACAATAATTTTTTTGTGTGTGAACGGAATCCTACATGGATTTTCGAATTCGCACCCCCACAATTTTTTTTATCAGCAACTTTTTTTCCTTCGAGTTTAGAGCAAAAATGTTGATTTTTTTTTTCAATTCTTTGGTCCCAGAATTGTATATTTTGACATTTTGATTGATTCTTCACCATCATTAAAGCAAAAAATATGGATATCAAAGATTTTTGCATGCAGCGCCACCTAGTGACAAGAGAATTTTGAATCGCAATATCTTTTGAACCGCTGGAAAATTTTCAATTCAATTTTCTTAAATGTAGCTAGAATTCAAAAAAGAACAAAATTTGTAAATGTTGGACAATTCTGAGGGTATGCATTACAAATGTCAAAAAACGTTGCTTAATTATAATGGAATGAGTGTATGCTGATTAGCTATTGTGATTAAAGAGTGACATCGAATGTCGACAAACATGTGCGACGCGTGCATACATGCGAAATTGATTTCCGCTACTACTTGAACATAACCATCAGAAGATGTGTGTCAAGGCTTGAGAAAAGGTTTGAACCACCTGAAATCGACATCATTATAGCGCATATTCCACAAAAACTCGGACATTTTGACTTGCGCAAATCACCGCCGAGGCTACATAAGACGCGTTGATAAGCGCGCGTATTCAATTGTTTGACACATAGATCAACGGGCAGATCAGAGAGTCGCTAATTAACAGCACTACCGAACTCGTCGACAAGCTTATCATATGTGTATAATCATCAACACGAGGAGATTGTACAATCGTCATTTACGCATGTACTATATCCTAATGAATTGATTCTATAGTAAATTCGAAAAAAATCGAAACCCCTCCCTTTTATTTCAAAACCTCCTCCTTCTTTTTGGCCGACTACGCGCCTGGATGGATGGATAACAGTTTCGGAGGTTAATCACCCATTCCGGCAGCATTCCGATTGCGTGCAGTCCACGGTCATGGTGTAGGAAACATAACAACGGTCGGTGCGTTTCATGCGTCGATCTGCGCCATGAACGACCCATCCGAGAGGAAGTAAAGAAACATTTGGACACCCAGGAAATGCGGTATCTCCGTAGCAGCGAGGATAACGTCCCAGTATATCCATTCCAAGTAGCAAATCAACGTCAGTACGATCCAAAACTGGAATGTCAATGTCAAACATCTCCGAATAGTACTTGGCAGTTTTGTTATCGAGAATATGTTCATCCATATCAGTCATACTTGGCGACGAGTATGCTTCAAGAGCGAATTTATGCTTCATGTTCAAACCTTGCAAAATAAGCTTGACAACATGCCCGTTGCGTTTCTCCGATCCCAACATACTGTGAACGTGCTTCACCTTCCGCGGCGGATTCACTTGCAACTTACGCAGCAAACGCTCCGAACATATCGTTTGATTGACAGCACCTCCGAGCCACGCGTAAGTATTGACTGTAACACAAGAATCCTTGTGCCGTACGGTCAAGGGAATCACCTCCATCCTGATCGGATAATCTTTTTTTGATTGTGACGCGTTGGCGGGTATGTACGAGGGCCGTGGTTCTGGCACGAATGCTCTGTGAAGCACAGTGTGATGAATCCCGAAGCAAATCTGACAGCGATTTTTTGATATGCATTTTACTAAGGTGTGCCCGCGGTTCAAACAGTTGAGACATAGGCTCATTGCTTCTGCCAGAGACTTTTTTTCTTTGTGAGGTCTCGATAAAAATATGTAGCAGTTGCTGATGTGATGGTTTCGATTTTCGACACACAACCCACATTTTCTGCGGTTACGAAATCTGTTACGACTCGGCCCCTGATGACGCACTCTGCCGTTCATGTGTGCTTCCGGCCTCCTCACTCGTTGGTTTTGAGGCATTACGTTGACTGCGTCTTGAACCACGCCCAAGGAGTCATCTGCATCATGATTATGTTGAACATGAGATCTTACACCGTTACATCGCCGAGAATCGTTGTTATGACCAAATATGTATCCGCCTAGATGTGGGTCTTCTTCATAATCGCTTGCGGAATCAGCGGCTGCTCTTGACATGTTATTAAGCCAAAATATTATTGGATATGTCATGCAACTGCAAAAGAGAACCCATGATCGGATATTACAGGACTTACAAAACTTCAAGATACCGTTATAATTGAATACCATGTTGATAATGAAATAATCACCAACACATGCTATTCAGGTTTATTTCAATGTATATACACTAAGCAATTGCATAATGATCAGATGTACATACTAATTTGTGACATGTCTTGATTAACATCTGACATCGCCTATAGTACAGCAGTCGGCAAGCTCTAATCTGTGGACTGGTTGAGGTGGGTGTATCATATATGATACGGCTTGTCGCTGAGGCCGATTTATCCATGTTGACACGCCGTTGACAGCGGGTACTACGTTTTTTGAAATGCTGACATTTACTCAAAAATTTTACTAACCAAAAAAAATATGAAAACCTCGAAGAAATGGTTATCACATAAAATTTCCAGATATTTTCAGAGCGGGAAATTCTGCCAGAACATCATAAGTCTACTTGTACGGTAGTCTGTGTGATTTTCACCATTTCAAAAATCAAACCGTGCTCTGGGGAGTTTTCTGAGGGGTTTGTTAATTGCAGTCACACTTCAGGGATTTTCAAGATCCAGGTTAAGTTCCAGTCTTAAGGTTGTGATGGAACACGAGTCATAAACCGGTTCACTATGTCTGCAGCAGGGTTGTAATGACTCGATTCATGAAAGCGGGGTTATCGGAGTCGAAAAATTTGGATTACGATTAAAATAGTGTTTACGGTGACCAATTATTCAATGATTTATTACAGTCGTGCCCACCGTAAATACTATTTTATTCAAATCGAAATTTTTCGACGGCAATAACTCTGCTTGTACTGGTTGGAATTCAACCAAATTTGGTGAACCTCGTTTCTATAGACATCCTAACACTATCATGGGGTAAACAGAAAATTTTCAAATTTTCCGTCATTTATTTTTATATAATAAATAGAAACTTTCTTCTCCTGTAGCAATGCGGCTACTGGTTGGAATTGAACCAAATTTGGTGTGTAGGCTTAAATTAAGTAACCTAACAATTTTATCAAGTAGCCAGTGCGATTTGAGAAAGAAAGTCATTTTTGAAGAGCCCTAACGTTCACTCTCGATTGTGCACCAGAAGCAATTAAAATTCATACATACTGGCGTGGACAAATTGTGGAAACAGAATATTGCAGGGCGGATTTTAGGCAGTTGCAGCGCTACAATTTAGTATGGCTGTACGTACAGTGTACGAATATAGTCTCGTGGTCTAAGATAACAAATGAATAATAGGCAAGATAACAAATTGAAACTTCAAAGTATTTGCATCCAAGTATCAATCAAGTAAGTACCGTAAACCGGGGTAACTTTGGACAATTTTCAACAATTCCGCTCTGTATCTTGGAAATGCTGGGGTGTAGGGGAGGCAAGTTTTGTGTTTTTCATGGGTCATGGAGCAAAGATTAGAATTACCTAATCGAAAATCTTCATGGTCATAAATAAGTACCTTATTTTCGTAAATTATCCGTGTCCAAAGTTACCCCTGCATGTGGGGTAACTTTGGACAATGTAGTTTTTTGTATGCCTTTACACTCTATTGTTTATGAAACCTCGTAAATGAGGCTTATTTGGCAAGAGTTGATGAGAGCAGTGGCTAAAACTGAAACAAAATAGTTTATGTCTGGCCTATTGCATGATTTTTACCTAATCCACCCCCCCCCAAAAAAGACAAAAATTAGGTAGTTTATGAAGGGTAATGCCTCCTTATTCATCCCTTATCTCAATTTTCCCTCATGCCTTCACCAATTGGGACTTATAAATAACATATCTATGGTGATGCGGGGTATCACACTGGCAGTGTCAGCAACCGACAGCAAACATTAAGCATGTTACCGTGAATTATTGCCGATTTCAAAGATGTTACTGTTCTTTAAAAGAATCACTTTCCCTTTCTTATGTCCTCTGATGGATATATTTGTCATACTTAACGATATCCCATATTCAGCAGGCACATCTTTAGGAGTATGTGATAAGTTTTTGAAGTAGCTTACGCCTGATTACAATCTCTCAGCTCATTGCCTACCCATTTTTCATATTTTGGCAAACTCTTAATTTGTTGCCCTTCTCATTCCATTTTAAAAAGCCACCAGGCCGGTCATAATGACTATAGTTGATGATACACTTTGACACAGATGAAGCAGCCACTTTCCAGAGCTCTCAATATCACATTTTCCACTGTCCAAAGTTGCCCCATTCTGATAAAATTTGACGGGGCAACTTTGGACATCACATTTTCTTGTATTGATCCAAGGGTGGGCCCACTGAGATTTTTGTCATGGATTAAGACTACTTAGAGGTATCTGCTGCCAAGTTTTGAATCTATGAATCACATGCTATCTATGTTTGGTTGTAAGAAGTTTAATGGCCATCAATTTTGATGAAATTGACCCCCGCCAGTAATTTATCAATGTTGGGTCAAGTTTAACTGGTAGTGAAATGAATCCATCTTTTATTGAAACTACTTGTGGTACTCTTGCCTCATGAAAAAGAATTGGACATCCAGCGGCAACCATTTTCCATCAATAACCATTTAAATCTTTTACTGCTTAGTGTCCAAAGTTACCCCGGTTAAGTCCAAAGTTACCCCGTTACCCCGTTACCCCCGTTACCCCGTTACCCCGTTACCCCCAAAGTTACCCCGGTTTACGGTACTGTTTTTTAGTACAAGTGATTTGTGGTACAGAACTTCAGAGTAACGCGAAACAATAACTTCATATTGTTAATTTATTCGCTAAAAGCTTTTCGACTGACCCTCATCAGTAGCGAGCGTCAGTGATAGGGTGGATCAAATACGAAATGTAAGAACTATTTTGTGTCTATGATCATAAATCTACGATCATAAAGCTACGAAAGCCGATTCTCTGTCGCCAGAAGGAACGCCTCTACACTCTTGGAATATTTCATTGATGTTATGTGTTGTGTTTTCGGTTATTTATAACTGAATATGTACTCGTTAAGTTTGTTTTGTACCGTTACTACCGTATCTTGCCCGTCTACTAGTTGTTTGTTTTTGTTATTACGTCATAGACACAAAATAGTTCTTACATTTCGAATTTGATCCACCCTATCACTGACGTTCGCTACTGATGAGGGTCAGTCGAAAAGCTTTTAGCGAATAAATTAACAATATGAAGTTATTGTTTCCCTTTGTTTTTTAGTAGTTCCAGTATCGGGTTTTGAAAAGTGAGTACTGCTACTTCTATTGTGCATTCAAAAAAATTATTTCTCTAGCTGCGGATATTAAAAATCCAGTAGTTTGTACAAGTCTGCTAGTAGAAGGACATACTGACAACTAGTTCAGCTGATCCTTCAATTAGCAAAGTATTTGTGCCTGGATAAAAGCATCCAGAGGTCAGCCTTGCAGCTTGATGGATAAGAGATTAGGAGGTTAGCCTAATCATCCTTTCCGGCAGCATTCGGATTGCGTGCAATCGAAGGTCAGGGTGTAGGAGACATAATGTCGGTCGGTTCGCTTGATGCGTCGATCTGCGCCGTGAACGACCCATCCGAGAGGAAGTAAAGACACATTTGGACACCCAGGAAATGCGGTAGTTCCGTAGAAGCGACGATAACGTCCAAGTATATCCGTACCAAGTAGCAAATCAACGTCAGTACGATCCAAAACTGGAATTTCAATGTCAAACATCTCCGAATAGTACTTGGCAGTTTTGTTATCGAGAATATGATCATCCATATCAGTCATAGTTGGTGCGGAGTACGCTTCAAGCGCAAATTTTTGCTCCATGTTCAAACCTTGTAAAATAAGCTTGACAACATGCCCGTTGCGTTTCTCCCTTCCCAATATACTGATAACGTGCTTCGCTTTCCGTGGCGGATTCACTTGCAACTTCTGCAGCAAACGTTCCGAACATATCGTCTGATTAACAGCACCTCCGAGCCACGCGTAAGTATTGACTACAACGCAAGAATCCTCGTGTCGCACGGTCAAGGGAATCAACTCCAACCTGAGCGGATAATCTTTTTTTGATTGTAACGCGTTTGTGGGTATGTATGCGGGCCGTGGTTCTGGTATGAATGCTCTGTGAAGCACAGCGTGATGAATCAGTGAGCAAATCTGACAACGGTTTTTTGATATGCAGTTTACTAAAGTGTGCCCGCGGTTCAAACAGTTGAGACATAGGTTCATTGCTTCCGCCAGAGACTTTCTTTCTTTGTGAGGTTTTGATAAAAATTTGTAGCAGTTGCTGATGTGATGGTTCTGATTTTCGACACACAATCCACATTTTCTGCGATTACGAAATCTGTTACGACTCGGCCTCTGATGACGCACTCTGCCGTTCATATGTGCTTCCAGACCCCTTAGGCGTTGGTTTTGTGGCATTACGTTGACCACGTCTTGAACCACGCCCAAGGAGTCATCTGCATCGTGATTATGCTCAACATGCGATCTTACACAGTTACATCGCCGAGAATCGTTGTTATGACCAAATATATATCCGCCTAGATGTGGGTCTTCTTCACAATCGCTTGCGGAATCAACGGCTGCTCTTGCCATGTTATCAAGCCAAAAGACTAATAAAGTATTATTATTGGATATGTCGTCATGAAACTGCAAAGCACGAGCAAAAAATACAGAAACCGTTGCTGACAAGTAAGTAAAGCCGTTGGTAAAGCCGGGCTAGAGAACACATGATCAGTTATTACAGGAGGTACGCCTACATAACTTCAAGATACAATTGAATAATATATCGATATTGAAATAAACACAACCACATGCTATTCCGGTTCATTTCAATGTGAATATATTATGCAATTGCATAGTGATGACATGTACATACTAATTTGTGACATGTCTGGATTAACATCTGACATCGCCTGCAGTACAGTGGTCGGCAATCCCTAATCTGCTCAGCGGTCGAGGTGTTCATTCCTGGTCTACGAAAAGTATGGTTTTGGAAGTGAAGGTTCAGAATGATAGTTGTCAAGATCAATGATACAAATTCAAGTTGTTCCCTTCAATCATTCAGTGTAAATCGATATCACTGATGCATTCATTTAAAACAAGTTATTCTCTTTAATCGAAACATGTGTTTTACAACTTCCACACATTAATTTTTAGTTATCCATGCAGAATACATTCACGTGCCCGAATCAAGTTGATATATTTGTGTGTTGCGAGAGTTTTAGATCAACAAAGATGTCTGTCATGTGCATTGTACAATATCTTGTTGGGAGGTCAAACGTACGTTTGCTATGACTCATCACTATGCAAATTGAAAGTTTCCAATCACGTGTATGCATTTGAAATGTCGGACACACAGTTGTGTGGTGATGCCAGGTTAAACGGTTCAGATTGACATGTAATTCATTTGTCAATTGTGCAATGCACAGTAGGCACAATTCAAGTTTACACATTTTGCATACTAATCGGTGTGGATGCATGGTGGGAATAGAATATTGCAGGCGGATACAAGGCAGTTGAAGCGCTACAGGCAGTATGAAAATAAAAACACAGAGCCTGAGTTAACAAATAAAAAATGGACGGCAAGATATTACACTGAAGTCTCCAGATTGTTTTCAACTTCAAGTCAAAGCATGAGAGGCAGTATGAGTAATAAGCATACAAACATTCAAATTGGTACCGGTAGTTTGCAGTAATGAATACAAAATGCATAAAAAGGCAAGATTGAATCCTCCAAATTAATTGCGGCTTCATGTGGAAGCGCTACATTCATTATGAACAAATGACCACACAAAATACAGCCTGGCACGGACTGGGACAACTAGAAAATATCCAGCTTTTCCAAATTAGATTTGAATTAGAATTACAGCTAGACAGTTTTTTACAAATAAGATTACAATTAGTAACACTGAGTTTGCAAAACCTTAAAATTGAATCAAATTCCGGATTAGAAAGAAATGCAACCAAACCTTAGTTCAGTTCATGTCAAATCACCTGTAGCATTTCAAGTGAAACCAGCAATTAGACAACATTCAAAATAAGAGCATATAATCATTTTATGAATGAGACTAGAGTTAGAATACTTGCATTTTGCTGTGATTAGTCTATAACTAGAATTATCTAATGGTTCAAGTCTGGCGTGGTAGATAACAAACAAAAAATGATCAAGCGGCAAGATGTTACAGCAAAGTATTGAAATTGTGTGCAATTTCATGATACAGCTGATCGTGCAATCCACAAATACGCAGGCATACAGAGTCTTCAAATTATGTGCAATTTCATGTCAAAGCTGACCGTGCAAACGAACGAAAAATGAATAAGCGGCAAGATATTACAGCAAAGTCTTCAAATTATGTGCAAATTCATGTCAAAGCCAACCGTGCAAGTCCACAAATGCACAGGAATACCAGCGTCTTCAAGCAAGTTATGTGCGTCGAACAAATCTCAGCACATCATATGCGGTATGAGCAAGTCGGGCGGTCCGTCATCCTTCTTCTTGCAGCATTCGGATTGCGTGCAGTCGGTGATCCAGTGATACGAAATGTAACGGAATCTGGTGTCTTTCATGCGCCTGTCTTCACCATGCACGAGCCATCCGAGCGGAGTCAGAGACACGTTAGGGCACCCCGAGAACGCGGTGTTTCCGTATGAACGCGGATACTGACGCAGTATATCCAGCCCTAGCAGCAAGTCCATGTCGGTATGCTCCAAAACAGGAAGCTCGATGTCAAACATTTTCGAATAATACTTAGCCGTTTTGTTATCAAGAATATGATCATCCATGACGTTCATTGTAGGTGACGAGTACACACCTTCGATTTCAAATTTCTCTTTCATGTTCAAACCATGCAACGTGAGCGTTACGACATGGCCGTTGCCCATTTTGGACCCGCTTGCAGTTTGGATGTGCTTCGCTTTCCGCGGAGGATTCACTTTCAACTTGCGCAGCAAACGCTCCGAGCATATCGTCGTGTTGACAGGACCGCCGAACCACGCGTAAGTGTTGACCACAATGCAGGAATCCGCGTGTCGTACAGTGACAGGTAACAACTCAAGCCTGACCGGGTATTGTTCCATGAATTCACAAGCATTTTTCGGGATGTACTCAGGACGGGGTTTCGGTATGAAAGCTTCATGAAGTACTGTATGGTGGGTTTGACCGCAATGCAAAACACTGCATGGATCTTCCACTTCGCAGTTTACCAGATTGTGCCCGCGTTGCAAGCAATTGAGGCAAAGATCTCTGGCTTCTGCCAGAAGTTTTCTTTCCCTAGGTGTTTTGCTTAAAAATACGTAACAATTGGTGATGTCATGGGCTGTTTTACTTTCCGTACCGATGCACAGTTCGCATTTTCTGCGGCCTTGAAATTTCTTGTGACTCGGTTTCGGATGACCTACTCCGTCGTTTGGTTGTCCTTTCCAGGCTTTCTCTAGTTCTTTTTTTGCTATTTCTTTGAACGCCTCTCGAATATCACGCAAAGAGTCGTGTGCATCAGCATGCGAATTGGCATCGTTGCATCCTCCTCCATCGGTGTTTTGACCGGGTATATACCCGCCGAGATGCGGGTCTTCCTCGTAATCGCTCGCAGAGTCAACAGCTGCCATCGCGCCGAACACAATGCTTCAGTAATGTACAACAAATAAGTTCTTAAACGCCTGTAAACTGCGGGTGCAATATACAAAATTACAAGCGCTTCTTCGATAGTGGTCAGACATCGAACAATGTTCACCATGATCACCAATAAATGTTTTCATGAACACGTTCAAATAAATTATTTTTTTGCGTTGGGATTAGGGATGTTAGGGTTGGGGAATTGGGGTGACAGATTTTAGAGTTGGAGGCCGGTTACGGTTGGGCAGGCGCGTAGCCAGATGGGGGTCGAAACCCCTCCTTTTTGAAATCCCTGTTTCATCTCCAATATTCGGTTGCGAATCAGTAATTCGTATTAGCAGTGTTGCGTGCTGCCAATTAGCGAGAATCGACTGTGTGCACAACGGCGACGCTGTGATTGTTTTTAAATTGATTGCTGCAAGCGCGTGCTACCGTTGCCAGCCTGATTGATTACGTGGACCAGGCCTGGTGCGAACGATGATCTCTGCAGGCCAGAGCAGTCGCATCTGGACCAGGCCTGGTGCGAACGATAAACTCTGCAGGCCAGAGGAGTCGCTTCTGCAATAGGCCTGGTGCACACAATATTTTCACTGGCCTGAGCAATCGCGTTGTAAAGGCTCGGTGTCACGGTGTGCACGATATCACAGCTGGAACTTGACAATTGCATCTGCAATAGGCCTGGCGCACACAGCCTGAAAAATCGGTCGTACAGGCTTGGTGCGCAAAATATCATTGCTGACCTGAACGATCACGTCTACAAGCCTCGCATGCTATCGCTCTTATTCCTCCATAGTTTGAGAGAGAATACCGTTGAGATGTATACATAGGCGCTGAACTCAGGTATGCTAGGTATGCCGCGCATACCTACGAATTTTTTTGGGTATGAGGCATACCCAGAATTCGGTTTGGTCTGTTACTGACTGGCTGGTGAATTGATCGATTTAGAAATAAGCGTTTCGTAGTGCTGCTGAACACGTAAGTAAACCGGCAGCAATACGTTCAGGCGCTTAACAAAACTCCGCAATTCAGTTGTCCGTATTTTATCAGTGTTGCGCGCGGCCACGGCCAATTAGCCGGAAGCGCGTTTCCAATTTGCGAGAATCGTTTGTGCACAATGTAATGCAACGCGATCTCGACGCTGAGATGATTGCGAAATTAGGTCATTGATTACCGCGCGCAATCGTCGCAGGCCTGATTTATCCCGTCTCCGTCAGGTCTAGTTCCGCTGGCTTGATGAATCGCATCTGCAATAGGCCCGGTGCGCACTATACCATCACTGGCCTGCGCACGATAACATCGTTGGCCTACACAATTGCGTCTGCGTGGTTCGAGGTATATCATTGCCGGCCTAACTATCGCGTCTCCGGCCTAGCATGCTTTGGCTCCTATCTATCGGTTGTGATTAAAGATTGATATCACGAAACTTACTGACATCGAATGTCCGCAAAAATGTGTGACTTGTGCGTACATGCGTACTTGATTTCCGCTAATACTTAAACATAACCAATAACCATCAGAAGATGCGAGTCAAGGCTTGAGCTTTGAGAAAGGTTTGAACCACCTGAAATCGATGCGGATTCCATTATAGAACACACTCCATAACAACTCGGCTATGCGCCTGAATATTTGATCAAACGCGAGTGGTCAGAAGACGCAACGCGAGGCAACAAGACCGAGAACTCGATACTAAAGATGTCAATTTCTATATGCGCGAAATGTTGCGATTGTCATCTCCTGCTGTGAAGGAACATGATATCTTATGCGCCGGCCGGAACTCTCGCTTCTTCTGTGATTGTGATGTCAGACTGGCTCAGACATTGAACAATGAACATGGACGGAATTGATTGAAATACATACTGACCGTGAACAGACAGCGGCGTAATTGATTTTGACTAACGCTAATACTAAAACAGAACGATCAGAAAATGTCTTGCAGGCTCTTGATATTGAAACTTCTAACTCCTATGAAATCAAAGTCACTAATAAATAGAGTCCAGAACAGACTTTCTATTTGGGAAAATAATTCCTGCAACCTTATTAGCCGTCGCCGAAGATGCGTATTCGTTTGTTCTCGAGGCGGAGTGATCGAAATCTCCCGATTGTTGGCGAATATGTTGCGGAGATTGCGAGCTCGCTAATTGACTACACAGTTGCACGCTAGGGCTGTTCAAAAATAACTTTTTTTTCCCGATTCAAGCCGGTCACCTCTTAAATCGTCAGGTTGCAGTAGAAAACCTTGCTCACCAAATTTCACTCGATTCCAATCAATCAAGGCCTCCGCAGATCCAATTAAAATTTTTAATTTACTATGAAAATTGAAAAAAAAAAATTTCGAATTTTTCTGTCAACCCCATGAAATTGTTGAGCTGTCTTCAAAGACGTTGCAAAACAAATTTGAGTCAATTCCGACCAGTAGAAGCGGAGTTATGTGAGTTTTTCGGTGATAATCCTCGGATTATCATTGATCGGTGGATAATCCGCGATTTATCAACGAAAAACTCACATAACTCCGCCTCTACTGGTCGGAATTGACTCAAATTTGTTTTGCAACGTCTTTGAAGACAGCTCAACAATTTCATGGGGTTGGCAGAAAAATTTGGAATTTTTTTTTTTCAATTTTCCATAATATATTAAAATTTTTTATTGGATCTGCGGAGGCCTTGACTGGTTGGAATCGAGTGAAATTTGGTGAGCAAGGTTTTCTACTGCAACCTGACGATTTAAGAGGTGAACGGCTTGAATCGGGAAAAAAAGTTATTTTTGAACAGCCCTATTGCACGCGTTGGTAATCTTATGGTACCGTAGCGTGATGTGTCGAGTATATTACACAAGGATGCTAATCCGATCGCTGTATTATCGGCATTGGTGCATGTTCTTAACTATAATAAACTGATGCTACCTTGGTAAATTTGAAATGGATTCAATCAATTCAGCAAGCGGCCGGCTGGCTACGCGGCCTGCTTAATCATATCGTAATTTTGTCACCATAGGCTATACAAGTGCCAGATGATATTGAACGCTTGCGAGTCGGCTAATTTGCCAATTCTGGCGCACAATGACGTCACCCCTTTGTGACGTCATCGATCTCGCATACCTAGGGAAAATTAGAGTTGAGTTCAGCACCTATGGATGTATATGTTGTATACTGATTAGCGATTGCTATGTCATACTGGTCAAAGAGTGACGTCCAATCTTAGGTAAGAGACTTTAACTTGCGTAATTGAATTCGGGTATCAAGTATTATGTGTTGACGCTAGAGATATGAAAAGAAAATATAGCTCTGAATCACCTGAAATCGGTGCTATTATAGAACAGATTCCACAACATACTTGAACTTTGAACATTTTGATATTTGCGGAAATTGTCACCGAGGTTGCGTTTTGCGCATTGCGTATTTATTTGTTCACGAGAAATAAGACTCGCTGTTAAACCTATTAGACACGAAAATTCTTCAACACGATAATTGTATAATTGTCATAATCGCATGTACTTAACCTCAATGAATTGATGCTATACTGGTTACATGCCTGTAGTTGGGGTTAGGATATCGTAAGATTCAGCTTGGAGGTGAAGTGACGGGTATTAAGTTAGGGTTTGGATGTTGGGATCACCCGAGATATGGATCTGGAGTATCGTATCGCTCAACCCAGTCCTAATCTTAGGGTACCCTAACCCCAACCTCTCTTCCAACCCTAACGTCCATAATCCTAAAGCGAAAAATAATTCATTTTAATGTTAAAAATTTTGTTCATGGGAATTATTTATTGGTTATCACTAGGGCAAGTTTTTATTGCAGTTAAATCCGTGGAAAGCTGCATTTATTTTTGAAAAAAGTGTCAGAAGTTGCATTTTGACCACATTTTGCTAAGTTGACTAAAAAAAAAGGTCAACTTCCCAGATTGACTAAAAAAAAAGTCAATTTTCTGGCTCAGCTCACAAAATAAAAAGCGTTACTTCGGTGCTGATTTACGGTGTTTCAGTCGAATTTGCAACAGGGGTTAAACCCGCTCAGAGGCCAAACGCCAGACGCCAAACGCCGCGCGGCGGCCGAATGTCTATACGGCGTTTGGCGTCTGGTTTTCTGAGACGCCGAGTAGCTATACGGCGTTTGGCGTCTGGTTTTCTGAGACGCCGAGTAGCTATACGGCGTTTGGCGTCTGTTATGTTCAGACGCCGATTAGCTATACGGCGTTTGGTGTCAGTTCAGACGCCGAGTAGCTATACGGCGTTCAGCATCTGGTATGTTGAGAATAGGGTTTGATTTGAAGGTTGAGGCTTGAACAGGAGTTTTCTGCAGCTAAATCTAAGCATGTCATATCATTGGCCAGTGGGCAAGTGATTTGATGGTTGTTTCGTGTGTACCTCTACAGTGTACACTGACTGTACCGTACACGGTACGCTACTAAGTGACGACATCGCGTGTGCTTCGGTGCTGGGTCGACGCTGAAGATCTGGCTGCTTGAGAACATACACGTTTCGTATTAGACAGATCGTCAGTCACGTTACTACAGATACTGCATGATTTGTTGCTGGAAACTTAACTACCGCAAGAAGATTACAGTATGTGACGTGTAGTAACAAGATATTTTATTGTTTTCTAGTAGGCCCATAGTTAGTTAGTGATTGATTCTAGACTATACTGAAACAGCTGCAAAATCCTTTGTATCTCCACTTCACGTATGCTGTGGTAAATCAACAGTTCGCGTCACTGAGATCGTATTCAAGACACACTTAAAATTTCGTTTCCATATTTCTCCGTAAAATTCTACACAAGTATACTCCAAATGATCTTCGGTTGTGAGAAGTTCAAGGTTAAAGACCAGGATTGATGTTCAAAAAGATGGATGAAATTGTGGAGTACTTGCTTTGAAGGTTTGTGATGCGTTCACGTATTGAGATTTGAGAAAATTGATTTGCAATCTACTTTCACGTAATAGGCCGCCGAACTCTACCCGATGCGAACCTGGATTTTGATCATTCTCGACGAGCTTGCGAAAGCTACCGCCAGCAGTTTTGTCAAATCTTACTTGATGCGACGGGTATGTTAGTCAATGTTGGATTAAAACCATTTTAAATACGTAGTATGTTTTGCATGCAGATGAATAAGAATTGGGAGATTATTGCATTGAATGCAGTGGTCAAAACCCAAAAAAACATGAAATGGGTAGGGGAGATGTGGTACCGATGAGACAGTGGGACCGAAAATACTTGAAAAATTATCTGAGATAATCCTATGATTACAGTACGCGAATTTGTCTACAAATGCATTCTGGCAGAATCTTTCACACTAACAAACCAGCCGTTATTTTTAATGTGAAGTGTAGGGCTTGTATCATGGTATATAATGTCACATCTTTTTTAATTCAATACCATCCTCGAGTTGACTATTTTCAATTCAATTACCATATTTATAGGGTGGGGGGCCTATGGTACCATAACCAAATCAAGCAAAATGTTTGAATCAACTAATCACTTAACAACAGAAACACGCCTACACATATAGAGGCTGCAAATCATAGTTTCCTGTGGTGCTTTATCGCTATAACGAGGTAATTGAAAGTCAAAATGTCGATTTACGGGTAATATGTATGTGCCAATAATTTTGTTGTTTTGGGCGTAAATCGAAACATGATTTTACTCCAACATTTGAGTTGATATAATCAACTAATCTATTTTATTCTTGAAGGTGGTCCCAGGTCCCATGGTTGTGTCACTCGTGTGCCTTAGGACCTACCGAGTGGGGACCAATCATGCGTTCGAGCAACAAATTTTGAACGTTCATGAATATTTTTTGAAAAAGTGGATATTCATGTACGTAGAGCTTGGATCAAAGTGTTGTGCCAGCAAAAGATATATTCTCGGCTGAAGATTTGAGGGCCAGAGATCATTTTGCAATTTTTGATCCATCGCAGGGTTGTAACCAAGTCACAAGGCTGCGAGTCACAAGTCAATCTCACTTTTATAGTTTTGACTCGAGTCAAGTCGAGTCATTTTCAATTTACCACCGAGTCAAGTCCGAGTCCAAGTCATCGAGCAGAGGTTCGAGTCCGAGTCATGGTGTTATGACTCGAGTCCGAGTCCAAGTCATTGTGTTGACTGCTCAGTTTCCAGTTAAGGTCATGTTAGACCCACTTTTATGACTCTATTTGGTGATATCGAATGGTTCGTATTCATAATATACCAATTTTCCTCACATTTAACCGTTTCTGGTCGCATTTTCAAGTACCAGTACCAATATACGAAATCCCAATACGGTGGTTACTTTACTATTCTTTGAAATCACAATGAAATGTCGATCTTGCCGTCTGAGTCTCGAGTCATATGACTTGGTTCGAGTCATGAGCAATGACTCGAGTCCAAGTCGAGTCAATACGCAGATTGACTCGAGTCGAGTCATTTCCGTATTTTAAAAAAATGACTCGAGTCAAGTCGAGTCATCAAAAAATCGTGACTCGAGTCGAGTCATTACAACCCTGATCCATCAGTACCACATCTTTCCCAAGCAATTACGAGATTACATTTGTTAGGTATATTGATTCCAACTTGTTTCCAGGATGCGTGTGACGGCTGTGGTCGATGGACGCACGAGCACTGTTGGCCGGGACAGCAGATACCTGAGCCTGATTTTTATTGTATGCTATGTACCCAGATGTAAATTCTGATGTTGATATATTTATTGGGGACATTTTACTGTGGTTTCGTTGCGTATTTACTAATGACTTTTACTGTGATTACGTTGCTTGTTTCATAATGATTTTTACTGTGGTTTCATTGCTTATATCTCGGTCACTTTTAGTATGGTTCCACTGCTGATTTCTCAATGACGTTTGCTGTGGTTCCATTGCTTATTTTTCTGTGACTTCTACTGTGGTTCCACTGCTTATTTCTTTGTGACTTTTACTGTGGTTTTGTTGCTTGTTTCTTGATAATTTTTACTGTGGTATTCGTTGCATATTTCTTATTGTGGTTTCATTACATACTGTATCTACAGACTTGGGTCTGAAATTCATTGCAAGTGTACAAATAAAGGGTTGGGTTCAAGTCACTACCTTCGAGTCAATAGTCATTGCACATTTTGACTCACTCGAGTCAAGTCAAGTCATTTTAGCGAGTCATCCCAACACTGATATGGGGTGGTGACAGGGTTGTAACCAAGTCAATTTGACTCGAGTCATTTTCAATTCACCACCGAGTCAATTCCGAGAGCACTGAGTTGAGTCCAAGTCATGGTGTTTAATGTTCCCCCATCCAGTTCAGCTTCAGGTCACTTCTGTGGAACTCTCGGGGGTGATATCGAAGGCCTCGGATAATTCATATGTTCATTTTTCCCACTCTGAACATGTTTATTGTAACAGATAAAAGGCAGGTTTAGGGCCTATTTTTCATTTATCAGTCCTGATATACTATTCTTGAATAAGCCATAGAATGAGTAAATCCATTTTAAAGAAAATAACTCAGGTCAGCAAAACAATTGTGAGTCGAGTAAGTAGTATAACGACAGGAGGTGATCAAGTAGGTCTTTTTTGAATCTGAGCATACAATCATTTGGGATTCTGCCAACGCTATTATGAAAAAAATGTAACAATATGCAATCTTCGGTATCATGTAGTTGCGAGAACTCAATAGTCGCGCCATGAAAGGATTTAGCCTCTGCTCAGTTTACCGAGACACCGAACGCCGTATAGCTATTAGCTACTCAACATACCAGACGCCGAACGCCGTATAGCTACTCGGCGTCTGAACATAGCAGACGCCAAACGCCGTATAGCTACTCGGCGTCTCACCATATCAGACGCCAAACGCCGTATAGCTACTCGGCGTCTCACGATATCAGACGCCAAACGCCGTATAGCTACTCGGCGTCTGAACATAACAGACGCCAAACGCCGCATAGCTACTTGGCGTCTCGGAAAACCAGACGCCAAACGCCGTATAGACATTCGGCCGCCGCTCGGCGTTTGGCCTCTGAGCGGGTTTAACCCCTACTCCGAATTTGGCCATGTATTTCACCAAAATCGAAAATACTTTCATGAAAAATCGGGAAAGTTCCAAATGTGGCAAAAAGTTACATGAAAAAAATGGACAAAAGTTGCAAAAAGTTGCACTATAAGATTCCTTCAAACAGCTTAAAACGGCATTCTACGTAGCCTATCTTACGAGTATTTAGGAAGCTGCCGGAAGCTGTAAAAAAAAGTTGCAAAAACTTGCCCTACTCCAGAGTGGAATTGGTGGTGAGAGAAGTGGTGGTGAGTGGTGAGAGAAGTTTTCGATTTGTTTGAGCGCAGACTTTCTCACCGGTCACCGCAAATACTATTTTTCCAAACCTGAAGAGCCTCTGTCTTGGAGGTAAAGAACTTCAATATACAATTGAATAGTCTATTCAGTATTCACATTAAAATGAATATACTATACAATTGTATTTTTTCAGATCCAAAAATTTTCCACTCTAGTAATTTTGCTTACGCGGGTTGGAAGCAAGACACAAGGTATATATTCGTTTCACACCGTTTTTCAGGCAACTGACAATTTCATGAGTTATCAGCAGGCCGTGGTATTTTTGGCATTTCGGGAACCAAATGCTAAAATTAAGAATTTTGAAATGCCAAAAAAAATAAGCTGTTTTTGGCATATGTTAAAACAACACTGCCTATGTGCAAAAGGCCTCCAAATCTATATGCACCATACCTCCATACATACATATATAGTCATTATTACATTCCCTCATGATTTGTAATCATTGGGTGGATAGTAACTATATAGTGACGGCTGCTAGCCAAACGTATCAGAAACATTTTTGAATTCTTATCGTAAGTATTGTGCCCTGGCGAAGGCCGGTAAAGCGGGTAATGTTGTCTGCTACTACACATAGCTTATCAATGAAACTCAAAAATGATATTTTCGTAAATCCAAATCTTTTTACTATAACTTCGGTTCCTTTTCACATAAATTTAAATAATCTCTAAACCCAAGCTAAAGCGAAGGCAGTTAGGAAATCGCAATACGGGATGACAAGTTTATTTGGAGGGGTTAAAACAAATACTAATTTATTTCAATATAAATACATTATTCAATTGTATAGCAAATGGCAATCTTCAAAAATGGAAACAATGACGATCACCGTCACAATAACACTCAATGATAATAAAACATATATTTGAGCATAAAAAACGCCTCTGAAAACACTGTGTATATATGATTTTGGATTTGTCCTCCATATAATTCTGCTCTGAACGATCGACGTTCAAGTCATAGAATTCAGTTGTCAGCTCATGCCCAGGGTATATTTGCCGTGATCCTATTAACATTTTTGCTGCACTATTCAAATTCTTATTTAATCTGGCCTGACATTCATAAACGATTAATATGCCGACCGCATGTATGCAAGATGAGAATAGGCATGTTTGGAATAAACTGCATGCACTCAAACATGCTTTGTACTTGATCTTTTTTACTTACTTGGAATGGGATAAAATTTCAACGCACTTTTACTTAACTCGGGACCAATCACCAGCTCTGCAACAGAAAGCGTCGACGTTATCAACAAAAACAAATTTTCATAAAAGCACGTTTTCGTCGCCGATACGGATTATTGCACAAATGACCACGGAGATCCCCGACCCGGCGCGTGCGAGACTGTGCGATGTGCGTGTTTATATAACTCAGTGTGTATGAGTATATGTTTTTTTTCATTGTCATCATTTCAAAAAAAAAGATGATAGGAAGGTGTCGAAACAACTTGAAGTATATACTCCTTGAAGTCAGTATAATTCATGACAAAAACCCGCCGGTCATCCGACAGTCGACGAGCATGTCCACATTCAAGTCGAAATACAAGCAATTACTACTGAATAAATACAGTCCATCCTCAAGATTACCGGACCACGACTGACCTATCGATCTCGCTTCCCATGACATGCCGCCCGATTTCTTGTCGCATTCTTTTTCTATACTATCTTCTTTACTTTCATTCAGTGTGCATGCCTCCTCTTTACATCGCCTAGGCCAAGGTGGGTGTCAGATTCCATAGACTACTCCTTGTCGCTTCGACATCTTCCTGTCTTTTCATTGTATCGCATTTTTGTGGTGTATTGAACTGATAAAATTGCTAATAAACCAATGATGATGATTGTGTATTTATCGAGAAAATATTTTTAAATGACTCTGTTGGGTCCCTGAGGTAGTCCATGAGGTTAATTTATTTTTAGTGACACTATTTAAGTAGTCATGTAATGTAAGCATGTCACATGTGTCCGGGACTCGCTGTGGATGTCCCCCTCCCCACTGGCCACTGGGCAAAGATGTCGGTTTCGCTTCGCTGAGGCTGGATTTGGTATCGAATCGAATCTCGAACGTTGTAGTATTTCTAGCAATCCTAGTGCTGGTTTCCGGAGCGCAGAATTTAAATGAAACTGGTCTTGATGGAATGATGCCGCGCGATAGCGAAATGCAGCGATGATTCTCCAAGTTGAAGTAATTGAAATTGTGTGAGCACAGGACACCGATTCTATACAGGCGTCCAAAGACTTGCAATATCAAACTGCCAAAGTGTGAGTGCATTATTACGATAGGTATATTGGGATTCAGGTATGTTGAAGACTTGGCCGTTGGATATCATCTTTAATCGCTCAGCCACTCTTCTGGTAAACAAAGTCTAAAATTCACAATAATTATATCGTTCGGCTTCTTCGATCAGGGCTGTATCCCTGCATGTGATAGTATAGTAGGCTTCTATTAACCAGAGATCAAGCCATGCACTGACCAGGAACTTACCAAACTTTATTTCATTTGACCGATAAAAGGCCTGTGTAAAGAGATGTGCCAATATCGCATATCAAATGTTTCAGGTTTCACCAATTAGGATTGTTTTGTTGATATAACATGTTCTTTCAATTCTCTATGTACTAGTTGCGGATTCAAAGTCAATATGTAGTGTTGTTTGTGGTATTCATGGTGTTTTCGACTGCAATGGTCATTTATTCCAGGTCGATATTCTTTATTATGATTCCGTAGCTGCCGACTTCTAGGCTCACTTCCTAGCCCACTTCTATAGTTTTTTTAAGATACCGCTTATATGCGAATCAGATGGCAAGGAAGAGCCTATAGATATTATTGAATCAATCATGTGACTGTCCTGTGTGTACAGTACACTTGCATACCAGTAAGCTGTGTAGTTGTAACAGTCCTATATATAATTCCATCTCAGGTGAACTTAAGTGTAATTCCATCCCAGGTAAACTTGGTGTATCAAGTCTTACAGAAAAATGGCGTCTCGCTGTTTTGTACATTACGCAATGAACATTTCAAGGACTACAGTAAAAGGATATTCTCGTGAACCCGGATCGTCAAGGCACACGCACCTTGCTTGGACGAAGTTAACGTCTCACAACATCCACACAAGTAGCGTCAAATTTGGCGCTTTCGCCAAGCCAAAACAGCAGAAGGTAAAACGAAAGGATGTGAAAAAGCTGAAAAATCCTGCCGACGATGTGTACTTGCAGGATTTATATGAACCAACTGTATACCAACTTGAAGCGGCAGTGTCCGCGTTGAAAAGATACATGGAATTGGATTTAGCCGACAATACCTCGCCTGTGGTTTTAAATTTGTCGTTACATCTAGCACCTAAAGGCAGAGGAAAGTTTCAAAGCTTTTGGCATATCGAAGAACCCGTACACAACTTTGCTCACACAAACAAAGTGTGTGTTTTCACAGAAGATGCGGATGAAATTAAGTCATGTAACGACAACGGAGCGTTTCTAACTGGTGGGCATGACGCTATTCAAAAATTGATCTTTGCAAAGGAAATTTGCGATGCGTACGTTTCTACTCAAGAATTCAAGAAAACGGTGCTAGATAAAAACGTGGAACTCGTCAAAATAATGGGAAAACTCGCGCCTTCAAAGAAAAAAGGATTGACGACAGACGTCGTCAGTGAAATGATGCGATTACGCGACGGATTACTAATACATAATCAAACTCCGGAAAACACAAAATGTAGCGTAGTCGTAGGACTAGTTGAACAACCAGTCGACCATATTGTCGAAAATATCGTCCAAACGATGAACGTGGTTCGGACTGAACAAAACCCAAAACATCCGCCGATTATCAAGGAAGCTTCAGTTTTATGTTGTGAAGAGGCGCTATTTTTTGATGTTGGTAATGAAGAAGATGATTGATTGTAGTAATTTTGAATTAATATTGTGTCGTTTTAATACAACATCTATGAGAAACGTTACCAGATTATTAACAAATAGTATTGTCAGATACGTGTATTAGGGTTGTTGAAAAACTAATTTTTGCTCAAATTATACTGGCTGTTAGATAAAATTGTTAGGATGGCTAAAACAACGACGTATAGCAAATTTGGCTCAATTCCAACCAGTAGAAGCGAAGTTGCTGAGGTTCAAAATTTCGAATTTCAGATAATAGTATTTATGGACAATAGTATTTATGGACCCACCATAAATACTATTAACTCATGATTAAAGAATTTCCCACTGGCAGTAATTTTTGAACAAGCCCTAATGTATACAGACGTAATGCAAGATATAGTGCGACCTTTGTAACCGTAAATAGTGCTGTTGTGTTCAAGACAATTTGAATAAATTAGGGACCAGCTATAAAGCTATTCACTTATAGCAGTGGTACGTAACTGGGTACAGGGGTGCGTAGAAACCTCATGTTTTCACCGTGCCAGTCTCAGGGGTTCGCTGGAGGTCAAGACGCATAACCACCAACAATCGACAGAAGTCGCACTGATTTGCAGTGAATAGTCTTGATCTTTTTGTTTCGTATGAAAATCATGTTTTAATGTGTTTGTTCTTATAACACTATTTCTGATGCATGCAAGTTCGGTACCTCCAAGAAACTCTCAAATCTTCCATAGTAATGTTTTGTGGTAGATTTATATTTTGGTGAGCAGGCAAATACTTAAGAGTTCGCCTAAGGCTCACAGATTGCGTTAGGGTTCGCCAGGTTAGCGAGGATATATATCGGTTTAATTTAACAAGATATCACACTTTCAAACCCCTGACCTTATTGAGGTTTGTGGCATTTGTACATTACATATGAATACAGGTAATCAAGGAATGAGATGGAACATATTCTGAAAATGCACAAACTATAAAAATGTTCAACCTGGTCTCTAGCCATCATAAACTTTCAACTCCAGATATATTGAAGTAGCGGTGAATGATGAGGAAATTTATTCGAGGTCGCATCACATAATATACTATATTTGAATAATAACAAGTGCATACATTATCCTTGAGATCGAGTTTTAATTCATTGGCAGTCAATAGTTCTACATTGCTGATCAGTTCAGTGTAAGTGCTACAACATTTGATAAATTGCCGACACATTACATTCATAAATTCTTCATGAGGTGGTAAAATGTTAGTTGACTGTAGGCTAATTCTAATTCTTGTATAATTTGTGAACTGTTTCTTTTTATGCTCTCATTTTAATGGGACTAGCAAGTCAAAAACTTGACTATCAGATGGCCACCCCCATCACCATGAAATTTTCAGTCGCTATGCTATATACAAAAAAATTGTTCTACCCTGCAGTTTGTGGATTTGAAGGAGAAAAATGCACCGACACGGGAAATGCAAAATTTTAAAATTGTGATGCCCTTTTTTCACTCTAACGCTTTCTTTAGGAAGTACTAGGACTAGGAATATGTGTAACCCCTCTTGGAAAAATTTCATTTCGAAATTTCAAATTTCAGGTCATTTTTTCAAGAAGTTTTCTGTGAAGCTCTGTAATTCAGAGCAAGGTAGACCTAGGCCAAACGACTCTTAGCATAACATAGGTCTCGATGTCAGCTTTTCAAAAAAAAACCTGAGTGAATAATATACGAGATATATGTCATACAAATTTTTGATTTACCACGAAGCTGTTCAACAAAATTTTACAATGGAGAAAAATGTTACCAGTAATAAAAGATAGGCCTACTAAACCGGTGCAGATGAAAATCGAAATTATGAAGTTTATAGCTATGTTTTGGGTGAGATAAGGTCATGAGGTAAGAGTATAAGTAGGATACTATGTTGATGTTTCAAGCCAAGGAAAAAAATTGAAAATTTCTATATTTTTTCTAAATTTTGACTTGTTAGTCCCCTTAATTCTGATCTAACTTCTGGTTTTGCCGTAAATGCCACAGGTGAACTGTATAATGCAAAACGAGCTCAACAAAATGAACTGTGATTTGATATGAACTGAACTTGATTCAATGTCCAAGTTATCGCAAATTTAGTAATATTAATTATAATATATCCAATTTGGAAAAAAACTAGCTACAATTCTAATTCCAGTCTAATTTGGAACAATGGAATAAACAGTAGCAAAAGTTCTAATCGAATTTTGAAAACTTGAAAATGTTCTAGTAGTCCAAGTCTGCATCGAACAACTTATTTATAGTATTATTTGCAATTAGAGGTATTAAAATGAGTATATATTACCAATACATTACATCCATAAATTCTTCATCAACATCAACACCGTCGAACAACTTATTATAACATTTGCTATTAAAGGTATTAAAATGAGTATAAGGATTCGCCTTGCTTAATCTATGCACGCACAGCCAGCAGAAATAACATTTACACTTGTAACAAGTCATTTTGTTGCAGCCGCTTTGCTTCTCAATAGCCGCACCACAATCGGGACAAGGTTTTGAGTTCGCAGCCACCCATCGTTCGCTTTCGATATTTTCCATCGTTTCACGTAGTACTTTTGCGCCATATTTTCCTTCCAATTCTTTCCTGATCGAGTCATCGCCGTTTTGATATTGCTCGCAGATTACCGTGAGTTTTTTCAGCTTCAACTTGCAAGGCTCCACGCCGTGATAAGCGAGTTTGCAGTAAGTGCAAAACGAATAATGGCATACTGCACACATGCCCATGGTCTCATCTTCTTCTATGAGTACTGGACTTTGACAGAATTTTCGGGGGCAGTACATTACGTCTGACATTGTGTCGAGAGTGGTTTGGAGTAAAATGGATTCGTAGCGCTTAAAGTCCTCTTCAGACACGAGGTTTTTTATCTGAAAAGGTAGAGCTTGGGACTCACAACCCGGCTCAGGACACACCAAAGATTTCATGTTACCGTCTTTGATATGGACGTCAAAATAGGATTTTAGGCAACTGTCGCAGTATATATGACCGCAACCTTTGAATTTGACGCAATTTTTACCGTATTTTTCTGAAAAACATATATCGCACGGAAACGGAGTGTTCTCAAACACTTCTTTTTGTCTTGCGTTATCGTAATCCTGAATCGCCGGTAAGATGTCAGAAAACCGACCAATATCTTGCATCACGCGCTGATCCAGGTTTTCAGCGCTGCTATTTTCAATGAAATCAGCTTGACGAATTGACACTTCGCTGTCTAAATTCAGAAACTCTAACACATCTTCTTTAATGATCTGTACCCAAGTGTACAGAATCTCTTGACCTTGGTGTTCTTCCCATACCGAATCGAGCTTATTGGCGATTAAAGAAAGCCTCAATCTATCCAGCCATATGCTAGTCAACGTGTACTGTGGCGGACCGCTTGAAGGATAATTCTGTGGTAGAATAAATCTCAGGCATATCGGCGGCAAGTACGATACATTCTCAGTAATATGGTTTTCGCTATTTTCCGAAATAGTTTCAGCGCTTTGCTTCAAGTATTTGCAAATCAACTTCAACGGTGGATTGGGAATATCGGGAGAAATAGTAAGGCATCCCGATCGTAATGAATTCTTTTCCTTGGCAGTTTGGTCGATTGTCACTATTCCTTCATCGAATATACTGCCGAGTGCTAAGAGTTCATCTTCCTGTGCACTGTCATTATCAGTCATTGGTGTCAATTTAACGAAATTAAAAGAAAACTGCAACATAAATCCATTCTTGAATATTCTAAAGCAGTTGTTCTCAGCCATTCTTGTACCTCATGCACTGGTAAAACTTCAGAACAAGTGTTTTGGACCTTCAAAACCAAAATTCACCCTAATTTAAATACGACAAACGCACGCAACTTGATAAAATATTGAATTTCCTTCATTGATGCCTTTTGATACTAGATATTTATTTGTGTTACCGTTACTACTATTGAAGTTTCTGCAAGGCGAAGTCCTGTTAAAGACAACTAAACTGATGTCACTTTTCAGCATCCTTTGAAAGAAACGCGACTTCGCTATAGCCTCGATTATATTGCCAATTGTCGCTGACTGACATTGTCAAAATTTAACTTATCGGAATCAAGTTACTTTTAAAGAGTTTTTTATAACATTGCGACATATTCCTAAAGAAGACCATGAACTATCCATCATGACACCATACCAATAAATGTTGCGCACTTTAAACTAAATGTAAAATTCGATGTTTTGTTTCTCTAATTAATGGACAAGTGCGTAACTCCTTGCATTTTGGAATTGAAATATGAAATTCTAATAAATTTGGTGGACCAGAAGGAAACATGCCCTGGACCGGCGGTTGAGAACCACTGATCTAAAGAATAACAAATTCATAGTTTGCATAAAGATTAAAAAGATATAGGCTCTACAAGAAATACGACCCATTGTCTGGACCAGTGGTGGGCGGTATCTCCATCATTGACAGGGGACGACAATCACGAATAGGTCAATTGTGAGGAGAAATTGTTAGAGCATTCTGTCCATTTGATTGATATACAAGTGACTCATGCTTGACTCATACTAGCCAGGGAAAGGTGAAAACGAAGTTTGGGAACCACTGGTCTATGAGCCCTTCCATGTAAGGCATTTTGAGTCGAGACATATTACACCAGCACACAGAATTCCTGAAATTTGTAACGCTTGAAAAGCAGCCAATTTAAAGCTCTTTCAGTGACACTTATGGGCGGATGGCCTACATCCCGGTTACATCTTGTGTGTGTGCTGACTGTGCTCATCCCGAGATAGTGTAATGATGATGCGTCCGGCTTCTCGATCGGTAGATCGTGGGTTCGATCCCCGGCCGGGTCAGACCATACGAGTCTAGAAAATTGGTATCTGCAACTATCCTGCTAGGAGAAAAAAGGGGGGTGCAGACTACGTGACCATACGGTCGTAACGCATCACCGTCGTCAAAGCATCTCGATGGTGCAGGCGAAATAGAATATCATATCTCATGACAAGTCGACTACTGATGAGATGATGTTCCATGATTCGCAAAATTAGTCTTAAAGCATGACCACAAAAACGAAATGCATCAAAAATTGCCTCAATCAGCTATTTACGTCTAACGTCTTTTGCTCTCATGACAACTTTCTGGTCTGATCTGAATTTCAAGACCACAGACCACTGAGCTATGATTTCCAGTAAACTCGGCCCAAGGTAAATTCGGCCCGACGAATTCGGCCCTCGGCCGTCGGTAAATTCGGCCAGGGCCAGAGTAACAATAACAGTTACAATACCATTACCTAACCTGAACCCTAACCCTAGTCCTTACCTAACTCTCATCCTAATCTAACCCTAATCCTAACCCTAATCCTAACCTAACCCTAATCTTAACCTAACCCTAATCCTAACCCTGATCCTAATCCTAACCTAATCCTAACCCTAACGCTAATCCTAACCCTAAACCTAACCCCTAACCTCTAGAGATGTACGGATCATGGTTTTTTGGGATCCTGATCCAATCCTGTTTCATGATATCATAATCCTGATCCAATCCTGATCCTGTTGCAATCGCATATTTCAGTATCCGAGTCCGAAAATAATCCTGTTTTCAAAAATTGCTTCATTATCCATGTTACTATGAGCAGCGGGAAATATCATACTACCATATCTGATTTCTGGAAAAATAAACATCAACAGAAGCTGAAGGCATGATGAACTTACAAAATAAGAGTAGTTTACATACTGCAAACAGACAGATGATAACTGAAATTGTCTTTAAGAATTGCAACACGGTCATCGTTAAGATATACAGACTGACACAAAAAGAAATGATGACAAAATCAGCCTGACCTCACTTGAAAACATCGTCACCAGAACTTTTCACTACAACTAAAGCATCTAAGCTGTCAGCTGGGAGTAAGGATCTTTTTTTGTAAATAGTATTCCCACACAAACTGACCGCCTTTTCACTGGATGCATTTGATGCAGCAATACTGATTTTGATTACCTCAACAGCAAGTCTACTGAGATTTGGATACCTGGCAATTGCACTGGGATTCGTTCAATTCTTCAGTAAGCCGATGCCATCTCCATTCTCTGAGTCACTCAAAGGACTCTTAATCTAATATAGTCTTCGAGCTCATCAGTTGAACTTTGAGGTGATAATGACAGCACAAAACATACCCTGCATATTTCCCATCTTGTTTGTCTACCAAATGTCGGAGCTGTCACCAAACTTAAATCACCGTCTTTTTGACGGTATTTTCGTCAGCCGTGACAACGTCATTCCGAACTATCAATTCTAAAATCATCTTTCTGAATCACAAATGAAACCCAAAGCCAAATGATATCAACCAACATCAAGATCTCAAGAACTCAAGACGTTTCTGCCGCTGAAATTTCCTAAGCGGAAAATATATATTATCAGACTTTTACATGTAAAAAATATTGTTTATGAACTCTGAGAAGATAAGTTTTTCCTTTTCTGAATCTAAACATGTTGGGCATGATTCTGATCAGGTTTTCGTCAAAATAAAAATCCTGTCCTGATCCGGATCCGGCAAAACAGTAAAATTTGGAATCCGGATCCAATCCTGTTGCCAAAAAATCACCCGGATTCCTGACCTGTTAGAATCCAAAATCCTGATCCTGTACATCTCTACTAACCTCCAAATCACTTGATAATATACCGATAATATGGTTGCCAGTGAACCCGTCCCGTGAACCCGTCCCTCGGTGAACCCGGCCCTCAATGAACTCGGCCCTCGATGAATTCCGCCCTCGGGAAATTTTGAAATTAAGTGTATTAACAAGTATTAATATGAATTATTAAACTAATAATGTTATTACCAAATGATTTGTCGATCTTGTAAGGTCAGGGCACGCGTAGATCACGCAGTCACGGAGTGATCAGATCACGTGATCACGATTGCATGGTCGGCTCATCGTTGAATTGACTTGGCGAGGGGCGGACCTGCGACGTTCGACATCCTCGTATCTGTTCATGACATCGAATTGGGTCTTATCGCATTGTATATTGTGTGTGACTTGTTCAGATGAAAATTATATCCCAACGATTGTTATTGCTCAAGTATCAACCACGCTTGGTCTGCTCGTTATTGCAACTGTAGATTGAGGTGGGGGTGTTAGGGTTGGGTAGGGTAGGGGGGGGGTAGACAATAGGGTTCGGGGAGTGGGACATTGGGTTCGGGTAGGATATTAGTGTTGGGGGGATATTAGGGTTGGTGGAGGTGGGATATTAGGGTTGCCGGAGGTGGGATATTAGGGTTGGGGGAGGGGGGATATTAGGGTTGGGGTAGGATATTAGGGTTGCCGGAGGTGGGATATTAGGGTTGGGGGAGGGGAAATATTAGGGTTGGGGGAGGGGGGATTTTAAGGTTGGGGTAGGATATTAGGG
This sequence comes from Botryllus schlosseri, assembly GCF_051294905.1. Classification (NCBI taxonomy): domain Eukaryota; kingdom Metazoa; phylum Chordata; class Ascidiacea; order Stolidobranchia; family Styelidae; genus Botryllus; species Botryllus schlosseri. Next base: position 29,010,633 of record NC_137239.1, on the reverse strand, counting down.
TTGCCGGAGGTGGGGTATTAGGGTTAGGATATTAGGGTTGCCGGAGGTGGGATATTAGGGTAGCCGGAGGTGGGATATTAGGGTTGGGGGAGGGGGAATATTAGGGTTGGGGAGGGGGGATATTAAGGTTGGGGTAGGATATTAGGGTTGCCGGAGGTGGGATATTAGGGTTGCCGGAGGTGGGATATTAGGGTTGCCGGTGGGGGGACATTAGGGTTGGGGTAGGATATTAGGGTTGCCGGTGAATACAAAATTCCCCGAGGGCGGAATTCACCGAGGGCCGGGTTCACCGAGGGCCGGGTTCACCGAGGGACGGGTTCACGGGACGGGTTCACTGGTAATCGATAATATACCGATTGAATTCGGCTGTCGGTAAATTCGGCCCCGTAAACATCGGCATATATATATACATATATATATTTACACGCATACCCTGTTCTCCAAATCACTTGATAATAATATAATTATGAAATTAATTCACATTAATAGTTGGTAATACATTTTTATAAAAAATTCTCCGAGGGCAGAATTGACCGAGTGACCGGTGAATTCGGCCGTCGGTAAATTCGGTCCCAGTGAATATCCGCGCTATCTCCCGTGATTACGCGATCTACGCGTACCCTGACATCCAAATCACTTAATAATAATATAATTATGTAATTAATTCATGTTAACGGTTGGTAATACATTTTAATACAATATTCTCGGAGGGCCGAATTTACTGATGTCATGAGCCGAATTTACCTTGGGGCGAGTTTACTGGCAACCCTGAGCTATATAAACAGACCACCAAATTCCATCCTAATAATAGAGAGACAGAGAATTGATTCGGTTCCATGAACATTGAAAATACATAGATACTTGACAAAGAAAAGTATATATGATTCAATTCAGAACCAGGCTGCAGCGAAGGGATCGGGAGATAATCAAGTCAGCTACAGCCTGAAAGTATAGAATGTAAACGTTTACATTCTATACTGAAAGGATGGTTGCAATATGAAACTTAGAACAAAATATAACACGTCATCATCATTATCATTGGTTTATTAATAATTTTATCAGTTCCATACACCACAAAAATGCGACACAATGAACATAAAACATAGCATAACATTGTTGGGTTATATTTTTCATCTGAACAGTCACACACAATGTACAATGCGATCAGACACAATGCGATGTCATGAACAGAGATAGTAGGATTATAGAGATCGTAGGATGTCGAGCGACACGCATCAGTAGCGATCCTTTACTCTAACATCCACCTATAGATAGCTAACCCAGAGATGCCACTGAGATATTTTGGAAAAACCCAGATTTGGACGTTAAAAAAAAACCCAGATCCTATATTTCACTCAAATTTCTATGATATAGCTGTAAAACAGTGACTGAGAGTCATCAATGACAGTTATACAGACATAGAAGTTATAGCCCTTGATATTGACATACCAACGGTTCATTTTCATACTATACATGTTGCTCAGTTAAATGAGCAAATCCATCGAAATATGATGTTTTCCTCTCGACACATTGCTACCAGGCATTCGGTATCGGGGTGTCAATACGTAGTGTAATGTTAGTAACAATGCTAATCCCCATCTATCGTGAGGATGATTTTAGGGTAGTTCCAGTGACTGCGAGCTGACCAGATAGATTGAAAATAGCTTTCGATTCATTAAACCTGAGACAAACACTTTTATTTGGGATGTTTAGTCGAAAAAGAAACTGCCAAATCATGTAATTATGAGTACATTTCAATTTAACAAACCCCTCTCCCTCTGAAAAACTTGCCCGGGCCCCTATAAGTATCTAATTGTAACTGCTGGGGGCTCCGTCCCACAGACCCCCTTTCGCATCTGTTTTTATCATCTATCTGTCACCACGGCAAGGTTTGGCCAGGTGCTGGATTCGGCAATATCTATTATTACATGTGTGCAAGGATAGACTACATCAAAACTAAGTATTTCTACCGCATGCAGAGACATGATAATTATCGGGATACGGGACTTTTCTAACAAATGCAGATATTTGATGATGATTGACACATCGGTACGGAATCATATTCTTGCTTGGTACACGGATTTCCATGTTTATTCGTTATTATCCTTGAAAAAAGCGCATAATCCGAATAGGGGGGGGGGAGGCTTCAGCCTGTTTGGAATCGGTGTCCTGTGCTCACACTATATATTTTTTTAAAATTATTTTTGATTAAATTACTTCAACTTAAAATCATCGCTGCTCCCCTGATATATCAGGCAAAAAGGCCAGCGATTCCAATCAGGGGGGCCCCGGGCGACCGCCCCCTTCGCCCACCCCAAAAGCCACCACTGCCCAAACTGTCTCTCTTTGAGTGTCCCTGTTGAAAGTGAATATACTCTGATGTCAACATGGTAAATTAGTTAGATCAACATTTGGTCTTTTCACGAGCAATAATTGCATACTTTACAGCAGTTACATACTATTTACTGACACACAACGAATTTGTTGCAGCACTGGCATTCAAGTTCTAAATCATTTTGAATTGTCAAATGTCAAACAACTGCTCCAGGGTTGCCCTGTGAACAGGACTTTCTGCGACCTATTTTCAGTAATCAATGAAGCTCTATGGCATCAAGCCCAAGACCTCTCATTTTAATGGTAAACGGGTCTCTTTAGACTCTGCCGTTTCAATCACAGTGGAATCCGTCGACATTATAAGATCTTACTAATCTAATAATCAATTTTGCGCCGTAAAATTGACCTGACAAACATGATGTTGAAATAAACCCAGATTTCAAGCACAAAAACCCAGAAACCCAGGTGATGCTCGAAAAACCCAGATCTGGGTGGAAACAAAGTCACTCAACTATGTCATAGTTGAGTGACTTTGGGTGGAAAAACCCAGGAGTGGCATCTCTGAGCTAACCTACGGATAGATGCGCAACACGTGACTCACGGTCGGCCTTGTCGGCCTCGTACGGCCTTGTTGGCTGACGTACCACGAAGCCTGTCTATTGCACACGTATTCGATGGATCACACTGACGAATATATTTTGTTCCGTCTCCACGACTTGTAATTTTATTGAAACTCACGCATGGTTCAAAATGCAATATATATTTCTCGCAATTGGCGAAGTCTTCATGAATGTCTATCGACTTCCGAACCAGCTAATAATCATGAATGTATATCAACTTCCGAACCAGCTAATAATCATGAATGTATACATCAATACCTCTACGTGGTATTACACGTATATCTCGAAATGAACCCAACGTCGTACGATTTCATACTTCTTATCTACGTTCACACGACAAATTATACGACTCACAAAGGTATTATCAGGTTTCAGTTCAGGGAACAATATAGTTCGTTAAAAGTTCCCCCTTGCTACCCAAAAGAACTTGGTGTAAAAAAAAACGAATATATTGTTCAAAATGTTCCTAGCGCTCTTTGAAAATTAAATAAAGTTGTTCTTATTTGAAAGTTACAGTCGCACTGATTCTTATAATAGACATTAAATTTTCATCAAGGCAATGGAACGACCCCGAAATAGCCTTCAAAGTCTGAAAATCGGCCTCGGCCCTTTCTACTACTTCTTTCCATTTCTTGTGAGTGCTTTCTTTCGTCGGTTCTGGGCTATTTTGTCGCCGTAAGAACGGCAACGGCGGGGTAAGAGGAGCCCGGATAAACCTCCGACCAGGGCTTTGGAGCCGGAGCCGGAGTCCGGAGCCGGAGCCCCGGAGCCGTGCATTTTCACCGGAGCTGGAGCCGGAGCCGGAGCTCTACATAAAATTCAGCCGGAGCCAGAGCCGGAGCTGGAGCCCGTTATTTGAGTAGTAGCTCCGGCTCCGACCTATTTCATAAGATGCCATTATATATATATGCAACAACCACATCTGCTGATTTATCATAATTGAACAGCAGGCCTGAATTTTAATGCTGTGCACAGCAATGGCATAGAGTAAAGTGTGTTGTTGTGCAACTATGATGTTGTCGACAATTGACAAGTATTCAGAATGACGTCACAAGCTGGCACGGCGGCACCTATATGTCTTCGTTGCTACATCGGATGTTACTGACGGCTGACAGACTCTAGAGTGCTATAGATAACTAACCTATGGGTAGATTAGTAATCTATATAGACCAGGAATGGCCAACCTTTTCGGCTAAAGGGGCACATGCAATTGAAGAATGAGTGTGCGGTCCACTAGCCGCGCCAAGCGGATAAAATTTTTTAAGTTTATAATAAACTAGGTCAATAATATTATTACTTGAGTATTGCGGGTCTACTGTATACCGCCCGCTAGGCTCAGTTTGCAAGGACACGACTATTCGGCGTCTGGTCACATCGATATCGAAGGTCTCCGTTAATATGCGACAATATTGTTGTGCCTACATTTCACCGTTGACGATCTTTATGCGAGCGCAAACGCAAAAAGACTTTCTCGCGTAATTGCGAATACAGTTAGACTCAATCGGGTAAATTGGGCGGTTTTTTCATTGTCAGTAGGGGGTAGGCTACCAAGCAAGAAATCGTGTGACAGTTAAACACGCGAGGCGTGAAGAAAAATGTCGCTACTATTTTAGTTTATTGTAATGCACGACGATTTACTGAAAATGTCACTGGACCCTGGATCTGTCAATGCGTCGGAACTGATATATTAGCCATCAACATCCCAAGTGTCGCAGGCAGAATTGTAATTTTTGGTTGGCATTGCAAGTTCACAATCTGAGCGATTCATTTTCGATAATATAATAGGAAATTACCTCGCGGGCCACGCAAAACCTCTCGCGGGTCACATTTGGCCCGCGGGTTGGCCACCCCTGATATAGCTATAGGCCCATTCGATAATTTCAGAGCCGGAGCCGGAGCTGGAGCCGGAGCAGGAGCAGTGGTAATAATGCGGCTCCGGAGCTGCCGGAGCTGGAGCCGGAGCTAATGTATGATAGAAGAGAGCTCCGGAGCCGGAGCCGGAGCAGTTTAAATTTACGGCTGCTCCGAAGCCCTGCCTCCGACGGGAATCGAATCCGGTCCCTCAGATTCGTTGGCGCTTATCGTAACCACTACACTATCCCCCCCACCAATGAAATGTCGAAGCGACGTGGAGAATAGTCTACGGAATCAGACACCTAGGCCTAGGCCTAGGCGATATAAAGAGGAGGCATGCAGTATGCACACTGAATGAAAAGTAAAAAAGATAGTATTGAAAAAAGCAAAACGACAAAATTGGTATGGCATCAGGGCCGTAACAGCACTTCGTCAGGCCCCCCAAAACGTTGGGCTTGGGCCCCCATATGGTGATAAACCTAACTTCTGGGGTCTTTGCCCCCCAAACCCCCCTCAGGCTATACTCTGTTACGACCGCTACCCATCAGCTAAATTGGATTCCGTTTAGTGAGTCAACTGTTCTCGCTTGAACGCGCGAAGCGCGAGAAATTTCTATATTTCATGACTGAATCGGTCAACATGATCGGGAATTGCATATATATTGTTATCAATTTTTATCGTTGGGAGGAACGAAAGAGTAGCCTACTTCGCCCCCCCCCCCAAAAAAAAAACTTGAGTCTTGGGCTCCCATTGGGTGATAAAGCAACTCCATCACGTTGTTCGCTTTTTTCACGAAATAATGGTGATTCTGTTTAGTGAGCCAGGGCGAAGCGCGAAAATTTTCGATATTTCATTATAAAATCGGTCAATGAGATCGGGAATTGCACATATATATTGCTATCAATTTCTTGTCCTTTCTGCTCGCACGTATTCAGATTTACCGGTAGAGCTGAGCGAGGTGTCTTCGAAACTGTACAGCAGGGGTCTTCAAAATTGAGTTTTTTCTCAAATCGTACTGGCTACTCGATAAAATTGTTCGGTTACCTAATTTAAGCCTACACGCCAAATTTGGTTCAATTCCAACCAGTAGCCGCATTGCTACAGGAGAAGAAAGTTTCTATTTATTATCTAAAAAGAAAGAAACAAAAATTTCAAAATTTTGTTCACCCCATGAAAGTGTTGAGTTGTCTATAGAAACGATGTTCACCAAATTTGGCTCAATTCCAACCAGTGGAAGCGGAGTTATTGCCGTCGAAAAATTTGTATTATCAATAAAATAGTATTTATACGGTGGGCACCATTATAATAAATAATTAAAGAATTGGTCACCGCAACTACTATTTTATTGATAATACAAATTTTTCGACGGCAATAACTCCGCTTCCACTGGTCGGAAAAAACAGTCGGAAAAATTTTATCATGTATTCAAACCAAAGGTCAGCAGATTCTCATGATCAACTGATCAAGCCATATTTTCTGCGTGACTCGCTTATTGGCTATAGTAGGCTCCCAACACAGTGACCTTGGATATGTAAAAACGATCGCAGGATTTTTTGCAATTAATTCAACAAATATTACATGGAGATTAACAGATAGCTCTGGCACCGTGTCGACATAAAATTATACCCTTTGCAGTGGCCCATACTCTACTAACCTTTGATGGGCTAAAAATTTGCGTTACAGTAACTTGCAAATGGGAGTCTGTAATGATGGTATTTACTACTATCCTCGTGTCTCGCGCTAGTCGAACAGTTATTACGATGATTGTTCAGCGAAAGAAAACAGAAAGTCAATTTGGTCATTTTTCCAGCCTGTCGCCGACTCAGACGGGCTGATACACTGTATGGCTGCCACTACACCGGCTTTAAAACCAGGCTTTTGGTTACGAAATAGTGCGAAAATATTAATTCACTACGGCTTGTTGTTGTCAAAGCTACGATAAGTGGTGCGTGGTAAGGCAAACAAGCTGTTAAAATTGCATCACAACTACCAAAGTTACACTGCCCTTGAATTTCCTATTAGGTTTATTTGAATTATTCCACGTCAGAAAAATTAACAATTATTTATTATTTCCATCCGGTCTCATTCGGATTTTAATTCATACCATTCGCACCACCTTCGTCATTCGCACCGCAATTTATTTCAGTCGCACAAGTGCGTACCACCCCACCGGTTGAAAAGCACTGGCTCGAGTAAACGATCATCCACTGGAATGAATTTCAATTCGTAGGCATACACAATAACACACTGTCCAATTTCGCGTTACGATTTGAAAAAAAATGGACGATTATCAGAGAATGTGCATTAACTCGTCTATAGTTCAGAGAGAAGGTGTTTCGATGCATGCCCGCCCCAAATCGACATGCGCAGCAAGGTCACGTTTTTATCCTCTGGCGTCGCTTACACATTCGCCTGGTTACTAAATAGTTAAATTGCTCAGCTCCCATGAGAATCAATCCCGTTTTGGGAAATCCATTGAGATCATTCTTTTTCCAATCCTGTATAGGAGCCTGATAAGATCTATTATAGAGTATGGCATGGAAGCGTACTTCTTCGCACCGAAATCACATCTCGCGAAAATAATTGCAATCCGCAATCAAGCTCTGAGACTTCCTATCGGTGCCATGTCCAGCACCCCTATATGGGTATTAGAGGCCTCGTGTAACGATATGCCCCTCTTTCTCAGGCACCAATATCTTTGTCTCAAGTACCGTCCCAATTCCAAACCCAGCACGTAGTTTATTGGAGGGTTCATGGGAGGAAATTTACAATCTGCTTTCAGACCGATTAGTGACTTTCAATATCTTATCCCGACTTCGAATTTTGGATGATTTGCAAGTCAGAGGCAACCATCCTCTTACCACATGCCCGTGGTTATTGAAATGCGCTATAAATGATGCATCATTTCAAACAGCTAACTAATTTACACCGATGGATCTAAAAACATCAGTGGTGCTGGGTACTGCTTCTACATCCCCGATCGCAATGTAAGAACATCAAAAGTATGTTCGAAACTTTCTGAATTGAGCTGAGAGCAATATTCGATGCATTGATATGGATTTCAGAAAATTCCATCGAACGAGCGAGTTGCTATCCCGAGTGATTCATTGAGTGCATTGCAGTCGCTAAAAACCATCTTGGTGAAAATAACTATGTTACCAATCAATTATTAGAACTGACTCACCCTCTCTTACATGAAAGCCATAAAGATATTTCTTTTATATGGATTCCAGGACACTGTGGTATTAAAGAGAATGAAGTCGCTGACCGACTTGCAAAAGAGGCTGCGGCCCATGACTTCGCTGACCAACGTATAGATATTACTTCTAGCGAGGCCAACTCATTGATTTTAATTGACTGTAGGCAAGACTGGAACGTTTCATCGAAACCGCATATGGAGCACATTTCAAGCAGTTTTGCCCTGACATATACCCGAATCTACCAACTATAACTACGCCACGCTATACCGACCACCATTTTCAGATTGCGGACTAGACACTGTCGTTTCAACTCCAATTTTAGCAAAATTGGATATTCAGATGCCCATGATTGTACCACATACCACGTTGAAGAAACTGCAGAGCGCGTTATTATTGGGTGTGCGAAGTACGCCAACGAAAGATGCCAGTTTAGAGCTGCCGTACAGGACTTGAGAGTACCCTTCACCATGGAAAATGTATTACCTACAAAATATTACCATTGCTGTGGGAATTCATAGCGAAGACAAAGAGACAGTCTCACAGTATTAAATGTTTAGTTGACTGTATTTAGGCTACTTATCCCAATATCGATTCGATTAGCAACTGTTAAGTCGTGACGCAAAATACCATAGTTGTTATATGCGTCACTAAAACTGATTTTAAATATAATAAACAATCTAGAACTATTATTCTCGAGCAGCATTATAACCAGAGGTGGTCAGTTACGAAGTACTTCTACTTTTTAGAAGTCCTCAAGTATTCCCTTCTACTTCTGGTACTTACTCAAGTAGATCTGATTTTCTCTACTTCTACTTCGTAATATTTTGTGATCTACTTACTTACTTTTCGCTATTTTCAGTTTGTCAAGTAGAAGTAGTTTAATCCCCCAATACGAAAGATAGCCTGAGAAATTTCGGGGCTGTTTCCACGAAGTACCAACATTTAATATTCATAAAAGTCAAGTAAAGACCAGAAATTTTGTTGTGCTTCGCGCACAATAGTTGTGGAGTGACATATATGTTTTCACGAAAGCATCTGTGAATATAATTTAGGTACCAGATTGCTTATAGTTTCGCTCACATCGCATTGTCGCCCATGTCAAATATTTCATCACAGTAAATATGGCCCACCATAAAGGGTTAGTATGGCATTTTCATATCAATACTTTAATTTGCATCCCATGATGCGAAAGAATGCTTATTCTGTCGAAAACTATAATACCTCCTGGGATGAATTAATACGAATTAAGCTCTCTGCACCTTCCGCACAGCTCAATTTGCAGCTTTTTACAGTCCATGCGAACGAATTAAGGGGGCACTTCTATTTGAAAATGATTTTTTTAGGTGTTCACGTTTGTAGTCATAAATTCGTAAAGGTAGATGCGAGCCCCATGATTCATACATTGCTGGAAATGGCAGGAAATTTCCTTTCCAAATATGGTCTTTATGTTGTACCATGAGCATGTACCCCACCGGTACACTTACTCAAAAAATAATGAAAATATTGAACACGCGTATTAAAAATCCTAAAAACTCAAAAGTCTTTCAAGATTTTCCTTCAAATATTGCTGTAGTAATAGTACATATATATATCTACAAAACAATTGAGGGATTTTCAAAAATAGGTCTTCTAACAAAATTTATGATATTTTTTGTCAGCGAACCCTAAATTTTCATTTTTTTTTAAATTCTTTCCTCTGTAAAAATTTTTCTGGACAAAATTTTGAGAAAACGCTCAATCATTTTATTATACATACCCTAACCATCATTTGTACAAAATTTCAGATGAATCGAACAAGCAGGTGCAGAGGAGATACAATTTTTGTGCAGAAAAAGTATATTTTGAGAAAATCGCGTTTGAAAAAATAAAACCACAATAACTTCGAAAAACAAGGATAAGAACACTGATCATGACATCAATGACCGTATTAGTTGATTTGCATCACACATTGAACCATATATAACACAACCTGAGCATTAATAGCCGCCAGGCACATAGTCTGATGTGTCTTAGGAGTCTTGAACTCTTTCAATTTTTCACAGCGAAAGACCGTCGAGATGCAGTCTTACTTTTTTTGTCCTTCAAACCAGTTTCATTTTTGTGAAAGTGTTCACTGGCAAGTTTAGGCTTTCAAGAACACTCAAGTACCCACTACATCCAATATTCCAGTTCAGTACGGACGTAGCTACAGCACGTTTTACTGCCATAGTTCATAAGTACTTATTCTTCAGGCACCTTGTCCCTATGGTCACGACGAATGACTCATTTTGGGATTTGGTGAATCCACCAATGCATCTTTCCATTTCAAAGATTCTTCTAAACTCTAAATTTCCTTGATCGACTCATTCTAGGCAAATTGATAGCTAGAAATGAAAACCAATCCAAGACAGTTATCCTGAAACAATAAATATTACCCAATATTGTCAGTCAGCAGTCAATGAATAAAAACAGATGAAATAGGAAAACACACAAGGTTCCTCCATCTCGACCATTTCCTTGGTACTGAATAAATGAAGCAGCCAAGTATATGGAAGCATACATGCTAGAACACTTATTTATAAGCATACAATAAATACTACCCAATATGGTCAGTTATCAGTCAACAAATCAAAAAATAAATGAAAAAAAACAGCCTCACCTCGCCTGTTTACTGAGTCTGTGAAGCAGCCAAGTTTATGAAGGCAGACTGGCTAGAACACTCATTTCGAGCTCTACAGGAGAGATTTCGCCAGGTGGCGCTATTTCCACCAGCAAACGCGAATGTTGGATTAGAATGAACACGACTGCAGCAAAAATTGGGCTGTAATTCTTTTTTTTTTATAAAATGGTCCCCAAATAAAACTTGTTTTGGATAAGAAGGAGTTGTAATATCATAAAAATAAGGACATATTGGGAAAGAGCGTGAAATTTCCGTTCTAGATCGATGAAGAAAAAAAAAACACAAAAAATTATTTCTAAATAGAAGTGCCCCCTTAAGACTGTTTTCAGAACTACTTACATACTTGAGTAGATTTAAAGCCAGTTAATTCTACTTCTACTTCAAGTAGTTTTAGATGGCTTATGGATGAAGTACTTCCACTACTCGTATTTGAGTAGATCTTTTCGTCGCTACTTCTACTTCTACTTGAGTAGCTTTCTTGACTACTTTGACCACCTCTGATTATACCAAGGGTACGTGTTCGGCTTTGGGACACGACACACTAAAGTATAGGGGGTACCATGTGCAGTGTGAAAAGGACCGTTTTAATCGTGAAAGTGACGCAAACATAACCCTATATACTATTATATACTTTATCTCCGCAAGGTTTGCAAAACAGTAATTGAGTGAACAGCATTCAGAAAGAAAAAATTCCTGAAGTATTTTCATAAGTCCGAAAGGTTGATGAGTTGCTGGGTGGAAATTATTAGACTGATGGTTCGCTTGATTTATGTTAGAGCGATCAGACGTTCATACTTGAACTTGTTCAATGTTGGTGCATACGACCCTAGGCGTGATACTTTCAGGGCAAAATAACCGACAAGATAGCGTGTAACGGCGTCTAACGGCGTCTAACGGCGTGTCCGGCTTCTTGAAATGTAGATCGTGGTTCAATCCTCGTCAGGGTCGGACCAAAGTAAAACTGGTATCTGTGACTTCTTCGCTTGGCGATCAGCGTGGAGAGGTGGTGCGAGACTTGAAATGCCTTACAAGGCTACAAGAAAGCTTACCTTGCGCAGCGGCCTACGTACATCATACACTCACGGCATGAATGAATATGAACAGATCATGTTTAGAGTTTAGGTTCATCATGAATCGGTGTATGCTATATGCCGCAACAGCATCAAAGGACAAAAATGTATAACGTACTAAATTCTGAAATTGGGGGGTTTCGACCCCGGACTCCTAGGCACTCGCCTGCTACTCAAGTACAATAATGCAATAGTTCCTGGTGTCAGACTTGGACACTGAAGTCACTGCCGCGAAAACTTCAATAACTTCTTCATCTCGGTATGAAAAGTGCATACGTAGGCCTACAATACACGCGCGTCCACCGTGCAAGTATTACAACTACCATACACCCCTCTCGTATGGATATGAATATATTTGTGCGTGGTAAGAAATTCTAATACATTCGAAATTATATTTGATTCAAGAAAGAATATCCGTTGGAACCAGTTACAAAATCCTCGTCGTGTCGTGTTCTCTGTCGCGTGTTACGTTAAGTCAGTGTGGTTCTTAGCCATGTCGCCAGCGCCCCCGGCGGCCGTTTGGATTTCAAAGGGGGTGATATGGGAGGCACTGAGACGTTATGGGGGCTCCGAAAAAACAAGTAGCATAACAGTACATATGGTGTTGTAGCTGTCATAGGAATATAAAGTTCTATAATTCTATCCTTGAGATCTCGTTTCAAAATTCCTTCATTCATTTATTCCCAACAAAATTCATCAATCCACTAAATTTTCGTCGCGCTTGGTGCGAAATATATCGAGTACCGACGATGTATTTAGTGTTTCCACGAATGCAGTGGATACGATACTTTTACCCTTCACGCCCGCACTTTGAGATAGCAAAATCTAACTTAACACAGTTCGATCACACTAGAGAGGGGGTTTTCCGACAAAATGTTTTGAACTAGGTATTGCAGCACACTGCGTCTCGAAATCTGGAAGCATGATTTTATACCACTTTTGAAAGTGAACGCCATTTGTACAGTAGACATAATTTTTGAAGCTTTTTGACAACAATGAATAACTAAATATCCTTATTTCCGAGAGCTCCAAAATACAACATCACCTAATTGGGGTTTGTACATTGGGCTCACACCTGATAGGTATGAGACCGTTCCCAACAGTTGTTAGAAGAACCTTGATTTGATCCCGAAAATTGTGCATATAACTATTTGATCGTTAATTAGTCAAGTGGTAATCGGGCGCGATTCAAGCACGAAATATTTCCGATAGTCAAGTCCAAACCCGATAAAAAACGACTGAACTTGGACTCTACCCCATCGTATTTAATACAGTCCTTAAAACATGAGGGGAGGGGGGGGGAGAATAAGGGAAATTTCTGAAAGGGGCGTTGGAAGGAAAAAAGGTTAAGAACACCTGTGTTAAAGTAATATACGGGGATGAGCCAGGTCCGTCGGGGCAGACAGACGCGGCGAAGTGCGCAAGCAACATTCTGGAGTCAGATTACACACCAATAATATCACATAAACATCACATAAACATTCGCTCTGGTCTGCGTGAGTGAGTCTGTCCTTGCGAAGTAATTCGGCCAGAAAAAAAAAACTTTTTTGACTTTAAAACTGACAAATTTGTACATGAAAAAAACTTGATTTTCACGAAATATGGACCTGTGAAGAATTACAGTAGATACACCACGCATTATGATGAAAAAAAATAGTACAACGAAAGATACTTTCCTACATTCTCCGGTAGAAAGTGTCTGTCCTTACTAAGGCTGGTCAAGAATGGAAAAAGAACGTTCAACAGCAGTACTTGGCTGGCAACACTGAAGTTGTGCGTACGTGCACTGCTGGTGACACACCGTGTTGCTTCATACTGACAATAGTCTCTACATCACAATTTGTCTCATGCGCTTCTTGATAGAAGAACCATGCAATGCCCACGCAGTCTTTTTTTCATTTAGGACAGGGGTCACCAACACGCGGCCCGCCAAGTCATATTCTGCGGCCCGCGACCTGATATGAGATTAAGGAAGAAAGCTAAGAAAACCAATTTGAAATGCTGAAATTAACTACAGTTTCAACATGTTGTTGTTGTTTCAAAATAAGCTATTCTCTTGTGCCCAACATCACTATTCGTCATTATAGCTAAAACGGCTGTGGTTATGGCAACAGCATTCCATCGAGGGAGAATCAGCTGATGTGAAGGGGCAAAATTGGGCATATTGTCTTGACTTGCAATGGCCCAAACACTGCCAAGACCGAGACGCTTAGAAAACGACTTAAGGCAGTGGTTCCTAAACTCGGGAGCACGCGCCCCTTGTGGGGGCGCGAAAGCATCTGAAGGGGAGGCGGAGATGCGCTAAAATGAAACTTTTTTCGCGCTCGGCGCTATTTACCTCTATTTATTAGTTATTACTATGTGTATAGTCCGGAATTCATCTTATAGAATTATGTTAATTGTTATCAACAGCCATAACCTTCCATGCCATCAAACTAGCCGTTGGGATTTCTAGCATTCTGGTTGCATTTTGTGATATGACGATTTTTCAGTATCATAAAGGGGTGTGTGTCTAAAAAAGTTTGAGAACCACTGGCTTAGGGCTTCTCCACAAGATCACGCTCTACGTGGAGATGGTCTGTCAGCTAGTAACGTATCTCGCTAGTCCCAATATCGATTCCTTAGTCGCTGAAAAGCGTTTCCGGGTATCGTGCACAGCTCACAGTTCAAAATAAAATATAATTGGTGATAATGATTTTTGTTGTATTTGTATTCATTTAATGAAATATTATTTCTTTTGTGGTCAAATATGCCCATCGCCTATGTTAGGTAGCTCACCGTTGTATACTGACGTAGAGTTTTAGAACGTGCGGTTGCCTATTTTACATCGATATCGCATTCATGCGGCCCCCGGCCTCTACGAAATTTGAATAGTGGCCCGCGACCTGTTTTGAGTTGGCGACCCCTGATTTAGGATATTGCGGTACATTGAGCATAACACCAAGTCAGCCTATTTGTTGCATTTGGCCGTTTATGATTCACCATGAGCAGACAATGGGCCGTCTACAACGGTAGGCCCATAAGGCATGCTACAAGCTGTAAAATGTCGAATGATAAGTTCACCACCAGTGCAAACATCTATGATACAAATGAAATGTAGGTCTCAAAATTTTTTTGACTGTGAAAACAATTTTGACAGTTTTTTGACCTAACGCTACAATTTTGACAAAATTGTGAATTATTTTGACATGTCAAAAGAAAATCGCCCTACTTATAACACATCGTTTGCATGTCGGGAGCGGCCACAGTTCTGGCCGTGGAGGGGCCACTCCATTGAATTTATATCGCCGAGAAGCGGTGACAGTCTCCCCTCCACCAAATTCCACTGTCGCCTGTTCTGTTTGAGTTTCCTTTCAGATTGCTGATTCCCGGATGATCGTTGTGAGGTGTGGTTATATTTTTGGGGATTTTCAGGGTCCGTGGGAACCGCAAGACAGCTGCTCCAATAGACGCGGCTGGGTATCACTGGTTCAGACTATATGTTTATTGACTGCAATATATATAGCTATCTATATAAACAGTATACACGTTACATGAAAAACAGACTTCAAATTAAAACATTTCCGGTTCTTTTGATTCGTCCAGTCTATGATTGTGATCTTTGACCTTTGATTGTGAACCCTTCGCGGAACCATAAATGTCTTCAGGTGAACAAAACCAGAACCTACCACAATTCACATCAGAAGATTTATGATGCGCAAAAAGAACTGTACATCAACAGAACAAAACTATTATAACTTAATTGAAACACAATAGGTTGACATGATAATGAATAGTTTTTGCCGACCGTCTGCCTTCAGCTGTTCTCTGTCAGTTATCAGTTCATAAATGCGACTTGGACCGAGTGAAAATAGTATGTTGAATGTGGAGTTGATATTGTTTTGCGTCACTTTCTACGTCTACTCGACGATTTTTAATGCATCGGCTACCTTGTATTGACGGATCTGACATCTTACAACACAACAAGATGTTTGTCGACCGTTATTAAGCTCTATCGTTCGTACAGGTCATAATCTTTTGTAAACCTTCATCTCTGAGCAGCACAGTAGGTGAGGCGTGTCCACCCAGCCATTGCCGTCATCATCATCATCCACACCCCACCATATTCCCTTCCATCCTGTTTTATTGAAGTTTCCATTCAGATTGCTGTCGGCGCACCCGCCATACCACCAGCCTCCTACGTAGCGAGAAGCGCAATTCCTTGACGGATGAACATCGTGATCTGCGTCTTTCGTTGAGAATTTTGCATTGTTGTGCCAGTAGAGACGATCTCCGGTTGCATCCCCGGAGAAGCCGGATACGTGCAGTCTGTACTTGTCGGATCTGGGTCCGATGCTGAAGTAACTGGGATTTAAGAATCGGGGTCAAAGGCCAAAAGTAAAGCGGATTGTTACGTGGATACGTGCCCGTTTTGAATCGATCAAGCGTGACAAAGGATGTGATAAACAGAACAAACGTCTCGGCATATTTTATAGTTTTGCGGTCGCTTAATGACTGCAGTTATCATGCAATATTTCAGGTAATCTATGATAAGCAGACAGTGGGTTATTTTTACCAGGTTTTAAATGTAGCTCACTGCGAAACCAGCGAAACACCTCCGCAATGCAGTTTGTCGAAAAATTACCATTTACGACTTATTTTCGATCTTTTTCACAATTCAAATACTAATCGCCATATTCATGACGCAAAACGAAATACTTTCGTATTCAATCGATCCAAGTCCTTCGTTCTGAGCCTGTACATACTTACTTTTAACTATTGTGCTTAATTTTTTACCTTGTGTAATAATTGATGCATTCAAATAAATCTTACCTGTATTTAACCCTCAAATGGTCTCTTTTACGTTTCGACATCATGTTGATTTCCAACAACATGTCCCCTTCCTTTGTCATTAGATGCAATGCCTCGAGCCCTGGACCCGGACGTTGTGAAATGATAAAAGTTGTTGGTTTTAAATCAATTACTTGTCCAGG
Organism: Botryllus schlosseri; assembly: GCF_051294905.1. Lineage (NCBI taxonomy): Eukaryota > Metazoa > Chordata > Ascidiacea > Stolidobranchia > Styelidae > Botryllus > Botryllus schlosseri. The sequence continues at coordinate 28,993,923 of NC_137239.1, read as the reverse complement.
CGAAAACTCAATAAACAGAATAAACAATAAACAGAATCGATTTGAAAGGGATTTTATTAGTCAGATAATGACAAAACTTTATAAAACTCGAAGGAATTAAATTAAAATCAAAATCTTTCTACCTAGCCAGAAATCTCCATCACAATCCCCGAATCCTTTCACGTAATCATCCCAACCTCGGTTGAAATCCACGTTTCCGTTCATTCTCCGCTGAAAAACCTACAACGGAATTCGGCAAACAGTCAAACTGGCAGTTATCTCACGAATTCTCTTCTCGTTCGAGGTTATGAGTCAAAATTATGTGTTGCCTGCAGGGTTATAACCAAGTCACAAGTATCCGTGTCACAAGTCAATCTTCCATTTATAGTTTTGACTCGAGTCAAGTCGAGTCATTTTCAATTCACCACGAGTCAAGTCCGAGTCCAAGTCAGCGAGAAGAGGGTCGATTCCGCTTCATGGTATTATGACTCGAGTCCAAGTCCAAGTCATGGTGTGGACTGCACAGTTTACAGTTAAAGTCTTTGTTAAACCCACTTTTTATCACTCTGGTTGGTGATATCGAATGGTTTGCATTTATAATATACTAATTTTCCTCAATTTTATCAGTTTCTGGTCGCATTTTCAATTGCCAGTACCAATAGACGAAATCCCAATAGTGTGGTTACTATTTACTATTCTTAGAAATAACAATGAAATGTCGGTCTTGGCCGTCTGAGTCTCGAGTCACAAGACTTGGTTCGAGTCATGCGCAATGACTCGAGTCCAAGTCGAGTCAATGCACAAATTGACCCGAGTCGAGTCATATCCGTATTTTTCGAGAATGACTCGAGTCAAGTCGAGTCCTCAGAAAATCGAGACTCGAGTCGGACTCGAGTCGAGTCATGACTCGAGTCATTATAACTCTGATTTGAACTTTTGTTCATCTCGAACTGGGCTTGCTCATGACGTAGCAAACGCTTTATATTTGAAGGATTCATAAATTTACTCACAGTCCAATTCTCGTGTGCTTGGCATGTATTTTTCTTAACTTCTGCTCTGATTTGAAGCGGGCTCAATCCGATTATCAAAAGAAACAAATTATTGAGCGACATTTCCAGAAGGGATTTGATATCGATTCAATATTTACTGCCTTAACGATGCGTGTCCTACTGGACTTTAGATTAATTTATTCAGGCGCAGAAGATCATCCGACCAACTTCAACTGAGCAATACGTTTGCAATGACTATTCGTGGCGTTGACTGCCTTTTAAAGGAAGACAGCTTCCTGATATCGTTTAGGAAATACGTTGAATCGAGTTACACAGAAGGCCCAATCGATCAAGCATTAAGTCGGTAGGTAGGGACGGTCGTTTTTAAAACAAAACACGAATTTGGCAAATATGGGAGTATCGCTTTAGGCTATTAGGATGCTTTAGTGTAGGGATGTGCATGTAACATGCTGGTGTATCATCGGCATTCTAGTGCTGACCAATTTCGAGCCAGAACACGTATCAAGCAGACTTGGACAACTAAATAATTCTAGTTGTAAAATTTCACTAAATTAAAGCGAAATGCCAGTATTCTAGTCTTATGTGTTTTTCTACGCTTTAATTCTAATTCGATGTTTCTATACTATTATTCTACACCGAATAATTAAGCCATTGCATCTGCATGTGCCCCGTGCGATAGAAATGCGACCCGTGGAGGAAAATAAAGCTTCCCGTGTTGAAATGCAAATTTGAAGGCATTTTTTTTCTTTTTTTGGTCTCGTACGTGTGAGTGATCTCATCTTTCGAGTAGTGACAATTATTACCTTCACACAATAACTGGGGTGACCAACCCGTGGCCCGCGACCAGGTTATGAGTGAATCGCGAAGTATTTTTCGAAATTAGTTGTTATAGAAAAATAAATTTCCCAGATAATTAATTGGAAGCTTGCAAGGCCAACCAAAATTTAATTAGCCTCCGACCACGAAATTTTGGATGTTGATGAATAAAATATCAGTTTCACATTTTTAGTTGATCTTTGTATATTAGGCTAACATAATGTAAAATATTAAACAGAGGTGACAAACAATATATGCAAGTAACAATATTAGTGACCGAATACATTTATTAACCCCTGGACAACATCTTTCAACGAAATAATTATTCACGATAAACCACCTGAATCTAACACGACTTATGACGTCTTAACTGTGAGGCGTGAACATTTTTAGCGCTGATTTAAAAAAAACATCATCAGTTACCATCGATCATTAACCCGCTGTATAGGTCCATGGTTATGCGGTGGGGATGGGGGTTAAGGCTAAACTGCACTTCATAATGGATAGCATAAAGCATTCAGTGTTATTGAAATGTGTGTTTCGGTTTCCTGTGCAAGAGTTAAGCCCGACCAGCCAAATGCAACAAATTACGAGACACCAAGTAGCTATATGGCGTATGACGTCTTCCATCTCCCGCAAGATTTTGAGACGCCGTGTATAGGGTTCGATTTAAAACATGGCTATTTAGCTACTCGGAAAACGCGAGACCATAAACTATACATTCAAATATTCACCCGTTCAGACACCGAACGCCACGTAGACACTCGTTTGGCGTTTGAGCAGGTTTTAATCCGTGCCCCAAAGCTCATGTAACTCATTATCGCTCTATAGTGTTGTAGTTTGCTTTCAAGACTATATAGATTGCAGTATAATTTGTTAAACTTGTCCTATGTCCCTTACCAAGAGTGACATCATACCTATATGGTTATTATGTTGCTATCATCACACCAGCACAGGCTGGCTAACATCATTTGTTGTTGTCCATGTCCGTGCACTTGATGAGTATGATCTGTTTGGTGCAGTGTTGGGATGACTAGAGCAAGATACCTTTTTCGTATGACCTGACTTGACTCGAGTCACTTTGCATAAATGATTGGACTTGACTTGAATCGGCGTATCAATAATGTGGACTGACTCGTGAATCGAAGCAAAATTTACGAGTCCATTTCAAGTTGTCAAGTAATCGGCGTCGATAAAATCACTGTATCTTGCACATGTTCGGATTGTTTGCGAAACGCTGGTGTAACCTGTGAGAGTGACCAGTCATTCAATGACCGTGCGTTTTGTTCTATTACAAATAAACAAATAAATTGACCCCAAACGAAGGGATCGGAGCCTACAGCATAAGTTGTCGTAAACTATAGTGGTATATAGTACTCAAATAGCAAAGTATCTATCTCTTTTCCATAGACTGATCATTGTGCTTTGTTATCATCTTAACCTAACGTCTTGTTTGATTTAAATAGAATTCGAATATAGTTTATAAAATTTTACAATACTTGTCAACCATTCCCATTGCCGTAGGCTTGTATTGTATCTAAAAGATGTGTAGTATAGGTGGCTAGTGTATTGCATCATATCAATTCGTTTCATTTCTACACTACTTTCTGCGGTTTTGTACTCTGTTCTGCATTTTGGCTGATAATTATAGAATAAGGTTATACAGTTGCTTACGTGGTTTGGCAGTTTTACGAATGTGTGAGCGATACAACGCATTTTTGTATATATATTTATCCCTATATTCGTTCCCCGATTCAAAATAGATGACTATTCAAGCTAGCGAAATACAATGACGAAATCATGCCCCCTACCTGGAATTGGAAATTTGTCTTAAATTGTGACTTGACTCGTGACATGACATGACGTGACTTGACTCGAGTCACCTCCGAAAATCGAGTGACCTGACGTGACTTGACTTGCAGTCGGCCAAGACCTGTAATCCATTGTAACTTCAATGAAAAGTACAGTTATCGCATATTTGACATCTCATCTATTAGTATTGATACTAGAAAATAAGGGTCAAAACTGTTAAGAGTTAAGAGGAAAATTATAATTGCAAATGCGACACATTCGATATCCCTCAAGCCGAGATTTTGAAAATGGGCTGCGTTGAACATGACCTGAATATGTACTGAACACGAAGAAGTGTGTTGATTGTGACTCGAACGTGACCTGAACTCGGAAAAGTGGGTGGAGGATGATCTGAACTCGACAAATTGGTTGAGGATGACCTGAAAATGACCTGATCTCTAAACTGACCAGTAAACATCTTGACTTTCAACATTCATAATAAGCAGATGACTGATTTAGTTAGAACTAGGCGCAATCAACTAGGGATGGTGTAAACGTGAGGTTCACGTTTGCGTTCTGTGTGTCTTTGGCAGCTGTGCTCTATACTGCCCCTTACGTCAGTTATAGTATCATCATAGTGTCCTATATGCCATGGTGTCGACACAAGCAAATCTCACGGCTCAGTGAAATTGTATCACGTCACAATTTCCATTCGGCTACAGGGAATTTGACGGTCATTTTTCACCGGCTTGCCGAGCATTAAATTGGGTAAAACTGGTATCAATCGAAAGCTGACTCTGCACTGATTACGAAAATATTAATTCTATTCCGCTCGCGGCCCTGGAACCCCCATAATCAGCCTCGAATTTTTCATTATTATGGAGATTGGCATCGGGACGCAACAATGCTGTCTGGTGAAACGAGAGAGTAGCTCAAGAGAAAAAGAGCGGATCCGGCCCGCGGGCCGTATGTTGCCCGCCCCTGTGCTACCGGATAGGGCTGGGCACAATGATTCAAGTACTCGAATCTGAATCGAGTATTAATTTTAATGATTGGAGTCGAGTAGCAAAAGACGATTTTTTCGAGTACTGAAATATACTCGCAACTGAAAGTTAATTTACTAACGAGAATTATAATTTTGATACTATTTTCCACTAAGGAAGCCTTGAAACCTTGATTGGCCGTGTCGTAACATGCGAAACATAGTACAAAGCTACGAACTTTACTGAAAATAACACATTTCCGAAGTCCATGATCACCCCACAACATTGTCAAGAAGTGCAGTGAAATCGGTATGGTCGAAAAAATACCAAAATATCTCGGATGTGACGGATAACAGGCATCATATTTTTTTGTGGTGGCATAAAAGTAACATATTTGAACTTTGACATAGCATATTCTGATGTGACGTCATAATGAGGATTACCCAAATACTCGACTCGACTCGAAGCGTAATACGTGATTCAGAATCGAATCACTCAGGTACTCCGATTTTGTCCAGCCCTAGTCCCGAGTAGTCGATAGATCTCTTAGTTATAGGTCGCTATTGGGTGGGGGTAAGTATAGATATTTCCTCCAGACGAGGATCTCGTGCAGTGGGAGTGGACATTTTTAGCAGGCATGAAAAGTCATCAAACACAGAAGGCAAACTATTGGAAAAGCATTTGTGAATGACTTTTGATACTTCGAAGCGATATAGTTTGTCAACTTGCAAAATTCGGTGCTTACGGTGTTAAGGCGATAGTTGGGTACGTAAAGGTACAGATGAGATCAGCCGTATCCGCTCGGTTTTGCAAGGTTCGAATTCTGCACAAAAATGTTGTGCATGCATTTCCCCATACTTCGATTCCATATTACAGGTGAGAAAAGGAAAAGAGAGAAATAGATGGTTCGTAGTAATGATCTGGAAACCAGAGATTGCAGACAGGTCAATATTCCCACACACCGAGCTAGTTTTGATGTGTATGTGATTGATGTGTATGTGATTTGTGATTGCGATTGTGATTGTGATTTGTGATGTGATGTGATTTGACGTGTATGTGATATGTGTAATGTGTATAATGTATATGTGATTATCATCCAAAATTGAGGATCGAATATGAAGCCTCGAGAAGTTAAAACAAATTGATATGGTACAATACACTACCCACCCATCTACACATCCGTGACGACTGACGATGTAAGCGCATAAACTCTATTCGTTCGATTAAATTCATACATGCAAGCACTGAGCCGTCTAAGAAATAGAGATACGTTTGCTATTAGATTAATTTGCTTTACGACAACGTAAGCTGCGCTCATTTTGTTTGTGGTCAATTTATTTGTGAAGCACCAATGGAGGATTAGTGGAACGTACAAATAGTGCTCTGCGCTCATAAGTGACACCGGCGTATAGCGAACAATCCGGAAAAACACAAGATACAGCGATTTAATCGACACCGTTTACTTGATGACTTGAAATTGACTCGGAATTTTGCTCCGAGTCACGAGTCACTACATATTTCTGAAGCGCCGAGTCAAGCCATTTTTGCAAAGTGACTCGAGTCAAGTCAAGTCATACGAAAAAGTTGACTCGAGTCATCCCAACACTGCGAGACACGTCTCGCAGTTGACAGCCTGCTGCGCTCACGCCATAGCGGTGTGTGGATTTTAGTGCAACCTATGCTCATCATAAAACCGATGTGTGTACGTTTACCTGAAAATTACTCGATGTCATATCTGGCAGCGTCTGCAACTGCAATCCTGGCGATTTTGGTTATTACTACCCTAATCAAAAACCTGTTCACCCGAATGCGATAAGAGCGCGATATGGCGGCTGCAGCAACCGCATAATATATAGTCCTGCTCTATATTGCTATAGTAGTTACGCCTCGTGTTCTAACTTCTGGGTCTGGGTGCCACGACGATGGCATTCTTCCCAGATGCAGATAGAGGCTCTCATAAAGTATCTGCAGATCTCTGTTGTGTCAAGCGTCGTCTGCAATATAGGAGGTACAATGCTAGCAGACCTCTAAAAACGATACTTGGTAGTACGGCAGTATTTCTATCAGTTCCCGCCTATTGACTGGGAAATGTTGTGCCAAATGTCACGGTGAATACGGGCGAAACGTGAGTATCGTCACCTGGTGTCATTGACGGTGATCGCGACTGTCAGGTCAGTGTTTGCGGCACTGACTCGCACGACCGGGCTCGAGAGCGCGAACCCGCATACTTGCCTAATCACGTTGGTCGTAGTGCTGACAACGTGCCTTCGCTTGCAAACGAAGATAGCAAGACCCAAATATGTCGCGATAAGGACTGAGAAAAACTTTCGATTGCAACCAACTTTAATTGGAAAGGTGCAAAGGAATTGCAGGCTAATACGGTATTAATAATAATAAATACAGTTGGCAGGTAAAATCTCCACGAAATCGAGCAATGACAGCCTCTCGGCATCGATAAAGAGTATATTTCTACAGCAAATTACACATCGTTTCCAGCTCTATTTATCCGGGTCAGATATGCAGTAGTATCGAGACTCAGTTTCCGCGACATGCCCGATCTTTTGCCTCTAGCGACCTTTCGACTTCAATGTTCAGCTAATCAGCCTTGACTTGTCCGTTTGATAATTTCGACTTGTAGTAATACTTCAGGAATCCCCGAAACACGAGACTGAACCAATACACATTGAGCACGTCCACAGTACCCGACAAAGTGTAAAAAATCGGCGACACGTACGGGTTGTTCCTGTCAACACATATGCTGAGGTTTTGTGGCATGCCTTTAGAGCGGACTTGCACTCTTGAAAAAAAAAGTGTATCGCGGGTGGTACAAGGGTGTGGATATACATCCGTTTTACACGCAAACAGAAGCTGCCTCAGACTTACCCTACGGTATAAACCAAACACAACATTTCAATTCAAATGATGGTTGCACGTAGGAACGTAGGAAGGTATATGCACGTAGGATTTATACTACTCTTTCCCCTAACTACATAATTGTAGTTGTCTATAGTTAGACTACATAAGGCGAAATGCCGATAATCTAAATATAATCTAATTTTTGAAATGTTTGTTAGCTCTAATGCCAATTCTAATCTAATGCGTGAAATGTTTCTGTGCCGTAATCTAATTCTTATCTAATTTCTTTTCTTCCTGCAAATGCTACAGAATTGTACAATGGGAAACGAGTCAGGATTGCCGCCAGGCTTATGATAATGAACTATGATATGATACGAACTGAACGTCACTCAATTTCCAAGTTTTTCGCGAATCCAGTAATTTTAACTGTAATCTAATTCGGAAAAAACTAGGGTAGCTTTACTTTTAACTCTAATCTAATTTGAAAAAGATGTGTTTTTATAAATCTAATTATTGTCTTATTTTGAAGAAAAAAATGAATAGCTAAAATACTAATACTAATCTTATTTAAAAAGGATGAAAATTTTCTTGCTGCCCAAGTCTGGGTCAGACAGTCACTTACCCTATAAACTCCGTCGTAGTGAAAGTAACCCATGTGTAGTAATGTAACGGTATTATCATTACCCTTCCGACGAAGAACGTTACCATAAACATGACTCCGTTGACGAAGTAATAATTTCTCTCTTTCATTTTCAAAGTGGCGAGTGCCGATCTAAACGGAGGCGTACCATTTGAAACGAATAAAGAGCAGATTTATTACTCCCATAAGTACTGATATTGTGCGTAAGATTGAGGAGAGATGCATTCAATTTCGGCAATCGCAAATGTGGTAGTTTTGAAATCAAGTATACCTAATAATGCAGACCAACGGTCGAGCCGCATTGACGGTTATAATTAGCAAAACAAATTTCGCTGAATTTCAACCGGTAGGAGCAAAGTTATTATGTCGAAAATCGTGGATTTGATACAAAATAGTATTTACTGCGTGTAATCCAAGAGGTGTTGATGGAAAAACGAATAAATTCATTTCTACAAGCCGGAATTGAGTCAATTTGTTTCACATCGTTTTCGTAGACAACGTAACAATTTCATGTGTTAGCCCTGAAATTTGAATGAAATTTAAATAATGTATAATATGTTCAAGATTCTCAAACTCTAATAATTTCCTTTCTACTCGTTGGAATCGACCCAAATTTGGTGTGGAACGTTTTCTTAGCCAACCTAACAATTTAGCTAATAGCCGCAAAAAATTAAAAACAGGAAGTTTTTCTGAAAAACCATAATACACATTACACATACATCCTCATTTCAGCCGACTAGACTATTCCAAATCTAGTCGGATAGAATAAGATTACATTCAGACAACTTAAAAAGTATCTGGGTAAGTCATTAAAATTCGACTTTATTTTTATTTTTTAATTAAGTAACTCGTTGGAGTTGAGCCAAATTTAGCGTGCAGCGTATTTTTAGCTAACCTAACAATTTTTGCTAATAGCTGCAAAAATCTGTGCATCAACAACAGGGTTAAAAGAACGAAACCGTTAAACATGATATCCACGCTAAACGAAAAGATGACAATAACTATTTACTGCAAATCAATGTGATTTCTGCTGTATGGGGTGGGACGTGTCATGACGTCTAGCGAACCCCTCAAACTGGCTCAGCGAACTTCTAGGGTTTATATGACCCAATGTATTACGGCGGTTGATAACAGGTTACGTGTCAAAATACACATCGAAAGCGGAATTTCTGACCTGGCGTTGAAAAACAGCGTCGACATCTCATTGATCGTCCTTAGTGTCATATGAAATTGACAGACGCTGTGAACCTACAACAGATGGTTTATGATAAAATATAGCCGTTCCACGAAATTTCGATGTTCAGTAGAGTAGCTGTATCAGGTATGGCTAACAGTAGTCGTCTTGAATATGACACAAATCCCCACCACATAGACGTGCGACGACATAATAATACAGTCGACTCCGCGTAAGTCGGACACCGGATACCGGATACCCCGGACAACCGCAATATTCGGTCAAAATGCTCAGAACGAAAGTAAAACTTTGCACGTAAAAACTCCGGTTACTTTGGACACAGCCTCGCAATTCCTATCGTTAGGTTAAGGCACAATAAACAGTACTTCGTCCGTTTAACAAAATATAAGTGATTTCGGTGAATTAATGACGATCCCATGCAGTAACAATCATCAATGACCTTATACAAGGCCGTGTCAGATTCATAGTCGCTTTTAATGCAGCGCAATCGCGCAAATCTCGCACAGCAGATTGGTGCAGATAAAGTGAAATTGTTTGCGGAAGTAAACGAAGAAGAAAGTAAAAACGCTTCCTTGACAGCTCAGCAGTTAGTTACGTTGGTGAGGATATAAAAAAGTACTATTTGAACCACATATGTGTGTGTGTGTGAACCGCATATGTGCGTGTGTTGCACAGTAATACAGGATACAGAATATTGAAAGGTTTGGTATCGAAAATGCTGTACAATACAATACAAATGACCTGAAGGTATAACTAATGCGCGTTTTTTGCTAGGGATACCATATATTTGAAATTTGAAAAGAGGACAGTTTTTTCAAATTTTCAGACTTGCAATACCGGAGGAAAATACTGTAAAAATGGTAAATTATTCCCGCTTCGGGGTCCGTTGACTAAAAAAAGGTCAATTTCTGGCTCGAGCCCCGAATTAACGGATTTTCTTTCACGTTATCGGTTGGTTGACTAAAAAAAGGTAAACTTTCGTGATCGAACCACGAATTACGGTTTTTCGACGCCGGAGCGTTACTTCAGTGCTGATTTACTGTATGTCAGTCAAATTTTGCCCTATATTTAACCAAAATTGTCAAAAAAGAGGACAAATCCTCTTAAAAGAAGAGGTATGGTAATCCTATTTCATGCTATCTGTGTCAATTATTGCATCATGGCGCTGCTGCAATTAATCTATTTCGCAGCACTACCGTATTTTGAATGCGTTGTGTGCCCTTACGCACGGTCATGAAGGAAACAATTTATTTTCCGCTTAACCCGGACAAGGCTGTTTGTTCACTTAATTCGGGCGACTATCGCGGAACCAAACTGTTCGAATTAAGCGGAGTCGACTGCATATGTACATACACATGTCTTGTGTCTTATATTCTCTACATTTATATATGGAATTAATTCTCACCAAAATCATGTAATAAGCTGTCAAACACGCTACGTGATGAATGCAGAATACCCATTGTTGACTGACGTTACCCGCTCCTCGACATAATAAGATGAAATCTGGAATAAATGGGAAGGTAGCAATATGAATATTACATTCTTACTTTATGATTGAGCCATTCATAGTGGTAACGAATATGCGTAGTTGCAGTACGACGCATACATCAAATTCATCAAAACGCACCAGGCCAGACTTTGACAACTAGATAATTTTAGTTGCTTAATTAGACTAATTAGAGCGAAATTCCGGTGAGCTGTTGTACAGAGTAGCCATAAGTCTAATTCTAATCCAGGTTGGTTTACGTGACACGAGAGAGCTTTGGGCGTCTTGTAATCTAATTTCAGATTACTACAAGATAGCCCAATGGCAGAGCGTCCCGCATCTAGATCGGTAGGTCGTGGGTTCAATCTCCGGCCCGGTCAGACCAAAGACCTGATTAGTGGCATAGGTATCCATGGCTTCCCCGCTTGGCGCTGGACATTATCGGGGTAGCGTGGAGGAGTGGTGCAAGACTTGGAAAGCCTTACAAGGCCTATATCTTGTCCAGCGGCATATGCACAATGCACATGATGCACTCATGGTATGTATGTACAGTGTACACTAGGGCTCTTCAAAAATGACTTTTTTCTCAAATCGTACTGGCTACTTGATAAAATTGTTAGGTTACCTAATTTAAGCCTACACACAAAATTTGGATCAATTCAAGCCAGTAACCGCTTTGCTACAGGAGAAGAAAGTTTCTATTTATCATACAAAAATAAATAATAAAAAATTTGAAAATTTTCTGTTCGTCGAAAATTTTTTATTTGAATAAAATAGTATTTACGGCGAGCACAACTATAATAAATAAACAAAGAATCGGTCACCGTAAATACTATTTTATTCAAATCAAAATTTTTCGACGGCAATAACTTCGCTTCCACTAGTTGGAATTGAACCAAATTTGGTGAGCATCGTTTCTATAGACAGCCTAACACTTTCATGGGGTGAACAGAAAATTTTCAATTTTTTTATTATTTATTTTTATATCATAAATAGAAACTTTCTTCTCCTGTAGCAAAGCGGTTACTGGCTGGAATTGAACCAAATTTTGTGTGTAGGCTTAAATTAGGTAACCTAACAATTTTATCAAGTAGCCAGTACGATTTGAGAACAAAGTCATTTTTGAAGAGCTCTAATGTACACAGATCGAGTGCATGTTTATCATAAGTCGGTTTATATGACGCAAAACATCAAGGAAAAAATATACAACGCCCTGTTTCTACGTCAAGTTACGTCCCGATGGATTTGTAGCCACAAGCACAAGGCGGCCACTAAACTCATGTAGCCCTCGGAGATAATGAGTCTAACCCACCGGCTTTACATGAAAATTCACCAACAAACTTGCAATTTCATTGTAACATCTCACCGGTAACGAAATAGGCTGCTTGTGTAATCGCCAGCGCCCGCACCGGGAACACATCGCCTCTGTAAATAATATGGATGAATGATTGCATGAGGAATTCGTTATCAACTACCAAAACTGTTTAACACGTCTTCAGGACAGCAGCTGCAAAACGCCCAATCCCGATTGGATTAATGCTTTATTCTGTGTTCTTGTTGTATGGTCTTTGATGGCACTGTGGATGTTTAGCAAGCTTTGGCTTGTTGCGCGCTATAGAACTCTGCTGTAGCATTTTCGGGAAAACCAGAAATGAGATTAGAATTGAAATGAGAATGAGAGCATATAGAAACATTTCACAAATTAGAATAGAATTACATGGCCGGTATTTCGCTCTAATTAGTCTAATTAGAAAACCTAGAATTTGTCCAAGTATGCTCCAGACATGATACCTGAATGCTAGAAACACACCCCAGACACGATACCCGAGTGATACCTGGGCAATGGGCATATCCACACTCCACACGGCCATCTTTCACTGCTACACGGACTGATGTCATATAATCAAGAGCTTAATTTGATTTCGTATATCGCCACGCTGTCGTATTACAGCACGCAGCATTTGGATTTCATCCACTTACAAACTGCATGCGAGGTGGACTTGTGACTCGGAATCTCATAACTTGATTAGAACTTTGATTACCGATAAAGCTTTCATACTCACTGTATGTAGTCCCGTGAAAAGTCTACCGTGAGAAGAATCAATGCCGCGAAGACGAATGCTATCGCTCCATTCACGCCGCTTACGATGCTGCACAATGAAATTAGAAACACAGCTGAATCACTACCACGATAAATAGGAATGTATGAGCCAACCGGAACTGCGGAACATACTGAGGTTAATTGCAAATTAAGGTTACCAGAGTCAGATTTATGATCATCGATCCAGGCTGACCGTACCTATATTGTACTTTTTGACAGGGCCCCAAAGGGACCAGGATGGGTGTCCAACAAATCACTGCTCAAAAAATTCGGTGTCCTAAACATAAAAGATATGCGTAAACTAGAAATTGCAAAGTTTATGTATCAGTTCCACTGCGGCCACTGCACCGAAAACTTCAACGACTTCTTCACATCAGTATGAAAAGTGCATAAGTACGACACACGCGCGTCCACGTCGTCCAACTATCATATGGTTGACAAAAAAGATCATCGCTCTATCAAATAGCCTATGCCGGACCTGACGTGTGGAACGGTATCTCGCCGGCTATCCGACAGTCGTCGAGCATGTCCACATTCAAGTCGAAATACAAGCCATTTCTGCTGAATAAATACTAGTCAGCCCTCACCATTTACCGGACCGCGACTTAACATGACATGACATAACATGACGGGATGTTTTGAAGTGATGAAATTTTATGAATAAATTCGAACTTGAACGAACTTGATCGCGACTTGACAAACATGTCATTAGCACTGGCGTGCGTCGCTCTGTACTACATATTTCGTACGCTGCGATACGACCAATCGAGTTTTACAGCCATGCACACTGCACAGTACAGTGAAAAATAGTATGGAAACTATAACTCATATTGCAAAATTAAATCTTGGTGACAAGGACGGTGAAGGACCGTATGATTTTAGTCCTCGAAAAAATAATCTCTCACAACTCAACTCGAATCTCTAGAATTGCTACCGTACTCGATTCAGATTGGAGTTCTCGAATCATCATGCACACTTTCACCATGTACGTACACGTATAGTCCTTTCTGATACCATAGTCTTCATAAATGTTGATGACCTACGGACATCGATCTAAATACGTACACTAATCATTGCAATAAACAATAGACGCTGTCGAAGCGATTATTAGTTATGGGTTTGCAGCAGGCAAATATATGAAACGATGAAAATATTTATAAAACTGATTGACATATTCGCACAGTGGCTAAAATATAGAAGAAAAATCAATAATTGACTGTTGACTCACTCATTATGCACTGACTTTCGTTCATGTTCTTCCAACTTCTCATAACTAGACGCGGCAATTGTTCTGCATATTTTTGGCACGAAAACAGTCATCGATCCGTAGTACGCAGCTACTGAGACGACGAAAAGTAACAACTCCGAATTGTCCATCACCGCAGGTACAACCGTTCACAGTGAAGAGATTGGGGTTTATTAGCGCTAAATATAATCAAAACATCGTAAAAGAGGGGCATGGTGATCTCAAGACCACAGCTTTAGCAGCTACGTGAAAAATCTACGATAGCTTTACAATTTTCTACCGTAAATCACATGAGTAATATGTCACGATGGAAATTATTATTGGTATGTATATAATTACTCTCGAAGTGATAAAATCTCCATTATTGTGAGGCATACAGAGTGAGATCTGATAATAGCAGTTCAATTCACACAGATAGCAGCGAATATTACAGAGACGAACATATCAACAAATAACTGACTGATAAAGACACAATGTTATATTATGAGCGGACGGTAGGTTATAGAAGCGACGCGGTCTATCAATCGTCGTCTAATAACACGCTATGACCACTCACAACGACATTCTGGATATCATATCCCTACAAAACCTGTATGAACCATAAGTAGCCAGCTTGCAGAGAACATAACATCGATATAGACTGGTATTGCTATACAACAATGACTTCTCATCTCCCATATCCGATTTCAGTCCGTCTGAATGTGTCAGTACAATAGAACCAATCGACTGGGCAATATATACTCGCGGCGTTACTTGTTACGGTCCGCTAGTAACAACCGAAGCTACCATAATGATATGGCGTTTGGAAATCATGTTCTCTCAACATAACAACGGTGAATAATGCGAAGCTATAGCTCATGGGTAGGTAATCATCGGCCTGTTGGCTCCATTTCTCCCGCCTGCTTTTTCATGTAGCCCAAGACGTTATTTCGTATTCAACATAACTTAAATATATGTGTATGTATAATTATAATATATTCCGTTTTATGAATTAAACTAATTGTTGATTTCTCATCAATGACTCCCATTAAACTTGATGTCGTCAAAACTTACGTACAAATTATCGCACATTTCACTACTTGCTGTATGTCTGACGTGGTAACCACGGTTGCCTTTCCCTGCATTTGCATCATTTACCATGTACGCGCACGATATCTGTTTCAACGGGATTCTATTGGCATTAGTGCAATGTACAATTGCTAGACCATTCTTCATGTTGTTATGTAATCAATTCGTGGTTTTGCCGTCCGGACAAATAGAAAGATAGTAGCCGCGGAACAAGCGTCTTCAAAACTACTCGTCGACATGAGTTATAACCATATGCCACACCCGTTAGAAGCAACTGGAACCAGCTCGACTTGAGTTGAATTCGGGCTATACTGAGGCCAAGCCACAGTTATAAGGATTGTATGTGCCCCGATTCCACCTCCATCACAGATAGACTACGCTACAGATTATAGCTTAGGTAACGCTGAAATGAAAATTGCGAATAACAAGTGCGTCGTATTATCCGCATCATGGTAAGACTCATCCACTGATGTCCACAATCGATGATATTTTCACAATCGATGTACAGTACACACACTTATACCATAGGTATGGTTATTTTGCAATGAATTTGCAAATGAAAAAATACGCGGCACTCCGATATGCGATTTTGTGGCGTGCGATATTCGATTTTGTGGCACGCGATATTCAAACTCACTACCACCCCGTCCCATGTTGTATCTGTAGCTAGGAAACATAAACATAAACAATATCGAATAGCTGCATAACCTGAGTGATTTTCACACTACGTTACGGGACGTCAGCTGGTGGCAATGACAACGGAATAGACTATTGATGCGTACTGCGACTGAATGGGGAAACTACTAGATTGCATAGTGACAATGTCAATTGTTGATAAAATAATTTAACATATGAATTGTGCTTCCACAAATCTTTCGCGCCAATGGCATTATCTATCGCACTGAGCTGAAATAAAATGTCGGCAACGTAAGCGTTTGCTGCAAATAAACTCGAACTTACAGTATGCAGATTGAGGCAACGCATGTAGGTATAGCCGTAGGGTGCATAAGTCCGCAACACAGCACAACGATAGTTATCGCTAACAGATTTTGAATAATTTGCTTTGAAAATCGGATATTAGCAGACTTTTTCACTCTGGAATACGTAAAATTATCAGAATTTTAGGTACCAGCCCCTGTGTTTGAAATCTGAATTTCAAATTTGCAGGCGGAGACGGATTCGGATTCCGCCTTTAGTGTTCGCAAGGGCGAAGAATTACCAGATGCGCAGGCCTTAGCACCCTGATTGCTTTAATTATGTATCATTCATGAATCATATATCATAATGATATAATAAAATCAATGCTATTAGAAAGGAACACGTTGGCTGTATTTTTGTTGGTGCTATGCGGTGATATATTGTGGAATTCGCTCCCGCTAGGGGGCGTATGTTTTGTTTTGTTGTATCTGGGAGACAAAAATAAAAACTGGAACGCCAGCCAGAGGAAAAAGCAACCAAACTGAGACCGTAGTTGTAAATACTAAATATCATATTTATTAAATATACGTGTTATGTTTGACGGTAAGACTTGAAAAGTGTGAAAAGGAAACAATGTGAAGGTTTTATTATAACTATTTCGAAGTTCTGTACTCCGACGTATATTGCTACATGCCTTTTCAAGGCTGCTGGTATATAATTTGAGCTACAGTATTGGTATCAGGTCTGTTAACTGGCAGGAGATAATAACAGGTAACAGCCAAATATAGAGTATTTATTGAACTTGAAAAGTTCCACTGTGGTCGTTGCCTCGAATATTTCAATGACTATTTTACCTCGGAATCAAAAGCGCACAAGTACAACACACACGCCACACGCGTCCACGTCGTCCAAATATCAATATCATATGATCGACCGAAAAGATCATCGCTCTATCAAATATTCCGAGCATGTCCACATTCAAGTCGAAATACAAGCAATTACTACTAAATGAATACTAGTCCATCTTCAAGATTACCGGACCACGACTGATCTATCAAGCTTGCCTTCCATGACATGACATGTCACGGTATTTTCGTCGCTTACTTTTTTCAATGCTATATTTTTTACCTTTCAGTGTGCATGCCTCCTCTTTCGCCAAGAAGGTAGGTGTCTGATTCCATAGACTACTCCAAGTCGCTTCGACACCTTCCTATATCTTTTCATTGTATCTCATTTTGTGGTGTATTGAAGTGGTAAAATTGCTAATAAACGAGTGATGATGGAGTACAGTAGACTCAGAGTGGAATTGGTGACAAACGTCACGCGCAACTTTCCTTCGTTATTCTATGGCAGAAACCCTTCTGTCACGCGCAACTTATTGCCGAAAACAACCACTAATTCCGGTCTGGCGGTGGGCCTATCGAACTTCGGTAGGCTACAGGTTTACAATTGAGTCATTGTGGAAATATCAATATATAATTGAGTTTGGTTGGTGATAAATAAATTGTTTTGATCGTGATCTAATGAATGCCTCATATAGAGTCTGATCACTTTTTTGTTTTTCGTAGGCCCATGATATTTTACGAAAAGCGCCACTGCACTACCGTTCATTTCATCCAAAACTATGGATATATATTAGGCCTACTATGTTTTTAAAGCAATGAAAAATAATTGGTGTGGAATAGCCGCTTTTTGATATATGTTGAGTATTTTTTATCAAATACTCTACTGCATATCGTTTAATCTGTCCTCGGCTGTTCAGAGATTATAGACTACCATTTGAATTGAAAGGATAGATTCTTGATGTCCTAAATTTTTTCCATTTCTTCAGTATTTCTGACAATTACCCGTAACTAGTGTCACGCGAAAGTATTCTTGTTTGTTCAATGTGAATATATCATTCAATTGTATGTTGAAGTTCTATACCTCCAAAAGCCTCTTCAGATATAGGCCTACATTGCTATGTTTGTTAGTCAATGAAAAATTATCAATCGCTAACTGTTGCTTTTTGATCAAAAGCTCTATTGCATATCGTTTAATTCTTCCTATCTATGATTCAGAGATTAGACTGCTATTCAAACCGAACATTACAGATACTACAGATATTCATTACAGTGTTTGTAAGACTATGAAAAATAACCGATGGGGAACTGCATAACAAAGTTGAAAAATAGCCAGAATGGCAAGGACGTTACGTTGCTTGTACTCGGACTTGACAACGCCGGGAAAACCACCACAATACATGGTGTCAAAGGTCATATGACGAATGAAGTAGCTCCTACGATTGGATTTCAATCTTACGATCTACACACGAACAATTTCGCTGTTAAAATCTACGATGTTGGCGGCGGGGCTAATATACGCGGAATTTGGCGTAACTACCTCGCTGAAACGCACGGTATCATCTACGTAATTGACTCCGCAGATTTGGAACGTCTTGAAGAATGCAGAGTCACGTTTGATGACATCATTTCCGATCAACGTTTGAAAAACAAACCGGTTTTGGTGCTCGCGAATAAACAAGACAAACCAGATGCTATCGACGAACTGGAGCTTTGTAGTCGTATGAATCTAGATGAAGTTGTTAATCGCAACCAATGTCCCGCGAAGGTAATTTTATGTTCCGCTTGCCCGTCTTATGGAAAAAAGCGCGAAAAAACAATCAAATTAGACAGAGGGATAAAAAACGGGTACACTTGGCTTTTGGATAAAATCTCTGAAAATTACGATGCCTTAAAAGAGAGAATAGACAAAGACGTCACCGAGCAAAAGAGAAAAGAAGCAGAAGAGAGAGAACTGAGATTAGAGAGAGTTCGGCTACTTCGCGAACAAAGAGAGAATCAAGAAGAGAATGAAACTGCTGAAACCCACGATCGACCGCGGCCTGATGGATTATCATCGGAAGAACTACCCAACGAATCACCTTTAGTAGGTCAAAGTGACCCAGATGGTAACCCCCAAAATTTGCCAAACTTTGTAAACGACGGATTTGTTACTGACGAACGTACGCTTGTAAATGATGGTTTGAATAACGGTGATTCTGTAGTTTTCGGGAGTGTGGCTACATCTGGTGTTGTTAAAAAGGCAGACGACACCGCTGAACATCCTCGTGCTTTAAGTACTGCTAGTTTAAAGGAGGTGGTGCGTGACACCCCTACTCCAACAAAACATGAAACCAATAACTCATCTTTGTCAGATGTGATACCAAAAAATGGAAGCCCACTCGTTTTACCTGAATCTGTGACTTCCCTCCAAATTAACGACGATACAGAAAGCGTGTCAAGCTCAAATACGGAGAAAAAGCGTAAAAAGAAACGCAAACACAAGAAACGCAACAAAATCGATCCCAGCGACACTGGTGATACGCTGCACGGTAAACTGGCTCCGATACGTAACGCTCCAGACCCTGCGTTAATAGGGAAGCTTCCGCCGATTCGAGCTGCCCCAAATTACACCTCCGAGGTGGAACTGTAAATGGGATCATAAAATTAGGACTGGGTACAATGATTTGAGTCGAGTAACGAGATATGATTTAGTGGTTAGTGAAGTTATAGGCTCCTTATACCATTAGGAGTTCATTTATCAACCAAAGTATAGTCTCGATGCCATTTTCAATAGTGGAAGCCTTGAAATTACGATTGGTCATATCACGGCATGCAAAATATGTAGTGCAAAGTTTAATACCGCGATCACTAATGTACTCCATTATGCCCAGCCCTAATTATAATTCTCAGGGATCAACACAATCACATTGCCAATGCAAAAAACGTTGACTTAGATATCTTAAAATGTATACCAGTGGTGGGCCACAGTGGTCTCCAACTCTAATGTGGGGCAGGTGCTATGAGTTCAGTCGTGGTTAAACTTGTTATAGGTAATCTGTGGAAAATCACAATTTTCTCAGCATATAGCTTTTTGGACCTAGTGCTTATCCACATGCCTACATCTTTTACAAATTCATTTACGACTGGACGATATGTGTTAATATTAATATGCATGCGTTCGAATTGTCAAACGCTTCAACTCAAGACTCATACTGTAGTTAATTTAATTCTATTGTTGTTCACACTGATAGTTTGCGTTGATTCATATTTTGTTGATCTATGGTGCATTTGCGTTTTATGTGGAAATTTTTCAAAGGTACCTTATTGTATTTTGCTATTCTACATGCTGCAATGCCGCAACTTGATTTTGCGCTGAATTTTAACAAGGCAGTGTTATGTGTCAGTCTTCATATATTATATGTGCTCCCGTTATTGTTATCAGTGATTGGCTCACAACCAATGACGTATATTTTGAAAATTTGTGCTGTGATTGATATTTGTTTTGTATGTACTATATTATTTGTTACTGTTACGAACACATTAGTTCAATTGCAAGCTTTTCGCAAATTTTCACTAATTAGACGTTGATGTTCATGTTAATGACCAATATTTCAGTGAATGTACACATTTTCTAACCGTTTTCTATTACAACAATTCTTATAGTTTGTGAAATGTTTTTATTTGTTCCCAGATTTTTTGACTTAATGTAGAAAAATGAGCGGCAAAAATGAGGTGCCCGTTGTGTATTTCGTGGAACGTGGTTTGTATAAGGCTAGAGTGAATCATTTGATGAAGCTCGCTGAGAAGTCAAAACTTGTAGATTATAGGAAAGATTTCAGGTAGGTGCGCGAACACTACAGATGTTAAGAAAGACAAATTTTATCCGAATAGATATATTTCATACTATATATAGCGATACAATAATTCATTATCTTCTGAGGAATTTTCAACATCATAAGTGATATTATCACTTCCCTGTTTTGCAACGATCAACGATAAGTCAATGACAATTTGCAGTATACAATTGCATAATATATTCATTTTATTCATGTTGAAATAAACTCGACTATTTTCAGCTGACACTCGTCAGGGGTAATCGTTGGCAACCAGTAGAGAATTGGGATGAACATAGTATATCAACAATCGCATCACAAAAAATCACATATCCGGCATGGAATCTTGAATAATCACGGCCAAGAGATCGCTTAAGCTCATGACTATATTATTCAATCGTATATTGAAGTTATGTACCTCTTCGGAAGCTCTCCAAATTTGTAGTATAAATTGGCAAGGGTTAATCAACGAAATCAGAGCTATAGAGGCGACATGTAGCCAGAGGTAGTCGTCGTTGGTACTCAAAGTAGAATTAACGGTGTAAATTTCCATTTAATCACATGTAGAAATGGTGATTTTGTCATAACTTCTTCAAGTGGACGTGAAAAGAAAAATATCAGGTCCGAAAAGTACTTGAGTAATTTCAAATATTAGATTTCGCCAAGACGTCACATACTTTTAATAGTTTAATGGTCTACTTTTAAAATTGCAGGGTGCATCTTTGCAACGGACGCAAAATGACTAAAACGCTAAAAATAGGTAGGCTACAGTCTTCGACAATGTTATTAAACAAATATCATGTGAAAAATATATTTTCACTTACTGTTCAGCTGTCCTTACAATTTCACACTTGAAAGTGATAGGGCCTACCCAACTTATCTCCTAAGTACTTTCTACTTTTGAAATACAAGTACCTAATGACTCTGTAAATAGGAGTCAATTTCGAAAAATATATTTAGTTACAGTCACACAAAATCTAAAGTAGAGAAAGTAAGCAGTTTCATCTAAAACACTATAATAATAACATAACCATTTGAATAATATATTTGCATTGAAAAGAACCCGCGTATTTTCAGCTGACCTTCGTCAGGGGTAATCATCTGCAACTAGTAGTGAATTGGAAAGAATGTTGTAAATCAACAATCGTATCACAAAATATTGCGTCACCAACATGAAATTCTGAATGATCAATACTGCAGAGGGCTTAAGCTCAGCGGCATCAAGACTGGGGCACATTCCCACATTCAATAATCGTCAGGTTATATTTTCATTTGCCCAAGGCACACACAATGGACAATGCGATATACAAGACACACTGCAATGTAATGAACAGATAGGGGGATGCCCAAACGACCGGTTGCAGTCTCTCAATCAGGCATCAGTTCAATGTACTATTTTTAATATATTCACAAACCTATTTTGCTGTCGTTTTCTGAGTCAGCTTTATCATCCATGATATAATTTTTAAATTTTAGCTCCGATGTAAGCCACGTGATCGCGCAAGACTTGAGCCGGCAGCAGGCCCTCGAATATTTGAGGAAGGTGAAAAAAGTGAAGCAAATCACTGACGAGGAATCGCTGCAGTTTGTCACAGTGGACTGGTTTGTGTCATGCATGAAGGAAAAAAGAATTGTGACCTTAACGGAAGGACACCGGTTGAAATCGGATGTTAGTGTCCCATGTTTTTATCGATAGTGTATTTTCTTCAGTGGTTTTTAACCTTTGGTATCCTGTGGAACACTCAGCCTTCAGGAACCCCTTGTGTCATAAAATTGAATATATAGGACAATACTCATCTCAACTACACATCTGATTCTGATACAGTATAGATGACTGATGTACAAAATGAACACTGCATCGACACGTTACTAAAAGAACAACACCATTATAATGAATAATGTTCTCATTCAGATGCCAGTTTAGAAACGCGAGTCTTTCATTGGAAAGTGTGATACTGTTTGGTCGAAACGAAACAGCATGATACCAATTGCTTAATTACAAATGTGCCTATCAATATTGGAGATGAAATTGGCATTTTTGAATGATAGGGTTTCCATTTCCAACTCAAACCTTCCCTGCGTGCGGCACTGCACACGACGTACCACCACAACAGTCACAATTCGATTACTGATCGAGCCTAATTACCTGCTACTAATGATGGCCAGACGGGTGTATCATTACAAATCATATGTATGAGTTGAGCGTGTGTCTTTACCAGGGTTGTAACCAAGTCACAAGTTTCCGAGTCACAAGTCAATCTCAATCTCTTTATAGTTTTGACTCGAGTCGAGTTGAGTCATTTTCAACTCACCACCGAGTCCAAGTCAGCGAGCAAAGGGGAGAGCCCTAATCATGGTATTATGACTTGAGTCCGAGTCCCAGTCATTGTGTTGACTGCTCAGTCTTGTCAAACCCACTCTTTAAAACTGTATGGTGATATCAAATGGTTTGCATTTATAGTATAGGCTACTAATTTTCCTCACTTTTAGCAGTTTCTGGTCGCATTTTCAAATACCAGTACCAATAGACCAAATCCCAATAGTGTGGTTACCTTACTATTCCTCGAAATGTCAATGAAATGTCAGCCTCGGCCGTCTGAGTCTCGAGTCATATGACTCGGTTCGAGTCATGCGCAATAGGGTTGTTCAAAAAAAACTTTTTTTCCAAATCTCACTCGCTTAGTGACTAAATCGTCATGTTGTCCAAGAAAACGATGCACACCAAACTCCGCTTCTGCTAGTCGGAATTGACTCAAATTTGTTTTGCATCGTCTTTGAAGACAGCTCAACAATTTCATGGGGTTGACAGAAAAATTTGAGAATTTTTATTTTTTTATTTTTAATAATAATTTGAAAATTTCAATTCAAGATTGCACGGCCTTTACTGGTTGGAATTGAGTCAAATTTGGTGTGCATCGTTTTCTTGGACAACCTGACGATTTAGTCACTAGGCGAGTGAGATTTGGAAAGAAAAGTTTTTTTTGAACAACCCTGATGTGCAATGACTCGAGTCCAAGTCGAGTCATTTCCGTGTTTTCAGAAAATGACTCGAGACGTCAGAAAATCGTGACTCGAGTCATTACAACCCTGGCCTTCAGGGAACCCATGTGGTTTGTTTTAAATCTGGCTAAGAACCACTGATTTTTAAATTAAAAGATTGGTGAAATATTGGTTGTATTTCATTTGTCATAACAGAAATCTCAATAATTTGACTTTGATTGAATGAATTGTCAACAGAGGTGGTCAAAGCTGTCAGCGTTGCTACTCAAGTAAAAATAGATGATGAACGGCCTGAAAATTATTCGAAGTAGTTCAAAAAAGTAGCTGGTTCACATTAGGGTTGTTCAAACGTGATTTTTTTTTCTGATTCACGGCATTCACTGATGACATTGTTTGGTTGCCTAAAAAACGCGCCACTGCAAATTTGGCTCGATTCCAATTGGTAGATGTGAACGCGCGGGAGTTTGAAAGTTTTTAATTGTTGCTCTCAACCCCATGAAATTGTTGAGTTGTCTAAAAGAACGGTGCTTGTCAATTTTTGCTCACTCTCAACTGGTAGAAGCGAAGTCATTGCAGTTAAAATTTCGGCACTTCTTCGATAGTAGGTAGACATCGAAAAGTGTTCACCATGACCACCAATGAATGTTTTCCATGAACACGAACAAAAATTTATAAACGTCAAAATATATTGTTATTGCGTTTGGAGAGGGTTGGGGTCAAAGTTGGGTTTAGGGTATCCCAAGATTAGGGTGGGAGGGGGGGATATTAGGGTTGGGGTTAGGGAGATATTAGGGTTGTGGGAGGGGGATATTGGGGTTAGGGGATATGGGTTGTGGGAGGGGGGATATTAGGGCTGGGTTAGGGGGATATTAGAGTTGCGGGAGGGAGATATTAGGGTTAGGGTTGTGGGAGGGGGGATATTAAAGTTACGGGAGGGGATATTAGGGTTGTGGGAGGGGGGATATTAGGGTTGGGGTTAGGGGGATATTAGGGTTGCGGGAGGGAGATATTAGGGTTGTGGGATGGGGGATATTAGTGCTGGGTTAGGGGAATATTAGGGTTGTGGGAGGGGGGATATTAGTGCTGGGTTAGGGGGATATTAGGGTTGCGGGAGGGAGATATTAGGGTTAGGGGTTGTGGGAGGCGGGATATTAGGGTTGCGCGAGGGAGATATTAAGGTTGGAGGTGGGTTAGGTTCAACGTTGGGATAAGATTACCCCTAACCGGGTTTAACCCACCTCCAATCTCCCTTTCACCCAACCCTAATATCCCCTCTCCCACAGCCCTAATATACCCTAACCCCAACATCCCCCACCCACAACCCTAATATCCCCCCTCCCGCAACCCTAATATCCCCCTTCCTAATCTTGGGATACCTAACCCCAACTTCAACTCTAACCCACCTCCAACCCCCCTTTCCTCAAACCTTAATATCCCTCTTTCCCAAACCCTAATATCCACCCTCCCATAACCCTAATTTCCCCCAAGCCTAACATCCCCTCCCAAGCCCTAATATCCCTCTTTCCCCAATCCTAATACCCCCCCAACCCGACCCTAATATCCGTCTCTCCAAAGACACAAAAAACAACAATTCATTTTGACGTTTATAAATTTTTATTCGTGTTCATGGGAAATAGTTATTGGTGATCATGGCGAACACTTTTCGATGTCTACCTACTATCGAAGAAGTGCCAAAATTTCTGCGTTTGCAAAAATAGCCTGGACGGTGGGAAATCGCAGAATTATGAATGAAAAACTCAAATCACTTTACTTCTACAGGCTGGCATTGTGCCAAATTTGTTTTGTATCGCTTTTTGACAGCTCAACAATTTTATTGTGTTAACTGTAAAATAGATCCAGCATTTACTTTGATGGCTCTCTTATGACCTTTCACACTTAATAGTGATGCTAACTTCTCCCAAAACTATAATCTTCTTTTAATAATTCAAAGTCTACAATGTAATTAATTTTTCCCAAAAAAGTGTTCCAGAGAAGTGGATTTACTCTAAAAACCCGACCATTTAAGTAATTAGTGCAAGTATGCAAATCGTAGGCTGCCTGAGTATCTGGAAAAAAGTTGAAATACTTCGTTACTGACCACCTCTGCTGTAGACTAAAGTTTGTTATAGTTAACAAGGATTTGACCATACTCCTATTTAGTCAGGAGAGAGCTGTCCACCAACGAAGAGACTGAAAGTCAAAGAAGAAAGAACGATTCCTATGTACGCATGCCAACGATCAACGCCTCTGAAACATGCGAATAAACTTTTCACAGTGAGAATACATTTACTATTCCACTCGACAATATATTGCTTCATAAATTTCCCAGATATTTTCATGCCTCCAATGATGACAATACGTTGCGGTGTATCTTGTGGGAATATTAACGAAACAACTTGCATGATCTGACGCACAATTTTCATAAAAACTCGACTTCTGCTCTTTTCATCGTTTCCATGCGTTTGGGTTGTTCAAAAATAACTTGAAGTTGGAATATTTTAAATTTATTACAAGAAAATGAAAAATATTTTCTCAAATTTTACTGTCAATTTCGTGGAATTTTCAAGTTGTCTATGAAAACGATGTATAAAACGTTTGGTTCAATTGCAACCGGTAGAAGCGAAGCTATTGGAGTACCAGTACAAGATTATGAACTTGAAAAATAGTAGCCTATTCACGGTAGGAAATTCTTAAATATTGATTATAGAACCACCCACCATGAATACAATTATTTATAATCCAAAACTTTAAACATCAATAACTGCTATTCTATCGGTTGGAATTGAGTCAAATTTGGTGTGCAACATTTTTCTAGGCAACCTGGCGATTTGACAACTAAGCTGGTGAAATTTGAAAAAAAAGTTTTTTTTTTGAACACCCCTACTGGCCATGTAAGTCTTTAAATACAAATGCTATGGTAAAAATATCACAAACTCATGGTGTTCTCACATAAGAAAAAATCTAGAAACGTGTCATAGCAGCCTACTCCTCTTACATTATTAACAATATTCAAGTCCTTCGGTTTCCGTTCCAATTAGCACAAGTTCCGCTTCAAGATATGTTGCTTGCTTAGTGTTAAAGCCGAGTCTGTACATTATTCATAATTAACATAAATATTTCAAGGACTTGATTGCTCCACAGGCTCACATTACTCACATTGTTGATTTCACAAGTAGATTTCCATGGGTACTCTAGTCTAGCACTACCACTAGGGCTGGAAGCAATGCTTTGAGTAGCCGTTCATACTGTTATGGCACGTTACACTATCATTGAATGATAATTGAATACTCAACCCAAACCAAAATAGGTCGATTGGGAATCGAATCACTCATGTATTCCCCAGCCCTAATAATAAGCTGTCTTTCCTTCAAGGACGCGCTGGAAGTTTTAGAAGAGCACGCCATGTTTCGTGGCGATGCAAGCGCTGAATCTCGTTCGCTCGCGTTCCATCGAGGATCAGCAACGCTGAAATGTCTGCCCGCTAGAATTTCGTGTGAGGAAGATCTGCGCAATCTACCGCATATCGACGTGGGAAACTCTTCGAAACCTGGACACTGCAAAAGAGTAATTTTGGTAAAATCAAGTTACCTTATCTCCAGGGAGATTGAAAATGACGACATTTTTGACATCGATTTGATTCAAAAAAAACACTGCAAGATTGTGATATAATTGAAATAGTAGGAACTGTCAGTCCTATAGACGTGACTTAGCGAGTTATATCGATCAAGCATTGTTTTGGATTGCAAATGTGCAAGCAGGGTTGTGCTGACTCGAGTGAAGACTTGACTTGAATCCGACTTGAATCGCGATTTTCTGATCACCCGTCTTGTCTCAAGTCATTTTCTCAAAATACGGTCTAAATGACTCGACTCGACTTGGACTTGAGTCATTGCGCATGACTCGGACCAAGTCATACGACTCAAGTCTCAGACGACCAAGACCGACATTTTATTGTAATTTCTAAAAACGGCAAAGTAACCAGATTGCTGGTATTTCGCTAATTGGTTCTGGTACTTGAAAATGTGATCAGAAACTGTTAAAAGTTAGGAAAATACGTCAGCTATATTTTAAATGCGAGCCATTCGATATCACCAAACAGAGTTATAAAAAATGGTTTTAACAAGAATTCAACTCGAAACTGAGTAGTCAACGCAATGACTTGGACTCGGACTCGAGTCATAATACCGTGACTCGGACTCGACCCTCTGCTCGCTGACTTGGACTCGAACTTGACTCGGTGGTGAATTAAGAATGACTTGACTCGAGTCTTGACTTGGTCACAACGCTGTGTGCAAATGCACGTTTTTTTTCTCATCCGTTGTGGTAATATGTGTATATCTCACTCTCACTAGATTTGGGTCAAAGGATATCCAAATCTAGCCACAAAATAGTCATAATTGTGGAATAATTATGGATGAGCTGTATGTTATTATATATATATTTTATTAAACATGTTGATAGATCGTAGTGAGATCTGCATATGAATGAGCGTCCATGGTACAGAGTAGAAAGAAAAAAATATTCAGCTTTTCTTAATTACATTACAATTAGGCCTATTGCTACGCAGTTTTAGATTCGAATTAAAGTGAGAGCTCATAAACATTTCACGAATTAGATTACCAGCATTTCACTTTAATTTAGTCATTTTAGACAACTAGAATTGTCAAGTTATCCAAGTCTGCCCTGGTGTAATTCCATTCCCATATCCCTAGTATGGTCCTACGTGTCATCTCAACTATTTCATCGCTACAGGACATTCTTTCATACGGCCAATCGTCGGAGGTGGAAGAAATATTACGAAGCGATTTCTACAATTCCATGAAAGTGTTCACCGGAATATTTGGCGTCGGACCGCAGACGGCGCGCAAATGGTTTCACGATTTTAAACTCCGCACGCTCAGAGACGTCAAAAATTCCAGCTCTGTGCATTTAAACAAGGATCAGAGATTTGGTGGGTTGGTTGGACTTGTTCAATAAAGCTATATCTGAAATAGAAATATCTCTGGTTGCACCCAGAGACCAGCAACTACCACAGCGTTGTGTGCCCAAAGCATTACCATCAAATTAGGTTTTAAGCCAATACCAATAGATCCGATAACAAGCCTCTCCACTCATAACCCTGATCTGTTCAACCGATAAACAAAAGATGTGGCATCCAGTTTGAGGCTCATTTTAAAAACTTCGGAGCACTTTTGGGAACAGCTTTACAGCCACTGCTCCGCTTGGGCATGAAATAAACTCGAAAGGCTGCAGCTGGGCACCTGTAAGTTGTTGCATAGGGCAAGTTTTTGCAACTTTTGCAACTTTTTTTTACAGCTTCCGGCAGCTTCCTAAATACTCAGTTGTGTAGTATGGTGTTTTAATATTGCAACTTTTGGCAACCTTTTTTCATTTTTCATGCTGCTTTTGCAAGTTTTTTCGATTTTTTATGCAACCGACTTTTTCTCAGAAATATTTGGCACTATATGTAAATAGATCGCTTGATTATCTCACTGTCATTGAAATTTGAGGTCCTTTCTGATTTGACGTATACATTCAGGCTAGACCGCCGAAAATTATATTTTATCCGGGTCATTGATTTTGTTGAAGTCGCCAACATTGAGTTTTGCTACAGTGCCCTGGATACGGAACGATTCAAGTATCCCATACCCTAATAATTTCAAGGAAATTGTCTGTAAGTGCAACTTACACCACCAACTCATCCCAAATGATGAATCAACTAGCAACATCGTCAATAAAATATAGTAATAATGAAATAATTCACTTTTAAAAAGAATTTGTACATCATATATAAATTAAAATGACATCAAAAACCAATTATTCATGAGATCCAGCAACAATGAGAGTTTCGTGATTATTTTGTCTTGTAATGTCACATTTGGTAAACTACTAGATAAATAATACATTTTGTGAGCCTTCAACAGTTAATTTTGAATCTTGCGAGGCCTTCAATAGAAAAGCCCTCTGATACCCATGTTTCAACTTACCCCCGTGGTTTTGTCTCATCTTGCCCCCACACCTCAATTATTGTATAAACTTGAATAAAAAAATTTCTGTCTATTACTTTTCACAGGTAAGTGCATGATTACACTGCTAATATTGCACTGAACCAGCTCCAATAATGTTGTTTTTATAATATGAAGTACTATGATAGGTATGTCCTTACAAACAC
This sequence comes from Botryllus schlosseri, assembly GCF_051294905.1. Taxonomy (NCBI): domain Eukaryota; kingdom Metazoa; phylum Chordata; class Ascidiacea; order Stolidobranchia; family Styelidae; genus Botryllus; species Botryllus schlosseri. Next base: position 28,964,005 of record NC_137239.1, on the reverse strand, counting down.
AAATTTACATAACTGACATAGACTATGAAAATATAGTTTTGGGCATTTTTCTGCCAAACCTCAAATCTGTTTGCCTTGTTAATATGGTAGCACTATAGAATGACATTATAGGAACAACATAGTTGAAGGAATCTGTCAATCTGAAAATATTTCTATGAAAAAATTGCATGTATCATCTTGGCCTCCTCTCCCCTACAACCCTAGAACGAAGATTTTAAACGAGAATTTTACCAGAAGTGCACACGCCGATGATTGTAGCTTCCTAATCAACCAATTGTTTCTGTCACTGTCATTGGAAAACTCAGTCAAAGTGATTACAGTTGTTGTTTAGGTTTGGAATATTATGACGATTTAAATCGTCCTTTACCTGTGGGAGAAGCAAGGAATTTCGAGACGTTGATTCGTCAATATGCTGAAGAAATACAACCAGGTTTGTTTTCGACTTGATTCTTAATTCTATGATGTAATTTAGGATTCCGCGAATCACATTAAGTACAGCAAGATTATCAATTACAGCTACAACTTCTGTTTTGGTCAGTTCAGGTTAAGAATATCGAGGTATGAAACCAGGAAAGCTGTAATTTAATGACGAATTAATATACTATCATGTACATTTTGTGTTGTTTTTATCATTATCATCATTCATCACATCATCATTTAAGACAGGTTTTCAATTAAAATAACATTTCTTGATACTTCCTGAAAGGTTGGAAAAAATAGTGGCCATTCATTTTTTGAAATTTTCAAAGTAGCAGGAGGGGAGGCACGATTGCAAACCACTAATTCAAATCCGTCAGATCACCATGTGACCCTGCTTCATATTTCAGATATCGAAATCACCCTAGTCGGGGGCTTCCGCAGAGGAAAGCCAATGGGTCATGACATGGATCTACTCATCACCCACAAAGAAGATGGGAAAGAAAAAATCTTGCATAAACTGCTGCACAAGTTACAGGTGAAATCACTTTTATGCTCATTTACTTAAGCCATCAATGTTTACAGTTTTCATATTTGCTCATGCCACCATCATTACAATTTAACTGGTATTCTTCACATGATCAAGCAATATCTTCAATATGCCAATCATTATTTTGTCAGAGCTGGCTAGTAACCAACAGTAATCGGAGTAGGCCTACTCAGGTCAGCTTTTCTTGTTTGCACTGCTTACTTCATACATTTGGGATTTAGGAAAGTTGGAAGTCGTTTTGTCATGTAGGGCGGTTTTTTTAAACACGTCAAAATTTGTCAAAATTGTTCATAAAGTCAAATTTTTTTTGACGTCTGCATTTCGTTTGTATCGTAGATTTTGCACTGTCTGTGAACTTATCATTTGATATTTTACAGCTTGTAGCCTACTTTGTAGGCCTGCCGTTGTAAACGGCTAATTGTCTGCTGATTGTGAATCATAAACGGTCAAATAAAACAAATAAGTAGAGACATGGTGTTATGGTCAACGTATACCGCAATATACTAACTGAAGAAAGACTTCTTGGGCATTGCATCATTCTTATATTAAGAAGCGCATGATGAAAAATTGTGATGTAGACAACATTGTCAGAATGAAGCAACACGGTGTGTCACCAGCATTGTACGCGCAACTTGAGTGTTGTAAGCCAACAACCGCTGCTGTTGAACGTCCTTGGCAAGCTTCTTAGTAAGGACATGCACTTTCTACCAAAGAATGTAGGAAAGTATCTCTCGTTGTACTGCAAAAAAATTTAATTATTTCTACCATAATAGGTATTGTAACCACTGGAATTCTTCATAGAGCCAGATTTCGTTTTCTAATTTAAAAAGTTGCCTGTTTCTAAGCCAAAAACGTTTTTTCAGGTCAAACTACTTCGTTAAGACAGCTAGTTCCAACCAGAAATGAAGATAAGTGGTAAAATTTTAACATTATGTGGGAAGACACCTAATTTGCATTCGTTAGGTCGAAATTTGGTCAAAATTCAGTTTGTTTAGGTCAAAAAAGGTCAAAATTTTCCTTTTTTAGGTAAAAAAACCGCCCTAGTCATAAGTTTATATCACCTTTACGAGTGAAATTCTCATGAAGGCAACTGGCAACTGAATGTATTTTTGAGGATTGTTCCAACTTTTTGCATCATTTGTTGTTTTATGCTAGTCACAAAACACATATTGCAATTTGGTAAGTAATGTATCTGACCCTTCGGCTGAATCCACTTTTGGAAGCTACTTACTCAGCTTTTATACATGACCTTCCTGGCTTCCTTCCACTCGAAGTAGTGTTGACTTTTCGTGAATATTGCTACTTCTACTTGAAATTGTGTAGAAGTTTCCTTCTATTAAGGTAGAAAAGCTGACTGCTTTGACCACCTCTGCTTTTCATTGACGTGCGTTCAACTTGTACAGGACCGCATCATCTACAGTGACAAAAAGGCCGGTAGTGTCAATCAGCCGTATTCTGCGCGGCCCGGGTCTACCATGGATCACTTCGAGAAATGCTACGGAATATTCAAAATCGACACCGTAAAAGGGGATGGGTCGTGGACCGCTCGTAGAGTGGATCTTATCGTGGTGCCTTATTCTCAATTCGCGTTTGCTTTGCTGGGATGGAGTGGTTCAAGGGTGAGTGAATTCAGTGTGATATTAACGATTTGAGAAGTGCTTCGCAACCTAGGGTTACCATATTTTGAGATCTGGAAAAGGGGACAATTTTTACAAGTTACAAAAGTTATCGTACCGGGAGAAGAAAAATATGTCTGATTTGGAAATTTTTTCGAAGACTTCTACCGGGGTTGATTAAAAAAACGTCATTTTTCATTCACTGCTCCCGAACGAACCGTTGGGGCGTATTTTATTGTCCATTTTGACACTTATTCTAGAAAGAGAGGACATATTCCCAAAACAGATGACATTTGGGCGTGCTCGTGGCACACTTTCGATTTCTTGAAAAAAGAGGACGATGGTAACCCTCAAGTAGAAGTAGTATCATAGATTTAGTAGAAAGTAATTAAAAAGAAAGTATCATAGGCTAGTTTTACCAAAGAAATTGAAATCTGTGAGTCTCACATAGTAGTGAGCAGAAGTAGTCTTAAATCATAATCACTGATGCAGACTTCTCGCAAAACCACTCTTGTTGTGAAAAGTTACTGGTTTCGCCTGAAAAGTGTTCAAGTGGCATGTGGAAGTTGTCTAAAATCGTGACCGATTGAGTAAGGAGTGCATGCAGGCAAGGCGTACTTGAGTATTCCGAAAAGTAGATGTACTTCGTTACTGGCCACCTCTGTTATCTAAATGCAGTAGATTCAATAGATGGTCGTATACTCTTGCGGTTATTCGGAGATGGCCGTTTTTGCAATTGCAATCTGTGTCTACGCGGCTGACGCAAAAAGACCAATGACACTGGAAATAGTGCAATTTTCGAAAATATATTCAGATACCGTGATGCAGGGGCTATATTGACCAGTTGTCATGTTGATTTCACTCATAAAATTGATGCGAGCATATGCCAAAACTGCTTGTTAATTTAAATAGGTCAAGTGTTAAAAATCGGTAGCGTTATTTAAAAAAAGTAAAAGGGGAAATATTCTAAAAACACAGCTACTCGAGTAAATGGGGCAGGTGCAAGTCATCAACCCGAATCGACTGCTTCAGTACACGCAACTTTAATGACCACGACCACTCCTGATGGTAAGCCTGAGTTTATTAAGGCATTTTCCGTTCTAGCACTTCGAACGGGAGATACGCAGATACGCCAAGTCCGAAAAACAGATGGTGTTGACCAGCCACGGACTGTACAGTAGCGATGGGGTATGTCAAAGTCCTACCGTCTCTCTTTATCAAGCAAGCCATATTCCATTTCAGACAAGTCACCCTGCATCAAGCGAGGAAGAGATCTTCGATTTACTGGGGCTCAAATATCAGAAACCGTGCGATAGAAACTGCTAACCCGGCTGATACAGCTCAGCGAACGCTGTTCAGTGTTCACTGTTCATGCCGGCTGGCCGCGGTATGACAGCATGCCCCATTGAAACTGGAAACATATGGGATACCGCGGTTCTGATGAAAATTGCCTGCTTCGGACCGTTACTTCTTACAAAATTGAATGCTTTTAACGTCTAGAAGTGGGCACAATAATCCGAGCTCTTGAATCTGAATGGAATATTAATTTTAACGATTCAAATCAAACAGTGAAAGCTGATTTTTTCGAGTACTGAAATTATACGTTTCTTGCCAGTGTCAGTTAATTTATAAACGATAATTATAGTTCCGATCCTATTTCCCACTGTAGAAGACTTGAAACCTTGATGGGTCGTATCGCTGCATACAGAACATATAGTACAAAACGACTTATGTTAAGTCGTAAACGAAATAGGTAGGCCTATGTGGAAATGAAAAACGCAGAATGATGCAGAACCGGCGTTATATAATAGTATATACAGTGGCAAATTTCTTCATGACCAAACATCGTGTTCCAGGCATGCCTGATGGGAGAGCGATGCTTTTTTACACGCTGTTGCATCTTGTGATGCAGTTTGAATAGATATACATACATTGCTAATTAATGAAGAATAGATATGACACTGATTTAGTTGGAAATTACTCAGCTATATTTCAATATTCTTGTACGTACATGTACGTGATGTTCAACTTAATACTTTGTTGCCGGCATATTCGTCAATCATTATTTTGTTACCGACTTCTTCCTATCTTTTCATTGTATCGCAATCTTGTGGTGTTTTGAGTTTTGATATAATGTTTGTTGATTGTCAATAAAACGAGCCAGAATCGATTATGCAGGTTTAGTGTGACTCGGATCAAACTAGAACGCTGTGGAGGAGACGAATAGAGATTACATTTGCGAGAATGTAGTGCGATGATTAGACTTGAACCCAAGGATCATGTGGCATGTGTCGATATATGTATTTTTGTCTTCAACGCGTCGTGTTACAGCGGAATCGGTACCTTCCAACGTTTCTGATCGTATTTGCAGAGCTTCTTAGGGGTATGGCGGTTATATATTCAAATTCATATTGAAATAAAACCGAATATTTTCAGCTGACACTCGTCAAGGGTAATTCTCAGCAACTACCGCAATATCTAAGTTCAAGTTTATTCATAAAATTTCATCACTTCAAAAACATAACAAGACTGCAACACAATGAATGATAGGAAGATGCCGAAACGACGAGGAGTAGTCTTAAGATCAGACACCCACCTGGGCCTAGGCGATATAAAGAGGAGGCATGTACACTGGATGAAAGTAAAAGAAGATAATATAAAGTGGCAAGTGACGGAAGGCGAAATCGATATGTCAGGCCGTTGTCCGGTAAATGGTGAGGGCTGACTAGCATTCATTCAGCAGAAATTACTTATATTTCGACTTGAATGTGGACATGCTCGACGACTGTCGGATAGCCGGCGAGATACTGTTCCATACTTCAGGTCCGGTATATTTGATAGAGCGATGATCTTTTTTTCAACCATATGATAGTTGGACGACGTGGACGCGCGTGTGTCGTATGCACTTTTGATACCGAGGTGAAGAAGTCGTTGAAGTTTTCGGTGCAGTGGCCGCAGTGGAACTGATACATAAACTTTGCAATTTCTAGTTTCCACATATCTTTTATGTTTAGGACATCGAATTTTTTGAGCAGTGATTTGTTGAACACACATCCTGGTCCCTGGCTATAATACGGAGGACCTTCTTTGGTAGTTTTAGTAGCGGGTTCAGTGCAGTTTTACTGGAACCCCCCTAACAGATGATGCCATATTTTAACTTCGAAAGGAAAATGATTTAAATAGTCTCAAAAGGAGCCAGACCGGCATGTAATCTCTAAGGCTGTAGAACAGACTGCGTGGGCAAGTGGGCATTGGTTCTTATGTCAAAAGCGCATAATGGAAAAAGTGATGTAGACAGCAGTATTTCGACTTGAATGTGGACATTCTCGACGACTGCCGGATAGCCGGCGAGATGCTGTTCCACGATTAGGGTCCGGCATAGGCTACTTGATAGAGCAATGCGTTTTCTTGTATTGCGAAGGTAGTTGTTCTTCGTTGACGCGCGTGTTCCGTATTTGTTGACTTTTGACTCCGAGGTGAAGTAGTCGTTGAAATTTGAGGGACATTGACCGCAATGGAACTGATACATAAACTTGTCAATTTCTATAGCTTCCTCATACCTTCTATGTTTAGAATACCAAATCTTTTAAAAGTAGCGATTTATCAGTTGCACATCAAGGCAGTGTTGGGATCAAGTCACTACCTTCGAGTCACGAGTCATTTCGAGTCAATGCACATTTTGACTCGAGTCAAGTCAAGTCAATCGATTTTCGAAGGTGACTCGAGTCAAGTCAAGTCACTCGATTTTTGGAGGTGACTCGAGTCAAGTCGAGTCAAGTCAAGTCAAGTCACGAGTCAAGTCACAATTCAAGTCAAGTTGCCGTTTGAAAGTATGAGGCATGCTTACGTTATTGCATTTTGCTAGCTGTCTGAAATATAGACTGAGTGGTCATTGATTCTGAACCGATGAACGAAAATAGAGGTAAATATACGCAAGAAGGCGCTGTATCGCTCACATAGGCGTAGAAATGCTAATCTACGTAAGTGATTACACAGCAACAGTTTATAGTTACCAGCTAAAGAGAATAGAGCAACGAATTGATAAGATGCAATACATTACCCATTTACAAATTGATATGATACAATTCGAGCCTGCACTAATAGTTAATGACTATATAAACTATATTCGTATTTAATTTCACAAAAACAAGAGGTTTGGTTGAGGTATGAACAGAGAACAGAAATAGACATTTTGCTGTTAAATTACATTACTGTACTAGTTTACGACAGCGTAGGCTGTAAGCTTCGATCACTTCGTTTGCGGTCGATTTATTTGTGAGAGAACAACGGAGGCTCAGTAAAACGCACGATCATTAAATTATTGGTCGCTATCACGGTTTACACCAGCCTTTCGCGAACAATTCGACCATAAGCAAGATACAGCGATTTTTATCGACAGCGATTGCTTGATGACTTGAAATTGACTCGAAAAATTTTGCTCCGAGTCACGAGTCAATCCACATTTCTGATACGCCGAGTCAAGTCAAGTCAAGTCATTTTAGCAGAGTGACTCGAGTCAAGTCAAGTCATAAGAAAAAGGTGACTCGAGTCTGACTCGAGTCAAGTCATGACTCGAGTCATCCCAACACTGCATCAAGGCCCCCGTGAGGCTTTGGCAATGATACGGATGATCCGATGTTCGGAAGAATGAAGCAACAGGGTGTGTCACCAGCAGTGTAGAGAGTGTACGCACGGCACGCCGTCGTACAACTTCAGTGTTTCCAGCCAACAACTGCTGCTGTTAAACGTTCTTTCTCCATTCTTGGCATGCTACTTAGTAAGGACAGACACTTTCTACCCGAGAATGGAGTAAAGTATCTTCCGTTGTACTACAACAAATTTTAATTATTTACACCATAATGCGTGATGTACTAAAATTATTCATCAGTCCAGATCTCGTTAAAATAAATGTTTTGTCATATAAAAATTTGTCAGTTTTTAAATCAAAATAAAGTTTTTTTCATGCCAAACTACTTCGTAAGAACAGACACTTCCAACAAGAAATGATGATAAGTATTACAATTCTAGCATTATGTGGGGAAACAACTAATTTACATACATGAGATCGAAATTAATTTTGTTTTAGGTCAAAATATGTCAAAATTTTGATTTTTAGGCCAAAATCTTCCGTTATTTAGGTCAAAATAAAATCACACTAGTGATTAGAAGGTTAGGATACAATGTTCTTTCCAATTCTTTACTAGTTGCTGACGATTATTTTTGACGAGTGTCAGCCCAAAATATCCGAGTGTATTTCATATTTTTCAACAGTATGATTCTGATCGCGTGATGGCGCTGTAGTTGTTTGTCGTTAATATTTTGTAGGTGCGTTCAAAGTCTAGGCAACGGTGTATAACGAACTGAAATGTACTTTTATTATGGTCGATGGGTGGCCGAGCCAGTCCACGGCAAGCTGCCAGTAGACTTCCAATGGTGCCATCACCCCGATTTAGTCATATCGCGAACGATTATAAAGCGTGAAACTCAGTTGTTCTGTGGTGGTGCGCTGCCGGTACAGAAGAGGGTTGTCTGTCGAAAGTATTTCGACTTGCAACGTTGTAGGGCTTAGCGGCTAGAACACAGTTTTGATAACTATATTTCAAGTCAAACTGGGCATATTTCTTTGCTGAACTGTTCGTAGATCTGAATCACTGTCGCCTAGATTGGCTCACAGTCACAGCTCTAGCCTCTCCACGATGAGTGACGACTATCAATGCATGGTTGACGTTATTTGCTTCCTAGAATAAAGTGAGAAAGGCCACTCGCGTTATGGAGGTTGGTATGTAGATGGGGATCATAAAGCACGATGAGAGCTGAGATCCGACAATGACGAAGGGCAAGGATAGACATTAGACATCTTGGTGCGGTCGCTCGTTCGTAATCTCGTGTGGGCGAAGTTTGTTCGTCAGGCTAGGGAGAGCAACGGTACAAGATAAGTGAAACGTTAGAATGCAGAAGTTACTTCAATAGCGAACTTCTTTCCGAGTCCAATAATGGCGATATGTTGATGCGCCCAACCGAACTAATATAGAAGAAAAAACAGTACTGAAGCGTATTTATTTGCCGGCATTAAGCATAGTGTTGTTGGCGTTAACGCTAACCAGTAATCACTTAAGTATGTAGCAATCCGAAAAAGCTATCAGGAAATAGGTTCAGGATTGGAATTCCTTCCTTGTGTCATATGACCAATTTTTTCGATGTTTTATCGACATTCCGTATCCTTTATAGCGATATTAGCTAGTGCATGTTAGTTCTGTAGACAATTGACGAATGTCGACTGCACGCCCGATTTGATGTGTATACTGGCGAGTTCGATTTGGGTTGATTCAAAACAGAGGGGGCATTGGGGCCTGCTTGTGTTTACTGCGTGGCTTTCGCTGTCGTAGAATCAACTTGCTAATCAGTCATTTTCTAGATATAGAATATTTGATTGATGCCCTAGACTCCTGTGATTCTTAAACGAGGTTTGCTGGTCTCAGAGCACACAGCCAAACACCCGACACATACAGCAGATGTCACACTGGTTTGCAGTAAATATTAATAATCATCTTCTTGTTTTGTATGGAAGTCAAGTAATAATGGCTTTGTTCTTTTGACACTGTTGTTGATGCACAGTTCTTGCTGTGTACCGGTATTCCACATCTATAGCAGAGGTCTCAAACTCAAATGATCTCGCGGGCCAATTTCCTAATTTCTAATGACGCCGCGGGCCGCAGCATCAATGATAGGGGTATTCAATATTTAATATCCAAGTAAGCCTTATTTGACGGGACCGTGCAGGCAGGCATTCCACAAACATCACGGAAACTATTATACTATTCACGCTTGGCACGGAAAAAATCACATTTTCAGATATTTTAATAAAATTATTTTTGTGCCGGATATAATTTGTTAAAATAATGACTTATAGACATAATGCGAGAAGACGCATGATGACATCGTGAAAGCTGTCGGGTTATAATATTGCAGCTAGTGGAACTTTGACGTGCCACAATTTTACGTAGAATAGTTTAAAATATGCTAAAGATTGATCTGACATCAGAGCATGAGAGCGCTGTAGCCTAATCCAAATTTCTGATATAGTCGTGATAAGTAGGCTATTGTTATTGTCTTCGCCAAAGTCAAATTAAACCAGCGTTAGGTTTTCGTTTACTAATAGTGGAACAAATCAATAGCAACTTGAATATAATCATTATTGTGCCATAGTAATAGCATTGATTTTCAACCTATTAAGCGATCGTACCCTTGTATTTTCAATAAGATTTCCGGTGCCCCCTGTCCATTTTCAACACAATTTCTGATGATACCTATCTAAAAATCAGAAAGCATATAAAATCGCGCGTCGCGCGGAGACCAGTTGAGTATGTATGTATGTATTTATTGTTGGAAGAAGAAAAAGAGTGGCGCCTATCACCGTCAGGTCTTGTGCGCCACGACATTACTAAATTTTAAAGACCAGTTGAGTAAATCGGCCCAGAAAATACTCCACAGCATATTGGCTCATTTCCACAATGCATCTCGTACCCCCTTATGTGGTGCTTCGTACCATGAAGGGGCTACGGATCCCTGATTAAGAACCCATGGAATAGAAATGTTAAATCGCCGAAGAATCCATTGGTATTACAGCTGTGGAGCGCACCGCTACCTAACTCGCCACTGATTTCAACGTTCAACCCAACTCAACTCGAGATATTTTTAATTTATCACCCAGTCGAGTAAATTGACGAAAGGACGCACCAAACAAAATCACAATTTTCAGTCATGAATCATCAACGGGTCATGTTTTATCACCATGGACTAGAAATATGACATATTAGCAATCTTCCATGGCATGGTAGATTTTAAAAGTGATGTGCTAGTGAAGTTCGTTTTGATTTCGGGTTTTTGTAGTAATTTTAAAGTGAACATCAAGTTTTTAAATCTAAAAAAGACATATGAATATATAGAATATATTGTCGAATACTTGGAAATTCCAAAATGCCATCGCGGGCCGCACAAAATGTTCTCGGGGGCCGCGTGTTTGACACCTCTGATCTATAGTATTATATTAGATGTGTAACGAGGTGGACTTTCGTTTTTGTGACTAAGCGAAGATTTAGGGTTCGTCGATCGTTTGCAGATTAGTGTAAGGATTCGCCGGGTGAGATAATGTTAAGAACCATTGCTATTGTCGTTGAAGCCCAAGCGAGAATGGAATATCAATTGGCGAGGAGAGGCTAAGGACCCAATGTAATTACGGTCAACTTACTCTCGTTATGTTAACTGAGCGTATCAACTCGACAAGAAATAACCGTAGCCGCAACAGCGAAATATTAATAGGATTAGCAAAACATAGTGGAAATAGTAATTGGAAAATCGCATTAAATTTGATCTTTCGCCTCTCACAATTTGATCATAAACGTTGGTTACGCAATGAGATTGACCTATCCAAAGCCGCATTAAGTATGAGGTACTTTGAAGCGGGGATGCCTCGGTTGTCTTGGTATCTAAAGATTTGGGCATATTGTAAAATTAATCCTAGTAGACATTTCGGCGTTGTTTAGTCGCTTTGACACGGCTTCATTCGGGAACACTCTCCTTATGCTCATCGACGGTGAAAATATCTACGGGATGATCCTACATATTGCGCTGAAAGTTCCGTAATATTTGAAAACGTACGCAATTCGCCATTGTCATGATGTGAGTCATCTGTCAATCCTGTTTAGGTTGACTATTATCTTCCGTTCGGATGTATTATATTATGAATATGTGAAAGTAATTTTCCGGGATATAGCCTCTATCTTTTCTTGTGCACATTGCATAGCGTCGGGCGGATTGTTGTAATGTTTTCGATAGCAGACAAACGCATAATAATTTATCGCGAGTCCAACGGAATATATTGTTACTATATCATGTTTTTATGATTATTTCTCAACATACTTAGTGTATTGCTCTTTCTATATTAACAAAATTTACACTGTCACACAGATGATTATAGTGAGCGTGCAGATTTTGAACTTTCTGTTGCTAGTTCGTTAATTTCTGAAATGGCCGGAATGTTTTCAATCAATACTGAAACGTTATGGACAGCCGTGTTTGTTGTACATGTTGTGTCTGTACCGGCATGCGGTAGCTTGCAAGATCATGTTTACTCCGAGGAATATTACGACTACGGTACAGTATGAGGGCACCATGTAACAAAATTTTGCAGAAGTTTTAGTTGGCTGATTTTTTTTGTATTGTGTTTTAGTATTTCAAACTAATTACCTAATAAAGTTATATTCATTCGCAAGTGGACGTTAAATAGAGTGTGAAAGCTACCAATATCTTACGTTTAAACTAATTACCAAAATACCAAAATATTTCCTGAAGTGTCCCAAATTTTGAAGAAATGTCAATTTCTCTAATTTTTTATTTTACTCATAATTGATCCGTATTAATCACAATAATTCTTTATTGGACGTAAGAAAACACTAATGAAAAGGATAATGTGAACAAATATAACTTACACATGCATCAGGTAACGGTAACAATGCAAACACTTTAAGAATCGTCAGAATTGTTTCCGTGACTTGAGTCTGTCAAATGAGAAATCAAAAATGATAAATCTATCTATTATCTAAAACTATCTATTCCTGCGCCCAACTATCACATTTCCAATATCGCTGTGTATATTCTCAGAAATGTCGCCGGACTCACCAGGTACGCTTCCTGACGACACAGGTGAGTGATCTGCGAGTAAGCATCAAGGCCTTGTATGGTTTGTGTCTAATCGGGATGAAATTCAATCTTTTAACTCCGACGAATCACAACACTAAATATATTCTTGAATTCTGATATGTAACCAGTCCCCCGTTACCCCGATGTGCATGCTGTGCAGTCTGTGTATCTCCGTTACGGCTTGTACAGGGAATTCCAGCGAAACCTTATTCTATCTCTTGGATCAAAACGTCTAATACCTTCATCGAAATAACAATTATCCGGTTAAACGAGGTCAACGAAGCACTTGAAAAATAACTACGCCGAATAATTTACGGACAAACTGGTTTGGTTGCCAACCGATACCGAATGCCACGGTTTGAGTCTCCACTCTCATCTATATATGATGCAAAACAGGCATTATTATATTTTCGGTCGAATAAATGGTACTTGATATTGCCCAGTCCTAGATATTTCCTAAAACTCGTCCACAAATGGCAATAAGGTGACGGGGAGGAGCTGTGAGGCTACAGCACCCCAATTATTCATCAAGTTCGAGTCAATCCCAGGGTTGTAACCAAGTCACAAGTCATTCTCCCTTTTGCAATTTTGACTCGAGTCAAGTCGAGTCATTTTCAATCCACCACCGAGTCAAGTCCGAGTCCGAGTCAGCGAGCAGAGGGTCGAGTCCGAGTCATGGTATTATGACTCGAGTCCGAGTCCAAGTCATTGTGTAGACAGCTCAGTTTCCAGTTAAAGTCTTGTTAAGCCCACTTTTTATAACTATGCTTGGTGATATCGAAGGGTTCACATTTAGAATATACTAATTTTCCTAACTTTTAGCAGTTTCTGGTCGCATTTTCAAGTACCAGTACCAATAGACGAAATCCCAATAGTGTGGCTACTTTATATTCTTCGAAATTTCAATGAAATGTCGGTTTTGCCCCTCTGAGTCTCGAGTCATATGACTTGGTTCGAGTCATGCACAATGACTGGAGTCAAGTAGAGTCATCAGAAAATCGCGACTCGAGTCATTACAACCCTGGTCCATCCATATTTAAATCCAACACTCACAGGTGATGGACGATTTGTGGCAGAAATCGCATGCTCCACCGACTATATGAAGATGTTTATCGACAGGAAGCAGCTTCCTAAAGGCTTGGGAATCCGTGAGAATATTGTGGTAAGAAATACTGTCTAAAGCAGAATCTATGTTTCAGATGATTTATATTCTTATTTCAAGGTGTCAACAATCAGCAATTAGTAGCGTAATACCTACGTTATATAATCGCAAGGATAATAATGACCAGTACGTAATCAGTGCGCATTGATAGGCGGGAGCATATTACACTATACCGGTACTCACAATGTAAAGCTACATTTTACAATTATATGCCTCATCAGCTAACCTTATTGCGACCTTGCACCGGTGTTTTACATCCTGTGGTAGTCATCAGAATCGGATATATGTAAAGACAAACATTTGGCTTTATTCAACGCCGAACCGGATTAGACTTTCTGTAAATTATATAGATATAATTCCGAGCCATTCGCCCTCGTATGACTTTTTACCGAAACTCGTATCGGTGATGGAAGGGTTTGATGAGAATCGACGCAGCAGCAGCTGAAATGCCTGCGTGATTATACAGCCGGATCGCAAATATTTGTGAATACGACGCGCGATTATAATTCACCCACTCTAATGCCAAAACAAAGCGTTCAAGTCAAATATTGGTTCAAGTATTAAGACAAACTTGACTGGACGTTTGTATATTCGCGGTTTTTGTGACTTGGTTGAACCCTTTTAATGCGTCCGCCCTCCTACTGAATATGCGGGAGGGTACGAATAATTCTAGAAAGTTTTTTAGGGATGGTGTGAACGTGAGGTTCACGCTCACGTTCTGTATGTGAACCTCTGAAATTTAGAGGTTCACGTTCACAAACGAACCTTGGTAGGTTGTGCACTGTGAACCTTTTTTCATAAAATACGATTTTTCACGTCATTATAGCATCTTTGGTCCAATTGTGATCCGAGATAATTCATTTCCGTTTTGGTTTTCTTGGATGTTTAGCAGCCGAAACATTTGAAAACGCGTGGGCTTGAGGTCGGGCTATTTCACGAACAATAAAATCAAAAATATGTTATTAAAATTATAACTGGACCAATATCCTGATGAGATATCTTACAAAAAATCTTTTTAATCGAGTTCAATAAAGAATTAGATTTTTACAGCGCATTTTATCAATATTTCTAAACCCCTGGTCTAATTAAGACCCCTAAAATTATCTGGTTGGCCAAATCTTCTGTAAATGCCTCACTAGCGGATTCCTCAAATCTATAAACACGTTTCATATGCTAGTGACATTGAAATCGACGGGAAATTGATTCCTAAAACATGTATACAAAAGAAGATACCGATCGCACACGTCTGCCGACACGTCAACGCGCCCTTCAAATATTGTTTGACAGGGCGTACTGAAATGATGTTATCAGATAAAGCCGTTTACTTATAGCAATGCCGGTCCATCTGAAATTTGCGGATTTAAAGCTACTAGAAAAGCTATTTCTTTGCATGCTGAATTCAAAATCGATTACTGGCATATACTAAGTCACCCATAATCCATATTTGGTACCCGGATAAATATAATTTGTGAAGCACTATCGCGCCATTTATGTAAAAGCAAACGTGCTAATTGATGACTCTTTTATCGGTAATCTGGCGATATATCTTTGGATGAAAGGCACGTCTGATATCTCACTATTGCAATATGTTCCATTAATCGCATTTGTTTGCATTCCCTACTAAAATCCTAATCATGGGTGGATTTATGTTGTTAGAAAGCTATATTTACTATACGTTTTATTTTTAAAAGCTGTTAGTTCGAGTATAGTTACGCTTTTGAGGCCAGGTGGCTAAGTATGCTAAATGTCAATTGGGCCGTCTTTTCCATTATACTAGTTTCTCCGGCGCCGCTAGCTCCTACACACCCTGCTCTACCTATGTCCTATATGGCGACACTCAAAGTGGGAAAATTTAGAGTGTCAAAATCGTCACAATAATAGATAAACATTTTTGTACTCTTCGTGTGATTGTAATGACAATCACGATATATGAAATTGATCGTACTGCTAATCTTAAATAATGATGCTATAGTTGCCCCAAAACTCCAATATATGTTGTGAGTCCTACTTAAGCACCCACTTAAGCTAATTACGATTTAAAAGGAGATTTCGAAGACACATTTCTGATTTTCCATTGCCGCAAAGTGTAATTGTAATATCTCTGGTATGAACAATTTCTTTTGTTATTTTTAGTTTGTATGCTTCGATCCCACAACCAGTGGAGAAACCGTCCAGATACAGACCACCTAATCAAATAAGCACGAAAGCTGCTTTACCTGCAAGCTATGTTATCGGACTGCAACGTGGTACATCAGAGTTTCCCTCCTTGAATATATTCAGCTTTTGCAAATGAGAATATAGAATTGGAATCAGAGCAGTCTTTTTCGAATTAGATTAGAATCATAATTACTGAATTCGCAAACTCTTGGAAATCGAATGAATTTCGGAGTTAGAAAGAAATGCAACAAAAATAAAGTCCAGTTCATATCAAATCAGAGATCATCATCATCAACATTGCTTTATTAGCAATTTTATCAGTTAAGTACACCACAAAAAATGCGATACAATGAAAAGACAGGAAGATGTCGAAACGACTTGGAGCAGTCTATGGAATCAGACACCCACCTTGGCCTAGGCGATGTAATGAGGAGGCATGCACATTGAGCACTGAATGAAAGTAAAGGAGATAGTATGGAAAAAGAAAGCGACAAGAAATAGGGCGCCATGTCATGGGAAGCGAGATCGATAGGTCAGTCGTGGTCCGGTAATCTTGAGGATGGACTGTATTTATTTATTAGTAATTGCTTGTATTTCGACTTGAATGTAGACATTAGGGCTCTTCAAAAATGACTTTTTCTCAAATCGTACTGGCTACTTGATAAAATTGTTAGGTTACCTAATTTAAGCCTACACACAAAATTTAGTTCAATTCCAGCCAGTAACCGCTTTGCTACAGGAGAAGAAAGTTTCTATTTATTATATAAAAATAAATACTAGAAAAATTGAAAGTTTTCTGTTCACCCCATGAAAGTGTTAGGCTGTCTATAGAAACGATGCTCACCAAATTTGGTTCAATTCCAACCAGTGGAAACGGAGTAATTGCCGTCGAAAAATTTGGATTTGAATAAAATAGTATTTACGGTGACCGATTCTTTGTTTATTTATTATACATGTGCTAACCGTAAATACTATTTTATTCAAATCCAAATTTTTCGACGCCCAACAGCTCCGCTTCCACTGGTTGGAATTGAACCAAATTTGGTGAGCATCGATTCTATAGACAGCCTAACACTTTCATGCGGTGAACAGAAAAATTTCAAATATTTTAATATTTATTTTTATATAATAAATAGAAACTTTCTTCTCCTGCAGCAAAGCGGTTACTGGCTGGAATTGAACCAAATTTTGTGTGTAGGCTTAAATTAAAGAGCCTTAGTGGACATGCTCGTCGACTGTCGGATGGCCGGCGGGATACATCCCAATAGGGACGAGACTGGCAAATGTCTGTACACCTAGCTTTGCTCATTTCGCACTATGCAGTTTTCCTGTAGCATTTGCGTGAAAACTAGAAATTAGATTCGAATTAAAATGAGAGCGTAGAAACATCTCACAAATTAGATTAGGATTAGGTCACCGGCATTTCGCTCTTACAAAACTAATGCGACAAATAGAATTATCATTATATAGTTGTATTTAATTATAGTTGTCCAAATCTGGCTATATAATAGAGGTATAATTGACGCATAAAAGGCATGATATATAAGTAATAGGTTTTGATTTCTGTCATTGCGGATGTCAAATGTCAATCCAACTTTTCAAGACTTCTCAGCGATAGCTTTAATTTGCGCCCTCGCGTTTTGTCCGTCTCAAGCACGTGTACTTAATGTTAAAAGCGCTTTATTGACAACGATATAAACCCCGTAAAAACTCTTATCTACAATTATCGCACCACTTTCAACACCGTGGCCGACCCATCAAAGGGCACACTTAAAATTTTTGGAACGATACTCATCTCGCGCGCGGGGCTCAGACCAACACTCGAGAAATTCACACGAGGAAGTGTAACGATGGAAGACGCGTTCTCAAAATATGCATGACTACACCAACTTAGCTTTGTGTCAAGTTGATGGCTGATATATAAACGTGTCTGTTTGTTGACAACATATGTAGAAGACAACGTGGCTCGTATAGTGGAGCCGGCTCAATAAAGCGCATCGGTGGTCAGTAATAGTCGGTAGTCTTGGGACTTTGGTGGGAAATATCAACAATTGCAATGTTATGCTAGAAGATTAAATACCATTTCGGGTTTAATGGCGGATTTCCGAATTAAACCGCGGGAATATCTTTCATTTGAACGTCGGAGAATTGTCGTCTCCTATCATACATTCGTGGGTACGAATTGACATATGCAACTGTCGTCAACAATTTCTGCCCATATGTTCAAATCTATAACCAGCGAGGTATCTCATACTCGGAGGGGGTCAACGGGCTATTCGTAGGTACTCAAGTAGATAGAGAAGTAACGTCCTACTCCAGTACAATGATTAATAGCGATTTCCTCGAAGTATACAGCAAGTATTCTAGCTCTGGACCAGCGATTCTCAGACTCGAGGGGCACCCCTCTCAGGCGGCGCGAAAGCATCTGAAGGGGGCACGAAGCTGTCACTATCATAAAGGGGGGGGGGGTGTCTAAAACGTTTGAGAACATAGTTTTGTTTAAAACTGAAAACTATCAAGTATTCTAGGAAACAGTCTGAAATTATACTCACTTGAGCAAGTATAGCTCAATCCACTTGAGTACTCCGATAAAGGAAGAAGTACTTCATTACCGGCCGCCTATGTTTCTACGTGAAGTAGATTTCACCCGCCTTGCATAGCGCAGCTTTTACTTGTACATGAGTAAACATTTTCTTGATTACTGATACGTATATTTGAGAGCGGTCGGTAACTTTTATTCATTCAATTCGGGTCACCAGCATATACCTCCTCATGTAGGAGGATTTGTCCTTCTTTTTGAGGAAATTGAAAATGTCCTGCGAGGACGCCTAAATGTCATTTTTTTAAAGGCAATTCGTCATCCTTTACAGCTTTTACAGGTAGGCTAATCGTCAGGGTCAACCAAAAATCGGTTTCAATGGCGCAGAAAAGGTATAATGTGGACGCTCGAGCAGGTCATTTGGTAGTCGAATCAGAGTGATGGCCAGTTTTTTAGTCAACACAACAAGATTTCCAGCAAATATTTCAAAATCAGCTGTTTTCAGTTTCGGCTGTCGTGCTTTCCGGATTCCGAAATATGGTAAGCCTAGTTAAATCCAAGCTAAGAATTGAGTTATGTACACATCGTTATAGGGGTCAACAACAACCGCGAAGAGGTGCTTTGCGTTATCAAAGATTGCATGGTGTAATTTCAACGTTTGGTTACAAGCACAAATTAATATAAGTGAGAGTTGCTTATAAAATAACCGAGAGTGTTAGGAGTGTTCTTGTCCGCTTTGATATAAATAGCTGTTCATCTTGGACAGTCATACTTACGAAATATTCACCGGGAATGAATTGCTCATCTGATCCCGGCCAACCCCATATCGTATTGTTGAACTGATATCCTCGGACAGACTTGGACAACTAAGATATTCAGCTTTTCCAAATTGGATTAGAATTAGAATTATAGCTACACCGGTTTTTCAAATTACAATTGTTATGTTCTTGATCTTGTTTGAACAATAACTCATACGACGAGGTTGCAATAAGAAATCAGTATATCAGCATAAATTATAGAGTATTTTATGAAAAGTTTATGCATCTTTTTCAACTTTTCTGCTGTAGGCGTGATTTCATGCTGCCAAATATCTTGATTTTTGGGTACTCATCCCCAAGAAAAAAATGCGCAAGATTTATAGAAATGGGCATTGGGCATATCGGCGTTAGCCTTTACCGCGCCACGACGCACCAAGCAAGAAAACCCTGGCCGAACAGGACTGCTAGAAGCGTATGCTGACCGAAAACGTCGTTATAAACACAAAATACTGCCTTGGCAATCTTAACCTCACGAGACAAATACCATCCCGCATGGAAAAATTATATTCCAGTGAAGAAATAGAAATACCAATTTGAAATCGTCTGCGTCTCTTAGTTTAGAAGCCTGTTTGGGCGATGCTATATTTTTTTGATATAGCAGACAGGAGGTCACGAAATAACATGTTACGAAATCATAGTAATGGGCCCTACAGTTTCCAAGACACCTCACTCAGCTCTACAGGTAAATCTGATTACGTGAGCAGCGAGAACAAGAAATTGATAGCAATATATATGCAATTCCCGAAAATACATACAGATCTTATCATGAATTATCGAAAATTTTCGCGCCTCGCGCTGGCTCACTTAACAGTACAACCAGTCTCGTGGGAAAAGCGAACAAGGTGGTAGGGATAGGTTTATCACCCTATGGGAGCCCAAGACCCAGGTTTACTATATATATATATTTTTTTTTTTTTTGGGGGGGGGGGGGCTTACGAAGTGCTGTTTCGTTCCTGCCAACGGATAGGCCTACATACGTTCGAAGATGTTTGAATATTGATTATGATTATGACCTTTTCAAACACACTTCCCTCGGCTCTACCAGTAAAACTGATTACGTGAGCAGAGAGAGGATAAAATTTGATGGCAATATATATGCAATTCCCTATCATAATTGACAGAAAATTTTCGCGTTTCGCGCGTATAGCTATACAACCTGACTCACTAGATCGCCTCGAAAGCAGCAAAATTGCTAGTCCTATAGCTCACGACCGAAGCGTCCGCATAATTTGATGGGTCTGGTCTTTATCGAAAGCTAGTTTCGCACTGATTCCAAAAATGCAAATTGGAATCTCGCCAGGGCAATAAAACTACTCCGAAATAGCCTCCAAAGGTCGACTGTTCTGAACAATGGGAGCGCAGCAACACAATGATCATAACAATGACCAATGGCGTCAAGTGATTGATCAGAACAATGCCAATTTTCATATTTTGATGACATTTGGGTCCGTTTAATAGTCCTGTATCCGTGTGGCCCCGACCGTGATCTGAAATTCTAAATTTGGCCCTGACCCCGAAAAAGTTTGGGAACCACTGACTTAGATGATCGGCATTTCGCTAATTAGTCTAATATGGCAAATATAATTATATGGTAGTTGCGTTTATCTATAGGTTCCTCCTCGTCATCTGATCCGCGCAAGCGGTGCCTTAAAAAATCCTAGAAGTGGTCCGTGCCACAAGTCGACAGATACGGAATCAAAATAAAAGACAGTCGACCTGTTGCAAATGATGATCATTGTAGTCAACAAACACACACAACGGTGGCGAGATAGCGCAGTAGAATCCGCGGCCGCAACACCAATGGGTTGCGGGTTCGAGTCCGACCGAGGTCGACTTCAGAATTCCTATACCTAAGTGTTGGAGGTTTATCTACGCTCCCCCTCGCCACCTCATCCGCCTAAGCGGTGTTTTACAAAAAGCCTAGAAGTGGGCCGTGCTATGAGTCGACAGTCAAGGAAATAAAAATGAAAAATATCGGCCTGGTGTAAATGACCAATGGTGGTCGACAAACACCATGAACACCTCATAAAACAAACAAACAGATACACACACAAACACGATACTTGCGTATAATACATATTTCCCTGAATTTCAATAAATTAAACAAGGTGCAAAGCAAATCCAATTTGAAAGCATCGCTATACAGCTGTGCGATTTCATACTGTGGTTTTGTTGTGCACATGACACATTCGCCTAAACACCTGTGTAGCTAGCTAGCTGTACCGAATCAAGTTCACGTGTTGGCTGCTGATCTCGGCTTTGCGTGTGTGACATAACGGTAGGATAAACATAGCCACGTTACAGCAAATATATGATTATCGCTAAAGCTTCTTGAATATAGTGTTGTGACAGTATTTTCATACAGAGGCATTCGCTGATGCGATAATGCCCGTATTACTTTCAGTTTGAAGTGACATCATTGATGGTTGACGAATACCATCGAAACACGAGATTATAGCTTATAGAGCGACTTGTAAGGACGTGTTTTAAATAAGATTTTATTGGCGAAACGATCGTTGATATAAAGCTCTTTTCAATTCTCCGTTAGTTGCTGGCGATGACCCCTGACGAGTGTCAGCCGGAAATATTCGGGTTTATTTCGATATGAATATATTATTCAATTGTAAATTGAAGTTCCGTACCGCCAAGAAGTTCTTTGGATCTAAGTTTCACAAATATGTGCCTCCCTATGCAACTGAGTTTACTTGCAACTTCAAATGCGTGAACAGCGTCTCAATCAACTGAAGCATTCACACAGTATACGGGCTTCATCACGCTGCTAATCCCCGTTTTGCCGATTCTTCACTGTTTCGAAAACAGAAACTAGTAAATTACCACTGTTTCCAAAATGCTCAAACCCAAGTGGGCGATCGACAAAGATAGTTACCTCGCCATATACTACATCTACTCGATAACAGATATACACAAAGTTAGAGGGTTTTCAAGACGCAGTCTACAAATTTCCCGGTTGTAGTTGGACCCGGCTTCTCATCCCTAAGTTGACTTTTGCACTGAGAAGAACCGTGAAGCATAGTTGGACTGGACAACTATAGAACAATTTTAGCTTTTCCATATTCGATGAGAATTTGAATTATAGCTACACAGCTTGAGAATGGCGAATGTCTGTACACCGAACTTGGCTCATTTCGCACTTAAAGTTCTGTAGCATTTTCAATAAGACCAGAAATGTCATTATAATTACAATGAGAGCATGAAAACAATTTACTAACTAGATACTGGTATTTCGCTGTAATTAGTTAGACAACTTGACTAGTAGTCAAAGTCTGTCGCGATGGGGACCGTGTGTTATCCATTTCTTATCTGTCAGTTACATGCCTTGATACGAATATCTCTTAGTAAGGAAATAAACATACCTGCTGTATGTTAACACCTAGACGCTTTCGGAAATATGCAACAGACGTAGCCTATTTCCAGTCGACAAGTCTCGATATACTGATGGTAATCAGCCGGAGAGATCGAAGATACAGTCGGCATTGCTTTGGGCTCATTTGAGGCTTCCCATATGTATTTCCGCGTGTGAAATGGGGTCGATTACGAGTGCTTCTCTTTTATCGCCAATATCTCGTTTGTGTTGTGGGTGATTGGGAGGTTTTGTGTAATAACCATTTTTCATTTTTACACCACAATAACTAAATCAAGTTAGCGGCACCATATGAAACACCTTCCAAATCCGCTTCCGTCAAAAGCTGATGAAGGAGAATCCGATAATCTGCAGCATAAACACGCACTCTTGTATTGATGGAATTAGCAATGAATCTACATATTGCGAACTACCATTTCAAAGAGTGGATATTTTTCATTCGTTCAAATAGCCTACTTCAAGAATCACAATCTGGTATGCTATGTCTCACTTACAAATTTACGTGGTAGTCATTTAACCTCACATAATAGCATAGTCTACATTCTAAATTTTATAATCTTAAACACTATATTTTCACCTATTAACAAGGTACAATACAGAATTGGACAATTAAAATATTTATAGCTGTTCCAAATTAGATAAGAATTAGAATAACTCCTACAAATTTATTTTCCAATTAATAGATTAGAATTAATATACTTAATTCGCAATAACTTGGAAATTGAATGAAATTCCGAGTTACAAAGAAATACATCAAAATCAAGTTGAGCTCATTACAAATCAAAGTTCATATTCTTAAGCAATAA
Source organism: Botryllus schlosseri (assembly GCF_051294905.1). Classification (NCBI taxonomy): domain Eukaryota; kingdom Metazoa; phylum Chordata; class Ascidiacea; order Stolidobranchia; family Styelidae; genus Botryllus; species Botryllus schlosseri. The sequence continues at coordinate 28,940,859 of NC_137239.1, read as the reverse complement.
TTGGCAAATGCATGTACGTACATGTACAGCGTACACCAGGGGTGTCAAACATACGACCCGCGAAGCGATTCTGAAAAGGGGCTGTATTATGCAGCACATTTCCGACAAACGGTGATAATTTTAGTACTAAATACTTCCATTGAATAAGACAGAAAATGCTGAGTATGTTCATAGGCCGCATCATGATCATCCGACAATGGCGCTACGGTTTCAATGTCATGGCCATCAGCAACAAGTCTCCGCCATTGACACCTAATTCCGAGAAGGAAAACGTGCACACTGAGTTATTAATGATGTGGGAAAATGGACCTAAACTATAGGTCCTCCTTTTTCGTGAAATAGGAAATGTCCTCGTTTTTTTGGAAATGCGTCCTCCTTTACAGCGTTGACAGCTGAGCTAATGGACATGGCCAGCTTAAAATTCCATAAATGACGCACATTACACAATGCGGACGTTCGGGAGTCGAGTCAGTCTTTTTTTAGTCAACACAACAAAATTTACAGTAGATATTTCAAAACCAGTTGTTTCGATTTGCGGTAAACTGATATTTATGATTTGATTAACGTGCCCTTCTTTCCCGACTTCAAAATATGGTAACCCTACCTAGACGTAGTTATTCACAGAAGTGAAAACCCCATTTAGAAACCGGTGTGTAGGCTATACATGGAGGACATATTTGTTATACAAAAAATCTGTTTAAAGTATCTGTGGTCGCACTTCATTTACGCTTATGACTTAAGAGTTCCTCGACTTCCAGAAAAAAAAACGGATCGCGATGTTAGTATAATGAACCAAATTTCAACGTCCGTGTTCTCAGTCAAAACTCGTGTCTTCCTCACAGGGATATCCCTGATTCCTCGTAACGCATACACACGACTATTTCCAGATTACGACTAAAACAAAGCCATCATAGCAATATGCCAACGTATAAACTCATTGTTTTAGAAAATTTATATAACTGCATTCTACCGACCAATCATCGTCAGTTTGTCAAATTCATTGTTTGCGAACAAAAGTGTTGATATAATAGAGACCTACGATCCGTAGGCTGTATAAATGAGTATTCAAGTGGACAACACAGGCATGGATTTTGTGGTAACATTTTGGAGTAATGTGACTGGTCCGGCCCGCGAGCTATTTGAAGATCTGAATCCGGCCCGCGACGCAACTTGAGTTTGAAACCCCTGGTGTACACCATGCATGGCTCGTGTCGCACTATATACCGTTCTCGTAGTATTTTCACGAAGACCAAAAATGTTTCACGAATTATATTATAATCAGATTACTAGAATCATATTACTAGTTGTCTCTTGTCTGGTATAATATCCATCGCCTCATTTCAGACGCATTCCAGCGATGGAACTATGTGTCAGAACACAAGCGCGAATTCGACGCATTACATACACGAAGTCTCGCCGTATTGCGGATCCGCTACCTTAGCGATTGATAGCGAGCGGTCACTTAGATACTTGCACGTGTTTGCGCTCGAGGACGTTGAAAGATCTGAAGTAAGGTTAGTGTTCATTGAGGTATATATTCCAAGACGTTTTCATAGAATCATTTGAGTCCTGATTTTGTCTCAAGTTATAAATATCGTTATATATACGCAAAAGTGCCGATGACCTGCTATCAAGTGTATCATAAGATTGAATAGTATATTCATATTGAAATGACCCCGAATATTTTCAGCTGACACTCGACAGAAGTAATCGTCAGTAACTAGTAGATTACCCCCGACGAGTGTCAGCCGAAAATATTCGGGTTTATTTAAATACGAATATACTATTCAATAGTATATTGAAGTTCTGTACCTCCAAGAAGCTCAAATGTATCATAAGAGCTCGGAGATTCGCGCTGTTGTCCGATTCCTAAACCAAGCAATATGTTGGTTTCACAATGGGGTTACATTGTATTATGACAAATACACGCGAAGTACGGATCAAATCGTCCTCGCTGAATAGAACGTGTTTGGACTCTTGTAGAAACCTCTTTTAGAATTTTTTAGACTTAACGACATAGTATATACTATAAATTCCGAATGCTGCAATTTGCAACTGATTTCCATGTTACTTTACCGATTAAATTTAGAAAACTATACTCGGTCATCATGGACTGCAGTACAACACATGATTTCGGAGAATCCCGTGATTGGACAGCGGAATACAGAGTTCTGGAACACAGGAAAAGCGCCAACCACTCCAAGCAATGTCAACTAAGATCGCTGTGTTTACAATCCAGTGATGTAAGAGGATATTTGAGCGACTGTGGGTCCGGAGAGACAGCGACATGCGGTCGGTATTAATTTAGTTAAGAGTTGAAAAATTGGAATATTTTCAGCTTTTCCAAATTTGATTAAAATTAGAATTATGGCTACACACTTTTCTAGGTTTCGCAATATACATACAGTTCTTATGTAGCATTTTCAGCAAAATCATAGAAATAGATTAAAATTTGAATTAGACCATAGAAACATTTCACGAATTAGATAGTAATCAGAATTACTTCATTCCCTAAAACTTGATGAGAACCGCAAATGTTTCTACATCAAACTCGGGTCGTTTCGTATTATACAGTGTGCTGTACCCGAAATTAGAATAAGCAGAATTTTACTACCTGAATTTCGCTCTAATTAGTCTCATTATGCAACTAGAACATTCCATATATCTAGAATTATCTAGTGTTCCAAGTCTGCTATTTTTCAATACACGACTTCCCATGTCTTCATTTCGTTTTATACTGCAGCATGTCCGAAAGATACGCACATGTGCTCTGGCGGGCTCACGCAAAGTCCGAAAGCTGTTTGCATGAAAAACGCCTCGAACTGCGATTCCGTTCACCATTGCCTATTCGAAGTAAGAGCACTATAGGCTTATCACTATACTGAAAAATTTGTGTGAAACACGAATGTTCAACGACACGATTTCAGCGGGCAGGCAATTGGCATCGTGCGGGCAACTTTCAAAATATCATCTTCTTGCCACACGGTTGCTGGTCAAATCCTTGTATTTGTACATTTGTTCTCGGCGTAACGGATTATTCTGATATCAATTTATTATTGGTATTTAGATAGGGTCAATGTGATCATTCATCATTCGTATTTAGGCTCCATGATGCAAAATTTGTTACCAGAAAGTGCCGACGGCCTGATTTGCCTCCTATATACGGTATATGGTTGTAATACATATGTACCTAATAATAATGCACCTATTTTCCACAGCCATGTATTCACAGTAATAGCTCGCCGATAATATTGTGTCGATCTCACACTGAGATATCGGCAATTCTCGTGACTTCGCAACGCGGCAGCGGGAAGTCAAGAGTACTATAATTTGCAACTGCTCTGCTAGGAATATTGATCTGTTCCTATATAGCTTACCGTTGTCCAGATGCAGCATTTCTGGTTCGTTTCGTGCCCCAGCGAAAGCAATTGCTGTAAAGCTGTTTAAATATATGCTCGTAAGTTTTGCAAATGCGCTTGAAGATAAAAATTCAAAATCTTCGGAATATCTGCTGATTAGGCTGCAGGTTGAAGTTATTGACAGTGTGCTATAAAGCAATTGACCAATTATTATTTTACAATCGCTCATGAGTCATGGCAAACGACCAATTACTATATGTTGATTTGAATTTGATGACCGCAGGACGACGAATCATGTGGCAACGTTTACAGCGAATGGGGCAGCTGGTCGCTGTGCGACTGTGAATCTGGGATCAAGTCAAGACACCGAGAATGCAAACGTATCATATCCCAGGATGGCACGAGGTAATCATAACAGATAGTCATGATTGTATTAGGGAATCTTTGGAATAACCCTTAGGAATAATTCCCCAAATCACCGTGTTTCAATTCAGAATTTTTGTCAGTTGAAGAGCAGTTTAGGAAGATTGTCTTTTTCATTGTTTTAATGAGTGACATACTTGGACCCCATGGGTAACATATACGTGTATCACCATCATAGGATATAGTTTGGGAATCACAAATATGTTTAGAAACATTGTCCATTCTGGGTAAGCCACGGAGATTCACATGTGTAGCAATTCGGAAGTTGTTATTGGCTGTATTGACTATATTTACTAAAGTAAAAGTATGGCGCTCCAGTTTCACAACCACGTTGAATATCAAGTAAAATCTTTCGTTTCTCTAATGGAATTAGTTTTGACGTTACCGCATTTTCAATAACTTGAGACGGATCACACAATCACCCATACTTCGTATACTTAAATAACCTTAGGTCTCTGGAATAGCTAGCTTTTTTGGATTTTGAAATATTAAACCGGTTCACCCCGCAGTGAACTCTACCTTGAACAAATGATCTTTCTAATTTTATGTTTCCTTATGTTGAAATATTTCTAGGCACTCATTTTAATGTTTAGCCATGATTCTAATACTAATCTAATTTGGAAGAGCTGTATAATTTCTAACTGTCCAAAGCTTTCTACATTACGCTTTTTCCAGAGTGGCACGCGAATACTCGCACCAACCCGGCATCACCACAGACACGAAACCTTGCAGTTTTCAAGAATGCATTCGCGTGAAATGCGACTCCATCAACATGAGAATCGAGATTCCGTTCGAGCTGGGAATGACTGCGGAATCGGTGATGAACAACATGATCGTCAGTGACGTCACAGACGCAAATGAATGTCGTCCGCTGGTCAATGCGACCCACGCGACTTTCATTATACCGCTGCATAAATGTAACACTCGGACTTGGGTGAGTAGACCAGAGTTACATTGGAATTAGAATAAGTGAATTAGCAAAAAATCGAATATTGAATTAAATTCCGAATTAGTAAGAAAGACAACAAAAACATACTTATGCATACTATGTACACGTGTATGGATGAAATTTTCTATTTTGTTTAGTGTAGGATAATTACATATATTAAATGAACAATGTTAGTATGACTAAGATTAAGTTATACATATTTATATGATACAAATTCCCTGTAATTACCATTATAGAAGTGGCCCACAATGTCTGTGATATGGTAAGTGCCACAATCACGATTTTACTGCTCATAATAAGATCTCTCGCTGTCTAATTTTACTTGTAATTGAGTGGAGATTTACGGTATTACATCTAGTTCCACTTGTGTATCAATCCAGACTATACTTTGACCGCCTTTGATTTCAACAATACTAGGTTGACGGCGATGTAGTTTACTATTCCAACGTCGTCCATTACGGCGCCGGGAACGGCGAAGATTCCATCATCATACGGGAATACGATCATTCCTACGCGGCGAGATGTCAGTATCGACGCCGACAGACTGTGGGTTTGAAACATCTCGACCCAGACAGCGCGATGGATGAGGAGGTTGCTGTTATGGCGTTTGAGGCGAAGCGCGCAGGTCTTTCGAGAGACGCAGCCGCTCTGGATACGGTGCAGCATTTTTCTTCAGGAGACGGCGTGTTTGAACATGTCATGGAGATTTATCAAGGTATCGTTCGCGCGTATAGAGCTATCCAAATTCCAATTCCGATTCGATTTGATCCGAGTACTAAACTCCGAGCTGAGTAGAGTATTCGACACCACCTATCATTATATGACGGCTATCATTGGAATTATATACAACCGTCATGATTATTGAAACTTATCCAACTAATAGGCTGGCTACCGTAGTTTTTGGAAATAAATACGTCTCGTTTAAAACGTTTTGTTGAAAGTAAAAGCAACTGACTCGAAATGCGAAAAAGTGGAAATTTGGGCATTTTTAACCGTTTTCGGAGGACCATTCACTTTTATAGAGAAAAGAGGAAATCCTCCTAAAATCGCACACATGGTTGGCCTACTATATAGCAGGCCCATATATACCCGCCGGTTGATGAGCACTGATCTAGATTACTGGCAGATCTATATTCGAGTAGCATCAGCATTTCCTGGTCGTACAACGCAGCAGAGATTCTTTCAGACGAAACGTTTTCGAACCCATACAATCGCGGCGACTACCCTCTGAAAAAGCGGCTCGGCGAACGTCTCTACGTCAGCGTGTCTTTCATAAGTCAAGACGAAGACCTCACAGTATTCATCGAACGCTGCATCGCTTTGCCTTCAAGCGAAATTACGGATTCGGGCGAACGCGCGAGATATCTCTTCATAAACGGCGGGTAAGACCACCCGTAACTTCTTTGATGTGATATAGACACGCGGGGCTTTGATAACTTGAAAATTCTAGTAGTCTAATTAAACTTATTTGAGAGAAATGGCCATTATCTAATTTGCAAAATGTTTCTATGCTCCAATTTTAGTTCTGAACCAATTCTGATTTTCCTAAAATGCTTCAGGAGTACTGTGTAGTGCAGTGGTTCCCAACCGGGGGGGGGGGGGGGGATTTTGAATCTGGCTTCAGGGTTGTAACGGAAGATACACTGGGTTCACAAGGTTTTTAGATTTTTATGGTAAAACTGTTAAGTATGAAACTGTTTTTACAATTGTATATTTCTTTGGCGGATTTCAAGCTAGGTGTATGTTTAAATGCCTTCCGTAGATATTACACCCCCTGATAAAGTGAGGCTCACGAGACGATTTCGTTGGGTTCGCGAAGCCTCTCGACCAAATTACTACGAAGCAGGAAAACGTCAAGCCGAATTCAGCACAAAGCCGCTAGTGAAATTGTTTAGCTTTTTAAACCAAAATATGAGCTAACGTGAAAACATACCAAATTCATCGATTCAACTGAAGTCCATAGCAAGCGGACTTGACGATTTATTTTTCGTCAGCGGCTACCCGACCGGTCAAAAACAGGTGAAATTTGACTGTACTTTACCAAAGTTTAGTGCGGTCCGTATTCGCCATAGTTCGGACATATCTGATTATGTTTGACCATTAATTGCTCAGTCAACAAATGGTTGCGCGTTAAAAATCACATTGTTTTAGTCAAAGGCAACTTTTTCATAGGGGGGAATTTTAGCTCGAATATCGGCCAAGGGGGGCACGAGACGAAAAAGGTTGGGAACCACTGGCTTACGCTGATCATGTGGCGAGGAGGAGCCTACTAGGCACAAGTCGTATAGCGCCAACTATACGAGCGAGGCTTGTACTGACCCAAGCTGGACAGAGGTCCGCGATTTCTTGATGACTCGAGTCATTTTCCTACGTACGGCAAATGACTCGACGCGACTTGAGCCAATATGTATATATTGACTCGTCTTGTACTCAAGTCACTTCGCATGACTCGATACTAGGTCGGCCAAGACAGGCATTTCGTTGTAACTCCGAAGCATATATAATCGGTATTCGTCATATGTTTGTAAAATAGGCTCAGAAACTGCTGAGAGTGCCGAATTTTACTGTTATGAATGTAAGGTATTCGATATCACCGAAGAGTTGTGAAAATCGGGTGAAAATCGGGTTGGTCAAGACTTGAACTCGAAACTTAACAAAATAACGTGGATTCGGATTCGAGTCACAACAGACTACTTATACCAGTGGTTCCCAACCTTAATCGTCTCGTGGACCCATTGGCCAATATTTGAGCTAAAATTCCCCCTTATGAAAAAGTTGCCTGTGACTAAAAAAAGTTGCTTTTTAACGCTCAACCATTTGTTGACTAAGCATTGAGCAATATACGGCCAAACTGATTCAGATATGTCCGAACAATGTCGAGTGCGGACCGCACTACACTTTGGTAAAGTACCGCTCAATTTGACCTCTTTTTACCGGTCGGGTAGCGGCTGACGAAAAATAATTCAGCAAGTTTGCTTGCTATGGCTATGAATCAGTGAATTTGGGATGTTTTTCACGTTAGCTCATATGGTGGATTAAAAAGGTAAACATTTTCACCAGCGGCCTTGTGCTGAATCCCGTATGACTTTTTCCTGCTTAGTAGCAATTTGACTGAGAGGCTGTCACGGGCCCAACGGAATGTTCGCGAGCCTCACTTTATCAGGGGGTGTATTATCTACCGTAGTTATTTAAACATACACCTAGCTTAAAACCCGCTAAAGAAACATACAATTGTAAAGAAATAGTTTCATAATACTACTAACAGTTCTACCATAAAAATTTCAAATAAAAAATTTCAAAATCCCCTCTAAGGGGGTGATCCCCCATCCGGTTGGGAACCACCAACTTAGACCCTCTGCTGCTACACTTGAACTTGGACTTGACTCCGTGGTGAACGAAAAATAACTCGACTTGACTGGAGTCAAAACTACAATAGTAGAATTGACTAGTGACACGGAACCTTGTGACTTGGTTACAACCATGATACCAGCAGCCCTCAAGAAATTGCGTCCTGAAATTATTGAAATTGGTCAGGACAGAGATTTGCGTGTGTTATTAAAGGTTAGCATATGTGGGTAATCCTCCAAATCCGGGTATGTTTGACATATAAACTTTGTGCATAGCAACATTAGCCAACCTACTTTTTCTAGGTGTCCGATGGACTCCACAGTGCAATTCCACAACCAAATCAACAACACCTTCTCGGATCGCTTCTCCATCGAGTCTTTCAAATTCAACGACGCGCAATATCCTTACATCTACTTTCGCTGTGATGTAATCGTGTGCGATAACGGCGATGACGACCCGGCTTGCCGCAGAGATTGTGCGAAGGTGAGTTGAAATATCCATCGGAAATGACGCATGTCGTATTGTTTGACAATTGTATCTACGGTGTGATGATGCGCGCACTTTATCTTACTTTAAAAGTTCACGCCGTTTGAACAGGTCGATAATCACCGTTTTATGTGCACCGACAAATGTATTTGCACGGGCACACATCGGTTTAATGGGCGTGAGAAATATGCGGTGTGAGTAGAATGTCCGGTAAAAGGAATACCAGTAAAAACAGAATTCACATGGATAGATGCACGGTCGCCCCCTGAAGGAGTACACAGACTTGTAAAACTAGATAGTTGAAGTTATTTGAGTAGACCAACTACCGGAAGATGCTGCGAATCTAATTCTATGTTTCCTTGCTCTGATTCTAATCTAATTTCTGCTTTTCTTGTATATGCTACGAGATAAATGTACAGCGCGAAACGAGACAAGCTTGCTGCACAGTCGTTTGCCATTCCCAATGCTAACTGTGATTTGATATCAACTGAACTAGAATAAATGTCCGAGTTTACCGAATTCAGAAATTCGAATTCTGATCCAATTTAGAAAAACTATGCAGCTATATTTTTAATTCGAATCTAATTTGGGAAAACCAAGAATATGCTGTTTTCCAATTCTGTGAGTACACAGAGTGTTGAGATAGTGAAAAATAGATAAGTAAATTAATCGATAAGAAAATACCAACGAAAATTTACACGTGAAATAATTTATTTCTGATACAGCCCAATATAAAACAGTATATATACAGTACAATATACATATACAGTACAATATAAAACGTAAACGCGGAAACTATAATTCAATATTATCATTACTACAAAGATATTATGTAGAAAATGGCACATACACGTGCCACTAAATATACACGAGAAGTTACCCGAGACAACTAAATCAAAACTGGTCTAAGATACATTTTCGAACTTTATAAATGACGTTGAAAGTTCAGACGTGCAGCTATATCTTTTACCACAGTGAAGATAATGGCAATTCCACAACACATTGAAGATGCTATGGAAATTATTCGACCACATCTATTTCATTGCACTTTGTCACAATGCTTTGAGCCAATCATGACTTCGCAGATATGGCATTTCCACCAACATGCGTAGCCGCATGCTTACCACGTGTTTCATAGGCTGCAGTCTTCCTCAGTGGAAAATAGTACCGAAACTTTAGCTCTAATTGATTGATTAACTATTTGTGGCTAAGAACCTATAATTTCAGCACTCGAAGGAATCAGCTCTCACTATACTCAACTCGAGCCATTAGAATTAATACTCGATTCAGAATTAAGTACTCGAATAATTGTTCCCAGCTCATGTCCCAGTCCACAACTTTCATATGGCATCAAATTGATGCCAGGCCACGTGCGATATCATGGATTACGCCTACGGCACTACACGGGAGTTGCGGGTCGTGTATGAAACCCATTTGCAGAGACAAACGGTCTGGTTTGAGTTATGATTTCAGACAAGCGTTCCAGAAAGACAAAAAAGAGACGCGTTCGATTATTCGCGCGTGAGAAGTCAGGTCATGCAAGGGCCGGTCTTGGTCTACGAAGGGGACGAGTCTTTTGACTTGCAAGAAACTGCGATTGCGGACGGAAATTTGTCTCCGATGGGTATGCATGGATTCTTTTGTGCGGAAAATCCAAATCTAACGAATCGGATAAGCGGAAAATGTGTGAATCATTACACTGGTCAACAGAATGATTTTGTTTTGGCAGAACATCGGAGAGTCGTTTCTGGGGTTTTTAAGGTTGCTGATTACGACTATCACACTAGTTTTGCCAGATTGGCTCTTGTTCTGAAGATACTTTTTATTTTGTATTGTATTTTGATAAAAGTCGACTCCAAGGCACACAAATGAAAGTGTGAACGGCCCCTTCCGACGACGCGAAATCTGTCGTGTCGATAATTTTCCGCTATGACAAATCAATCACCCCTAAATATAGTGCTGTTGCTGTATTTTGATTTAAATGTAGTCTTCAGTGTGTAAAAATAACAAGTATGTTAAATTTCTGAACTTAATAGTACGACCAAGCCAATTTTCTATCCAGGCATTACAGCAAAAATGGGAGGTTTTGGTCAAAATGGCCCCATGGGTTATCTCCAAAACAAGATCCAATTTGAAAAAAACAAGGTCACATTCGGAATCAGTGCCTTTCCGAACCCCGGAAACAACTCTTAGTTTGTCTGCCTAAAAGCATGTGTTGACCAGTGTTATTGGTATTATACGGGATACGGATTTGTTTTTTACAAACTACGGGATTTTCAAAATTAGCAACTACAATTAGAACCACTTTTGAAAATACGGAACTAGAGCTAGATATTTTCCTTGACCCTGAACTCTGGAAGCCCAATTCCAATCATAATTTTTCATATCGTTCATACCACTCGCCGGTACTATTATTAATGAACTCAGGAAGCCGCCGTTTGAAATAAACCCAACTATATCCGCATGATAAATAGATGGTCATATTTGAATAATATGTTTGCGAAGAAATAAACCCGGATATTTTCGGTTGACACTCGTTGCAGGCAATCGTCGGCAACTAGCAGAGAATTGGAAAGAACATTGTATACATCAACGAATAAAAATATTCGGGTTCATTTCAATAGGAATGTATTATTCAATTGTATATAGAGGTCCTGTCACTCCAAGTAACTCTTCAAAATATCATCAATTTTCGTTTTCCAGTTGACAGGATATCGCATTTAAACGCCAAAGACGGGAAGCGAATGCCGGACTCAACGATATTCGCAGCAATCATTGGAATCTCATGTCTTACATTGGGTGTGGCTCTCGGATTATTGTTGAATCGCAAGAAAAAAAAGTCGAATCCACTGTCCACGACACCGGAAAATGAGTGTCGGGCATCCATCATCGAAAATTGCTAACCTTTGCTTCACCCTGCCTGCTATAATATAGTTATAAATTATTGCTATTATGCGTCGACATTTATCAAAATTCTCGTCTTCAATACTGCACAGAATGGAAAGTTACAATGCAGTACACACTATGAAATTGATGAATACTACAGCGGTGCAGTTTCGGCGTGATTACATTATAACCAATCATCATCTTCATATCGTGGTGATGTGACAAGATTTTATGTGTTGCGGAACGAAATAAAGACGAATTTTACACATAAGTTGTGTATTCTGAAAAAGGAACGATGCATAACGAATCACACTTTAGTTATAAAGGATAGAGGTTGACAGTAACCATAGTACCAGCGACGGACCTGTAGTGAGATATTTTAGTGGACGACAGACATTGAAATACCGTAATTGCACATTGAGCCAGACATGGACATTGGACAACCAGGAAAACTTTAGCTTTTCCAGATTAGATTAGATTTATAGCATCACAGATTTTTTCAAATTAGAATTATGGCTACAGTTTTTTTCAAATCAGATTAAAATTAGAATTATAGCTACACAGTTTCAAATTATATTATAATTACTGCATTCACAAAAACTTGGAACATTGAATCAGTTCACGTCATATCAAATCATTTAGTTCATTCTCATCGGCATGTGAATAGCAAATGTCTGTACAGCAAGTTTGACTCGGTTTACACTACACAGCTCTATGGCATTTACAGCAAAGCCAGATTAGAATTTAAATTACACTATAGAACCATTAAACCAATTAGATTAGAATTAGAGCAAGGAAACCCTTCTCAAATTAGATTAGAATTAGATTAACGGCATTTTACTCTAGTTAGTCAGCTACAACTATCTAGTTGTCCAACTCAGTAACGCGAACCTTGAACGCTGTATCATCCGTACTTATTCACCACTAAATCATCCGTACTTATTCACCACTAATGGTAGCGACTTACATTCCTATTTCCATAGTAATGTGGTGGGCATCTTTATTCCTCGAGATTATTCATTGTACAAGTACAGTCAACGTGTTGAGGTTTAGCGATGGCTTGGCTATCATTCACGTTTTTAAACTGAACATATTAATATATACAGAGGCCTAAAAGCAATCAAAAGCTGGTCGATCAACATACAAATCTTTAAATATTCCAGAGTCCATAGCACTTATTGCCGCAGACAAATTCTCCTTCTACTAGTTATGCAGCAACTAGACTTAGGCACACGCTATAAGGCTGCGACTACTTCACTGCGACCGTGCAACATACCGACAATCCGCAACAACAGCCAAAACGGTCGTAACGCAGGACAGTACCGCGAGTATGAACAGTTTAATGTACACGCACAGAGCGCTCGCCCAAGCGAAAGTGATCGCGTTTCCCAGAGCTGCGAACCCAGTGTGAATCAAAAACGAAGAGTCCTGGTCCTCGAAATAATGACTGGCAACGTCGAACGCCGCTAATCTCCGAAAGGAATGCGCGATTCCAATCAAAGCCGCTAGCAGATAAGGTACGTATAGTGAATTTACCGTAGGGTGCCATAAGTATGCAAGGAGGTATACTGCTAGTTCTGCGGTAAAGCTGAATACATGCAGCGTTGTCATTGATATGCGGGAAGCGAATTTGTTGCTTATCAAGTTAGTAACGAATGACACCATGTAAGTCAGAAATAACAGCAATCCTAAATGCTGAACACCAATTGTACAGGACACATAAGCTCGTCCAAATTCGGACCATAGAAAACCAGAGAATAATCCGTATTGCAAATGAACTAGCAACGTACAAATACGTAGTTTAGAAGTTATGTGTCTTACTAATCTTGGAACGGAATCTCTCAAATCTGTAACTACTTTAGTAGCTTCAGGCCTCAAAATCGGCTTAATTTCCTTGTCGTCATACTGGGCGACTTTGTCATTGGGAGTTACTGCCACATGCAAAAGGATCCCGACGAACTGAGCCGCTGTCAACACGTAAAGGTACAAATGCCACGATGAATCGGTCGGAATTAGTTTCGTATAGAGCGAAGACTGCTCCTTGAAAGCGTACGTAAACGGGCAGTCATTTGAACCGCATTCTGAAATGTTGCTATTCTCCATGTTCGCAACAGATACAGTATCGTTCATCCATTGGTGGCTCGTGGTTGCGCTGTTCTTGAGGATAAGTTCAGGCGTGATGCTAGCCAATGCTTGAAGAAATCCCAGCATAGCTACGTGAATTCCAATATTTGAATTGCGTTCTTTGCCGTCAACATCACCACCATGGCTTGTTATCGACGTGGCAATAGCACCAGATGCTGAGATCATGAGAGCTTCGCCAATTCCGACCAAGGCAGCCGTCGTCTTCACAAGCCATTCGTGTCCAAACACGAACGACAAGGTGAAGGTTACAGACGGTATTTCACCAGCTATCAAGGTAGCTTTGCGTCCTATCAAAGTCACCATAGGCACGTACGCGAAGAGGCTCACAACACACATAACAGAATACAGCAGTACGTTAGTAGCGCCTCGGTCTTCTTTGACTTCCACGCTAGTTTGCAAGCTCATTGTACTAGATTGTGTCGCCCTAACCAGTCCGTACGCGAACGAAAATACGTACAGTCGCCACCTTGATTTTCGTACATCATTTCGCATATTTCCAGCCGACATTCCACACGCTTCCACAGATAGTACTACGCTACACCTAGTCTGCGGACAATCACCAATCCATTTCCTGTATGCCAACGTCTTCCATGATTAATGATAATGAGGGTGTCATTAATCGAACCCGTGTGTAGATTTACTCTGCAATGGCAGCCAGCATGGCAACTACACTACACCTCATCCCGTATTGGAAGTGATCGATTTTTCATTAGCAGATGTTATTTTCGGTGATACCGTTGTTGATGTAGGCCTATAATGTCCTTTTCAATTCTATACTAGTTGCCGACGAGTTTCAGCCGGACATAGTTGGGTATCCCGATTTCAATATGAATATATTATTCAAATGTATTACTATATTTTGTGTTTGAACATAGTTATAGTTGCTGACGATTGATTACCCCTGACTTTGACCATTGTCAGCCGAAAAGATTCGGGATTATTTCAATATGAATATGTTATTCCATTGTGGTTTATAGATATGTACCTTCAAGAGTCTCTTCGTTAAATTATCGCCTTGATTTGTATACTGGCGCCTCTCTTCAAAGCAGATATTGGCGCAAAGCTTTGCGTTGGCCGCAAAAGTAACGGTACGCTTACGGACAAATTCGTTCTTAAATTGACTTCTGTACGGGTACAAAGCTTCAATATAGGAGCAAACAATATGTTGATATTGCCAAATTCATTCCACTCGAAGCTTTTTGACTGACTTTCAGCGGGAGCGAACGGCAGTATAACGGTCCGTGGACACTGGACAGATGGACATGCGACATCATAGCGTGCAACACCTCTGCATGCGGTGGCGAGATAGCGTAGTGGTATAATCCACAGCTACAACACCATTGGGTTGTGGGTTCGAGTCCGACCGAGGTCAACTCCAGAATTCCTACCCAAGTGTTGGAGATTTATCTAGGCTCCTCGCGATCTCATCCGCGTAAGCGGTGTCTGAAAAAAGCCTACAAGTGGGCCGTACTACAAGTCGGCAGTTGGGAATCACAAAATAAGGAATATCGGTCTGATGACCAGACCGTCGTAGTCGTCAAACACCATGAATACCACAAACAACAACCTCTGCATGCGACAATTGAGCATGTGAGTTAAATTACGGGTTAAGGGTGGTTTAGGGTTGGATTTAGGGCTGGGTTTGGGGAAGGCTTGGGGTTAGGATATACAAGGGTCAATTTCAGGGGTATATTTCGGGTCAAGGTTAGTTTTTGGGTTATTTAGTCACATGCTTAAGTGACGCATGCTGAAGTGTACAATGCTAAACTGTCGTTTTCCATTATGTCGCATGCTCATTGCTCATATTCGGGCAACCCAGTATAAATGCGGATAATCAAATAATTTTGTGACGTAGTAATGAAAACCACTCTGACTTGCAAACGTCATAGAACAACCCACAGTCACAGTATAGCAGAGACAAATTTGGCTTTAAATATAACTGAATAACAACACAATACGAATGAAAAATTCCCAGAGGGAGAGGATCTGCAGTCACAGCTTTGTAATGGCTGATTCAAGAACCTACCTTTATATGAAACAGATAGCGTCCACGAGCAACTATGGAAAACTAATCATTACGAAAATGTTTTGGCACATTGAGGGTGTTAAGGAGATGGAATATAAGTGGAAATATAAACACTTTGTTTGCTGCGATAAACTCGTACGCTGGTATCTTGTAAGTAAGCACAATAGCTATGGTTAATACTAGAGCCCGACGTATTATCGGCTCGCCGATAATATCGACTCGATATCACACTTTGAAAGAATTATCGGTATCGGCCATTGGATGTCATAAAATATCGGCAATTTTGTGACGTCACAACATGGTGGTAGGAGTTAGAAAACTATAATCCTTGACCGCTAGACTGGTAATATTTATGTATTTCATACAGCTTACACTTTCAATGAGCCCAGATGCAGCCTGGTTTATTTCATGTTCGAGTATGACAATGGCTGTAAAGCTGTTGGTAAAAATGTCTAGCAATTCTGCAAATGCGTCTTTTGAGGTTGATTCCACCTTATTTGAATATCGGCTGAATATATCGGTGTTATCGGTGAAAGTGGAAGATATCGGCTTTATCGGTATCGGCCTAAACCCAATATCGGTAGGGCTCTAGTTAATACTACTCATAATAGAACGCACACAATAAAATAACGATCGATTTTGTACAACATCAACTCATGCTGACAATGAGATATATTGCAATCGTAATGCATAGAATAACGGGCATTAATTCAACGAAAATTCCTACATATGTGACCGGTATACAAAATATACAGTACTGTAGAAGTGTTGATCTGGGACGTATACGCCACACGATATATGTACACATGTACATTAGGGCTGTTCAGAAATAACTTTTTTTCCGGGATTCCAGCCATTCACTGATTAAATTGTCAGGTTACCCTAAAAACTGCTGCACACCAAATTTGGTTCAATTCTAACAAGTATAGGACTCCGCAGACCCAATTAAAATTTTTAATTTATTATGGCAAATTAGAAAAAAAAATTCAAATTTTTCTGCCAACCCCATGAAATTGTTGAGCTGTCTTCAAAGACGTTGCAAAACAAATTTGAGTCAATTCCGACCAGTAGAAGCGGAGTTATGTGAGATTTTCGTTGATAAATCGCAGATTATCCACCGATCAAGGATAATCCGAAGATTATCATCGAAAAACATACATAACTCCGCTTCTACTGGTCGGAATTGACTCAAATTTGTTTTGCAATTTCATGGGGTTGGCCGAAAAATTTGATTTTTTTTTAAATTTTCCATAATAAATTAAATTTTTTCAATTTGATCTGCGGAGTCCTATACTTGTTAGAATTGAACCAAATTTGGTGTGCAGCATTTTTTAGGGTGACCTGACAATTTAACCAGTGAATGGCTGGAATCCTGAAAAAAAGTTATTTTTGAACAGCCCCAATGTACATGTACACTTTGTACAGATGATGTTAGCCGCGTTCCGCTGTTGCTTCAACATCCACACTTGAAAAAAACGCGAAATATTCTTTGTTTCTCGTCGCTCTTATGTACACGGTATAAGGGACGTTTGGATCAGCGTCTGTAATGACAGCCAGTAGCTCGTTTCCACCGCATGAATTTTTAACCACGGGGCCTGCTGTAGCTGGGTAGTCCATCAAGCCCTTGAAAAGAGAAATGATTTTTAACAAGTATACTGTGCAAATAATGAATAGTAATGGGTATGTATACAATGATTGGGGCATTTCCTGAAATGAAATAAATTCCAGGTAATTTCAAAACGCAGTATTGGTTATTTAACGGAACGTTCATGAAATTCGTATACGCGGTGGTGATTCATATCTATGAACCGATAGCAAGAATTCAGGAAGCCAAAACCCAATCACAGGAAAACAAAACGATGAATCGAGAAGATACGAACTTTCCTCACTTTGGTGAGTCATACAGCTGCATTTCTGTTGTCACCACGGTAAATTTGAAGTTTATAAAGTATTACAAATGACGATCAGTGTGGTAATGGCACTATGCTTTGAATTACCTCGGTTTTGCATTAGGCTACTAAAGTCTCGCCCTCTTAGCGGTATAAAGAAGCTAGCCAATATTGACTTCAGGGCTATAGCCTATTCCACACGATGGTCCAGACGTTGCAGTGAATCAAATTGATCACGATTGTTGGGATGTGGTTTATGATCCGATTCTGCTGTTTCGCGTTAAAAGTATTCTTGGTTTTCATTGGAAGACTCTATTGCTATTTGCATTTACATGGCATTTGCAGCATTTTTACTTTTACGCAAATAGTATGGTATTAATATGAAGAGTCCCTGCAGAATTGTATACCTTGGGTAAGTAGTAGACCTGATATTCATCAGCTCCATCCAGTGCTTGCCATGATACCAGAATATTGCCTTTCGTCTCCTGGAAATGAAACGCTTAAATGATCCATATTAGACAGCATCGCCTATAATAATAAGTTGGAGTTACAGGTATACAGGAAGTCTAGGTATACCTTGTTTCGGGAGAGCTGAATTCTATTCTTTAGCGGTCCATTCGGTTTCGGCGCGTAGCTACAAAAGAAAGACACGAGTGCAAAATACATTGATTAGGTTTACTGCGAAGGAAATCATTCACCTATTCGCCATCAAGCACTCTTTCTGCAAGTATTCTGGAAAAAATGAAAATTCGATATTCTCCAAGTATTCTAATGTCCTGCACCAGAACAAGCGACAATGTATTGAAGTATTGTTCAATTATGGTAGCAAGATTGAACATTCGAGTGCTGGTGGTACATATAGTATGAAAGTGTCGATAATTTCACGAAAACTGCAGCTTGGGTATACGGGCTCTCAGTTAAAATGCTGCAAATTCGGGTCTAAAACTAAAGCCTCCTCGTTCCAACCCAAAGAGACCCATTTACTATGACGCGCTGATAATGAAAATATCAATCCAAATCTCATCCTGGTTGATATTTTCGCCAGTATTTGTAGGGCTGGGCAAAATCGAGTACCTGAGTGATTCGATTCTGAATCACGTATTATGCTTCGAGTCGAGTATTCGAGTATCACTCATTATGACGTCACAACAGAATGTACTGCGTCAAAGTTCAAATATGTACCTTTTATGCCACCACAAAGAACAAAATGCCTGTTCTCCGTCAAATTAAAGATACATTGGTATTTCTTTGACCATACCGATTTCACTGCGCTTCTTGACAATGTTGTGGAAGGATCATGATTTCGGAAATGTGTTGTTTCCAGTAACCTTCGTTGCTTTGTAGTATGTCTCGTATGCTGCGACACGATTAATCAAGGTTTCAAGGTTTTCCTCAGTGGAAAATAGTATCAAAACTATAATTCTAGTTAGTAAATTAACTTTCACTTGCGAAAAGCGTATAATTTCAGTACTCGAAAAAATCGTATTTTACTACTCGACTCGAATCATTAAAATTAAAACTCGATTCAGATTCGAGTATACTCGAATCATCGTGCCCAGCCCTAAGTATTTGACACTAACCGCCTTGAGACATCCTCTGAAATCAACGATATTATGGCCGCACAATGTACCGTTTGTGATATGACTAGACTTGAGTTTGCGTGCATCTTACATAACCCCGGTAAAACATTCCAGTGAGAGACAGTGCTGCTGTTAATTAGGGGATATTTCCTCTTTATACCAAAATGATTATTTAGGATAGCCTAAGACTAAGACCTAAATGTCTGCAGCAGAGTTGATCTACAATAGGAAATTTTCCGCTATTTTAATAATATTACAATTACAGCTGCACGTTTTTCATTTATGAATATAATAAGAATTTACTGAATTCACAAAAATACAGAATTTAACTTAAGTTAGTATGAAATACAACAGAAATCATATTGAGTTGATATCAAATTGAAGTTCATCCTCACAAGCACGAGAATCGAAAATATCTGTTCACCAAGCTTGGCTAGTTTCGCATTGCACAGTTCTTCTGTAGCATTTTCAGCAAAACTGTAAATTATATTGGCACTAAAATTTGAGCTTAGAAATATTTCACATATTAAAATAAAATTAGATTACCGGCATTTTTCTCTGATTAGAAAACTAAATAATTCTAGATTTCTAGTTGTCCAAGTATGGTCTACAGCAGATTCAGGATCTCACTGAAAGGTTTTCCTTACTCAATAGTAACAATAAGCTTACAGCGATGTATGTCAGACAACTTTCATATCATAAGAATAATCATACTGGGAACGTATTCCTTCATTCCTAACTCATATCACATATGCCTAGTCCAGTTAACACTTATTCAATCTGATACGATTTTGTTCGCAAGATGACTATCCGACCCACTCACCTTCTTCCGGCTTCGAATGCGACAGAGACACCAGTGCAAGCAGCACCGCAAGCAGCAACATCATACCTCTTGTTAACTATAGATAGAACCTATACGCGCATATGCCAGTAAGTTGTATTGCTACATATCTGACGATACTTTGTTTTATGACACTACGCGTATCCTGTGACTAAGCTCGCGAGGAGAATGACAAATATTGACCGCACGTATACAACAAGTCATCGGAGCTACAATCACCGGGCCCCTACTGCTCGAGGAAAACTAAGGCCTTCATGAATTCAAATAAGGCCGTGACAATGTATCATTTGGAAATATACTTGGGTAATTGGATAATTCTCGTTGACGAATTAGGCTAATGAGCACGAAATGTCGGTACCCTAATTTGAATCTAGTTTTTTTTAATGCCTATATGCTCTAATTTAAATTCTAATCTCATTTTCGGTCTTCCTGGCAATGCTACAGAACAACTATGTATCTTGCGAAACGAGTCGAGCTTGTTGTACAAAAATTTGCCATTCTCGCGCTTATTAGAATGATCTCTGACTTGAGATGAACTGTACTCTACTTGAATTGATTTAAGGCCCTCCGCACATGTCGTGTTCAGGGAATGGTCAGTTGTAGTCTGCAAACACCTCGTAACTCGTTCGTACTCAAATCAGAGTTCAAATCATTTTGATTGTTGGCATGTAGCGATATACCCTCGAGAGAAGCAAAGCTTGTTAAGAGCGCAAAACAAATTTCAGCCCCAATTCTGTTGTAAACGGGTGTGTGCACTGTGCAGTATATGCACAGTGTCTCAATTAACTAGAACTAGTAACCAATAATAAATAACATCCGCTAGTCAAATAATCGTCCCCTGATGCTACGTATCACACCGGGACATTGCTGATATCCAAGAAATTAGCCCTCATGCAGCTATTTCGACCGGCAAAATTCGGCCGAACATTGCATATTAACATTGCATCAATAAAACATGAAATGTTTATGTTTAGCATAGCGGCGAACCCAATCATCAATATTCATACATAAAGAACGGAAATATCACATTTAGATGCATTTGGTGAACAGCACAATCACTGCAAGAATGGAACTTTTCTGTTCGAATGCGAAAAAATTGAAGAGAATGAAAACAATGAAAAAAGTTTTGAATAGGAGTAAATATACCCGATCAAAAACGAAGTTACGGAGAAATAAAAATAAAACTTGTGTCCAGAGCCCAACCGATGTCGGATTTCCGTGCCGATACCGATGAAACCGATTTTGCACACCTTCACCGGTAACCCCGATATATTCAGCCGAAATTAAAAAATCACTAAGCTACAAAATCATCTAGCTTAAGGCGCATTTCCGAAACTTCGGACCATTTTCCTCAACAGCTTTACATACATTCCTATGCTTGGACATGAAATAAAGTACGGAAGCTCCATCTGGACACATGTAAGCAGATGTAGCCAATGACGAAGTAAAAGGATACACGCGATGATTACTCGAGGTCTCCCGAGTTTTCAATCAAGTGGTGTTATCTGTTGCATCATAATACGAAAATGCGGTTTTGATTGTCAGTTCTCAATTAGTTGAATGAAACGGCAGCCAGCTGATATGGATACTGCGACTATAATAAGAAGAATTATCATCATCGCGAAATCAAGTCGTGCGTGATCGGTAATGTACAGCAAAGAGACGGATTATAGAATAATGATAGATATATCGCTCTGCAATGTTGCGTACATTATTGGTTGTTGATTGTATGATTGTTTAGTGAATCCATTACCTAGGCGACAATCGTCACGGTAATTATCGGAAATATTTGCGAGTAGAAGAATGCTACGCAGTGTACGGAATTTTTGAAGATTACTATTATCTATAGTTTGTTGCTGTTTGTTAAATCATGAGATTAAAACTCACTTTATTCGCTGCGATCAACCGATTTTCTTAAATCATCTGAACACGATAATCGACCTTATCGATAATCCAACTTTATGATCTCCGCTCTTAATGTTGTATGTACTTCACTAAGGGGTTACGATTTCAGATTGCTTCTACATCGACTTAACATTTCTCATTGTTTTGGGAAAAGCTAAGCCCGCATTGCATTTATAAGTAATTGCAAATGACCACTCCTACTTCTACTTAAGTAGAAATTTACGGCGTTACTTCTTCTTCTACCAGCGACGACTATACTTTGACCACTTGCAAGCTATAAGAAGTAGAGGTCGATCGATATCGATTTTTACAGGCCAATACCGATATATCGGCTCACTCACAAGGCCGATACCGATATCATAGGCCGATATTAATATGGAAGGAGCAGAGAACAATTTCACCAAAAATATTATATATTAGGCAAGAAGGCACTTGTACATGCCACCGAAAGCTGAACAACAAACGAGAAAACTGAAATTGAAAAGAATTATTGCTTAATTGTGGACATTCGATGAAATTTGGGATAACCCAAAAAGCAAAATATGATACAGAATTGCAGATCAGTCCAGAAAAGGTGGATTGTAATGCAGGAAGCATAGTTTCTCTGCACGCTCACCCAGCTAAACTCGTCCTGCAAGGGTAAATCTGTCATATATCGCCCTTTGCGTCGTCGATTTCTTGAGATTGAGAACACGCAGCATTGAATTTGAATTTCCGAAATTTTTGAAATTTTTCAAAATATAAAATATCGGCCACGATAATCGGGAAAGCTCTGAATATCGGCCTCGGTAATCGACCATGTCGATAATCGGTCGACCTCCAATAAGAAGTAGATCGATATTCCCAGTCTAACAATCACAGATATAGTTCACTGACTCCTTTACTATGCTGCGACGCAATCAAAATAGCCAATATTTTATCCTGTTATGACCGATACCGATATCTCTTTCGATATTATAGGCGAGCCGATAATTGGCCGGGCTCTGCATGGGTCACCAAGCATTGATTGGTGTCCCTTGATGTCGTCTGCTAGTCCTGACCAGTCTCCGAGACTGTCTGATATCATTTTCAGTGTTCTGCGAGGACTCGGTAGTGGTTGAGTTTTGTCTTGTCGACGTGGGTGGGATTTCCTCCACGATATTTTCCCGACTGCGACCGAGCATCTCGTTCCAAGGTGTCCTCGAGTTGATTTTGTTGCGTCTCTGTGAATGCATACACTTTTAGGGTAAACAAGAATCATAGCCTATATTATATTATCACTCCCTTTAAAAGTTCGCATTGACCATAAAAAATCAGAGTTACCCAGATTTCGGGCTTACGATATCTTTAGGATGTAAGTATTAATTCTAATACTAATTTGTTAGTGGTAATGAGATTTCGGAGAATGTCGTGCTTAATCCATGGCTATGTCAGAAAGTGCAATGAAATAGGTATGGTCAAAAGATACCAAATAATTTTAAATGTGACGAAGAGAGGTCGACTCCAGAATTCCTACCTAAGTGTCGGAGGTTTATCTAGGCTCCTCCTCGCCACGTGATCCGTGTAAGCCGTGTCCTATAAAATCCTAGAATTGGGCCGTGCTACAAGTCGGTAGATACGGAATCATAATAAAGAATACCGGCCTGGCGTTAAATGACCAATGTAATAGTCGAAACACCATAACATAAACAACAACAATACTATCGATTCATGATACATATACAGTCAATGATCCAGGAAAATGGATATCTTCAAAGATTTTATTACTCTTGTATTGTCACCTCAATAATGAAATCGGACCGATATCGAAACCTGCTGTGCTGTGAGTAAACTACAAACGTGCCAAGATATCATGAAATTCCATGCGATGAAATGAAAATGACACTAAATTACGCATTGGGGCGATCAATCTTTACACGTCCAAAAGTCAGACGGACTATATTAACTAAAAGCTATCCTGCCACGACTTATCCATAGGCAGGTCGAAGAGCATCAGTTGCTTTGCTGCATCACGGTAAAAAGGCAAGCTAACATACGTGAAAATTCATGCAAATTTGAACAAAACGTTTCCAGATCATAACAGATTCAAGCTGGGTATTGCCCGTGTTATATTCTCGCATTTGTTATAAATCACAATGCCCTTTTCGTAAATACAAACTGAATTACTATCGGCTCGCATTAAATCAATGACACGATTGCAACGTGATGAAATGAAATGATAATGGAACGCGTGCGTGTGATGAAAACTCAACATATTAAGACTTACTGTTGTTAATTCCAGTAAAGCATGTAGTTATTCATGTCCTGTCGAAAATTTCAAATTATATTTACAGCATTAAATTATATTACGGCAGTACCTTACTGAACATCAAGCCTTTGAATAACAAGCACCGCGTACTTAAGATCACTCCTCAGCAAACGCAGTGGATATGTTACGTTGGGCCATAACACTATATAATAAGTTAATAGCCGTAAATACCTTTGCCCCTTTGCGTCCTTTGAGATTTCCGGAATTAGTAGGGAGACCAGGTCGCATGGATCTCGTTCGATAAAGCAACGATGAACGGGTCTAAATAGAGCAGTGGTCAAATTAGTTTCGACACCAAGGCATACGTGTCGTACATGTCAGACTAACATATAACGTCCAGCCTACTCATTTATATCCAGCAACTCATCTTGAAATGAATCTGGAATAGCGGTTACGTATAGCACACGAGAAATTGAATTTTTTCCAGAAGCCCAACAAAAAGAGCAACACTTCTGTATTAGTAGGCTATTGGCAATTTGGCAATTAAATCGTGTTTGCACAGTAGAATTTTTCATCTCGGACGGCCATTCTGTTTCTGTGAGTCCTGAAGTTTTAGAAGTTATGAAGCGAAACTGCTTCGTGATTTGTCCAATTTAAAAAATACAAATTAGGTTTACAACCCCCGGCTGAGAACCACTGTTCTTGGCATATCTTGTTTTAACACAAATCATTACGCTATAGTGTTGACAACTGAGATCAATATAGAACTATACTATAATACACTCTACTAGGGTTGCATTTAAAACAAATGGTTATTTAAAACACTTTGTTTAAAACATGTTTTAAACAGTGTTTTAAACAAAGGCCTTTAAAAAAAAGCAAATTTTTTTAAGTTGTAAAGGTATGCCATAATTATTTAAATACTTTCTAAAAAACATGTTGTATGAGCCCACGGAAAATTACCATTCGATATAGCCGACGTATACGATATGGGATGGTTGGAACCCTCAAAATAGTCTGTTCAACAGCTATGTTACGTAGATGTTTCGTCAAAGGAGCTATATTTACTTTACATTTTCAATTTTCGATGTTAATCCACGATGACGTCACAATTGAACATTCGTGACGTCATGGACTTTAAAAAACAATATAAAACAAGTTTAAAAAAGGGCCTTGAGTATGTTTGTTTTAAATAGATTTTTGTTTTGAATGCAGCCCTACACTCTATAGATATCAGTTTATATCATAAATTATACCTATATCATGCGAAGGGATGTAAGATCACCAAGTGGTGTAACGTGCGGATGTCACCTTTTCTGCACAGGGAAAAAACAACAGGCGATATCTCCTATCCATATGTATGATTATATATAGCCCACGACATATATACTACAAAATACTCTACCACTATCATCGGGGCCTATGTGTATTACGTATTAGACTCACCTCCGTATTAAAAACGCAATGGAACATGAAGAGGAAAAAGCCTTGCAGGGAATTGAAAATGGCAAATATATATTGAAACACGATGAGGTTTTGGTTTACAGCAATGATTCCGAATATCCATGTAACTCCGAGAATCGGCATCAACACTGCCACCGCTTTAGCGCAGATACTGAAAAAGAGAAAACGCTGATGTGCTGACGTATATACTTTTAGAAATATGTTCTCCAACTTTTCACTGCCATTCATTACCTATTTCCTCTTGAAGTAGTTTCGAAATGAAATTTCTGCCGCTAACTGTAGAGGAGTATTAATTCACATTTCACATCTTCACTTCTAGTTCGAGAGAAGAAATGGCTCACGCTGTCTCGAAATGAAGAGCGCCACTGAGCTAATATTCAGCATCCTTCGATAGCTCAGTTGGTAGAGCGGTGGACTGTAGGGGCAAGTTGCGGTAATCCATAGGTCGCTGGTTCGAATCCGGCTCGAAGGACGCTTTTGCTTACTGATGAAGTCAGAGCCACTGATCTATCGATCTTATAGGCGACTACGTTGACCATTTCCAATAATAATCACTAATGAACTTTTAAAATCAACTGATGATAATTTCTATAGGAATCAGCGCGCTGAGTGCATGTTCACTTACGCTATGGCAGCCACGTCCGTCATGCATTTGATGCAGTTATCGCGCGATTTTGCGAGAGACGAAATCACTCTTGTCACTTTGATTAGTATTATGCTGTTAGTCTGAAATAGGAAGTGAACTGTGTCGATACGTGACATCGCGTAGGCATGAAGTAATCGTACCATAATGATGAACAGAACAGGGCCGACGAAGGCCCATATTACTCTTGAATTGTTCACATCTAACCAGCAGCTGGAATAAAGATTACATAACATTAGTATTCGCATCAAATTTGAAGTTTCTGGCTATGGATTTAAAACGAAATCGGCAACGCCACCGTCGAACATATATCTAGGCCTTCTCAAGACCGAATGACAGGCCGTGTTATTTTTGGCACATGCCAAAACTAACTTATTTTTGGCATTTTTCGATTTTTATTTTTGGCAGTTTTGGCATCGACCTCTAAATAAATAGTTTCAGCCTTGAATTAGTCACAAAAGCGCTTTATTTGGCCTAGTTTGTCAAAAGACACCACAAAATGTGCAGCATCCTCGTATAATCAGTGCCAACAAACAACAAGAAGAAGAAAAAACCTAACGATTTCATATGATAATAATATCAAACGAAACCACAAAATGTGCAGTATATCCATCGGAATCGGTGCCAATAACCAAAAAAAGAAAGAAAAGCCTAACAAACACGCTCAACAGCTGATTGTTACAGCTGTTGAATAGACTTAAATCGTTTGCACTGTGTAACAGTGTTTCCAAACTCAGGTCAGCTAAGTTTCTCCTAAATTCATTTCTCGCCCAGCGAATCTGGGAAATATCGGCTTCAACAGTAGCCGTTTAGGGAAAGAATGTTGCCAGTCATCCACAAAAGGTTTTCAGAGCTTCAAAATGTTTGGAGGGCCGATCCGCCTTCCATGCATCATGAAAAGAGATCACTTCGCCAGTGCCATCGATCTCATCGCGGAAATAATTTTCTTCCCGATCCTTTTCTAGGAGTTCCCTGTGTTGTCTCTCAACGCATTCTATTTAGTAGCCCGACTATCATTTCTCCTTCAGTCTACAGATATATTTTCGGAGGACTTTTGTCACTTCAGGTGGCTTTAATATGACCAACTCGCATGGAAGAGTCCTGGGAAGGTTAGCTTGTTTAAGAACATTGATGCAACAAGACTGTCTGGCAAAACGAGACTATGCAGCTCAGAAATAGCCAGACAGTTTGTTGCGTCACAAAGTTCAAGAGAGAGAGAGAGAGTCTTTATTTTTCATCAAACCAAAATACATAACACTCGGCAGTGGTGGTGGTACAGAAAATATGCATGCACAGTATTCGGTATTAGATAGGAATGATCGATAAGACCGTGAGTGTCATCTAGTCTGATCACACCAGCATCAAACAGGTACACTTGACTCTAAACAGTCTGGCTGTAAAAAAAGTTACAGTAGTTAAAAAAATAAAATAGAAGAAAAATTAAACGATGGTAGCAAATGATCAATGAAGCAATGTCTGGGCGAGGTAGGGCAACAGTGTTAGTGTAACGATAAGAGGTGATCAAATAGGGCTTTTTTGAATCTATCATAAGGCAATTCACGGATATGTGGTGGTAATGCATTCCAAATGATAGGTCCCGAGTAGTCGATAGATCTCTTAGTTAGGTTGCTATTGGGTGGGGGTAAGTAGATATTTCCCTTTGACGAGGAACTCGATCACAATGCAAAAATCGTGGTTGATTTGGGGGTTCCAGTTCCATGAGCAGAATATAATTTATATTTTAATAATCAGTACTGCGACAGCTTCTCATTGATACCCGTTTTATCAAATTTACGCTCGACAAGCCGGTCAAGAATGGTCGTAAAATTGCCTTTGGACAAATGGAAAGTATGACGTAAACCAAATGCAGTCAGCCGTTCAATCTCGCTGTGCCCACACCATTTAGGACACCATGCTTTCACCCCTGGGTGGGTTGGACACAGATTAAGAAACATGCCTTTCACAAACGCTCTTCTCGCTTGTAACGCGGTCCTGTTAACACAACACCATGAACGAAATACACTATTTGGCAGGCCGTGTTATTTTTGGCATATGCCAAAAATTGCTTATTTTTGGCATTTTCAATTTTTTATTTTTGGCAGTTTTGGCATCTGGCTCCTGAAATGCCAGAAATAACACGGCCTGCCGAATGAGGAACGATATAGTAGGCTACATACCCGATATCAGTACACGGTAGACCTACGCGCAAGCATCATTTGGATTAAAATGTTGCGTTTGATTTATACCGTGGTGTAAGTCTGAGATAGTTTCTGGTTTCAAGTACCAAGGTGTATATTGACACCCGTATATCAGGGTGTTAGACGAGTGTGAATACACACGTTTTCCACACACCTATTCAAGTCTACCGCTGAAATTCGATGAAATGTAAACCAACAATATAGATAATGGATTCTTAATTTAGTTAGTAAGAAAGTTCGTGTCAACTATAGTATTGACTTCGTATCAGTTACAAGTGGTAAACAACAGGTAGTTATGTAGGATGAACTTGTAATCTGTATCGATATAATACAGTTACCTGAGTGACGGCCTAAACAAGCAAGTCAACACAGCGCAATACAAAAATGCATGTTGATCCCATGTATCCATGACTCTAATCTAACTCGAATTACTGACTAAATCAGGGGTATCAAACACGCGGCCCGTGAGAACATTTTCTAGGGCCCGCGACGAAAGAATGGACAAAAATGTATTTGAATATTTAAAAATAAGATTTTTTCCTGCCAGGCGTGACTAGCTACATAGTAAATACCATTTTCACGAAAAGAGTGGAATGTCATTCTGCAAGGTCCCATCACATAAGGCCTACTTGCTTACTTGGAAAGACATTGTTCACCCCTACTATTGACGCTGCGGCCGGCGGCGTCACCAAAAACTAGAAAATTTGCCCGCGCGTAAATTTAAATTTGCGATCACTGGACTACTCATATTACCCGCAGTAAAGCAACAAACTTCAAAAGCGACTTATCAAGCCGCGAGGGGAATCTCCACTAAGGGCACTAGTAAGCTGTACGGCTTGCAAAAACACTATAATTTCTTGCGTTACACTTAAGACATGTTTACTGCATAAAACATATGTCTTAGATCACAGTCGTAAAGCGATTATGCAAGAACTATCCGTTTTCAAATTTCCAATTTAACTTGATAATGATGTATAGCCAGCTCCAGCTTACTTTTCTCTTTCACCATACCCGTCGAAAGCCGCTGCGACCGATATCACGCATATTAGCATAGGTAGACCTGAAATAAAACATGGATCAGCAAACTTGCAGAGCGCACACTGCGTGGCCTTACCCCATCCCAACATATAATAGTATCCCAACTTGCTGTCCGCTGACTTGAAAACTTTGACCACCAAATTGTACAGATGTAAGCCCTCTATCAACATCCAGTTGAATGCAGTCAAGTAAAAGAAATGAAGCAATATCGCAGTCGCTTTGCAAGAGTCCTAAAGTAGGATGGTCTCCATAATACAAAGATATTTAAGTCGCAGGCACACATAGACTATTGCAAATTCCACCTCTAGGTAAATGGTAGAAAGAGTAACAGCAGTCTCGGAGTGTTATTTGTCAAGATAAAGCGAAAATTGCGGATCAGTAGGTGAAAAATTGAAATAAAATACTCACCGTCCCAGGGGGATGACCCGAACCAGCAAGAAATGTAACTTGTCCGAGTAGCATCGACAAAGCAAGGTTTGCATGCAAGTGGTATCGCTCTGTTTTCTGGCGCGTTACATTGCTGTAATAAATAGGTTTTTTATACCTCGGTATCTGGGACTTGCTGAAAGTGTCCCACCAGCGAATTATGTGATATATATTCTCATGTTATATGCGATATATCGATACATTACGAGTTCCGCAGTTTTTGTAACCAATTTCAGTACCGCATCACCTATATCACTTACTTGACAAGGGCAAAGATGCAAAGCGACAGCACAAGGCAGAAGACTGATATCGATAGTCCGACGTAGGTGATCAGTGCCAAATTTTTACGATCAGATTCGGGAATCTGTAAGAAATTCAGATAGTACCATAAGTTACGAATCCGTATTACCAATCAGAATTGGGTGACTGGAAAATTTTCGGCTTTTCCAAATTAGATTAGAATTAGAGTTATAGCTACACAGTATTCTCCAAATTAGTAAATTGAATTACATTCGGAATTGGAAGGAAAAACAACATCAAAGTTAATCCCTTAAACATGAGAATCGCAAATATCCGCCCACCAAGTTTGGCTCGTTTCGCACTATACAATTACCCTGCCAATGCTCAGCAACACCATAAATTTGATTAGAATTGAAATTAGAGCATAATAACATTTCACAAATTAGATTAGGCCCAGCATGTCACTAATATCAGGAATAGGCCTACGATTGTGATCCCTAACAAATCAGAATTACGAAATTGTCAGCATTCAAATTAGCACGAATACAAAACATGCCTCAAAATCAACAATTTGCATCAAGATAGCGAAGTTTGTCAGATGGTTCGAAATGAAGGAAGTGTGAGTGTTGTTCGTCTCGATGATGTTGCATTTGTGATGAGTCCAGCGAGCCGTGATCTTGTCGATGTACGCGCAGTAGAGCGTGAAATTCCGGAGTTCGCTGATGTCCTGAAAGAAATCAAGTAGCCAAATAGTAAATAGATATGCCATGCAATGTAAGATGTCCTGCAAGCGGTAAATGCATGGAAGGGGAATAGCTGTGTTCAAAGGTGTATCTACACATTCTCTAGTACACCGGATTTAACATATATTTACCAAAGCTATAAAGGAGGAAGAATTGCGAAAAATGATGACATTTACATTTCTTGAAAACGGACGACAAATCATCCTGAAAGAGGACATATAGTAACCCTACTTGAATTGCTTGAAATGTGTGTCAATATCCATGAACTCTGAATCAGATGTAACTGATATAATATTATTTAATTTGTTTGACGTCATACACACTGCGATGAGCTGAGCCTTTAGGTTCTTAAAGAGACATGCGCATTGCCGTAGATCTCGTTAAACAGCATCTGTGATAATGCATGCCATGTCAAACTTACAACCAAACCAGCTTTAACCATAAGTTTAACCATAAGTTTAATGAAGCTGTCACTGCTCAAGTGCCCATATCCGTCGCGTCCTTCGATAGCTCAGTTGGTAGAGCGGTGGACTGTAGGGATAAGTTGCGGTAATCCATAGGTCGCTGGTTCGAATCCGGCTCGAAGGATGATTTTTTCGCCCACTGAATCTACCGATCTTGTGGGCGAAATGAGCGGCAAAATATATTGCCAAAGCAAATAGTTGTAGATATATAGTTAAACCTATTTTGTGATTGTGCATACTATGTCAAACTCATGACAAGAGTACTTGACACGATGTGATTGTATAGTCACAATGTAATGCTCTGTCACGACTTGAGTTCTTGTCTTCAGTGTAAATGAGTTTGTCATATCTGCTGTGGAGCTTGATCGAATACAATACTCACGAACCCTTATGTGACGGAACGTGAGGCGAATTTCTTGATTGACGGGTTTCGGCTTTATGTTCACGCTGACAACCTCCGAGATGATCTGAAACGGGGAAAATTTTCATTATAACATTAATATATCCGACTAGATATGGAATACTCGACTGAAAATGAGGATGTATGCGACATGCGTCAGCAACGAAGTTCTTCCATTTTTTCAGAGTACACAAGATAACGCTATATACTCAAGTTGCTATGTGTTCAGACTTTGTTCCATGTAATTCTGCTTTCTTCCCTTTTAGACTTTGGAGTAGATGGTAGTTTTGATACTAGTCACTTGAATACATTTCATATACTTTCCGTTTTATATTCCCACTTTAGTACTTCTGAGATGTATTGAAAATATCTACTCACACACTTGGAATTTAGTAGAATTTTATAACATTTCTCATACCTCTACTTCAGCTACAACGCTTTTTAGTTTGACCATCTATGGCGGTATACTGGCTACTATTTCATGACTATATGCCAGTGGTTCTCAACCCGTGGTACGCGTAGTCATTTCAGGTGGTACGCAGTAAATGCTTGTGGAGAAGAAACAATTGCAACCATCCCATTTAATTTCGCTTTGTTAGTGCGTGCTATTAATAATTAGGGGCGGGTTAGCTCGTGGGCGGAATTTGTTTTCAAATCCCGGGTCCAATGCTTATTTCCTAATCCGCCCATTTGCAGTGTCCTGTATAAATTTAAAGTGAATCTGAGTTTTTCGTTATTTTGTTGGTCTGTTGGTCTGTCAGTGGAGTGCCTGATGATTGATATATTATGCCTCTGTTTATTGATTCCAGATATTGTTGTGTAACTAGCTGGTTGCTATGAATGCTGTTTTTCATTTTTTCTTTTCTGCTACCCTACAATCACAGACTGTCTACTCTTATCATCTTTAAATTAATACACTGTACGCATACTGTCTCCCTGTCATGGAGTTAACGAGTTACAAGACCTTTACAGGTTATAACTAGGGCAAGTTTTTGTTGCAGTTAAATCCGTGAAAAGTTGCATTTATTTTTGAAAAAAGTTGCTGAAGTTGCATTTTGACCACATTTTGCTCGGTTGACTAAAAAAAAGGTCAACTTCCCAGATTGAATTTAAAAAAGGTCAATTTTCCGGCTCAGCTCCTGAAATACCCGTAAAAGCGTTACTTCGGTGCTGATTTACGGTGTTTCAGTCGAATTTGGCCGTGTATTTCACCAAAATCGAAAATACTTTCATGAAAAATCGAGAAAGTTGCAATATGTTGCAAAAAGTTGCATGAAAGAAATGGACAAAAGTTGCAAAACGTTGCACTATAAGATTCCTTCAAACAGCTTAAAACAGCATTCTACATATCTTACGAGTATTTAAGAAGCTGCCGGCAGCTGTAAAAAAAAGTTGCAAAAGTTGCAAAAATTTGCCCTAGTTATAACCTATATATATATCGTCATCTACAGTCAAATTTCATGTTTGTCAAAGCAATGAATGTCTATCTGTCTGTCTGTTTGAACGCAACAGGCGTTTGGTACGCGGTAAGAAGAAGGTCGAAAACCACTGCTATGTACGTTTCGTGAGAATTTTATATTTAACAGACACCTGAAATTTCGTGATGTCGGCGAGGTTCCCCGCTTCGCTTTCGATGTTCGAGTCTGTTCCGTTTTCGTTTTCCGGTCTGATGATATCCACTTCGTCGGCCGACAAGTCATAGCATATCTGTAAGAATTATTTCCATCATGCTCGATTAACAGCGATGTGATTTGCGCAATATTTCAAAATATAACCATACGATCAGTGCACTCAATGATTATACATAAGAGTCGCGCGGAAATCTGTAACTTGGTAATGCGGCTTGGTATAAATCCGTTCTAGTACACATACGCATATGGGGTCAAAGTAGTCAACGTTGTCACTCACGTAGAAATAAAATTCACGCAATAAATTTCTCCTCGGTTACAAGTAGAAGTAGTAATTCACAAGACATGTGAAAACTACTTCAAGTGGAAGAGGCAAACGAAGTTTTGAAACGTACTCAAGTATAGGTAGCTGCAAAGAATAGACTTGGTCTAGAGGTCGCATAATTTCACTTGCGGATCGAAGGAGGTTATACATAGGAAATTGAACGGTGCATCTTCACGACTGACGCAAAATTACGAATGCCCCTTCAAACTGATGCAATTTTCGGAAATATATTCAGCTACCATGACACAGGGGATATTTCATCCACAATTTCACTCATGAACGAGATGGAGACATATCCCAAAATTACCTTCTACATTTAACAAAAAGTCTGGAAAGTCAATAGATTTGGATCAAAAAATAGTTAAGTAGGGTGGAAGTATAGTGAAAAATAGGATCACTCGAGCGCGTAGTGCTAGCAGGCAATCTCAGTTCGTTCCTGACCAATGGCCCTCCTTTCACATAGGAACCTCCTTAGAAGCTATGCAATTCTGTGTCAAGCTTATTTTAACAAGCTTTTGATAAAGCTATTTGAGGTGGATTGTCATACCAATATCAATCTAAAAATTGTTCGTAATCTTTCGAAAATATCAGACAACAGTATAGTTCAAGGAAAAGTATACATACCTGAGCTCCCGAACGGACGCTTGCCGCGACCACAACTGATTGGTTCTGCGCTAATTTGCTGACCGTCTCTCCCGAAATGAAAATTTCCGTGTCGATTGTAGGTTTTACTGTGATGTCGCTGTTCGTTTCGATCGGTACGATGACGAGAGACACGCCTACAAACGGAAACAGAAAAGATTAATCGGAGTCGTATGACGTTTTACACTTATAGGAAGAGATTTTCGGAAATTTGAAAAATATCAGTAGGTCGAGTTACAGCTGCGAATATATATAAAATTTAATGTCTAGAACAGAGGTCTCAAACACGCAGCCCGCGACGGTATTTTGCATTTTGATGTATTCGACAATATTTAACTGCCAAATATCTTTTCTTTTATTTGAAAACTGGAAATTTGCCCAAAAACTACTCCAGAAGCTGAAACTACATATCAAACTTCTCCATACGCCCGCAACCCGATTTAGGCTGTACTGTTCCAATGCTCTGATATAAGATCAATCTTTGTAAAATTCTAAAATATTCTACCTATAATTGTGACGCGCCAAATGTCCGTTAGGGGCAAAATTATAACGCGATAGCTTTGACAATGTCCTGATGCATTTGTACTCTCGCATTATAGAATGTAAACATCTGTACTCGCATGGTGTCTACAACTAAATATACAGCAACTATGCCAAGTGCAGCAACAATTTTATTCCAAGAATTTAAAACGTGATTTTTTTTCGTGCCAGGCGTGAATTCACAATAAATTCACAGTAACTCACATTTTTAAGACGCGTGTGGAATGTCAGTCAGCATGGTCCCGTCAAATAAGGCCTACTCGGAAATACATTGAATTCCCCTATTATTGGTGCTACGGCCCGCGGCGCCAACAAAAAGTAGAAAATTGGCCCGCGAGCACATTTGAGTTTGAGACCTCTAGTCTAGAATTATATATATCGCCGAAAATCTGATCCTCACAAGTAAATAGTAATTGCGTAGAATTTCTGTTTGCTGCAGCATTCTTGAAAAATGAGCTAGGCTGTATCGAGTTATATCCCATGTGTCCATTTCTGCTTTCTACCATAATAACTAGTTACTATAGTCAATGAATATTGGTCTGTTTGGTTAAAATGTGCAGTGTTCCAGCTTGTCATGAATATCATAGGGATCACATTGGCGGCGCCCGTCTGTGCCGTTAGACAGATACGGGTATATGTTTTGCGTACTCAATTAGTGTTTTGTTAATGTTCCGAATTATGAGGGAATAAAATCTCTCTCTCTCTCTCTATTATTATTATTTGTACCTGAAATGTGAGTATGCGACATTTGAGCATGTGACTTTCTGGCTCCCAAACTAGCCCAGACCCCAACCCAACAATAACCTTGAGTCCAACCCGTATGCTAAATGTCACATTTCGGCAATTATACGGGTGTAATCAAAATAATTCTGAAAATAAAGTGGAGGCGTCAACGACCTCGGATATTCCGTCCTTCGATAGCTCAGTAGGTAGAGCGGTGGACTGTAGTAATAAGTCGTGGGAAGCCATAGGTCGCTGGTTCGAATCCGGCTGGAAGGATGTCTCGAGGGATGTACTCAAATCAACGCTCTCACCGACACAAGAGCGGCACCATACATTATTATCAATGTCACAACACACAGTCGGTTTATAATCCGACCATAGCAGAGACCAGCAATCCGACTTTACACTGATAGTTTCAAATTTTTCCAAAGTTGTTGTGTGGTATTCATGGTGTTGACTACAATGGTCACTAACACCAGGCCGATATATCCTTATTTTTGATTGCCGACTTGTAGCACGGACTTCTAGGCGTTTTAAGACTGCGCTTACACGGATGATATGGCGAGGAGGAGCCTAAATAAACCTCCAATACTTGGGTAGAAATTCTGGAGTTGACCTCTGTCGGACTCGAACCCACAATCCAGTGGTGTTGCAGCTGTGCAATATACCACCATGCACATTTGTACAAACTATAGGACTGCGTACAAAGATTCGAATGCTTGTAATCATTCGAGTCGCGTAATAAGAATCGATTTTTGCGAGACATGAAAATTTTCTTCATGCCAAGAGTAACATTTATGTGTGTTGCTTTTCACCCTTAGCCTACCGTTATTCGTCTGGCTCTGAGTCTCAGTGTAGTCGGCGGTCGTGTCGATAGACGCGACGATCGAATCGGTCGTGTTGTCCGCGCTCTCGAGAATGGAGTTCAGCAGTTCTGTTGCGTTCGACACCCGTCTCCACGTTTCTACGTTTTCGCTCGACGTAAACGAATTTGTGTTCTCCGAAACTGTCTGTCGATAAACAAATGTAAATTTAATGCTAAGATAAGATCAGTTCAGTTGACAATTTTATCAGATCAATACACCTTAAGATTGCGAATAAGCAATGTAGATTAGGTCGAAGCGTCGCATACTTTTACTAGTTAATCGGAGATTTCTGCTCCCAAAATTGCCAAGTGTGAATCTTAGCGACCAAGGCAAAATCACTAATCCAACATTAATATATCTTCATACTTTGAGATATTCCAATGCTTCCTCTGGTTTCAGCGTAATTCCTTCGTCTTCGATGACATCGGTCAAGTGTTCGTTCACTTTTTTCGTCTCCTGCGAGCTTTCCGTCAAGACATCTGAAGTGTCGAACTCCCTAATAGTGAGCGAGATTTCGTTAACGGTGCATACAATCTATGATTGAGAGTTTGATGGCGTTATTTGGATGGTAGCTATTGTAATATGGGTTTAACATTTCTATTGTGTTACATCGTTTTTGAAGTGTTTTATTTTCGCATTTTCTGGTTCCTCCGCAGGTATAGATAGGGCTGCATTTAAAACAATGGTTGTTTAAAACACTTTGTTTAAAACATGTTTTAAACAGTGTTTTAAACAAAGACTTAAAAAAAACAATATTGTGTTTTTTAAAGTTGTATAATAATGCCATGATTGTGTAAATACTTTCTAATAAAAACATGTTGTATGAGCCTACGGATGACGATTACCACCCGATAGAGCCGACTCGAAATAGTCAGTCCAACAGCTATATACGTAGACATAGATCATCGGTACGGAATGAATGTTCTGATGATGATGACCGCCGACCGTAAAATGCTGCATGACCATGTAGTCCTGGTTGAAGATATTTTTGGTCCGTATATGACAGCAAGGGTTGGAGGCCTATTTCGTCAAAGGAGCTATATTGACCCTATACTTGCAATTGTGAATATCAATCCACTATGACGTCACAATTGAATGTGCGTGACGTCATGACTTGGAAAAAACAACAATTAAAAACATGTTTTAAACAAGGGCCTTGTTTTAAACGTGTTTATTTTAAATTTATTTTTGTTTTAAACACGACCCGATCTGCAGGTAATATAACAAGATTGTGCTGGATTGAATGTGGTGGTGTACCGTATCATATCATTGGTTTGTGATTACAATTTGAGCACAAATGACGTTCCATTTTGTGCTAGCCTTGTTGGTGGGGTGGCGTTCAGAACAAACATGTTTAAATGTGGCCCTTGTTTAAAACATATTTTTACTGTTTTTTTTAAAGCCATGACGTTACGAATATTTATTTATTTGCGACGTAAAAATGGATCAACATTAACAATTGAAGATGGAGAGTAATTACGGTGTTTTCAAATTAGATTACAATTAAAATGATTGAATTCCCAAAAACTCGGAAACTGAATTAATTCCGAATTAGTAAGAAATACAATAAAAATCAGTTCATATCAAATCAGAGTTCGTTCCCCTAACCACGAGAATGGTAAATGCCTGTATACCAAACCTGGCTCGTTTTGCGTAATACAGTTCTCCTGTAGCATTTTCAGGAAAACCAGTATAATTATAGATTAGAATTAAGAGCATAAAAACATTTGACAAATTAGATTAGAATCTGATTACCGGTATTTTCCTCTGATTAGTCGAATTATCTATAATTATATAAAATTATACAGTTCTCAAATGCCCATGTCTGTTTGCAATCAATGTGGCATAATATTGCTGGTGGCTAAGTATACATGGGAATGCTATACAAGAACGAAAGAATGATTGTGTGTTCCCAACCCCTAAACGAAATTACGATGCTTGGCGAAGGTGTAGCTCTGTCAGACACGGTCGCGGATGATTGGATCCAGTTATTCAATACATTTCATAGCGCAATACTATTTCGCTGAACGGTGAAGTATGAATGATGTTGTTATCGCGTGCGTGCCGTTCGAGATTGTCTGAATATTCCACGAAATTCACCTGGGCGGTTTTCAAAACATGGTAAGCGGCCAAACCCTTTGCTATAGTAGAAATTAATGTTCTCGGGCATAACATGCATGTATTATTAATCACGAGCTTCCCTCACAGGATTTCACGCACCGATGACATTTAGGCCAAGATCGTGACTGGTGACTAAGGTGATTATCGAAGGTGACCATACGTATAGAGTGATAACAATCGAACTTGATATGGATAGTTCAAACATTTCTGCAGTGAAGGAGAATATCGAACGGACGTTTTATATTTTTTTTTGTCCACTGGCTCATGATAGAGATGCACATGTACAGTACATATACACGATCTGTGCAACCGTATATGCATTGCATAACTTCATGCAATGCATATTTGTCCTTGCTTTTTTTGCAGCATATACACTGACTCATGATATATATTATACATACACACGATCTGTGCATATGCACATGCATACGAGTGCATGACAGGGTTGTAACTAAGTCACAAGGTTCCGAGTCACAAATCAATTTCACTTTTATAGTTTTGACTCGAGTCACGTCGAGTCGAGTCATTTTCAATTCACTACCGAGTCAAGTCCGAGTCCAAGTCACGGAGTAAAGTGTCGAGTCCGAGTCATAGTGTCTTGACTCGAGTCCGAGTCCAAGTCATTGTGTTGACTGTTCAGTTCCGAGTTAATGTCATGTGAAACCCACTTTTTACAACTCTGCTCGGTGAAATCGAATGCTTCGCATTCATGTTATACTAATTTTCCTCACTTTCAACAGTTTCTGGTAGTATTTTCAAGCACCAGTACTGATAGACGAAATAATAATAGTGTGATAACTCCACTATTTTTCGGAATTACAATGAAATGCTGGTCTTGGTCGACCCAGTCTCGAGACATATCACTTGATCCGAGTCATGCGCAATGACTCCAGTACAAGTCGAGTAAATACACAAATTGACACGAGTCATTACAACCCGGGTGCATGATGAAGCCTACATATGTCGCTGGACAAGGAAGGTGCAAATATGTAGCCTTGTAAGGCGTTCTAAGTCTTGCGACACCCCCTCACTTTCATGAAACTCAGAGTCAAGCGAGTAAGCAATTTTACTAATCAGGTCTTTGATGCGATCAGGCTTGGAATTCGTAGATTCCATGCGAAAACAACAAACACTCACGTCTGACTGTTGGTCTCTTCATTTTCGTGAAGGTCTTGCGTCGCTTCTTCGAACTTGGACATTGCCCCATTC
Organism: Botryllus schlosseri; assembly: GCF_051294905.1. NCBI lineage: Eukaryota > Metazoa > Chordata > Ascidiacea > Stolidobranchia > Styelidae > Botryllus > Botryllus schlosseri. The sequence goes on along the minus strand of NC_137239.1, from coordinate 28,901,125 downwards.
AATACATCTTCTGTAATATGCGAATGAGTATGGTATAGTTTAGGTACAAGTTTGCTCCCTTTTTACGAGGGAAATAGGCATTGTTTTCGGTAACGGAATATATTTTCGAAGATTCGACCTATAATTGTAGTGGTATTGTTCAGTCTGCATTTACCACTATAAAATACATTTTGTAATTTCGAAAGTAGCCAGTTCCAATTAACCGCCAAAAGTATGCGAGTGCTTTGACAACGTCTGGTTTCAAATGTCACTTAGTGAGCCTATCGTTTCTATGTCATGCACGCTCGTTAGTGTGTGGGATAATAAGCCTGTTTCTCGCTTTACGCAGGTATTGATCTACGCGTTCGAGTAAACTTCACCGAAATCCACCCTAGATTATATATACTACAACGATCATGCAAGTTTAAGTGGACTCATGTCATGGCCAAAATTAATTTATCATGCATTTTAATTTGTAGATACTTCTACAACACTACTACTAGCACCTTCAGTGGCTCAGGTCAGCAGTTGAAGCGTGCCATTTTGTAGAGTTGTAAAATGTATTGACACTTTCACACCTGATAACCAACGTGCGCAGCGAAAATAGAATGTTGTCTTTGCATGCGCCTCTGTTTCCACACCGCCAATTTTCAAGGATGTCAATACAAGCATTACCTGTCGGTAGGCAGTCATCATAGATACGCTCTCTTTATAAGCAAACCGTGCTTACATAGTACGAATGCGGACGTTACAATTGTTATTATTGCGACAAAAATAAGTGGTGAATATACGAAACTGTTTATTTGTGCTGCCAATATTATATAGTATAGGCTATGTCTGATGATATGAGTTAACACAAGGCAAGTTTCGCTTATACCGTATATACCACTATCATATTATCATTCCAATGGATTATTGTTATTTACATGCTGTGTTTTAATTATGATGATGATTACAAAAATGCCAAAAAGATATAACTCTAAACCAGAATCAACACAATGCTTTATAATGTAACATGCATAACGTGATTACCAGGAGTGGATGTTGTAGAATATGATAATGAAATCTCTGTGGTCTCGTCCAATGTCGTCTGTTCTGCAGGACGATGGATGATGATGATGATCAGGAAAAGAATGAATGATATGAATGCGATACTACAAATGCATGATATTCCAAGCAAGGTTTCTCATAAAATGGCTGGAAATACGACGGGCTTCTGAATGTAATTCGTTTTTAGCGCTAACTTAATGGGTGAATTGTAGAGTGTGGTGCGATTAGCTTACCGCTGTCAGATCTGGACAATTAGATAGAATTCTAGCCGCCTATTTAGAGTAATTAGAGAGAAACACCGGTAATGAAATGTTTCTATGTTATAATCTGATTACTGGTTTTCCCGAAAATGCTACAGGAGAACTATATACATTACAGTATTGTGCCAAACGTGTCAAGCGTGGTGTACAGACATTTGCCGTCCTCGTGCTTAAGACAATAAACCTGGATTCGATATGAACTGAATTTGATTTTTGTTGTATTTATTTCAAATTCCGAATTGAATCAATTTTTTCGAATTGAGTAATTCTAATTCCAATCCAACTTAGAAAACACGGTAGAGCTAAAAATGTAATTCGAATCTAATTTGGAACAGGTGAAAAGCTTTTAGTTGTCCAACTGCGTGTGCAGTGACTGTATGTATACTTTGTCTGTATAGTCTATATGTTCACTATTCGGTAATCAAATATGTGGTTATCTTGATGTTTACAATTTGGGCCAATAACACGAATGACGTGATTACCAGAGGGAGCCTTGGATAGTTGCTTACCTGGTGTTGTGGTTGGCAGTACTGTCGGTGGTGTCATTGCGTCTCGAAATACTTCTGGAAACAAACAAAACACGTCAGTGACAAGTAGATTGACATCCTTCGATAGCTCAGTTGGTAGAGCGGTGGACTGTAGGGCTATGTTGCGGTAATCCACAGGTCGCTGGTTCGAATCCGGCTCGAAGGATATTTTTTCGCTCATAACACGACAACCTCTGAACAGATCGCCGTTATTGCAAAATATTTAACGCATCACACAGTTTTTGATAAGACCATAAGCTAATACTTGCGCACAAAATGAACTGTGCTTCATGTCTTAAAATAACAAACCAATAAAGACATGATTTTAAAACAAAACAAAAAGCTAGTAATGAATATCTACATCAAATCAATGCAACTTCTGCTGCATGGGTCGGGTAGGCTATATGTGACTACTGTTGACCTCTAGCGAACCCCTGGGTTCGTATGAATACCGGTTAAGAATCACTGCATCAGAAGTAATTTTGAACTAAATGTTTTTCGCAATTTTACAAAGTACAGCGCACAATGCATTCGTGATAAGATACCTATATGATTCCAATACTTCAAATCATTGCGTACGTTTACGGATCCTATCCAGGGTATCCTATATTCCTTAGCGCTGCGAGCACGCTCAACGTCACGAGGAAAGTTTTCTCGCATGGAGTAAATCACAATGTCCTTTCGCAACAGAGTAGGGGAACTCTCGTTACGATCCTCGCAAGGAATGGATACGATATAGTTCCCATTTTGTAAACCAGCGACTGTAAACTCCATTGCGATGCTAAGACGAGACCGTGTTTTAATGTACGAATATCTTGACTTGTAGTAGAAATGCTTTACATAATGTGGCAGTATCAAGTATGACCAGCACAGTGCAGAATTTTGGATATCCCCATCGATATTGTTGGTCAACATCATGCTTTTTACGGAAGTAATCTTGCCACGGACATGGCTCGATGAGATGTTTGATTTCGATAGGTCAAACACGTAATAGCAATCGTCTGTCCTGCAGCTTCTGCCCCGAGGAACGTGTACGTCGCAATATCTTCGTTTCTGGGTGACTTTGGACGGTAGATTACAAGCTCCGTTGGTAGGGTGGAAGCAATGATCGCGATCGCACGCGTACCAGGATATTCCAGGCACGATCAGTATGGAAATAACTACAATCCTCATTTTAATCCTAAGTCCTGTCGTAGAAATTATACATAAACAGTGTTTCAGTTTCCTTAGACCAGGGATTCTTAAACATCTTTTTAAAACGGACTGGCTCCTGAATATTTGTCGGATCAAGTGTACCCACTTTGAGATCTGGTCCGAGAAAACATTTTGGAACTGTATTAATTGAACTTGATGATTTTAAAATGGTAATATGTGATTGTACTTATTGTAGCACGGAACAATCTTAATTCAACCCAACTAAATTAAGCCGAAGATGTAAGCCCGGTTAACAGCTCGCGCAGATGCAACTTATATGCAACTGCACCAAGAAGACACATCAGTAGCGTTAACGCTTCCAATCCTGTTTCAAACCTTCAAACATCAATTCAAGCCGCGATCCCTGCTCATTAAAGCCGTCACCGGTCACATTGTAAAATATTCCAACCAAATCGTTGTACAATAATCATATCTGTATACCTGACTTTAAACTATAAGATTTTAAATATCATAAACGGTACGCTATCGGGTTAACTGCGCGGAATCGCGCGATTTCATTTATCCTTTAACCATAGTGTTAACATTCTATACTTTAACATTGCTCGTCGCCCACACGCCACTGCGCTTTGAAACAAGCTTCCTTCCTCGATAAAATACATCGCGTCTAATTTCAAAGCAATGAGATTACATTCAGCCTAAAATGAAAAGTTTGATAATATCCTGGAAGCGATAGGTCACCACTGTACTACCAACCGTTAATTACTAATGGAAAACTAAATAGAGAGATAGCACGTTTTATGCGACCACACAGAATATAACGCCAGTTCTACATCGCATTAAAGATCATTTGGTATTATGTCGATCATGCCTATTTAATTGCACCTTGTGACAATGCTGCGGGTTGACCACGTCTTCACAGACATGCCATTTCCAATAACGTGTGAAGCTCTGTACTGCATATTTCGTATACGATGCAATACTACCAATCTTGGTTTCGAGACTTTCACAGTTGAAAACACTATCGGAACAATAATTCTATCGTGGGTAAATTAACGCTTTGTGGCATGGACCGTATATTTTAAGCACTCGATAAATGACATCAGAAGAGATTGTATGACTATGGATATGAAATTAGCTGTGTTGGTCATTGACGCCCGCACAGGTATTAATAAAATCTTGTTAACGTACACCGGGAACCGAGGCTGAGCATCGAAATAGCTGCATTAGAAAGTCATTGTGTCGATACTACAGTGCGGCCGATTATCGTTTCGCCCATAATATCGAATCGATATCAATATTTGCAAGAAGTATCGGTATCGGCCGTCAGAGGTAAAAATATCATCTGTTTTAGTGACGTCACAGCATGGTAGTAGGCAGTCAGAGAACTATGATCTGCGATTACTAAACTTGGAATTCATTTCATATAGATTATTATTGGAAGAGGTTGTGAAAGTAAGCAAGGCAAAGTAGAAACCCTACAATGCCAGCGTATAGAATCTATCGCTCACCGTCGTTATCCTGAACGCCAAACCAGACTTTGACCTCATCGATTGTGAAATTGACAATCCCCAAATCGCCGAAGGAGATCTCTTTATTATCCCGTTCGAATCGCGGAATGTCGAAAGTCCTAGTTCGGGCGACTACAGACGTACCGTTGACAAGAATCTTTGTCAAATATATAAAAACGCAACTATTTTCACTTGAGACCATCGAACGAAATAATGTATCACTATAACACCAGAATTACTACTGTCAGATGCGAATGCTATATGACCAGTCATCGAATTTACAGTGAGTGGTTGGGCTCGAGTTAACATATTTTCGGATCCGAAAGATAGGACTATTTTTTCAAATTTTGTCAACAGACATAAAAACGGGGACGTTATACATATAATTGTGATTCCAAGTGATTTGACCTATTTTTAGTCAGTTCAAAAAAAACACGCTTTGAACGGGTAGTTTGTGTCGGGTTAACCTGTTTTAGTCTTCGCTGTCTAATAGCATAAAACTCAAAGAAAAAAGAGGATGGCATTCGAAAATGGGGACATTTTGGCGTCCTCGCCCAAGGGAAATTTTACTTTCATTGAAAAAAAAAGAGGACAAAAATTAGTCGCCCTTTTCGTCATAGCAAACTCACGTTTAGAGGTTTCGCTGACCATGACAAGATGATGTGCGTCCATTCGCTGAGCTGTACCGAATTTGCGCGCGTCGTTGCTTGATACGAAACTGCGAGAAGTAATCAAGCGCTGTGTAATGATTACATCCCCGGGTTTAAGCAATTATTAAAAGTGCCTCAGAAGATAGCAACGGCAAACTCGAAACGGCAGTAACAGGGAGTTTGGGCAATGTTCATGAATACACATCGCTGTTCGGAACGAAGGCAGACTTGGAAAGCAAGGTGTCTGATTCTATTTGTAACCCAAATCGCGAATGTTTCTATATGCTCTAATTACATTTCGTATCTAATTTTCGGGTTTCCTGAAAATGCTAGGAAAACTATGTGTGAAACGAGTCCAGCTTGGTGTACCGACATTTTCCAAATGTAATTTACACATGTGCATACCTTTGTACGGCATGTTTCGTATGTTGCGATGCAACCAATCGAAATTTACTTCATCCCGCAGTGGAAAATAGTATCGAAACTAGTATTCACGCTGATAAATGAAGTCTTAGTGGCAAGGGGCATATAATTTTATTACCTGAAAAAATCATCTCGCCCTGATTGACTCGAATCGTAATCTTTGAGGCCAGCACTAGTGATAACTCTACAACCAGGCTGAGCATGTTGACTGAAAAGCTGAACACTGGACAGCAAAGAAGATTGACACCTTAACTATTTATGCCGTCCTTTAAAGCACCTACAATAGGGACTAAGATGGTGTTGAACGGCCATCGGGAGATGGATACTCAAAACGAAGATATCAAACATTACCCCCAGAGGTTTGCACGTTTCCAATGATTTCCGCGTTCTGCGATATTGATAGTCCGATGCCTACCGAGTCTGGGTTGTATTCCTGGTTGTAGGAGGCCGTGCGGAACAAAAACCCACGCGTTGAAGGAAGCTCCTCAATATTCACCCAGAATGTGAAAGTCAGACCTATAACAAAAAACGGGGTATAACTATAATATCACAAGTAGAAAGTTGTATATTTTTGTCTTTGGTGTTTTTGCGGTACACCGACTTATGATATACACACATATCATCTGTGCATATGCATTATGCATACAATGAGTGCATGGTGTGCATATGCAGCTGAACAAAGGAACGTGTGGATATAGCCTTGTAAGGCTCTATAAGTCTTGCACCACCCCTCCATGTTATCCCGGTAATGCTGAGCGCCAGGCGGGGAAGTCATGGATACCAGTGTTACTCATCTTGTCTTTGGTCTGACCGGTCGGGAATCGAACCTACGATCTACCGATCAAGAAGCTGGACGCTCCACCATTACGGTATCTTCTCAGTATAGAACCAATAATATAACTAAAAATCTATTGAACCTTGGAGTTTCCTAAGATCGTCCTACCGAATGTATCTATAGACTATAGATAGCGGAAAGAAATATATAATATTGTATTATTGTATCACCTGAGCAGATGCTCCCGACCAGATTCCCAAATCCTGGAATTGGAGCTTTCTTGTCGAGATCAGTGATACACGACTGCGTCGCATTTTTCACAGTAACTTCGATACCTTCAATAAACAGTGCTTCGCCGAAAAAGCCTCCCACCAAATTATCTGTAAAATGTTCTGTATTTAACAGTCAAACATGGAAGCCTCCATAGTTCAGCTCAGTAAATTAATAATTTTATTCCTTCATCGAGACAGAATTTCCTCAACGTCGCTATTCAAAACGAATATAGCGAACATTACCCCACAGCTTTGAAATCACATAGCGATTAGTTGATGGTTATAAGCGAGTGCGCTTTTTCAATAGATTTCATATGACTGTGCAAGTGTGCATGTAGTGTCACGGGATTATGATTAGAATTCTAGCAACACAGTTTTCTTCCAGATTAGATTAAAATTAGAATTACAGAATTGGCTAAAACTTGGAAATTGAATTAAATCCCGACTTGTAAAGATATCCAACCGAAAATCAAGTTTAGTTGAGGTTCGAGTTAAAATTGGCCAAATTAAACTGGAATTGAAAATTTTAGCTAGAAAACTTCTTTTCCAAATTAGAATAGAATTAGAATTATTGCTACACAGTATTTTCAAAATTAGATTAGAATTAGAGATATAGATAAACATGTTTTTTCAAATGATATTAAAATTAGATCATCCGAATTTGAGAAAAACTCCAATATTGAATCAAGTGCAGAGTTCATTCTCCGACTTCATTCCTATAAGCACGAGATCAACGAGCTTGGCACTGTTCGCATCATACAGTTTTCACGTAGCATTTTCAGGGATACTATAAATTAAGTTAGAGATGAAATTAAAGCATGTACAAATTTCACCGATTAGAATAAAATTGGATTAGCACTTATTCGCTATATTCTACAAACTAATTAAACAATTATAGAATTATCTAGTTTTTCAAGTTTGTGTAGTGTGCATGCGTTTATGCTGAAGTTTTTTTAGTCAAAGATCGATCTTATCGCAATTGCTACTAAAGCCAATGGTAACTGACGTCGTGATATTCCTACGAATCCCCGAATAAAATCACCATTCGAACCCGCACATAATCGTACTTACCAGGCTCCGTCAACGTGGTGTTAGTACAAGATCCTCGCAGTACGTAGTTATCACCAATTGGCAAATCAGAATTGATGCAAATCCCACAGTGATCGATACAGCTCTCTTCAAAAGACCAATGAAGATCTGGGGCTGAAACTGAAACACAAAAGTGGATACATCCTACCGTGTTAGATTGGAATTATAGCTACACATTTTTTACCAAATAAGATTAGAATTGGAATCACAGCTTTTCCAAATAAGACTAGAATTACTATAATTGCTACCGGGGCCTACGAATATCGTAAGCCCCGTAGCTACATATTTGTTTTCAAATTAGACTAGACTTAGAATTACTGAATTCGCGAAAACTCAGAAATTGAATGCAAGTTCAATTCAGATCAAATAGGATTTCGTTCTCATAAGCACGAGAAAGGCAAATGTCTGTACAGTAAGCTTGGCTTATTTCGCATGACGTAGTTCTGCTGTTGCATTTTCATGAAAACCAGAAATCATATTAGAATTAAAATTAGAACATGAAAAAATTTCACAAATTACATTATTATTAGAATTGGAGCGTAAAATCATTTTACAAATTAGAGTAGAATTATATTAGTGGCATCTCGCTCCGTCTAGTAAATTTGCAACAGTGTGTAATTCTGACGGACAGAAGGCGTACATTTGTTGTAATGCTATCACGATGTGCCGAGTCAATGAAAAAAGACTAAAATATTGACACAGTGATCATATCCGACATTGACAAGCATGGGGGTATTATTCCCGAACACGGAGGATATCTGGTTCACAAAAGCTGACATTGTAAATTGAACGTCTTACGTGATGTAGCTAACGGAATGATACAATGAAGTAGTATGTAAGCGGTCCGTGATCTTTTGAAATCCATTTTCTACCGCGTTCCTTTTGTTTTGATCGAATCGAAGCTCATAATAATCCGACTGTAGCTCTTCAAAGAAATAGATGTCCGATTTTCAACTGCGAGCGATATACTTTCTCATCATACTATCCTGCACATTTACAGCTCAATAACGTTATTAAATGCTCTACAAAATAGAGAATCTTTTCATGAACAAATCGTTAAATTTATCGGAAAATAATATGAAAAAATCATATATCTCTTTCCTCGCAAGAACATTCGTAGAAAAGTCAGTAATCTCTCGCCTTCCGTCACATACCTCCTCATTTTGTTGCCTGTCTTTCATCTTCTATTATTTTCCATACAGTGTGCACTGTGCAATGTGCATGCATCGCCTAGGCCCAGGTAAATGTCTGATTTCAATGACTACACTCCAAGTCGTTTCGACACCTTTCTATTCCTATCCCAACCTTTGTGGTGTATTGATCGGGCAATATTTTCAATAATAAACCGAAGTCAATCTGCTAAAATCTTTATTCCAAAGCGCCTGTAATATCACCCGACACCTAATTCTAAGACACGCCTCGTCGGGTCGAAATCCTCATATATACCGATCCCAAAAGTTCTTCACAACACGCGCCATATATGCTTTGATGCAGTGAAATGAAGGTACTTAGCAAATGAAACAAACCTTGATATCTTTGTGCTTTTAGCGAACGGGGTAGTCGAATAATATAAACAGACAGAGATTTTGAACATGATCCCGGAGCGGCAAGGCATGAGTCATGCTGATAGCAGAGTTCATCATCAAATTCGCTATACGGAGGGGATGCTTTCTTCGATTGTTGAGAATGGACAAGCATACAGAGTGTGGCTTGTAAGTAGTCCTAATCTGATTAGGGGTTTGTCTCCCTATCTTCCTTAAATAAGAACAGAAAACTTATCATCGCTACTATTTATGAGATTCATTACTTTTAAAAATACAGTTACAATACATTATACCACCTGTCAGTTTGACAACAGTATTCTCATAGACTAGAGTTTTAACACGATTAATGAGTTGAAGAGTTAGGTCAAAACGAAATTTGGAGTACAATATTCGACGCCTATACAAAACATATGCGTCGTACTTGAGCATCATAAATAGTATACGATTTATGTTACCTCATTCAGACGTCTGCCATATATGCAATAAACATATATACTCTCTGCGGCCTATAGAACGACATAATAAAAAAAAGCTGTCTAGTTTTGGAAGCACTCAATTCAACTCGAGTGTTAAATCCCAACTAGTCGGACCACAACTATAGTTTAAGGCAATCTGTTCACAATTTCCAGCTTTACAGAAAATTGATATTAATCCATCTGCGATGCACCAAGCGCAAAGCAAATTTCTAGGCCATCGCTCATGCGAGACTAAATGCACACGCTGTACGCTATCACTACAAATGATTAGGCTAATAACCTGAGAAATTTCGGGTGGGGGATCTTTTGTGGGTCTGCTAGCGACAAGAATACAGGATGCCAACGACTGAAGATTCTGCGTGTATCGGAAATTTGAATTTTCAGTGTAGCAGCACCTTTGTATAACTTTGTGAAACTACTTCCTTACAAGATTGATCTATTGATTAGGTATTAGGTATAAGGTGACTTGAGCCTATCCAAACATATAGTGTACACATCGTTTGTCGTTTTATATTATATTTAAAAAAAACACTTTTCATTCAGGGTGCATATATGCCTCCTCTTGACAGCGTGTAGGCCAGGCGTGTCAACTCAACTCGGGTCACGGCCGGATCCAAAAGTTTTGATCGCTCGCGGGCCGGACCAGTCCAGTGATGCAAAATGTTACCTTCAAATTCACACCTTTGTTCTTCACTCGAATTCTTTATTAAAAACCGCCATGCAAAATTGTAGTATATAATATATCAAGGATCATATGGGCTCTATTTGAGCAACACCGTTATTCCCAAACAATGGAATTAACAAAATGCGATGATTGGCCGATCGAATACAGTTATAAACCACTAAAACAGAGTCTCTAACGACGATATAAATTAGAGTATTTCAATGGAGTCCTTGCTCTAATCGTGATGCGTCGCTGGCCCTGCGCTGGAACTGTTTTATCATTTTTATATCACAAATTCACCATTCGATTTCTGTGGAGACCGCGCTGGGGCCTTTTGGGTCAGAGTGATATAAGCAGGATTGCGACCAGAGATATTTGAATTTTATTCTTCGTGTAGCTATGTCTCCATGTATTTCAGATGCTATATGAATGACTAATATAAGATTACTCCAGGTCGTTCCGGCACTTTCATATCTTTTCTTTCTATCGCATTCTTGCGCTGTTTTAAGACGAGGAAATTGTTAATAAACTGATACTAATACTAATACGTCGATTGTCATTCATGAGTATAAAGCAACATACTGCGCTGAATCGCTCAATGTTCAATCGACAATGTCCCAGAAGTGGTCAAAGTAGTCACCGCCGATACTCAAGTAGAAGTAGATGTAACGCCAGAAATTCTACTCAAGTAGAAGTAGGAGTGGCAGTTCACAGGTAAGTAAGTAACTAGGTATTTTACGCCTATGTTTGCCTAAAAAACTGAAAACTGTCAAGTAGAAGTAGAAGTAGTCTAAAATCAGAACTACTTAATAAGTAGTGGGGAGTAGGCAAAATCTACTACAAATACTTCAAAAAGTAGAAGTACTTCGTCACTGACTAACCTGTGCAATGTCCACGCCTGAAATGCGTGCAATGATCCAGACCTTGGCTAGTTACCACGCCAACTCGCGGTTAAAATTGATAATAATCTCAGAACAGAGTGTAAATAATGATGTGCAAATAAGAAAAATAAGTGACATATCGCGAAGGAGAAAGTGCATGCTAATACGCCATAGCTGAAAATTGATATCTGCATGGACGTGATTTTTAAACGTTAATGAACTGAATAACAGTTACTATAATCTGTAAGCCCTTAGGGACCCCGAAATTTTGGCCGAGTCACGAAAACCTAATACCCACACTAATACACACGTACAATACATTATTATAGATTGCCGGTGCAAAAAATGAACTATGCATCAACAGACTGTTAAAAGAACAAAGTTATAAAATAATGATTTTCAAGAACAACTAAAACAGTATAACGAATCTTTTTTGTAAATCAGAGTGACCTTGCTGTTTCCTTTCAGAAAGCAGTTGAGAAATGGAAGGCTTCGCCTTAGAAAGCGCGATAGTCAAGATGGAATCGTCAACCATGAAACCATGATTACTTTGGTCTGTAACGAAGTACTCCTGATTTTTCACAGTATACTCAAGTATAATTTGCACACTCGTACTATCTACTCGTAATCACACTTTGAATTTTGTAAGCGAAATCCTTTAACGCACGAAAAAGTGCAGGTAGCAAGTAGCAGGCAGATGGTAGCAGAACTATGCTTTTGAAAACCGTTTCATCAGTGGATGAATCCACATTCTACACTCCTCGCTACTTCGAAAGTAACCAATTTTCGATTGACTGCTAGATGTAGTCAACGCCTCGACCAAGCCTATTTCTCAAAATTAATCATTCCATCAATTGTCGGATCTTTCAATTTCTGCTGCCACTTGACGTATTTCTGGGACGTCTTAGAAATCACTACTTCTGCTCATAATTGAGTAGAAATTCACGTCATTACTTATACGTATACGTATAGAGTAGCAATGCCCATTACCTGGACCAGAGGTGGTTATGGCCAGTAACGAAGTACTTCTACTTTCTGAAGTACTTGAAGTAGATTTTGCCCACTCGCACTACTCATTAAGTAGTTATGATTTTAGACTACTTCTATTTCTACTTGACAGATTTCAGTTTTTTAGTCAAAGATAGGCGTAGAATACCTACTTACTTACGTGTGAACCACCACTCCTAGTTCTACTTAAGTAGGAATTCCAGCGTTACTTCTACTTCTACTTGAGTAGCGAGGGTGACTACTTTGACCACCTCTGACCTTGACCCCTCTGCTGTATTGCACATTGTATGGCTTATCACAACTATGTGTTGTAAATAATATTGCGTCTTAGACAGTTATTCCCAGCTACAATGAACTGTGTAGCAGCCTTCAAACAGCAGAAATTCGGAATTCGTCGAATAATTCCCAATTCCTGGCCCTATGCCCCTTGAATAACTCAAGATAGCGTGATGATGGAGCTTCCGGCTTGTTCTTTTGTTTGTTTTGAGGTATTCATGATGTTTGTCGAGGGCGATGGTCATACACACCAGGCCAATTTTCTTCATTTTCATTTCGTTGATGCCGACTTGCAGCACGGCTAACTTCTAAGCTTTTATAAGACACCATTTAGACGGACGAGATGGCGAAGAGGAGCCTAGATAAACCACCAACACTTAGGTAGCCTATGAATTCTGGAGTCGACACCGAACCCGCAACCCATTGGTGTTGCAGCTGTGGATTATACCACTACGCTATCTCGTCCGGCTTCTTGATCGGTGAGTCATGGGTTCAATCTCCGGCAGGGTTAGAGCAAAGACCTGGTAGCGGTAGCTTCCCCGCTCGGCACTCAGTATTTTAGGGATAACATGGAGGAGTGGTGCAATGGATAGAAAGTCTTGTAAGGATATTTCTGCACTTCCCTTGTCCAGTGGCTTATGCGCGTCATGCACTCATGGTATGCATGCATATACACAGATCGTCTGTATGTATATCATGGCTCGGTGTATATGCCACAAAATATCAACGTCCTATCCCTATTCCCTAAAAGTATTCACTTTGCAGTATAGTCGACAAGCGATTAGTTCGTGTCAAGCTGCCTCACTGCGTTCCTGGTAGCATCGCTCATACTCTGAGTGTTACTAGCCCGTGAGGGGGCAGCAGAGGACTGAGCTGTGGACGACTCGTGTACGAATTGGCCTTTGACGGATCCGAAGGCGTACTTGATAATCCTCCAATATTCCCGTCGAAAACGGCGATTCAGGAACACGTAGATGATCGGGTTGACTGAAGAGTTAAACCAGGTAACGTTGGAAGCCGCCATGTGCCATCTGACGTCTATCTCTCTTCTGGAAAGTTAGAGACGGTTGAGATTGGACCTTACCTACTAACAGGGCAGGACAAATTAGATTCGAATTCGAATTATGGTTACATAGTTTTTTTTTCAAGTTCGAACTGGAATTATAGCTACACAGTTTCATCCGAATTAGATTATTATTTTATTTCTAGCTGTACAACTTTTTTACAAATTTTCATCAAAGTATGGTCATATATGAATACAAATGCCACTGTGACAGTCGGTACGTGGGACGCACACCCCAACGCTTGCTAGAACGAATCAAACAGCATGTTCCTAAGGGGATAAGATCGGCATCGCAGTCTCCTGATTCTGAAAATATCACCCAGCAATGTAAACAGAAACTCGCATCAAAATCCCAATCGTACAGCCAAGTGTTGGCATGCAGTTCTGCAATTGGCCAGCATTTGATCGACAACCCGTCTTGCGCCTCAAACTATTCAGACGACATGCTTTCAGTTTTATCCAAGGGTAGAAGCATATTTCATTTAACAGCTTTGGAATCCACTTTCATCAAACTAAACAACCCGGTCCTTTGTCGCCAGAAATAATTTTTGTATAATCTTAAAATCTCACACTAGTTGTAGTTGCTTAGCTGTTCGTCCGTATTTCTGTACAATTTTTTTTCGGTATTGCTGCATTGTCTCATTGTAGTTGTATGTTATTCCTCACGGGCATTAATTCTTAAAGTTGCTTGTTGCTATATACGCCGCGTTGTTGCTATGGTTGAATTTCCATTCATGTTATTTATAGATTTTCATTATTGCGTCACAATTCGCCATTTGGTTTTGAATCCATCTCTGTTCTGTATCCTTTATCGTGCCGGTTGTTCTTGATAAGAGGCACGCGAAAAGTTCTTCGAGTCAATAAATATGAATTTACTGTTAAAAGCCGTGTTCAAGTTTTGTACCACCAATCAGTTATACACTAGAATTGGAACTATAGCTTTGCACATACACGGCTTTTTCCGAATTAGAATATGATTAGAATTACAGCCACATAGCATTTTTTCCAAATTAGAATCATAATTATAGCTGCACAGTTTTTTTTATTTAGGTTAGAATTAGAATTATAGCTACGCAGCTTTCTCCGAAATTGATTGTAATTTTAATTTTAGCTACTCAAATTTTTTTTTTCCAAACTAGACTAGAATTAGAATTTTAGCTACACAGCTTTATCCAAATTAGATTAGTATTATAACCAGGGTTGCCATACCGTCCTTATTTCTAAGATTTGTCCTTATTTTGAAGGGCCACGTCTTAGAAAACTCAACTGTCCTTATTTCTAAGAAATGTCCTTATTTTCGACTTGCGTCCTTATTTTGTCTTATTTTCAACCACTACAGAACTTCGATCATTTTCCTCTGGTATCTGTGTTGCATATTATTCTAAAATTATACTTTGGCGTCGAGATTTCATGACATCATGAATGAAAGGAACTCTCGTGACGTACACACCATAAGATTTGACTTCCAAGTGGTGAAGCTAGGACAGTGAGTGGTGGTATAGCAGTTTCGTCTGTACCAAGCTACTGCAACGGACGTCATTTCAGCAGTACCAGGTTCCTGCTGTTTGGTCTGCAGCAGAATAAGCTCAAGCCGTGGGGAAGACAGCATTTATTGCGTAGTGAAAAAAAAGACGCAGTGCAGTCGACACATTGGTAGTTAAAGCTATAAATCATTGATACATTTTTCTAAATTATATTGCACTTGCGCATATAGTATTAGCGAATAATAAGGATAAATCGTATTAGTTAAAATGAGCAGGCGTAAAAACGTTTTTCGTGACGATTATGAGAGAGAATTCAAAGTTATCTAACCATAGTGTCCTATATGGTGTGGATACAGCGAGACTGAATGGCTCACTGCATTTGGGTTACGTCATACTTCCATTTGACCAAAGGCAAATTTACGGCCATTTTTGACCGGCTTGCCGAGTGCTAAATTCGATAAAACGGGTATCAATGCAAAGCTGCCGCTGTACTGATTACGAAAACAAAAATTTTTATTCTGCTCATTGTTCTGGAACCCCCCAAAACCAGCCTCAAAATTTGGATTGTGATCGATGTTTGGCATTGTGACGCAGCAATTTTGTCTGGTTACGAGAGTGAGGCTATAAAAGAGCCAGACACTATGATCTAACCAAGCTCGAAGGGCGAGTGTTTCGCATATTGCAATATCTGTAATGTGCGATTGACCTGGAGGCCATAGGAAAAACCGCTATTTCCACTCACATTGATACCCTAAATGACAAGAAGTGTGTCATGATGATTAATTTGAGCCAGTCGATGAATAATTTTTCCACAAGTCGATCAGCACCAACGGCCACAGACTGTACAAGGCAGCTGCTACAGATGGTACCTGGGCATTCCATACTGTTAAACACCAGCAATCATTCCTCACCAACGATTGCACATCGCAATTGTTCAAGTTTTCTTCGGCCAGGACCAGGACTACAAGCATTGTTACTGGAGTTCTTGCTACATACGCTTAAAAATGATGTTGTCTAAACTTGGTGAACGGCCTTTTTTCCATCTTAGTTGACGGCTCTAGTCACAACGAGGTGTAGAAGTTTGGTTTATCACCCTATGGGGTGGTTGGGGGTTGGGGAGACCAAGGTTTTTTTTGGGGGGGGGGGCTGACGAAGTGCTGTTTCGGCCTTGAGTAAAGGTAAACCTAGACCTGAGCTATCGTGAGATCCATGAATCACTTTCTAATAACATAGAGTTGCTGACGCAGATTATTTCTGGCAAAAAGTATGGAATGTGATATGCCACAAAGTATATACAAAAACGCTTTTTCATGCTAATCTAATTTTTGGACTGTCCTTATTTTTGGGTCCATGTCGATGGCAACCCTGATTATAACTATAGCTATTCAACTTTTTCCAAATTAGACTAGAATTAAAATTTTAGCTGCACTACTTTTCCAAAATTAGATTATAATTATAATCATAGCTACACTGTTTTCTTCAACTTAGATTAGAATTAAAATCACTGAAATCGTGATAAATAGGAAATTTAATTGTATTCATATCAAATCAGAGTTCAAGCACGAGAATGGCAATTGTATGTACAGTAAGCTAGGCTCCTTCGCTCTATACAAATTCCCCGTATAGCATTTCCAGCAAATCCAAAAAAATTACTAATTATATTAGAATTAGATAGCAGTTATTTCTCTCTAACTATACAACTAGAACCATTTAGTTATCTAGGTCTGCTGGCTAAGATACCTGTTCGGTAACAAATTCACAATCATGCTCGGCAGAAACGTGACCATGAACGCGATGCAAATAACGACGCTGATCAAAGTCATTCGTTTGTCCTCTCGTTGACGTCTTTAAAATAAGCGACATTTGTTAGATGTTTACCATGTGTTTAAATGCTGACAGAAGGCTCGTTTTCACCTTCGGTCTTGGTCGGACTTCTTCCTGAATTCTGACTGATTCTGTCCCACGACGATGCTTTTGCCGGATGAAAACGATTGCTTCTGAGAATGTGATAAAGACCAACTTTGACAAGTTGAAAAATAATTTATTTTTAGAAATTCAGTGGCTGTGCTTGATAAAGCCGTTAGGTTGGCTAAACAAAACGATGCAAGACAAATTTGACTCAATTGTAACCGGTCGAGGCGAAGCTATCAGAGTTATAAAATTTATAAAAACAAAACCAAATTCTGGATTTCAAAATAAACAGTAGATACAATGGTAAATTCTTTGATTAATAATTATAGAATTACCGCACTTAAATGCCAGTTGGAATTGAGAAAACATTGTTTCCGATCTTTTTTTTCCGACAATTCAACAATTTCATGGGGTAGCCAGTATATTTTAAATAAATTAATAAAATCCTAACCCGAATAGTGTCGCTTCTACAGATCTGAATTGAGCCAATTGAAAAAGCTCACTCATACAAGTGAAGCAAATTTATTACAAAACTATAATCTTTTATATTTCAATTTTAAAGAATTAGCAATGTCGCTTGGAAACTAGGGCAGAATCGGGGACCTGAATGATCCGATTTGAGATTACGTGTTATACTTCGAGTGGATTATTCCAGGATCATAACGGGATGTAATATGTCAAAGATCAAGTATGCACCTTTTATGCCACCGCACAGAATACAATGCCTGTTATCCATCACATTGAGATACACTGGTATTTTTTCGACCATATCGACATCACTGCACTTTGAGAAAACTTTGTGGGATGATCGTGACTTCGGAAATGTGTTATTTCCGGTAACGTGAGTAGCTTTGTGCTATATGCCAATCAAGGTCTCAAGTAGGGTTGTTGCATTGATAACAAATGGTATTTTAAAACACTGCGATTAAAACATATTAAACAGTGTGTTAAACAAGTGCCTTTTTAAAGAAAACACAAATTTTCTTTTCCAAACGTTGTATATCCGTGCCATAATTGTGTAAATACTTTCGAAAAATATGTAATATAAGCCTACAGAGGATTTGCGCCCAATATAGTTGACGTATACGATATGTAGTGGCTGGAAGCCTCGAAATCGTCGTCGGTAGACAGTTATAGCAAGTGGATAAATCAGTGGTTGGGAACCTATGGATCGCGAGCCATATGGCTTTTTTGGGTATAAGATTTGGCTCTCTGCCAAATATTCATTTTTGTATTGAATTGATCAATATTGCAGCAATTAGTTAATTTTCATCACGGCCAGAATACTTATACTCGTGGCAGTATAAACAATAAAAACGTCTTTGAGAGGTGAAGACAATGTCGTCTTCGGGCTTTACGGGCTCGAACTCGAACCCCCTCTTTTCAAAATCCTCAACTTCAAGTTACTGCCGTGCCGGCGACCAATATCACTCGGGATTTCGATGTACCAGACTTGACTTCTTGGATTGAACGATAAGTTTATTAATCAAAGAGAATAGCAGACATGGCGACGCCCGTATGACTACGCAGTTTTCAAATACACATTATCTTGCTGATCTACCCCGCGAAATGAACTGCTGTGGACGTTACATTCACAATTACGAACTCGAATTACAACACTGTCATAGCTATCCACGTTCTTGATTGGTAAGTAGCTCTGTAGTACCGGCGGTGAAATGTAGGTGTGCAGCGCAACGTTATATGCTACCGCCGAATATACTTTGAGGATTGAGAATTAGATCAGTATTTAGATTTTTGAAATCAGTGCGACAGTTAGATTCGATTATTATCAGTTATAATAAATTCTAAGCTATTTACGATGAATTACGTTAATGATGGTGAGGCTTGTCCCGTCTGTGCCTTACCTCTCGTTTCACGCTATATTTCCGAACAATAACTATGCAAATTGTGAGAATTTGGGAGTAAAACGTTCAAATCCTTGTCATTCATGAACATCAATAGAAAACACCAATTGTAATTGAAGCTTTCACAATTTTTGTTCACTCATCTTGACGACAGGTCAGGTACTGCCTCACTTGCCTCCACTGACTCGACGTCCGCGATGTATCACAGCTTAGAGGGGGTAGGCATATTTACTGCTGTAGTGACCATGTTTGGCTCCACCTACACAGTACGCATGTGATCATGGGTTCTCGCATTTAAAAGGAACATTACCACAAACCTATTTTCTCGCAATTCGAGTTTTGCATGCTTAAATAAGGCAACCATCATGATTAGTACGAGATTTTACAGAAAAAATGTGGCGCACAACGACGAATCCGATGTAGCGAGTTGAAATTATTGCTTTAATGACATCACGAAATTTCAATTGCGACGTAACAGTTGATTGACATGTATGGCTCTTTGACAGTCAAAATGGAAAAAATCGGGCCAATATGGCTCTTCGGACAAAAAAGGTTCCCGACACCAGATATAGATCATTGGTACGGAATGGGTGTACCACCGCCAGCCATAAAAATGATGCATGACGATGTAGTCCTGGTTAAAGACATTTTTGGTCTGTTTTTGACAGTGGCCGGAAGCCCTTTTCGTCGAAGGAGCTATAGTTACCCTATATTTTCAATTGTCAATGCCAATCATCTGTGACGTTACAGTACTCGATAAAAATTGCTCGAATCAATGTGCCCATCCCTACTAAAACAACTGCCGCAAAACGGCAGTACTTCGCCCCCGGCTAACTCTGCGCCAGAAAAATTGCGACATATCATGGCATGCAAAATGCCCAGATATTACAGATAAGTCGAACAATGTTTGCCAAAAAAAAACAGAAGGTACAGAACTGGTACGATACTTTGTTGGAAAAAACAACGAAACCAGCAATTTAGCATGTATCATGGCTACAGTAGCGTTTTGGGAATTAAATACAAGACGTTCTGAAAGTAAGCGACTAACATGAAATGCGAAAAAAACGAACCTTTGGGCATTTTTAGCTTCATTGGAGGACCATTCAGTTTCATCGGGAAAGTAGGACATTTTATCCTAAAAGAGGGCATATGGTAAGCCTATCTTACCCCACTTATCCCATATCTCGTGCTGACTGCGTTTCGTGTTTTCTTTGCCGACGTGAGTATGAACGCGTAGAGAACCAGCATGACGATCAACGGCACAAATTGAAATACGACACGCATGAACTACAAAGAAATAACACCATCTAATATTATCAGTGGAGTATTATTCACGTCATTTCAGAGGCGGTCTGCAACAGTAACGATGTACTTCTACTTATTCCGAGTGCGTAGGTTTTGTGTATAGACTTCTCCCAATTCTACTTGTACCATTTTAAAGAGAAAATACTACTATTCAAAATCCACATTGCAGAAAGAAAGAAAGTAAGTATTGCATGGTAATGATTCGAGTTATGACTCGACTTCGTTGACTCAAATTGACTCAAGTCGTATTCGTACAAATTGAACTCGACCAGAGACATTTTGCGTATTGACGCGACTTGTACTCGAGTCATTGTGCGTGACTAGACTGAGTGATATCACTCAAGGCTGTTTCTGCAATTTCCTTGTCCAGCAGATCCTGCGCATCTACGCACGTCCTGCACTCGTGGTATGCATACGTGTGTTACTGTGTATACATATCACCAGTCGGTGTATATGTCGCAAAAACACCAAGGACTATATTATACAACGTCATATTCCTATTCCTATTCAACGTCATCCTGTATTACTTGATTAAACTGTCGTGCATCAGGACTCATACCTGAAATATGGGACCAGAAACTGTCTTTTGTCTGCCTGTTAAGAGTGAGAAAATGAGTATATATTGTTGGGCGAGGCCTTCAATTTCGCCAGAAGAGCAGTAATAAAGTGAGTTGCGCATACTTTGGACCCGAGACTGAACTGTAAAAACTATTACTTGGAATTAGACTCGAGGTTCGACACTATGACTTGGACTTGGAATTGGACTTAACTTGGCCGGGAATTGAAAGTGACTCGACTTGACTCGAGTCAAAGCTACAAAATGAGATTGAGTTTAGTCTCGGAACCTATAGAGTTCTAAATCGTGAGTTGAACCTGACTTGAGAATAATAACGGTGAACACTACGACTTGGACTCGAGTCTCAACGATACGGCGCGGACGGAACTCTTTGTTCCGCGAATTGAACTTGGACTTGATTCGGTGTGAGTTAAAATGACTCGACTTGACTCGAGTCACGACTTTAAAAGTAGGATCGCCTTGTAACTCGGATCCTTGTGACTTGGTTACAACCCTGGTAACCAACATAGATTTAAGACAAGACATTGGTGTGTTAGTATCTCTATGGTAAAAGCTATAATCTTCCGCAATATATTCACGTCATACCATCATATATTCCATCCAACCGCTGTTATCAGGTAAGCATACGAAGGTGCATACAAATTGCTTCGAATTAAATCCCGTTAGCGCTCCTCCAGAATGAGCGCATCCTTCATCCGTCCCAACCAACGACGGTAGTAGGAGAAGTGGCGCGAAAAAATTACAAAGCACCAAAACTGCGACAGTTCTGTAAAGACAGGAAATATTGTGGTGAGCGCTGGCATGGGGATGATACGTGTGACGGATTGTTGAGTAGCTTTTTAAATAGCTAAATCTAGAGCAAATAAGTAGGCTACGACCAGACTTGGAAAGTAATTCAGGTTGTCTGATTAGCCTAATTGGAGCGAAATTTGTGAAATATTTCTATGCTCTCATTTGACGTATAATCTTCTTCCTGCTTTTCCTGCAAATGCTACAGGAGAGCTGTATGGTGCGGCACGAGGCAAGCTCGCCGCACAGACATTTTGTATTATCGTTCTTATGAGAATGAATTCTAACCGAACATGTTTTTTGATGTATTTTTTCGAATTCGGGATATAATTGAATTTCTAAGTTACTTTCAAATACAGTAACTTTAAAATACTAATTTTAATCTAATTTAGAACCGCTGAATTGCTCTTGCTGTCCAACGTCCTCGTCGCCAAGTTACCATATGTCCAGCATGAATGAAAAGAGAGACTTGAAAGATGTTATCAATGATGTAGAGACATTACATAATGTTGTTGACTTTGTGCTATCGCCGGGAAGATTTATATGGTATAGCAAATACGCACAAATACATAATGTATGTGTGTGCAGTGTATACATCTACATTAGCATAGTAAATAGCTATGTATACATACATACAATACATGTATGCGTGGGCATGTATATTTACATTTGTATGTTTGGTATCCAACATCTAATGCAATTTTTAAATATATTTATGCTCTGATGTTAATGCAGATCTAATTTCTTGTTTTCTTGAAAATGCTATAGGAGAACTGTATAGTACTAAACCAGCCAAGTTTGTTGTACAGACAAAGTGAACTTCATTCAATTTCCAAGTGTTCATAATTTAGTATTTCTAATTCTAATCTAATTTGGAAAATTCAGTGCAGCTATAATGATAATTCTAATCTTATTCGGAAATGACTGTTTAGCTATATTTCTAATTCTAGTCTATAATTCGAAAAAAATGTCCAGATATATTTCTACTTCTGATCTAATTAAGAAAACCTGAAAATATTCTAGTTATCCATGCCTGGTTCTAACATTCCCTACAAATTCTATTCGATCAATTAATGATGGAATAACCGAAAGCAATGTAGCCCTAGAATATTAAAGGCAGTTACCTATTTTTAGTGAACAGTTGTCCGTATTTCCCAGGAAAGACAACGCCTACAAATCGATTAACTGTGATTGCTACCAGAAAAACGATCGACGAGTATCCGCACGAAAAATACTGGAACGCTTGCAATCGCGCTGTGAACGGAGCCGACTCGAACGGCCTAAAATAAATTACAACGATACTCATCTCGAAGGCAACCCACAATACTATCAACAATATCACTTCTTGAAGTACCTTTTCATAATCCTACTTCTCATGAAGTGGAAGCTTCTTGACTATACACAAGTGCTTGTTGGAGGTACAGAACTAACCAGTCATCTTTGAAGGCGGATAAAGGCAACGCACAATTCCATCAACAATATCGGTGCCGGTAGTACATTTTTATAATCCTACCTAATGCCTTCGTGAATATAACCTGAGAAGATGAGCTTCTTGGAGGTACAGAACTTTAATATACAATAGAATAGTATATTCATATTAATATAAACCCAAAAATATGCCCGCAAATACCCGATAATACACGGATATATTCCAACATGAATATATCATTCAACAGAGAAAAAGATACAATTAAATAGTATATTCGTATTGAAATAAACCAGAATATTTTCGGCCGACTTTCGGGTTCATTTCAATATGAAAATACTATTCAATTGTATAATGAGGTTCTGTAACTCCAAGAATCTCTGACAAAAAGAGTGCAAAAGGATTGCCATCACCTCAAGGAACACTGTTCCGTATCTATACATGAATCTCGAAACAGCTTGTAATATTCAGATCTGTTCAAAGTGTTCACAATTGGTACTTCGGTAGAAGTAGAGGTTTCGTCGTATATTTTTGCGTATGAACACTTGAACAGGTAGTAGTAGCTATTTCCGACTCAGTACAAAAGTAAATATTTTAGGCTGAGTTTTGCCTAAAAACTTGACACTGGAATTAAGTAAAAGAGGAAATATATCCGAAAAGTTAAACCGCTCATGTAAGAGACATATAGTCCTTCGTCGTTTCATGTTATCCCTTAGTCCTTTCCAGGGTTGTAACCAAGTCACAAGGCTCCGAGTCACGAGTTAATCTCACTTTTATAGTTTTGACTCGAGTCAAGTCGAGTCATTTTGAATTCCACACCGAGTCAAGTCCGAGTCCAAATCATCGAGCAGAGGGTCGAGTCCGAGTCATGGTATTATGACTCGAGTCCGAGTACGAGTCCAAGTCATTGTGTTGACTGCTCAGTTTCCAGTTGAAGTTTTGTTAAACCCACTTTTGTAACTCTGTTTGGTGATATCGAATGGCTTGCATTTATAATATACTAATTTCCCTCACTTTTACCAGTCTCTGGTCGCATTTTTAAGTACCAATAAACGAAATCACAATATGGTGGTAACTTTACTATTCTTCAAAATTAGAATGAAAAGTCGGTCTTGGCCGTCTGAATCTCAAGTCGTATGACTTCGTTCGAGTCATGCGCATTGACTCGAGTCCAAGTTGAGTCAATACACAGATTGACTCGAGTCGAGTCATTTCTGCATTTTGAGACTCGATTTATCACAACTCTGGGCCTTCCACCCAGTGTGCATGCCTCTTACTTACATCGCCTAGCCCCAGGCGAGTGTCTGATTTCAAAGACTGCCCCAATGTTTCGACAACGTCCTATCTTTTCATTGTACCGCAGTCTTTGGGTGTTTTGAAATGACAAAATTATTATATCTGTTAATGTCTAATACTGATAGTGCGAGTTGCAAAAATATACTAGAGCAGGGTTGTAAGGACTCGAGTCGCATTTTTTGGTGACTCAAAGTGACTCGAGTCATATTGCCAAATGCGTAAAATGATTCGACTCGAGTCAATTTGTGTATTAACTCGACTTGTAATCAATGTTCCCTCTAATTTGTCACGAGTGACACGTTTTTCTGTGCGCGGCCGGGCACGCGCGCAGGTTAGAGGGAATTGTATGCCTGTGTTCAGTCATTGCGTCTGACTCGAGCTTAGTCATATGACTCGAGACTAGCAAGGCCAAGACAGACATTTCATTGTAATTTTGAAGAATAATAAAGTTACCATACGATTATTATTTCGTCAATAAGACCTGGTACTTGTAAAGTAGGGCCAAAAGCTGTCTGGACTGAGAAAAATTACTATATTATGAATATGAATGCAAGCCATTCTATATCACTACAGCGGAGTTGAAAAAAGGGGATTGAACACAAAACTGAACAGTAAACGCAATGACTTGGACTCGGACTCGATTCACAACACTATGACTCGGACTCGACTCTTTACTCACAGACTTGGACGCTGACTTGACTCGGTGGTGAATTGAGAAAGACTGGACATGACTCGAATCGAAACTATAAAAGTGAGATTGACTTGTGACTTGTGACCTTGTGACTTGGTTACAACCCTGTATATTAAAGTACAGCGTATATTACGTTACTGACCACATCTTGTACTATTATAAACTTATTTCCACCGCTTCTCGTGTTCTTTATTTCGTGAAAGTATAGGCTCTATACTGAATAATTAACGAGATCGCTCATGTTCTTGTGTGTTAGGGTCAATGGTGCTTAACGGCTTCAGTCGTGCGTATCAGACCGGTACGAAAAGGACCATCCACTAGATTAGATTAGTAGGGTAATTAACATGGATTCGATAACTGGTTGAATGGTGTATAGCCTACACTCAATAATAAGGCCCGCACCGTCATGTCAGAATTGTTCTTATTTAAAGCTTAAGTATGAATGATTAATGTTCACTGTGTCCGTGGTAGACTTGACTTTCCTATAGGTATGGTGAGACAGCGATATCGGGTCAACTGATCCGTAACTTGAGAATTGAAACGGTTATAGGTTGATTTCGCAGATTAGTGCCTCGTCTACAAATAGGCTACATATTCCAAATAGTGTTGGGACCAATGTTCCCTCTAAGCTGCGCACGTGCGCAAATGCGCAGTGCTGAAACGGTCTCTGCGCACAGAAAATCTAAGCTGCGCACAAAAAATCAGATGTGATGTTCTTTTTTAGTCGTTGCGCACTGTTGTCCAATGGACCACACAGGCGCACAGACTCGTGAAAAATTAGATGCAACATTGCCAGGGCCAAATAGTGTTATCACCGAAGTCTGAAATCGAGGTAGGCCTACAAGTGCGGCCCGCAATGGTAAATATTGCGCTCCGTGAAGAAATGAGAATTTACTATCACGTGCGCCTCACGGAAGAGATTTTTTTAGTATGGTCTCGTACGCGTGAGCGATACTGATATCATTTCAATAACGGATTACTTTCTGGGAATAGCGAAATAACATAGTTTAACAAAGTTATAAATAAAAATGGGCTAGCTCGAAGTTAATCTGCGAGAAACTAACGAATAGTTTTCTCCGCGTGGCATTGCGTACGATTCACTCAGGACCGTAACAGCCGCACCCCAAACCCCCCAATAGGAGGGGCCGAGCTCGACGGGGCCCCAAAATTATTTCGTGAATTAACATAACTCATGATGTATTTTTTGGAGTTTTCAGGATTTTTTTTGCGCTACGCGCGATTTAATATTGTCGGATATCTTAGTTATTGGGTAACCTATCCAGACAAAAAATACGCATGATTTATAGACATGGGAACTTGGGCGTCGGCCATTACCGCACCATGACGCGCCAAGACATATGAAATTGAAGGATGCGTAACAGATGCGACTCCGAGAAGTGTGCCAGAACGATCAGCAGCGAGAAAACCTTGGCCGAAAACGACTGCCCTTGTGCTGTCCCGGTGATCCGAGTCCCAAAACAAGACAAATGCTATATCGAAGGAGCATTATCTTCCAGTAAATAAATACCAATTTGAAATGGTGTACCTCTTTTAGTTTAGAACGTTCGAGTGATTTCAATATCTTTTGACATAGCAGATAGAAGGTCACGAAATAGCATCATGTAACGAAGTCATTAGCAACAGGTACGTACGAAGATGTTTTGTTATTATTTAGAGGGCCTATCCATTCGAACACACCTCGCTCGATCAGCTCTACCGGTAAATCTGATTATGTGAGCAGGGAGAGGACAATAATTGATAGCACAATATATGCAATTCCCGATCATATTGACCAATGCAACCATGAACTATATAAATTTTTCGCGCACCGCGCGTATAGGCGACACAACCACCAATGTCATGATAAGCAGGTGGAAAAGGGCGAAAGCCCGGGGGGTCTGGGGGGCGAAGCCCCCCAGAAGTTTGTTTATCACCCTTTGGGTGGTTGCGCACTGTTGTCCAAGTGCCTGCGCAGTGAGTTGGCGTGTTTGCGCAGACTCGTGAAAAATTAGAGGGAACATTGGTTGGGACCTCGAGGATTCCCGATCTCGGAATCCGGGGATTTGGGTTTAATCTGATCCCGGTATTATCCCTAACTCTACCTTAACGGAAACTTCCACTCAAGAGAGAAGACATCACTTATCTCAAAACTCCCCAGGGTCACAACAAATATCCAATTATTGAAATTTAAGAGGATTGAAGGCTAATCGTGGCTTGCATCATTCAGTTGGTGCGGCTTACCAGTGAGTTGAGAAAGGAATTATTACGAAATTGATCGGCTTCTTGGAGGTAAAGAACTTGAATATACCGTTGAATAATATTTCCTGATGTTCTTTCCCAATCTCTGCTAGTTGCTGACGATAAACAATGTTGATAAACAATGTTCTTTTGAATTCTATTTACGTTCACACTTCGAGCTGGGGGCCTTGGAGTCGACTTTTATCAAAATACGCTAACCAAATTTGTGCCTACGGAACGAGTTCGTGTACCATCTAACATGATACATTGAGCTTAAGCCAGGGGTACCCAACCTGCGGCCGTAGAAGGGAATTTGTGCGGCCGTGAACACATAAATTAATTGGTATGTGATGGCGGCCATCGCCATGCAAATTGAATTTACAAATTGACCCACGACGTTTTGAAAGATTTAAAATGATCTTGAAATTTTCCCCGCGTTGCGCGAGATTCAACGTGACTTCAATTTTCGATTTCGATATAGTAGCGCCCTTTGCAATCTCAGCCCCACAATACAAACGTGAACAGTAAAGGAATATGATGAGCCTTACATAGAAACATTAACCTGGAATCGTGTGTTACTCAGGAAACAAACTTGTTTCTGGTACGTTGGGGTGATTCCGATATCTTACCAGTATATACTGACAATCTTTATGGGAGGTCAAGAAATAACAGCATGCAACAAAGTGAGTAACAACAATTGACCCACCCGAACATCAATCATCATTTATAACTTGCTCAAACATTTTCGAAAACATCCCCTCCATCAACTCTACCGGTGAGCTTATCACATGGCGTGAGAACGGATAAATGCTTGACAGGAATATGTGAAAGTACTAATATTTTTTAATGAAGAAATTCATTCGCGAATCTGAAAATTTTTCGCGCGTGGCGCGACCATGACGAATCCCAGCAACTATTCATAACTTCCCTCGCGATTTAAGTCCGTATAGTAAGCCGATCTGAATAAAGCTCATGGAAATGCGCATGAACAGTTTAACATATTTATTTGGCGTCATGTTAGTTCATTACGACTATGACCTGGAATGCGGCTGTAGGCTACACGAGTAATTGAAATGCGGCCGTGAATTGCAAAAAGGCTGGCCACCCTTGGCTTAAGCGCTCCCTCCGCCCCGATTACTCGATATTTGGTGCTCGTGCCGTCATATATTGTGATAAGATTGTTGATATACGATGTTATCTCCAATTCTCTACCACAGGGCCGGGAACATTTGTCGTCAAAAGAGCCATATTTACCTTGCATTTTCAATTATAATTCTGACAGAGCCATACCAGGAATTCAGTTGACTGCTACGTCACACTTGAAGATTGGTGACGTCATGGCAGGGTTGTAACCAAGTCACAAGTTACCGAGTCACAAGTCAATCTCACTTTTATAGTTTTGACTCGAGTCAAGTCGAGTCATTCTCAATTCACCACCGTGTCAAGTCCGAGTCCAAGTCAGTGAAAAGAGGGTCGAGTCCGAGTCACAGTATTATGACTCGAGTCGAGTCCAAGTCACTGTGTTGACTGCTCAGTTTCTTGTAAAATTCATGTTAAAATCCCACTTTTATACCTCTATTTCAGTGGTTCCCAACCTTTTTCATCTTGTGCCTCCCTTGGCCGAAATTTAAGCCAAAATTCCCCCCTTAGGAGAAATCTGCCCGATGATTAAAAAAAGGTCATTTTTTACCGCGCAATCACCTGTTGACCCAAGAATAAGACCGGAGGTACGGAGTGTCTGTTTCTAGCAGGGCTGTAACAATACTTTTGTAGACCTCCAAAAACAATGGTCTTGGTCCAAATCAAACAAATTCTGGAAGGCTTGACTCAACAGACCCCCGCACTTCCATTTGTGTTTTCGACTTATCATGCACCAATCGCTAATATAACTGCTGTGAAAAATCAGTATGCATAAATTTGCTGGTCTCGCGATTTTTTCTCAAGTGTGCGTATATGCATTTGGCCAATAATATTGGTATTTTCATATATAGCAGGATTGACCACACTCGAGTCGGACTCGAGTCAGCATTTTCTGACGACTCGACTTGACTCGATTCATTTTCTCAAAATAGGGAAACGACTCGACTCTACTAGAGACAATCTGGGTATTGACTCGACTTGGAGTCATTGTACATGACTCGAACCAAGCCATATGACTCGTGACTATAAGACGGCCAAGACCGACATTTCATTGTAATTTCGAAGAACAGTAAAGTGGCCTTCCTTTCGGAATTTCTTCTATTGGTCCTGGTACTTGAGAATGCGACAATAAACTGCTCAAAGTGAGGAAAATGAGTATATTATAAATCAAAATCATTCAATATCACCAAACAGAGTTATAAAAAGTGATTTTAACAAGACTTTAACTGGAAACTGAGCAGTCAACACAAGGAATTGGACTCGTACTCGAGTCATAATACCATAACTCGGACTCGACCCTATGCTCGGTGACTTGGACCGTCGGACTTGACTCAATGGTGAATTGAAAATGACTCGACTTGACTCGAGTCAAAACTATGAAAGTGAAATTGACTTGTGACACGGAGCCACGTGACTTGGTTACAGCCCTGATATATACCTTGATATATAACATACACGTGATCAGATTTCCTGCTTGAGCTCATTGAAATTTAGGACACTCATTCGGTTTCGGCAACATTGCACCATGTTTAACATGCATTTTTTCGATCGAGTAGTTGTTCACTAAAAATAAAGCAAGGCTACCGATCTCTTTGACTTGAATCGATGATGTTGGAATATTTTGTCACTTTATGAAAATGTTGACATGAAAATATAAGATAAATACTTTCGTTAGAGGCCTTGTTGTGATAGATTCGGCACGACATTTGCTCGCTTAGAATATATTTGATTGAGAGGCCGTCGCTGGCCTACAAAATTGTCTTGCGAACTGCAGCACATCTGAACTAGTTCAAAAAAAGGGGCGAACTTGTATGGGAGAAAGAGATTTCAAATAGCATTTGAACATACTTTCAGCAAAAAAACAGCTATAAGGAGCATACGCTCTGATATAACTGGTTGCGAACATGACTGTTCGGACATGAACATTTTGGGAAATCCGTTACAATTCTAAAGTGGAATTCCTCCCTAAAAATTGCAAAATTCCCCCCAAGGGGGGAATTCCTCCCCGGTTGGGAACCACTGCTCTATTTGGTGGTATCGAATGGTTCGATGTTATAATATACGAATTTCCCTCACTTTCAGCAATTTCTGGTCGCATTTTCAAGTACCAGTACCAACAGACAAAATTCCAATAGTGTGTTGGCTTTGGAATTACAATGAACTGTCGGTCTTGGACGTCTGAGTCTCGAGTCAATGACTTGGCTCGAGTCATGCCCAATGACTCGAGTCCAAGTCGAGTCAATACACAGACTGACTCGAGTCGAGTCGAGTCATTTCCATACTTTGGAAAAATGACTCGAGTCAAGTCGAGTCATCAGAAAATCGTGACTCGAGTCGGACTCGAGTCGAGTCATGACTCGAGTCATTACAACCCTGCGTCATGGTGACACGAAATCGAGGTTCACTATACATGCTCCACAATATTTCCGGCTTATACACGGATGTGATGTTATAACGCTCGCACTAATGAAAACGGTTTGAGCATACGACACAATGGATGACTTAAGCTGAGCATGGGGAAATTTAGCTTAGCTACAGGGTCAAGGCACCGATTTCAAGTGAAACATTTTAATTTTAGGTCCGTTAGATGATTCATATGGTATCTTTCAAAGGTTAAGGCTAATAAGATATACATTTTAATGCAAAACCAACAATTGCAGAGAACAGTAAACATTCAACAACAAACAACAGGTGCGGTATTCGCCCTATTGCAGAAGAATCTATTATATTGGACCGACAGTGAAAAATTACTACCAACAAATATTTAGCGTAGATTGCAAGGCTTTGAAAAGGCTTTTGAGACCTTATACCCCCTGGAAGAATTCACCGTTTTCACCTCATAAAGGATACATGAAGAATAATGATTCCAGCCGTTATCAAAACTTATTAAAAATTTCGGCAATATTGAAGAATGAGATGCGATTAAGTGTCAAATTAAAAATTTAACGGCTAGCCATATTATATCATCAAAATGTCCCCGACCCATACTGTACTAGTTGCTGACTATTACCCTGACGAGTGTCAGCCAAAAGTATTCGGGTTCATTTCAATATAAATATATTATACAATCGTATTGGAATTCCGCACCTCCGAGAAGCTCTTCAAATACTTGACTTGAGTACAGCCAAACTGACTAGTTTGAAAACCTCTGCTTCTTTTACATGGAGTATAGAAACCATGTACCTACTCCACTGCGGATATTTGACACGTACAAGCGAAAGTTGAAACATTCAAAATAGTGTATATACAAATGTTCGATTCGATTAGCTATATCCTTAGAACCTTGAAAGTCATCACTCACCATTTCATTTGCACATATCCCGCTAAATTAAACGGTAACATTCCGACGGCCGTCCAAAAGTCGATTACCGCCAAATTGACTAGAAACATGTTAAAGGTGGTGCGCAGCTTCACGTTGGCCAAATACGTGAGGATAGTGAGCAGGTTCCCGACTGATCCGACAAAAATCGACCACAGAGCAATGGTGATTCCGAACGGCCTGAAAATATTGGAATTTTCGTTAGCCGTGACATATCAGCGTTGGTCAAGTTGAAAATCGTCGCGCCTAGTTTCACTGCAATGTTAGGCCATACGTATCGAAGCTGCAAAATGATGAAGCATTCGGAATGGGACATCCTGAATACCTGCAACTCAGAGTGGGACAACTCGAATATTTTTAGCTTTGCCAAACTTCAATCTACAGCAGAAAATTATATTCAAATTGAATTAAATCCAGATATTTTCGGCTGGCGCTCGTCCGGGGGTAATCGTCAGCAACTGCACACATAGCGTAAAAAGTGTGTATGCAGAGTTAAAGGGCCGGAATGGGTGGTACACGAAATCAGGACCTATCCGTAAATACATCGCGGTCATAAATCCTACGTGCACATGCACACCTTCTTTCGCCAGACTTTCAAAAGCACAACTATAACTAGAATTGGGGATGCATTTAAAACAAAAATCAATTTAAAACAAACATGTTTAAAACAAAGCCCTAATTTAAAACATGTTTTTCATTGTTTTTTTTAAGCCATGACGTCACTAATATGTATTTGTGACGTCATAGCGGATTGGCGTTGACAATTGAAAATATAGGGTAAATATAGCTCCTTTGGCGAAATATCTGTACTATTATTGTGGAAATGACTACTTTGAGGTTTCCAACCATCCCATATCGATATACGTCGGCTATATCGGGTGGTAATCGTCCGTAGGCTCATATAACATGTTTTTTGGAAAGTATTTACACAATTATGGCATGATTTTACAACTTTGAAAAAACAATTTTGTTTTTTATAAAGGACTTTATTTAAAACACTATTCAAGACATGTGTTAAACAAAGTGTTTTAAAACACCGTTTGTTTTAAATGCAACCCTAACTAAAAGTAGAACTATACTCAATTTCTAAAACTAGCAACTATAACTATAACTACTGAATTTTCGAAAATATACAACTAGAACTAAAACTAGAAATGAAGACTTTCAAAAATTAATACGCTGCAGAATATCGTGCAAACTTTTGTCTTGGCGCGCCAACGTATTTCCTGCCTCTCAGTCTCAGAAAAATATTTGCCCACCTCTGACGTAGGGTTCCCAAGTCCTTAAATGTTAAAAACCGCACCGATTTCATTCTCCTAGTTCACACATTGGTGTTTATTATATCGGAAATAGTAGACATAGAATCGACATTTCAATAGGACGGGGTCTCGAGTTTGAAAAGGAAGAGATTTCGATCCCAAAATCCACCCGCTGGCTGCGCCATTGTTATAACAATACTATCGTATTGGCGACTTCGAGCTGGTAATGGCTGCACACTTGCACAGTGCACATACATCATTCAACAGAACACCGGTATCTCGATTTACGCAGAACGAAAACCCGTGTTTTCTAGTTCAGCAACTAGTATTTTATTGAAACGTGAAACTAGAAGTAGAACTGCTGAATTTCCAAATATGCAACAATAACTAGAACTAGAACCCAGGGTTGTACTGACTCGAGTCTGACTCGAGTCGCGATTTTCTGATGACTCGACTTGCCTCGAGTCATTTTCTCAAAATACGGAAGTGACTCGATTCGACTCGAGTCAATCTGTGTATTGACTCAACTTGGAGTCGAGTCATTGCGCATGACTCGAACCAAGTCATATGCCTCGAAACCCAGGCGGCCGAGACCGACATTTTATTGTAATGTCGAAGAATAGTGAAGTAACCATCATTGGGATTTCGTCAATTTGACTGGTGCGTGAAAATGCTAAAAGTGATGAAAATTAGTATATTTTAAATGCGAACCATTCAATATCACCAAATAGAGTTATTAGAAGTGGGTTTATCAAGACTTTAACTGGAAACTGAGCAGTCAACACAATAACTTGAACTGGGAATCGAGTCATAATACCATGACTCGACTTCGACTCTCTGCTCGACGACTTGGACTCAGACTTGACTCGGTGGTGGGTAGAAAATGACTCGACTTGACTCGAGTCAAAACTATAAAACTGAAATTGTCTTGTGACTCGGAGCCTTATGACTTGGTGCCTTATGACTTGGTGACAACCCTGAGAAGCACACCTTTCAATATCCGCAACTATAGAACTAGAACCATTAAAAAAAAACGTTAGTTAGTCGACCGTCAAATAAGTAAATGAGTAGTTTGTACAAGTCTACCTTACGTCTCTTCGTGCTTTCATAATATAGGAATTCAAATGTTGTACTCGATTTACATCGCGGTATGAGTCTGAGGTGGGTTATGGTCTCGTGGGCCGTGGGTGTGTATTCACACTCGTTATTAGGCGGCACACGGGTAGAAATAAACAATCTTTTCGTTAAGAGTGTGGTAGAGATTTCAAAAGAACCTTGTATATGACGTGAATGTTGATATGCAAAGTTCTTTTGAAATATTTACTAGTTTTTGACGGTTAACTCCTGGCGAGTGCCAGCCCAAAATATTCGGGTTTATTGCAATATAAATATGTTATTCAACTGTATATTAACGTTTGTACCTCCGATAGTCTGGTCAACTGAAAAATAACGTCTAAAATCACTACAGTTGGTTCATTTACATGCAAGTGTCGGACATAGATTTCGCTAGCCGACAATGGGCGGATGTTAAATTCAGCAGAAAGCGATTTCGTATGGGGATATTATCTGAAATACAAGTGAGTCAGGTTACCGTTGATGAGATGCGGAAATACGTCACTGCACTTTAAGCACATCGGAACATTTTGCACAGCCGAGTTAACTCGAAATTTGTTTTGTTTTCCATGGGCTAGATCGCAAGTCATTGTTGGGTCCATTTGATCGTAATGATGATCAAATGAGTCACATTATGACAAGGGTTCCCAACCTTTTGATAGTCGAACCACCTCTCAATTTGGCGCGCTGGTTACTAAGAAAATTGTGATCATCTTCGTCCAAACGTATTCACTGCCTACGTAGGAAGCTGGTGACTATGTGTGGTTGTGTGCATTGCGCACTTCATAATAATAGCCGCTTTTTTATTTTTAAAAATCAACCAAACTTTTTTAGAAATGTGCAGCCGAAAGTCTCTGGCATTCTCATAATAGTCAGTGGTATTTAGTTTTCGTCTACGCGACCCCAGATGTTAGGCAAACTACTCCATGAAGGTCGCGACCCGTAGGTTGGGAACCCCTGCATTATTAAGATTATAGATATGAAACCGAATCGCTATGTTTGCACGCAAACCAAGCGCAACCCGCATAAACGCCTGTCACCTGCAAGCTATAGGCATGGCATTAAATTGAATCTGATCATATCGATGAACAAATAAGGCACAAATGGTATAAGCCGAATCGAGATATTCATACTATACTCAAACAAAATATTACATTCGAAAATATGAACGGGAATTGATGTTTGGTAGAATCCGTTTTGACTTCGAACCCCATACAGCCGTATGGGCTGAATGCTTATGCAATCTGGTCACGCAATAGCACCGACATTTTTACGCAAGTCGTCAGGTTAAGTAAACAATTTCAAACGCTGCTGTAGTGTAATGCTGAATCGATACGTACAACAGGGAGATAACTTTCTCATTTTTCCATGATATAATGCGTTTCGGAATTATAGTCTATAGACCAGGGGTGCGCAAACTTTTGTGCTCGCGGGTCGCATTCAACATATGAATCCATTCGCGGGCCGCACTATATAAAATTGGGACTATAAACCAAAACGCAATATTGGTATTTGATTATATAGTGAGGACATGGAGATAATATATATGCCTATTTACACCAATCCACTCATTGCTTTGAGGATACCGTATAAGCCTCAAAAACAGTGGCGAGATTTCATAGGCTGGTCGGCCTC
The DNA here is from genome assembly GCF_051294905.1 of Botryllus schlosseri. NCBI lineage: Eukaryota > Metazoa > Chordata > Ascidiacea > Stolidobranchia > Styelidae > Botryllus > Botryllus schlosseri. Next base: position 28,865,477 of record NC_137239.1, on the reverse strand, counting down.
AATAACCTATTTGTCAAAACTACAGCGATGAAAGTCGGTTGTTCCGATTCTTAAAACAGGATTGAAATTTAAATCTCAGAGCAGCGATCTGTTCAAAGATTTACAAATTCAACTTTTGATTCAGTTCCAGGACACACAACGCTGACAGCATCATAACCATGTTAGCTGCAAATACGGTTCTACTATGTGTCGATAAAATATAAATACCCTAATTCTACGCATACATAGAACGAATCTACCTAAGACACGCGCGAATCGTTTGTATAAGCACATCACTGAAATAATTAAAACTGGAGTGGCCAATCTAAAATCACACTCGTGATCCGAATTATGTTAATCTCGTTTAGTATTTTTGTCATGTTTAGCAGATGAAACTGCGTGGGCTGATAGTTTGATGGCATGGAAGGTTACGACTGTCGATGAGAGATTTTTAAATATGAAATTCAGAGTAAATAGTTGGAAATAATTACGAATGGGATGTGAATCGCGCAAAGCGCGAAAAATGTTATCAGTTGAGCTCAGCTTCGGGCCCCCTGCCTTAGAATTATCATGGTGAAATATGTTATGAAAAAGTTTAATCAAGTGTCCGCATTAATTCGACATTGAGTACGTCCTCCGCGTAAGCGGTGTCTTACAAAAAGCCTAGAGGTGGGCCGTGCTATAAGTCGGCAGTTACGGGAAATAATGAACAATATCGGCCTGGTGTAAATGATCGTAGTAGTCGAGAAACACCATGATACCACAAACAAACAAACAAACAAACAATTCGACATTGAGTACGCATTTCATCAATATTTTTAATAAGTTTCTTTATACTCTCGCGGGCCGCACAGAACGGTGTGGCGGGCATGCGGCCCGCAGGCCGTAGTTTGCCCACCCCGCTATACACTATACAGTTAAAAAAGTTGGTATACTGTATCATTCCGGGATGTATCTCCAACGAGACAGATGGCGGTCGCGAATTCGATGTCACGCGTGTACTTCACTTATCTCGATTTATGATAGTGCATATGACTACCATGTGGATCAAGTATGATAAATCGAGTGCGATGAGAAAAATGACAATCGAACCAGTGAAAATAAATGTCGTCTCTACAGATAAATATGGTCAGCACCAAGTAGGGTTTAGATATACTGTATGCTATATATAGGCTATACTAAACAGTATATGGTACAATCGATCAATGGCACAACTACGGCCCTTATACCTTATCCCTAATACGGTGGCCCCTATAATTAATTGTCGGCAAGATTAGTCATCCACAACATTACAACCACATTATGTCAATGAATGTATATAATTCTTATAATTTTCAAGTGTATAATCCAAAGGTATGATTAGGATGCTGAAAATATGAAATTTAAATTTGGTATTTACTATCTCTAAAGCAGGGGTGGGCAAACTGCGGCCCGCCACGCCGTTCTGTGCGGCCCGCGAGAGTCTAAAAAACTTTTTTTTAAATTTTTAGAAAATGCGTACTAAAAATCGAATTAATGCAGGCACTTGATTAAGTTTTTCTTAGTATATTTCACCTTGATAATTCTAAAACAGTGGTTTTCAAACTGGTGGGCGCGCCGCCCTTGGGGGCGTGAAAGTATCTGAAGCGGGGCGCGAAGCTGAGATCAACTCAAAAAATTTTTCGCGCTCCCCGCGATTTTCAGCCGATTCGTAGTTGTTCCTATGTATTTAGTCTGAATTACATATTTAAAAACCTCTCATCCGCAGCAGACATGGGGTAATCGTGATTAGTAATCGTAATCGATTACGACGATTACAGCATTTTCAAGTAATCGTAATCGCAATCGATTGCATTCGAAAAAATTCCGAAGTAATCGTAATCGTAATCGACTACTTCGCATATCTAATCGATTTCTCTGTGAAAGAACGATTACTTTTTATTGGTACAAGGACTATGACATGAACTGAACATTCGTGAACAATGAACAGATGTTATACCAGGTTCGTGATTTTCAAACGCCACTGCTCATTATTACGTCAGAAGCAGCCTATCAGCTTTGTGCGTCATTGTGTAAGAACACAGTAAAATAATAGATATTCGATGTACCTGCGTCGTGCATTAGTCTGATCATATGGTCTGATTGTAAGAACACCCGCCGTGCTGTATATCAGGTTATCAATGCGTTCCACACGCCACTACCTCGCAGCAGTATATAATTTATTTCCGCTCTGCCTATAGTTTAAAATAGTAACATGTGTTGATGTTTGGTTATGCTTATGCTTAGTTAAACGCAGTTTGACCGTGGCTGCTTGGCGAGTAGTAGGCCTATCCAGTACGTACGTACACCGGACAAAGATTTGAAATTTTGTACTGGTCAAATAAAACATTGCGGTTTCCACAACGATGCAGTAAAAATCAACAGCTGGTGATATATATATCATAAGCGAGCCGTTTTGCCATTTCTCGTAACGACAGCTTGCAGGACAATATCTGTATTAAGTTGAAGGCAGAATTTTATATTCGCTTCGTCTTCTTCTCAAATGACTCTACTTGAACCGGGCGCCTATCGCTATTTCGTAATTCTTTATTCAACATTGGAACCTGCCGCCATGGCCATGGGCTTATATATCATGTTAGCGTGGGTTGTAGCTGGAACCAGGACCAAAACAGCAATTCGTCTCCCAGTCCAAACGTTGTTGGTCTTTGGCCCCCGTAGGGTGGTAATCTCAAGTTGAAGACTGAATTTCGTCAAGAAATTTAGTAATTGCAATATTCTGCTATTAATTTTTAATCCTCTCTCAGTCCGCGATGGTCGGAGATACCTGTAGAGTTTACTTATTTGAGGCAATCATGGTGTTTGTCGACTACCACAGACATTTACACCAGGCCGATTTTATGCATTTTCGATTCCGTATCTGCCGACTTGCAGCACCGCCCACATCTAAGCCTTTTGTAAGAAACCGCTTACGCGGATGAGATGGCGAGGAGTAGCCTAGATAAACCTCCAACACTTAGGTAGGAATTCCGATGTCGACCTCGTTCAGACTCGAACCCGCAGCCCATTGGTATTGCAGCCGTAGATTGTACCACTGCGCTATCTCGCCACACAATTACCTACCTGTAGAGCTGGGGCAACGTAATTCATAATTATGACCTCCGGTTTCTTGTTATAATTACTTTAGTGTATGTTCTAAATTCGTGACCTCCGGTTTGCTATATAATGAAAAGATATTGTAGTGGCTCAAACGTAGCAGACTAAAAGAAAAACTTTCTTGACACGCATAAACAAATTGTCATGTCTTTATATCTGACTGCATGTCTAGCAACTCAAGTTGTAAATTACTGTAGGGTCAGTGGCTACATTAACTACAATAGGACGTGAAAACATTTCCATAATGGTTTAAAAGCATTTATTCAATGCGGCCGTTGAACTTAACAATCAAGTCAAATAATCCATGGGTTTGCTGGTCGGATAGCGTTGTAAAATGTCTTGTAACGCCACCTGCACTTAATTAAGTCTGGGGATGAGCAGACTTAAATTTGAGAGCCAATCCAGACGCATTTGAGTGTGAGCATACTTTTTGACGTGAGTTGAGTAACGAAATCGTTGCTGAGTATAGAATCGCTACTCGACACCAAAGGAATTGGTCTTCACCCTAAATTATAAACTCCAGATTCCAAGCAAAGCAAGTGAAATTTTTGAATATCAATTTTTTTGTTATAGATTGATTTTTTTATTATTTTCTTGGATTTTCCAACGTCAAGGTGAGCCGCAAGTTGGCTAGCTGAGAGCCACATGCGGCTCTCGGACCCGCGGTTGGCAATCATTGATCTAGAGAGGATTTTCAAGTTAATTAGATCTCTCGAAAATACTCTATAACTTATGTTGGTTTACGAAATACTTTTTGAGTCCCCTTCGAGCTCGCTCTCCACCTTATTGGGAAATTTGGGGTGCGGCAATTATGGCCCTGGCAAGAATGCAAATCGTTGGGCGTGATAAATTGTCCTCTATGAAAATGGGCAATGGATACATTATGACCTAACAAACAAATGACGCATCTGTTCTAGGGAGTTTGTTATCTCATTAGGCCTTTTCAGTGCAATCCAGCATAGCTTCTAAGATGTCTTCCAACATGGCTGCTAAGATGCAAAATAAATGTAATCGTGAGTAATCGTGATTACTTTTCCAATGTAATCGTAATCGTAATCGACTACTTCGTGATTTTGCTGTAATCGTAATCGTAATCGTAATCGCGTCATTCAGAAGTAATCGTAATCGCAATCGATTACATTCATGAAGTAATCACCCCATGTCTGATCCGCAGTCGTAACCTTCCATGTCTTCAAACTATCCGTTAGGTTTGCTAGCATCCTGGGTGCGTTTTGTGATATGACGATAAGGGGACGCGAAATCTTACACCATCATAAGGGGGCGGGACGTGTCTTAAAAAACTCGAGAGCCACTGATCCAAGGTAAATACTTAATATCACAGCGAGATAGCTGCAACGAGATTGACATAATTTGGATCACCAGTGGGATTTCAGATTGGCCACTTCATTTTCATTTTAAATTATTTCAGTGACGTGCTTATAAAAAACGATTCGGGCGTGTCTTAGGTAGATTCGTTGTCTGTATGCGTAGAATGGGGGTATTTATATTTTATCTACACATAGTAGAAGCGTGTTTGAAGCTAACATGGTCATGATGCGGTCAGCATTGTGTGTCCTGGAACTGAGCCAAAAATGGAATTACTAAATCTAGGAAGAGATCGCTGCTCACAGATTTATATTTCAATCCTGTTCTAAGAATCGGGCCAACCGACTTTCATCTGTATAGTTTTGACAATGGTTACTGAGGTCCGCCAGCCTATGAAATCTCGCCACCATATGTTTCAGACGAGTGTTAGATATCATCAAAGCAATATTTGGCTTGTTTTGAATAGCACACATATTGTCTCCATGTCGTCACTGTATAATCAAATATCAACAGTGCGTTTTGGTTATAATCCCAATTTTATATAGTGCGGCCCGCGAATGGATTCGGATGTTGAATGCGGCCCCCGAGCTCAAAAGTTTGCCCACCCCTGCTCTAAAGCGAACTCACGTACCGGAACGATATTGCGTTCTGTAAGCTCTCGTCAATCGTCACCGGGATTGCAGCTGTGGTGGTTAAATTATCCATATATTAGCGTTAATGATAGTTTGAATATATGCTGAAAATACAACTGTGAAATATATTAATGCGATATGAATGTACGACGTACGTGTACGTAGAGTCGACGCCAGTTAGCTGAGCAGCGTATGTTACTGCTTTGCTAACAGTGCACGCATGAGCTAATATACCGGTACAGTCGCGTCCCTTATGATATCAAAAGAAGAATGGCCAGCAGGGCCTGGTCTAAAGCGATCCCAGCTTAAAATATGCAGATTTCCATGACTCGTGGGAAATATGCATTACAGGTAAGCATTACGAGAGACTTGTGGTTTTTCCCAGACATATTTCGTGCATTGCGACAATGCTTTGGACCGGACACGACATTGCAGAGAAATGCCATTTCCACGAACATGAACCCGCGTACCTTGTGCTTCATGCTTAAGATGTTGTGGTACGACCAATTGATTTTTGAAGGCTGAGAAGATCATATGGAAAGGAAGCGATATAATTCTTCATGATAAATAAGTCTACGTAGCGAGAGGCATATCTTGTCGATCATCGAAAACACCCGTCTCTTATCATTGAACTCGGATCGTTACAGTCGATGCTCCATTCAGATTTGAGTACTTGAATATTTGCGTTCAACCTTGGATATTAATAGTATACCCCAGGACCCAAGGCTAGTTCGATCAGTATTAACTTGGTTTAAAAAAATCCATTATCCAAAGAGCTTCTTGGGGGTACAGAACTTCAATTCACAATTGAAGAATGTATTCATATGTAAACATAAAATGTTCTTTCAACTTTTCTACTAGTTGCTGACGATTACCCCTGATAAGTAGCAGCCGAAGATATTCGGATTTATTTCTATATGAATATGGCATTCAATTGTATAAATCCATCATCGTTGATTTGCAATCACAAAGTGCAGCTCCAAACTAACTAGATGTAACCGTCTTGATTAAAGTCTAAACGTGTCTATAAACATCACACAGGTTGCGTTTATTACTTTCACTAATACCGGTTTACAGGATATTGTATATAGTTGCACCTTATTATTACATGCGTATTATTGTAATTTATTACATGAGCGTTAAAACGGACATACGCAATTGTTACTGGACCTTCGTTAAAATATCTGATCATTCCTGATATAGCCTACACATCGACATGATCCTATATCCTATTTGCTAGTAACGCGTCCTTAGCTTATCCTACATCGAATTGCTCATATTCTGGCTTGCACTCTGGCTAACTGCTTTGAGACTCATATACATACGGTAAGTGACGCGCCGACAGCAAACTACCAAGCTTTCCAGTTAGCGTAGCAGGACGTTCGTCATTTGCAATTGCGTCGACACAGACGAGTGAAATCCCGCCGAGAAGAGATTATCTTCTGTTGTTCACCGAACGCGATTAAATTCGTTCGTAGACGTCTCCTTGTGAATTCGGCATGTTAAATTTCATTCTTGGTGAATTCAATTGACCCCCCCCCCGAATCCTAATTATAACTTAACCTACTCTAAACCACAATCCTTAACCTCAACCTTGGACTTAGCCCAAATTCTGACCGTGACCTAATCCATGACTCCTAATCAATACTAATCTTACAATACATACAACCTAATAATATATCAATTACAATACAATATTTGAAACTCTTCCTGAAGATACAGAGGTTCAATATACAATTGAATAATCAATTCATATTGAAATAAACCAGAATGACTGACACTCGTTAGTAACTAGTGAGGAATCGGCATACAATATTTTAGTATGACCATAATAATCAGTTAAATATAATGAAGTATTTTGAAGAATCTCTTCATTATTACATACGTGCCAATCGCCAGAAGTGGTCAAAGTAGTCAATGTTAGTACTCGAAGTAAAAGTAGAAGTAACTATGTCCGAGTAAGTAAATACGAAAGTAATCTAGGCCCAGATTTGTCTGAAAATTGAAAACCGATAAGTAGAAGTAGTATTATAAAATTATATCCACTTGATTAAGTGATGCAAGTGGTCAAAACCTACTTCTAGTAATTCGAAGAGTATATTCCATTTATAACGTTGATGCATATATTTCGTAACATAATAGTTATTACATTTCTAATACCAAATTCACCAAGGGTTGTATAGCCTTCATCACCATCTCAATTCACACTCACATTCAGTGAAACTTTCATTTTCCAATTTATGATTACAATATAGATGCATCGCTTTGGTAAGATAATAGCTGTTACACATCCAATGCCAAATTCACCAAGTTCCGCCAAGCACTATTCACTATTATATGCAGCAAAATATTCATTTTCGAACTCATACAATACTGATGCATCGTCTTCATAATAGAACACAATTGAATTGTATATTCATATTGGAATAAACATGTACATGTTCGGCTTACGCTCGTCTGAGGTAATCGTCAGTTATAGTAGGTAGAGAATTGGAAAGAACATTGTATATAATCAACCGTGTATATGTAATACACATGATGTTCTTTACAATTCTCTACTATAGTCGTTGACGATCACCCCTGAAAAGTGTCAGTCGAATATATCAGGGTCTATTTCGGTATAAATGTATTACTCAATTGCATACTGAAATTCTGTATCTCCAAGGACTCTTCAAATATTAATAATAGTTGGTACAATTCTAATGCTAAATTCACCAATTGCGGCATTCTCGGATAACCTCCGCAATTCACCGTTAAGCTTTTTTTAGAATCAGAAATCTCGGAATTTAAATATTTTATGCTATGCAAAACAATGCGAAAACGGGACTTGCCGTGCTACACGGTCTTGTCCGCGAATGCATGGCACCGGATGCATTATTAAACAGAAACACATCGCAGCCGCTGTTTTGATTTGTAAATCTTGCGTCGCGAAACATGATACCAGACGTGAGTTCGTGCGGTTATGCGTCGCGCTATAATCACGCAGAACGGGCGCGGGTCGCTGCTCGCTGGTTACTGCGAACCGCAATAGTGACTCCTGCAGTGATGCAAATAATATTCCACTGACTTGTACAAACTTCTCGATTTTCAAATGGTGTAACTGGAACTAGAACATTGGCTCTTTACTGACCCGCGGAACACTGACGCTAATCTGCAAGCATTCGCGGAACCCCAAATTATCGCTGAGTCATAAAATCAAAAATATACCACAATACGCATCTAATACACATATAGGTCAGTCGTTCTCAACCTTTTTGACCTCGTTATTTCAGCTTTCATACGTTACAGTTCCAAAACGAGTTGTAGGCTACTTTGAAACAATTTCGTATAGCACTTGCAGCACTGTGAGCACAGAGCACACCATGCACTCAATATAGCGATATATTGCTGAAAAATACGTTTCAAATTTCTTAATCAGTTTAAAAAATTTCGTTTTATTCACACAATTTATGAAATAGCGTCTAACTTCTTGCATTTTGATATAACAGTCTAATATATTTAGCGGAACGGCAGGAAACTTGTCACGGACCAGCAACGGTACGCGGTTGAAAATCCCTGACATAGATTACTGCTGCTGGTGTGCAGCATGAATTCTACACCAACAAAATGTGTCATTAAAATATAATTTTCACACAAAACGAAAACTTAATATTGAATATTTGTTGCAAAGCAGTATGACCTGCGTTGTTCCTGTTCAGTTTTCAGTTCAGAAATCCGAGGATATACATATGAAAGTGTCATAGTATTGTTAGGTCGAAACGCAACAGCGTGATACCAATTGCTTGATTATAGCAGTCATGCTTATATAAATATTGGCATTTCACAAGGGCGGGGTTTCGTTTTCCCCTGCGTAGGCCACTGCACACGAAGTACCACCGCAACAGTCACAATTCGATTTCTGATCCGGCCTAATTTCCATCAACCACAGATGACCTGGACGGGCGTATCGTCAGAAATAATCAGCGAGCCCCTGGCTCGCGAAAAGTCTACTATTCCATGGAACGCGGGTCGTGAACCACTGAACTAGAACTAATTTTAAAAATCGCGACCACAGCAAGAACTATTCAATTTTCTAAATTCGCAACTGCAACTAGAACTAGACTAACCGGCTTTGAAAATCCGCAACTATAACACCACTAACTGCACCAATTACTTAAAATACGGGAAATAGAATCAGCATCTCTAAAGGACATGGTTTCTAGTTGAAAATGGAACCGGTTCCGACCCCCTAAAAGACACCTCCTGGCCACGACACTTTTATTGATGACTTTGAGCTAGTAATGGGTGCACAAACGTCACACAAGTATCGCGATTCAGGTAGATTGTACAAGTCTGATATGCCGGCATTTCATCGGAAATTCGTTCAACACACGGAACGAAACTAGATACTGCCTGTGCGTATTTCCGCCCCGGAATAGCATGACAATAAACGGCGCTACGCGTCAGTGAAGGACGAGCCTCATTTTCACAGGTGATCAAGTTGATTGCATACGTTACCCCAACACTTGGCTAGGCTGATTTGACTCCTATCGCCATCAGAATTGGAGGTGCTATTTATCTTCATCGGATCAGAATACACAATTTACAATGTGATGTAAGTACATCGACAACTTAGATTCTAATTATCTAATTGAATTAATTAGAGCGAATTGCAGGAAATAAAATTCTAATCTAATTTGCGAAATGTTTCCATGCTCTCATTTTAATTCTAATGTATTAATTCCTGGTTTTCTACAGGAGAGCTGTATAGCGAGAAGCTAGTCAGGCATGTCACGCAGAGAAATGGTTTTACATCCGTCTCCGATTCAGGAACAACAAATGATGGGCACGCTGTTTGGACTTGGGCTTGCCACTGCGACATAACTTCCTGGCATTTTCTGGCGTTGTTAATCCATATGGTTGGCGCGTAAAAAGCCGGTGGTATGCAGAAAATGAACATCAGTTCATTTGATTAAAAATACTAACCGTTTTTTTAAACGCTGTCTCCACTAAAACGACAGGTTTTAACTGTCTGCCTCCATATCCTAATCTGTATAAAAGTCCCGATGATGATATTGCAATTTGTATCTTTGTGCCTCTCACAGAACGGTGTTGAATATTGATTGAAGAGATGCAAACTGGACATTAAGAACTCAAAGATCAAACCCAACCCTTATCTGAAGTAATCATGCCAACTTGGACTTAGGATGGGATTTATTTCCATGAATGTTTCACTTTAACTATCGATTGGGGGGGGGGGGGGGGAGTGGGTGACGCTGATATATTCTTAGCAAAAGCACTGATCCGACTCAGAACCGGCTCCTGCCAAAAATGAGAAAATCCTGCCGGATATTTAATCGGGCTCCGGTCCATGCTCCACTCTACTATGGCTATTCTTGTTGACTGAAAATAGTAGCTGTAAACAAAAAAAGTTTGCTTGGATTGACGACTAAATGCGGACATATAACATACACATACAGATACAAATTTGCAATACACATATATGTGAATAGGTATAAAATACATGCGCACATGCTTTGATGAGTAGAGATTGAGTACTCCTGTACGCATAACTCAGAAACGCGTTGCAAAAAATTAAAGAACTCTTGCAGGCCGTGTTTATCATATGCTTCTATATGGCACCAATCTCTTATATAGCTTATTTAGAATGGCTTCGTCAACAATAAAGCGGCTTCCATACCTATACAAAGCAAGTCACAATTTGCTTTTTATAAGATGACATTCACAACTTTCAACGGGGATGAACCAAAATTGTGTTTCATAAAATTCATATTTTATTGACACGACATCCTATCTTGAACGAAAGCTTTGAAATATTTGAGTTTATTTCAATATATAAATATCTTATTCAATTTAGGCTTTTTTGTAAGGACTCAGAATTTTCAAAGCATTTTCTACTAAGCATCTTGACAATTATACAGTTAACTCGGCGTAATTCGGACACTTTGCTTCCGGTCAATTTGGCCGAATTAAGCTGAGCAACGGCTTCGTCCGAATTAAGCGGAAAATCAACATATTCTTTACATGGTCATGCGAAAATGCAGAAAATGCAGTGACAATACGGTATACTGTTGCATAATAAATGAATTGTGGCTGCACTACGGTTCCGTAATTGGCACTGATAGAAGAAAACGCACATGTCAGAAGTATTTTCAATACCAGGCGATTCCGGAAATACTGTATATACGTACTTTGTTAGACACACACATAAAATATTACAGTAATTCTTGAATAGAATAGCCTACTAAGTCATGCATAAACGACTTAAGAGTAATTTTCTGTACCATTCTGATCAACAACATGGACAAAATATTAGGGATGGTGTATACGAAAGGTTCACGTTCGCCTTCTTAGTGTGAACATCGGAAATTTAGAGGTTCACGTCCACAAACGAACCTTGCTAGGTTCTCCACTCTGAACCTTTTTCATATATTACAATTTTCAAGTCATAATTAACATCTTTGGTTGAAATGTATTGCATTTCAACTGCGAGCAACTCTATGCATGGTGCTGGCAGCATAAAAATTCAACACTAAACGAACATGCACGTTGATAATCTGAATATTTTTACTTGCTTTGTTACAAAAGTTTGCTAAAAATATCCAGCTTTCCGTTTGTGAATATTTAGTCTCTCTCTGCTGTGAGCTTGACCCGTAATCACACAACATCAAAGTGAAATACGCTACATGTAGCCGTAGGTAGTCAGCGAATGATGCTTATTCAACCAATCAATGAAATGGATATCGTAGTCTGATGTAAAAGATCTAGCCGGCGTACTGTGTCCATCTCGCTTTCATATCTTTATTGAATAAGGTTGCCATACGTCCTCTTTTAAGAGGATTTGTTCTCTTTTTTGACTTTTTTGAAAGTGTCCACGGAGGACGCCCGTTTGTCCTCTTTTTTGAGATTCTGTCTTTTTTTTTTGAGAATTCTGGTTATATATATAGCAAAATCCGACTGAGATGCCGTAAATCAGCACCGAAGTGACCCTCTGGCGGGTATTTCGGGAGCTGAGCGGAAAGGTGACCTTATTTTTAGTCAACCACCCGACAATGTGAAGGGAAAAACTGTATTTTGGGCACCGAGCGAGAGAGATGACCTTATTTTTAGACAACCGATCACGGAGTGGGTAAAATTTACCATTTTTTGAGATTTCTTCTCCGGTTTTGCAAGTCTGAAAATTCTGAAAAAGTGTCCTCTTTTTAGATTTTCAAAATATGGTAACCCTAATATTGAATCATATAAACCGAATCCGTGCGATTGGGGTGTTGGCTTCTGCTGTATTACTTGTTAATGGGGTAATATCGGTGCTCGATAGCAAGTATCATAGAAAACCGTTTTACACTTTGCTCAATATCAACAAAATCGAAATCAACAATTTTTTCGTTCAAAATTGTTGCCCAGTGTAATTGATGATTGAATCGGTTAATATGACCGGGAATTGCATAGATATTGCTATCAATTTCTCATCCTCTCTCTGTGCACGTAATCAGATTTACGGGTAGAGCTGAGTGAATTGTGATGGCTTTGGTAGGACCTCTAAGTAATAATTAAACATCTTCGTTGAAAGAATGACTTCGTTACAGGATGCTATTTCGTGACCTCCTATCTGCTATATCAAAACATATTGAAATTGCATAAACTTACCAAACTAAATGAGGCACACGATTTCAAATTGTTATTTCTTTACTGGCAAAAAACACTGGTCGACACTTTTTTATAGTTTTTTGTAGAACGATTAATTGGGTTTACTCAATTTGACGATGCTGATTCCGAATTTGCCGTCAGAATTCACTCGTCACGTTACATTTTTTTCGCAAAAATCAAATAAAAATTTTACTCAAAAACGGCTGTATTAAGGGCGCTTATCCCCGTTTAGGTCAGTATATGATGCGAAACACATCCTACAAAGCTCTCAACCTACTTTATTGGATTTGAGGTGTAATTATCTTAAACTAAACCCTCCAAATAATCGGGATGATCAGTATTTCCGAGAAATTTAGATGCAACTTCAATGAAGGAAAGTCATGTATTTTTTTCCAAATCCGCCTTCCTAATAAGAAACAGGGTTTTTGGTGAGTGTTGTGATTTGAGGTCCTACAAATAGGCCTACACCTTGTACTGTATCAACTCAAGTTAGGAAACCTTTCGTGAATGTATTTAGAAATGCAGTTTCTTTGATCAGAGCCATTGAGATCCAGTTTAATATATAATGGAGGAAATGCAACATTAGATTTGTCGATAAGAGCAGGCTCTGAAACATTAAAGCCCAGTGTAAGATACTTCCTCATCGGCCACTTACGTTTAATCCAATGATTTCTACTGTCCCATTCACATATAAGACAAGGATACCTTGTAGTTCTAGGCAGTTGAACCAGTAGCATATTTCTGAATTTAAAATCAACGGAAACCTTACACATTTGAGTACTATATTCCAAATTTGAAATCACATTGATTTGTGTTGAGCGACAAAACAGCTTCTAGGCTTGGTGCATAAATAAAGAGGCGCAATTCACAGTTTCCACTGAACTATCACGATGCATGTACGAAGCAACAGTGGTATCAGTGCCAAGTATATGTTTGACTTTTAATCTGGAACCTACAATAAGAGAAGATTAATTTGACAAATTCAAATTTATGACAAAGTTATTTAGTTCAGCTTGATTCAACTTTATATAGCTGCTGATCACCATCACACTCACGCTGAAAACATTCTTCAGACAAAGACTGCTCACCGAGAGAATCTTTTTCAACTGTTGGTGAAACTTTTGAAGGCAATGGAATTGTGCCATCTGGCCCATGAGGAATCGGTCGTATTGCGCAAGTCAAATTGGATATTGAATTCTATTCTGATTGTGGTCATTGAATCCATAGGAAAACCACTTGAGAAAAAGTAACAATATTTTCCATGTCCATGTGTCTCTCTCCAAACCATTGGCACACCAAATGCTGAAGATTTTTGTTTTTAAATGCTTCGCAGCCCCAATGTCACCTTATTTTTCATTCAGTGTGCTGTGAATTCCTCTTCTTTAATCGCCAAGGCCCAGGTGGGTGTCTGATTTCAAAGACTGCTCCATGTTATTTCGACGCCTTCCTATCTTTTTATTGTATCGCCGTCTTTTGATGTTTTGAAAGGAAGAAAAGATTATTAAATTGATACTGATATCAAAAACTAGGCCTAGAATACTTACTTTTTTGCATACTGATAAAAAGTTAATTTTACTTCTACTTGAGTAGAAATTGACGCCATTACTTCTACCTCTACCTGAGTACCTATGGTAAGTGCTTTGACTACCTCTGATGACGTCACAATGGTTATAGCTATGACCCAACAGCAAGGAATACGTCACAGAACAGGCTGTTTTTAGCACTGAAATGCAACATATTAAAACATGGATTATAAAAAATCTGGACGTAATAGGCAAAAAGTGACTTCATAGTCGTAATCAGGGTACAAAAATTGACTTAGTAGCCATCATTTCGGCCAAAAAAACAAAAATCATGTCAAGCAGTGTAATTTTTCCCCGCTGGATGGCATTTGTCTTGTGGGGTTAAGATCTCCAGGACAGGAACATTCGGCGCCAGCCCTTTAGGCGCCTATGGACAATTAAACATATATGTATAATATACATTGAATATATATATATACGTTTTTGGTCAGCACGAGAGCAGTCCTTTTCGGCCAAGATCCTCTCGCTGCTGATAGTTCAGGCACACTTCTTGGAGTCGCATGTTACATGGCCTATAACTTCATATGTCTTGGTGCTTCTTGGCGCGGTAATGGGCGACGCCCAAGGGCCCATTTCTATAAATCTTGCGCATTTTTGTTAGGGGAAAGGTACGCAATAATCAAGATATTTGGCATTACTAAATCGCGTAGAACGCGAAAATTTTTTGAAAAAGCTGCATAAATTTCCAACAAAATAATCTATAACACCATGTAACAAAAATTTAGTTAAGCCGATTTTTTTATATTCCCTATAGACCATATTCCTTATTAAAACATGTTTCTGGCCTTTATTTGCCTCAAGTGTCGTTTAAAGATATCATTTTAAGCTTTTCAAACTATCCGCACCATGTTTTTCAAGCTCGTTTATTGAAATTCCTAAGAACTGTGACGTCACATTGATCCATCATTCAATTCATAAGAGTTGGTTGTTAGTAGCAATCATCTTCGCAGTCTCAGTTAGTCAGTATTGGGTATAGCATAGGCTTACCATACGTCCTCTTTTTTGACTTTTTTAAAAGTGTCCTCGGAGGACGCCCTTTTGTCCTCTTTTTAAAGATTTTTTCCATTTTTTGAAAATTTAGGTCAGATTTAGAGGAAATCGCGAGTGATATGCCGTAAATTAGCGCAGAAGTGAAGCTCCGGCGGATATTTCGGAGGGAAAAGTGGTGATTTAAGCCCTGAGCGAAAAGAAGACCTTTTTTTTTTCAGTCATCTACATGGCAATGTAGAGAGTAAAACGTTATTTTGAGATCTGAGCGGAAGTGATGACTTTTTTTTTTTTTTTTTTAATCAACCGATCACGAAGTGGGAAAAATTTCCGGTTTTTGAGAATTCTTCTCCAATTTTGCATGTCTGAAATTTCTGAAAAAGTGTCCTCTTTTTACATTTCCAAAATATGGTAAGCCTAGTATAGCAAGCAATTTCAAATTCCTTTTCGTGTTGTTCTGATTGGGGATCTGACTGTGGATCTGGTAGTGAGTATAATCTCATCATTAATGTCAACACCACGCATGTAATCTGCCTGCTGGCTGATCTGTATATCTGTTTGAAACAAGCTAAGCACAAAATATAGATATAAGTAAGGTTTTTATACTTATTAACCTTACTTTGGCCTGAAGATTGGAGACCAATATAAAAACTGGACATTTCATGTAATCTGAGAAACATGCGAATGAAATATGGATGGATGGCCTGGGGGCAATCGGAATTCAATGTCATTTGCTGTTAGAAAAGTTGAAGGGCAATTCGAAACCTTATAGATGACTGTTATTTCTGTATGGGTGATATTCCAAGGTTCAGAACAACTAAAAAATGACTTGACATTGCATATCATTCCATGCCATCTACTCTTAAGCACCTATTCCGCATTGCAGTAAGTTTTCACTGCCCAAACTATCAGGAAATAAAAACTCCAGAAGACTAGACAGGGCTTGAAGATACAGAAAATGACTCATCATCATCATCTTCCATATAGATATAAATCCAAAACCACACACTCCGAAACAACACGAACTGGATGATTCAGTCGGGACTCACTAAATTAAATGCGGAAATTCTGACTAGGGTTGAAACTAGGTACCGATGTCCTTCGTTGAGAAAAGGCCACGAACCATTTTCACGGTATTCCATAATACCAGCATATTCCTCAGTCTATAGACCAAGGATCGGCAACCTACGGCCCGCGGGCCGGATCCGGCCCGCCTAGCGAAATCGTCCGGCCCGCGACGAAATACTTAGTTACCACACGAATAAGGCCCACCGCTTCGTAATGAGTTCCAACGTGCAGTGCAGCACTGCTAGGAAATAATGTGGCATTGCTACAATATAAGTATCCCACGTCGTATTAGTCTATTGTTACGTCATAAAACTGGTGCGAAGGCTGTTGATTAGTAGCCTATCTCGTACTACTAAAAGTAGGAGATGGAGAATGTATGTAGAGTAGACTAGACCAGTGCTTATCAAGCGGGTGTATCGCGCAACCAAAGATATACCATACTTTTTAAGGGTTTTCCACTCTAATAGGGTGCGACAAGAAAGGTGCGGTTCCTCTGCTTAAAAACGCTTGGAACGTCTCAGACGCAATGACAAAATCTCAAACTTTCCGTTTCATTTTAGATAACTAGCCTCCGTAGGTTAGTCATCTGCAGTTTAATTCACCAGAAGACATTGTACGCCAAGACAACAAACCTGAATAGTGTTTAGGACACAGTGGGGAAAGGTGATTTTGTCTTCCAAACTTAATCGCCGACAGTTAGCCTACCCCATATATTACTAGAAGCAGAGGATCAATACGGAGATGTCCTGTATATCTGCCATGTTCGCGCATTAAGTCGAGCAGCTATGCTTGCACGAGTGTATGAACTGAGAAACGAAATAGCAACTTTCCTTGAAAATACAAACATCGCCGACTCATAATCTTGTCATCGAAAATGGGTATCTAATCTTGCTTTCGTAGTACATTTAAGGTCACATCCAAACAAATTGAATTTGCAACTGCAGGAGGAAATAACTGAATACATGAGATGTTGAGGCGCATTCGAAACAAAACTGCGACTCTGGGAATGTCAACAGTAAAAGGAAAATTATGCTCATTTTCCTATACTGGAGGAGAGTAAACCTAGTACCAGCACTATACATTTGTAACTGTGATACGATATTTAATTGCTGAATTTCCACCCGCTTTTCCGACATTCGTTCTGTACAAAATAAATTCTTACTACTCAGTACTCCGTTTAATGTGAGCGCCAATACCATTGCCAGTAAATGTCAAATGGGCCCTTTTGAAATGCGATGCAGTTGAAATGAATGACAAATTTCATACGAAGAGCATATCGCTGCATGACTTTGACAAAGAGTACATTCTTGAAATGGGTCTTTATCCCAGCTTGACCAACAATGCAAAAGAAATGGCATCGACTTTTGATAGCACGTACGCATGTGAAAAATAGTTTTCAACAATGGAATTCACGAAGAACAAGCTAATATCACGTATTCTAATGCACATTTAGAATATAATTTGATTGTTGCTTCATCTGACTTGTTATTAGAAGTTGAAAACCTTTCACAAAGCATGCTGCGCCATGTGTCACATTTATCCTGCGTTGTTGAAGTGTAAATACAGGTGTTTTGCCCTTTTTGTGATTTGTGTGATTGAGATTGCAGCAATGTAGGGTACTAAACCGACGTGAGCGGCAAATATAGTATCAAGAAAAATTCCGGCCCGCCAAAAAGTTGTGCAGTCGGAATTTGGCCCGTGACTAGCAAAAGGTTGCCGACCCCTGCTATAGACCCAAATCATGCAAACAAAACCACGTCGGAAAAATTTTGAAGTGTTTCCATTCTTTTATAGTAATCTATGGTAACCACTATTTGTGCATATTTCTTCGTTTTGTTAGTGGATTTGTACGTCCAATGAGGAATTCGGCGTATAATTACAGGGAAATTTTGAGTAAAACGAGAAGTCACGAAAAATTGACATTTCTCAAAGACTATAGGGACACTTCAGAATCTTTTTCTTGTATTTTAGTGATTGGTTTGGAATAGAAAAACACAATACATAAAAATTTTTACTCAAATAAAAGTTTTCAAAATTTTGTTACATATTATTATTTTTGGCCCAATATAAGATACGATTTCTCATTTCACAGACGTAAGTCACGCTAACAAAACCACTTCTGACGATTTGAAGTGTTGATTTCTTACTTAATGCACGAGTTAGCTATATTTGTTCATATTTACCTTTTCATTAGCGTTTTCTTACCACCAATAAAGAATTATTGTGATTAATACCGAGCGATTATGAGTAAAAACAAAAATAGAGAAAATGACATTTCTTCAAAATTTGGCACACTTCTGTAAAATATTTGGTATTTTGGTAATTAGATTGGAATGCTAAAACACAATACATAATTTTTTTTAGTCAACTACAACTTTTGCAAAATTTTGTTACATGGTGTAATTTATGTTAATTCACGAAATAATTTTGGACCGCCTTCGAGCTCGCCCCCTCCATTGGGGGGTTTGGGGTGCGGCAGTTACGGTCCTGTAAGGTTATATTTCCTGACAAGTCCTCGTCGAAATTGCTGGCAAAGCGACGGAATATACCGATTTTATTGGATTATTATATCATTTGATTGCCCCAGTTGATACATTTGGCGATCGATGTTTACAAAGTCAGTATGTAATTCAGCATTGTGGCATTATGTGGCCCGAGTCGTCGCTAGGTATCGTGAAGTACAATAATATATCATTTCACTGAAATGCAGGATTGGAATTAGCAATATAACGTGACGTGACGTCATAACCTTCACGTTCGCCTTCACACAGAACCTTTCAAAAAGTCTCGCGTTCACACGAACCTGAACCTTTCAGAGGTTTACACCGTCCGTACACAATTGTACCGAACTAATAGTAACTTTAAAGCCTTCTATGAGTTTATTGTCGATTGCGTTATTGAATGTATCGACTCACTCACCTTGCGTTAAAAATAACGGGGTACAGCTTATTTGGATATAATCATGAACGATAGAAATTGCGAACCTATGTCCGAATTAAGAGCAGAATTCTCCGAATTGCGTGCGGATTTTACATTTTCCCGTTTCCGACCATTTTGGCCAAATAAAGTTGTGGTCCGGGTTATTCGGTGTCCGATTTGGGCAGATTCGACTACTCTTGTGTAACTCACAAGAGTTGGGCATCGCAAATCGAACGCCACAAAGCAGCACAGCAGGCGCGGAGTTTCAATTGAAAGGTAGAAGTGTGTCAGGCTGTGATCTATATTGGAAATTATTAGGCGCACCTGCAAAATTTCTGCCTGGATGCGACCCAGAGAACTAACTTATGCCAGTTTGACGGTTACACTTCTCTGAAAGCAGACGTTTCGCCGTATGCCGCGATTTATGATCAATCTATATGGATTTCGATCACAAGCCATTAGGGAAGTGGGCAATCATCCGGTATCAGACTGAGAGGAATTGGTAATTTTCGTCCGTAGATTTGCTGGATGTTTACTCGTTTGTTAATACATACCTTTTGCGTGGTCTCACGCTGTGCAAACGGTTTCACTAGAAAGGCAGGTGCTCAAATTGATATTTTGATATAGAATGTCTTAAATTATCTACTATTAATTGCTGACGATTACCCCGGGCTGGTGTCAGCCGAAAATATTCGGGTTTACTTCCATATGAATATATTATTCAATTGTATTTTGAAGTTACGTATCTCCAGCAGTCTCTTTATTACATCAGGAGTGGGCAATTATTCTCCTCCGCGGGCCAAGTGAGAAGTAGAAAATACGTGGGCGGGCCTAGTGAAACAATTTAGCTATATTCTCCAGCGCATTTCAATTTTATTTATAAATTACATTGTTAATATAAGCTGCTCAGTGAATGTGTTCATGTCAGGTAATGAGAAATTGATGGTTAATAAAAATGTCTATTTGCTGTCATGATTCGAAACAATGTTTAACATAATACATTTTAAGCTCTCTTCAAACCGCTCCACGTTCTTATATTAAGACTCTAGAACAGTGGTTCTCAAACTTTTTTAGGCACGCCTCCCTTTATGATAGTGAAAAATTTCGCGCCTCCCTTATCATGATATCACAAAATATTAAAAAGTGCAACAATAATGCCAACAAACCGAACGGATAGTTTGATGGCGTGAAAGTTTATTGGTGTTGATGAGTGAATTCTGAAATATCAAAGTCGGACAATACACAGAACAAAAATGAGAAAAAATCGCGCCACGCGCGAAAAATTGTTTCTTCAAACTTCGGCTTCGCGCCCCTCTTCTGATGCTTTCACACACCCCACTACGAGAACCACTGCACTGGAATGTATATGCAATAGCAACAAGCTTATTTTCTTGGTCGCTGCCTTCCGAGCCATGTACAGCTTCAATAGCCTTGATGTTGAGCGAAGCTTGCATTTTTCAGAACTTCGCCCTCCCTTGACCGAGTCTTTCGTATTTGGGTCATAAGACCGACATTAATTAAAATCCTTAATCTCGGCGATATGCTCGGCAAACACTAAAGGACTGGTTTACCACTGACTGCAATATACAAATATTTAGTTCTGAAAAGTCTAAAGTCTAAACTTTAGAATTTGAGTTTTCGATTTTTTTTTTGGCATGCGTCTTAATCCTTTATGTGTGATAGATATGATGAGTCATATAGTAATCGCGAGCACTGATTGACATGTTTTACGAATTAGGGATTTGGAAAAGTAGCACTTAATAAATTGAAACACGTGCCGTATAATGCGTAATGTGACAATGTCAACAAAGAAGATTTGAACTAAACTATATATTTTGATTGCTACTCATACTTTTCCACGCTGCGTTTATTTTGAATCCGGATTACGCGTGCGAGGTACGGAGGCAGCGTCATCATGACATATTAATGAACAGGCTTCAAAGTAGACGAATTTCCTGTTGCGTTGATACAGCCTATGGTTTTAGTCATTAAAAAAGCAAGTTTTATGTTTTGAATTCCAAGCAAACTTTTGCGGGCCGCTCAGAATAGCTTCGCGGGCCGCACTTTACCCAGATCTGCTTTAAGTGACGTAGCCTATGTGACACTCTGACAGTCTGTTTTAGTTGTTTTTAGCGGCATCTAGCGGGTGTAGAGAAATCCGTCATCATAATCAGCTGTTGGAGTGCTTTTCTACCTTTTTGAGCTCCATTCGCACTCTTTTTGTAAAATAAATTTCGTTCGCACAAACTAATCGAAAATTGTTATACAAAATGAAGATGAAGATACTTGACAACATTTTGTTCAGATGCGCAGCAAATTGACTACTATGTAGCTTAAGCAACCAAGTGTCTCATTAAAAAGGCAACTTATTTCGCTCGTTTTGCTTTCAACTATTTCACTAAAACCCTTCTCGGCCAAACAATATTGTTGGGAATTTGTACAAGAACGTCCACTAGTGCTTGGATGGCCAGGTCTAAAAATCTGTTTTGTACTCCTATCCAAAATATAGCGTATTTTTCGCGAGTGAAAAATGCTTGTTCGCAGAAATTGTTTTGAGAGCTGACACAAAGGTCCCGGAGGCGCCAGTTTGTCGAAAGGATGAAAAACCCACATGTTTGTGTTGAGGCTTTTGCCTTATTTCTTGGAACATAAGGTGCAAAACGATCAATGAGAGTAGGCACATTACAGCTCGCTACCTTATGATACGTTGCTCCAACTTTTGTCTCGCGAGTTTATGAGAAGAGCAAATAAACTCACGATGCTGTGTGTTATACTCTTTAGCTCAATCTAACTCAACAATTCATAACAGTTTAATAACGGTAAAGCAGCTTTTAGACTAGCACCAAAATCTGAGTCTTTGAGGCATCTCGCGACCCGAGCCTCACCCATGAAAAGGAATTCATTTTTACTATTACAGTTGTATGCTACGATTTTACGGCAATCACGACATACAGAACGCACACACCACAATTCTACCCAACACAGCTCTACAAAACATGTCTGACGCACGCGATTTCAAATTAGGGCGAATTAAATTCCTCTGTGTATCGCAGTTGTACTACTGTCTACTCAGATTGCCAGAACAGGACTATTCCGTGCCGACAATGGTGCATATCCGATCCATCTCGAAAGGTTTGGCCATCCAGCATCGGTCATTTTTAGACCGAGGTTTTGTCGCCGATTCTGTTTTTGGCACTGCATTTTATCAGCGGTTTGTTTGCCAAGACTTTATGTCTTCATGAGCCACGACGCAGAAGGGGTTGGTCTCGATAGGAAAGAGTCTCATAGTCCTGACCTCGCTCGTTGCACACCCCTACACTAAGTTCATGCTAACGGTCTCCGACCATGTTTTCCAGAAAAAACAGTCGTACAAATCGTATCATGAATTCTAATGATAATGCCATAATTTTGCCTGTCTCGCTACAGTACACAACACAGTGGCCTTGGATATGTAAAAACCATCGCAGGATTTTTTAATAAATTCAATAAATATTACATGCATATTAACAGATAGCTCTGGCACCGTTTCGACCCAAAATTATACCCTTTGCTGTCCATACTTTAATAACCCTTGAAGAGGTAAAAATTTGCGTTGCAGTAACTTGCAAATATGAGTCTGTAATGATGGTACTTACTACTATCCTCGTCGTGCCTCGCGCTAATCGAACAGTTATTGCGAAAATATGATGATTGTTTAGCGAAAAAAAGCAGAAAGTCAATTTGACGTCATTTTTCCAGCCTGTTGCAGGCTCAGACGGGCAGATATACTGTATGTCTGCCACTACACCAGCTTCCAAACCAGGCTTTTAGTTACGTAATATTTATAGTGCGAGAATATTAATTCACTACGGATTGCGAGAGCTACGATTAGTGGTGCGTCGTAAGTTTTTACACTTGCGCTGCAACTACAAAAGTTAGGCCTACACTGACCTTAAATTTCCTATTGGGTTGAAAATTAACAATTAATCACGATTTTCATTCGCACTTGATCCGGATTTTCATTCGCACCACCTTCTTCATTCGCACTTGGTCTGGATTTTCATTCGCACCATTCGTCCCACCTTCGTCATTCGCACTGCAATTTTTTCATTCGCACAAGTGCGAACCGTCACACAGGTTGAAAAGCACTGAGCTGTTGTATTATTGTTGTGTTGTATTATTTTGCTCTTCTCAGAAAGAGACGCAATGTATATACACCAGAGTTGGATCAATTGTAATTTGTAATTGAGCTGAATGTAATTAATTACATTTTTTCATGTAATTGTAATTGTAATTGTAATTGAAGCATTTCTATTTTGTGTAATTGTAATTTGATCAAAATTTTGCTCAATTATAATCTCAATTACATTTTCATGGAAACCTGACAATCACAACATAAAATAATAATTTTATCAATCATTTATTCATCGCACCTGTGAAAATCCGGTGCGAACCGGAATGACGACGAGGGGCCTTAAGGCCTTAGTAAACAGTCACCGCATGTAATGATTAGCGTGCTGCGTTATAACTAGTTAATTCAGTCACGCTAAACTGTTTCCCATACTTCAGTAGCAACAGAAAACTTTGTGAAGTACAATATAGGCTAAACCAGTGGTTCTCAATCTGGGGGCGTGCCCCCTTGGGCGGCGTGAAAGCATCTGAACGGAGCGCGACGCTCCAGTGAACTGAAATCTTTTCCGCGCTTGGCCCGATTCACCTCCGTTTTATGGTTATTGCTCGGTGTATAGTCTGAATTTCGTATTGGAGAATTCTCTCATCAAAAGTCATAACCTTCCATACCATCACACTATATGAAAGGATTGCTAACTTCATGGTTTCATTGTGTGCTATGACGATAAGGGGGGCACGAAATATTCACTGTCATAAAGGGGGGCGTGTCTAAAAAAGTTAGAGAACCAGTGGGCTAAACTAAATCTTAATATTTCAAAAATGGATGAACAGCATATAAACTCTTATGAAACCTGTTCTGAACCATTTTTTAAATCTCTGACCAGTACCGAGGCTTGTTGCGTCAATAGCAAAAAAATTCAAGTTTCCATTCAAAGCTTCGTCAAACGTTGATCACGCATTTGTAGAAATGTTATCCCAATCTTATCTCCAATCTTGGCCAAATTTACTTGGGCCAGAAACTTTTCGCACCCTAATGTTCATCAAATGCAATCTAACAGTTTCCGAGCAAGTGAAAATGTAAATGCGATCCAAAATATTGTAATTCTTAGTTATCAGGAGGTTCCTTCCTTTTGCATTTATTTTAATTTTACGCACCTTATCGGTATTATCCTTATCGCTGACGCCATACCAATTACATTTCATTATCCTGACTCAGCTCTGAGTAGCCTAATCGTTTGATTACATTTCATTGACTGTCCTGTAGCCCATTCCCTGTTTGTCGCTCAAACCTTTGGTTCTTAACAGTCGCTTGAAACAACTTTTTGTGCTTGTAGTTTTCAGTACTCATGAGTAGGAATAGTTCGAATACGTTCGAGTTTTTTTTTCTTAATAAAGGGTATTCTAAATATCAGGAATTAAACATGAATAGCTTGAGATTGTTGCTAATTACGTCGCTACGGTTGTCAAAGAACATCTCTTTACCGAATCAATTACCTGTTTAAAAGTAATTGCAATTGTAATTATAATTGTAATCAATTACATATTTAACAGTAATTGTAATTGTAATTGTAATTTGATATTTTTAGCATTGAGTAATTGTAATTGTAATGTAATTGAAACATGCAAGGAAGTAATTGTAATTTTAATTGTAATTAAATTAAAATATTGTAATTGATCCAACTCTGATATACACATCGTACAATATTATACATAAGTCATAATGCGATGTAATGAATTGACAGGAGAATGTGGGAACGGCCTAGGCCCTAGTACAGGGGTGGGCAATTATTTTTCTCCGCGGGCCAAATGAGGAGCAGAAATATGTTGGCGGGCCGAGTCAGAAATTTTAGAATATCCAGCGTATTGATTTTATTTTTAAATTGGAAGCAGTGTATTACGCGAATTGGTGCTCAGTGGATGTGTTGACATTGAGGAATGACAAAGTGACGGTTAATTAATAATTACCCCAAAAATATATATTTGCCGTCATATTATGAAATAATGTTAAACATGAGCTCTCTTTAAACCCCTATTCGCGTTTTTCTATCGATACCAGCCCGCATCGAAATGCACGATGCACGGGATGTCTTATATGCCCTGATCGCGCGAAGTGCGGAATTTTTTCATGATTCATGATTCAATCGGTCAATAACATTGGTAATTGCCAATATATATCCCTATTTTTTAACCTCTCCCAGCCTACGTAGTGGCCATTACTCAGTTTTACCGCTAGAGCTGAGTGGAGTACTGTCTTGGAAATATTCGCGAGGGCCCGTTGGTATTATTACTTCGTTACATGTTGTTATTTCGTGACCTCCCGTCTGC
The DNA here is from genome assembly GCF_051294905.1 of Botryllus schlosseri. Classification (NCBI taxonomy): domain Eukaryota; kingdom Metazoa; phylum Chordata; class Ascidiacea; order Stolidobranchia; family Styelidae; genus Botryllus; species Botryllus schlosseri. Next base: position 28,839,769 of record NC_137239.1, on the reverse strand, counting down.
TACGTGACAAGATATTGAAATCGACGAAGCGTACGAAACTAAAAAGATGACCCCGATTCCCGATTGGTATTTCTTCACTAGCAAATATTGCCCATCGACAATTGGAGTAAGTGGTTTTCGGTCAACATAAGGGCAGTCCTTTCGGCCAAGGTTTTCTCGCTCTCGAGCTTTATTCCCTTTACTTAGTTAATTTGATCAGCAGCTGCAATTGCAGTGCCTTCTTCGAATCCCGAGTTGGCCCAAAGTTCATTTATCTTGGTGCGTCGTGGCGCGGTAATGGCTAACACCGAAATGCCCATTCTAAAAACCATTGAATGAAATTGCATAAAGTTTCAAAAAAAATACCCTATAATTTATGTTTACTGATGAAATAATTTTCGGCGTCCGTCGAGCTCGCCACGCAATTGGGGGTTTGAGGTGCGGTAGTTACGGTCCTAAGGAACATATATAGCTCATTGTCTTGGTAGCTGGTTTCTGAGAAGTGTTCAGCTTGCCGAAATGACCTTGTTGATAAGCGAAGGTTGCCGGTATTAACCATTTTTGAATTTCAACTTTCGGCTTTCTTTTTTTGACATCCTTTATGGGGGGGGGGGGGGTGATATATTCATAGAAATCATGGGCATTGATTCGCTTGTTTCATGAATTATGGATTTGGAAACACGTCATGTAACAATTTGAAACACAGACCGTGTAATGCGTAATGTGACAATGGTACCAAAGAAGGTTTGATGAATTCTTGTGACTTTAATTCCAACGGCATAACTTGCTACATTGACTTTAGTTTTAATCTGGATTAGGCATGTGAGGTACGTATAGGCTGCGTAATCACGGTATGTTAATGAACACTGAACAGGCTTGATAGTAAACGAATTTCCGGCCCAGTTTATACATCGTATGGGTTTAGTCCACGCAGCAACACAAAATATTAGGTTTGATATTTTAAATTTCAAGCAGCCTTTCGCGGGCCGCACATAATCGCTCAGCGGGCCGCATTTGGCCCGCGGGCCGCACTTTGCCCAGGCCTGCCCTAGTATATGGTCTCTCAATCCACCATCCACCTCGGCCTAGTTCAGTCTGCAGTGGTTCTCAAACTTTTTTGGACACCCCCCTTGGTGATATTGAAAAATTTCGCACCCTCGTTATCAACATATCAAAAAATATTTAAAACACTAACCAGAATGTTTGCAATTCCAACACATAGTTTGATGGCATGGAAGGTTATCGCTGTTGAGAGACCTCCAAAATATGAAATCTGGACTATACACAGAGCAATCATTGTGAGATGGAAGCAAATCGCGCGGTGCGCGATAAAATGTTCAGATGAATATTTTGTCAAGAAAAACTATGTGATATTTTTTCGTCTAATCAATTTTATTTCTTGAACTGGGTTTGGTTCAAACGCACCTGACTATAAGCTTCGCAATTCCTAACGGAACAAATGATTTTCTTTCCGGATCGCAATTGATTCCTTTGGGGCTGCCATAAAATGCGGTTCTTGAGAGTGGCGTTCTACAAAATGTGTTTGAATTGATTATATTAGGAGGCGCTACTTCGACGTTGTTAGGCACTTCAATTTAAATCCTTGTTTCTTAGATTCAAAAGACATATTATAAATGGCATAGGACTTGACTTTATAAGCAAATAACTTATTTCTCCATAACTTTGCGTCTTTCCAAGCAATCTTCACAGACGCTTGACTGACAGACCATAAAGGCATCAGCTAGCACATAGCTGCATTCACCAGCTAATCCTAGTTCAGAGACATCTTTTGATCGATCGGTACGTTATCAGTCACAATCTAGCATCGGTGTATGGATAGTACGACGCTGCCATGACATATAAAATCGCAATAATTAGTAGGGACGCCATATGGCAACTTGTAACTTTCAGTGCAAATTAAATTCATTGCGGGTTCATAAACATTATTTCTCTCAGGCGTTCAGATATCTTCAAGGGTCGCGCCCCCAGTTTGCGTACCACTGGCCTAGTGACTGATGTAACATTGTGTTTGATCTGTCATATAGGTTTTGTTGGACGCTATTCCTTGCTCTTTTCATTAGCTTCCATAGATGGCCGTCCAGGGGTCTTTACTAGGATTTTCTGTGAATATGCGATAAGAACAACGACGAAGGAGCGGAGAAGCCAAGCTAAAAGTCTGACGCTTCGAAACGTGTTGCTACCCAGACTGATAAAGTGTACTCCCGGGCTGATGGCAGTGGAAAAACCGACTTCTAAATCAAATACTAACGAAAGCGTGCATGGGTTGGAAACGACCTCGTGGAATCCGTCCATCATTTAGCCTCCTCGATCTACAACCAAAAGTAAAATCATGTGAGGAAAACTGTCTTTGGGGTAATATGATCAGTATCATTATCTGTTTGTTAAGAATTTTATCATTTCAAAACAACATAAGACTGCGATACAATGAAAACACAGGAAGGCGTCGAAACGTCTTAATCTTTGAAATCAGACACCCACCTGGTCTAGCAGATGTAAAGAGGAGACATGCACATTGAACGAAGAGTAAAAGAAGGTGTCACAAAATGACAAGCGACAAAATGAGTTGGCATGTGACGAAAGGCGAGATCGATATGTCGGGTCATGGTCCGGTAAACTTGAAGGCTGACTAGTACGTAATGGACGTAATTTTTGTTATTATGATGGAAAAGTGACGGTTTTAATGGATGATGTTGTTATTTGGGACGTGCAAAGGATAGTTTACAATAAAGCGAAAGAAAAGGCGTAGGCCTAATATATCTAAAGATGCAGATAACAAGAAACTATGGACGCAATAATAGTGCGTGTCATACGAAGGATCGGGCTCAATTCGATCAATCATGTTCTCTGCGGTGTTGCATTCTTGTGCAATATGGGACCGTTTTTATATCAATTACGATTTATCTTATTTTTAGTAGGGCACGAAATCTATGTACGCATTGTTGTGTCTGTTTTTTACCTGACTTGGTAAGAACTAAAATTACGTCACATAGACTACTTACACCTATATTCACCCGCCCCCGCATTACACTGCATGTATAATGTACATAGTAGTGTGGAGAAACATGCCGGAGTAATTAAGACGACTAGACTGCCTTTTATTAATGAGAAAAATGAATCACCATTGTGTAATCGAGGATGTATTTATACAAAAGAAGTAGAAAACAACGACAACTGACATACCAACGTCTACAACGTCCACATACGCTTGCGGTTTGCGCTGCTCCACCATTGCTTCCAGACGGCATTTCTGCGTCAGAATACCAAACTCCGTCACAATCAAAATTCGGGACTGACTTTTGGGAGTTCTAGGACCTCGAACACAATGAAGTTTATATTATGGTAATCATCCCCCCCCCCGCGGTAACTTTCGATTGATACCAATTTTATCAAATTTTGCGATCTGTAAGCCGGTCAAAAACCACCGATAAATTGCCTGAAGCCAAATGGAAAGTGTGACGTACACCAATCGCAGTGATCCGTGAGATTTGCTTGTGTCCTTCTATTATTCATTCTACTATTGTAGGACACTACGGTTAAAGGTCAAGAACCACTGATTTAGAAAGTGATCGAAACTTACGCTAGGTGTCGGTATAAGAGAACGTGTCACGACACTAGAGTTTCCCGAGCTTTTTCTGACCACGTACCACTTGATTGTTTTTGATACATTGCACACCAACTTGCTCAGATTTGATGTGATATATCCCAGTTTTTACTTCTTCTCAACCATATAACCAGGACCGAAACAGCACTTGACCAGCCCCCTAAAACGTTGATCTTCCCCCCCATAGGGTGATAAAACAAACTTAAGGGGGGTCTTCGCCTCCAGACCCTCCCTCGCTTTCTACGTTTTCCCGCTACTTATCAGTTGGATTCGTTGTACTTTTCGGTGAGTTGGCTTGTATCGTGTAAATTTGGACAATTGCACATGCACTGCACATATATGTATATTTATATCGAAGTTTTCGGTCAGCATACGGGCAGTCCATTTCGGTCAAGGTTTTCTCGCTGCCGATCGCTCTTGCACACTTCTCGAAGTCGCATATTACATGGCCTAAAACTTCATATGTCTCGGTGCGTCGTGGCGCGATAATGACCGACGCCGAAATGCCCATTTCTATAAATCCTGCTTATATTTTCTTTGGGGAAGGGTACCCAATAATCAAGATATTTGACGGAATTAAATTTTGTAAAAGTCGCAAAAATTTTCACAAAAATACTCAATAATTTATGTCAAGTCTCGAAATAATTTTGGGCGTCTTCGAGCTCACCCCCCAATTGGGGGGTTTGGGTGCGGCAGTTACGGTCCTGCACACAACATTCGTCACATCACATGAAAGTTCATGTCCAAACCTAGTAGAACTCTGCCGGTATCAAATAAAACTGATAACTATCATATTCACCGATAACTAGTGGCGTAGGAACATATGTTACCGCCCCTGGCTTTTGCTGAAAATGCCGCCCTACGTAGACTGTAAAAAAATTGAAATCGTTTCATGTTCACGCAATCGTTTCAATAAAAATAATTACTAGGACAAGTTTTTTCAACTTTTGCAACTTTTTTTTACAGCTTCCAGCAGCTTCTTAAATACTCGAAAGTTATGTAGAATGCTGTTTTAAGCTGTTTGAAGGAATCTTATAGTGCAACTTTTTGCAAATTTTCTCTATTTTTTCATGCAACTTTTTCGATTTTTCATGAAACTTTTTGCAACTTTTTTCGATTTTTCCTGCAACTAACTTTTTAACTAACTTTGGAAATATTTGGCACTATTTGTAAATAGATCGCTTGATTATGTCACTGTCGTTTAAACTTGACGTCCTTTCTGATTTGACGTACATTCTGACTAGACCGACGAAAAGCATATTTTGACTTGGTCAATTTTTTCTGGCTATTGATTTTATTGAAGTTTTAACAATGAGTTCTGCTACAGTGCCTTGGATACGGATCGATTGGAGCATCTCATAACCTAATAATTTCAAGGAAATTGTCCATAAATGCAATCTTTTAGTGCAACTTTTGTGAAAAATAAATGCAACTTTTTACTTCGCCGGAGTCCAGTTTTTGATCGCATTTTAACTCTGTTCTAGTAAAAGAAGACATTTAGGCGTCCTTCGAGGACACCTAAGAATACAGATCCTCTAAAAAGAGGACATATGGTAACCCTAATATTGCTTGAGAGAGAAGCGTCATTGTCTCAGCGTTAAGGCCCAAAAATTAAAAACAAAAAAGCGAAAACAAACGTATTAGGCTAATAAAAGCTCAATAGCGGCCTTAAAATTGAACTTTTTGAGCTTTCGCTGAAGCAAAAGCAGCGATAATATCTTCGAAATGAAGTTTTTAACGTAGTCTCTTCTATAGAATGAATCGATAAAGCTGATAACTGATCATTATTCATGGTAGGACGTATTTACGACTATCATTTTGAGCTTTTGAATTGAAACACCAGATGTAAGATAAAGTTTTAGACACAGTCATGAATATGGTGTTAAGTAAGCAGAGGTGGTCAAAGTAGTCAGGAAAGCTACTCAAGTAGAAGTAGAAGTAGCGACAAAAAAAAATCTACTCAAGTACAAATAGAAGTACTTCTTCCACAAGCAACCTAAAACTACTTGAAGTAGAAGTAGAATTGACCGACTTTAAATCTACTCAAGTAAGTAAGTAGGCTAGTTGTGAAAACGATCGTAATTCGTTCGCATGGGTTGTCAAAAGGTGCAAATTGAGCTATGCGAAAAGGTGTCGAGCTTAATTCATATTGATGCATATCACGACGTATTCAATTTTCGACAGCATAAGCATTCGTCCGCATAATGGGATGAAAATGATGATATTGATATGGAAATGCGATACTAATCCTATGTTTAATCGAACAGCACGTTTTGGAAAATATCATGGGATGGCGCACTCTCCCATATTATAAGGCCCGTAGTTTAGTCGTAGAGCAATACGGAGAAGTTGTATAGGATACGGAGTAAACACGTTGCGCGATTAGAAAACGTGAATAAAAAATATGGTGGATCGTAAAAATGCCATATTGTGTAGCTTTATTTCCGGAAATAAAAGGTATTACTACGCTTGCTTTTATACTTCAACATGTATGTTATCCAGACAAAAGAACTGATATCAATTATAACTCAAAATATGTGATACTGGGAATTGAAAGTGAAGTATAAATACTAATTATAAAAGCGGAGAATGTATTTCATATGTCTTTAGTCCAGAAAGTTTCAAAGGTGGTATGCTGAAACAGCTCTAAAACTAACAGAAGTCAGATTCCACTTTTCCAGATTAGGATACGCCATGGACTGCTAGATTACGATATGATAGGGAAATGCTAGATTGCTAAACATCAGTTTCAAACGTTATGATGAGCAATACATACTGTGATGAAATATTTCATATGGGCGAAGGGCGACAATGTGGTGTGAACGGAACCCGCTACCTAAATTATATTCACCGATACCATCGCGAAATTATACTGGTTGGTTACTCCGTATCCACTGAGCGCGGAGCGCGACAAAAATTCTGGGCTTCACTCAACTTTTATGAAAATTAAATGTTGATACTCCTTGAAAACAGCCCCGAAATTCCTCAGGCTATCTTTCTGATTGGAGGATTAAACTACTTCTACTTGACAAACTGAAAATAGCGAAAAGTAAGTAAGTAGATCACGAAAAATTACGAAGTAGAAGTAGAAGTAGCGAAAATCAGATCTACTTGAGTAAGTACCAGAAGTAGAGGAAAACTACTTGAGTACTTCGAAAAAGTAGAAGTACTTCGTTACTGACCACCTCTGGAAGTAAGTTTGATTTAGCTAGACACTCTAAAACAGAGGTCTCAAACTCAAATGTGCTCGCGGGCCAGTTTTCCCGTTTTGACGACGCCGCGGGCCGCAGCACTTATAGGGGTGTTTTATGTCTTTCCAAGTAGGGCTTATTTGGCGGGAATGAATTGTCCTACTGAAAGTGAGCCGTTCCAGCAGACTGACAGTAAACACACATCGTCAAAATGTGATTTACTCTTGTATCAATTTAGGCCTGGCACGAAAAGAATCATAACATTTACAACTATTTGAATAGAATTGTTGTTGTAGACCTACTTGATATATATTAATTACAAGATATAGACACCATATGGGCGGACAAATGTATGATGCCATCATAAAAGCTATCGGGTTATAATTTTGCAGCTGCTATGAATATTTTGAATTTAACAGATTGATAATAGAGACTGATCTGCTATCAAAACATTTTTAGGTTGAGCATTGTAATTCCAATCCAGGATTCGGGTGTACGTCATATATGTAGGCTATTAATCTCATGGCCAAATATCTTCAAATACAGGAGCGGAAAAATATCAATATAATATAAATATAATAATGAATGCGTCTTAGTGATTGAAATGTCGGAACGCCGAACGGCCCATTGTTGTTACATCGTTGGAGCGTACCAATACGGTACTCAGTGCCTTTAAGTGGCCTTAATAACATGGTTTAGCGACCAAAAATGTAACTAACAGATTGCCCATGGTTGCCATAACTACTCGCTTAGTTAGCTTAATACCAAGCTGCGACCTTCTGATCTATTATACTATTCCCCTGATACGCGATTAGTTTGTTTCGTCCATGGTTCTAACAAATTCACTGCATTCCGAGTCACTCCGAGTCAACTCGGTTCATTTTAATTTTGCCATCGAGTTAGCCCGAGTCTGAGTAATTCTGAGAAAGGTCGCGTCCAATTCCAACTCACAAATTTCAGTCACGAATCGTCTAAGGGTCAGGTTTTGTCATCATGAATCGTGAATCGAGTTGGACTCGAGTCATTACAACCCTGCTCTATAGTGGACCCAAGATCAGTGTTTTTGGGCGCAAGGGGGCTACAAAATGTTGTTTCGGACACACACAACCAGATAACCGCAACGTCCTCACAGTATTACAGGACTGTGAAACACACAACCGGATATGGTTCGCCAGACGATTTCATCCGGCCCTGTTGTAGACCCTAGCAATCATCAGAGCCGAATTCAAGACCAAAGTTCCACTCCACACTTGTATACAGTCGATAGGCAAAGCTTTGTTAATGGGACGTCATATTGAGAGACAATGTGTTCATACCTCATTGTAGAACCCGCTACAGTGCGCGTTAAAGCATGTTCGGAATTTGAGCCACAAAATACGGCAATACTACGATATGCCAGATGTATATCCAACCGATATTCAAAAGACATGGCATCTAGCTCAAGGCGCATTTCCAACACAGCATTCATTGCAACGACTTTACCGACATTACCGTACATAGATAGCACAGAAAAGCTGCATACGGACATTTCGAAGCAGGTGAGGTCGATAACTTCTACTTTATCGGAGTAATCAATTCGGTTTTGCATACTCGCACCAACTAGTAAAGTTGGTATGATTTTAGGCTACTTCTACTTTACTTTGCGGCTTGTTGTCCAAAACTAGTAGGCGAAGTTTATTACAAAGATTAAAACATAAATTGCCACAAGGGCACAACGGCAAAGCAACAACGCCCTTTCTCTTCACCGTCGCATGTGATTTGCAATGCACGTGCGATAGGCCTACTCAGCGGTCGAGTCAAGTCTAAACTCAAGTTACACAAAGGCACATTCCCCGTGATGAGTGTCCCTCTTCATCATTACAATTCATCATCTCTTGTCCCTCTTCACCTCTCCTCCCAGGTCAGAGGTCCCCACCTTCGCCTCCCAGCCGCCGGCCAACTTTCTGGAAGTATCGAGCAACGCATCCGCTTTCATCACAGGGAACGATTGATTCACAGAACGTTCCAAAATGCGTTCCGTTACACAGAATGCATCGCATTCTTTAGGCTTTATCATACGAATTTGCAATGGCGCACATGTCAGTCCTATCCCACTCATGGTGGTAAACGAGGGCTCGTGATATCGATAAGATATCGACTAATTTAAACCTATTCACCTCCGGTGTCGTCCTTATCTGGCCAGTCACACGCTTAAGTAACCCCACGATAACAGACAATTTCAATACCTGGTAATTGTCGTTCTCATCGATGCGAGATTCATCACTCTTTTCAATGTCAGGTAATTGTTGGTAAAAAGCAAATGCGCCGCCGTCAAGAAACGTTGGAATTATGACAGTCAAATCAAGGTGTCCTCTAATGGTGTGGACACAAGCAAACCCACGGCTCACTTCGATTAATTTACGTCACACTTTCCATTTGGCTATAAGGCAATTTTACGGTAATTTTACACCGGCTTGCCAAGCCCTAGATTCGATAAAATGGGTGTAAATCGAAAGCTACCGATGTACTGATTACGAAAATATAAATTTTATCCCGCTCATGGCCCTGTAACCTTTCAGAATTAGCCCCGAATTTTGCGTTGTAAAGGAGTTCAGCATTGTGACGCAACAATACCGGCTGGAAGCAAATGAGAAGCAACTCAAACCGCAAGGGTATTGGTCATTGTTGCGCAAGCGCTAGAGCATTCACACCATATTGTCCTATATGGTGTGGACATGAGCAACAGAGATGAGCATGGATTAGGATTAGGTTTTGAAAAAACAGGATTTGTGAAATTTTGTCGGATTTGGATTGGATTTGGATTAGACATTTTTTTCAGAACGGATTAGGATTTGGATTGGACTTACCTATTTTCTGGGAGATTGAAATGTCGTGTGACGCATGGCGACAAACTTTATTCAGATCAGTTATTAATCTACTTATGGTTACTAAGTAATCTTGAATCAAGTGAATCGTTGGTCGTGAAAGAAAATTTTCGAATCCCTCCATTGCATAAATTAGTATTTTTTCTGAATTTCCAGTTGGAATCGGATTAGGATTGGACATGGACTTGAATATGAAAAAGTTACGGATTAGGATTTGGATATGGATTTGAAGGTTCGGATTTGGATTGGATTAGGACATAGAAATTCCAAATCCGCTCATCTCTGATGAGCAATCTCACGGCTCAGTGAAATTGGTCTACGTCACACTTTCCATTTGGCTAAAGGCAATTTGACGGGGAGGGGGGGGGGTCCAGGACCACGAGCAGAATAAAGTTTATACTTTCGAAATCAGTACCGCGGTAGCTTTCGATTGATGCCCGTTTTATTAAATTTCGCGCTCGGCAAGCCGGTCAAAAATGACGGTCAATTGCCTTTGGCCAAATGGAAAGTGTGACGTAGACCAATTTCACTGAGCAGTGAGCTTTGCTTGTGTCCACACCATATAAGACACTATGTGCACACTATCACTCTCATTACGCACTTGCTCCTGCGTTGCGCCATCCTATTCCAGGGGGAATTGCTGCGTAACAATACCAAACTCCATTACAATGCAAAATTCGGGGCTTATTTTGGGGGGTTCCAGGGGTATGAGCCGAAAAACTTTTATATTTTCGTAATCAGTACAGGGGCAGCTTTCGATTGATACCCATTTTATCGAATCTAGCGCTCGGGAAGCTGGTGAAAAATTACCTCTAAAGACTGCTCCAAGTCGTTTCGACACTTTCCTATATTTTCATAGTATCGCAGTTTTGAGGTGTTTTTGAAATTATGAAAATATTAATAAACTGATACTGACACTGAAATGGAAAGTGTGACACAAACCAATCGCAGTGAGCCGTGCGATTTGACTGTGTCTACACCATTGTAAGACACTATAGTCAAATCCTAGGGTTTTAGCAAGTCTTCAGCCAGTTTCGAATGCTTGATCCAGGTTGTGGTATCGCCCACTCCATAATACTTCTCCAACGCATCCGTCACCTTGAAGCTGGTCATCATTGATAATAATACTGGGCCGCGATGGCTCATGCGAAATTTTATTTCGCATAACGGCACAACAGCAACACATCAACGAAAGTCGATCTCTATCTTCACCACCGCATGTGATCTGCCGTCTAATTGTACACGTCCACCAACCTAAACTACAATCAACACGTAATCAATCAATTTATCGATTTCATGTGCGATACTCTGCGGCCCAGTCAATACTTTTCATGATTTACACAAAGGCGCAACTAGGCCAGGAATACTAACTTCTTTCGATACTGGGAAATAGCTTCTTCTCCTTTGTACTTGGGTAGAAATTTACGAAGTTTAGCTACTTCTACGTGAGTAACCTGCCAGCTATAAGAAATAGATCAATGTTCCGAAAAAACCTGTGCCCATTCCTATTTGCCAATTTGGGATAACTACGAAATACGAGGATCCTGTTATCAACACTACATTGACGCAACCAGGTAAATTACCAGGTATATTATACATATATTTCAATGATGATTTCATGCTTCCGGGTATTCGCACGCAATGTAATAACTTCAGCCTTAGCAGCAGTTATGATAAAGCCGATCCATCATGTTGGAGTAGACAAACTTTATCTCACAACCATAACAATAAGCAGAAAATGCAGTCATTCAGTGTTTACTGGCTCAAAGCACGCAACTATTAGCTACATGATTCCAAATCTTCGGACCAGACTTGGACGAATAGATGATTTTAGTTTCCTTATTAGACTACAGCGAAATGCTGATAATCTAATCCTGATTTGAAGTCTGGTTTTTCTCAAAATGAGATCAGTATACTGCTGCGAAACGAATTGAGCATGCTGCAGTGCACATACATTTGCCATTCTTGTGCTGATGAGAATGTGCATTGATTTGAAATGAAGTGAGCTTCATTCAATGTCCAAGTTTTTGCGAATTCAGTAATTTTAATTGTAATATCATTCGGAGAAACCCGTATAGCTCATATTCTAATTCTAGTCTAATTTAGAAAAGCTGAAAATTTTCTCGTTGGACAAGTCTGCACTGCACAGTACACATATCTGCAGTGAAAACATGCGAAATGTCTGATCGATGACTGAAGTCCTTGTTTCAATTCAGCATATCACAGATTATTCTACCAGAGCAGTACCTCGATCGACGAGTCGCTATTGGTTGAGCCTTCGTAATGATTCAGAATCCCCATTTCTATGAGATGTAGCAATTTTTGATGACTAATTTGTAATGTCATCCCACGTATGCTATAGGGCAGGGGTCACCAACGCGGCGCCAGTGGGCCTCAGGTAGCCCGCGAGGACCAGGTGAGTAGCCCGCGAGCCTGTTCTACAAATAGATCGAGTAGCAGCATTTACTAATATTCGTCAGATTATTACCAGAGATCTTTTAAATATATATATAGATCAGTGGTTCCCAAACGGTGGGGAATTCCCCACTGGTGGGGAATTTCGGTATTTCTGGTGGGGAATAGACTCACTTTTGAAAAAAATCTTTACAGTAATATTCTTCTTCATTAAATGTCGTTTTGAAATGCCGACCTAATATTTCATAGCTCATTTGCAAATCAGCGATTCACAATATCAGTGCCTCCAATTAGCGAGAATCGCCTGGATAGCGACACGCGATCTCCAGAAATGTTTTTATTCATTTGTACACCATCATCGGTCACAAAACGTAGGGATAGAAAAATTCTGATTCGTTGTAATAAGAGCTCATATTGCTGAACATGTATTCCAGGGACTCGCTAATTGATAGTGCTCACATCCGGACTAGTTACAAATGAAGTTATATATTTATGTTATTTCACGTTCTTTTAGTATTGTGCGAAAGTGTAGTTTACGGCGGCTTATATTTATAAACACCAGGAAGTTTATCCGACCCATGTATTATTCGGCATTTACGTATGTAAATTGATGCTACCCCGAAACATTTGGAAAATTTTCAAACCCCTTCTATTTTGCTGTTGGCTGCGCGCCGGGGTAGATACATATATTTACGGAGGTGCGTTTACGGTTACCACTTCACCGCTGCGTTAATTTTATTATGTGCTGATCAATTCTGGGGATCTTAAAAGTCACCAATAGCACGTAATATTTACTAGGCAAAGTCTTGCAAAATTTTATTGGAGGTAGCACTTTAACGGGTAGATATGGATATAGAGATTTTAGGTGGGGAATGAAGGCTCGGAAGAAATTGGAAGTGGGGAATTAGGATAAAAAGGTTGGGAACCACTGATATAGATTGATAGATTTAGCTATTCTTGTTTAAATCACACTAACCAGTAACTTATAAATCGGACTACATATGTATGTAAACACTTAAAAGGATGATATCAAATAATATCAATTACAATTAGTAATATGCCGACATATAATAGAATCACAAGTTATGGGAGACGTAGGATACGTCGCAGTGCCTATACAGGCGACATGAGGGAATGCCATCCACGGTCTTCTTGAAATGGCAGGGGGGTTCCGTTATGGTAGCTCGATGTCCGAGACAATTCCAAACTAGTAAACAACATTACTATCAGGCAGTGTTGGGATGACTCGAATCAACTTCTTCGTATGATTTGACTTAACTCGAGTCACTTTGGAGAAATGACTTGACTTGACTTGACTCGGAGCTTCAAAAATGTGTATTGACTCGTGACTCGGAGCAAAATTTACGAGTCAATTTCAAGTCATCAAGTAAACGGTGTCGAATAAATCATTGTATCTTGTGTATGTTCAGATTGTTCGAGATACGCCGGAGTCACTTGTAAGAGCAACTAGTCATTCACTGATTGTACGATACACCGATCCTCGATTGTTAGATCACAAATAGTTTGACCGTAAATTAAACAATCACAGCTTACGTTGTCGTAGTAATAGTAGAAGATTAATCTAAATAGCAATGTGTCGCTGTTTGGTAGACGGCTCTCAATGCTTAAGTTGCGCAGTGCTCACCTTTACCAACCCTCTTGTATGATTTAAATCGAACAAATATAGTTCATGCGTTTATATTAGGGTTACCATATTTTGGAAACCTGTAAAGAAGACACTTTTTTCAGAATTTTGAGACTCGCAAAACTGGAGGAAAATCCTGAAACAATGGTAAATTTTTCCCACCTTGTGGATGGTTGACTAGAAAAAGGTCAATGTTCTCGCTCAGCGCCCAAAATACATTTTTTTGTTCACGTTAACAGGTGGTTGAACAAAAAAAATGTCAACTTTCCGAAATACCCGCCACAGCGTACTTCGGTGCTGATTCGCGGCATATCAGTGGAATTTGACCGTAAATTTGACCAAGATTCTCAAAAAAGAGGACAAAAGGGCGTCCTCCGAGGACGCTTTCAAAAAAGTCAAAAACGGGGACAAATCCTCTTAAAAGAGGACGTATGGTAACCCTAAAAGTTTACATTCTCACTGATGTGTAGATGGGTAGTGAAGGCTATTTTGCCATATCAATTTGTTTCAACTTCTCGAAGCTTCGTATTAGGTCGTTTATTTTGGCTGATAATGACTGACTGTTGCATGTAGCTGCACAGTTACGCACGTATTTTATTAGCATTTCTACGTGTGCGTGTTGTGTACAACGTCTTTTTGCCTGTATGTTTAACTAGATATTCGTTATTTGATTCAAGATAAATGTTCAAATAATCTGTCTTTCACACAGCTAGCAAAATGTATTGACTTTGAATCATCCTTCATTCATACTTCGAAAATTCTATTTGACTTGAATAATGACGGGACTCGTGACTTGACTTGACTTGACTCGAGTCACATCCAAAAAACGAGTGAATTGACTTGAGTCGAGTCACCTTTGAAAATCCATTGACTTGACTTGACTCGAGACAAAATCTGCAATGACTCGAAATCACTCGTGACTTGAAGGTAGTGACTTGATCCCAACACTGCTATTCAGTAGCAGATAGCCGTAAAATAGCAGCAGATTTTTAATGTTTGTATGCCCAATACGTATTGCATCTTTTGACACAGCTTGTTTCTCTTACACTTAACGCAGTTTAGTACCATGTTTCTAACTTTCTGCAATCGTTGCTGCTGTCCCATATAATGAAATCTGTCTGGATGCTGAACAGTTGAAGATTGAAATTTTAACACTGCAAAATGACCTTCACCTCAAAGCCTACATGGCTGCAGCAAACTCTCGGTGCCTTGTTGACACGGAAAGGTACAGTGGTTTATGCACACTTGCACAGAGCTTTGAAGGTTGTGAAGGTTGTAAGCGTATTTGGTTCCACTGATCGTCGTGAATCACTTTTCGGACATAAACTTCATCAAAAACAAACACAGAACACGCCTCAATAACGCACGTCTGGAATACTTACTCAGAGTAGCAGTGTCAAGTTACACACCAGAGTACAGCGCACTAGTTGATAACATGCAATGTCAGGCTTCCCACTGACTGATATGAAAACAGATAAAATGATGTCCAGTCTAAAGTGTGACATGATTTATTTTACAATTTGAGTTGACTGTTGTTGTATAATTTATACAAACATGGCGCGAAGTAACTCATAATTTCCTAAAAATAATATTAGTGGCTATAGCTAGTTGAAATGATATGCTTTGATTCAGAAGACTCTCTTAGAAGTCTTTCCGCAATGTGATTCCTGCCCAGTGCTACGAATATGAAAACGGAAATTCAGTCTGGTACGGGTAAACGACGGGAGTAAAAGGTTGCCCGTCGCTTCAATCAGTACCCAAGAAGTACATTACAGTGCATTACGAACCCTGTCGCCATTTTATATTCCAGATTGCACCCTGTGTCTTTGGAAACTGAAGAGAATCTTACAGAACTTCACTATACTATTGAATAATATATTTTCTGATGACACTCGTCTGGGTAATCGTCAGGAACTATAACATTGTATCCCAACAGTCGTATCACCGAATTCGTGGCCATGAGCTTGAATACTCGACTGATCGAGGCGAACAGGTGGCTTATTGCTCAATGTAAGATATTTATATTATACAGGAACTTCTGTTGGCGCAAACTAGGTTGGCATATCTTGATAACAGTCGAATTAAAGGAACACGAATGAAATATTTACCAGCATTTCCCGAAAATGTATGGTGCTGGCATAGTCGTCTCTGCTTCCTTATCGCCATTTTGAACATTGCCAGAGAGAGAGAGAGAGGGAGAGAGAGAGAGAGAGAGGGAGGACAAGCCATCGCAATACAAACAAGTTAGTCCGCTTCAGCAACCAGCAAAGTCTTTCCTGTTATATTGTTTAATGACAATGTGCGGAAATCGGGGTTAGGATGACAGAAACAGTGATATCCCTAAACAAATAGTCGTCACGTCATGATATCTAATCCAATAATAAATATATACAAACCTATCCTGTTCTGCCATGCACAATCGTGATCACTTCATACATTCTGGTCGGAACTCACATTTCCAAACGTCTGTGATAGGTTGATACGTGCAGACCGAATAGAGCCATCTATGCCCTGTGAATTACAGTGCAAATATCCATCAAATTCCTCCCTATACACTGTTCAGTATACCCGGCTATCTACGTTACCCTGACACTTTTCGTATTGGTGGAGCTGCCAGGGGTTGACAATAGTTGACACGTACCAACTTCCGAGTACGCGGTCTATCTAGCAATCTACTCCAATGCTACACGAGAAATTGTTCGTCCTGTTACTAAGCCTTCACTGGTGTTCACGGTGACAATTTTGTACTCGTGCCTCGCGGGCTGAACTATTTCTCATATCTTTTTCCGTTTGCACATGCTAGGGTTACTATACGTCCTTCTTTAGGATGAATTGTCCTGCATTTTCAAGAAATCGAAAGTATCCTCCGAGGACGCCCGAATGTCCTCCTTAATCGCCATCCTTTATAGCTTTGACATATGGGCGTTACTAAAAAGGGGCATAAATGACGCGAAAAGACTGTATTATGACGGAAGCGACGGGAAGGATGAAACAAAATCTGATATCAGAGCGGTTATTTTGTGAGACGATTCGGAAACATGACCCAATTACACGTTTTCTGGTACGATTGTTCAAGTTTTGTTATTTCTAAAAATTGTCCTGTTTTCCGGATCTCAAAATATTATGACCCTAGGATATGCTCAAGCATTCGAATACCGGTAATTCACGCTGAGTCGGATTGCAATATTGCGACTATTATATAGCTTTTGGACACATTAAATGTAACTATTAATATCGGGCATGAAGTTATGGACTGGTGTGGGCAATATTTGTTCATTGAAATAGATGGGCGTGATATGGTATCGTGTTTAGAACGAAATGTCAGTTTGGAATATGGAAATGTGAAAGTATGGTGTGGTATGGAAATTTTTTAGTATGGCATGGAAAGTTATTTCATACTTTTCCATGCTTTGGCAGTTTTATCAGAACAATGACCATGATTCTACTCTCAATTTTTCAAATTTATTGCATACCTCAAAAAATCGTTCACTGTCTATGTTCATATATCAAATAAAGAACAAATGACCGTGCTTTAATCGTAGTGCGAAATTGGAAAAGAGTTGTAACAAAGTTACAATGCTCCGAGTCACAAGTAAATCTCACTTTTATAGTTTTGACTCGAGTCAAGTCAAGTTTTCCAAGTGCGAGCCTCGGTAATGGCATTCTCGGTAATGATTTTCTCGATATTCATATAGAACCTGTATATTGTAACTATTGCATCATTCAATTCGTTTCTACTTTCTGAGTTTTCGCATTCTATTCTCTCTTTTGGCAGTTAATTACGTAGCATATGTATGTATGCGCGATACAACGCCTTTTTGCATGTATAATGTACGGAATTGCGTGTTATTATGCGACACACATTCTTCAAAACTACTATTGCTGACAGCACTAATCGTTTTCATTTGATTCGTATTCTCAGTTTGAGTCGCCGGCTGCACTAAAATAAAATCAAGATATTATAAATGATTCTCACCAAGGCATGTGAAGTGGACTGACTAAAGACCAAACACGCAATTCAAACCTTATCAAATTTTAACTTTCTTTGTTGTTATACGCACCCCACTAATGGCAATCGGCAACATTGTATGCCCGATACTTAAGCATAAGACTTTATAACCTTGAAAATAACCCTAAACCAAACACTAATTTTGCCCTCAGCGCTAACTTTAACGCACATGACCAGGTGATGAATGCCGCTGTGTCACATGCATCAATTCATGTCCACGAAACGGCACATTCAGTTATTGATTAACGTGGAATACGACAGCAACATGCAAATACTTGCTACGCTAAACTGAGAAGGGTAGATAAGCCGGAGTGTGTGCTGCAAAACACTAATGACAGAAATACAAGCGTCCTATTCCTATCTCTATTCAAGAGGCTGGTCTGTAAGAAGAAATTAGGCAAATGCAAATAAGCAAATATCAAGTACTCAAACGCTAGCTATTGTGCGGTCACGTCATACCCCTTTCCAAACCAATACTTCATGAATCACTGACGTAACCGATGCCGTTGGAAGCGCTTTGTGGGCTTCCTTGCTTGAAACAACAATTATGACAAAACTAAAATTGTTCGGCACGCCAGTTGGAAATATTTGAACATTGACATATTTTGGCACATTGTACCTACGTATGCCGACCCCTGATATCGATAAAAGTTGGACGTTGATAGCTGTCACCGCTTACTTCAGTGATACCCATACTTTGTCGACTTGTGGCGCAATAGAAGAAGTATAAAATGCTCGCGGCACACTGACATGAAAGTTCCTTAAAAGTCTATTCACGTTGTAATGCGATGGCTATGCTTGTTTATGCAAACATATATTCGACGGGAATGACGTTTAGTTGTTGACAAACATACCAACATTTCGTCGTTTCCAATCAATCTCTCTCTGTTACGACTTTCAATTTCAGTCAAAAGGGAAGAAACATACATGTTCAAATCAGAGTTCTAACCAAGTCACAAGGCTCCGAGTGACAAGTCAATCTCACTTTCATCGTTTTGAATAGAATCAAGTCGATTCATTTTCAATTCACCACGGAGTCAAGTCCGAGTCCAAGTCATCGAGCAGAGGGTCGAGTCCAAGTCATGGTATTATGACTCGAGTCCGAGGCCAAGTGATTGTGTTGAATGCTCAGTTTCGAGTTACATTTTTGTTAAAACCACTTTTTATAACACTGTTTGGTGATATCGAATTGATCGTATTTAAAATATACTAATTTTCCACAATTTTAACAGTTTGTGATTGCATGTTTATGTACCAGTGCCAATAGACGAACTACCAATAGTGTGGTTACTTTACTATATTCTTTGGAATTACAATGAAATGTCGGTCTTGGCCGTCTGAATCTCAAGTCATGTGACTCGACTTGAGTCCAAGTCGAGTCAATGCACAGATTGACTCGAGTCGATTCCTATCCGCATTTTGAGAAAATTACTCGAGTCAAGACGATTCGGACTCGAGTCGAGTCGGTCCGTGACTCGAGTCGCTACCACCCTGGCTCACATACCCATTAAGGTGCAAATGACAGAAAAATTTTAATTGCACTTATCCTGGAATAGGAGTTGGAAGGATACATTCAAATCTTAACGTGAAAACAGCGTTTCTAAAAAGGGGCGTTCCGTAAATCAATGACTTCTTCTTCTGGAAAACGACTGATTGACCTTGATTTATGCCTTCCAAACGGATTGACTCATCTATATTTGTTTACAGGAAATCCTGAGAAGTATTGTTTCAGTGAAGTTTAAATCCGGGCAATGTGCTCATGCTCTGGATTTGCGGCGCGATTTCTTCTTTATGGGTTGATTTGAAACAAATCAAAGTATTTTATCCAGACATAGCAGCCCCATTATGACATTACTCTATTTCAGAGGTTCACAAAATATTTATGGTCGCGACATCAAATTTCGATTTTAAAATGTTCCTCGACCCCAACTCTTAATCTGGCGTGCTCATTACTAAAACTGGTCAGCGCCTTCGCCCAAATCTACGTGCTTATGTGGTGAAGATGACGCAGTAATAGCAATTATGAACTCTTCCACCTCCGTTCTAAGATTAGACCCTCTGTTAAGATTATAGTAATGTATTTAGGTCTTTTGGAATAGTTGTTTTAATATATCTAATCGACGTAGCATTGCCACGCGATTTCAGCGTCATGGGTAATACAGAAAATGATCTATAACTCATTCGACCACGCCGTGAACTTGTGTCCTGTGTATGTAATATACTGTTAACGCATAGCACTACCGTTCACGTTAATTTCCCCAAAAGGATGAGCCGCCGATAGAACCCGCTTAATTGACATACTTGTATTAGGCATTGGTGTTTAATTATCGTCTCCGCGACCCCGGAAAATAGGCAAACGACCCCTAGTTTGAGAATTCCTGTTTTAGTTGGACATTTAGCGTCATTTTAGTTTCTATGATCCCGATACTGACACTGTAATCCTCATACTAATGGCCAGACACCAACCATACGTCATAATAGATGGCGCTTTAAAATGACTCTTCGACTGATCTGACACTTTCTTGGCCGGGTTCTCTTCCTCAAAGGTCGTTTTATCGGCGCTTCTTCGATATAACCCCGAGATCAAACATATCAAAGTTCATGAACGGAAAACTAAATTCTTTTTCATGTTGGGTACGCAATATTAGGGTTGGAAGCGGGTTAGGGTTATGGTTGGGTTAGAGCAGTGGTTCCCAACCTTTTTCGACTCATCACCCCCTTTTCAAGGTGAACACCGATCATCGCCCCCCAAATTTTGTGTACCGAAAATTGGGCATACAAACTGTAATCACCGGCGGGTTGACTAAAAAAAAGGTCAAATTTTCGGCTCGATGTCTAATTTGACACACTTTTGTAACTAAAATTTCCGTGGGTTGACTAGAAAAAAAAGGTCAGCCGTTTTGACGCGTCATCGCCCCCCTATCGCCCCCTTCGCTATTTTCGCCCCCCGTCGCCCCCTTTGTCCATTTTCGCCCCCTTGTCTCCCCCTTCGTCATTTTCGCCCCCCTAGACCGCCAAATCGCCCCCTGGGGGGCGATATCGCCCACGTTGGGAACCACTGGGTTAGAGTATCCCAATATTAGGGTTGTTGGTGAGAGATATTAGGGTTAGGGTGTGGCAGATATTAAGGTTGTGTGAATGACGTATATTAGGGTTAGAGGTGATAAAATCTCCGAACCAACGTCCGAAACCTCCAACCCTAACATCCGTCATCCTCCAATCCTAATATACCCCACTAACAACCCTAATATCCCTCCCCAACAACCCCAACTTCTCCCACTCACAGGTCTAATATCCCTATCCCACAACCCTAATATCCTCCACTCACAACCCTTATATTCCTCCCCACAACCCTAATATCTCCCACCCACAACCCGTATATGGGGAGACCCTTACCAACTTCCAACCCTAATATCCAGCGCCCGCAATTCCAACACGAAAAAGAATTTATTTTTCCGTTTATTAATTTTGATACGTTTGATTACGGGGGTATATCGAAGATGCGCCGTTTTATCTTCTATATATCTTCATATACGTTCAAAAATGAACTAAAAAATTCTGAAATGAGCCGCCGATAGAACCCGCTTAATTGACACACTGGTATTAGACATTGGTGTTTAATTATCGTCTCCGCGACCCCAGAAAATAGGCAAACGACCCCTAGTTTGGGAATCACTGTTCTATTTGGACATTTAACTATTCATCGGCAATGTCATGATCGGTTTCAAGGACATGGTCATATGAGCTTATTTATCAGCCTCTTGAAGAATTTCTCAGCATGTCTGCATGCCTTATCTTCAATATTATACAGTGTTCTTCTAAAATCCCAGAAAGACTCGCGGCACACCTGACAATTTATGGTTTGGGTGTGCCAAGATCCATTTAGGTTTGAAGCTAGGGATACCCTTACTTCAACCTTAATCCTAACCCACCTCTCCCAACCCAAATTTCAAGGCGGAAAACAATTCACTTTGACGTCTATAAATTTTTACATGTTTATTGGAAAAAATATTGATGCATGGGAACACTGGATTGCTATGTGGCGCAAAACGAAGAAGCGCCATTTTTTTCTTGGATATGATGAAATATGCATGATGATTC
The DNA here is from genome assembly GCF_051294905.1 of Botryllus schlosseri. Lineage (NCBI taxonomy): Eukaryota > Metazoa > Chordata > Ascidiacea > Stolidobranchia > Styelidae > Botryllus > Botryllus schlosseri. Next base: position 28,817,943 of record NC_137239.1, on the reverse strand, counting down.
ACTGCTGCATATTTATACGCTATTCGACCAATCTATAGGCCTATAAGAAGTGATGCAGATAACCGTACGTCAGTTGGAATGCTGCCTATTGGCGAGAACTTGGTTAACGTTTAAATCACTTTCGCACCGACCGGTAGAAACTACCAATCTGGTCAGGTGACGCTCATCTAGCCACCGCTTTCGAGTAGTTCCATATCTAGTTCTATTTGCGGATGTTGTGGGTGATAGCGCGTGTTAGTTCTAGTTCTAGTTGTGAGTTGCCGAACAACTAGGATACACGTGTCGTCATTTGGCATGAATCGTGATACCGGTGTTCTGTTGTGTGAGTTTCTTGCAGCCGTTGCTAGCTTAAATTCATCACTTTATAGTGGCGCTACCGGGTTGGGTTTTGGGGGTCTAACCCCCTCCCATCTAAAACACGAAACTGAATTTGATTGATTCGGAATGGAATCTAATTAATTGTGTTTTAGTTAGTTAGTCGCGGATATTTAAAGATCGTTCGCTCTAGTTCCAATTCTGGCGTGGATTTTTGAAAATTGAGTGGTTCTAATTGTAGTGCTAAGGTGGAGATCATAACGTTAGCTGATCCGGAAGAATGCCAATCTTGTGATTATAAACTGGTAATCGGGACGCATTTTAGGCAGGGTGTGGTATGGTATGGTATGGAAGTATGGTATGGTATGGGAAGAAATTTCGGTATGGAATATGGAAAAGTGCAATTATGGTGTGGTATGGAAATTTCCCAAGTATGGTATGGAATGTTTTTTCCATACTTCAACACTTTCTCCATACTTTGACAGTTTTACCAGAATCATGACATTGATCTTACTTTCAATTTATCAAATTGACTGCATACCGCAGAAACTCGCTCACTGTCTATGTTTATATCTCAAATTGCAATTCATGACTCACCCGCCCTGGTCGACATCTATTTGAAGACAACAAAGTTGTGCAACGCGCATATGAAGGAAAATAATAGTAATAATGAATATTCCAATCTAACCATCATAAAAGCGAATGATATTCGACCGCTATCGCGTTACAACTTACATTTCGCTTATCGCAACGCAAATGATTGTAGTGATGCAAATTTATATTCTTAGATATATTCTAATGCAGTGGTTTCTAACCGGTGGGGAAGTTAGGGGTTTCTGGTTGGGAATGGACTCACTTGTAAAAATAATCTTCACATTATTAACCACTTTTATTAAACGTTTGTATAAAATGCCGATCGTATGTCTAATATTTAGGCCTATTAGCCTATTTGCAATTCCTGGTATGAGTGCCTCCGATTAGCGAAAATCGACTGGACGTATATTTAGATTGTTATTCAGTCGTATGCTAAATGTCGTGATTGAACTCACCCGATTCGTTATAAATTAAAGTTCATATATATATGAATAGGTATCCTCGGGAGATCGCGGACTCTCTAATTGATGGCATAGCCGGAGAGATGAAATTTTCGCTCCCGCCCCCATATTCACGAATCCGAAAAAGAGAATATATAAACGGGAAATTTATTCATGTAACTCTGATCGCTGGTGAATTTACCAAAAAAATGCCATTTGTCTGAGGTGGTAGGTACTTTCCGTCGAGTTGATCTTTTTTTCGCATCATAATCAGAATAAGCCGCCTAAACGTGCATTTTTGGATATGGCAAATAAATATAGCTTCGAATGCGTCCTAACATTTTCACATCCATCGCCCCCCAGTCGCCCCCTTTGGTGTTTTCGCCCCCTTGTTTCTCAAAATCGCCCACTGGGGGACGATATCGCCCACGTTGGGAGCCCCTGGTTTAAGGTTACCAGTTTACTTTAACTTTAACCAATAGCAAGTAAATAATAGAGGTGGTCAGTAACGAAAAACTTCTACTTGTTTGAAGTACTCAAGTAGTTTTCCTCTACATCTAGTACTCTAATCCACCAATTAGAAAGATAGCCTAGGGAATTTCAGGGCTGTTTTCGCGGAGTACCAACATTTAATGTCCATAGGAGTTAAGTAGTTCGGTTCAGTTCAGTTCGGTTTATTAGCAATTTTTATCAGTTAAATAAGTACAGACAAAAAATGCGATACAATGAAAAGATAAGAAGGTGTCTTTGGAACCAGACACCCACCTTGGCTCAGGCGATGTAAAGGGGAGGCATGCACACTGAATGAAAAGTAAAAGAAGATGGTATGGAAAAACAAGCGACAAAAATGGGGTGGCATGTCATGGAAAGCGAGATCGATAGGTCAGGTCGTGGTCCGGTAATCTTGAGGACGGACTAGTATTTCTTTAGTAGTAATTGCTTGTATCTAGGACCGTAGCTGCCGCACCCCAAACCCCCCAATTTGGTTGGGGGGCGAGCTCGAAGGGGGCTCAAAATTATTTCGTGAATTAACATAAATTATAGAGTATTTTTTGAAAATTTATGCAACTTTTCAAAAATTTTTCGCGCTGTGCGCGATTTCAAGGCGCCAAATATCATGATTTTTTGGTACTCTTACCCCAAGAAAAAAACACGCAAGATTTTTAGAAATGGACATCTCGGCGTTGACCAATACCGCGCCACGACGCACCAAGGCACATAGTGATTTAGGACATATTACATGCGACTCCAAGAAGTGTGCCAGAACGATCGGCAGCGTAAAAACCTTGGCCGAAAAGGACTGCCCTTGCGCTTACCGAAAACTTCGTTATATATACAAAATACATATAGCTTTGATTGTCCATAGCCTAGGCGCCTAAATGACTGGCGCCGAATGTTCCAGTCTTGGCAATCTGAACCTCAGAAGATGAATTCCATCCCGCTGGGAAAAATTATACGCCAATGAAGAAAAACCCATTTGAAATCGTGTGCGTCTTTTAGTTTGCCCGATTCTATATTTTTTGATATAGCAGTTAGGAGGTCACGAAATTACATCATGTAACGAAGTCATACCAACGGGTCCGCCCGCCGAAGATGTTTAATTATTATTTACGGGCCCTACAGTTTCCAAAACACCTCACTCAGCTCTACCGGTAAATCTGATAAAGTGAGCAGAGAGGACAAGAAATTGATAGCAATATATATGCAATTCCCGATCTTACTGACCGAATTTATCATTAATTATCGAAAAATTATGCGCTTTGCGCTGGCTCACTAAACCAGTGGTTCTCAACCTTTTTGACCTCGCGGCACACTTTGAAAATGAAAAATGGTTCGCGGCACACTATCACAGTGGTTCTGAACTCTTTTGGCTTACGGCACAGGTAAACTATCAGGATGCGTATAGCAGCAACCATGGTCTTACAGAGGTATGGTCACTGACGATGTAGGCCTACTTCTACCTTTTCGGAGTAGTGCGGAGCATGGACTGGAGCCGGATTGGATATCCGGCCGGATTTTTACAATTTTGGTAGGACCGGATCGGAGTCGGATCAGTACTTTTTCTGTTACGGCCGGAGCCGGATCGGAGCCGGATCAGTACTTTTTTGATCCGGCCAGAATCTTTATGGATAAGCATGACTTTTATAACTATATAACTACCAACCAACCACACGTAAGTAACCTCCAAGCCAGTGTGAACATAAACGAGGTATATTTATCAATTCACGGAACCTCCGTACTGAGTAGGGCCGGATTTCTGGCCAGACTTTTTCATTTTTGGCCGGACCGGATTGGAGCCGGATCAGTACTTTTCCTGATACGGCCGGAGCTGGATCGGAGCCGGACCAGAGAATTGAACAACCGGATCGGAGCCGGACCAGAGAATTTGTCGATCCGCTCCGCTCTATTTCGGAGCACTCCAGTCGGCTTTTCTCTGCTTGAGTTTTCCTTTATCTCTGCGGACATCTCACAAATACGTCTGCGAATGGTATCATTTGACATGTGAATCGTTTTCGATTCTTCCCAAACATTTCTTTACAATTTTATGGCAGGCCGGAAGAAGAACTTTCTCCGCTTCAGTGTGAGGTTTTGAATTATCAGCTATTATCACATAGCTGGCCTGTTGAGTGCTGAGATCTCGTTTAAACTTCAGGCTGAGCTTAATTTCATAAGATTGGCTGGACAATAAAGTCTGCCCACTACCGCATTGTCGATGTAATTAATCGTCGCATCGAAGAGTCCAATCCCGATTGCCACTAACAAACGCAGAGGCGTAGAGGTGTATTATGCATGGATGCCAAACGCATTTCCGCGCAGATCGTGTAATGGCACCTGTGAGGATATATATATCGGCTTTCAATTAAATAAAAGGGCAAAAGAAAACAGGAAACAAAGGAACATCAACCAGCCATCATCAACCACATTCCGACGGAGCCATAGCGCAGAGGTGGCTGGAATAGAACCACATGGCGCTCAACAATAGAGACCGAGCTAGCGCAACGCGGGCTATCGCTCGAAGACGCCCACGACCGCCCACGCTGGAGGCGCTTGTTAAGGGCCCAAAACTGATTATCTTGATGTGAGGATAATTTACCTTAATAATGTTACTGACAGCCACCCGCACGCAGTTAAAGTTCCAACAAACCACGATAATAAACCTCAGCGGCGGGGAAATTTGTAACTGATATAATTTGATCAACTTTACTTCTCAATTCTCAAATTTGTAGCCTGCAACATAACGTTGCGCCCTGTGCCTACATTTTACCTGGAGTGCTGCCACGCTACCTAACAATCGCAATGTGAATGGCTGGCTATGTTGGCAATTCTAATTTGTAAACGTGAACATCACTTCCAAATGAGTTCACTTCTCGATGGTGAGAATGCCTTCCTAGGTATTGGAGATTTATGTAGGCTGCTACTGTAAAAGCAGTGTCTTACGACAAGTGGCCCGTGGGGTATAAGTTGGCATCTCAGGAATCAAAATAAGTACTATCGGTATGGTGTAAAATGATCATCGATGACGAAAACATGGCAAGAATACGACTACAAATACAAACAGAAGAAGGTCACCAACCTACGTCATGTCCCTGTTCTGCCTCCGGCTCTGATGGGGGTGACAAATAAAAGGTGAACACTTCGGCCACACCTAAATATCACGGACCAATTTCCAGAGTTTAGTTATCACCGTCCTAAATGCTACTATGGGTGGGCAAACTAGCGTATCACACCCATTGACGGTGGAGGCCCCAGTTTGATTCATGGTAGTGCAGTAGCAAGTTACAAAGCGTCGCAGATTTATTAGATTCTCCGCCTCCCTACACGTTACTGTGCTCAGAGCGTCTTTACAATAAAAAGCCCATAGAAGAACCAATCCATGACCTAATTGGGATGTCAGATTGAGCTACTATCAGGAGAGGGCAACTTCTCCAGTCGGCGGGCCGGATATAGAAAAATTAAGTACTGGGCGGGCCGGATTACTGAGTCGATAAATTATTCGCCCATTTATCCAAGTGTGCAAGGAATAAATCGTATTTAATGAATGTATTTTAACAACAGCAATGTCACTTCAATGCCATTTCTCGCCGATAATGACGAAGACAATGTGGATTTGAGAATAGCATTGTCATACAGGCGCCGTCATGTCTGCTTCCAACTGATCAATGAACACACGGTGCAATCCTCAGTTAAGATTTCAAGGCGTTCGATAAGCCCGGTACCCCAAATTTACCAAGATACCAATTTATTAGGGTTGAGTAGGTGACGAGATAGCGTCGTTGTTCAACTGTGTGGCCTAATTAATCTCGATATTTAATTCATGCGACCAGCGTCCTCCACGAAATTTGAAAAGTGGCCCGCGACCTGTTTTGAGTTGGCGACCCCTGTCATAAGCGGTGTCTTACGAAAGCCTAGAAGAGCTTCTTGGAGGTACAGAACTTCAATATACAATTAAATAGTATATTCATATTGAAATGAACCCGAATATTTTCGGCTGACACTCGTCAGGGGTAATCGTCAGCAACTAGTAGAGAATTGGAAAGAACATTGTATATCAACAATCGTATCACAAAATATGACGTCACCAGCATGAAAGCCTAGAAGTGTGCCGTGCTACAAGTCGGCGGTTACGGGTTCAAAAATAAGATATATCAGCCTGGTGTAAATGATCTTTGTAGTCGACAAACACCATGATTACCCCAAACGACATTAGGGTTGAGTACATCGTAAATGCCAATAATGCAAGTCTTCTCGCTTCGACGAGCTTACGCGTAAGCCCCACTCTCGCACGCTGCGGATACATGTGTATAATGACATACAGTCACTAACATTTGACGTAGTAAGCAAGTAGTGGGGAATCTCGGCAGACTGGGGCTGCGGGCCACATTATTATGTAAGATGGCAAACTGTCTGCGGGCCGGACAAAATCCCTACGCGGGCCGGATCCGGTCTGCGGGCCGTATGTTGCCCGCCCCTGTACTAGATTGAGATATCGTAACTACGGTCGCATCGACATTCTTATATCTGTTCACTGCATCGGATTGTGCATCGCGTGTCTTGATCGGGTAAATTCAATAGAAAAACCAACAATGCCACACCCAAAATTTCGATTTTTGTTATACTTCGACATAGTTTACCACATTTGCTCGCGGCACACCTGAGCAGTCCAATTGGCACACTAGTGTGCCGCGGCACACCGGTTGAGAACCACTGCACTAAACAGTACGACTAATTTCGTGGCAAAAGCGATAAACACGATGGGGGGTCGGTTTATCCCCCTATGGGAGCGCAAGACCCAAGTTTTTTGGGAACCTGACGAAGTGCTGTTTCGTTCCTGCCAACGGGTATACGCCCGAAGATGTTTAATTATTATTGAGGGGTCCTACCTTTTCAAATACATCTCACTCAGCTCTACAGGTAAATCTGATTACGTCAGCAGATAGGGGATAAAAATTGATAGCAATATATATGCAATCCCCGATGATACTGATCGATTCAATCATGAATTTTTGATTTTTTTCGCGCTTGGCGCGTTTAGGCAAGAACGGGAGGCCCACTAAACGGACACCCAATATTGATGACAAGTAGCGGTAAAAAGCGGGTAGACAAGGGGGTCTGGGGTCCGGTTTATCACCCTATGGGGGGCTCAAGACCAACGTTTTTTTGGGGGGGAGGGGGGGGGGGGGGGCTGACGAAGTGCTGTTACGCCCCTGCTTGTGTTTCGACTTGAATGTCGCGCTTCGCGCTCAGTAGAGATGGAGCGGCAAATATGTTTTCACGAAAGTATCGGTGAATATGATTTAGGTAGCGCTTTATGTAGTTTAGTTACCACTGCATTTTCACCCATATGAAATATTTTATCGCAGTAAATATGACCACTATAACGTTTGCAACTACCATTTCGCAATATATCAATTACCCATCACTAGCAGCCCACGGCGTGTCCAAATCTGGAAAAGTGGACTGCGAGTTTTTTGAGCGTTAGACCTGCAACAGATAACGCCACTTGATTGACAACTCGGGACACCTCGACTACAACCATCGCGCGTAACCTTTTCCAACTTTATTCGTCGCGATTAGCGGTATTTAATCACACGATTAGCATTCATCCGGATCAGCTAACTTTATTATCTCCGTCTAAAATGCGTCCCGATTAGCAGTTTTTAATCACATGATTAGCATTTTCCCGGACCAGCTAACTTTATTATCTCCGCCCTTAAAGTCATTCAATTCTACTTGTACTTCAAGTAGTTTCAGGTTGATTTTAAAATTACTACTTCTACTTGTACTTGAGTAGATTTTTGCCTTGCTACTTCTACTTCTCATTCAGTAGCTTTCTTCACTACTTTGACCCAAGTAGTAAATATACAGCTGGATCTGTTAGGTTCCGCTCACTTTGAAACGAAGAATCTGTTGTTCCCTTCATGGTTGTGCGTAAGGGCACAGAGCGCATTCAAAATACTGTACTGTTGCGTAATAAACTAATTGCAGATGTGCCATACAGCTGATCATATAAAACTAGGGTTACCATATTTTGAGATTCGAAAAAGAGGACACATTTTACAAGTTACCAAAGATATTTTAACGGACGAGAAAGGGTCATTTAACAATTTTTACGAGAAAGATCATTTGGCTGACTAAGTTCACTTTTGCAACCAAACACCCAAATGATCCACCCCTCGCAAATCGGCTGGCGTTGACCCTTTTTTTAGTCAACCTTGATGCGTCATTTATGATGTTTTTGGCTAGACGTGTGCAATCGTCTGATGGCTCTCAAAACTATAAAGAAGGATGAATTGCCAAAAATGACACTGGGCACCATCGGAGGAAATTGTCGATTTATAGAAAAAGGAAGACAAATCCTGTTAATGGAGGATGTATGGTAACCCTAATAAAACGCTTGTTAGTTATACGTTCGGGTTGTAGTTGTATTGTAGGCTACAGTATTTTCGATACCAAACCGTAACAAATACTGCTACTATGAGTAGGTAACACACGCATATTGGGTTCAAATAGTACTTTTTGATATTCCACCAACGCAACAAACTGCCAAACTGTTGAGGAACCGTATTTAATTTCTTCGTTTACCTTAGTGAGCAATTCCACATTTTCTGTACCAATGTGTTATGCAAGATGCTCACAGCTGTGCCCAATTAAAAGCGACCTTGTATGAGTTCATTGTCGATTGTCACAGCATCGATCCTCGTTGTTTCACTATAATCATTCATATTGTGTTAAAACTAACGAAGTGTCCAGCCCTAGTTATTACTTTGGATTCTCATTTGATTTAATATTAGAAAGATCTGATTTGATTCGAAATGTCTGATTCTAATCGTGCGGCGTTAAAAATCATTTCAATCGAATCGACTGTAACTGTAAACCATATTCAAGTGTATTATGCAGCGCGTTTCCGTGTATTCTCTGTTCATCCGGGATTTTTTCGTAGTGGTAGTGGCATAACATCCTGCATCCTGCCTTTATAATCCAGAGTCTATCCTTTTCCGTCTATCTCTCAAGCGACTAATATGAAAAGAGTTTTGACTTTCGCACTCCTGCTGGCTTTTACAGGTAAGCTCTTTTGTGACTTGCCTCAAACAGGCGTAGTTGTATCGCGTGTGGAATCCCCAATCACGGTATAAATAGGACTTGGTACAATAATCCGAGTACTCGAACCTGAATTGTGTATTGATTATTGTGATTTGAATCGAGTATAAGAGATAAGGGCTGAAATGATACACGTCTCGCCAGCAATAGTTATTTCATCAACGAGAATAATATTTCGATACTATTTCTACTGTTAACCTCGTTAGGTAGTATCGCAGCATATACACAAAATGTAGTACAAAGCTACGCGCATTAGTGGAGATGACATACCTGTGCAGTAGGGTTGATCAAAAATAACTTTTTCTTCAGATTCCAGGGATTCACTGATTAAAGTGTTCGGTTGCTAGGTTGCCTAAAAAACGCTGCACACCAAATTTGGCTCAATTCCAACCAGTGGAAGCCGCCGCAAAGTCAACTGATATTTTTAAATTTATTTTAAAAAAATAAAAAAATTCAATTTTTTCTGTCAACCCCGTGACATTATTGAGTTGTATGCAAAGACGATGCGAAACAAATTTGACGCAATTCCGACCCGTAGAAGCGAAGATATTTCAGTTTTTCGGTAATAATTCGGGAATTTTCCTCCGTCAATGCTATTTATGTTTATCCACAGGTTTAGTCTGCAACAGCTCCTCTTCTGCCGGTTGGAAGTGAGAAAAATTGTGATGCATCGTTCTTTTAGTCGATATAACGATTTCACGGTGTTGACAGGAAAATTTGATGTTTTTTAAAACTTTTTTATAATAAATTCAAAAATTCCAATTGGTTCTGTGGCGGATTCTGCTGGTTTGAATTGAGCCAAATTGGGTGTGCACTGTGCAGCGTTTTTTCGGCAACCTGACAATTCCATGAGTGAAACTATGGAATCTGGAAGAAAAGCTATTTTTGAACAACCCTTCTGTGCAGTCGTGATCGACACGCAGAATTGTCGCAAAGGGCAATGAAATAGGTACATGGTCGAAAAATACTAGATACTCTTAAAATTGTATCCGCAGTGGTCGCATAAAATGTGCATCTTTGAACTTCACACATTAGTCATACCGTCGCGACGTCATCACGAGAGATACTCATAGTCGACTCGAAGCCTAATAAAGTATCACTCGAATCACACCGGCACTGTATTTTGCCACGCCCTTGTTATAAACAACTTTGTTGACATATCCGGAATCTCCAGACAATTTGAATCAACAGCTAATATATAGAGTTTATACGTGTCGATCAACACAGCGGTCACCATGAAAAATCTGTAATCACGTTAATGCAACCAATTATGATTTGGAATTTATGCATTTTTATTTTAACGCGACCGATATCGTATTTTTGTGCCGCTCTTTTTCTCTTGAGCTACTCTCTCGTTTCGCCAGACAGCATTGATGCGTCCCAATGCCAATCTCCATAACAATGAAAAATTCGAGGCTGATTGTGGGGGTTCCAAGGCCGCGAGCGGAATAAAATTTATATCTTCATAATCAGTGCAGAGTCAGCTTTCGATTGATGCCCGTTTTACCAAAGTTTATGCTCGGCAAGCCGGTCAAAAATGACCGTCAAATTGCCTATAGCCAAATGGAAATTTTGACGCGAATCAATTTCACTGAGGCGTGAGATTTGCCTGTGTCGACACCATATAAAACACTATGCTCTAACCAAAAACGGGAGAAAGCGTCGGCCTAGATCGATACCAGTACCCTTTTTCCTAATAATTCCATTGACCCCTTGGCTATATAACTTATTATACGATAAAAGTGTGGATTTCCATATGGAATGGAAAAGTAATATGGCTAAATTCCTGAAAAGTTGCATATTTTGGGCATATTTCGCAGAGCAGAAATTTGACGTGATAGAAAAAAACAGTGGCATTTTTGGAATCAGCATACCAAAATCAGCCTAAATCAAGTGTAAAATCAAAGTCAACAAATTTTTCGTTCGAAATTGTTGCCCAATGCAATCGGCCGGGTTCTAATTTTCACACCGTTTTACTTACAGCTCAGCCGAGCAGTAGTCATCTAACGCGGTTGAAAATCACCGTTCGCGATTATCTTGAAAATACAAAAGAGTGCACAGCACCAAACGGTATGATACCGGTTCCTGGATCGACGAATGAATACGAAAACGGGGGTCTAGTCTGTCGGTTCATGTGCAAAAGTGATAGTGTATTTACGAAGTATTGCGAGGAGCAAGAGTTCAAGGTACTACGCACGTAAGTAATTGTAATGATAAGTAGGCTATTTGATCCGATTTTCTTTTCGTTTAATTGGTCGATTCCACAACGAAATTAACTCGTTATTCCATGCCAAGTATCCCTTATGACATTTTGTGTACCTTAACCGAGGTACCAGGATAAGATAGGTGTTTGTTTATTTATTCGTCGCTGTTCGCAGGCACTTACGCATCATGATTGCATGATGTGCATAAGCCGCAAAATATAGGGTTGTACGGGTTTCTCAGTCTGGCACAACCCCTCCGTGATATCCTGGTAATGCTGAGTGCCAAGTGGAGAGGCCAAGGGCACCAGTAGGGATGGTGTGACTGTGAACGTGAGGATCACGTTCGCGCTCGGCGTGTGAACCTCAGAAAATAGGTGGTTCGCGTTCGCAGACGAACATTGGCAGGTTCTGTACTGTGAACCTCTTAAATGCATTACAGCTATTCGCGTCATTATGACAAATTTGGTTGTAATTCTTAGCATTTCAACTTCGGACCACTCTCTGCACATCACCGACAGCATGAAAAAAAATTCAGCCCTAAGCAAGCATGCATTCTGCCAATTTCCAAGATTCCATTTGCTTTGCTAGAAAAGTTTTCCCGAAATATTCAGCTTTTAGATTTAGTGACTCTCTGCTGTGAGGTTGGCCCGCAATCACACAAGATCAAGAACGAAATAAACTACATGTAGGTAGTCAGAGAATGATCGCTATTCAACCAGTCAATTTTTGACATCAATGTTATTGACATAAAGAAGGCATCGTTGTCTAATGTAAAATATCGAATCCTGCTGGCATTCGGGATCCATCTTTGATTTCATATGTTCTGAATTCATAAAAAAATACTTCCGATTGGCGTGTTTGCTAGTGTGTGACTTCTTTATGAGGTATATTATCCGTAGCAAGTATAGAAGCCGGTTTCTCAATCTAGTATCAATGCAGCAATAGTCAGACGCCTTAACAACACATTCTCTGGTCTAGCCTAGAAAGTCAAGTCATAAGCATGTAATCCCTTGCAATTCCTCGACGAATTTGTTGGCAAAGCGACGGAAGGCATTGATTTCGTAGAATTATTAGAGCATATGATTGTTCCAGCTGATACATTCGGCGATGCGCTAAAAGGCAGCATGTGCTTGAGCATTGTGGCATAATGCGGTCTGAGTCGTCGCTAGGTATCGTGTAGATTAATATACAACTTTACGGAAATGTAGGATTGGAATTAGCAATATGACGCCACGTGACGCCACTTAGGTTCGTGTTCACGTTCGCGTTCACTTAGAACCTTTCAAAAAGGTTTGCGTTCACGCAAACCAGAAACTGCCAGTCGTTCTCACCCGTCCTAGATACCAGTGCTACCAATCAAGTCTTTGCTCTGACCCGGTCAGGGATTTAATCCACGCCTTACCGACCACGAAGCCCCACCATGACGCCATCCCGACGATGCCAGATTAGGATACTTGAATCAGGATTAGATCATTTGCATGTCATTGTTGTTTTCTTAAAATGGTATTAAAATTGCCTCTAATTCATTTGCAGGGAAGGGGGAGAAATCTTTCCTCAACATTGCAAAACATGTGATTTCGGGGAAAGTGATACATGTACCCTTCGCGCATCATTTGGCACGGCGGCAGTAACCAAATATCCTAAGAAAGGTTGCAACTTTGTAAGTGACCCTTCGTTCATACACCTCTGAATATAAAGTGGTTAAGCACCGATATTAATTTATTTACAAGTGAAATTCAGGGCATAGCTTTTCTTAGTTTTAGATCTATTAACTCCAAAATAACTGAATAATCGATTCATATTCGTCACACTCGTCGGGGGTGATATGGCAAGATAGCGTAGTGGTATATTCACAGCTGCAACAACAATGGGTTGCGGGACATCGTCAGCAACTACAGAATTTAAGTCCCAGTGACAGAATTCGTAATTTTGATTCATAGATTTCATTATATTCTTTTTTAACAGGTAAGCATTACTAATTTAAATATATTTGCGCCGAAAAATGACCTTTTTACACAACAGGAAATGCCGTCCGGTAGTCCGGTGATCTAACTGTTTTGATTTGCAAAAGTCTCCTCCTTTCTGGATTCCAAAATTTGGTAACCCTAAATGGGCCCATTGGATTCTGCCTGCTGATCGGACATCTAATTATATATTTCTTGAGTCGTCACATCTAATGATCAAAACAGCACTCACTACTTTGCAAATTATGTTGACTTTGATTTTCCATTGCAGAAGAAACACTGCAGAAAGATATGCTCAGAAACCACGAATTCTTTTTTGAACTGTGACGTCTTTGAGTTAAGTAAGTTGTAATTTCGGAGATTACTGAATTGATGGGCAAACTGTATGTATAGCTTTGGCGTACTATCAACAGCGGGGGTAGGCTATGCATCATATTAGTCCTCTGTACCAGACTTGGACAACTAGAAACTTTTGTAAGTTGAACTAGAATTAGGATAAAAGCGATACATTTTTTCTAAATTAGACTAGAAGGAGAATTATATTTATTAAGGGTTTTCCAAGTCAGATTAGAATTGGAATTACTGATTTAGGGATACTTGGAAGTTGAATCAAGTTGAATTCATATCAAATCAGAGCTCAAGCTCGTATTAAGCATGTGAATGGCAAATGTCTGTACAGCAAGCTTGGCTCGTTTTGCTCTGCCGAACTCTCCCATAACTGTCCTGTCGCATTTTCCAGAAAACCAAAATCGAGGTTAGAATTAAAATTAAATCATAGATAGATTTAACTAATGATATTAGAATTAGAACTAAGGCAATGAAGCATTAACCAAATTTTCATAGAATTAGATTACCAACATTTCGCTGTAATTAGTCTGATTAGAAAACTGTAGAATTATCTAGTTTTCCTAGTGTTCTCCGTATCACCATTGACAGTAATAATTTGAGAAACTGTCGCATGGTAAAAGTCATTAAGATTTTAAGATGAGATAACTAATCATCCCGCTTTTAGTGAGAATTCATTCAGAATATTTGCGACTTTCCGAATTATCGAGAGACAATGGCATAATGACAAGGCGCTTTGTAAATAAAATTATTCCAATTCAAGCACATATTGTAAATGGACAGTTTCGCTGTAGAACGTTCATTTATAGCAGGGGTGGGCAACATACGGCCCGCGAGGGGATTTTGTCCGGCCCGCGGACAGTTTTCCGTTTTACAAGATAATGTGCCTCGCGGCCGCAGTCTGCCGAGATTCCCCACTACTTACTTACTAGGTCAAATTTTAATGATTGTATGTTATTATATACGTGTATGCGCAGCGTGAGAGAGTGGGACTTATGCGTAACTTCGTCGAAGCAATATGACTTGCTTTATCGGCATTCACGATGGACTCAACCCTTATGTCGTTTGTCGTAATCATGGTGTTTGTCGACTACAATGGTCATTTACACCAAGCTGATATTTCTTATTTTTCATTCCGTAACCGCCGACTTGTAGCACGGCACACTTCTAAGCTTTTGCAAGTCACCGCTCATGCCAGGGGTCGCCAACTCAAAACGAGTCGCGGGCCACTTTTCAAATTTCGGTAGAGGATGCGGGGCGCATGAAATCAATGTCGAGATTAATTAGTCCACACAGTTGAACAACGACGCTATCTCGTCACCTACTCAACCCCAATGAATTGATATCTTGGTAAATTTGGGGTTACCGGGCTTATCAAACGCCTTGAAATCTTAATTAGGGATTGCACCGCGTGTTGAATGATCAGAGAGAAGCAGACATGCCGGTGCCTGTATGGCAATGCTATTCTCAAATCCACATTGTATTCCTCATTATCGGCGAGAATTGGCTTTGAACTGACATTGCTGTCGTTAAAATACTTTCATTACGTACAATTTATTCCTTGTACATGTGGACAAATGGTCGAATAATGTATCGATTCAGGAATCCGGCCCGCCAAGTAGGCTACTTAGCTTTCCTATATCCGGCCCGCCGACTGGAGAAGTTGCCCGCCCCTGATTTATAGTTACCGGTTGATATTAATTAGCCAAACACCGTGGCACACAAGGCCTTGGCGACAAGCACCACTATTACTTCCAAAAAATCAGTACTAATTGCATTATGGCTTGTGAAGCATTGCTTGTACATATATTGCAGTGGTTTCCAACCTTCACTAAGTCGCAAAACAGTTATGTTAATCTCCAAGCCTTCATGAAACCCTATGCTCTTCGCCAATGCTGGAGAGCACAGCGTTGTGCTGACGTAAAGTTTTTAAAACGTGATTGCTAAACTGTGTGGCCTATTTATAACTTTATCAGAATAATGCGCCTCGCAGCTGTTATGAAATTGGCCCGCGACCCGTTTTGAGTTGGCGACTCCTGCTCTAGTACAATACGTGCAAGAAAACGGTTGCATACTTTGCATTTCTGGTTTATATCATATTTTTGGAGGTACACCGGTCCGACGAATATTTTTTGAAATTTTACCGGTCCGCAAGGTGAAAAAATTTGAGAACCACTGCTCTAGATTACCGGTGCATAAAATGAACTGTGCAGAGCCATGACCGGAATACAACTTATACATTCGCAACGAGTACCGCTGCAGCTTTCAATTGATGAGAATTTTATCAATTTTCGCGCTCGGCATGCCGGTCAAAATACCGTAAAATTGCCTTTGTCCAAAGGGAAAGTGTGACGTAGACCAATCGCAGTGAGTCATGAAATTTGCTTGTGTCCACGCGATTGCACGACACTATGGTCATAATATTGTTCAAACACAACAGCGTGAAAAAATTGGGTGATCGGCCCGTATCGAACATTACAAGCTTTTTGCCTACGCATTGGCATATTTTCAAACATACTGCTATCTATTTGACAATTGCATTGCTTCCAGCTCGCGATTATGACACATGCAACACATGTAATGCTCTATGCAAGGAAATACGGAGAAAGGTGAGCAAATAATTTACCATTGAAGAGTATCTCCATATTGAAAAGCACCCGAATATTATTGGCTGACACTCGTCAGAGGTAATCATCCGCAACTGATAGAGAATTGAAAAGAGCATTGTATATCAACAACCGTATCAAAAAAATTGACGTCACCAGCATGAAATTTAGAATTCGAGGGCTTTCAATGTACTATTTTTAGATCGTATACGAAATCCTTTTGTTGACGCAGCCTTGGCTGGTGTATTTTGATAAAAGTCGACTCCAAGGCATACAAATGAAAGTGTGAACGGCCGGCCCCTCCCAACGACATGAAATCTGTCATCTCGACAATTTTTCGCTCAAGCGGGATTATCGATCGTATGTTTGCCAATGGCTGAATTTGTGGCCTTTGATTGCTCAGAATCAAGCTTGAGGGAATGAGTCATGGGTGAGCTTTTCCCCGAGCGTGATGCACGTGTTCTAATAGATTAAGGGACATGCTATTTTATGTGTTCCTGCTAACGCTTTGACGTTCTTCCCACGTAGCCACAATCACAGTGGCACTTATATTCGTACACTACATTACTTTGTTGAAGTGCATGAAGCATTGGGTTGCCATACGTCCAGTATTTGTCGCACATGTCCGTAATTTCACTGTGAAAACGGCGTCTGGGAGAAAATTCTAAAACATGCCCAAATCTCCGGAATTTTGAAGGCTTGAAGTAGGCTCAATTTTTTAAAGTAAATAAACATGAATAATACTATTTTTAAGCAGATTTATGCGATTTGAAATTTTTCGTCGCGCTGCGCAAGATTCAAAGCAATATATCTAGTTATAATTATGGGGACCACGCAAAATTGCAATAAAAAAAAAATCACTATCATTTGCTGAAATAAGTGTAATTGTAATCGCAATTATAACATAACGGTTGATGCCCGAGAGTTGGTTATGGCATGCTAAATGCTTTAGCTCAGTTAAAGACAATAGTTCTAAACCTGGACGCCGTTTGCCTCTATTCTGCGGATCGCGAATATGTTGGACGACATCAGCTTCCAAAATACACCGCGAGTAAGACTGGGCAATCTGACTTTTTTTTAATAATCAGCTTATCATTTTCAAATTAGAAATGAGCTCGCGTCCATAAAAAATGGTAACCACCGGATGTGCAATCTACTGGTGTATTTTACAACAATATATGGAAGAACCAATATTATCGACAGAATTCCTTCGCAAATTTTAACAAGCAGATGCATATAGTAAGCCAACAAGAAGTTGCATCGATTACCGTAGCGTGGGCCAAAGATTAGTGCTTTTTTAAGCTTGAGAGCGCTGAAAAAATATTGTTTCGGACCTGATTACAACACCGGCTCGTAAAGAAATCTGTTGCAGACCCAAGCAATCACCAGAGGCCATATTAGAGATGGCACAATTCCAAACCGATGTTTCACTCCATTCCTGTGTGAAGTCAATAGGCGAAGCTTTGCTTGTGTGATGTCATATTGACTGGCAATGTGTTCATATCTCGTTGTAAAATCCGCTAGTGGGGGCTAAGAGTGTCCGGAATCTGATCCACAAAAATATGGTAACCCTAATGAACCACGTCTTTACGTGTTGCAGGGATCTGCACGCTGTCGTAAAAACCACGTTGCCAAATGTTACAAACTCGAGCTATCAAAGCTGGCATCCAAAGAGTGTTTGCGGCCTGATGGAAAATTTCAAATGCTTTACTTGTAAATCCAGCATCAGTTAACTAAAACGAGACAATTTGCTCACGTGTCAAGTGTGAGGAGTGGCCCCATTAATCTTTAGAAGCTATCTTTACGTCATATCTACAATGGGATTTATTTCCAGTTATGTCCCTCCCAAATGTGTTGACAAGATGATAGCTTTCTATTTGCATAGCTGAAGTTTTCACATTCATTTATTTTCAGAAATGTGGAAAGACATGCAGAATATGCGGAAGTAAGTATTGTAAGTCTTTAATGGCACAAGCATCCAGACTCTCCTCTGTCTTCGGGTCGGAATCGTCCAGGGGTTCTTAACTAAATCAGGGATCGCAGAATTTTAGCAGTTATTTGGGGATGGTCGGATTCTAAATTGCAAGGTGCCCAATGACACATGGAGATCAGAATCAGACAAAAATTAGAATTAATGAATTTATGAAAACATGGAAATTCGGTCAACTTCAAGTCATATCAAATCAGAGCGCACGCTCAAATTATGCACGAGAATAGCAAATGTCACCACAGCAAGCATGGCTCGTTTCGCACTGTCGCACTGCCCTGTCGCAAAAATTAAATTAGAAAATAATTAGAGCATAGAAAGGTTTCACAAATGAGATGAGATTAAAATTAGATAATCAACATTATGCTTTAATTGGCAATTTCAAGACAAGATGACTATTGCCAAATCATTAGAGCAAGTTTTCGTTAAAGTTAAATCCGTGGAAAGTTGCACTCATTTTGCACAAAAGTTGCAGTATTTACATATAGTGCCAAATATTTCCAGTAAAAAGTTAGTTGCATGAAAAATCGGAAAAACCCGCGAACACTTGCACGAAAGACCGAAAAAGCTGCATGGGAAAATGGAGAAAAGTTACAATATAAGACTCCTCCAAACCGCCTAAAACACCATACTACATAACCTCTGAGTATTTAGGAAGCTGTAAAAAAGAGTTGCAAAAACTTGACCTACTAATCATCAACATTTTAGTGTGAATACATTCAGGATATATGCCATCACCATAATAAATGGGGGCATGTCTGAAAGAGTTTGAGTAACACTGCCGTATATGTTTAACCTGCTTCACCCAGCCAGATTCCATTCAGCCCCAAATCTGGTTTAGACTTTGAAATCCGTACAAAGCTATATCTGCACATTCCTTGTCCAGCGGCAGATGCACATCATGCCAGGGTTGTAATGACTCGAGTCACGACTCGACTCGTGTCCGACTCGAATCATGATTTTTTGATGACATGACAAAATACGGAAATGACTCGACTTGACTCGAATCAATCTGTATATTGACTCGACTTGGACTCGAGTCATTGCGCATGACTGGAGCCAAGTCATATGACTCAAGACTCAGGTGGGCAAGACCGACATTTCATTGTAATCTCGGAGAATAGTAAAGTAGCCACACTATTGGGATTTCGTCTGTTAGTACCGGTACTTGAATATGGGACCAGAAACTGCTAAAAGACCCTTTTGAATTGGTTACAAGCCTGCATCATCCACTCATGGTATGTGTATGCACATATCGTGTGTATGTATATCATGAGTAAGTGTATATGCCGCAAAAAGCAAGGGCAGAAATCAACTACTTCCTTTTTTTCGTTACTTTTAAAAAGTTGTGCGATCGGCTCATATTGAACATTACAAGCTTTTTGTCTGCGCATGCGCATGGTATCTATTTGACAATTGCATTGTTTCCAGGTCGCGATAGGAAGCAATGCAACGGCTGTGAACATACATGCATTGATTGGAGAGAGGTGAACGAAAAATTTACTTAATATTATAAACTCGATCTTCGAAACCTGGCATCCAAATAGTATTTGAGGCCTAATGGAAGATTTCGAATGCTTCACTGGTAAATCCAGCATCGTTTGACTAGAACGAAACAATTTGCTTTCGTGTCAAGCGTGAGGAGTTGCCCCATTAATCGTTAGTAGCTATCTATATGTCGTATTTACAATGGGAGTCATTTCCAGTTATGTCTCCTCCAAAAGAGAGAGAGAGAGAGAGAGAATCTTTATTCGTATACATTACATATCAACATTACACTACAAAAATGTAACAGTGAAATGCGACATGCAAGGTAGACGGGAGGCTCGATATGATAAAGTCTTCAGAGCCGAGCCACCCAGGACAGGATCAATTTTCACAGTTGATAACTAATAAACAAAACAAAAAACAAAAATTAACCAACGAACGAAAAGAAAAATAAGACACAGTATCATGGACCAATTCGAAATACAATGCAAATACAATTTAGCCGTAGTTAAAGATAAGGGAATGAGAACGTTGTTTTTTAAATGCACAAGAGTCTAAATTGCGGAGATTAGGTGGCAGCTTGTTGCAAACATTGACACCAATAAAACTGATCGAATTTTGTACTAGACTGGTAGAGTGGTGTTGCACAGACAGAGACAAGTTAGAAGAAAATCTGGTATGATGTTGGTGGGTATCTGAAGGTATCTTGAACAGATTATCAAAATATAGTGGTAGTTCACCCTGATGATAGCTATGCATCAATTTCATAACCTCAAATTTGAAAATGTCTTCCACTTTCAATATTCCAACGCTTCGATACATGCTATTACAATTTTCATATCTAAATTTCCGACAGCGAATTAGTATGGCTCGGTTTTGCAAGACTTGCAATTTCTGCATGTTTTTTGGCAGCAGGTCCCCAAACTAGGATCCCATAAATGAGATAGCAGTGAATTAAGGCATAGTAGACTGATTTGAGAGTTTGATGAGGAATTAAATTTTTAAGGCGATAGAGAGTCCCGACACCACGCTATATTTTAGTTTTTATATTGATGATATGATCAGACCATCCGAGTTTATCATCAATGATACTGCCAAGATATTTAACAGTTTTATGTGTATCAAGATGTGCGTTATTTACTATAATTCCACTGCGATTCACTTGTGTATGAAACACGAGAGTTTTGGTTTTGGAGGCATTGAGCTGAAGTTGGTTTGATGCCATCCATTTTGACACTGTCGATATCTTGGTGTTAATCTTGTGAAATGCATCAGATAAATTTTTACCGGGTATAACTAGACTGGTGTCATCAGCAAACAGCGTGATGTCATCGTCAAGTAAATGACCAATCAAAATGTATTGTCGCTATGCATACCACAAGTTTTTACATGCATTTATTTTCAGGAATGTCAGAAGGTATGCGGAAAATGCCCACGTAAGTATTGTTTGTCTTTCAATGCACAAGCATACAGACTTTCCTCCATCTTTTGGTCGGAATCTCCCAGGGGTTCTTAAACTGTGGCCCACGTACCCCTTATGGGTCCGTGAACGTCCATTATCTAACTACATCAATACAAACTATATAAAACCAGACTATTATTTTTGGTTAATGACTCCATGAGTCAAGCAGTTGCTATGACTTGTCTAATCATTAGCAAGCTAATTTAGGCATGCAGTAGCATAAATAGAGTTGAGCTTGATCCGGAAGGGATCCGCGATCAAAAATTCTAAGAACACCCGTCTTGAAATGAGCATTGATAATTGAAATACGTGTACCTACTACCTGTGATGAATTACGAAAATTTAACCGCGTCAGTTGCAATAATGTATTTCCAAATAAGCGATCGCATAATTTTAGCAGTTACTCGGGAATGGCTGGGCTCTAAATGGCAAGGTGACCAAATGACACATGGCGGGCGAGTCGTCAACGATATATTCAGTTATCATGACGCAAGAGGCTTTTTCACACGGTAGTAACGATAATTGCACTCTTACAAGTGATGCGACCTACTGCGAAATCTACCTTTTATATGCTATTCAAAGTCCAAATTCACAAAAATAAGTAGTTTTGCCTACAAACGGTTCACGAAACAGCCTAAATAGTTTAAAACACGAGCGCTTCAGTGAGTAGTAAGAGAGAGAGAGAGAGTCTTTATTTTCATCCAACCAAAATACATAACACACGGCAGTGATGGTGGTACAGAAAATATGCTTGCACAGTAAACAAAAGATTAGTGCCTTGCCCTTATGCAGTTGCACATAGCTTATAGGCCATGCATACCCAAGTCATAAATTACATTATGCATCTTGACCGTGGCTGCTAGCGCTCGAATTCGGCGTTTATCTCCAGTACTTTTACGTTTTTCGTTTTCTCCAGTACATTTCTGTTTTTCCTTTCTCATTCAGGATATACATAAACATAGTCTTTTGACGTTATAAGATAAATGAACCTAATAACTCTACAATTTCGTACAGGTGGCGCTATATGCGATAAATGCTTCGACAACGGAATTATTACTAAATCATCAAACTGTCAATATGCTACACAATTTCGATAGTATGATGACCTTTCAACATGACCTTCGGCCGGTGAAAGAATAAGTCTTCCGATAATATTTGCATTTACTCTAGATTATCTCTATACTCGGAGTGATTTGAGACTGATTTTACTAGTATTGTTGAATTTGATTAATTGTGTAAACTATATTTCTTCGCGATGAGCATTACCCAATTCTTGGTGAATATAAAATAGCCATTTTATATTGGCCTTCCAGAAATAAGCCGATTTAATATTTCAAAATACAAATCCTCGTCAGTTCTTGAGATTTAATCCCAAAACCAGTGACCAAACCGAAATGAAGATTTTATTTTGTATCATGTCCAAATCCAAGTCCTGTGATTGCAGCATTTCGTTAAAAGTCTAAGAATAGCAAATGATTTGAAATTCCATCTCCAAGTCCAGATCCTGTCCAGATCTTCAAATCCAAGTTTAAATGCCTGTTATCGCTGAGACTTGTACGACTTAACAGATGGAGCTTCTCGCTTCTCTTTCTACCGACACTGCATCTATATTGCAACGTTCATAACTCTGCCTTTCGTACATTGTATGCCTTTGTGACAGAGTTGTGAAAACTACTTGACTTTCAAAATGCGCAGTTAGAACTACAACCACTCAGTTTGCGAAATTCGCAAGTAGGCCTACAACCGAATTTGAAACTAGAACGAGAACTACTCACCTTTCAAAATCCGCAACTAGAACTAGAACTCGAACTACTCAAAAACGAGTAGCAAGCTTACGGTGGTCAGATTGGTGGCTTGTACAAGCCTCCACTGTGAACGACTTGCACATAAAAAGTTTTAAGTTTTCAGGCTTGGTATCCATTCATCTATATATATGATATAAATATATGTATGTGTATGTGTGTGTTTGTGTATGATATGTATGACATAGAAAAGGATACGAATAAAATATTTCAAGTGGACAGAATTTTACTCAATTTCCGAATTTGAGCCAGTCGTTCGCGACCTAGCTGATAATGCCTCCATACCGAACTGTATTTTCGAGGAGATAGAAAACTAATTCTGTCATAGAATGTAGGGAATGAAGCACTTAGTTGAACTTACTCATATTGTTATACAAAGAGTTGCGGAGATCTGAAAAGGGGATTTACATTTATATTAGTATATATCGACATTAAATCAGAGGTGATCAAAGTTTAGTCGCCGTCTCGAGTAAGAGTAGGTTATTACCAGGATCGTAACAGCACTTCGTCACCCCCACAAAAAAACCGTTGGTCTTGGGCCCCCCCATATGGTGATAAACCAAACGTCAGGTGGCTTGGCCCCTCAGAACCCCCAGAACCTTTGTCAGGTATGCCGCGGACAAATAATCTACTGTTTAGTGAGGCGCATTACTCCGCCAGCACGCGCCATGCGCGAAAATTTTAAACAATTCATGATCGAATCGGTCAATATGATCGGGAATTGCATAGATGTTGCTATCAATTTTTTATCCTCTCGGCTCACGTAATCAGATTTACCGGTAGAGCTGAATGAGGTGTCTTGGAAAGTTTAGGGCCTGTAAATAACAATTCAACATAATAGTGCAGTATAATAACTTCATTAGGATGTTGTTTCGCGACCTTTAGTTTAGGGCCGGTAAATAATAATTCTAAATAATAGTGCGGTATAATAACTTCATTAGGATGTTGTTTCGCGACCTCCTGTCCGCTATGTCGAAAGGTAATGAAATAGCCCAAACGTAACAAACTAAAAGAAGCACACGATGTCAAAATGGTATTTCTTCACTGGCAATTACATTTTCCTTGTGGGTACACATTTGTCTTATGAGGTTCAGATTGCCATGACAGGAACATTCGGCTCCAGCCAGATAGATGCATATGGACTATTAAACATATAGGTCTATGTATATTAGGGATGATAAGTGAGGTTCACGTTCGCGTATAGTGCGTAAACCTCAGATATTTAGAGGTTCACGTTCACAAACGAACCTTGGTAGGTTCTGCACAGTGAGCCTTTTCCATATATTACAATTTTTCATGTCATTATAACATCTTTAGTTGAAATTCTTTGCATTTCAACTTCGGGCCACTCTATGCATGGTGCTAGATGTCAGTAGTATAGTAGATCGATCGCATAGGGCCATTGTTTCTTATGGGTGCGGCGGCATACTGCCGAGAAATCGAGGGTGGCATGGTTACCTTTTCAGGTATAGGAGGGTGTCGCATGGTGTCATTATAGAGATTGTAGGATGGAGTGACGACCCATTGTTCTAAGTTTAGATCCGTCACTCTTGATTTTGCGTAGTCAAATTCCGTTGCGAAAGTCCGATTGTCCTATTTTACATGTAAAAGTATATGCGATTTTGGAAATACATCGAGGAATTTAACTGCCGAAAAAGGGTGGAAATATTCTAGCTAGAGGTTTAAAATTTTGCAGGTTACGAGGAAACATCAATATGTTCTCACTAAAAACTTTTCACAACTGTCCTCCCCCAGAACACGTTTGAAATCAATTCCCCGCAATGCTTTATTCCGCAATTTGTTGGAATCCCGTAAACTCGTAGACGATGCTATAATTGAGAAGGCTTTATGCGGTAACTGAGTGGCCGTTGAAAGTCGCTGATACCGATACAAAACTGCCCAAACTATTTTCTTTGCATAAGCCTTAAGCAACCGATGAAAAAAAAACGAATAGCCTACAAGGAGAGCGAATTAAAAAGAGCAAATAAAAGATTATCACTACATCCGAAAGATCAATATCGTACATTGCTACATCCGGCGTTAGGCCGATGTGAATGTTACAGTGGAAGACTGTTCTACTTGTTCGTTTCGACATCT
This sequence comes from Botryllus schlosseri, assembly GCF_051294905.1. Lineage (NCBI taxonomy): Eukaryota > Metazoa > Chordata > Ascidiacea > Stolidobranchia > Styelidae > Botryllus > Botryllus schlosseri. The sequence continues at coordinate 28,793,040 of NC_137239.1, read as the reverse complement.
TCCTTTCTGTTCACTAGGATACATCGCAGTGTCTTATTTCCCGTATGACATTTCGCGTCGTAAGCAGATAAAAATAATAGAACCGGCAGTGCAATTATGGTCAACAACTGCGCTATCCCTGAATGTAGTTATGTGAACAATCCGCATAGCGATCAATCGTGTAAGAGGTCCTTGTTCACGGTACTAAGACCAGAGCTGTTAAGGAATGAAGCGGGGCAGAAGCAGCACGCAGCAATGACCAGCCTTGTTCTTTCTATCAGGGACCCCTCAAAAGGCGACCGTATCAAGACGTTGCTCCATAAGGAGACGTAAATAAGAAGCTGTCTTAACTTCAACAGATTTAACAGAGTAATTTATAATAGAGCCGCGATCTGCGAGAATCGTTTTGGGGAGATTGATGTCATTCAGCTCAAAAGCAGAAAGCAACTCAAAGTGGGGGCTCTGCCTAAGCTAAATTTGCCCGAAAGATGTAGCACAACCATAAAGGTGTGCGTGGTAGAGAGAGAGAGAGAGAGAGAGAGTCTCCCCCTCGGATCAAGAAACCTATCATGCACCAAACGATTGCAATCGATATATTTATTCATATAGAAAATGACCATTACTCGGTCGATATCAATTTTCTCAGTTGGTGACGGGAGCTTATGCATTTTCCCATGCTTCTTGAGTTCCCTTACGGTGGGAAATACGGCTTCACATACATCACAACTGATTCTACTCCAGTCATCCAATCCTTCGAAGCATTGGGAAATTTACTCCTCTGTGATTGATCCCCAATCCTCCCACAATGATTCCTCGGCCATAACTTTCACGTAACAGTATCGGTTGTAAAGGAATCAAAACTTCTCTGCAAACATAATGCTCAGAACGTTATTTCCGTTGAGCTAATGAAATAACAATTACAATACTGGAACAGATTCTGCTGAATGGCGCGCTTGAGATTACAAGATCATGATCTGCATACCCACTTCGCCTACAATGACATGCCGTTTCATTTTCATCGCCTGTCCTTTTATTGTTATCTACGTGTACCACTTATAATAGCTATTATACAATATATCATCGCTGGTATTCACTGACCGTGCGTGCTGCGCAGCGATTATACTGGTATTCATCGCTTCGTACGGCACACAAACGCAAGATCGTCACGCAAGTATCCAAGATATTAACTAATCAGACCACTCATATGGCCATATCAAGTAGGGCGGTTCAAAAATAACCTTTTTTCCTTAATCTTGCGGGTTACTTGATTAAATCGTTAGGTTGCCTTAAAAAATGACGCACACCAAATTTGAATTCATTCCAACCAATATTCGCGGATTTCGTGGAGTTTGAAAATTTTGAATTTGCCTAAAAATGCAAAAAAAATTTTTTTTTCCAATTTTCCTTCCAACCTTATGAAATTGTTGCACTGTCTTCAAAAACGATGCAAAACAAATTTGACTCAATTCCAAGCTGCAGAAGCCGAGTTATTCAAGTTTTTTGATGTTAATTATGGGATGATCCACCAATCAAGGATAATCCCAGAATTATCAAAGAAAAACTGGAATAACTCCACTTCTACGGCTTCGAATTGAGTCAAATTTGTTTTGCATCGCTTTTGAAGACAGCGCAACAATTTCATGGGGTTGGCAGAAAAATTTGAAAAATTTTTTTTTTTGCATTTTCAGGCAAATTCAAAATTTTCAAACTCTACGAAATCCGCGAATATTGGTTGGAATGAATTCAAATTTGGTGTGCGTCATTTTTTAAGGCAACCTAACGATTTAATCAAGTAACCCGCAAGATTCCGGAAAAAAGGTTATTTTTGAACCGCCCTAATATCAAGACATCCTATAGTCCCAGATTCCTTTATAAGTATTCAACCTCCAATATGCCGACTAGGGCTGGGCAAAATCGAGTACCTGGGTGATTCGATTCTGAATCACGTATTATGCTTCGAGTCGAGTCGAGTATTCGAGTATCAGAAATTATGACGTTATAACAGAATGTAATATATCTAAGTTCAAATATGCCCCTTTTATGCTACCATAAAGACTATTTGGCCTGTTTTGCAACACATTAAAGATACTTAGTATTTGTTTCGACCATTCCGATTTCATTGCACTTTGTGACAATGTTGTTGGATGATCATGACTTCGGAAATGTGATATTTCCAGTAACGTTCATAGCTTTCTATTAGTACTTTATACCGCGTTTCGTATGCTACGATAAGGCCAGTCGTAGTCTCAAGGCTTCCACAGTGGAAAATAGTATCGGAACTGTAACTCTCTTTGATAAATTAACTTTCAGTGACGAGGAGCATATGATTTCAGTACTCGAAAAAATCATATTTTACTACTCGACTCGAATCAACAAAATTAATACTCGATTCAGATTCGAGTACTCGAATCATTGTGCCCAGCCCTAATGCCGACCCATTCCCATCGACAAATATGCATTAAACCATAATGTCCTGCTGTCCTATAATTAAACCAACCAAGAGCTCAACTTTTCACCGTCTGAATTCGATATGGTATTGATAGTCGCGCTCGTAACAATGGGTAGCTAACTACGCAAAGCGGTGCGTGACCAATTTAAAGGGAGTTAAAAATTATTGCGCGCAGTTGAAATAGTGTACCTCAACTTATAGAGATATTTAGGTATGCATAATGCACTAATACTGGTATAATATAAAATATTAATAGTATTACTGGCAATATTACCATACATATATATTTTTACCAAATAGTTGCTGCAAAATCACGCTAACAAAATATGTAGCAGATGAATATCAACTGGTCATTTAAATCAGTCGTCACTCCATCCTACAATCTCTAAGTGCCATTGAGTCTTATGGACGCGGTGGCAAGTCGTACTTTCAGGCATAGGCTACGACGGCATGGTGCCGTGAAAACCCGGGGTGGCATGGTTACCTTTTCAGGTATAGGCGCGGTGACATGGTGACTCTTTCAGGTATAGGCTGTTGACGATGAAATGTGAACTAACGTTGCGGGTACAGGCTGTGGCGGTGAGGTAGAGTTGAACATGTATCAACTAAATAGTCACGTGATTGGTGTATACTTGATGTGCATATCGCTGATTATTATACATGACCGATTCGAGTTAATCCTAATGTTGACGGTGAATGATATATCGATATATCATTGTTCTTATGGCTGCGATCGTGAACTAATGTTTATTCAAAAAGGTGTGAATTAGTTTGCTAAATCTAGGAATCACTGGCATGGTATTATTTTGGTAATTAGTTTGCCATAGAGTCGTCGCAGACGGCGATTCGAAAACCAACAATAACCGCGCTCGCAAACTAACAATTCAAAAAGGTGTGAAATAGATTGCAAATCCTACGGTTGCTGACAAGATAATGCCCCAGACATAGCGATCTCTCACTCACTACACAACTGAAGTTGATTCGTATTCGAATGCGTAAATCTATCACCTCGACATCAAGATTTGAAAACAACAACTTGATGCTTCATGTTCTAACTCTAATTGTAACGAATAACAGAACCGCAACCGGCGGGATTTGAATACCAACAAATGGTCATTTATTTCTGCTCTAACCCGAAGATAACGATGATTCAAAAAGGTGTGAAATAATTGTTAAATCCTACGGTCGCTCACAGTATAATGCTTAAGACTTAGACATCAGACTCAGACTCAGACTCAGACATCTTTCACTCGTTACTCAACTGAAGCTGAATCGTATCCGATTGCGTAAATTTGTTACTTTGAAATCAAGTTTCGAAAACCAACAAATTGTCACTTTCTCATCCGCTATTACGAATAGTGTTTCTCACTTTTATTGTTCACATATTGATTTGAAACACGTAAACTCATGAACTCCTACAACTTCATTAGCAATCCAGTTATTTGGAGGCGTCGGAATCCATTCGCGTGATGCACTGTAGGTAAATTGAGATAAATCGAAATGAAATATTTTGACTTTGGCATAGTGTGAATTGAACAAACATGACTACCAACTTTCAACCCAGTTCCATTTCGAGATTATACGCATATTGATTCGAAACAAGTAATGAAACCTTACAACTCTATTCGCGACCCGGTTTCTGTTTGTCAAATAGAGTTTCAGTAAATACTATTGCCATGATGTCGCGATATTTTAATGTGTTACTACACACAATAGAGTCAATCAATGAAATATCACCCGTTGTTTTAAACGTCTATTTTTCATACGGATACTGTTGAGTTGGTCGGGTAAGTTACAAACGGATTTACTTGACAAGTTTTTCCTGAATGACTCTTTTGAGTATGGTAAGATGGTAAAATGCCGAGACTTAATACTATTTCCGTTAACTCAGTTGCAACAAAAAATAACCATATAACTTGTTCAAGGTTTCTTTTTTTTCAAATCAGTATGTGAATAATCAGCTATTGTGACAAGTTGAAATGTCCTACCGAAGTTGCGAGTGTAAACATCAGGCGATTGTGTAAGTATGAAAAAACAAATATATATACTATTGCTATGATGTCGCGATATTTTAATGTGTTACTACACACAATAGAGTCAATCAATGAAATATCACCCGTTGTTGTAAACATTTCAAACTTGACAACCGCTTTCACATAACGCGATAGAGTTGCAATGCGATGAGGTAAATCGGAATCGTAATATTTCAACCTACTTGGCCATATCGCAATTTGAAGTAGAATTGTCAGACATGCTCGCAAACTTTCACTCCGCTACATTTCAGATTAATTTATTCACACGATCACAATCTCGCTGTCTTCACACTTACACAATCGCCTGCTGTTTCCACACGCAACTTCAGTGGGACATTTCAACTTGTCACAATAGCTGATTATTCACATACTGATTTGAAACAAAAGAAACCTTGAACAAGTTATATGGTTATTTTTTGTTGCAACTGAGTTAACGGAAATAGTATTAAGTCTCGGCATTTTACCATCTTACCATACTCAAAAGAGTCATTCAGGAAAAACTTGTCAAGTAAATCCGTTTGTAACTTACCCGACCAACTCAACAGTATCCGTATGAAAAATAGACAAGATTACGCGAATACATGAAAGTTCGGTTGTATTCATATTGCGACGACGCTTCTTTTTTATTCAACTTTAAAAGTCGTTACTATTCTGTGAGATAAAGTAATTACAACGTGGTATATTCTGTAAGACGAAGTAACTACTACGCGGTATATTCTGCAAGCCAAAGTAATTACTACTCGTTATATTTTGTAACACAAAGTAATTACTACTCGGTGCACACGATTTGAGACTAACATAATACGTTTGAGTATGCGAGATTTGAAAGTCTGACCAACGTAGTTAAGAATTCCTTTCTTACGATCGAACACCGGTGTGACATTGAAAGTTATCATGTTGTAAACATTTTTATTAACACATTGGTTTGACATAGGAGACTTTGTAATAGTCGATCATGACTCGATTATTAAATTATTCCCGTAATTGTTAAAGGTTAAAACTGAAATCCACAAAAATCTGTTTGTATTGTTGTTCATAGTAGTGATGATAGATTACCGATTTGAACCATCTAAAATAATTGTCATCATCTAACCAAACTACTGAAAGTCGTTGTCAATTGGTATGATGTTCGCTGAATGCATACAAGAACAATTTGTAGAACGCACACGATCAAAGAAATTGGAAATTTTTCCATCGTCATTCGTCAAAGTAAGTGTCATCGCAATACTCGGTCCCTTAAAAAAGACCGTACTATGTGATTGAATCACCGCAAGTAACTTGATAAATCAAATCATAAGAAAATTTCACTCACTCATCGGGTTATGATATTAAACCGCGTCGCTTAAACGGTGTAGATCGTTTTTTCTAAATGCAAATCATATCTGTCCCGCATCGCTCGGTAATGAGACCAATGTGTGAGTCTTCCTTCAATATTTTGTTTGTGTCAAATGCTTTGCAATAAACACACTGGACTGGTTGAGCTTTACAACATCAAGTGGTCATCTGTAAATCAAGATTACATCCAACTTACATATTTGTAACTGTATCGTTTAACTAGCAGAGTTGTATGCACAATTTGATATCTTCGTCATTTAGTGATTGGTGAACATACCAAACGAAAAACAACCACTTCCGAAATACTGCGTTGATCTTAATTACCTTCATCGCGATAATCGAAGTACAATTGTTTCGAATTCGTAACAACCGACTTTTCTATGACATGATGAATTTTTGAAAAGTTATGCTTAGAAGATTGGTTGCATTTCGCGAAAAATAATATGCCACTCATATTCATACTATTACTCTAGTGACCGGTATTTTTCCCGTTGAAGATTTTCAAACGAGTAACGAGTAACGATTACTACATTTAGATGTAAACTTATCCGTTGTGACGCCCTGGCTCTCTGTCATATATGTATATCACGTGATTTATGTCTTTCTTCTCGTACCACGTGACTGACCATTTATCAGCCCACGCATTTCAATTACAAACCAGACTCATATGCGATTTCCTACTGTATATTCCAATATTTCATGCATATTCAACCAATATATCTATATGAGGCAATCTGTCGTTGCATCCACGTTGCAGTTGTCAGTTCAAGGACTAACGCAGGGACGTGCGTCTACTATCAAGAGCTAAGTATATCTACCCAGCCACATATTACGTGGGACTCAGGTTACAACTCTAGCAGGTTATCAGACCGTCTATCAAAACCACAATGAAAAATGATAAAAAGTATGCAACCAAACGCAACAAGTTTCACTTTTGTAGGATACCAATTATTATTATTCCACGCAACTCATTTCATAGTAAAGGTATATGAAAGATATTCATGACACGCGAAAATATTCAATCGATATTCTCATGCTACGAGCCTGCGCAACGATTGGTGACGCTTTCAAACTGTTTCGGTATTTCAAGAACTTTATCGTACACGTATCTTGATATTCAAATAATTCAGCACATAACTAGTACCTACAGAAACATCAGAGTTCTTTACACAAAAGTTTGTACGTGTACGTACAGTATGTGATTACCATGCGTAAGTCCTGCACAACCGCGGCATCTATCCAAGTTTGGCTAACACAATTTATTTCACCGGGGTCGCGTCATCTTTCGTAAGACAAAAAACCAACCACGCTTGCAGATTACGCCAATGTCATAGCAATAATAACAACAGTCACGGTACATAAATCTTACACACATATCAATCTACTTCGCTAAGGGAAAGTTTCAAGTCATCAAATGATTGACCTCACAACAAAACAACTAGTAGATCAGAGGTCTCAAACTCAAACGTGCTCGCGGGCCAATCTCCTAGTTTTAATGACGCCGCGGGCCGCACCATCAATAAAATAGGGGTATTCAATGTATAATTACCAAGTAGGCTTTATTTGACGGGACCTTCCAGACTGGCATTCCACAAACATCGTGAAAATGTAATTTAATATTGTTTTGGTCACAGTTGGCACGAAAAAATCAGGGTTTTAAGTATTTGCAATAAATTGTTTTTTTTACGGGCATAATTTATCAAAATAATGGGTTATAGACACCATGCTAGAGGACAAATGTATCATGACACTGTAAAAGCTGTCGCGTTATAATATTTCAGCTAGTAGACATTTGACGTGCTACAATTTTATGTAGAATATTTTAGAATCTACCAAATATTGATCTGATAACAGAGCATTTGAGCAGTATAGCCTATAATCGGGGTTTCTAATATAGTCCTGATCAGACATGGGGTAATCGCGATTAGTAATCGTAATCGATTACGACGATTACAGCAATCGATTACATTCGAAAAAATTCCGAAGTAATCGTAATCGACTACTTCCCATATCTAATCGATTTCTTTGTGAAAGAACGATTACTTTTTATTTGTACATTACTGTGACATAAACTGAACAGTGAACATTCGTGAACAAGGAAGACCAGGTTCATGATAGCACAAACGTCCGATTTTTAAATGCCATTGCTCATTATTACGTCAGAAGTAGCCTATTGGCTTTATTAGTCATTGCGTAAGAAGTATTCACAGTAAATAGATACTCGATGTGATTGTAAGAACACCCGTCGTGCTGTATATCAGGTTATCAATATGTTCCACACGCCAGTACCCCGCAGCAGGATAATTAATCACCACTCTACCGAGTAACTTCTGTATTTGTTTGGTTATGCAAACACAGTTTGATCGTTGCCGCTTAGCGAGCAGTAGGCCTATATGTAGTACGTATACGTACGTACACCTCATAGAGATTTGAAATTTTGTACTCGGCAATTAAAGCATTACGGTTTCCACAGCGAAGCAATAAGAATCAACAGCTGCTGATATATATCATAACCGAGCCGTTTTTGCCGTTTCTCGTAGCGGCAGCTTGTAGTACATTAATTATATGTATTAAGTTGAAGGCAGAATTTTATGTTTTCTTCATCTTCTTCTCATATGACTCTACTCGAAACAGGCGCCAATCGTTATGTCATAATTCTTTACTCGACATTGGGGCCTGCCGCCATAGCCATGAGCGTATATATCATGTTAGCGTGGGTTTTAGCTAGAATCAAGACCAAAACAGCAATTCGTCCCCCAGTCCAATCGTTGGTCTTTGGCCGCCATAGGGTGATATTTTTAGGTTGAAGACTGAATTTCGTCAATAATATCGGTTATTGCAATATATTATTATTAATTTTTAATCCACTTTTTCTCTCTGCCCCCCGATGGTCAGATTTACCTGTAGAGCTGGGGGCACGTAATTCATAATTATAACATCTGTTATCTTGTTACAATTACTTTAGTGTATGTTATTCATTCGTGACTTCCGGTCTGTTATATAATCAAAAGACAATGTTGTATCCCAAACCTAGCAGACTAAAAGAAAAACTTTCGTGAGACGCACACACAAATTATAATGTCTTTAATGCTCTGTGGGTGTACGGGGGGCATTTGCATTGTGGGCTCGGATTGGAAGGACCGGGCCAGTAGTCACGCCCACCCAGCGCGGCTATTGACAATGGGCACATGCCCTAAGTGTCGGCCAAAGTCTTTCTTTAGGAGCACACTTCGTGAAGTCGCGTGTTAAGCCTACTACTCCCCGCCCTCACGATCAGAGTTAGCGATAGTGAAAATGTTTTGTGGCCCAGATAAAGACCAGGTGGCGTGGCCCAGGTAGTCGCTCGATTCGAAATCGGTCGTCTCGAGGCCGTTCACAATTCCATTTGTGTGCCTTGGAATCAACTTTTATCAAAATACACCAACCAAAACTCTGTCAACAAAAGGAGTTCGTGTATCACCTAAAAATAGTACATTGAACGCTCTCTCATTCGAAATTTCATGCTGGTGACGTCATATTTTGTGATACGATTGTTGATATACAATGTTCTTTCCAATTCTCTACTAGTTGCTGACGATTACCCCTGACGAGTGTCAGCCGAAAATATTCGGGTTCATTTCAATATGAATATACTATTTAATTGTATATTGAAGTTCTGTACCTCCAAGAAGCTCTTCAAATATTGCTTTATTTGGTTGATTTATACTGATATTGCTTCCACAGGTCAAATAAAGTGCGAGTTTCAGGGTCAAAATTTGCGCTAATAACCCATAATTCTGTAGGTTGTCTAGTTTGATACTCGAGCAATAGTCAGCTAACATATGTAAGCTCCAATCTACTCTGGTATCTTACCCCCTCATCTTCAGATGTTGGGGCGGGGGGACATTTTCTCCTTGCCCATCTCTGACTATGTAAAGGATTTTAGGGAAATTTTATCCAATCGTGCTCGTGATATTGCAACAAGTCAATGTTTCTGTATTATTCTCAATGGTTCTGTATTTTTCACGAAGCCTAACTGAGTGAGCAATTGTTACTGCGCCTAAGACGTTGCCATTTTGGATAATGTCACACTTCAAGATCCTTTTCGAGCTACCTATAGTCATTTTCCATTCACTTGAGTTGTAAATCGGGATTCCTAACACCTCCAGTAATCCATGGTAACAGTATCATGCCAATGCCAGCAATAAACAAAGCTACCGAAAGTAGGCCTATGAAGTAAAGGTTGTTTCTCCTTATCGAGAGTGAGATACCTTCTCTAGCTTGCAAGTAATCTTTTCGCTCTTCGTAAGGATGTTAAAAGTTCCGAAAATTTCTTTTCCAAGTCTCAAAGCTTTATGTCAGATTAATAACTTAGTTGATGGACTATACTCTACGTTCTGAATCGTCTTCGATTTCAAAATCTTCATCATTAGACCTACTATCCTTAAGATCTTCATTCATCCAAATTATCGAGCGTATAGCAGTTTCAAGTTACACTGGATAAGCTGAATGGGACATTAGACCTTTAGCTGACAGTAAATGTAATGTTTATTTTTCTTTCCATATCCTGCAGTTTACATCATGTATGTGTGTGTGAACTGTGAAATATCCTCGGATGGTTGCATCCTCTAACCAAAAATGGGTGAAAGCATCGGCCTATATCGATACCAGTACCTTTTTACTTAATAATTCAATTGAGCCCTTGGCTATATAGCTCTTTATATGGTGAAAGTGTGGATTTTTATATGGTATGTAGAAGTAATATATGGCTAAATTCGTGAAGATTTGCATATTTTGGGCATATGTCGTAGAATAAAAACTTGACGTGATAGGAGAAAATCAGTGGCATATTTGAAATCAACTCGCCCAAATTAGCCTACATCAAGTGCAAAATCAAAGTCAACAAATTGTTCGTTCAAAATTGTTGCCCAGTGATAATCAACAACAACTAGCAGCGAAATATCGCCGCAAAGTTTTGCGTTCACTCCGGAGTCCCGATGTACGTATTTCGTGCGACTTGTGGGCCGGACCAGTCAACTGATTCCAAAATGTTACCAGTGCGGCCCTCGCTTTTCACTTGAATTATTTATTTCCAGGCCTGTATAAGCCTATATAATAGTAGGGATCGCGGATCGCACAGGAGTTCATTCTAGAAATTAGAATTTTTGTGTAACATATTCTCCATGCAAACTACATATAATGGTTCCGCATCGGCGTTCTGTTTTCCGTGAATGACTACATTTTGGTAAATTTTCCCATAAAACTCTGAACTCGGTGTGCATTTTTTGCTTTGTCAAAGTTAGGTGTCAATGACACTGACTGGTTGATCCTTGTATTAACTGAAGTAAAACCGCAACACCGCACTTCGGTGGTTGTAATGTTGCCTATGAATATGCTAATCATTTGCTGTCTTGAGAGATTAATTGATGGAAGTATTATTCCTACAAAGTAAATTTAATAACAATAGTATTTTTCAATCAGAATGACCTCGCGGGCCGGATGAAATCGTCTGGCGTACCGGATGCCCGCGGGCCGTTGTTTGACACCCCTGCGATGAACCACGTCACATGAATATATTACTCAGGTAATCTAATCATTTAGTTGTGTAATCCTCACATTTTATGATGTTGCATGGCCAAGTTCTGAAAATAAATAAGTATTAATGATTATGAACTCAGTGTGACTAATATTGTCCTGTCAAGTGTTGATTTATTGAGTTCGGCAAATATGCATATAGAGATACCAGCGATATATGACCGGCCTTTACTAAGTTTGATTGAAGTCAACTTGATATAAACCAGAATCATTATCAACATAACGACAGTATTCGATGATGTAACATAATCATGGCAAATGGCAGGCATATATGTGAAATCATTTTAAGTCGGTCTTTTGAGTCGAAAATGCGAACGCGATTGACCCCGAAAGGTTTGGGATTCAGGAAACCACGCCATGACACACTTAATTATCCAAAACTAGGACAATTCCAATTAAGAAGATAGCTAATGGACCGTTCGAGCTTAACCGTTTCGATGATCCTTTCGGCGGCGTCGCATTGCAGAGATCTGAAAAAGAAAATATGTTATATATTGTTGTACTTGTGTATCCTGTACAGAAGTATGCAGCCACGTAGCTGCCGTACCCTCATCGCAATTCAAGCCCGAGTTGGACAACAGGACAATCATCCGCTTTTCCAAATTAGATTCGAATTAGAATCATAGCTACACAGTTTATTACGAATGCGACTAGAATTAGAATTATAGCTAACACTCTTTTTTCCAAATAAGATTAAAATTAGAATTATAGCAAAACAGTTTTATTTTTTTTGAAATAAGACGAGAATTGCAACTACAGAATTGGCGAAAACATAGAATCGAACGAAATTCAGTTCATTTCATGTCACTATCGTGCGCACTTGCTCCTGATCTGCTCAGGTGGCATTGTCGCGTCACAATACCAAACTATTTTACAATTTTCAACATTCGAGGCTGATTGTGGGGGGTTCCAGAACCACGGGCAGTGACGTATACCAATCGCACTGAGCCGTGAGATTTGTTTGTTTTCACAGCATAAAGGACACTATGCTGTGAGCAAACGGATGTCACACATCGACCAGCTAGTGGATAATGAACAAATGCAGCCAACGCATTAAATCAATTGACTTTTGTTGTTTCTTGCTACTTCATTATGTCGTTCTTCTTGTGACTGGTGGCGACAAAACGATTCCATGCATCCCATCAACCCTGGCTGATAATGCCTAGTTCAGTGGTTCTCAACCGCGGGTCCGCGAAGCAATTTCAGGGGTTCCGCAAGACCTCTAAATTTGCAAAATGATGAATCACCTAATTTGTAGTTTGTAAATTAGGAAAAGCACGAGGCTGTTTCTCTCCACAACTGCTAAAATCTCATCTTCTGACAGTAAATATCCTACTGTGCAAATTCATCTCAATTGCCAAATTGTCAATAACCTACTGATAAAAACATATTAATGCGGTTTAGAGACGTTTTGTTGGGGTTTGTGGAAAAATTTAGAATATGGAGATGGAAAGGTCGATTAGGGTGAGTTCGTAATGTTTGCGAAACCTTTTCGATTTGAAGTTGTCAGTCTCCTCAAATTAGTGAACAGCCTTTTGAAATGAAAATACTTGAAGTATTTCCATAATTTGTCCCAACAGAGGGATTTAAACCTCCCCACGAAATTGATTTTATCCTGTGATATACGTAACCACTATTCCAGAATAAGTTAAAGATGAGAGGCAAGATCAAAATTACGAGGCTGGACGTGATATGTTAATTAAAAATATAATTGTTCATTTTAGTGCCATAAATGTTGCGACCACATCTAAAGTGTCGTCGGAAGCGTTACGAGGTAATATTACATTAGCCTTCATCTATCTACGTGAAAATGGTTCGGCACTTGTTCACATCAAATCGAAGACGCGGATTTTCAAGACTCAACCACGGCTATACTGAAAGAAATACAGCTGAAAAATTAGCTTTGAAATAATAAAAGTCCTCCCAATTTCTTCATAAAAAGCATGATGTTATTTTCAAGAAAAATCGTTTTGTTGCTGTTTATCATAAGCCTACAGTTCATATTTGCACAAGACAGATAACGGTCGCACCATAATGGAGCTAAATTTGAACTAAAACTTGAGGGGGTCCGCGGGAGTCCGTGATGGTCAAAAAGGGGTCCGCGAAGACAAAAAGGTTGAGAACCACTGGCCTAGTTTAACAGAATTTGTTTCTACACCTCGCATGGGTCAAATACGGGATTATGACGTCATAAAAGGTGGAAACATTTTTGAACGCCTTCGGCGCGCGTATCACTTCTGTAGGTGGTACGCGAGCACTGCATGAAACCTCGAAATGGTACATGGGTGGGAAAAGGTTTGGAACTACTGCTTTACAACTATACCCTCCCCCAACTGGATTAAATATTACTAGGCCTTTACTCTTTTCAAAGAGAGATTTTGAAGGTTATTATGAAGATTTATACACCGAGCAGGTGATACTGACATTCAACGCTACCGATACGTATCTAGATGCGGGGTCAGGGGTCGGAATATAGCTTAACGTATATATAATATACAATACATACACACATAAGCTGAGCTTATAACAGAATACTCACCCGTCGCACAGATACAGACTGTGTTATTATTCTCTGGCGATATTGTGCACCCAATTTCGTAGTTGTAGTTTATAGTCCAAAACACATTCCAGCAGTCTTTGGTCCTGTACCCAGTAGCTGAATATCGCAGGGCAACCAATTAAAAAACAGCATCACGGTACCACTGCATTGATACTTACGAATATATTATATTAGATGTTAAATGTGGTTCCAAAGTAAAAGACTAGTTACTGCTTATGGATCCGAAACCATCACCATCACCGACTGTTCATATGTATTCGAAACAGCGTGCCTTCGCCTCAGGATAATTCGGACACTTTGGTTCGGCTCACGTTCGGCCGAATTAAGCCGATAAATGGCTCACAATTTAGTCCGTCTTGTAGAGCAGAACGGTGCATAGGAATTACTTCCTAGGTAAAACTTTTTACTTTTAATTTCTCACTGTTTTCTGGAGTATACCTTTATCAGGGGAAAATAGTATTTCAGCCCCTGAAGGATTACTGAGTTATTTTACCGTGCAAGTGTGTTTTACATATGCATATAGCAGTTGTTCACATAATCCTCCTTTAGGTGGATTTGTCCTCCTTTTTCAGGAAATCGAAAATGTCCTACGAGGACTCGCAAATGTTCTCCAGTTAGGCAATTCGTCCTCCATTATAGCTTTGACATCCAGGCCATTTGACAGGCACAACTAAAATCGCTATAAATGGCCCAAAATCTGGAATCCGGATGTTGGAGCGGGTCTTCAGTCAGACTGGGAAAATGCTCTTTTTTAGTCAACACAACGGTATTAGTACGGAGCGGATCTTCCGAGAGTGGAGTTGAAAAAATGTCTTTTGAATTTATTTTTAGTCAACACAAGAATATTTCTCGCAAACATTTTCAAATCACCTGTTTTCTAGTCCGGTAATCCAACTGTTGTAATTTGTAAAAAGTGACCTCTGTACCGGATCCCAAAATACGGTGACCTTATAATACTATAAAATAGTATATAGCAATTTTTGAATCGTTTGGTATCTAAATACAGTACTGTACACCGCAGCTGACCTTAAGCTAAAACTAATGTGCGTTATACGCGATCAGTGCCGATCACTGCTGCATGTATAGCTCAGCTGCAATTCATTAAACACACAACGTAACGGTATTTACAATGCGTCGTCTGCCTTTACGCATGACCATGCAACGGACAATTGATTTTCCGCTTAATTCGGTCAAAAGTCAAAGTGTCTGAAGTAAGCGGGGTCGACTGCACATCATTCGTAAGAAACAACGATGATGGTTAGTGCGCATGCGTCCCCATAGGTCTACCATAGGTCATTCAACCATAGGTCTACCGCGACACTGTGGGTCATTGTTTGGGTATATTTCGCCTCGGCGGCAATGCGTTAGCGTCCGTGGCATCATATAAATTAGAACTATTTTTGACAATTCAAATGCGGTCGAACGAGCATTACGTATGCCGTACTCTGAAAATGTACAAGGCACTATACCTGCTTCGACCATATCTACACATCGTGATACTGATGTGCAGTTTTCTTTTGTTTCCTCCGGGTCGCCAACGGTGTCACCAGTTTTGTAGCATACTATCGCATTCGCTAAAATATCGATGTAAATTTCTCAGATAAGTTCAGGTTTTTACTTAAATTTTCAACTAATCATTATTATAATTAGTAGTAGTATGGTTAAGTAGTAGTGCCGCTTATCTGTGGTTGGGTGCGCCAAGGTCTGTACTTACTTCCTACTTTGAAGCTATATACAGATCAAAAATGTAAGTAATCTACGAGATTATACCACGAATTCGGCCATAGAGGTTAATAGCTCAACTATTCAATAGCTTAACTAATCAATACACCACAGTATTGCGATGCAATGAAAATATGGTATGGCGTCGATACGACTTGGAGTCGTCTTTGAAATCAGAAATGCAACATGGCCTTGGCCAGTGGTTCCCAAACTGTGGCACGCGGGGTATCTTGAGTGGTACGCGAGTAACTTTAGCGAGCTGAATTATTGAAAGAAATATTTAGATCAAATTTCTAATTTGCTTTGTATCCTAGTAACGCTGGGCCTACCAAAACTAGACCGTGCAAGTGAGACAGCGAAGCTTCGTGTCCTCGAGTACTGAGAATCTTTTAATATAGTAATGACCTAATGTCACAAACAATCTTGTATGTTCGATCGCTCGCGGATCAATTACCGTCAGTGGTTGAAATCAATCAGACTTGCAGCAATTGTCATCATTACACAACCGCAGGGTAAGCCGGGAGATATCCATATGCTACCAAAACATCACAAAGCTTATTTTTTAACAGCTGCACGGGCTTTTTCGAACAAATATAGCACATTTCTGAAAAAAATTCCTGCTAAACATCACAAAGAGTCAAATGAAGAAAATATGAAGAAAATACATTTAGTACACTTGAATTCTGGACGTCCTCTTGTAAGCCGGTGGCTAGGTATGCCTTCAGATGATGTTATGACTGTGTGCGACTGCTACCGTATATATCACTGTATAGTAGGGCTGTTCAAAAATAACTTTTTTTCTAGATTCCAGCCATGCAGTCATTAAATTGTCAGGTTACCCTAAAAAACAGTGCACACCAAATTTGGTTCAATTCTAACAACTATAGGGCTCCGCAGATCCAATTAAAAATTTTAATTTAAACATGAAAATTGAAAAAAAAATCAAAATTTTCTGTCAACCCATTGAAATTGTTGAGCTGTCTTCAGAGACGATGCAAAACAAATTTGACTCAATTCCAACTAGTAGAAGCGGGGTTATTGGTGTTTTTCGTCGATAATCCTCGGATTATCCACCAAATCAAATCTACACAAAGCTCGCCCGGTTGCCGTTAAAGAGACTTGGTGCCGCAACTCCGGCGATTTATTGATCAACGTTCCTGCGTTCCGGGATAATCCGAGAATTATCGACGAAAAACACCAATAACTCCGCTTCTAGTAGTTGGAATTGAGTCAAATTTGTTTTGCATCGCCTCTGAAGACAGCTCAACAATTTCATGGCGTTGACAGAAAAATTTGGATTTTTTTTTAATTTTCCTGTTTACATTAAAATTTTTAGTTGGATCCGCGGAGCCCTATACTTGTTAGAATTGAACCAAATTTGGTGTGCACTGTTTTTTAGGGTAACCTGACAATTTAATCGCTGAATGACCGGAATCCAGAAAACTAAGTTATTTTTGAACAGCCCTACTGTATAGTGTATATGTATCAGGCGTGTCAAACTCAACTTGGATCGCGGGCCGGATTCAAACCTTTTGAGCGTTCGCGGGCCGGACGCGTGAAATGATTCCGAAAACTTAGCTCGAAATCCATAGCTTTAGTTTTCACTGGAATACTTGTTGTCAAGGCTATACACAATAGTCCTATAAATTATATTATAGATAACGCAGGCTGTATTCTAGCGAGACCTTTGTCCGCAAACAGCGGAATTGGCGAAAATACGATGATTGGCTGATTGAATACAGTTAAACTATCGAATAGTATTTTCGGGTTCATTTCAATATGAATATACAATTCAAATGTATATAGAAGTTCTGTACCACCAAGAAGCTCTACAGGTAAACCACTAAAACACTGGCTGTGTCAACAATATAAGTTGACATACAGTTATATACTTCTTTTGCTTTAGTCGTGATGCAGCGTTTGCCCTGTGTATACGATGAGAGAAATACAAAACATTTAATTGTAAACAATGACGGAGGAAGTTCTGTTCATCGTCGACATTCAGGTTTTTAGGGAGACTTGGAATGGCGACTTACGGGTCAGAAGAGGGTATATACACATACTGCGGTGCTGTAACTATTATACTCTCATTGTGAGAAATGTGCTGGATAATATCAGGGTGCCTTTATTTTGTACATGCAAGCTAATGAAAAGCTAATGCAGCTAATTAAGCTAATGAAAAGCTAATTAAGCTAATGAAAAGCTAATTAAGCTAATGAAAAGCTAATGAAAAGCTAATTAAGCTTATGAAAAGCTAATGAAAAGCTAATTAAGCTTATGAAAAGCTAAATAAGCTAATGAAAAGCTAATGAAAAGCTAATTAAGCTAATGAAAAGCTAATTAAGCTAATTAAAAAGTAAGCTAATGAAAAGTAAGCTAATGAAAAGCTAATTAAGCTAACAACTATGCTGTAGCACGGGGGCCTTTCGATCCGCCTGGCGGGAGCAGACCTTTTAACGTGGCGCATGCATTTCAAAGGGGAGTTTGGAGTTTGAAAATTTTCGAGCTCGCCTATACTTTAACGTGGGCGACATAACTGCTGCCACTTTGCCGCGCGTCGCCTAACCCAAAACACGCAGCCCTATAGCAAACCGCCTATACTCGCTCGGATCGGTCCCAGATATCGTGTGAGCCTAGTCGTGGGGGTGTTTGGCCGAGAAAATTTTTAGAAATTTCCCGAAAAAATTTTCGGACTTCAACTTCAGCGTGCGCCGCTTCGACCGATAGCAGAAAGTCGGGAATCGATAAAATTGAAAAATCATCAAATTTCTGGAAAATCGACCGAAGTCCAACTTCCCTATACTTTAACACGGGGACGAAATTGAAAAAAAGTTGAAGTCCGAAATTTTTTCCCCCTCGAAACACCCCTAGTCGCGTTGCTCTCCCTATTTCAAGACACCCTGTGAAAGAATTATCCGGATCGGACAAAGGGTATGGCCTCCAGAGCCGATCGAAACTCGCTTTTCGGGCCCTTTGATCGGACATATATCGGCTCCGGATATCCCGATCCGGATGATTTTTTTTCTCCAGCGTCGCCTCTTTGCGGCGCTTCCAACGAGGGGTCGAGCTTGGGGCTGGGCCTCACAGGAGCCGAGCTATAACACGAAACGTCGTATCTCGGCTCCATGTGCGTCGTAGAGCTAAGCGGATAGTCGATTCGAGCTCCTAATGACAGAACGAGGATAAAAATCTGAAATCTTTCTGCGACCTCTTAGAGCAGTGGTTCTCAACCTTTTTCGGTGGTAGGGCCAAATTTAGAGTTTCAGAGTGCGGTCGGGGCCGCACGAATACCAGGGCAATGAAAGGAACCCAAAATAGTCACCAAAATATGAAAATTGGCATTGTTGCGATCATTCGCTTGACGCCATTGGCCATTGTGTTGCCGCGCTCCCGTTGTTCAGAACAATCAACCTTTGCTGGCTATTTCCGAGTAGTTTTATTGCCCTGGCAAGATTTCAATTCGTATTTTCGGAATCAGTGCGACACTTGCTTTCGATAAACACCGACATATCAAATTATTCCGACGCTTGGGTCGCGAGCTATAGGACTACCAATTATGCTGCTTTTTG
This sequence comes from Botryllus schlosseri, assembly GCF_051294905.1. Classification (NCBI taxonomy): domain Eukaryota; kingdom Metazoa; phylum Chordata; class Ascidiacea; order Stolidobranchia; family Styelidae; genus Botryllus; species Botryllus schlosseri. The sequence continues at coordinate 28,773,819 of NC_137239.1, read as the reverse complement.
CCGGCTAAGCAGTACGCATCTCGGCGTACTCAATCGTGAGTCACAGGGTTGTAACCAAGTCACAAAGCTCCGAGTCACATGTCAATCTCACTGTTATAGTTTTGACTCGAGTCAAGTCGAGTCATTTTCAATTCACCACCGAGTCAACTCCGAGTCCAAGTTATCGAGCAGAGGTTCGAGTCCGAGTCATGTTAATATAACTCGAGTCCGAGTCCAAGTCATTGTGTTAACTGCTCATCAGTTTCCAGGTAAAGTCTTGGTAAACTCACTTTTACAAATCTGTTTGGTGATATCGAATGGTTCGCATTTATACTATACTAATTTTCATCACTTTTAACAGTTTCTGGTCGCAATTTCAAGCACCAGTACCAATAGACGAAATCCCAATAGGGTGGTTACTTTACTGTTCTTCGAAATTACCATGAAATGTCGGTCTTGGCCGTCTGAGTCTCGAGTCATATGACTTGGTTCGAGTCATGCGCAATGACTCGAGTCCAAGTCGAGTCAATACACAGATTGACTCGAGTCGAGTCGAGTCATTTTCTCGATTTTGAGAAAATGACTCGAGTCAAGTCGAGTCATCAGAAAATCGTGACTCGAGTCTGACTCGAGTCATTACAACCCTGGTGAGTCACTTGTTGCACATCTATCCGTAAATTAGTTATCAATACCAGGGGCCGTAACAGCACTTCGTCAGGCCCCCCTAAAACGTTGCTCTTGGACCCCCATAGGGTGATAAACCGAACTTCGAAGCCCCCAGCCCCCCTCAGGCTTGATGGCTCTTTACCGCTATTTATCATCTAAATCAGTGATTCCCAAGTGCGGCCCTGAGGGCCGCATGCGGCCCCCAGCTAGCCTTCTTGCGGCCCCCATAAAATATTAGGAAATCGAGTGGTGACAAAAAATTAAATTTATATTTATAAAATACACTAGCTTGGCTTGGAGTCTGGAGTTATTAATTAAGACTGCAGGGAAGTCGTGAGTAAACTGCTATCGTTACGTCCTTCTGAACGAGCAGTGGCTATAGATATAGGTAAAGACAGGACTGTAACTGCCGCACGCCAAACCCCCAATGAAGGGAGGGGGGAGAGCTCGAACGGGGCTCAAAATTATTTCGTGAATTAGCATAAATTATAGACGCAACAAAGTATTCATAAATTATAGAGTATTTTTTGGAAAATTTATGCATCTTTTTCAATTTTTTTTTTGCTGTAGGCGTGATTTCATGCTGCCAAATATCTTGATTTTTGGGTACTCATCCCCAAGAAAAAATGTGCAAGATTTATAAAAATGGGCATTGGGCATATCGGCGTTAGCTTTAACCGCGCCACGACGCACCAAGCGAGAAAACCTTGGCCGAACAGGACTGCCTTTATGCTGACCGAAAACGTCGTTATATATACAAAATACTGTCACTGTCTTGGCAATCTTAACCTCACGAGACAAATACCATCCCACAGGGAAAAATTATATTCCAGTGAAGAATTACCAATTTGAAATCGTGTGCGTCTCTTAGTTTAAGAGCCTGTTTGGGCGATTCTATATTTTTTTGATATAGCAGACAGGAGGTCACGAAATAACATGTTACGGAATCATACTAATGGGCCCTACAGTTTCCAAGACACCTCACTCAGCTCTAACGGTAAATCTGATTACGTGAGCAACGAGGACAAGAAATTGATAGCAATATATATGCAATTCCCGATCATATTGACCGATTTTATCATGAATTATCGAAAATTTTCGCACCTCGCGCTGGCTCACTTAACAGTACAATTAGTTTCGTGGGAAAAGCGAATAAGGTGATAGGGATAGGTTTATCACCCTGTGGGAACCCTACTTTTTTTGGGGGGGGGGGCTGACGAAGTGCTGTTTCGTTCCTGCCAACGGGTATCTACGTCCGAAGATGTTTAATTATTATTGAGGAGCCCTACCTTTTCAAGCACACTTCCCTCGGCTCTACCTGTAAAACTGATTACGTGAGCAGAGACAGGATAAAAATTGATGGCAATATATATGCAATTCCCGATCATATTGACCGATTCAATCATGAATTACAGAAAATTTTCGCGTTTCGCGCGTCTAGGCGATAAAACCTGTCTCTCTAAATCGCCCCGAAGGCAGCATAATTGGTAGTCCTATAGCTCACGACTGAAGCGTCCGCATAATTTGATAGGTCCAGTCTTTATCAAAAGCTAGTTTCGCACTGATTACAAAAATGCAAATTGGAATCTCGCCAGGGCAATAAAACTACTCCGAAATAGCCTCCAAAGGTCGACTGTTCTGAATGGCCAATGGCGTCAAGTGATTGATCGGAACAATGCCAATTTTTATATTTTGATGACATTTGGGTCCGTTTAATTGCCCTGGTATTCGTGCGGCCCCGACCGTGCTATGAAATTCTAAATTTGGCCCTGACAACGAAAAAGTTTGGGAACCACTGATCTAAATCGTGCGTCCGTTTTAGGCAGCTTCTATCGACTAATCGCGCGAAGCGCGAAAAACTTTCTACAATTCATGATTGAATCGGTCAATATAATCGGGAATTGCATATATATTGGTATCAATTTTTATCCTCTATCTGCTCACGTAATCAGATTGGCCGGTTAAGCCGAGTGAGCTGTGTTCGAAAAGGTAGGACCACTCAATAATATTTAAACATCTTCGGGCGTATACCCGTTGGCAGGAACGAAACAGCACTTCGTCAGGCCACCCAAAACACTTTGGTCTTGAGTTACCATAGGGTGATAAACCGACCCCCCATCCCGTTGTTCGCTTCTGCCACGAAATCAGGATCCCCGTTTAGTGAGCCAGCGTGGAGCCCGAAAATTTTCGATGATTCAAAATAAACTAGGTCAATAAGATCGGGAATTGCATATATATTGCTATCAATTACTTGTCCTCTCTGCTCACGTAATCAGATTTTCCGGTAGAGCTGAGTGAGGTGTCTTGGAAACTGTAGGGCCCGTAAATAACGATTAAACATATTCGGACGGGCGAACCCGTTGGTACGACTTCGTTACATGATGTTATTTCGTGACCTCCAGTCTGCTATATCAAAAAATATAGAATCGTCCAAACGTACTAAACTAAAAGATGCGCACGATTTCAAATTGGTAGTTCTTCACTGGCATATAATTCTTCCACGCGGGATGGTAGCCTATTTGTCTCGTGAGGTTCAGATTGCAAAGACAGGAACATTCGGCGCCAGTCATTTAGGCGCCTATGGTCAATTATACCTAAGTATTTTTTATATACATAACGAAGCTTTCGGTCAGCGTAAGGGCAGTCCTTTTCGGCCAAGGTTTTCTCGCTGCCGATCATTCTGGCACACTTCTTGGAGTCGCATGTTACATGGCCTAAAACTTTATATGTCTTCGTGCGTCATGGCACGGTAATGGCCAACGCCGATATGCCCACTTCTATAAATCTTGCGCATTTTATCTTGGTGGAAAAGTACCCAATAATTAACGTACTTGGAAACTTGAAATCGCGCCATTTTTGAAAAAGTTGCAGAAAATTTCATAAAATACTCTATAATTTATGCTAATTCACTGAATAATTTTTGGCCTCCTTTGAGCTCGCTCCCCCCAATCGGGGGGCTTGGGGTGCGGCAGTTACGGTCCTGTCAATACCTGTATCTATAGGCTACCTATATCTATAAGTAATACTGCTCGTTCAACTGCAAAGTTAGGGCACATTGCATTGAAACAGCAGTGACGTAATCTTAGCAGTCTACTCACAACTTTCAAGCAATCCTAATTGAAAACTCCAGACTCCAAGCCAAGCAAGAGTATTTTATAAATATAATTTTTTTTTCATATACCGATTTCTCAATATTTTCGTGGGGCCGCAAGAAGGCTAGCTGGGGGCCGCGGTTGGGAATCACAGTCCTAGAGCCACGCCGACGGTACCGGCGTGTTCTACTGCGTCCGCTGGGTCGAACGATACCAGAAAAGTGGGAATCGAAAAAACGATCAAGTCCAACTTTCCTATCCTTTAACATGGAGCAAATCGAAAAAAGTGAAAGTCCGAAAAATCTCGAAAATTTTCAAGTCCAACTTCCCTATATTTTAACATGGGGACGAAATTGAAAGAAAGTCGAAGTTCGAAAAAATTTTCGGAAAATATTGTAAAAATTTTCTCGGCCAAACACCCCCCACGACTAGGCTCACACGAAATCTGGGACCGATCCGACCAAGTATGGGCGGTTTGCCATAGGGCCGCGTGTTTTGGGGTAGGCGACGCGCGGCAAAGTTGCGACAGTTATGTCGCCCACGTTAAAGTATAGGCGAGCACGAAGATTTTCAAAGTCCAAACTCCCCTTTGAAATGCATGGGCCACATTAAAAGGTCTGCTCCCGCCAGGCGGGTCGAAAGTCCCCCGTGCTACAGCATAGCTATTAGCGTCATTAGCTTTTAGCTTCATTAGCGTACTTTTCATTAGCTTACTTTTCTTTAGCTTATTTTTTCATTAGCTTAATTAGCTTTCCATTAGCTTCATTAGCTTTTCATTAGCATACTTTCCATTAGCTTACTTTTTCACTAGCTTAATTAGCTTTTCATTAGCTTCATTAGCTTTTCATTAGCTTACTTTTCATTAGCTTACTTTTTCATTAGTTTAATTAGCTTTTCATTAGCTTAATTAGCTTTTCATTAGCTTAATTAGCTTTTCATTAGCTTAATTAGCTTTTCATTAGCTTTTCATTAGCCTAATTAGCTTTTCATTAGCTTACTTTTCATTAGCTTACTTTTTCATTAGCTTAATTAGCTTTTCATTAGCCTAATTAGCTTTTCATTAGCTTAATTAGCTTTTCATTAGCTTAATTAGCTGCATTAGCTTTTCATTAGCTTGCATGTACAAAATAAAGGCACCCCACCACTGGTATACATAATTATATATGTACCATGTTGGATGTAAAATTGTGCAATCATTTATTGGACTTAACACGTCTCGATTATTAGATCTCCGCCATTCAATGGATGATACGAGATGACGTATGAAGAGAGGAACATTAGACTTTGGCAATTGGAGTATATTACAATAGCCGCAACACGGCAGACGTACCTGAAATCACGAACAGCATAATGGTGGCAGCTCTCAACAAGTAATCCATGTTTTAAAGTCTAGCTATTCACCTAATAATATTTTATATCTACAAATTTTAAGACAGTCGGATAAGTATATGTGGAAATTAGAAGTAAATCCCATGGTTCTAAAACCTAATACCCTGCGCTCGAGATTACCGGACCACGAGCTAATATATCGATCTCGCCTTCCGTCACCCATACCACCTCATTTCGCCGATTTTTCTTTCATAGCTTCTATTTCGTTCAATCCAATGTGCATTGTGCATGCATCTTCTTTACATCACCTAGGGCCAGGTGGTTGATTGATTTCCAAGACAGGCGTTTCGACACCTTCCTATCTTTTCGTTGTATCGCAATCTTGTGGCTTATTGAACTGAGCTAAACTGCCGTATTGGAATTGCAAGTGATAAAGATCAAGTCATTGCACAATATACAATACGTATGTCACATAACACAATCCCAGTAATTCAATTCGAAACGTACCGGCTTAGTATAGTTTTATAATCTTGGTGGATTTTGATGGAAGTAGCAGTATAACTAACTTGATGCCAAAGATACAGCCGACTGCCGATAATGAAATACATAATACGATAACGTCGGCAGAGCTTCTATTGCATGCTGTATCTAACTTGCTAGAGCGTGACGAGAACAAAACGATGCTTCCCATACGCATGCATGGCTACTCAGCAATGTCTACACGTGTTTAGCTGAACTTGGTATCACGCAAATTGCTAATACACTCAGATCACAACATAACATACGACATGTACGTACAAGTTTGCCTTCCAGTCAACGCAAATTGTTTATTGAAATTGCGGATATGCGCGCGCGTCACCGGAAAAGCAGTAGCTTGGAGAAGGCATCTTCATAGTTAGGAGCGCTTAACCACACTACGCCGAAGATATACTGCACAAGCATGGGGTAACTGCTACAGAAAAAAGCAGCAAGAATGCAGTTCCGGCTTACAACTGAATAATATATTCACGCCCGCGCCACAGGAAGAGCAGTGACAATAACATTGCATCATCTTGATTTCGAGCGCATAACTACATCAGGTCAAAAATGCAAAATATTACGATACAAGATGCTAAGAACCAAAATTTCCTATAATCTATGAAGAGTCTGAGCACACTCACCAACTTACTGCGCAGACCCTTGGACAACAGTGCGTAACGATGGACAACAGTGCGTAACGACTAAAAAAAAGGTCATCACTTCGGATTTTTTGAGCACAACTCAGATTTTCTGTGCGAGGAGACCGTGCAGTAGGGGTGTTCAAAAATAACTTATTTTTCTGGATTCCAGTTGTTCAGTTATCAAATTGTCAGGTTACCCTAAAAACCGCTGCACACCAAATTTGGTTTAATTCTAACAAGTATAGGACTCCGCAGATCCAATTTAAATTTTTAATTTAAACAGAAAAATTCAAAACAAAATTCAGATTTTTCTGTCAACCCAGTGAAATTGTTGAGCCGTCTTCAGAGACGATGCAAAACAAATTTGAATCAATTCCAACTGGTAGAAGTGGAGTTTGTCGTTGTTAATCCTCGGATTATCCACCAATCAAGGATAATCCGAGAAATATCAACGAAAAACTCCATTAACTCCGCTTCTAGTTGAAATTGAGTCAAATTTGTTTAGCATCGTCTCTGAAGACAGCTCAACAATTTCATCGGGTTGACAGAAAAATTTGAATTTTTTTTCAATTTTCCTGTTTAAATTAAACTGTTTAATTGGATTTGCGGAGCCCTATGCTTGTTAGAATTGAACCAAATTTGAAGTGCAGCGTTTTTTAGGGTAACCTGACAATTTAATGACTGAATGGCTGGAATCCAGAAAAAAGTTATTTTTGAACAGCCCTACCGTGCAGCACTGCGCATTTTCGCACGTGCGCAGCTTAGAGGGGACATTGCTCGGAACCCCTTTATATCGGCGCAAAATACAAATTTCTGGTTTGATACGCACTTTCTCGGCTGTAATCCTCTGTCACGTGCATTAATTATTGTATGCTTGATGCAATTGTATCTCCGAATTGTCGTGCAATGTCACATCCCAGGTCAAATTACGCTTTCATTCGCTGGATCATCTCATTGTGGCCAGCGGCATGTGAATCGGCATGGGTTGTACCAACGATGTGATCTGGTCAAAATCGAGTAACTGATTGGTTCGATCATGAATCGAGCATTAGGCTTTCGGTCTAGTCGAATATTCCAGTCACACTGATCAAGTGATCGTGAATACTCATACGGATGACAGTAGGCCTACGAAAGATGTGGACATTTAAAATAGCTGGATTTTGCTACCACATAGAATAAAATGCCAGTTATACATCGCAATCGCAATAAATATCTTTTCCTGTTATTTCGACCAAGCGTATTTCATGGTACTTCGTGAAAATGTTGTGGGTTGATCGCGTGTTCACCAAATGCCATTTCCACTAACGCGCGTTTGCATTTGCACTACATGTTTAGGTGCTGTAATACTACCAGTTGAGCCTTCAACTCCTCAGTACTGGAAAACAGCATCGAAATTACAAATCTTAATGATAAATTTAGTGTTCATGGCTAGGAGCTTGTTCTTTCCGTCACCATCTATCATTTCTTGATTCGAATAATTGAAATTAGTACTTGGTTCAGATAGGAGTACGCGGGTCATTGTGTCCAGGCGTAGTTATTAGTTGTCGAGTCGTGTATCACACACCAGGACGTGATAAAGGTCAGGATGACGTGGATATTTCAAACACGTAACTATTATGCGGCCGCAAAGAATACAATACCAGTTATACACCATATTAAAATTAACTTGGCATATTTACGACCATACCTATTTAGTTGCAGTTTGTGACAATGTTGTGGTCTGTGAGTTGATCACGACTTCACAGATACGTCATTTCCACTAACGTGCGTGGCTTTATAGGCCTACTACATGTTTCTTGTGCTACAATACGACCAATCGAGGTTTCAAAGCGGCGTCAGCAGTAGGAAAATATTTTCGATATTATACTGCTCGTTTTTACAGTAACTCTTACTGGTACCCGTAGAACTATATTCCTCATTACACGACTCAAAACATTGTGTCCAGCCTCAGTCGCCATTTGCGCTTTCTGAATCTCCAAACTGCATGAGCTGCATTATCAAGTGAATGGCCAGGTGTATTATAATACGCGGGCACACGGATTCACATCTGTTGCTGTCATGAAAAGTTGTCCGTACGCGGAATCGATAGCAGTTTATCACGAACGACTTCCAAACTTCCTGATTTCCTACTTTCAGGTAACAGTTCGTGACTGAGCTTCATTCCGGCTTACATGACTGATAGTAACTAAGTAGCAATACTCAGAGGGATTACTTCGTAAGGCACGACGCTTATGAATGGTATTCGCATATGACACGTCACCTCAGTTATCAAGCTAACTGCGAATCTGCGAGCTGTGTAAGAGCTGTAAGAGTTCATGCACCATTACTTATGGCTTATCAGATCCGTGAAAATCCGTTAAGACACCAATCCGGATTCTTGACTCACAATGGGGTAGCTGCACCCTCTGCGTATATTTTGATACAACATCCATTGTAGTCAGTCCCGTATCTGCCGAACCCCAGAGAGAGAGAGAGAGAGAGAGAGAGACATAGATTTATTTCGTCAACCGATGAAAGAAAAGAAACATGCTGATTTGCGGTACAAATCATTACTTGATCGGTATTGATTGGTAGGCCTACTGGTGATATGAAAATGACAATCTACACGTCAACCGGAACCAGAGTACTTGGTTGTTCAAACACCACGAAGTCATAATGTGACACATTCTCTTCGGAGAATTCGATGAATAGGCCCATATAGTAATACAGTATTAGAACGAGATAGCTAAAATAAAACTTTCACTAAACGCAAGTTCTGTGTATCTCTGTGGTGTCAAGATCACGCGTCATGGTACTTTACCCCTTTGCTAAACTTCTGGCATGCCCTACTGCACTGCGATTCGTTCTTGACGCGAAGCTAGAACATTCTCAGCTTTTCCGCAATGGTTACAATTATGTTTACTGAATTCGCAAAACATCGGAAATTGAATTAATATCAAAATTGGAATGAAATACGAAAAATCAAGTTTATTTTATACCAAATTAGAGTTCCATCTCATTGGCCTGAGAACGGCAAATGTCTCTACAGCCAACTTCGCTCGTTTCGCTCTATACAGTTTTCATATATAGCCTTTTCCGGAAAATCAGAAAATATATTAGAAGTAAAATGAGAGCCACTTCTTTACCATTTTATACATATATTAATTAGATTAGAATCAGATTTCGGGCATTTCGCTCAAACAAGTATTTTAAGGCAACTAGGATTATCTAGTTAAGACAGGTCGCACGTAATTTTAGATAGTGCCTAGCTGATATTATGACAGAATTGTGTCTTATGAGAACATTGATTCCAGTCCTGTTGCAATCTCGTTGATCAAAAACCTTAACCTGCATACACAGTACGCAGGGTTGTAACCAAGTCACATGGTTCCGAGTCACGAGTCAATCATACTTTTGTGGTTTTGACTCGAGTCGAGTCGAGTCATTTTCAATTCATCACAGACTCGAGTCCGAGTCCAAGTCACCGTTCAAAGGGTCAAGTCCGAGTCATGGTGTAATGACTCGAGTCGAGTCCAAGTCACAATATTGAAGTCATGTTCAACTCATGTTTTCAATTATGCTTGGGTGATATCGAATTCCTTGTTTGCGAAACATGCTCATTTTGTCCCTATCATAGTCTTGGCACGTGTTTATTTAGGCAGATAACGGACAGGTCCTGGCCTCATTTAGCCTACCGATGCTAAAGATAACTTTACTAATCTTAGAACTTAAAATCAAATATCTCTCTTGTCAGTCTGATACATCACCAATACAAGCATTCAGTTTTTATTATGAACACATCGACGATAGCTCACGAATAGCTGATAGAGAACCAACGAATTCACGTCTACATACTATCTGATAGGTAACCAACAAATTCATGTCAAGATACTAGTTGATAGAGAATCAATAGATGCATGTTTATGTAGAGGTATTTACAACAGGCCAGCATGCTGTAAAAGCGTGCATGCAACTATGTGCATTGTGCAGTGACAACAGAACAGATACCTTTTGATTATACTAAAGGTTTTCCCAATTGCATTACAGACTACATCGCAGTTACAGCCTTAGAGAAATATTTGTACGATGGGGCTGTTCAAAAACATATTTTCAAATTTGCCGGCTACTTCTTAAAATTGCTAGATTGCCTAAAAATCAAATTTGGCTCAATTCCAACCAGTAGAAAGCAATGCTATGAAAGAAAATTTTAGACTAAATACAAATAGAATGAAAATAGATGAAGACATCGTGCCATGTAACGGGTTAAGCAGCCGCGGCAGCTGGTCTTGTAGAAATTTCAATAAATCGCAGCTCCATTACGGTGGCGTTCTGAAGGAAATTGCCGCGGCCAAAAATTTTTGTTCGTTTTTATCTTCAATTTGAGACCACATCATTTTTAGAGCGCAGTGCCCCTTTAAGCCAGATTCAGTGTTCCTTTTATGCAACATAACAATTTTATCAAGTAACCACCCAGTAAAATAAAGAAGTTATTTTAGAACAGCCATATTGTACAAACATCACACAACATTAGCCATTCATTATTACTCACGTGCACAATGCACATACCTAACAAAACGTCAAATGGACGAGGGGCATTGTGTGTTTTCACAGACAGCAGAGCAAATCAATGAGTTACACCTCAAAAATATTAATGTGGAAAGGAGATCCTCAAATATGTTAAAGCGGCATGGCCGTAGAATGAATCCACATCTACTGAATACACGTTCCACTAGTGCACTAGATGCAGGAACTGACAAGCATTTTTGAGCCACACTGAAGAGCATTGAATACTCATTCTTTCTAGTCGCCCAAAATGCAAATAATCATCGCCTTCAAATCTATACATGAGCTTATCAGTCTCTTCATCATCTGAGTCATTTCATTGACTCTAATTGAACTTTGATTTAATTGTTTGCTTGTATAATTGAAAAGTCTTGAGTACTTTAATTGCGGAGGATCTATTACCTCTTCATCACTGGACGACTTTGTACAATGCATTGCTACTATGTATGATTTTCTGTTGTTTTTACGGCGGCATATCTGATATCAGACAAGTGCAACGAAAGCAGTGGTGACAAATAGCGATGTCGGCAGAATTCGTCGGATGCGTTGATCTAGCCATTATGATTCGCAAATTTCTTCATCTTCAAGTCATATAAAATAAGCCGAGTCAATGACTTGGGTCGAGTCATGCGTAATGACTCGAGTACAAGTCGAGTCAATCCAAATATTGACTCGAGTCGAGTCGAGTCATTTTCCCATTTCAAGGAAATGACTCGAGTCAAGTCGAGTCATAAAAAAATCGTGACTCGAGTCTGACTCGAGTCGAGTCATGACTCGAGTCATTACAACCCTGACAGTACGTAAACACGAGAATGCATTCACATTGGTTTGGCGTGACGTTTAAAAGCAAGTTTCAAGTTTCCGCAATACGTGACCTCTGTAATTGAAGCCCACTTTGGGTCTGCAACGCATAAACCTGCGGTGTCAATTGCGTTTCTGTCAGTATTCGGAGCGTGTGAATTCCAGACACGCGCTGACCCGTTTCGTGTCACGAAAGGATATGCAACATCTAGTTTCGTTTATAATCAATCAACTTACGCGTACATCTTGGATATACAGAAAGTTGTATCGGGATTCGGCGAAACAGCATAGTACATGGAATTGGTTCCGAAACATTTTAGCATTCGCCACACAGACTCGGAATTTCTGGATATTTATCACAAATAGTGGAATGAGTGGCGCTTGCCACAACTAAAGGCTTTTTTTGCGCCGCGGATAAAGACAAGTTCAACGCTACAGAACATTTATAATATACCAGGGTTGTAATGACTCGAGTCACGATTTTCTGATGACTCGACTTGACTCGAGTCATTTTCTCAAAATACGGAAATGACTCGACTTGACTCGAGTCAATTCGTGTATTGACTCGACTTGGACTCGTGTCATTGCGCATGACTCGAACCAAGTCATATGACTCGAGACTCAGACGGCAAAGGCCGACAGTTCATTGTAATTTCGAAGAATAGTAAAGTAACCGCACTATTGGGATTTCGTTTATTGGTACTGGTACTTGCAAATGCGACCAGAAACTGCTAAAAGTGAGGAAAATTAGTATATTATAAAGGCGAACCATTCGATATCACCAAACAGAGTTATAAAAAGTGGGTTTAACAAGACTTTAACTGGAAACTGAGCAGTCAACACAATGACTTGGACTCGGACTCGAGTCATAATACCATGACTCGAACTCGACCCTCTGCTCGCTGACTTGGACTCGGACTTGAATCGGTGGTGAATTGAAAATGACTCGACTTGACTCGAGTCAAAACTATAAAAGTGAGATTGACTTGTGACTCGGAGCCTTGTGACTTGGTTACAACCCAGTAATATACCAAGAAAATAAAACATAGTACACATGTACACATAAAAAGTATGAATATGTTTTTCAACATTTCTTGCGTCGATCTCAATATGCGGAGACCTGGAATTGCCAAGTTTATGTATCAGCTCCACTTCGGCCCCTGCCCCGAAAACTCGAAATGCAAACAATTTCAACTCAATCAATACCAGTTAGCCTTCTAGTTTACCGGACCACAACCTGACATATCGATCTCGCCTTCCGACACATGCCACCTTTTTTGTCACCCATTCTTTTATATCATCTTCTTTTACTTTTATTCAGTTAACATGCCTCAACTTTTACATCTCTCACGCCCAGGTAGGTATCTGATTTCGAATACTACACCAAGTCGTTTCGATACCTTCCTATCTTTCGATGAATCGCAATCTTGTGGTGCATTGAAATGATGAAATTCTTCGACTCTACATAGTGTCGTAAGAATGGCTTGGTGTAAGGATTCGATTACTCGAATCTAAATCCAATATAAATTTAAGCGATTCGAGTCGAGTAGTAAAATACGATATTTTCGCGTACTGGAATGATACGCTCTTCGCCACTGAAAGTTAATTTATGAACGAGAATTGAATTTACGATACTATTTTCCGCTGTGGTAGCCTTGACAACTTGATTCTCCGTATCGAAGCATACAAAACATAGTACAAAACTAAGAACGTTACTAGAAATAGCATATTTACGATAGGGTTTCCATATTTTGGTTAGTCAAATACCCGACACTTTTTAGCGTCCACTAGCGGATGTTAAAATAACGTATGGCACATTGTCTGTCAACATGAAGTCACGCTAGCAAAGCTTTGCCTATCGACCAGAGGTGGACACGATCTGCATCAGGAGCCGCTATAATGTTACGTCAGTACATTTATGTGGTTGTTTGTTGTAACCAGGACCGAAACAACATTTTTCAGCCCACTCCCATCCAAATAAACACTGATCCTGAGCCCACCATATGGTAATCGATGTAACATCTGGGGGCTTACTATATATATCTGGTTTCTATATGCATCTGGCCGTTAAATTTTGTAAATGAAATCTGTCTATAATGTTGATACTTCGATATAATACTATAAAGTTTTGATCCTCTCTCCGCTCACATGAACATATTTGGCGATAGAGCCGGTAGAGGATTCCTGCATTTTCGAAGTCATAATTATGACTTCGAAAATGCAGGAAACGTAATTGTACATAGTAAAGTCCTGTCATGTCACACAGATAAGACTATTTATGAGCCTAAATGCCGGTCCGCACCAATAAGTTGCACATCCGGTGGTATTTAACCTTTTATGGTGGCGACTCTATTTCCAATTTCAAAATGTTCTGTGGCCCAGCCCAAAATTTGATAAGCTTATTACTGAAAAACGATCAGCACCTTTGCCAGACTTACTCACGGCCTATTTTGGAAGCTGATTACATTCAACATCTTAACTAAACCCAGAATAAAGGCAAACGACCACCAGGTTTCGATATTTGACTAAAGCATCTAAATGGCCTTCCGACTCCAGGAATATATCGTTCTCCTATAATTGCGGTTACAATTAGACTTATTTCGTTAAATGGTGGTTATTTGTAATAATTTTTGATTGCATGTTTGGCCAGGGTGGTGCTATACCCATATTACATTCAATGAATGCGACACTAAATCACGCGCGAAGAAAGCACTTCAAGTGCAGACTTGGACAACTAGATAATTCTAGTTGTCTAATTTCACTAAATTAGAGCGAAATGCCAGTAATCTAATTCTAATCTAATTTGTGAAATGCTTCCATGCTCTAATTCTAATTCTAATCTAATTTGTGAAATGTTCGTATGCTCTAATTCTAATTCTAATCTAATTTGTGAAATGTCCGTATTCTCTAATTCTAGTTCTAATCTAATTATTGTTTTCCTGAAAATGCCTCTTTGTCCGAGGCATATTGCACTATTGCAGTGAGTTAAAAAGAATATCCTGCTTGCGCAGAGAAATCCAGTGCCAAGCCGCCATCGCATTACTTACACCGTGCAGTCATAGTAGATATTATGACGAATATAGCCTGCTAGAGTAGCTTGTAGTCTGCGAACAGCATTCTAGTTTCTAAAACTTTACGTTAGTACATTGCCATTCTAACTAACATGGGCGATGCCCATGGATACCATAAAAGAAGTAATATTTTATTAAAGTATAGTAAAAATCGAGCCAAGCTTGGTGTACAGAAGTTAACCATTCTCATGTTTATGGGAATGCACTATTGTTATTGTTTATTAAGCAAAAATATGTGGCGCCTATCGCCTCACGGCCTTTTGCACCACGCACTGTGATTTGATGTGAACTGCATTTTGCTGTATTCATTTCCCATATACAATTTCATTCCATTTCCAAGTTTTTGCGAACCAAGTATAGCTCTAATTCTAATTCTAATCTAATCTGGAAAAGGCTTAGTAGCTCTAATTCTAATTCTAATCTAATTTGAAAAAGCTGTGTAGCTCTAATTCTAATTCTAATCTAATTTGGAAAAACTGTGCAGCTGTAATTCTAATTCTAATCTAGTTTGAAAAAAACTGTGGAGCTCTAATTCTAATTCTAATCTAATTCAGAAAAGCGGAGAATTTTCTAGTTGTCCAAGTCTGTTCAAGTGGCATAAATCTGCCCCCTAAACAATATAGTTTATGTTGGTTTACGAAAAAATAGATCCTATTTCAAGCCTTCAAAATTCCGGACATTCAGACATTTGTTATAATTTCCTCCCCGACGCAGTTTGAACAGTGAAATTCCGGACGTATTGCAACCCTAATTTACGAAGTCACGGTCATCCCACAACATTGCCACAAAGTGCAGTGAAATCGGTGTGGTCAAAAATATACCTAACTATTTTTAATGTGATGAATAACATGGCATTATATTCTTCGTGGTGGCATCAAAGGTACATATTTGAACTTTGGCATTCTGTGATGACGTCATAATGAGCGGTACTCGAATACTAGACTGGAAGCATGATACGTGATTCAGAATCGAATCACTCAGGTACTCAATTTTGCCTAGCCCTAGTCATAAGCATTCTCTTTCGTTGCCGGAATGAGATAATTCTTTGATTGGCCGATTGAATACAGTTAAATTATCGAAAATATTTTCGGGTTCATTTCAATATGAATATACCATTCAAATGTATTTTGAAGTTCTGTACCACCAAGAAGCTCTGCAGTTAAACCACGAAAACACTGGTTGTGTCAACGATATAAGTTGACACATAGGCCTAGTTATATGCGTCATTTGCTTTAATCGTGATGCGGCGTTTGCCCTGTGTATGCGATGAGAGCAATACAAAACAGTTATAATTGTAAACAATGACGTAGGAAGTTCTGTTCTTCGTCGACATTCAGGCTAGTAGGGAGACTTGGAATGGCGACTTACGCGTCAGAACAGGGTATATACACATACAGCGGTGCTGTAACTATTATACTGTCCTTGTTAGAAATGTGCTGGATAATACACGCATATTTTCATTTCCCACAATTGATTCCCGAGTTTGATGAACTCGTCTGGCGGATCGTGTGTTGGACACCACTGGTATGCATAATTATAAATGTACCGTGTTGGATGTAAAATTGTGCAATCATTTATTGCACTTAACACGTCTCGATTATTAGATCTCCGCCATTCAATGTATGATACGAGATGACGTATAAAGAGAGGAACATTAGACTTTGACAATCGGAGTATATTACAATAGCCGCAACACGGCAGACGTACCTGAGATCACGAAAAGCATAATGGTGGAAGCTCTCAACAAGTAATCCATGTTTCAAAGTCTAGCTATTCACCTAATAATATTTTATATCTACAAATTTTAAGATAGTCGGATAAGTATATGTGTCAATTAAACGTAAATCCCATGGTTCTAAAACCCAATACCCTGCGCTCGAGATTACCGGACCACGAGCTAATATATCGACCTCGCCTTCCGTCACTCATACCACCTCATTTTGTCAATTTTCCTTTCATAGCTTCTATTTCGTTCAATCCAATGTGCATTGTGCAGGCATCTTCTTTACATCGCCTAGGGCCAGGTGGTTGTCTGATTTCCAAGACAGGCGTTTCGACACCTTCCTATCTTTTTGTTATGTCGCAATCTTGTGGCTTATTGAACTGAGTCAAACTGCCATAATGGAATTGCAGGTGATACAAATCAAGTCATAACACAATACACAATACATATGTCACATCACACAATCCCAGTAATTCAATTCGAAACGTACCGGCTTACTATAGCTTTATAATCTTGGTGGATCTTGATGGAAGTAGCATTATAACTAACTGGATGCCAAAGATACAGCCGACCGCCGATTATGAAATACATAATACGATAACGTCGGGATAGCTTCTATTGCATGCTTAATCTGGCTTGCTAGAGCGTCACGAGAAAAAAACGATGCTTTCCATACGCATGCATGACTACTCAGCAATGTCGACGCGTGTTTAGTTGAACTTGGTATCACGCAAATCGCTATTACTCAGATCACATCATAAAATATGACGTGTACAAGTTTGCCTTCCAGTCACCACAAATTGTTAATTGAAATGGAGGATACGCGCGCGCGTCACCGGAAAAGCAGTAGCTTGGAGAAGGCATCATCTTAGTTAGGAGCACGTAGCTACAGTACGCCGAAGATATATTGCACAAGCATATGGGTAACTGCTACAGAAAAAAGCAGCAAGAATGCAGTTCCGGCTTACAGTGGAATAATATATTCACGTCCGTGCCACAGGAAAAGCAGTGACAATAACATTCCATCATCTTGATTTCGAGCGCATAACTACACCAGGTCAAAAATGCAAAATACTGCGATGCAAGATGCTCAGAACCCCTTTATTTCGGTGCAAAATACGAATTGCTGGTTCGATACGCGCTTTCTCGGTTGTGATCATCTGTTGCGTGTATTGATTCCAGTCTGCTTGATGCAATTGTATTTCCGAATTGTCGCGCGATGCGACATGCCTGGTCGAATTACGCCTACATTCGCTGGGTCATCTCATTACGGCCCGCGGCATGTGAATCGGCATGGGTTGTACCAACGATTTGATCTGTTCAAAATCGAGTACCTGATTGTTTCGATTATTATGAATATAGTATTAGGCTTTCGGTGCAGTCGAATATTCCAGTAACACTGATTATGGATACTAATAAGGACGACAGTACGAAAGATTTGGACAGTTAAAATATATACATTTTTCTACCACATAGCATAAAATGACAGTTATACATCAAAACAGATATATTTTCGTATTATTTCGACCAAGCGTATTTCATTGTACTTCGTAAGAATGTTGTGGGTTGACCGCGAGTTCACCAAATGCCATTTCCACTAACGCGCCTTTGCATTTGCATTACATGTTTTGATGCTGCAATACTACCAGTTGAGCGTTCAACACTTCCATACTGGAAAATACTATCGAAATTATAACTTTTGATGATAAATTAAGTGTTAATGGCTAGGAGCGTATCATTTCCGTCGTCATCTATCACCACTCGATTCCAGTCATTGAAATTAATATGAAATTAATATGAAACGTAAATTGAAATTAATGGTTCAGATTGGAGTACTCGGGTCATTGTGTCCAGCCGTAGGTATTAGGTGGCGAGTCGTGTATCACACATGATGACGTGATAAGGGTAAGGATGACGTGGAAATTTCAAACACGTAACTATTATGCGGCCGCAAAGAATACAATGCCAGTTATACACCATATTAAAATTAATTTTGCATATTTACGACCATACCTATTTAGCTTCACTTTGTGACAATGTTGTGGCCCGTGGTTTAACAACGACTTCACAGATACGTCATTTCCACTAACGTGCATGGCTTCATACTGCATGTTCCTTGTGCTGCGAGACCAATTGAGGTTTTAAAGGGTCTTCAACAGTAGGAGCATAATATCGAAATTATACTGTTCGTTTTTAGATTAACTCTTACTGGTAAAGAGCGCGTATTTTCATTACTCGTAAAACTATATCTCACTACACGACGCAAATCATTGTGTCCAGCCTCAGTCGCCGCTTGCGCTTTCTAAATTTCCCAACTGCACCAGGTGTATTATAATACGCGCGCACACGGATTCACATCCGTTGCTGTCATGAAAATTTGTCCGTACGCGGAATCGATAGCAGGTTATCACGAACGACTTCCAAACTTCCTGATTTCCTACTTTCAGGTAACAGTTCGTGACTGAGCTTCATTCCGGCTTACATGACAGGTAGTAACTATAGTAGCAATACTCAGAGGGATTACTTCGTAAGGCACGACGCTTATGAATGGTATATTAGCATAAGACACATCACCTCAGTTATCAAGCTAACTGCGAATCTGAGAGCTGTGTAAGAGTTGTAAGAGTTCATGCACCATTACTTAAGGTATGGCTTATCAGATCCGTGAAAATCCGTTAAGACACCAATCCGGATTCTTGACTCACAATGGGGTAGCTGCACCCTCTGCGTATATTTTGATACTACATCCATTGTAGTCAGTCACGTATCTGCCGAACCCCAGAGAAAGAGAGAGAGATAGAGAGAGAGAGAGAGAGAGAGAGAGAGAGAGAGAGAGAGAGAGAGAGAGAAAAAGAGAAAGAGAGAGAGAGAGAGAGAGAGAGAGAGAGTGTGATAGAGAGAGAGAGAGAGAGAGAGAGAGAGAGATTTATTTCGTCAACCGATGAAAGAAAAGAAACATGCAGATTTGCGGTACAAATCATTACTTGATCGGTATTGACTGGTAGGCCTACTGGTGATATGAAAATGACGATCTTCACGTCAACCGGAACCAGAGTACTTGGTTGTTCAAACACCACGAAGTCATATTGTGACACATTCTCTTCGGAGAATTTGATGAATAGGCCCATATAGTAATACAGTATTCGAACGAAATAGCTAAAAAAAAAGCCTTTCACTAAACGCAAGTTCTGTGTATCTCTGTGGTGTCAAGATCACGCGTCATGGTACTTTACCCCTTTGCTGAGCTTCTGGCATACCCAACTGCACTGCGACACGTTCTTGACGCGAAGCTAGAAAATTCTCAGCTTTTCCGCAATGATTACAATTATATTTACTGAATTCGCAAAAACTCGGAAATTGAATTAATATCAAAATTGGAATGAAATACGACAAAAATCAAGTTTATTTTATACCAAATTAGAGTTCCATCTCATTGGCCTGAGAACGGCAAATGTCTCTACAGCCAACTTCGCTCGTTTCGCTCTATACAGTTTTCATATATAGCCTTTTCCGGAAAATCAGAAAATATATTAGAAGTAAAATGAGAGCCACTTCTTTACCATTTTATACATATATTAATTAGATTAGAATCAGATTTCGGGCATTTCGCTCAAACAAGTATTTTAAGGCAACTAGGATTATCTAGTTAAGACAGGTCGCACGTAATTTTAGATAGTGCCTAGCTGATATTATGACAGAATTGTGTCTTATGAGAACATTGATTCCAGTCCTGTTGCAATCTCGTTGATCAAAAACCTTAACCTGCATACACAGTACGCAGGGTTGTAACCAAGTCACATGGTTCCGAGTCACGAGTCAATCATACTTTTGTGGTTTTGACTCGAGTCGAGTCGAGTCATTTTCAATTCATCACAGACTCGAGTCCGAGTCCAAGTCACCGTTCAAAGGGTCAAGTCCGAGTCATGGTGTAATGACTCGAGTCGAGTCCAAGTCACAATATTGAAGTCATGTTCAACTCATGTTTTCAATTATGCTTGGGTGATATCGAATTCCTTGTTTGCGAAACATGCTCATTTTGTCCCTATCATAGTCTTGGCACGTGTTTATTTAGGCAGATAACGGACAGGTCCTGGCCTCATTTAGCCTACCGATGCTAAAGATAACTTTACTAATCTTAGAACTTAAAATCAAATATCTCTCTTGTCAGTCTGATACATCACCAATACAAGCATTCAGTTTTTATTATGAACACATCGACGATAGCTCACGAATAGCTGATAGAGAACCAACGAATTCACGTCTACATACTATCTGATAGGTAACCAACAAATTCATGTCAAGATACTAGTTGATAGAGAATCAATAGATGCATGTTTATGTAGAGGTATTTACAACAGGCCAGCATGCTGTAAAAGCGTGCATGCAACTATGTGCATTGTGCAGTGACAACAGAACAGATACCTTTTGATTATACTAAAGGTTTTCCCAATTGCATTACAGACTACATCGCAGTTACAGCCTTAGAGAAATATTTGTACGATGGGGCTGTTCAAAAACATATTTTCAAATTTGCCGGCTACTTCTTAAAATTGCTAGATTGCCTAAAAATCAAATTTGGCTCAATTCCAACCAGTAGAAAGCAATGCTATGAAAGAAAATTTTAGACTAAATACAAATAGAATGAAAATAGATGAAGACATCGTGCCATGTAACGGGTTAAGCAGCCGCGGCAGCTGGTCTTGTAGAAATTTCAATAAATCGCAGCTCCATTACGGTGGCGTTCTGAAGGAAATTGCCGCGGCCAAAAATTTTTGTTCGTTTTTATCTTCAATTTGAGACCACATCATTTTTAGAGCGCAGTGCCCCTTTAAGCCAGATTCAGTGTTCCTTTTATGCAACATAACAATTTTATCAAGTAACCACCCAGTAAAATAAAGAAGTTATTTTAGAACAGCCATATTGTACAAACATCACACAACATTAGCCATTCATTATTACTCACGTGCACAATGCACATACCTAACAAAACGTCAAATGGACGAGGGGCATTGTGTGTTTTCACAGACAGCAGAGCAAATCAATGAGTTACACCTCAAAAATATTAATGTGGAAAGGAGATCCTCAAATATGTTAAAGCGGCATGGCCGTAGAATGAATCCACATCTACTGAATACACGTTCCACTAGTGCACTAGATGCAGGAACTGACAAGCATTTTTGAGCCACACTGAAGAGCATTGAATACTCATTCTTTCTAGTCGCCCAAAATGCAAATAATCATCGCCTTCAAATCTATACATGAGCTTATCAGTCTCTTCATCATCTGAGTCATTTCATTGACTCTAATTGAACTTTGATTTAATTGTTTGCTTGTATAATTGAAAAGTCTTGAGTACTTTAATTGCGGAGGATCTATTACCTCTTCATCACTGGACGACTTTGTACAATGCATTGCTACTATGTATGATTTTCTGTTGTTTTTACGGCGGCATATCTGATATCAGACAAGTGCAACGAAAGCAGTGGTGACAAATAGCGATGTCGGCAGAATTCGTCGGATGCGTTGATCTAGCCATTATGATTCGCAAATTTCTTCATCTTCAAGTCATATAAAATAAGCCGAGTCAATGACTTGGGTCGAGTCATGCGTAATGACTCGAGTACAAGTCGAGTCAATCCAAATATTGACTCGAGTCGAGTCGAGTCATTTTCCCATTTCAAGGAAATGACTCGAGTCAAGTCGAGTCATAAAAAAATCGTGACTCGAGTCTGACTCGAGTCGAGTCATGACTCGAGTCATTACAACCCTGACAGTACGTAAACACGAGAATGCATTCACATTGGTTTGGCGTGACGTTTAAAAGCAAGTTTCAAGTTTCCGCAATACGTGACCTCTGTAATTGAAGCCCACTTTGGGTCTGCAACGCATAAACCTGCGGTGTCAATTGCGTTTCTGTCAGTATTCGGAGCGTGTGAATTCCAGACACGCGCTGACCCGTTTCGTGTCACGAAAGGATATGCAACATCTAGTTTCGTTTATAATCAATCAACTTACGCGTACATCTTGGATATACAGAAAGTTGTATCGGGATTCGGCGAAACAGCATAGTACATGGAATTGGTTCCGAAACATTTTAGCATTCGCCACACAGACTCGGAATTTCTGGATATTTATCACAAATAGTGGAATGAGTGGCGCTTGCCACAACTAAAGGCTTTTTTTGCGCCGCGGATAAAGACAAGTTCAACGCTACAGAACATTTATAATATACCAGGGTTGTAATGACTCGAGTCACGATTTTCTGATGACTCGACTTGACTCGAGTCATTTTCTCAAAATACGGAAATGACTCGACTTGACTCGAGTCAATTCGTGTATTGACTCGACTTGGACTCGTGTCATTGCGCATGACTCGAACCAAGTCATATGACTCGAGACTCAGACGGCAAAGGCCGACAGTTCATTGTAATTTCGAAGAATAGTAAAGTAACCGCACTATTGGGATTTCGTTTATTGGTACTGGTACTTGCAAATGCGACCAGAAACTGCTAAAAGTGAGGAAAATTAGTATATTATAAAGGCGAACCATTCGATATCACCAAACAGAGTTATAAAAAGTGGGTTTAACAAGACTTTAACTGGAAACTGAGCAGTCAACACAATGACTTGGACTCGGACTCGAGTCATAATACCATGACTCGAACTCGACCCTCTGCTCGCTGACTTGGACTCGGACTTGAATCGGTGGTGAATTGAAAATGACTCGACTTGACTCGAGTCAAAACTATAAAAGTGAGATTGACTTGTGACTCGGAGCCTTGTGACTTGGTTACAACCCAGTAATATACCAAGAAAATAAAACATAGTACACATGTACACATAAAAAGTATGAATATGTTTTTCAACATTTCTTGCGTCGATCTCAATATGCGGAGACCTGGAATTGCCAAGTTTATGTATCAGCTCCACTTCGGCCCCTGCCCCGAAAACTCGAAATGCAAACAATTTCAACTCAATCAATACCAGTTAGCCTTCTAGTTTACCGGACCACAACCTGACATATCGATCTCGCCTTCCGACACATGCCACCTTTTTTGTCACCCATTCTTTTATATCATCTTCTTTTACTTTTATTCAGTTAACATGCCTCAACTTTTACATCTCTCACGCCCAGGTAGGTATCTGATTTCGAATACTACACCAAGTCGTTTCGATACCTTCCTATCTTTCGATGAATCGCAATCTTGTGGTGCATTGAAATGATGAAATTCTTCGACTCTACATAGTGTCGTAAGAATGGCTTGGTGTAAGGATTCGATTACTCGAATCTAAATCCAATATAAATTTAAGCGATTCGAGTCGAGTAGTAAAATACGATATTTTCGCGTACTGGAATGATACGCTCTTCGCCACTGAAAGTTAATTTATGAACGAGAATTGAATTTACGATACTATTTTCCGCTGTGGTAGCCTTGACAACTTGATTCTCCGTATCGAAGCATACAAAACATAGTACAAAACTAAGAACGTTACTAGAAATAGCATATTTACGATAGGGTTTCCATATTTTGGTTAGTCAAATACCCGACACTTTTTAGCGTCCACTAGCGGATGTTAAAATAACGTATGGCACATTGTCTGTCAACATGAAGTCACGCTAGCAAAGCTTTGCCTATCGACCAGAGGTGGACACGATCTGCATCAGGAGCCGCTATAATGTTACGTCAGTACATTTATGTGGTTGTTTGTTGTAACCAGGACCGAAACAACATTTTTCAGCCCACTCCCATCCAAATAAACACTGATCCTGAGCCCACCATATGGTAATCGATGTAACATCTGGGGGCTTACTATATATATCTGGTTTCTATATGCATCTGGCCGTTAAATTTTGTAAATGAAATCTGTCTATAATGTTGATACTTCGATATAATACTATAAAGTTTTGATCCTCTCTCCGCTCACATGAACATATTTGGCGATAGAGCCGGTAGAGGATTCCTGCATTTTCGAAGTCATAATTATGACTTCGAAAATGCAGGAAACGTAATTGTACATAGTAAAGTCCTGTCATGTCACACAGATAAGACTATTTATGAGCCTAAATGCCGGTCCGCACCAATAAGTTGCACATCCGGTGGTATTTAACCTTTTATGGTGGCGACTCTATTTCCAATTTCAAAATGTTCTGTGGCCCAGCCCAAAATTTGATAAGCTTATTACTGAAAAACGATCAGCACCTTTGCCAGACTTACTCACGGCCTATTTTGGAAGCTGATTACATTCAACATCTTAACTAAACCCAGAATAAAGGCAAACGACCACCAGGTTTCGATATTTGACTAAAGCATCTAAATGGCCTTCCGACTCCAGGAATATATCGTTCTCCTATAATTGCGGTTACAATTAGACTTATTTCGTTAAATGGTGGTTATTTGTAATAATTTTTGATTGCATGTTTGGCCAGGGTGGTGCTATACCCATATTACATTCAATGAATGCGACACTAAATCACGCGCGAAGAAAGCACTTCAAGTGCAGACTTGGACAACTAGATAATTCTAGTTGTCTAATTTCACTAAATTAGAGCGAAATGCCAGTAATCTAATTCTAATCTAATTTGTGAAATGCTTCCATGCTCTAATTCTAATTCTAATCTAATTTGTGAAATGTTCGTATGCTCTAATTCTAATTCTAATCTAATTTGTGAAATGTCCGTATTCTCTAATTCTAGTTCTAATCTAATTATTGTTTTCCTGAAAATGCCTCTTTGTCCGAGGCATATTGCACTATTGCAGTGAGTTAAAAAGAATATCCTGCTTGCGCAGAGAAATCCAGTGCCAAGCCGCCATCGCATTACTTACACCGTGCAGTCATAGTAGATATTATGACGAATATAGCCTGCTAGAGTAGCTTGTAGTCTGCGAACAGCATTCTAGTTTCTAAAACTTTACGTTAGTACATTGCCATTCTAACTAACATGGGCGATGCCCATGGATACCATAAAAGAAGTAATATTTTATTAAAGTATAGTAAAAATCGAGCCAAGCTTGGTGTACAGAAGTTAACCATTCTCATGTTTATGGGAATGCACTATTGTTATTGTTTATTAAGCAAAAATATGTGGCGCCTATCGCCTCACGGCCTTTTGCACCACGCACTGTGATTTGATGTGAACTGCATTTTGCTGTATTCATTTCCCATATACAATTTCATTCCATTTCCAAGTTTTTGCGAACCAAGTATAGCTCTAATTCTAATTCTAATCTAATCTGGAAAAGGCTTAGTAGCTCTAATTCTAATTCTAATCTAATTTGAAAAAGCTGTGTAGCTCTAATTCTAATTCTAATCTAATTTGGAAAAACTGTGCAGCTGTAATTCTAATTCTAATCTAGTTTGAAAAAAACTGTGGAGCTCTAATTCTAATTCTAATCTAATTCAGAAAAGCGGAGAATTTTCTAGTTGTCCAAGTCTGTTCAAGTGGCATAAATCTGCCCCCTAAACAATATAGTTTATGTTGGTTTACGAAAAAATAGATCCTATTTCAAGCCTTCAAAATTCCGGACATTCAGACATTTGTTATAATTTCCTCCCCGACGCAGTTTGAACAGTGAAATTCCGGACGTATTGCAACCCTAATTTACGAAGTCACGGTCATCCCACAACATTGCCACAAAGTGCAGTGAAATCGGTGTGGTCAAAAATATACCTAACTATTTTTAATGTGATGAATAACATGGCATTATATTCTTCGTGGTGGCATCAAAGGTACATATTTGAACTTTGGCATTCTGTGATGACGTCATAATGAGCGGTACTCGAATACTAGACTGGAAGCATGATACGTGATTCAGAATCGAATCACTCAGGTACTCAATTTTGCCTAGCCCTAGTCATAAGCATTCTCTTTCGTTGCCGGAATGAGATAATTCTTTGATTGGCCGATTGAATACAGTTAAATTATCGAAAATATTTTCGGGTTCATTTCAATATGAATATACCATTCAAATGTATTTTGAAGTTCTGTACCACCAAGAAGCTCTGCAGTTAAACCACGAAAACACTGGTTGTGTCAACGATATAAGTTGACACATAGGCCTAGTTATATGCGTCATTTGCTTTAATCGTGATGCGGCGTTTGCCCTGTGTATGCGATGAGAGCAATACAAAACAGTTATAATTGTAAACAATGACGTAGGAAGTTCTGTTCTTCGTCGACATTCAGGCTAGTAGGGAGACTTGGAATGGCGACTTACGCGTCAGAACAGGGTATATACACATACAGCGGTGCTGTAACTATTATACTGTCCTTGTTAGAAATGTGCTGGATAATACACGCATATTTTCATTTCCCACAATTGATTCCCGAGTTTGATGAACTCGTCTGGCGGATCGTGTGTTGGACACCACTGGTATGCATAATTATAAATGTACCGTGTTGGATGTAAAATTGTGCAATCATTTATTGCACTTAACACGTCTCGATTATTAGATCTCCGCCATTCAATGTATGATACGAGATGACGTATAAAGAGAGGAACATTAGACTTTGACAATCGGAGTATATTACAATAGCCGCAACACGGCAGACGTACCTGAGATCACGAAAAGCATAATGGTGGAAGCTCTCAACAAGTAATCCATGTTTCAAAGTCTAGCTATTCACCTAATAATATTTTATATCTACAAATTTTAAGATAGTCGGATAAGTATATGTGTCAATTAAACGTAAATCCCATGGTTCTAAAACCCAATACCCTGCGCTCGAGATTACCGGACCACGAGCTAATATATCGACCTCGCCTTCCGTCACTCATACCACCTCATTTTGTCAATTTTCCTTTCATAGCTTCTATTTCGTTCAATCCAATGTGCATTGTGCAGGCATCTTCTTTACATCGCCTAGGGCCAGGTGGTTGTCTGATTTCCAAGACAGGCGTTTCGACACCTTCCTATCTTTTTGTTATGTCGCAATCTTGTGGCTTATTGAACTGAGTCAAACTGCCATAATGGAATTGCAGGTGATACAAATCAAGTCATAACACAATACACAATACATATGTCACATCACACAATCCCAGTAATTCAATTCGAAACGTACCGGCTTACTATAGCTTTATAATCTTGGTGGATCTTGATGGAAGTAGCATTATAACTAACTGGATGCCAAAGATACAGCCGACCGCCGATTATGAAATACATAATACGATAACGTCGGGATAGCTTCTATTGCATGCTTAATCTGGCTTGCTAGAGCGTCACGAGAAAAAAACGATGCTTTCCATACGCATGCATGACTACTCAGCAATGTCGACGCGTGTTTAGTTGAACTTGGTATCACGCAAATCGCTATTACTCAGATCACATCATAAAATATGACGTGTACAAGTTTGCCTTCCAGTCACCACAAATTGTTAATTGAAATGGAGGATACGCGCGCGCGTCACCGGAAAAGCAGTAGCTTGGAGAAGGCATCATCTTAGTTAGGAGCACGTAGCTACAGTACGCCGAAGATATATTGCACAAGCATATGGGTAACTGCTACAGAAAAAAGCAGCAAGAATGCAGTTCCGGCTTACAGTGGAATAATATATTCACGTCCGTGCCACAGGAAAAGCAGTGACAATAACATTCCATCATCTTGATTTCGAGCGCATAACTACACCAGGTCAAAAATGCAAAATACTGCGATGCAAGATGCTCAGAACCCCTTTATTTCGGTGCAAAATACGAATTGCTGGTTCGATACGCGCTTTCTCGGTTGTGATCATCTGTTGCGTGTATTGATTCCAGTCTGCTTGATGCAATTGTATTTCCGAATTGTCGCGCGATGCGACATGCCTGGTCGAATTACGCCTACATTCGCTGGGTCATCTCATTACGGCCCGCGGCATGTGAATCGGCATGGGTTGTACCAACGATTTGATCTGTTCAAAATCGAGTACCTGATTGTTTCGATTATTATGAATATAGTATTAGGCTTTCGGTGCAGTCGAATATTCCAGTAACACTGATTATGGATACTAATAAGGACGACAGTACGAAAGATTTGGACAGTTAAAATATATACATTTTTCTACCACATAGCATAAAATGACAGTTATACATCAAAACAGATATATTTTCGTATTATTTCGACCAAGCGTATTTCATTGTACTTCGTAAGAATGTTGTGGGTTGACCGCGAGTTCACCAAATGCCATTTCCACTAACGCGCCTTTGCATTTGCATTACATGTTTTGATGCTGCAATACTACCAGTTGAGCGTTCAACACTTCCATACTGGAAAATACTATCGAAATTATAACTTTTGATGATAAATTAAGTGTTAATGGCTAGGAGCGTATCATTTCCGTCGTCATCTATCACCACTCGATTCCAGTCATTGAAATTAATATGAAATTAATATGAAACGTAAATTGAAATTAATGGTTCAGATTGGAGTACTCGGGTCATTGTGTCCAGCCGTAGGTATTAGGTGGCGAGTCGTGTATCACACATGATGACGTGATAAGGGTAAGGATGACGTGGAAATTTCAAACACGTAACTATTATGCGGCCGCAAAGAATACAATGCCAGTTATACACCATATTAAAATTAATTTTGCATATTTACGACCATACCTATTTAGCTTCACTTTGTGACAATGTTGTGGCCCGTGGTTTAACAACGACTTCACAGATACGTCATTTCCACTAACGTGCATGGCTTCATACTGCATGTTCCTTGTGCTGCGAGACCAATTGAGGTTTTAAAGGGTCTTCAACAGTAGGAGCATAATATCGAAATTATACTGTTCGTTTTTAGATTAACTCTTACTGGTAAAGAGCGCGTATTTTCATTACTCGTAAAACTATATCTCACTACACGACGCAAATCATTGTGTCCAGCCTCAGTCGCCGCTTGCGCTTTCTAAATTTCCCAACTGCACCAGGTGTATTATAATACGCGCGCACACGGATTCACATCCGTTGCTGTCATGAAAATTTGTCCGTACGCGGAATCGATAGCAGGTTATCACGAACGACTTCCAAACTTCCTGATTTCCTACTTTCAGGTAACAGTTCGTGACTGAGCTTCATTCCGGCTTACATGACAGGTAGTAACTATAGTAGCAATACTCAGAGGGATTACTTCGTAAGGCACGACGCTTATGAATGGTATATTAGCATAAGACACATCACCTCAGTTATCAAGCTAACTGCGAATCTGAGAGCTGTGTAAGAGTTGTAAGAGTTCATGCACCATTACTTAAGGTATGGCTTATCAGATCCGTGAAAATCCGTTAAGACACCAATCCGGATTCTTGACTCACAATGGGGTAGCTGCACCCTCTGCGTATATTTTGATACTACATCCATTGTAGTCAGTCACGTATCTGCCGAACCCCAGAGAAAGAGAGAGAGATAGAGAGAGAGAGAGAGAGAGAGAGAGAGAGAGAGAGAGAGAGAGAGAGAGAAAAAGAGAAGAGAGAGAGAGAGAGAGAGAGAGAGAGAGAGTGTGATAGAGAGAGAGAGAGAGAGAGAGAGAGAGAGATTTATTTCGTCAACCGATGAAAGAAAAGAAACATGCAGATTTGCGGTACAAATCATTACTTGATCGGTATTGACTGGTAGGCCTACTGGTGATATGAAAATGACGATCTTCACGTCAACCGGAACCAGAGTACTTGGTTGTTCAAACACCACGAAGTCATATTGTGACACATTCTCTTCGGAGAATTTGATGAATAGGCCCATATAGTAATACAGTATTCGAACGAAATAGCTAAAAAAAAAGCCTTTCACTAAACGCAAGTTCTGTGTATCTCTGTGGTGTCAAGATCACGCGTCATGGTACTTTACCCCTTTGCTGAGCTTCTGGCATACCCAACTGCACTGCGACACGTTCTTGACGCGAAGCTAGAAAATTCTCAGCTTTTCCGCAATGATTACAATTATATTTACTGAATTCGCAAAAACTCGGAAATTGAATTAATATCAAAATTGGAATGAAATACGACAAAAATCAAGTTTATTTTATACCAAATTAGAGTTCCATCTCATTGGCCTGAGAATGGCAAATGTCTCTACACCCAACTTCGCTCGTTTCGCACTATACAGTTCTCATATATAGCCTTTTCCGGAAAATCAGAAAACATATTAGAAGTAAAATGAGAGCCACTTCTTTACCATTTTATACATATATTAATTAGATTAGAATCAGATTTCGGGCATTTCGCTCAAACAAGTATTTTAAGGCAACTAGGATTATCTAGTTAAGACAGGTCGCACGTAATTTTAGATAGTGCCTAGCTGATATTATGACAGAATTGTGTCTTATGAGAACATTGATTCCAGTCCTGTTGCAATCTCGTTGATCAAAAACCTTAACCTGCATACACAGTACGTAAACACGAGAATGTATTCATGTTGGTTTGGCGTGACGTTTAAAAGCAAGTTCCAAGTTTCCGCAATTCGTGACCTCAGTCATTGAAGCCCACTTTGGGTCTGCAACGCATAAACCTGCGGTGTCAATCGCTTTTCTGTCAGTATTCGGAGCGTGTGAATTCCAGACACGCGCTGACCCGTTTCGTGTCACGAAGGGATATGCAACATCTAGTTTCGTTTATAATCAATCAACTTACGCGTACATCTTGGATATACAGAAAGTTGTATCGGGATTCGGCGAAACAGCATAGTACGTGGAATTGGTTCCCAAACATTTTCAGCATCCGCTACACAGACTCGGAATTTCTGGATACTTATTACAAATAGTGGTGTGAGTGGCGCTTGCCACAACTAAAGGCTTTTTTGCGCCCCTGATAGAGACAAGTTAAACGCTACAGAACATTTATAATGTACCAAGAAAATATAATATAGTACACATGTACACATAAAAGTATAAATATGTTTTGCAACATTTCTTGCGTCGATCTCCATATGCGGAGACCTGAAATCGCTAAGTTTATATATCAATCCCACTGCGGCAACTGGCCAGAAAACTTCAATGACTTCTTTACCTCGGTATCAAAAGTGCATAAGTACAACACACGCGCGTCCACGTCGTCCTATTATCATATGGTCGACAGAAAAGATCACCGCTTTATCAAATATGCCGGACCTGATTTGTGGAACATTGTCCCTCCGGCTATCCGACAGTCACTGAGCATATCCACGTTCAAGTCGAAACGCAAACAATTTCTACTCAATCAATACCAGTTAGCCCTCCAGTTTACCGGACCACAACCTGACATATCGATCTCGCCTTCCGACACATGCCACCTTTTTTGTAACCCCTTCTTTTATATCATCTTCTTTTACTTTTATTCAGTTAACATGCCCCCTTTTTCCATCTCCTACGCCCAGGTGGGTATCTGATTTCGAAGACTACACCAAGTCGTTTCGACACCTTCCTATCTTTCGATGTATCGCAATCTTGTGGTGCATTAAAATAATGAAATTTATGGGCAATAAATTGAATTGAATTGAATCTAACATATTCCACCAAATATAACAGTATAGCCTACTCGTGGATTAGTTAGTACTAGGAATATCGAAATTTACATTCTTTGACTCTACATGGTGTCGTAAGAATCGCTTGGTGTAAGGATTCGATTACTCGAATCTAAATCCAATACAAATTTAAATGATTCAATTCGAGTAGTAAAAGACGATTTTTTTCGCGTACTGGAATGATACGTTCTTCGCCACTGAATGTTAATTTATGAACGATAATTAAATTTACGATACTATTTTCCACTGTGGTAGCCTTGACACCTTGATTGTCCGTATCGCAGCATACAAAGCATAGTAAAAAACTAAGAACGTTACTAGAAATAGCATATATTTACGATAGGGTTTCCATATTTTGGTTAGTCAAATTCCCGACACTTTTAGCGCCCACTAGTGGATGTTAAAATAAGGTATGGCTCATTGTCTGTCAACATGAAATGACGCTAGCAAAGATTTTCCTATCGACCAGAGGTGGACAAGATCTGTCTCAGGAGCCGCTATAATGTTACGTCAGTGCAGTTATGTGGTTGTTTGTTGTAACCAGGACCGAAACAACATTTTCAGCCCACTCCCATCCAAATAACCACTGATCTTGAGCCCACCATATGGTAATTGATGTAACTTCTACGAGGCTTACTATATACATCTGGTTTCTACATGCATCTGGACGTTAAATTTTGTCTGTCTATAATATTGATTCTTCCATATAATACTATAAAGGTTTGATCCTCTCTCCGCTCACATAAACATATTTGGCGATAGAGCTGGTGGAGGATTCCTTCATTTTCGAAGTCATAAAAATGACGTCGAAAATGCGGAAAACGTAATTGTACATCGTAAAGTCCTGTCATGTCTCACGAATAAGACTATTCATGAGCCTAAATGCCGGTCCGCGCCAATAAGCTGCACATCCGGTGGTTTTTTACCTTTTACGGTGACGACTCTATTTCCAATTTGAACATGTTCTGTGGCCCAGCTCAAAATTTGATAAGCTTATTACTGAAAAACGGTCAGCACCTTTGCCAGACTTACTCACGGCTGATTACGTTCAACATCTTCACTGACCCCAGAATAAAGGCAAACGACCCCCAGGTTTCGATCTTTGACTAAAGCATCTAAATGGCCTTCCGACTATAGGAATATAACGTTCTCCTATAATTGCGATTACAATTATAGACTTATTTCGTTAAATGGTGGTTATTTGTAATAATTTTTGATTGCATGTTTGGCCAGGGTGGTGCTACCCATATTACAATCAATGAATGCGACACTAAATCACGCGCGAAGAAAGCACTTCAAGTGGCATAAATCTGTCCCCTAAACAATATAGTTTATGTTGGTTTACGAAAAAATAGATCCTATTTCAAGCCTTCAAAATTCCGGACATTTAGACATATTTTATAATTTCCTCCCGGACGCAGTTTGAACAATGAAATTCCGGAGGTATGGCAACCCTAATTTACGAAATCACGGTGATCCCACAACATTGTCACAAAGTGCATTGAAATCGGTGTAGTCGAAAAATATACCTAACTATTTTTAATATGATGAATAACATGGCATTATATTCTTCGTGGTGGCATAAAAGGTACATATTTGAACTTTGACATATAACATTCTGTTATGACGTCATAATGAGCGGTACTCGAATACTCGACTCGAAGCATAATACGTGATTCAGAATCGAATCACTCAGTTACTCAATTTTGCCCAGCAGCCCTAGTCGTAAGCATTCTCTTTCATCGCGGTATTTTCTTTAATTCAGGAGATAGTGCTCTAATCG
Organism: Botryllus schlosseri; assembly: GCF_051294905.1. Classification (NCBI taxonomy): domain Eukaryota; kingdom Metazoa; phylum Chordata; class Ascidiacea; order Stolidobranchia; family Styelidae; genus Botryllus; species Botryllus schlosseri. Next base: position 28,740,217 of record NC_137239.1, on the reverse strand, counting down.
AATTTGTGAAATGTTTCCATGCCCTAACTTTAATTCTAATCGAAATTGTGATTTTCCAGAAAATACTGCAGGAAAACGGTATGGTGCGAAACAAGCCGAGCTCGGTGTATGCAGACATTTGTGATTATCATGCTTATGAGGAGGAACTCTCATTCGATACGAACTGAAGTTAACTCGAGTTTCAACTTTTTCGTGAATTCAGAAAATCTGATTGTAATCTAATTTAAAAAAAAAAAGTGTTTACCGGTAATTCTAATTCCAATCGAATTTGGAAACGCAGAGCATTTTCAAGTTTTTCAACCCTGGCGCCACACTGAAATAATTATAAAACACTCGCGGAACAATCAAGAGAAGAATATTTTCCTCAACAATTTTTATTTCGCGCGTTAAAGCGACGGATGCGCATGTTTATACGAACATATACATTCGTAGCGGATAAAGAGTATATTCACGCTCGTATACCACCCTTGACAGAGGCACACCCTTGGCTTGACACCCTTGGCTGAATAGTGAATATATACCCCCGGGTATAGACGAAATCAGAACCTTCGGGTGCCTAACAGCACGTTATAACATAAGTCAAACACAACAAGTTAGTCCAACTGACGCTTGCTTGTGGTGAATACACAGGCTTTTCGCTAAGAAGATACGAATGAAACAAGATTGCATCGATGACAAGCTTACGCGTATGTTCTCATCAATTCCAAGCAGCAACTCGCGTTTACAGCTTTTAAATGTCAGTCAAAACGTAGAGGCCATGTTCACACAATCATGGAGATGCACAAATGTCATAATAATTTCGATTGCTTCCGCACCGATCATGTAATGAGATTTGGAAACACAAACTCAAAACTCTTTCGTGGGAACAATGTTCGAAAAAGCGGACGGTGTTGCGAATCCACGGGCATAGTTCATCTGCAAAGTGATGCCTCCATTCATCGTGAAATGCCGATAATCTAAATCTAATCTAAATTGTTGAATGTTTCATTGCTCTAATTCCAATCGTAATCTAATTTATGAAATGTTTCTATGTTTTAAATTTAATTCTATTCTAATTTCTGGTTTACCTGAAAATGTTACAGGAGAACAGTACAGTTCGAAATGCCGTACATGCATTTGCTATTCTTGTGCTTATGGGTACGAACTCTGGTTTGATGCGAACCGAACTTAATTCAATTTCCAAATTTTACTGAATTCGCTAATTCCAATTCTAATATAATTTTGAAAAACTGAGTAGCTACCATCCTAATTCTAGTCTAATTTGGAAAATAAACTGTACAGCTGTAATTCTAATTCTAATGTAATTATAAAAAATCTGAAAATTTTCTAGTTGTCCAAGTCCGCATACTACCACATAGGTACGATACAATATGATATTTTTTTCGTTACGCGTGCCGGTATGATATTTCACCAGTACGGTTCATAAAATTTCTTAGTACCCTCAAATTCCTGGTACGATAATTACGATGAAGTTTATCGTGCCATACCATCCACCCAATTATCGCATTTTGCAACCAACGAAGCCTTACGGTATGCTTAAATATTTGACCTTGTGGCATAGCGATGAACACTGAACAGCAATGCCTATACTGAGCTTGAACTATCCTTCTGATATATCATTAGGGGCGGAAATCACATCTCATCCACGTATATATAGGCGGTGTCTTAAATAAAACCTAGAAGTGTCACGTGATGGGCCGGCCGTGCTACAAGTCGGCGGCTACGGAATCAAAAATAATAGATATCGGCCTGGTGAAAATTAACATTGTAGTCGACAACCACCATAAATACTACAACCAACAACAAGGGCGAACATCATTAAGTTCGCTTATCCGGAACATTGATAATCATCTGATCCTGGCTCACAAGGTTGGATAAGATTTCCTGTGTTTGTTGTTAGAACTTGTAATCCAGCGAAGTATAGGTTGGCACGATTTGGAGTTTTCAATCATAGCATTACCGTTCTCCCGAATAAGCTATAACTACATGATCTCTTCCATATAGTCATCGCGACGTGAACATGTACATTAAATATTCGAAATTGCCTGCACGATAACGAACTTCATCGGTACAAACGTACACACACACACACTAAATAATAGGGATGGTGTGAACGTGAGGTTCACGTTCGCGTTCTGTGTGTGAACCTCGAAATTTGGAGGTTCGCGTTCACAACAGAACCTTGGTAGGTTCTGCACTGTGAACCTTTTCAATAAATTGTAATTTGCACTTCATTATAAAATCTTTGGTTCAAATTTATTGCATTTCAACTGCGGGTCACTCTATGCATGGCGCTGGCAGCATAAAAAAATCACGCTAAACGAGCATGCACCATGACAACCTTAAAAGTTTCACTTGCTTTTTTGTTGCAAAACATTTTTCGAAATATCCAGCTTTCCGTTTGTGAATATTTAGTGACTCTCTGATGTGCGCTTGACCCGCAATCACACAACATCACGAGCGATATACGTAGTCAGCGAATGATGCTTATTCAATCAATCAATATCATTGATATCGTTTTCTGATGTAACAAATCGAGCGAGCGTACGGGGTCAATCTTGACTTCATATCTTTACTGTATCATTTAAACCAAATCCGTGCGATTAAGGTGCTGGCTACTGCTATATAACTTGTGTTTATGGTATCAGTAGCTAGTATAGAAACCCGTTTTACACTCTGCTCAATATATATGTCGCAATACTCAGACTCCGAACACATTGTCCAGTCTGGCTAAGACCGTGAAGGCGTAAGCTTATATTCCCTGGTAAGTCCTCGTCGAAATTGTTGGCAAAGCGACGAAATGTATTGATTTTATGAGATTATTATATCCTTTGATAACCGCGGTTGATGCATTTAGCGACGTATAAAACGCCAATATGTACTTCAGCAATGTGACATTATGTGGCCCGAGTCTTCGCTAGGTATCGTGTACATTAATATAGGCTATCCCTTCATTGAAAGATAGGGTTGGAATTAGCAATATGACGTCACGAGGTTCACGTTCGTGTTCACACAGAACCTTTCAAAAAGGTTCGCGTTCACACGAACCCGAACCTTTCAGAGGTTCACACCATCCCTACTAAATAACTTTTTTTCTTACTGAAAAAGTTTAAATTTTTTTGAAACTAATTTCATTTCTGGTATTTTATTGCAAATTTTAATGGCTACTCCATCAATCTGTCACGTTGTATACAAAACGATGCTTGGCTCAATTTCAACCTATTGAAGTGAACTTATTAGATTAGAAAAGTTTACATTTGAAAAGATAGTACTTACGGTGAAAACTCTCTGATTAACTAGTGGAATTCCAATAATTTCGCTTTCAATTCTTGGAATTGGGTCAAATTTTTTATGCGTCGTCTTTTTAGACATGAGAACAGTTTCCGAGGGAAGGTGGTAAAATTTGAACATTTTTGATCTTATTATTAATAAATAAATCCAAATTATTTTACTCCAATAGCTCCGCTCCTACTAGTTGAAAATGAGTCATATTTGTTGTGCAGCGTTTTTGTAAGCAGCCTAATAATTTCATCACACAATAGCCAGTAAAATTTGACAAAAAATACAGTATTGAACAACCTTTGTGCACACTGCACATCAATGGATATATATTATTTATCGATTGCACCGTCTGATCTGTAACTATACGCTGGCAATAATGATAAATCTGTCTGAGTCTGCGTTTCCCGGAGAGTTTTCCTCGTCCTCCGCCTCAGGGAGACTGATTTAATCATGATATCACTTCTGCAGTTTCGAAGTCCTGCATTCAGCCGTGTAAGCCTACGCGAGCTCTACACCCTTTCATTCTGTTTCGTGATAAGGATTCATAATAACCCATGGTGGTCAAAGTAGACCAGGGTTTGGCAACCTGCGGCCGTGGATACGTAATTCAATTAGTATGTGTGGACGTTGGCGGCCATCGACATGCAAATTGAATTTAGGAATTGACTCCCGAATTTTGGAAAGATTAATTGATATTTAAGAGATTTAATTGATCTTGAAATTTTCTTCGCGCAACCCTTGATTTAATGCGACTTCATTTTCCGGTTTTAATATAGTAGCACCCTTTGCAAATTCAGGGTAGGCCTACAGATGCAAACAGAGGAGCGAAATGATGCACTTCATAAAGAAACACCAACTTGGAATGGTGTTTCCTCACGAAACAAATTTGTTTATGGTACGTTTGGGAAATTCCAATGCATTACCACTATACCGACAATCCTGATGCGAGGTCATGAAATATATGCATGCAACAAAGTGACTGATAAAATATTAGGCCCTGCCAAATTTGCATCATCATTTATAACTTGCCCTAAATTTTCGAAAACAACCCCTCCAACTCATTCCATGAAACTGATCACATGGTACGAGAAAGTTTAAATATATGATAGTAATATGTGAAACTACTAATATTAATGACGATATTCATTCGTGACAATAACCGCTTCCATTACCTATTCATTTCACGACCAGTAGCGATTTTGATGCGTCTATAGCAGTGGTTCCCAACCTTTTTCGACTCATCGCCCCCTTTTCAAGCTCCGCACCGATCATCGCCCCCCAAATATTGGGAACCGAATAACAGCACTTCGTCAGGCCCCCAAACACGTTGGTCTTTGGCCCCATAGGGTGATATACCAGACTCCCCTCAGCCAGTGGGCTTTTTGTCGCTACATATCGGCTATACCCTACTTCATGTACTGTTTGGTGGTAATCACCGTAGTTCGCCTAATCGCGCAAAGCGCGACAAATTTATATAATTCATGTTTGAATCAGTCAATATAATCGGGAATTGCATAGATATTGCTATCAGTTTTATATCCTCTTTCTGCTCACGTAATCAGATTTTCCGGTAGAGCTGAGTGTGGTGTGTGTTGGAAAAGGTAGGACCCCTAAATAATAATTGAACATCTTCGGGCGGAATCGTTGCTATATTGACTTCGTTTCATGATACTCTTTCGTGACCTACTATATCTGCTATGTCAGAAGATATGGAAATCGTCAAAACGTACCAAACTAAAAGACGCACATGATTTCAAATTGGTATTTCTTTACTGGTAAATAATTTTTTCCTTGCGGGATGGCATTTGTCCTGCAGGGTTAAGGTCGCCAGGACAGGAACATTCGGCGCCAGTCATTGAGGTGCCTATGGACAAGTAAACATATATCTATCGAAGTTTTCGGTCAGCACAAGGGCATTCCTTTTCGGCCAAGGTCTTGTCGCTGCTGATCGTTCTGGCATACTTCTCGGAGTCGCATGTTACATGGCCTCTAACTTCATATGTCTTGGTGCGTCGTGGCCCTGTAATGGCCGACGCCAAAGTCTCCCATTTCCACAAGTCATTCGTATTTTTGTTGGGTGACTGGTATCCCAAAATCAAGATATATAAAAATATGAAATCGCGCATAGCGCGAAAAATTTTTGAAAAAGTGGCACGAATTTCTAAAAAAGTTACTCCATAATTTATGTTAATTCACGAAATAATTTTGGGCCCCCTTCGAGATCGGGCCCCCCACCCCAATTAGGAGGTTTGGGGTGCGGCAGTTACGGTCCCGACTCCAAAATAGCCGTTTTAACGCGCCGTCGCCCCCTATCACCCCCTTCGTTGTTTTTGCCCCCTATCGCCCCCTCGTCCGTTTTCGCCCCCCTATCGCCCCCTTCGTTATTTTCGCCCCCCTAGACCGCCAAATCGCCCCCTGGGGGGCGATATCGCTCACTTTGGGAACCACTGGTCTATAGTAAGACGACATGAAAAGTGTATTCGTCCGGAGCTCACTGGAAATGGACATGAACAGTAGGGATGGTGTGAACGCGAGGTTCACGTTCGCGTTCTGTGTGTGAACCAGACATGGGGTGATTACTTCATGAATGTAATCGATTGCGATTACGATTACTTCTGAATCACGCGATTACGATTACGATTACGATTACAGCAAAATCGGGAAGTAGTCGATTACGATTACGATTACATTGGAAAAGTAATCACGATTACTCACGATTACATTTATTTTGCATCGTAGTAGTTATATTGGAAGACAAAACATGGATTGCGCTGGAAAGGCCCGATGATATAACAACTGTCTTTAAAAAAGATGGGACATTTCCTTGTTACGTCATAATGTACTCATAGCCCATTTTATAGAGGACGGTTTATCGCACCCAATGATTTGCATTCTTGCCATGTCCATGACTGCCGCACCCCCAATTCCCCAATAGGGTGGGGAGCGTGGTTGGAGGGGACTCAAAAGTATTTTGTAAACCAACATAAATTATAGAGTATTTTCGAGAAATTTCATTAACTTCGAATTTCTCTTTGAGCTTTGCGATTTAAATGTCTCTAGATAGCTTGATTTCGAAATGCATATACGTCTCCCCCTCAAGAAATAAAGCATGCATATTGCATAATTCAAAGTAATAGGCATTTAGGTGCCAGTCAATACCGCTCCTCGACACATCAAAAGACTTATGCAGTTTCGGCCAACATGAGACTTCACGAAGTGTGCTATTAAAAAAGACATTGGCCAAAACTTAGCGTATGTGTCCATTGTTAGTAGCCGCGCTGGGTGGGCATGACTAACAGTCCATTCCTTCCAATTTGAGCCAACGATGGAAATGCCACCCGGTGCGTCTATACAATAAATTAATTATTGCAAGATAACAGATGTTATAATTATGAATTACGCCCCCCCCCCCGCCCTTCAGGTAAATCTGACCTTAGGGCGCTGAGATAGGATTAAAAATGCAATATAATGCAATTACCAATATTATTGACGAAATTAAATCGTAAACATAAAATTGACTACCATATGGGGGCCCAAGACCAAAGTTTGATTAGGGGACGCTTTTGCTGTTTTGATCCTGATTCTAGCTACAACCCACGCTAACATGGTATATAAGCCGATGGCTATAGTCCAAATGTTCAGTAAAGAATTGTGAAATAGCGATTGGCGCCCGTTTTGAGTAGAATATTATGAGAATAACAGAAAGAGAACATAAAATTCTGCCTTCAACTTAATGCAGATAATGTAACGCAAGCTGCCATTACAAGAAACGGCAAAACAACGGCCCAGTTATGATACATATCAGCAGCTGTTGATTTTAATGCTTCGTTGTGGAAACCGTAATGTTTTATTTGACGAGTACAAAATTTTAAACCTTTGTCTGCTGTACGCTCGTACCATATAGGTCTACTGCTCGCCAAGCAGCAACGGTGAAACTGCATTTAACTCTAGAATTAGAACTATTACATTCTATAGTTTAACTAAGCATAACCAAACATCAATACAAAAGTTGCTATTTTATCTTAGGCAGAGAGGTGATTATGATTAATTATCCTGATGCGAGGTAGTGGCGTCTGAAATTTATTGATAAACCGATATACAGCACGGTGGGTTTTTTACAATCACACTAATGTACATCGAATATCTATTTACTATGCGTGGACACTTCCTACGCAAAGACGCGCAAAGCTAATAGGCTATCTCTGACGTAATAATGAGCAGTGGCATTTAAAAATCAGACGTTTGTGCTCTCAATAACTGGTATAATATCTCTTCCTTGTTCACGAATGTTCAGTTTATGTCACAGTCCTTGTACAAAAAAAGTAATCGTTCTTTCACAAAGAAATCGATTAAATATGGGAAGTATAGTCGATTACGATTACGATTACTTCGGGATTTTTTCCAATGTAATCGATTGCGATTACGATTACTTGAAAATGCTGTAATCGTCGTAATCGATTACGATTACTAATCGCGATTACCCCATGTCTGGTGTGAACCTCAGAAATTTAAAGGTTCACGTCCACAAACGAACCTTAGTAGGTTCTGCACTGTGAACCTTTTTCATATATTACCATTTTCACTTTATTCTAACATCATTGGTTGAAATTTACTGCCTTTCAACTGCGGTCTACTCTATCAATGGCACTGGAAGCATAAAAAAATTAACACTAAACGAGCATGCACTTCGACAATCTCACAAAGTTTACTTGCTTTGTTACATAAGTTTGATCGAAATATCCAGTTTTCCGTTTATGAATATTTAGTGGGTCTCTGCCGTGAGCTTGACCCGCAATCACACAACATCAAGAGCGAAATATACTACATGGAGGTAGTCAGAAAATGTTGATGCTTATTCAACCAATCAATGAAATTGATATAGTTTTCTGATGGAAAAATATGTAGCAGGTTTACGGAGTCAATCTTGATTTCATATGTTTATTGTATCATAAAAACCGAATCCGTGCGATTGGGGTGTTAATGGGGTAATATCAGTGGCAAGTATAGAAACCCGTTTACACTCTGCTCAATATCAACGTAGCAATACTCAGATGCCGAATACATTGTCCGATCTGGCCTAGACCGTTGTTCAGGAGTAAGCTTATATTCCCTTGCAAGCGACGGAAGATATTAATTTTGTGGGATTATCATATCATTTGATTGTCCCAGTTGATACATTTGGCGACGTTTAAAACGTCAGTGTGTACTTCAGCGTTGTGGCATTATGTGGCCGAAGTCGTCGATAGGTATCGTGTACATCAGGGGTGGGCAACATAAGGCCCGCGGGCCGGATCTGGCCCGCGAAAGGATTTTGTCCGGCCCGCGGACAGTTTTCCGTCTTACATGATAATGTGGCCCGCAGCTCCCCACTGCTTGCTTACTACGTCAAATTTTAGTGACTGTATGTTATTATATAGCCTACGTCAGGGGTTCTCAACTTCCCTTGTATAACGGGCCGCATTTTAACAGCAAAAGACGCTGCGGGCCGCAGAACAATATTACCATGTATTTGTGGGCTAATATTAAATTTAGGCTACTGTAACCTATTTACCAGCCATATACGGTTATTTAGTACACTTTTATGCATTGTAAAGTAATAATGGACAGCGTTCGTAAGTTTGCAGCTGCTGCTTGTTGTGAGAATATATAGTGTAGGCCTATCTTCTAGCGGCGCAAGTAAATCTTTTCATGGAGGGTGCATTGCATTCGTTGCCAAGTCGGTATATGCAACTTCAAACCCTACCACCAGAGAACCGAACTCTCTGTTTCAATGCGTGAGCGAGCAAGTATAAATTACGGTAACTTTTGCGTTACAGAGGCCATTATCACATTGTGTTCTGAGTGATATGAGAAGAAGTGGCGTTCCGGGCCATTTCTGAGCAAACCAATCACCCCTTATCATTTCCTTCCATGCCTGGAGCAGAAGCCGGCTTTGCCAAGTTGATATTTTTCGCTGGTCCCCTCCCCACGTTTGCCCAGCCAGCATTTCCTCTGCATATATTATGCCAAGTCGGTGGATTCGTCCGAGGCTGGGTTAAAGTAGTATACGTGGCAACGTGTTTCAGAACATGCGATAAAAGATCGATTGGCATTAATGTTACTCGTCTGGTCACGATTGAATCGGACGACTGTATCTTGGAAATTTGTCATTTTCACGCCCCCCTTCAGATGCTTTCACGCCCCAAGGGGCGCGCGCCCCAGTTTGAGAACCACTGCATTGAAGAATGAGTAATCAAAAGAAACAGAGACGGTACGATAAAAGTGCTAAGAACCTAAATTAATTCGTAACAATACTGTGTCAGTAGTACTTGCGTTATGATGAAAGATGTCGCCGGCCGCAAAATAATCGTCTGTGGGCCGCATGCGGCCCGCGGGCCGCGGGTTGAGAACCCCTGGCCTACGTGTATGCGAATTGCGCAGCGTGCGAGAGTGGAACTTACGCGTAAGTTCGTCGAAGCGAGAAGACTTGCATTATCGGCATTTACGATGTACTCAACCCTAATGTCGTTTGCGGTAATCATGGTGTTTGTCGACTACAATGATCATTCACACCAGGCTGATATGTCTTATTTTTGAATCAGTAACCGCCGACTTGTTGCACGGTACACTTCTAGGCTTTCCGTAAGACACCGCTTATGCCAGCGGTCGCCAACTCAAGACGGGTAGCGGGCCACTTTTCAAATTTCGTGGAGGACGCGGGCCGCATGAATTCAATATCGAGAATAATTAGGCCACACAGTTGAACAACGACGCTATCTCGTCACCTACTCAACCTTAATAAAATTGATATCTTGGTAAATTTGGGATACCGGGCTTATCGAACGCCTTGAAATCTTAATTCGGGATTGCACCGTGTGTTCATTGATCAGCTGTGAGTAGATACGAGTGTGAGTAGCTATTCTCAAATCCACATTGCCTTCGTAATTATCGGCGAGAAATGGCTTTGAAGTGACATTGCTGTCGTCAAAATACATTCATTAAATACGATTTATTCCTTGTATACGTGGATAAATGAGCGAATAATGTATCGATGCAGCAATCCGGCCCGCCAAGTACTTAATTTTCCCATATCCGGCCCGCCGACTGGAGAAGTTGCCCGCCCCTGGTGTACATTATTATAGGCTATCACTTCACTGAAATGTAGGGTTGGTATTAGCAATATGACGTCACGTGACGCCATGAGGTTCACGTTCGCGTTCACACAGAACCTTACAAAAATGTTCGCGTTCACACGAACCTGAACCTTTCAGAGGTTCCCACCCTCCCTTACGGACAGTTTAATATGGGTATTTGGTGTCCAGTTAATTCAGTGCGAATATGTCATGATGTGCGACCGTAGGCTACATGCGTAATCGAAATACGGCCGTGAATAGCAAAAAGGTTGGTCCCGTCGAGTAGACAGTATTTCTGTTCGAGAAGAAGTAGAAATAATGCCCTAAATTCACACACCAATTTTAGATTGAGGAGGGATCTCCAACACATTTCAAAGCTAACTATTTACCCCTAGTGCAGAAATAGAAAATTTAAGTAACGAAATTGTACACAAGTAAGAAGTTTTGGAAGGTCGATTTGGTTGTGGTGCTGCATACATTTGGTAGTGAATCGTAAATAGATTACTTTCGAAATCGCACTAAAATAGGAATTTTCGAATTTTCACGCAAAACAAAACGACTATCATGAATATTTATTTCGAAAAAGTGTTACTTATGCTGTTCCCTTGCAGACACCAGTTCAGAAATACGGGGTGTCACCTTGGAAAGTGTCATCGTATTGTTCGGCCGAAACGGAATAGCGTGATACTTATTACTTCAATACAAATGAGCTTCTAAATATTATAAATTAATTTGGCATTTCAGAAGGACAGGATCTCGATTTCGAACCCACCTTCATTGCTTACGCCACTTTACACGACGTACCACGACAACATTCCCAAATGGACTACTAACCTAACCTAGCTATACCTGCAAGCAATGATGGCCAAGACGGGCGTATCATCACCAATTATATGGATGAGTGGAGTGTGTGTCTTGATCTCCAGTGAGCCCCTGCGACTCATTGCAGGCAAGACTGGATCCGGCGTGTCCAAGAAACCGTCGCTGGATCGCATTACAAGCTAGGTTTACCATACGTCCTCTTTTAAGACGATTCGTCCTCTTTTTCGACTTTTTCGAAAGTTTCCTCGGATGACGCCCACATGTCCCCTTTTTTTGAGAATTTGTCCTCTTTTTTGAGACTTTTGGCAAATAAATTGGAAATCAGCGGCCAAGTACCGACCCGATTGGGTTTTAGGGAAATGACCAAATAAATGACCCTTTTTAGTCACGCAACGGAAAATCTCACAAAAAGCCGGTAATTCGGGATTTGAGCAGGAAAGATGACCTTTGTTTTAGTCAACCAACCACGAAGTCGGGAAAAATTTACCATTTATTCTGGATTTCAAATTTTGAAAAAGTGTCCTCTTTTGAGATTCCCAAAATATGGAAACCCAATTTTAAGCGGTTCTGTCCTGATGTAGGCCCTATACGCGAAACTACCAATTATACCTACATCGCGCCGTGCGGAAACGGCCATTTTCAGATTGCGGACTGGACACATTCGTGAAAACTTCCTTCTTAACAGAATCATTTGTTCCGATACTCGTGATTGTGCCGCATGCCATGTTGAAGAAACTGCATAACACGTTGTCATGGAGTTTGCGATGTACGTCTACGCTAATGAAAGGTGCTATAGTTTAGAGCTGCCGTACTGGACGCACTCCACCATGCCAAGTATACTAACTAGCGAGTATATAGTATATCTACTGTGAGAATTCAATACGAAAACAAAGAGACATTACTGAATGGTTTAGTTGACTCGATTATGTTCAAGTCCCCAATTCGATAAGCACCTATAGCAATGTTGTTATATGCATCACTCAAATTGTTTTACTCTGAATGAATAATATAACAATGGCCCCTGAGACTGGCTCATGCAGAAAAACTAGTGTTCCATATGTAATACCGGCAAAAAACTGTTATCCTACTGTTATTTGAGTGATGCGAAATGTCCTACCATGGTTTTGCAACAAATTGTTGCTAGCATTGAGACAGATGGGTGTAATTAGTAATCAAAGGAAGCGACGCGATCTTGTTAGAGACGACGATCCCAACGCGAAGGCGCTGGTAAATACGATCTCCTCTCTACATTAGACGAACAAATACACATTATTCGTCTAAATCAAATTGTAGTCTCACCCATAAGCGTCGCACCACCGCGGTACCGTGTTGAAAATAATTCGTGAGCGATTTTCGTGTTCGGCTTTTTAATTGGACGAGTTATTGATTGGATGCGCGCTTTTGCGTTTCTCATAATGTGTTCGGCTAATTATTGTCTACTGTGGTGCGCATTTCTATTCTTTACTCGCACGACGCATTGTACAGTGCACGGCGTTATTAACATTGTCAAATGTAGATGCAACACCGCAATTTCAGTGGCACAAATTCTGATTTTCATCGATTAGTTTGAACGGGAACTAATCGAATCCAAATTATTTGGGCTGGAACTACCGTTTGTCATATTTTGTTTACTGCATAGCGACACTTAGCAGCTGCGCAAATTTCATGGTGACGGGGGTTGCCCTTCTAGCGCTGTTGAGGTGCTAGTCCTCCGGAAACACCGTCAAGCAGACTTGGACAACTATATAATTATAATTGTCTAATTTCACCAAATTAGAGCGAAATGCCAGTAATCTAATTCTAATCTAATTCGTCAATGTTTCTTATGGTCTAATTCGATTTCGAATCTAATTTATAAAATGTTCATATGCTCTTATTCTAATTCTTGTGTAATTTGTGAAATACTTCTGTACTCTAATTTTAATTCTAAAGCTAATCTAATTTATTGTTTTCCTGAAAATGCTTTTTTGTCTACGGCATTTTGTGGCAGTTTACACGGAATATCTCTTTCGAGCATGGAAGTCCAGTGCCAAGCCGCCATCACATTACTTACACCGTACAGACATTGTTGTTATTGTGACTAATAATAGCCATGCTGACACAGTAGCGTGCGAACAACCTTCTAGCTTCGAGAACAAACAGAACAACAGCAAAGATAAAGTCATAAGATATATTTTTGACCATACCAGTGTCATTGCACTTTGTGATATTGCCGTGGGTGGGTCACGACTTCACAGAAATCTCGTTTCCACTAATGTGCGTAGCTTTTTGCAAGATGTTTTGGATGCTGTGATACTAATCCGGCCTTGGAGCAGTCGTAAATTTTAAACTGCTCCAGCTCCAGCTGCGGAGCTCTCTTTCATCATAAATTAGCTCCGGCTCCAGCCCCGGAGTTCATTGATAAGCAATGCTCCAGCTCCGGCTACTATGATTCGGTTGTAGCCGTCTCAACGAACCGTCATTTTTGGGGGTATGCAAAGTCCTGTGACGTGATAATTACTTCCTGTCGTCTGTCGATGACGTCATATTCGCACGAGAACTCTGTGCCATTGCATGTACAAGTAAATTGCATTTACATTGTACAGCGTTAAAACAGTGACGTGGCGTTTTAATACCGGTACTGCGCTCGTTACTATCAGAAATCCAGAAATCCACTTGTTACCAAATATGCCCAATGGTTTGAAATTCAATATTGGTGCGCCTGCTACCAGTCCGTCCGTCGACCATCAAGTTTAGTGGAATATAGATTCCCCTTCAAACGAATCGAATAAACTCAGAATTTAATGCCACTGATAATGTGGTGTCGCATCAATATTAGAAAACAACGCCGTATACTGTACAAGTCACTAACCAATTAAACTGCAACCTCGCAAGTGAAATTGCGCGACGATTATAAAATACGAGTGTATCAAGCCGACAAGGATAAACACACAAAATTGATGTTTGCAAATTGGAAAGCGCGCATCCAATCACTAATTGCCCTCTTACATTCAACCGTAATGCAGGGTTCGGACATTGCATTGACGAGCTCGCACCACGACAATTGTAGGCGTACTATAATAGTGATCTGGGCTGATTCGATGCATTTCCCTATTTACGTTTGCAAATCGTTACTGGAATAAACGATCACGCGCTGGAATGAAGTTCACTTCGCAGCAGCCATAAACGATAGCACACTGTCCAATTTGGCGCTACACTTAAAAACTATCAACCAAGACCGTGCATTTGCTCATCCAATTCAGAATTTTTCTTGGCGTGCTGCATGCACGCCTCCAAATCGAAATGTGCAGCAAGGTCACGTTTTTATTCTCTGGCGTCTCTTATATATTCGTCTCATTACTAAAATTATAAATTGCCCAGCTCACATAAGCATCAATCCCGTTTTGTGACATGCATGTTCTTTATTGTTTTTTTCGAACCACACAATTGGCCATCATTGTTGTGCTGAATACGAAATTGCCGTTATACCCATAATAAAGCAATTGCGGAGTAAGTGCGGCAAATCCAGCCTACCCATGTTTGGTGCCCATGTATGAACTAGAGGTCGACCGATTATCGAAATGGCCGGTTATCGAGGCCGATATCTGGAGCTTTCCCGATTATCGATATCGGCCTATGAAGGCCGATGTTGGGCCGATATTTTATATTTAAAAAACTTCAAAATCATTGGAAATTTAATGCTCCGTGTTCTCAATCTCAAGAAATCGACGACGCAAAGGGTGATATATGACAGATTTACCCTTGCAGGACGAGTTTTAACTGGGTGAGCATGCAAAGAAACTATGCTTCCTGCATTACAATCTACCTTTTCTGAACTGATCTGCAATTCTGTATCATGTTTTGCTTTTTGGGTTATCCCAATTTTCAACGAATGTGCACAATTAAGCAATAATTCTTTTCAATTTCAGTTTTCTCGTTTTTTGTTCAGCTTTCCGCGGCATGAACAAGTGCCATCTTGCCTAATACATAATATTTTTGGTGAAATTGCTCTCTGCTCCTTCCTTATTAATATCGGCTTATGATATCGGATATCGGCCTTGTGAGTGTGCCGATACATCGGTATCGGTAAAAGCCTGTAAAAATTATTATCGGTCGACCACTAGTATGAACATGGTTACTGGTTAGTTAGAAAATGTGGTGACAACGAAGCAACAATTCTTAATGTTGTGAACGATTATCGTAAAATTATGTGAATTTAACCATTAGTAGAGGCACAAGCATCTTATGAAATACCCCGGAGTCGGAGCTACCGTTCAAACAACCCGCTCCAGCTCCGACTCCTCTTGAATTTTATGAAGAGCTCCGGCTCCGCTGAAAATGCACGACTCAGCGGCTCCGGCGCCAAAGCCCTGTTACTAATATTGGGAATTTCAAAGACTCTATAGAAAGGGATAATAGTATATGAAAACCTCGTCTTTCACTAATCGACTCGAATCATGACAATTGGAATTCGATTCAAATTCGAATACTTCAATTATCGGGCGCAGTCCTAATAAAAAGTTGAAATTCGAAAAAATTAGAGCATAAATTCAGATATTCCTCAAAAACTTCAGTGTAAAAACTACTGAGGTTCTTTTGCGAATGCAAATCTTTGAATTGTTGATATTCACATGCCGATTCCCAACGCCAACAATGCCAAATATTAGTATCCATCGTATTGTTTGCTCGGTGCGGACAGGATCACATTTCATTTATATTGAATCCAGCTTTTCAAATACTTCATTGCGAGTTTGCGCGATTCTCTTAATTTATTTGAGTCTGTCGGGAAATCCGTGTTCGTGATAGCGCAATGCGACGATTCCGGATCATAAAGTGCGTGGAAAGTAGGGTTTCCCGGCGGACTGTATCCTTGAATATGATCGGATTGTCCTATGTACGACAGCGGATGCCATGGGTCGATTCCGCCGTTGAAAATGTAGGCGTTGGTGATGTTTTCGGCGATCTTTCTCCCGCCGTAGATCTCGTTGGTTTTCGCTATCCCTCTCACGATTCGGGCCGGGGTAAATTTGCGGCCAAACACCATGTAGCACCGGTCGAAGAAATAGTCGAACGAAAAGCCTCGGAATGGCTGCCGTACGCCGTCCGACGTTTGGAACCAGCCGAACTCGTTGCATAACTGAAACGGTAGGCGTAGAACGCTTATATTGGCTGGCAGACCGAAGTAGAACATGCCACCAGTGAGTAGTTCTATAGTTCCAGTTCTATACTCGCATTTTGAGTAATAATTTAGTTGTAAAACAGAAAATAAATGTAATCGTTTGGCATGAATTGAGATAGCAATGTTCTGTTGTGTGATGCTCTTGCTTTCATTGCTTCCTCAGATTCATCACGACTAACAGTTCCGTGTTCATAGGGATGCGTTTTCGGGATCGAAACTCATCTCATTTCAATCCCTGAACCCTTTCCTTTTGAAATGCCGATTCGATCCCCAATATCTCTTAGATCATTTTCAATTCAGTAATTCCCATTATCAGTTATTACTTATTAGTTACAGTTGTTTCTGTGAGTTACTTGCGGATTTTTAAAGGTCGTTGATCCTAGCTCTAATGGAGTTCTGAAGTTTTAGAACTGCGTCTCAAGCTAGATGCCATGTCTTTTGAATGTAAGCTGAATATGCCTGGATTATTGGTGAAGTTGCTAGTTATCGATTGTATAGGTATCGAGATCCGATAGCCTGTATCAAAGATTTTGGTCGAGCTTTGATAACAATCATTTGGCGTCACATAAATCATTTCCGGATGTGTTCAGTACCTTATTTGAACGGATTTTTGACAAAGCTACTTACATATTACAAACGTATAAAGTAGTGCCTTTGGAAACTACTTGTTTGGATAGTTATCAGATCTTTCGTTTTTTACTTCCACTTGAAGTCATTCGGAGCGTATTGGACACCGCTACGTCCAGTGATATCGGGTTGAACTTACGGCGTTGAATTACCTCTACTTGTGTAGCAACGCTCCGGCCACCTCTGAGCATTTCTTTCAGGGAATAGAAGCTATATGGGCGGGTGATATGTTGGGTAAACATACGTACCTGGTAAAAATATGTCCTCTGAGCGTTGAACTTCGGAACTCGAAGAGATGCGATTGTCATCTTATAGTCGGCATGGAGGCATTGGAGGCCACTCAGCGATAATAAAGTCTCTCGATCTAGCTGCAATTAAAAGTAGCATAAATTCAGGCGAGCAAGTTTAAACTAGTACCTACTGACAATGAACAAGAAGCGGCACTTCCTCACCGAATCCAAAGGGAAGAAACCTATGAAGATGTACACATATCGAAATGATTGTGTATTCACAGCCTGAAATAGGTACACGGAAACGGAACCTACAGTGACCTTTGGGGTGTTATTACTCTCTTCGCTAAATGGCGAGATATAGCGTAGTGGTATAATCCACAGCTGCAACACCCATGGGCCGTGGGTTCGTGTCAGACCGAGCTCGACTCCAAAATTCCTACCTAAGTGTTGGAGGTTTATCTAGGTTCCTCCTCAACATCTCACCCGCGTATGCGGTGTCTTATGACATCCTAAAAGTGCGGCGTGCTACAAGTCGATAACTATACGGAATAATAATGAAGAATATCGGCCTAGTGTAAATGACAATAGTACTCGACAAACACAATCAATATAAAAAACAAACTCTCTCTTCGCCAAAGCGGGTGTAGGTTCCGTTGTCGTGTACGTGTACGTGAATGGTGTGAAAACGGGGTATACACATATCATACTTTCCAGTTATGCCATAACACAACTGAAAATGTTGGTGAATCTAGGTGTACCGTTACGCCTAACGAGACATTGCAATTCTGAATCCAAATTTACAACGCAACAATACAAATTTTCCTTATAGTCAGTCTCACACAACCAGATTATATACTAGTTTGATAATTTGAATAATTACAGAAAAATGCCGGTAATCTAATTCTAATCTCATTTGTGAAATGTTTCTGTGCTCTAATCTAATTGTAAATGTTATCTAATTTTTGGTTTTCCCATAAATGACACTGGAGAACTGTCTATTGTAAAACGAGCAAAGCTTGCGGTACAGACTTTTGCGACTCGCATGGTTATGAGAGTGAACTCTGGTTTGATACGAGCTGAACTTGATACATTGCACTAGAGATAGCAGTAGCAATATGGAGCCACGACTACATCGGATCAACTCTCATCTGTATGTACGAACTACAGGTTACCGTATTTGGCTTTTGATTATCCGCGGACAAGCCATGCATCGGTATTGTCGCGTATCTCGTGACTTCGTCTCCGAGTGATTCATTGGTCATGTGCTGGCAGAGTTGCGGAATTGTCAAATTCACCTCTGAAAAATAAGCGTGACAGTTTTACTGCATAAAAAAGACTGCGATATAGCAAAGGCATCTCAATATATTTTGACGAATTCATGAGCGCACTGTGAAATGAGCATCGAGCAAATTCATAGGAGTTAAAATCTAAACCAGGGGTTCCACGAGCAAGTCTGAGGGGTTCATCGGAAGGTCTATACACGCAAAACTGGTAGGCCTACATATCATTTGCGACAAAACGCTATTATTTGTTGTCGACACTTAGGCGCGATCCGTAGCCGATTGTGAATGCCGTGGTTTCAGTCCGCGTGTACAGCGCGGTGGCTTTGTGCTTAAAATAGAAACACCGTGCGTTTTAAATGCCAATTCTATCTCCTATATTTATAAGCTAATCTGTAATTACGCAATTGGCATCACGATTGCGTTTCGATTGACCAACACGATGACACTTTACAACAGTGGTTCTTAACCATGCTGCCAGCGTCCCCTGGGAGCGATTTGAGATGTGGATTTCAAACGGGGCGGAAACACTCAGGGGCGATATGGGGGGCGTTGGGATATTACGGGATGCCGGAGAAAAATGACGTATCCGAGCAGATGGTAAACTAGTTGTCATAGGTATACGAAGTCCCTGTGAGCTCGTTGCAAAATTCATTCATTCATTCCGAACAAAATTAATCAATTATACAAAATTTTCGTCGAGCTTTGCGCGAAATATCCCGACAAAGTCTTTCCACGAATGCAGTGGTTACTGTATTTCATCTAAAATGCGTTTTCGCGGTTCATGTTCGTACTTTTAGATAGGGAAATCAGGAAACACATTTCGATCACAGACAGGGGTTTACCAGAAAAATGTTTTGAACTAGTCGTTACATATTGCAGCACACTGCGTCTCGAAATCTGGAAGCGTGTTTCTATGCCACGTTTGACAGTGAGAGCCATTTGTGCGGTAGACATCATTTAAAGTTTTCTGACCAGAAAGATTAACTCCACATCCTTTTTTCTCGAGAGCTACAAAATACAATGTCACCGAATCGGGGTTTGTACATTGGGCACGGGGTATGAGCCGGTACCAAAAGTTGTTGTAAGAAACTTGATTTAATCTCACAAATATTGCATACAATTATTTGATCGTTAATTTGCGAACTGGTCGTCGGGGGGATCCAAGCGCAGAATAGCGCCAATAGTCAAGTCCAAACCCGGAAAAATCGACCGGGCTTAGATCTGTACCGCATCGTCTTTAGTACAGTTCTTAAAACATAAGGGGGCGCCTGACAATGAAAGTTTTTGAAAGGGGGCGCTGGGAGTAAAAAGGTTAAGAACCACTGCTACAAACTGCTATTCTCTTGATGAAAATCCATCCAAATATTTCTCCAGAATCACAAGGCAACTTATCAATGCCCAACAATTGTTTTACGAATATGAATGAATAGCAACGGCGATGGGTAACGCAGTACTCCTACTTTTTCTGGACTACACCAGCATCTTCTTGTGTATTTTGTCTTGAATATGGACGGACACTGGACAATGTCAGATCAGACACAGAAACAAAATATAAAATATATTTTTCAGATTCGACTCATCAATACTTCGCAAATACTTCAAGTCGAAATACAAACAATTTCTACTGAATCAAGATTAGAGTCAAGTGTACCGGATCACGACCTGACATATCGATCTCGCCTTTCGACACAGCATGCCACCTCTTTTTGACGCTTGACCTTTCATAATCATTTCTTTTACCTTTCATTCAGTGTGTACGCCTCCTTTTTATATCGCCTAGAACAGGGGTTCTCAAAGGGTGGGCCATGGCCCACTGGTGGGCCACAGAGCATTTTGAGGTGGGCCACAGAGCTATTTAGAAAATTTCAGAATTAATGTAAGTTCAGTTATATTTTTTATGTTATTCGCTAAAAATATATTCCTATTATCTAATTATACGTAGGCTACATAGCTACAAAGCTTTTCATCCGAACCTGATTAGACGAAGTGGCACGTATGAAGTCGGCATGTACAAATCGAAAACGTTAGGGAGAAACGGTGGCTTTTTCTACTGGCTATGACAACCTACGGTTAACAGCAACTAAAATAATTTCAAGCGTATAATAACTGGAAGATAATGCTGAAGTAACCAAGTATTACGGCAGCGTCATATGTCGTATGCTGTTGAAAGGGGTATGCAATGAACTCGCAATGAAGTGAAATTGGTGTACAGATTTACTGTACTTCGGCAGGCCGTATTATTGTATGCTAAAATACAAATTATTGCAAATTATTAGCAACTTCAGACGAAGGTATACTGCGCCACCTCAACGAATCTTAATGGATTGAGGATTTATCGAAGCGTATTAATCTTTGAAGTCGGTTTAAAATGTCCGGCCTGGAAATCATGGTACATAATGAAAGAGTCACAGGAATTGATTGTATCATTGGATTGAATATTCCGACATCGGAACTTCAGTTGTTTTGGTACAAGACATACAAAGTACATAATGCATATTGAAAAATCTTTCTTCACTTACTGTAGTACCCCATCCACCAATGAATTGTTATATGCTGGCCTAAAATGATTATAATATTCCCCACAATAGTATCACTAAAGTCCCAATCACACAGTGCGGGGATCATAGTGATCATTGTGTTTCGCGACGCGAATGGAGCAGCGGACGAAAATAATCTACTTAGAAGTTATAGCTTATAATCAGGGCCGTAACTACCGCACCCACACCCCCAATTGCGGAACTCGAAGGGGCCCAAGATTATGTCGTTGGTCGTTTGTTGGAGGATATTTATTCAACTTGAATTTTTTTTCGCGCTTCGCGCGATTTCATATCACGGGAAATCGAGATTTAAATATCATCAGTTAGAGAAAAATGCGCATATTTGAGAGAAATAGCATGTCAGCGCTGTCCATGACCACGCATTAAACAGGTTTATGACTCTAAGATATCAGGTGGGCCACAGTACATTTTTAAACCGCAAAATGGGCCATGGCCAAGAAAGGGCTGAGAACCCCTGGCCTAGAAAATACGAGCAACCAACTCGAAATGCGAAAAAAGAGGACATTTGGGCACTTTTGAGCGTCCTCGGAGGACCTTCCACTTTTTGGGACAAATCATGCTAAGAGAGGACTAAGATAAACCTATTATTGGCATTTATCACAGTGCCAATATCTAATATCATAATATGAACGATGAACGCGTACCTGAGGTTGGGATCTCATTGTACTGCACAATCCATGCGATTCTGTTATGGATGGCGAACTGGAAAGTCTTGTAATCTCGTTCTCCCAAATATTCACACAAGTTGAATTTCGTATAAAGTTCAGTGCGACCCGTGTCTGTCTTGAGCAGCTCCTGGACCTCAGCTACTGCGCTCGCCAAGGCTTTGGTGCAATTTTCTCCGCTCACGGTCAAGATAGCTCTGGAGAGGGAAGACGGTGACAAAATTGAACTCTACACTTTGATCACGCGTAAAATATGTACTTTTTTGTTTTGATGTATTCATGGTGTTTGTTGACGACTATATGGTAATTTACACCAGAAAACTTTCTTGATTTTTATCCCGTAGCGGCCGACTTGTAGCACGGCTCACTTCAAAGCGTTTTGTGAGACGCCGCTTACACGGATGAGATGGCGAGGAGGAGTCATTTAGAATAACTGGCAGACTTGATGACTCACCAGACCCTTGTGTGTAGTGTAGCATTGGTACGTATGTATTACTCAATGTCGTGATTTTATGGAGAAATGAATCGGACTTACTGACTTTACGTAGGACGTTAGTCATTCCGTATTTGAGAGTTTCTCAACATTCGGTAAGTGGACCGATGCAGGTTCGTCTAACTTGGACTCTAACTAATACATTTCGATTCGCTTTTCCATCGCTAAATGTATGGGAATAGAGAATCTTGGAATGAATAAAAAATTTCTCGTTTTCTGACGCGATGTGGAGTTGATGCTCAATCTTAGGCTTATCCGAAGTCAAAACGAGGGGTTTTGGTCACATCACAATGCAACTCAGATGACATTGATGTGCGGCGTATTACCATGACCAATGACGTTTACTGATAATTATAACGTCACTTGTGATGAGCAATGCTCCCTCTAATTTTTGACGAATCTGGGCGCACTCAACCACTCACTGCGCGCGCCTTTGGACAACAGTGGGTAATATCTAAAATAAAAGGCCATCACTTCGGATTTTTTGTGCGCAGCTTAGATTTTCTGTGCGCAAAGACCGTGTCAGTACTGCACAATTGCGCACGTGAGCAGCTTAGAGGGAACATTGGGGATGAACCCGAAGACATCTCATTAGCGTGAGTATATCAGTATAACAATTACGGCATAAATTAACTAAAAGTAGAGGTGGTCAGTAACAAAGTATTTCTACATTTTTGAAGTACTAAAAGTAGTTTTCTTCTACTTCTAGTACTTACTCAAGTAGAACGAATTTTTAGCCATTCACAGTTTGTGAAGTAGAAGTATTGTAATTATACTCTCCCAATGAGAGCGAGAGAGAGAGAGAGAGAGAATAAGACGGGGAAATTTAGGGACTTTTTACCAACAATAATTAAACTATCAAAAAAGTTGAGGGAAGTTGAGAATTTCGTCGTGCTTTGCGTGTAATAGATATTGATTGGCAAGTATGTTGTCAAGGAAGGGTTGGCTAGTATCACTGAGGTAGCAGGCTCCTTTCATACCTTATTGTCGCCCATATGACATGGTTTCATCACAGTCAATATGACTCAGAATATTAGGAACTATCTAATCTCAATCTAGCATTTTAGCCGCACAGCGAGTGTTCAAATAGGGGTAAAGTGGTACCTGACTTTTTAGCGTAGACCATAGCGTAGATCATTGGCGTCAAACACCGTTGAAACGGTATGGGCAAAATATGTATGAAATATATTCCCCCTTTTTAAATATTTTAATTGTATTTTTCTTTATGCACACTATCGTTACAGAGAGGACTTCTAATTGATCTGAGTTCTTTTGTCTGGAGCACATGAACGTTGATGCCGATATTTCAGATTTGGAGGACAGATTCTGGGTGGATAAGTGCCTGATCAATATATTAATTTTTATTTTCGGAATCGGTGCAACAATAGCTTTTGATCAAGACCAGATTCAGTATTTTCTGCGCTCGGGAAGATAGCTTTTGGGTTACCAGAAATCCTACAGTCGCTTACGCAAAACAATTCACCACTCCAGCCTCAGCGAAGCGGAACGAAGCTGCAACATCGGTCGTTGCCGCTCCATGTTTAATTTCTATAATTAAATTATCTCTTCCCGTGGCGTAAAAGGATTTTGACGTGATGAATATCCCCCCCTTTCCACAATAATAAATTCAACCTCTCGATGATGTCGTTGTATCCGGAGTAGTCCACTTTGGCGACCAAAGGCGCGCTGGCTGACATCGCTCCTAGAGAGAGAGAGCATTTATTTCTACCCAACCGAATGACAGAACAAGCATATGCACGCGGCAACAATGATACAGAAAATTACGCATATGTGTGGTATTGGGTATCAGATAGGAATGATCGATACGACCTTGGGGGTCGATTATAGTCTGATCACACCGCCATTATATGACAGTTGAAAATGATAGAAGCAATTCAGGCAGAGTTGAAAAACTAGAACATTTTCACCTTCTCCAAATGAGTTTAGATTATAATTAGGATTACTAACTTAGGAATTAAAGTAACTGCATGATTAGAGAGAATTCTGTTAACCACATTAAGCTCATATCAAATCAGAGTTCAACGGCAAATGTCTGAACACTGAGCTAGGCCCGTTTAGCACTATATAGTACTGTGCTAGCATTTTCAGCAAAACCAGGAATTGGGTTACAATAGAAATTATAGAGAATAGGGACAACTCGCATATTCGATTAGGATCATATACCGGCATTTCGGTCTAATTAATCTGCTTATACTACCAGATTTATTGGGACAAGTCTGTAACAGTGCGAGGTCGTAGAAATATTTGGTAATTGTCATCATTATCTTACCTCTTGTCAACGAAGGGTACTTCAATCTCATCCAAAGCGAAAGGGCCCCCGGATAGGAGCCGCCGAACGTCACCCATGTGTCGCGACCGTATGCCGCCGTCTTGTTTCGAATGAACGCCGCCAGATCCGCGAGGGCTTGCTCCGAGGTCAGATAGCGCAGATTTTTCACCGAAGTGTCCGCAGTGGGTTTGCTTTCTCCGTAGAATCTGAACGTTTCGGTGGCGATGAGACAGCGACGGGTCCGTTTAACATGGGGCTGGGCACGAACACTCGAATCGAGGGCTCATTTTAAGAATTTGAGTGAGAGCTGATACTTTCGAATGCTGGAATTACACACTCCTTGTGGCAAAAATTTTTTTTAAACGAGTGTCGATGTTATTTTCAATAGTGGAAGGCTGTAAACCTCGATTAGTGGCATCGTAGCATACGATACACTACAAAGCTACGCACGATAGGGAACGATTTAAATCTTATAGGTCGTGATCAACTCGAACCGTTGTCATGACCGATTTGATCAGCCCACCTGTTTACCGCCAGACTTGTACAAACTGCTGAATTTTATAAATGCGTATAGCTGAAACTGGGCTACCTATAACTGAAACACAACAAACGAGGTTCAATTCCGACCCGATTCCCTAATTTCTAGTTTTATAGCTTGAAATATGAGGGGTTTCGAGCCTAAAGCCAATCCCTGGCTGCGCCACTACCAGCAGTGATGACTATGAGCTAGCAATGGGTCGACAAACGTTACACAACAGAACGTCGACTTTTATATGTTTGAATGAACATGTTGAACGTGAGGAAAATGATTGGATTTTGAATACGATTCTATCGACATATCAATTGACTCGAGTTGTACTCGACTCATTCCGCGTGATTCGACCCAATCATATGACTCGACACATTCTATATGAATTTTTCAAGTCTCATACATCAAGACCGATGATTGAAAATAAGGACAGAAACTGTATTTTATCTGTTTAAATAAATATGTTTAGAGTGAGTTCCGATTCCTTCGATATCATCAGGGAGTTTCACATACGTGAGCTGAACCAGACTTGAACTCGATACTGAACAGCAAACACTATGACTCGGACTCGACCATTTGCCACATGACTTGAGCTCAGACATGACTCAGTGGTGAATGGAAATTGACTCGACTTGACTCGAGTCAAAATTAACGAGTTGTGTCTAGGGATCTTGTGGTTTGTTACAACCCTGCGCATTGGAGTAATAATCAAAAGCGTTCTACTTGAGTAGCAACACTAAATGGTGTTACCGTATTTTCAGATCCAACACTTTTTTCAAGGTACACAAACAGACATAGAAACGGGACATTTATACAGCTGATTATGATCGCTGGTAAGTTGACTGAGAAAGGTAAACTTTCGCGGCGGTGCCTGAAAATCCGTTTTTGCGGACAGTTTATGTCGGGTTGACCTTTTCAAATCTTTGCTGCCTAATCGCCTAAAACTCAAAGCAAAAAGAGGATGGCATGCGAAAAAATATGACAAGCTGACGTCTTCGAATGACATTTTACTTATATTGAAAAAAGAGTACAAATGCCCCTAAAAGAGTACACATGGTGTCCCTAAGCAACAATGAATACTTCATCCCGTCTACGCACCTGTGCTCCACGAGATACATTGCAGCACCCACTTCTAGCGCCATTTCTGCAAATTGACCTCGGAATAAAAAGCTCGGTCGCGCTGCGGTTTCTCCTTCGATGTACAGAAAAACCGGGCCGCCAGTTCGATAAGACTCGAAGTTGTAGTAATAGCGCTGCATCCAAGTGCGGTCATTCTGTAACGAGTAGATATATCCGTGATCAGATTTGTTTTTATTTTACCGGACATAAGTTTTTTGCGAAACGGAATTAGATTCGGATTGCAACGATTATATCAAATTTTAGTGTGTTTCTGTGTCATTATCAGGCGCAGATTAGCTCGTGGACCGCATTTGTTTTTGCTAAATTTTCAGTCCGGCATATTTGCTAATCCGGCCTTGTTGTATTTTCTAAATACAATTTGCGTTTTTCGGACATATTTGACACCCAGCAAAATCATGCAGCCCCGATATATACTCACATTGTCGTCGAAATGGTCTAGCTGCTGAGTAAACCAGTGTTCTTTGAACGGCGAGACTGGAACGCAAAACAGATTGTTGGGAACAGACTTAAAAACACGAAGTTCATTCTAGTTGTATAATGAAACTAATTAGAAATGCTGCTAATCTAAATCCTATGCTCTGATGTTACTTCTAATCTAATTTCGGTGTTTTTCTGGAAATTCTACTGGAAAACTGTATCGTGCGAAACGAGTCAAGGTTTGTGTGCAGACATTTGTTATTCTTGCGATTCTGAGGATGAATTCTGAATTGATATCAACCGAATATCATTGAGTTGTATTTCTTCTTATTCCAATTTTATTTCAATTTCAAAATTTTTGCGAATTCATCAAATATAATTATAAATATAATTCTATTTTGAAAATGAGTGCACTTCATCTATTCAAAATTAGATTTGATTTAGAAGGAAATACGAGAAATTCAAGGTCAATTCATAGCAAGTCAGAGTTACTTTGTCATAAGCAAGAGAATGGGAGATGTCAGCACACCGAGCTTGGCTCTTTCCACACTATACAGTTCTTCTGCAGCATTTTTTAAGAAAACCAGGAATTTAGTTACTTTTAAAATTAGAGCATACAAACATTTTACAAGTCAGATTGCCGATATTTCGCTCTGATTAGTGTAATTATATAACTAGAACTATCGAAGTATCCAGAACGTGATCGGTGAGAATATAGTTTCGGAGATGGTGTTACTGGAACATGTCCATCTCGGATTTAAAGCTCGCGGGCGACTATGATGAGTAATGAGTCTTGTTTTTTCGATGATGGAATTATCCTCTCGAATTATTTGCTATATGTTTACTGCTGATCGGAACGTATATCTAATATTTTAGGATCAACGGATTCGATAGGAGTTTTCTCCTAGAATCAGCTGTTGCTGTAGCATAACAATACAAATCACGATATCCTCGGTATTAATTTTGCATACTTAGGAACTGAATACGCGAATACAGACATATATGTTGCGAGCCATACGAATTGCCTATCATGATTGCTATTGAAATTCATTAACATCTTTCTCACCTGGACTGCATATCACCAGAATAAAAGCTGATATCGCAAGCACGAACATGGTTTATATCTGTAAATTGTTTAACTAACGGTATCTGCCAGTGCCGGAAACACACATGAAAGCATATACGCTAACGCTTTCCCCGCTTTCAAGGAGGATAAGGCTTATCGCGATGCTGAGTTATCTACCACGAACATGAGAAATCACTCTCGCGCGCTTTGGCTTCTGCAACATATTCGAAAATCCATCCGTCTAATCTTGAAGAGGGTCCCGCTTCAACCGGATCGGGACCGCTGGATAATTCTAGTTCTATAATGAGACTGATTATATCGAAATGCCGGTAATTTAATTCTACTCTACTTTGCGAAATGTTTCTTGGCTCTGATTCTAATTCTAATCTAATATGTGAAATATTCCTATGCTCTAATTTGAAGTGCAATCTATTTTCTGGTTTTCCTGGAAATACTACAAGAAAACTGTATGCTGGTGAGTGCGAGCCGAACTTGCTGTACAGACGTTAGTTATCCTCTTAACTACGATATTGAACATTGAACAATGATTAGATACGAACTGAAGTTGATTCAGCTATCAAATTCTCGCCAATTCAGCAATTCTAACTCTAATATTATTGGACAAAAACACTCTGTCGCTATAATTCCAAACCTAATCTGATTTAGGTCAAACACTGTGTCGCTATCATTATGATCCCAATCTAATTTGGAGACGCTGTGTATAGCAATAATTCGAATTATGGTGTAGTTAGGAAAACACTGTCTAGCTATATGTCCGAATTCTAATCTCGTTTTGAAAACACTGTGTAGCTGTAATTCTAATTCTAATCTAATTTGGGAAAAAACTGTGTCGCTCTTAATCCAATTCTAATCTAATTTGGAGAGCACTGTGTAGCTATAATTCGAATTCGAATTTAGTTCGGAGAACCCTGTGTAGCTTTGATTCGAATTCTAAAATGGTTTGGAAAACACTGTGTAGCGATAATTCGAATTCTAATCTAGTTTTGAAACCAGGAAAATTTTCCAGTTGCCTAACTGTGGTGCTTCATCTCAAGTATTAGTTTTCGAAAATGCTACACACTCTCTGTGATCCTCCATTACCCTTACAGGTATATGCATGTGTTTTGTGTCATGATAAAATCGGTGATGTCCCCGAAGAACATTACGACCTTAGTTACAGAAACATCGCGGAACTATTTCACCCAATCGAACGCACTACAAACACACTATCTACGCTTCAAGAAATAGAATTCGTTTTGTTAATGATCTGTTTTATATTTTAGCACCTTGCAGTCCTAGGCCTAACATGACCGCACAAGCTATTTTTCGCCGACGGCATCGAGACAGCGGTATCGAAAAGTGCGAAATCGATCGGTATCGTTTGCCTGTTGCGTGCGTACTATATGACATTGTCAAATAACAAGGAGTTGAAATAGACATGATCGTGTACAAATACCTGGCAAGTGGCCAAGATAACGTGCAAGTGAGACGGCAGTGCGGATTATGTCTTATTTCCGATAAAGATTTCACTTTAGGCATATACGGGTGACAAACCTAACTTACAGTTTTGTTCATAATTTCGCTAAATCATCCGTACAATAATATACAGCATTTATGTACGCTAAATACGTTGATACTTACCATATTCCTTTATTGTTTAAATCCCTAACGTTTTGCGGTAACAGCTATGACATATATATTCGAAGTTTGAGTAACACTTCACTAGATCGAGTGGACTGCATTCAATTATATGGTCTAGAGCAGGGGTCGCCAACTCAAAAGGGGTCGCCGGCCACTTTTTAAATTTTGTGTAGGCCGCGGCCGCAAGAATGCAGTATCGAAACACAATATGCCTCACAGCTTAGCCACCACGTTTTAAAAACGTTACGTCAGCACAATGTACGGCTCTATAGCATGGGTGACGGTCATAGTTACCATAAGTTCTAGTTCAAGTTTATTCATAAAATTTCATCACTCCGAAACATCACAAGACAGCAATACAATGAATGATAGGAAGATGCCGAAACGACTTATAGTCTTAAGATCAGACACCCACCTGGGCCTAGGCGGTAAAGAGGAGGCATGCACACTGAATGCCAGTAAAAGAAGCTAATATAAAGTGGCAAGTGACGGAAGGCGAGATCGATATATGTCAGGTCGTAGTCCGGTAAATGGCGAGGGCGATTCACTCAGCAGAAATTGCTTGTATTTCGACATGAGTGTGGATGTGCTCGACGACTGTCGGATAGCCGGTGAGATACTGTTCCACACTTCAGGTCCGGCATATTTGATAGAGTGATGATCTTTTTTGTCAACCATATAATAGTTGGACGACGTGAACGGCCGTGTGTCGTACTTATGCACTTTTGATACCGAGGTAAAGAAGTCATTGAAGTTTTCGGGGCAGTGGCCGCAGTGGAACTGATACATAAAAAATTGAAAAATTATTAAAGAAATACAAATACAACAAAAATATCATGGAAGACTATCTCCTCGTAAACCTTGACTTTATGGGGAAACCCGAAGTCGTTTCTAAACGTCTCGGCCTTGGCAGTGTTCAGGCCATTGCACGTCAAGGCGATATGCCTAATGGGATTGCCAATTCATATCAGATGATTCTCCTCCGATGGAATGCTGTTGCCATCGCTAAAATCGGTTCAGCTACAGTGAGGAATAGTGATGTTAGGCCCAAGGGAATACCACATTTTGAAAAACAACGACAATATTTTGAACCTGTAATCAATTTCAGGACGCTTTACTTAGCATTCTTCCGACATTTCAAATCAGATCGCACGCCGCAAAATATGACATGGCGGGCCGCGTGTGGGTGACCCCTTGTCTTCAGTATACATTTAATTATACGCAAAATGTAATTTCAATGCATGAATTCCCATGTGGATATCAATCATATTTATATGCTATGTTGTAGTAAAGTCGAGATATTTGTTAGATTAGAGTCTCTTGGGCCTCGTCGTCGGGGTTCGGTAAGATGGAATTATCAATAGCATCATTGGATTAGTAATGAGATCTTCCATACTGGTAATTGATGCAATATAAACCACCATACATGAAAAACACTTAGAGATGCAGAACTTCAATATAAAATTGAATATATATATATCTTATTCCTTTGAAGACTAAATATATCTATATTTATGCGGAAGTAATGTATTTATATATGCCTTTTTGCGATAAAGCAATAAACGTGCTGAATTAGCATTGGTCAACATGAAACCGAGCTATGCGAACTATAAAGAATATCGCTTTCAAAATGTCTAAGACAATGACTTTATCATTCGCTTTACAATATTAGATGACGCATGGCACTTAACCCAATACCATCTTATGACTAATCTGCTAATGGCAACCACATTTCCGGAGAGTATAAAATGTATTTCGCTTAAAATATCTTCAGTGAATTCGATGTGCACGCGTCGCTCACATGCGCATAATTCCTGTGAGATCCGTATAATAATACGACGGTATTAATATGCTTGTAGAAGTATACAGAACCTCAATATCGCATCAAAAATATGCTCATCTCATCACATTTATTCCCTTACAACAGTGGTTCCCAACCTGTGGTACGCGTACCACCAGTGGTACGCGACGGTCTTCCAGGTGGTACGCGAGTGGATTCTGTTTTTTTTTGCGACCAAAGGGAGTTATTAGTTCAGGTGGCGTTGATTTTGAGTTTTTTGTAGCATCGCCTCTTCGTATTCGAAGCTAGCTTCTCACGCTATTCCCCGGCTGGTAATTTTCCCTTCTACTGGGAGTGCGAGCAAGGATTTTCATCCCTGATGACTATCAAGTCGAAGAAACGAAACCGACTTGTTGCGCCCATGCATGACTTTGGATACGCTGTGAGCAAACGTATGCCACGCATCGCCCAGTTAGTGCAGGGGTGGCCAACCCGTGGCTCGCGGGTCAGATGTAGCCCGCGAGTCAAATTTAGCCCGCGAGATGATTCCCGAAATTAGTTATAATATCAAATAACAAATTACTAAGGTAATTTACTGTGAACTTCCAAGACGAACCAAAAACTTGATTAGTCTG
Organism: Botryllus schlosseri; assembly: GCF_051294905.1. Lineage (NCBI taxonomy): Eukaryota > Metazoa > Chordata > Ascidiacea > Stolidobranchia > Styelidae > Botryllus > Botryllus schlosseri. Next base: position 28,708,486 of record NC_137239.1, on the reverse strand, counting down.
ACCCCAAAATGTAGGAAGTTGATGACTTAAATACCAGTTCCGACGCATTGGCGGAGCCAGGAGCCAGCAAAATTTTTCGTAGATCTCCCAATATGACCACAGAGTAGAATATTTCATTGTAGATTTATTTGGCTTGATAATTTTCTTAGCATTTCGCGCGATTTATTGTCACTCAACTTCTTGCTTTTTGTAGTCCTTCGTGAATATAAAAATACGCCCAATCTACTTAATTGGCTATATTGGCAATTATGAGAGAACGTGATCCGCAAGGTGATCCGCAATATATGCAAGTGACAGTAGTATTGGACGAACTCATTCACCACCTTTGAAAAATTTTCGCGCTTGGCGCGGTTACGTCACGAGAGCACTATGCACACTGACTTTTCATGGCATAACTGTTATCGATTTTGATGAGTAGTAATATAATTCTTGTTTTTATCATTACCTATAATCCGGTTCGCTCCTATCGGGTGGCTAAAAAACGTCATCAACATGCAAGTGGTCTGACAATGGTTCGCAGATCTCATGTGGCCCTTTTGTCGAAAAGGTTGGCCGTCCCTGAGCTAGTGGAAAATAAACAAATGCAGCCATCGCATTAAATAAATTGACTTCTGGTGTTCGTTGTTAATTCATTTTGTTGTTCTTCTTGTGACTGGTGGTGAAAAAACAATTCCATGCATCTCATCAGCCCTGACTGATAATGCCTAGTTCAATCGAATTTGTTATTACACCTCGAATAGGTCAAATGCATGATTATGACGTCATAAATGGTAGGAACATTTTTGACCGCCTTCGGCGCGCGAAACTTGTAGGTGGTACGCCAGCACTGCATAAAACCTCGAAATGGTACGTGGGTGGGAAAAGGTTGGGAACCACTGCCTTACAAGCTCTGTGACTGACTCTCATCAGAAAACCAATATTATTGTAGCTGCAGCCGATAATCTGGCAACAGAGAGTATACATCTCTATAGTCTGGGTGCATTACATTATATTATAGGTAAACCAGGGCAACATATGGCCTGCGAAGCGATTTTGACCGGCCCGCAGAGAGTGTCTACTCTGAAAGTGAAATTCTATTCTGAAAGTATTGACAGATTTTATGCGTCACAGAATAAATCCAAGTTTGCCAACCTGAGACAGATGGACATGAAACTAACTTGCTATGTTTTGGTGAACATATATATTATCGACCATGAACATTAACGAGACAAGTCTGTGTTCCAATATAACTGATGTTCACGTGCAAACATACAATCTTTACAAAGGGTACATTATAGGGATGGTGTGAACATGTAAAACAGAGGTCTCAAACTTAAATGTGCTCGCGGGCTAATTTCCTACTTTTTGATGGCGTCGCGGGCCGCAGCAACAATAATGGGGGAATTCAATGTTTTTCGAAGTAGGCCCTATTTGGCGGGACCTTGCAGTCACACATTCCACACGCATCGTGAAAATGTGATTTACTATTGTGAATTCACGCCTGGAACGACAAAAATCACATTTTTAAATATTTGGATAAAATGGTTGCCGCACTTGGCATAGTTTGTTAAAATAATTAGTTGTAGACTCCATGCGATAGTATAAATGCGTCAGGACATCGTAAAAGCTGTCGCGTTATAGTTTTGCAGCTAGTTGACATTTGACGTGCCACAATTATAAGTAGAATGAAAGAATTTTATAAATATTGATCTGATATCAGAGCATTGGAGCAGTACAGCCTAATCCGGATTTCGGGCATAGGCCTACTCCTGATAACTTGGCTATATTGATCATGCCATTACCAAAGTCAAATATAATCAGCGTTAGATTGATCTTCGAAATGGAACAGATCAATAACAACTTGAACATAATGAATACTGTGCCGTAGCAGTAGAAATGTGAATCCATGAGAATGTGCCGTCGCACACATATTTGAAATCATTGCTTCGGACAATGGAACAATGTATTCATATTGAAATTGACCGAAATATTCAAAATTTCAATTGTATATTGAAGTTCTGGTTGCGACGTGCGCAAATGCCTCATTCATTTTAAATTATATAGAATAAAAATTTTCCGATAGAATTGAGAATACTGACATTTTGTAAAGAGTTACTGCTTCCTTTCATTTCAACAATCAAAGCGCTGAATTAACGCATGCATCGTCAATGCGGAACTCCGTTATCCGAAGACTCAAGTATAGCGCATTCGTAGTGTCAAAGACTAAATATCAATCAATAAAGCTTCATTGTGTGACTTGATGGAACATGACATTCAATTCAATACCAATTTATATCACTGGCTTCATGAACAGCGAAGAACATTGCCGAAAGTATAGCGTATAACTATTATCTACAATGCAGGGGAAAACCTGAACTCTATACATGTTGCTGAATAGGATAAATGGGAAGAGATATTTGCATTTTAAGTACAGACGTCTATGGACATTAACCATGTTATTTTCGATCACTCTATATGAGAACGCCACTTTCGGAGACAATGAATCAGCTAGCAAAGGCATGGAGCATTGCCTTATTATGTTGAATGATCATGATGATGATCATCAACACGTCATTTCTCTTTTTGTTGGTTCATGTGATTGTCGGCGATTGGATCCGTACTAAATCATGCCTAATGGGTTTATGCAATAGCAATTTATCACGTCAATGGATGCCCCGTCTCTGACAGTTACACATCTAAGGCTGTCGGCCATGCTATAAAAACTTGCATGAATAGATTGTTGAACTATGTAACTTATACAGATATATCATATTTGCTTCCACGAATTCAAAGATATATTCATATATATTCCTAACAGTCAATACAGACGGTTTTATTAAACAACGTTGCACTCTCCACTATAATAAAGCTCACTATTTTTACGTAGGTCCTTCTCATGCTGACAGTTCTGGGTGAATATTGTATTTGTTGAATACATTATATCTCTTCATTAAGTATATATTTTATTAAAAAATTGCGATACATAATGCCAACCAACCGTCTTCGTACTCGCAAGTGAAACTTATGTATCCCCTACTCAACACAATATTTCATGATGACGAAAAACTGAAAGCGAATACATAAGGTTTTTGCTTATTTATGCGAATGCTTATCAATTAGTTTTCAGATGTCCTTGACCAACATCTGAGTTATTCATCGCATAGGCGAGGACGAGGATGGGGACAATGATAACAATTTTTACATTTTTTGTGACAACTGTATTTTCGTTGAAATTTACTTTGCACATTTTTACATCACAAAACTAGCAATCATATATATAAAACAAAAACTGAACTTACTTTAATAATACACTATGATGATTTTAAGTTTGAAAATCGATCCTTAATTGTTAAGATTTCCCCGTGCCCCGTGCCCCGTGTTAGTCTTTTGCACCACGGTCAAAGAATGCGTACAAAGAAATGCACCACGGTCAATCATGGCGATGTCAACATCCAAATCAATTATAAGCAGCCATGGCGTGATTGCTTCATCTATGTAATCGATTGCGATTAAGATTACTTCTGAATGACGCGTTACGATTACGATTTCGATTACATGAAAATCTCGAAGTAGTCGATTACGATTACGATTACAATGGAAAAGTAATCACGATTACTCATAATTACATTCATTTTGATACTTAGAACTTGAGCCTTCAACACATTGGAAGACAATATAATGATTACAATGAGACAGCCTCAAGAGAGAACAATTTTCATTTCAATGTGACGTCATCTGTTACGTCACAATACACCAGTCGTCAAACTTCATCGTGGACGATTTCTTGCCCCTGCGATCTCCATTACAGCTACATAGGGTTGCCATACGTCCGGAATTTCCCGGACATGTCCGGAATTTCACCATTAAAACTGCGTCCGGGAGGAATTTCTAAAATATACCTAAATGTCCGGAATTTTGAAGGCTTGAAGTAAGCCCATAACTTTTTCCTAAATTAACCTAAACAATATTATTTGGGGCCGATTTATGCTACATGAAATTTTTCTTCGCGGCGCGCGCGATTTGAGATCACATAGGCTATATGGGTTTTAATATGGGGACTACCACCCTCGCAAAAACTGCAATCAAAAAGAAAAAAAAACCTTGATTTCCAAAAATAAGTCTAATTGTAATCGCAATTACAAAATAACGGTATATTCATCGATTCGGTTTAGGCCGTTTGGATGCTTATTCAAAGATGGTGGTTCTAAACCTGGGCGTAGTTTGCCATTATAAAATCATATAGTAATATATGGAAGAACCAATATTATTGACCTAATTCATTCAAATCATTTAACGACCAGATGCACATAGAAACCAGATACAGATGGTAAGTCCCCAGAAGTTGCATCGGTGGGCCCAAGATCAGTGTTCACTGTTCATTGAGATGGGAGGGGGATGAACAAATGAGGCTTCGGCCCTTGTTAAAACTTACAGCACACAACCAGATACTCCTGAACCAGATCGTGACCATCTCTAGTCGATAGACAAGGCTTTTCCGGTGTGACGTCATTTTGATCGACAATGTGTTCATAACCTCAATTTTGAATCCACTAGTGGGCGCTGAAGAGCGTCCATAATTTGTGCCGCAAAAATATGGTAACCTTAAGCTACAACCCATGCTAACAAGGTATATAAGCGGATGGCAGTGGCGGAAATAGCAATTGGCGCCCGTTTCAAGTAGGTCCATATGAGAATAAGAAAAAATGAACTTAAAATCCCGCCATAATTTCTCGTAGTTGAACATACGTATGCTGCCGTTGCGAGGAACAGAAAAGAATAGCTCGGTTTTGATTTATATCAGAAGTAGATGATTTTTAATACTTAGATGTGGAAGTTGTCATGTTCGATTTGACGGGTACGAAATAGCGAATCTTCGTTCGGTGTAGATTATCCTCTCCAAGCCTAAACGTTGTCACTGCGTTTAACTAAGAACTGCGGTACCAAACATCAATAACCAATAACCAATTACCGATCGAAACTAGGCAGAGTGCTGGTGATTACTATCCTCCTGCGAGGTAGTGGTGTCTGGTCTTGTGTGTAAGTTGATAAATCTGACATACGACATGCCGCTTGTTCTTAAAATCCTACGACTGCATCGAATATATGTTTCCGAAATATTAAATCTTTAATAACCTGGGAACAGTTACTCTAATTTGCAATTGAGCACCCTAACTTTTGGCTGAATGACAATAGTAGAAATATACCACGATTCACATCAAACTACTCATTTAATCAATGACATGCGGTCATAGGGGCGGCAAGCAGGATAATAAAAAAAAAATTGTGAAAACTTTCAATGATTGTATTGGTCCGTGGACATATGAGCAACGAGCATGCGTCTCTTCAGCATGCGACGCTTGAGCATGTGGATAAAATTGAGGTTAGGGCCTGGTATGAGTTGACTTGAGAACTGAGGATTGGGTTAGGGTTAGGTTTGGGGTTAGGATATATAAGAGTTGCTTCCGGGATTCTGATGGTGTTATGGTAAATTTTGGGGTTGTGAAAAGCATGAAAAAGTGTCGCATGCTCATATGTTGGGCAGCCGATTGTATTTCCACTATACCAATATATTTTAATTTCAATTTTGAAGGTCATAATACCCAAAATCACGGAAATGGCTTACTTGTTATTTAACTAAAGCGCTTAAGGAGAATGGAGGTATAATCGGTGAGGTACAGCCGTTCCAGACTCACCTGAGATAACGTAATTCATCATAAACAGCTCATATAATTCAAAATGACAAAATGACGTATTCATGGTGTTTGTCGACTACTAAGGTCATTTACACCAGGCCGATATTCTTCTTATTTTCCGTAACTGCAGAGTTATAGCACGGCCCACCTCTAGGCCTTTTGTAAGACACCGCTGACGCGGATGAGGTGGCGAGGAGGAGCCTAGGTAAACCTCCAACACGTAGGTATCGGAATTCTGAAGTCGACCTCGGTCGGACTCGAACACGCACCCATTGGTGTTGCAGCCGCGGACATGCCCTTACTGATATAACTAGTACTAGTATGTATTTTCAATCCATACTTTCCTTCAATTGCGGATATAGAGACGCTTAGGAGTACAGAACATCATAACTCATTTGAATAGAATCTTCATATTAATTGTTATTCATATTAATTGTCAAGCTTTTCGCCTGACCCTCGTCAGGGGATATCGTCAGCAATAATGGGAGAATTCGTCTAACTATGTTTACCAACAATATATATCGTTGATTATGACGTCACACAGAAAATATACAAAAATTGCATCCAGTATTGCAATTCACGTCGGAAAAAGAAATTACCCACTGCCTGGCATATTCCTTGACGTTCTTGTGGAGGAACGAGATGGCCAATTCCTTAACTCCGTTTATAGGAAGTCCACATTTTCAGTTCATTACCTAACTCTTTAGGCCCAAAAAGTCGTAAAATCAATTTAATCGGCACCTTGGTCCACCGGGCGTTGATAATTTGTTCCGAGGTCAAATTGAATAGTGAACTTGAGTACATTCGTAAAATTGTCATTGACAACGGATACCCAGAGTATGTTATCAAGCGGAATATAAATAATAAGTTGAGTCATCGGAATGATACCAAACCAAAAGAAACTTCCGAAGAAGTTTCTCGTGAAAGTAGGAATGTGTACAATGTACACTGTACAAGTGTACATACATCTACCTTGGATTGGCCAGGTTTCTTATCGATTTGAGAAATAGTTAACTTCAGCAGTCTACCGCTGTTATCCAGCGGTGAAAACCAATGTTGTTTTTACCATGATATCAATGTTTCCTGCAACCCGAAAGGACGTTCTCCCCACTTTACAACAAAGTATAACGCAGTTTATGAATTCATGCAGTTGCAGAACCGTATCAAAGAACACATCTCGCCGTCTGTCAAATCTTTTAACTCGAAATCGCAGCATAACAATCGGATTGTTCTCGAACATAACCAGGCCATAGGTCAAAAGTCTTCTATCGGCGAACATTTACTCGAAAATCCTAGATGTGCTGCTAATTACCACGAGGACATATTCTCTATATTATCAAAGGGTCACAATTTATTTCGCTTGTCTGTTCTTGAGTCCACCATCATCACTATGAGTAAACCTAGTCTATGCCAACGGATAGAAGAGACTTGGCAACAAATGGAGTACAAGTCACGTTAACTTGGATTCCCGCTCACACAGGAATACGTGGCAATGAAAGGGCGGATAAACTCGCAAAACTGGCCGCTAGCACATCTGGACCCAACGATGAAAACGGAAGGATTCTGTCACTTCCCGAAATGAAGTGCTACACCAATGGATTATGTACTGAGAAGTGGATGTCGGAATTAAATGGCGTCGATCGAGACTCTGCGTACCTTCGTATGCACGCACCGTTCTCATGCATTCCCCGTCCACGGAATTTGTCACACCTCCAACTCATGGGTTGTCACGACAGTGGTCTCTGTGAAACGTGCAGCGTACCTGAAACTGTCGAACATTTTCTACTGACGTGTCCTCGATACGATCACCAGAGACAATATTTAAAAAACCTAGCCGAACGTAGCAGTGTGAGATTTACCTTGGAATGTCTGTTGACTGATCCGCACATGGTTATTGCGGTCGTAGAATATGTTGTTTTGTGTAGAGATATCTGATCCAACTATGGCTCCCTCTCAGGCCTGGTGCACAATACCCTAGTAGTCGAGCGCCATAAAACCCCTTATCCATACATACATAGGCAACACGTATCAGTTTAATCGGTTTCGAGGACCTTAAGCCATGTAGATGATATTTTATCGTATTTCTTGTGGATGCAGTAAACTTTTGGTCAGTAGGCCGGCCGATTACTAAGGGTTAATGGTTGTAATTAATTTCAATGGGATTTCATAACAAATTTCACCAACTTGCTAAAAGTTATCAATCCTTAATGGCAAAATTTTAGGGAAACGCAAAATATTCATGTGCCGAATCGCAGCAGAAAGTTACTAAATATTCACAAACAGAAAACTGGATAATTTGTGCAAACTTTTGTAATAAAGCAGGTAAAATTTTTGAGTTTGTCAAGGTGCATGCACGTTTACTGTTGCTTTTTTTATACTGCCAGCGCTGTGCATGCTGTGGCCCGCAGTTGAAATGCATTCAATTTCAACCAAAGATGTTATAATCAAGTGGGAATTATGATATATGGAAAAGGTTCACAGTGCAGAACCTACCGAGGTTCGTTTGTGAACGTGAACCTCTAAATTTCCGTAGTTCACACACAGAACGCGAACGTGAAGCTCACTTTCACACCATCTCTGCTTAACAGAATACACACACACATTCACACAGCTTTTTCTGTCGAAAATTTTGATTTTCGCTTGATTCCGTGTGCTGTTGGTGACCCGTACCTCATCCTCGCCATCTTATCCACATAAGTGGTGTCTTATAGCGGTTTGAATGACATTTTTTGTCGATAAACACCATGAATACTACGGACAAACAATCTAGTGGTTCCACAGGCATTTCGCAATGAAGAATCAGGGTAGGTTTTCTCAAAGTTAACACATTTGCGGGGTAAATTCTGACTTTGCTGCCGCTGACTTCGCTACCGTGTTCCTAGGAACATTGTTCTATAATTGTGTGCTTTTTTCGAGGACTTGACAAAAACCTGGATAACCTGGCTGCTGTGACTACGAATAGGGCCCCGTCCATTACAAGGATGGTTACTGGTTGATTGGCGAGCTCGGAATGCTAGAATTTTTCTAATATCATATCATTGCCGACTTATATTTCGGTCCCGGGTGTTCCTATGATTTACATGTGTGCAAAGTATATGTTTAACATTATAGCCGCGCACAAAACTCATTATTACGTTATTAGCTATTTAAATGGTACGTATTGAAAATGGAAAATGCGTGAGCTCGACTAACTTTTTACGTAGCTCGAAATCGCTACTTCTATACAATAATTCAAAGTATTTGTCAGTCATCGCAGTACTGCTCATATTGCGCACTATCTATTTATTTCACGGATAACGAATTACTCCTACTTTTATCAGAGGATTAATTCTCGTAAAACGTACTGGGTGTGAGATTCGAACCTACGTGAACACTTGTTCATTGTAACTTAAGTCCAACGCCAAAAAGTTCTACTTTACAAAATTTTCAGAGTACCGACTTTACTTTCGTTTACGTTCTACTTTACTAACTCTGAAAGCAAGCAAAGTTTGTGGTATTTGATCAACATGGAACTTTGTGCACTTTGCGTTTAGGTCATGTTGAACACATTATAGTTACTTAACAACATTTCGATTCATAGGTGTGGATAATTTAAAATACAGAGTATTAAAGTCATTAAGAGATATTACCATCTTTAAATCATGGCTATCTCATTGAAGTTGACTAAAGTTACGGCTTCAGAACGTGCTAATTAGTCCCTGTCGTTATAACGATGGGGTTCGCGTATATGCAGATAAAGTGTTTGTATAATTACAGCCCTGAGAATCGCGCGCCTGCGGCTATAGTTCGTTCGATTATTTTCACCTTTGGATTCGCGTATATGCTACTAACCTGTTACAACTTCGGAACGAGCACATGCGACTAATTTGTTTCCATAGCTCCGAACTTGAGAATCGCTTACCAGCGTCTAATCAAAATAAGTCGTAAAATGTGGAGACCGCAGAAACCGTAACTTGTACACATAAAATCAAGTTTAAAAATATGGACGGATGAGTTATCTCCGACGAATAGAGTAATACAACCGCCTATAGTTTAGTGGGGTATTGTTAAAATGTATATCCAAACAATCGTTGCAGACTCTGAATGTTACCAAGGTCCTTATTACAAAAAAAAACCATGCATCAGAAGCGTAGGGATTAATATTATCAAGTCGCAGCGCTCAAAATCTCATTTTATATTAATTAATTAGTGATGATGTGTTGAATTTTGATATTCAATACATATTGCTAAATACACATGGAAAATCGGTATTGAAATTCACAAAACATCAGAATATCTAGGCGTGGCAATAGGCGTCATATAGGTGTGATAATTAGGGTTGGGCTTGAAAAGGGGCGTGGCAATTAGGATGACATGGCGTTCTCTGATTGGCGCGGCACGAAAGTCCATAACTACACTACTATGGTTCTATTAAACAACGTTGCATTCTCCACTATATTGATGTTCGCTATTTGTACGTACGTCCTTATCATGCTGGCAGTTTTGGGTGTAGATTGTATTTGTTGAACAAATTATTTCTCTTTAATACGCAGATATTTTATCAAAAAATGGCGATACATAATGCCAACCAACCGACTTATTAAGATATGTATCCCATTCTCAACACAATATTTTATGATGTCGAAAAACTAAAAGCAAATACGTAAGTTTTTTTGCGTATTTATATAAATGAGATTCAATTAGTTTTCAGATGTCCTTGACCAACATCTGAGTTATTCATCGCATAGGCGAGGACGAGGATGTGGACAATGATAACAATTTTCACATTTTTTGTGATAACTCTATTTGCATTGAAATTTACTTTTCAAATTTTTACATCATAAAACTAGCAACAATATGTGAAACTTACTTTAATAATACACTATGATAATTTTGGGTTTGAAAATCGCTCCTTAAGTGTTACGATTTCCCCGTGCCCCGTGTCCCGTGCCCCGTGCTCCGTGTTAGTCTCTTGTACCACGGTCAAATAATGCGTACAAAGAAATACACCACGGTCAATCATGGCAAAGTCAACATGCATGCAAAAATTTCATCATGGTAGGGGACAACAATTTCAGAATAAATCGGGAGCGTTGAGCTCGAAAATGGCATTGGTTTTTGCAGATTGGCTCTATTTTTTAAGATATCACCGAATTTGGATTATTGATATTTTTTTTAACTAATTTGCATTTTATCGTAACAGCCTATATTAAATGTTTTGGTCTGTACTGAAACCACGAGAATGTGAGAGATGAAAAACACAATTATATCGGCGGAACACAACTGTCTTGCAGAAATCTGTTTTTTTCCAAATATCGAACATAAAAATACCCCATATATTCGTATTTTCATAGGATCCTCCTAATATATTGTAATTTGTGTCAATAAGCTTCCTATAACGATAAATGTGCTTGAAGTGAGCAACAAATAGAAATAATTCGGTAATTATAACAAACCAAGTATGCATGAACCTACAAAAAGACGACCATTTCTAAACACAGACGAAATAAACAAGCTAGCAATATCTATGTTTACCAATGAGTATTCAAATCTTCTCGTAGAAATAAATCAATATTGGGATGTGCCTTATTAGTTAAGTTCTTAAATGCCATTCCTGCTATTAACTCAAATTACCTTGAAGTCATCTGCTGGAAAGTACTCTTGTACGATTTTGATGGGAACAGATTCGCAATAGCCAGCTGGCAGTAATCAGTCGTAATGTGAGCATCCCAACTATCTTGATATTTCTCTTCTATTTATTTGATTTATAGGAGAATCCTTCCACTTCGTTCCTCACTCATATTTCCCGCGTTTTCGGGGAAGCGATGATACTGAACTTTTACGCTCATGCTTATCCTTGATCCAAGAACGTTCGTGAACAACAGCTCAACGTTATTCTCATAGTTTCTTTTTTCGTCGTCTCAACACAAGTCACCACCTTCGTCGTTTAGCTGATCTCGAGTAAAAGGCGTTTGTTCACTCTGTATTCGTAATAACGTCGAGGAGTCGCTATTATTGGATTTTCTACAGCATATACTATTGCCATCTACATCTTTCACTACATCCTATATCCTGGCATCATTCGAAATCAGATCTGGCCAGGAAGTAAGGCTGCAAATGGAATTTCAGGGGAGTGGGTAATTGACTGTAAAGCAGTGTCAATGTTAGGGAAGTGCTATGACTTCTTGTTTTTGTTCCAACCTTACATCTCATTCATGTAAAACTATCAATCATCATGGTCGTTCTTTGGCTCGAACAAAACTACGGGGGATACAAATGGCATGATTTAGACCAGAGGTCTTAAATTCAAATGTGCTCGCGGTCCAATTTCCTACTTTTTTTATAGCGTCGCGGGCCGCAGCACCAATAATAGGGGTAATTCAATGTATTTCCAAGTAGGCATTGTTTGACGGGACCTTGCAGACTGACATTCCACACCCATCGTGAAACTGTGATTAAATATTGTGAATTCACGAATTCACGCCTGTCACGGAAAACATCACATTTTAAAATATTTGAATAAAATTGTTGCTGTACTTAGTTACTTGGTACATAGTTGCTGTATATTTAGTTGTAGACACCATGCGAGAGTACAAATACATCGGGCCATCGCAGAAGCTGCAGCGTTATAATTTTGCAGCTAGCGGACATTTGCCTTGTCACAATAATAGGTGTAATATTTTAGAATTTCACAAAGATTGATCTGATATCAGAGCATATGAAGCAGTACAGCCTAATCCGGGGTTCAGTAGTACTCCGGATAACTGGGCTATTGATCATGTCTTTACCAAAGTTGAAAATAAATCAGCGTTAGATTCAACTTCGAATATTGAAAAAGATCTATAACAACTTGAACATAATGATTACTGGTGCCATAGCAATAGAAATGTCCAATCGCCGTAGAATTCATTGATGTTACAACTGTGAAGCGTACGCTACCACTACTTTATACTCGCTACATTTAATTGGCGATAATAACAAGTATAAAGATACCCAATATGGCAGAGGTTGTAACTAACTGTACATCAAGAGGGCAACATAATGCCAATGGTTGCTATACCGACATCCTTAGATATCTAAATCAGCTACGCAACACAAGCTAAGAATTTGTTTTTACCATTCCCCATACAAGTTTGATAGTTTGTTGCGTCCGTGGTTGTCCGAGTCACAATAAGTCCTTCTCTGATTGTAACATTTGACGCGACTGAACTGGAGTCATTTTTATTTTACCACCCAGTCAGTCCGAATTCGAGTAATTTTACGCCCAAGTTCAAATCACAATTTTCAGTTCCGAATCATCAACGGGTCATGTTTTACCGTCAGAAACAAGTAATGTGACGTAATAGCTGATCTTCCACTGCGTGGTAACTTTTGAAAGTGATGTAAGAGTGAAGTTGGATGAGTAGTTACAAGCTTCTGGAGTAGTTTTAGAGCGAATTTCCAGTTCTCAAATTAAAAAAGAAGATATTTGGCAGGTAAATATTCTCTAATAGTTCGAAATACAAAATGCCGTCACGGGCTGCACAAAAGCTACTATACGATATCCAATACTTATCCCGATACGCCTATTTCATATCTTGTCGGTACCACTCTAAAAACATGTCACGCTAATAATGAGATGACTCCAAGTTGGAAAACACTTTCTTAACTGTGAATTATTTGAGTTTGAAATACTCAATCGGAATAACAATTGATTCAACACCATTGCCGCTAGTGTAACAAGTGAGTAACTACTTTTCAAATTCAGTTATTGTTATATTTAAAAACGAATTGAGTCGCGCATGCTACAACAATGGTATTTTGCGAAACGACTGTACATGAGCTGAGTGGCTGCAAATGGGGATAATTATGGATTAAAATCATCTAAATCGTCTAGTACTGTATTTTTGTTCAAATTCAGTTTAATCGATGCAACTATGATGGAAAAATACGACATTTAAAATACCTATCGCGTATACATGTGCTGGCTGGCTTTCCAATGCAATATTCTCAAGCAGGATACGGAAAACGATGATAGTAGCATTGCAGTCACACCATACACTCGGTCATAAAAATCTTCTTCGACGTGTCTTATACCGCAGTGCTATTCAGTGTTTTTGTCTCAGTATCGGAAGGACCATTTTAGATGCACCAAAGCACATATACAGGTCTCGCATTGCAACGCTAGGCTTACCTTATGTCCTGTTTTAGATTAGGCCTGCCTGTTCTCTTTTCTCAGGAAAAGTCAATGTTCCTTTAAAGACGCTCGAATTACCAAAATGTCGTCTTTTCCGCATCTCGAGTTAGGTGCTTGTAATTTGAACACTTTTAGACGAGACGTTGTATTGATTGTCAAAATATTACTCCAGCGTATAGTGAGTTTCTGGTTTGAAAATGGATTTTCAAAATGCTGCCCCATATCAACCCCACCTTCCTGATTGTTATTGCAAACACAGTTCGCCGTTTTCTTAACATCTGGGCCGTTTTACGAGCGGGGATCTGTCGCAATTTATCTGGTTTAAGTTCGAGCTTAACACATCCATCAGTTTAATCGGTTTCGAGCACCGTGATGGTTGTAAATTATTTCAATGGCATTTCATAACAGATTTCACCAACCTGCTAAATAATCATTCCTAATGGCAAAATTTTAGGGAACCGCAAAATATTCACGGGCTGAATCCGGAAAATAAATTAAATGTGGTGTTTTATGTCTGTTTTTGTAACTTTTGCTTTGGGTTGTTCGTGCAACTGCAACTTTTGCCTTCAAGTGACAAGACAATATATAACATCACCAAACTCAAACGTAGTAATTCAATACTTTCTTTCACTAGCCGACAAAAAATGTACTCTTTTGGGGTGTTGAAAAGGTCTATGCAGCGCCATTGCAAAAATGAAACTTATTGTGACTGTCGCTTCATATAGCCCTACATTCGTACACTTGAATTGCAAGCATCTTTTCCGTATTTAGCCGTCACACAAAACTGTTATAACAGCAGATGCTATTGAAAATGCAGTACAATCTTCCCATTGCAGTCGTTAATCTAATTAAGAACACATTGTAAAGGCGATACTTGACAGAATACACACGCATTTCATACAGCTTCTTTCTGTCGAAAATCGTGAATTTCGTACGATTCCGTGTATTGTTGGTGACCCGCATCTCCTCGTCGCCATCTCATCCGCGAAAGCGGTGTCTTACAAAAAGTCTAGAAGTGGGCCGTTCAACAGGTCGGCAGTTACAAAATCAAAACTAAGGATTATCAGCCTGCGGTGTAATTGACCATTGTAGTCGACAAACACCATTATCATAAACAACAACAATAACTGTGGCGAAACAGTATGGCGCGCGCTAGAGCACGTTAACTGAGTATGGACTACACGACGCGTTCCCTCTAGGGTCCGCAACAAAAAGTCGGCGAATACGTTGGCTAGTAATTTTTCGTACAACAGAAACGTCAACAGGATAAGGTTAGAACATCGGATAAAATGAACAACGTTGGTCGTGCAGCGTCGGTCGGTCGTCCAATAAAAAGGAGGAATTCATCGAACGAAGGTCTTCTTTAAATAGTCGGAATCAGCAATGATCAGCAATGGTTGTAATTGATGATCCGACGTCCAGAGGGTGTGTGCGGTACACCAATCCGCCATAACAGCGTAGTGGTATAATATATATAGATATAATATTTGAACATTTTTGTATTGAATGCAACCCTAGCTGTGCTACAATAAAGCGGCCGTATACGGAATCCTAATGAAGCATATCGGCCTGGAGTGAATGACAGATATAGTCGATAAACAACATGAATACCACAAACAATCAATCCAGTGACTCCACAGACATTGCGCAGCTAATAGTCAGGGTGTGTTTTCTCAGAGTCGACTCATTTGCGGAGTAAATGCGGACTTTGCTACCGCTGACCGGACAAACACGGTGATAGGACATTTGTTCTATATTTGTATGCTTTTTTCGAGGATCAGACATAAAACTGGATAAGCTGGTTGTTGTGGCTACCAATAGGCACTGGCGTAGCAGCATGTGCTGCCGCCCCTGGCTCTCGCTTAAAATGCCGCCCCCTAAGTAGACAGCAGCAAATTTTGACATATATTGATTTTCAAGGAATCTTGTAAATAAAAATAATTACAAATAATATGCCGCGTCTCAGCCTCACCGTCTCAACGTTAATAAGGCCAAAAATAATACAGACAAGAAGACAAGAAATAGCGAACGAATGTATTGTGCAAATAGAAAATCAATAGCCGCCTCAAAACTTAACTTTTCGGGCTTTCACTGAAGCAAAATCAGCGATAATATCCTCAAATTCAAGTTTTTGAACGTATATAGTCTCTTTCTATGGACCGAATGGATAGAGCTGATAGCCGATCATCATTCACGGTAGAACGTAAATGAGACTTAATCAGTTTGAGTTTTGAGAAGCTCCTCTCACAGCTCGCAATTGAAACACCATTGGTCGGATAAAGTTTCAGACACGAGCATAAATATGGTGTCGAATCAAGTAGCTTTGCATTAACTAACCACTGTAAAACATCAAACGCTGGTTTCACTGCTCCGCATCAGCCTCTTAAATCTGTCCATTTCCACAGCTAACTCCTAAAAGTCGACCTCGTCGTCATAAGTGCTTTTAAAAGCGCTGGCGAATAAATTGTGACTTTCGCTTTGCAGCAGCGCGTGGGGATAAAAAATACAAACATATCATTTCAATGGTGTATGCCGGTAAACCTAGTTTAAGCTTCAAGTTTAGTTGTCACACTTGAATACCCAGACAAGCCTACTGCTGAGCCAGCTAAAAGCAGCATAATTTGTCATGGTCGTCCTATAGTTGGCCAGGCCTTCTGAGCGCTCAAATTTAACCATACTGATCTTAATAGAAAGCTATTGTTGCCCTTATTCCGGAAATACAATTTAAATGCTGGTCTGAAAATCGGCATTGTTCCGAATAATCGCTCGATATCATTTCCATTATCATGGTCAATAGGTCAGTGTGTTGCGGCGCTCCGATGGTTAGGAGCAATCGGCCTTGACGGCTATTTTGGAGTGGTTCCATTGTCATGTTAACATATTAATTCGTGTTTTCGGAATCAGCGCGACTCTAGCTTTCGATTGAGACCAGTTTGATTAAATTTCAGCTTACGGGACCCCAGCTATAGGACTACCAATTACGCTGCTTTTAGCCGGCTGTGTACACTGTGCAATGTGCACTGTGCACTGTGCAGCCTCATTTTGCCGCCCCCTTGGAGCAGCCTCATTTTGCCGCCCCTGGCGCAGAGCCAGAACCGCCAAGTGGCTGCTACGCCACTGCCAATAGGGATCCGTATATGATAATAATGGTTTCTCAAATCATATCATTGCCGACTTGTATTTCTATTATTTCATCAATTTGGTCTAGGACATTTACATGTGTACAACGTATATGTTGACTTGTCAATATTCTCTCATGTATGTAACTACATTTTCTCGAAAGGTCACGAAATATTACAGCGGAATATCGCAGTAAAATGACGAAACGATTTATCCTCTTCTACAGTATTCACAATCTCAAATTTCAGACCATCGATTTTCGCCTGAATAGAAATAGAAATCACAACTTTCTGCTAATTAAGTTCATGCATTGTACAATGCAGCACAAGACGAAAGACAATTGGGTAGCATGCATGTGGCGATGTATATATTTTTAACATCATTGATGAAGGCGTAAATATTCATTGTTCACAAAACTTTGATCGTGTCGGTTCAATCATTACTGACTCCAGTAGAAAGTCACAGCAGCTACCAAGACTGCAATTGTAACACTTCCTTGCACAATGCCAGACCCGTTGCATTTATCTGAAAAAGAATGAATTATTGTCTAACGATAATTCACCTGGATTTTCGACTCATTGGAAACACATGGAACCACATCATACCAAGTGAGCCGACGGGTTATTAAAACTTGGAAAATACGATTCGGATGTCGCGTATAAACTGTAGTGTTTACTTTTATCGTATGCAATTGTTACCTACTAAGCAGCATTGGTCAAAATAAGTAGGCCTATACTACAGATACAAGTTCATAGCAAGTCTTGGAAGAAGCTATATAAAACTAGTCAACATACCGGAGCTGCAAAGGCAAGTCTGTGTTCCCTTTACTTCTTTACACCCATCGCTTAATCCACCATCAATTGGGGCGCATGCACGTACCTTTTCGCCTGAAAAAGTGGGCACATATTTTTTTCACATTCCGCCGGTCGTCTCCGTGGTGAAAATATTAATTATATATCGGTCCTAATGTAAGAAATCTCAACGATCGACTGCAGTAAGCACTCGCCATGCGAAACGTCAGCGAGAAAACAAGATTGTTGAAATTGAATGTGGCTCAACAATTTGGTTCGAATTCATGTACCACGCAAAACAAATATTACTGCGATGGTTGAGAAACCTGCGACGGAACCAGAAATTAGAGCCCTATGAATTGATGGCCGCGTGAAAGATGTGATCAAAACTGCGAAATGTACACGGATTCTCACCACTGCCTGCTGACTTTCCAGTCATACCGCACACCTCCTTGGACGCACACTCAGTCACTGTGGTGTTTTTCGCAATTTTGCAATTGGGGCATGAGTAGCATTTGAGAGCCGAAGCTGAAAAGAAGGACAAATTATGCTCGGCCAGATGGCGTAATCAGATGGATGGCCTATGATTGGCTTTGCCCTCTAATTGCGAACATGCGGATAGAAATTTTGAAAATAGGATTTCGTTTCCGAAATTGGTAAATGTCGCGGAAACAGGGCTGTGTCGAGAGTATGTTTCTGTCGCAAAAGTATCGAACTCGGATCAGACTAGGTTTCTATGTTTGAGTAAGCTGACGTATTCTTTGCTTTCAAGGCTCGCGTCACCTTCTTCTGACCACCTCCTAATAAGGCCAGATGTCTATTATAATATTGTAACCAGATTCACACGACCATATGGGCCGAGAACATGATTAATCATAAAAGGAGAGAAGTCGAAAAGACGGACCTCGCACTAGCAGTTGCATAGCAGATTACAAACAAAATATTCATATGAGGAATTTTTCGAACGACTATATAAGTAACACAAAGCTACCTCCAAGGAATATAATGCTCACCTGAAACTCCCAGCAGGAGAATAATCAGCATCAACGTAACCAGCTTCATAGTGAAGATGTCAACGGTAATGGTCGTTAAAAGCGTTTATTTTGAATACTGTAAACTCGGAACGAAGTTTCACATTTTAGTTGAAATGATCTACTCATGTAGAGACGCGCTAATTAACAAATTACTATTGCTCAAACCAGCGGTTCTTAACCTTGCCCCCAGCGCCCCCAAGGGGTGCTTGCAATTTCGAAGGAGGCGGAACCGCTCAGGAGGGCGATATGGGGGCGCTGAAGAACAATGGCTTCGCAGTAGATGATGTCGTAGTAGAACATATCCTTAATAAGTAGGCTATTCAGAGCAAATTAACATTCCACAAAACATGTCAAATCTCGTAATTTTCTGTCTCGCTACGCGGCGACGTTTGCTGCACATGTTTTCATAAATGTAGATCGCCAATTTCCCGTTACAACACTATCGTCACGCTTGCTAGGGTTATTTTCAACAAAATGTTTAAAACTATTTAGCAGGGATGGTGTGAACGTGAGGTTCACGTTCGCGTTCTGTGTGTGAACCTCGGAAATTTAGAGGTTCGCGTTCACAACAGAACCTTGGTAGGTTCTGCACTGTGAACCTTTTTCATATATCGCAATTTTCACTTCATTTTAACATCTTCGGTTCATATTAATTGCATTTCAACTGCGGGCCACTCTATGCATGGCGCTGGCAGCATTAAAAATCAACACTATAAACGAGCATGCACATTGACAATCTCAAAAGTTTTAGGCTACTTGCTTTGTAACAAATGTTTGCTCGAAATATTCGGCTTTCCGTTTGTGAATATTTAGTGTCTCTCTGCTGTGAGTTTGACCTGCAATAACACAACATCACGAGCGAAATACGTAGTCAGCGAATGATGCTTATTCAACCAATCAATGAGATTGATATCGTTTTCTGATGCAAAAAACTAGCAGGAGTACGGGGCAATCTGGACCTCATATCGGTAGCAAGTATAAAAACCAGTTTTACACTCTGCTCAATATCAATGTAGCGATACTCAGACGCCGAATACATTGTCCGGTCAAGCCTAGACCGTTAAGGCGTAAGCTTATATTGGCTGGTAAGTCCTCGTCGAAATTGTTGGCAAAGCGACGGAAGGTATTGATTTTATAGGAGTATTATATCCTTTGATTGCCTCAGTTGATACATTTAGTGACGTTGAAAACACCAACATGTACTTCTGCATTGTGACATGATGTGGCCCGAGTCGTCGCTATAGGTATCGTGTACTGTACACATTAATATAGGGCATAGGCTATCACTTCATTGACAGATAAGGTACGAATTAGCAATATGACGTCACGTGACGTCATGAGGTTCACGTTCGTGTTCACACAGAACCTTTCAGAAAGGTTCGCGTTCACACGAACCTGAACCTTTCAGAGGTTCACACCATCCCTACTATTTAGGTATTATATCCTGCAGCCCACACCGTGTGGAAATCGAAGAAGGAGGCATTGTATATCACTTTTGAGAGTGAGAGCATCTTGTACATAAAATATGCTTTTTGCAAGAAAAGAATAACTAAATATACTTATATTTGAGCGCTACAAAATTAAATACTCAGAATATTTCTTCATCGTATCATAAAATATGATACTATCTAGTGTTGTGGTCCAGAATCTCACATGAACGTTATATAATGTGAGTTGCTTTGTTTGGAATACATTCATGGTAATATTATTAACTGGGTTCATTACTGAATTCAATGTGAGCAGATATCTGCATCCCATTCTCAGTTGACTTACTTAGTCGCACAAAGCACTAAAACAAAATCCAATACCATCAACTTCACCGTATTGCCAATCACAGTTGCGAATTAAGGATGTGTACATCTGGTTTGAACCACAGATTTACCTGATTGTTGTTATAACAACAACATTGATAAAATTATTATATGGTTTATTATAGTCGAGTGGTCCTCAGCGCGATTAAATCGCGAAATATTTCCAATACTAAAGTCCCAAAAAGACCGACTGGACTTTGACCTCTTACCAGGACCGAAACTGCTGCACCCAAACCCCCAATCGAGGGGGTGAGCTCGAAGGGTGCCCTAAATTATTTCGGTAAATGAACATAAATTGCACATCATGTTTCGGCGTCGGCCATTACCACGCCACGATGCACGAAGACATATGAAGTTCCGGCCAATATGGGACTCCGAGAAGTGTGCCAAAAAGATCGTCAGCGGGAAAAACTTAGCCGAAGAAGATTGCCCTTATATTGACCGTAAACTTCGATGCATATAAGTCTAATTGTCAACAGGTGCCTACATCGCTCGTGCCGAATTATCATGTCGTCGTAACCTGCACCCCACAGACAAATAACATCCATCACTGAAAAATTATTTTTCCAGTGAAGAAATACCAATTCTGAACCGTGTGCTTACTTGGCTTACCTGGCCTTCATTTTCCAAGACAACAGCTCACTCAGCGTTACTGGTAAATCTGATTACGTGGGCTGAGAGGAAAAAAGTTTACAGCGACATATATATGCAATTACCGCCTATTCATTCATGCATTATAGAAAAATTTGACGCCTTGGGCGACCAGGTCACACAAACTTTGCTCAATATCGAAATCACGCGACATGGTTCTTGGGGGCGAAGCCCCAAGAAGTTTGGTTTATCACGCTATGGGTGCAAAAGACAATCGCTTTTTCAAGGGCGACTGGCGAAGAGCTGTTACGGTCCTCCCTCTTACCCGTTATCTTTATTACAGTCCTTACAATATGAGGTGGGGGGCGCTAGAACACTACAAATTTTAAAAGGGGGCGCTGGAGGAAAAAAGGTCAAGAACCACTGGCTTAAACCCATTAGACATATAATTCAACATAGACCTATCGCCAGCAATCAGTATGCCCCTTTGATAACTCGAAGAGCAATGACTAGGCGATGGTCATAATTAAACGTATTATAGCAATATACCAGCTTTGCTAGCTTATTGATCATCTACGATAAGGAAGTATCGGAACAATTGACTGTCACATAGACCCATCACAGATTCACAGGGCTAATGTCCAGTACTTTGAATGGAACAATATATTCCCTTCTATCTTATTTAACAAAAAGCATTGCATGCATTTAGTAACTCAGCACTTCGAGTGCCGAAAGTATAAAGCTCTAGAAACGCGATTGTCTGTAAACTTCCTTCTGCATAGTGTCTAATAATTTCAATATATATAATTTGCAACCGAATGAGTTGTCCAAATATCTTTTGTAACACTAATGAATGTAATGAATGTATCAAAAAGTTACGGTCTATATGGTGTTGGTAGCAGAGTTGGATCGAATGTAACTTGTAATTGAGCTGAATGTAATTTATCATATTTTTTCATGTAATTGTAATTGTAACTGTAAATAAAGCTTTCCTTTTTTTTGCGTAATTGTAATTGTAATTGTAATTTTGCAAAAATTTTGCCAAATATATTTTTAATTACATTGTTATATAGACCTGACAATCACAACATAAAATAATTAGCCTATTTACATGGGTATTGTATGCGTGCCTCGTTAAGTAGATAATTTAGCCATGCTCAACTGTTTTTCATACTTCAGCAGTAGCAACAGATAACATAGTGAATTGCAATATAGGCTAAACAAGTGGTTCTCAAACTGGTGGGCTCGCCCTCCTTGGGAGGCGTGAAAGCATCTGAAGGGGGGCGCGAAACACCGGTAAACTGAAAAATATTTTCGCGCTTGGCGAGATTTACCTCCACTTCATAGTTATTGATCTGTGTATAGTCCTAATTTCATAAAGAAGAATTCTCTCATTAACAGTCATAACAATCCATAACATCAAACTATCTGTTAGGATTTCTTGTTTCGTTGTATGATATCACGATAAGGGGGCACGAAATATTTCACTGTCATAAGGGGGGAGGCATGTGTAAAAAAGTTTAAGAACCGCTGGGCTAAACTAAATCTTAATATTCAAAAATGGATGAACAGCAAATAAACTCTTCTGAAACCTGTGCTGAACCATTTCCTACACCATGATCAGGTTTTTGTTTTAAATATCTGACAAATACTGAGGCTCGCTGCAACAATTGTAAAAATGAATTCATTCTTTCAACCAAGGCTTCATGAAATTTGATCACGAGTTTCTAGAGATGCTATGCCAATCTTACCTCCAATCTTAGCCAAATATATTGGTGCCGGAAACTTTTCGTCCCCCAATGTTCATCAAATGTAATCTAACAGTTTTTGAGCAAGTGAAAATGTAAATGCGAATCAGAATTTTGTAGTTCGTAGTTATCAGGAGCGACTATTAACAACCAAAGGTTTTTTTCTGTGTTTGTATTTTTCAGTACTCATGATTAGGCATAGTTCGAAATCGTTCGAGCTTTTTTTTAATTAAAGGGTATTCTACGTATCATGAATGAAACAAGAATAGCTTGAGATTGTTGCTAATGACGTCGCTACGGTTGTCAAAGAGCACCGTTATACCGAATCAATAACTCAGGGGTGGGCAACCTGCGGCCGCAGAAGGGATTATGTGCGGCCGTCGACACGTAATTCAATTAATATGTTTTGGCGCCCGTCAATATCAAAATTGAAACTACAAATGCACTCCCAAATTTTTGAGAGTTCAAGTATTCTTGAAATTGTCTTCGTGCTTCGCGCGATTCAATGCGTCTTCGTTTTTCGATTATAATATACTAGCGCCCTTTGCAATCTGAGCCGGAATGGAAATCATGTGCTCGTTCGAGAGAAATTTGTTTTTGGTACATTTGGGCGATTCCAATATGTTTCCACTATACCAGTGGTTCTCAAACTGAGGAGAGCGCCCCCTTGGGTTCGCGGGAGCATCTAAAGGGGACGCTAAGCTGCAGTCAACAGAAATTTTTAACCTCTGGTTCAAAGGATATTTTTAGCATTGGTTTATTTTAATTGTAATGCAAAGGAAGCATGCAAGGGAGTAATTGTAATTGTAATTGTAATTGTAATTGTCATTGACCTGAATTGAAGTAATTGATCCAACTCTGGTTGGTAGAACAATAAACGCATACGACAAACTCGGATGAATCCTATATATTTATTCTTGTTTATTAGAATTACTGCAGCAAAGGCGGCTACCATACGACCAATATGCAATATGCATACATCATAGTGTAGATCAATAAAAGCGAATCAAAAAGCACATGTTATAAATACACATCGAAGCACACTAGCAAATAATTGTTGGCAGTGATTATATTAGTTCTATACAAATATGAGTCAAACGATACCAACGTAATATGCACGGACATAACAGATTAGCATAACCTTATTTTATAACTTGCAATTATATTCGAAAAATATGGTCGAAAATAGTCTTGGTCAAAACAGCGGCACAAGTACACGAACCCTTATGGCTTATGTGATGAAACGCGAGGAAAATTTCTTTATTGACGAGTTTTGGCTTTATGTTCACGCTGATAGCCTCCGAGAAGATCTTAAACGGCGGAAAAATTGCAATACAACTTTTTGATTGCCGAGTAGATTTCAAAATATCGGCTGAAAATGAGGATATATTTGTTTATGGTTCCTACGAAGTCCTTACTAGGGATGGTGTGAACGTGAGGTTCACGTTCGCGTTCTGTGTGTGAACCTCAGAAATTTAGAGGTTCACGTTCACAAACGAACCCTGGTAGGTTCTGCACTGTGAATCTTTTTCTTATATTACAATATTGACTTCAATATAATATGTGTGATTGAAATTAATTGCATTTCAATTGCGGGCCACTCTATGCATGGCGCCGGCAGCATAAAAAATAAACTCTAAACGACCATACACCTTGACAATCTCAGAAATTTTACTTGCTTTGTTACAAAAGTTTGCTCGAAATATCCATCTTTCCGTTTGTGAATATTTAGTGACTCTCTGCTTTGAGCTTGACCCGCAATCACACAACATCAAGAGCAAATACACTATACATGTAGTCAGTGAATGATGCTTATTCAACCAATCAATGAACTTGATATCGTTATCTGACATAAAAAAAATCCAGCAAGAGTACGGTGCAAGAGTACGGTGCCAATCTTCATATGTTCATTGTATCATAAAAACCAAATCCGTGCGACTGGGGTGTTGGCTACTGCTGTATAACTTGTTATTGGGGTAGTATCGGCAGCAAGTATAAAAACCCGTTTTACACTGTGCTCAATATCAACGTAGCAATACTCAGACGCCGAATACAACGGTCTGGCCTTGACCGTTACGGCGTAAGCTTATATTCCCTTGCAAGTCCTCGTCGAAATTGTTGCTAATGCGACGGAAGATAATGGTTTTTATGGGGTTATTATATCATTTGATGGTCCCATTTGATACATTTGGCGAAGTGTAAAACGTCAAAATGTATTTCAGCATTGTGGAATCATGTGGCCCGAGTCATCGCTAGCTATGGTGTACCTCAATATAGGCTACAACTTTACTGAAATGTAGGGTTGTAATTATCAATATGACGTCACGAGGTTCACGTTCATGTTCACACAGAACCTTTCAAAAAGGTTTGCGTTCACACGAACCAGAACCTTTCAGAGGTTCACACCATCCCTAGTCCTTACGCATTTTCAGAGTATACACACGATGGCGCTGCGTACTCAAGTTGCTATGGTTTTGGACTCAATAATTGTGCATGCCATTATACTTTCGTTTCAGAATTTGGATTTTGAAGGTATCTTTAAAAATTTTTATTATCACATCATGAGCGAAATAGTGGTATGGTGCGTGTGAAATATAACCTCTTATCCCTGTGACTGAATGTAATTTCGAAGATTGCACATGCTTGCAGTGTCATTAGCCATTTTGCGTTAGACTTGAATTACATCTTGCAAATTCGAATATAGCTAGCTTAGGGTTGCCATACCTCCGGAATTTCCTGGACAAGCCCGGAATTCCACTGTGAAAACTGCGTCAAGGAGGAAATTCTAATATATGCTTAAATGTCCGGAATTTTGAAGGCTAGAAGTAGGCTCTAATTCTATTTGAAATTTTTCTTCGCGCTGGGTGCGATTTAGTTTAACGCATATTGATATTAATATGGGTACCACGCAGCGCCCGCGCAAAAGAAATGCAATAAAAAATATAAAAGATAGCCATCATTTACTGACATAAGTCTAATTGTAATCGCAATTACAAGATAACGGTATATTCCTAGAGTTGGTTAAGACTTTTCATTGTAAACCTGGGGGTCGTTTGCTTTTATTCCGGGAATCGAGAAGATGTTGGACGTTATCAGCTTCCTAACTAGGCCGTGAGTGAGTCTGGTCAAGCTGTGTCCATTTGTAGTACTCAGCCTATCAATTTTTGAGCAGGACCACGGAACATTTTCAATTAGAAATGAGATTGCGACCATACAAAGTTGGAAGTCATCGGATGTGCATTGTGCAGCCTGCAGGTGCATTTTATAGTAATATACTAAAGAGCCAATATTATTGACAGAAATCATTTACAAAATTTCAAAACCAGATGTATATAGTAAGCCCTTAAGAAGCTGCATCGATTACCCAATGGTGGCCCAAGATCAATGCTTTCATGGGCGGAACGGGGCTGAAAAAATGTTGTTTCGGACCTGTTTACAACACACAACCAGATATCCGAACCGACTTAACAGTAAAGCTTGGCCGTCAAACACTACACGACCGGCGGACGGGATACGGCCTGCAAGACGATTTCATACGGCCCGTGAAGAAATCTATTGCAGACGCAAGCAATCGCCAAAGCTCACATTAAAGAGTCCAATTCAGAACCTATTCCGCTCCACTCCTATATACAGTCGATGGGCAATTTTCCTCTATTGTGACGTCATATTGACTGACAATGTGCTCATGCATCATTGTATAACCCGCTAGTGGGCGCTAAAGAGTGCACGGAATTTAAGACACAAAGATATGATAACCCTAAGCTATAGCCTCGATTAACGGGTAAAGTATGCGAGCCCGCGACAAAATATACTGTTTGATACTAATCTGAGTACTTTTCATATCGTCCATTTTATACTAGCATTTGCGGTACTTTTGAGGTGTCTTGGAAATCTTAGAAATTTACAATGCTATGTTTACCTATACATCCGTAGCAACGCTGATTACTTTGATCCCCTCTGGTGGGATATTGACTACTGATACTTTCATGACCATATGCAAGTGGTTCTCAACGTGGTGGTACGCAGTAAATGCATTTCTTTTCAAGTAATATTACCGTTTTCAGATATCGTTCGTATTTTCCAATGTACGAAATGTCTTCATCTAATGCAGTGGTTCCTAACCTTTTTACCCAGCGCCCCCTTTCAAAAATTGCCTTGGTCTGGCGCCCCCCTATTTTAACGACTGTAGTAAAAGACAATGGGTAAGTGGTCGAAGTCCGGTTTAGGGTCTTCAGTATTAAAAATATTTCACGCTTTAATTGCACCCGCGGACCACTCGACTAATTAACGATATAATAATTGTATGAGCTATATTCGGGATCAAGTCAAGGTTGTTATAATAACTATCGGGTAAGACCTACGGGCTCCACCATTTGGTTCGAGCTCGATGTACACATCCCGAATTCACCTCTGCGATTGGCAATGAGGTGAAGTTAATTGTATTGGGTTTCGTTTTACTACGTTGGGTGACTACTGAATCAACTATGAATGTGGTATAGATCTTCGCCCACAGCAACTTTAGTACTGAACCAAGCTCTTAACTTGAGCATGAATGTGGGTCACAACTCACAGCAGTAAGCAGTATCATTCTTTATGATACAATGATGAAATATTCTGACGATTAATTTTGTAGTTCTCAAGTATAGTTAGTCAATCATTTTAACCAAAAAGTTTCAAAGCATCTTTAATGTACAATAGGTCTGTTCAAAAATAACTTTTTTCCCGGATTCCGGGTATTCCCTGATTAAATTGATAGGTTGCCTAAAAAACGCTGCTCAACAAACTTGGCTCAATTCCAACAAGTAGAAGCAGCCATAGAGCTAATTTAAATTTTTGAATTTATTATGAAAAAATAAAAAAATAAACTTCAAATTTTAATGTCAACCCCATAAAATTGTTAAGTTGCTATTGTTCTACTTTATAATCATATGTCCGTAGTACACCATCTACTGCGAGGTCGTTTCTCTTCAGCGCCCCCCATACCTCCCCACTGAGCCCAGCGCCCCCATTTCGCCCCCTGAGCGTTTCCACCCCCTTCAAAATCCAAATCGCCCCCTGGGGGGCGCTCCAGACAAGGTTAGGAGCAACTGATATAATGCATAGTAAAATACCATCTGCTTCATTCGGTTCAGTTGCACCCCGCCTAGATCGTCTCGTGGAGAGAAAATAATTGCAACCATCATATTTAATTTTGCCGTGTAAGTGTGTGGTAATGAAAACAAATAAATAAGCTATAAATTAGAAAAAATATACATAATTTCCAATTTTTTCAGAATTACCGCGCGGGCCGGATAAAAACCTTCTGGCTGGTCGGATGCTGACCGCGTGCCGTATGTCTGACACCCCTGCATATCTGCGAGAATTTTAATTTCGATGCTATATTCAACTATGGAAGGCTGTAAATCTGGAATGGTCATATCGCGACATACGAAACCGGTTGTGAAAATGCCATATCTGTGAAGTCGCGATCAATCGACAACATCGTCACATAGTGAAATCGAATGGGTATTAGAGTACAGCATGGAGCGGAGCCAGATTGGATATCCGGCCGAATTTTATCAGTTTAGAACCGGATCAATACTTTTTCTGATAGGTCCGGAGTCGGATCGTAGCTGGATCAGTGGTTTTACACTAAAAATAGGACAGCCATACCCTCCCATTATCGAATTAATAGTTAAGGTAAAACCTTCGCGGAAAATAAACCACATGATAAGTACAAGTTAGCATAATTACTTCAGATAAGGCAGTGATTCCCAACGTGGGCGATGCCGCCTCCAGTGGGCGATTTTAAGAAGCAAGATGGTGAAAATACCGACGGCGGTGACTGGAGGGGGGGGGGCGATAGGGGACGGAAGTGTTAGAGCTTTCTGTGACATATATCTAATTAAGACGGTCAAAAAACATAATGGAAAATGGCATATCCTGCTTATGACGCTAAAGTTGACTGAAATATGTCAGCCCTACGTAAAGTAAACGCGGAAAACCGTTTTCCAAGCACCTACTCGGAGAAACTACAGTTTTTGTAGAGTTCGGTGAATGTATTTCCTTTTTATATGTCCTCTTATTCGGCGGGGCTGAAGGTTATGTCGGGCTTGATAGGAGGGCGATGAGTCGACCAAGGAAAAATGATCTTGAAAAATGAAATGAAAAATAAAACGAAAAATGATCTTTCACTTTCCTATTCAATACCGTATGTCCGAAGTTTTTTGCAAAATAAATTTCAGCCGCACAATCCTACCGAAAATTGTTGTACAAAAAGAAAGATGAAGATACTTAATAATGTTTTGTTCAGATATGCAACAAATTGGCTACTATAGCTTATGCCATCATGATTATGTTTTCCCTCGTTTTGATGTCAACTATATAGTGCACTTAAACCCCTGTCGGCAAAATAATTTGTTGGCTTCGTTCAAGAACATCTACTAGCACTTAGATGATCAGGTGTTTATAAGAACCATCCAGAACTCCTATCCAAAATACAGCGCATGTTCACTGAGTGAAAATTTCTTGCCGGCAGAAATCGTTTTGAAGAGATAACAGAAAGATTTCAGTGGCTCCAGCTTGTCGAAAGAGTGAAAGATCCACATGTTCGTGTTGACGCTTCTGCCTGATGACTTGGAAAATAAGCTCCAAAACTATCAAGGAGACTAGGCATATTAGAACGCGTGACCTTATTGTACGTTGCTTCAACTTGTGTTCTGTTTTTGTTTTGTTTTAATTTCCCATTTTCTGTCTCGCGAGTGAATGAGAAGAGCAAAAAAGGTCACGATACCTTGTTTGTTCGGCTCTTTAGCGCAATCTAACTTGGAAGTTGATAACAGTTCTATAACCTAAAACAGCTTGTTAGAAAATTTCAAGATCAATTTAATCTGTCAAAGATTAGTTAATCCCTCAAACATTCGGGAGTCAATTCGTAAATTCAGTTTTCATGTCGATGGCCGCCACATACTAATTGAACCACGTATATTCGCCCGCATAAATTTCTTTCTCCCGCCGCAGGTTGCCCACCCCTGGGCTAGAACTACAATTCGTAATACAGCATAGCGATACCTATAGCAGCTGTGAAAATTTCATGGTGTTGGAGGAAGTCCTTCACGAGATTGTGCTGTTGAATTGCTAGTCTCCTTACTAGCAAACTTCTACCCAGTGCCAGAGATATGATTAGAGCAATATCGTCGACCAGAGTTGGTGAGATTAGTCGTCTTTGATACCCAATTGGAAGTAATCTGGTAAGTTTCTACTGAAGTAGGACTACTTGTATAAATAGCGATTTTCATGTCAGTAAATAAATGAATATTTTTGCCATAGTTTTGCTAACTAAAAACTGTTGAGTAGAAGTGAAAGTATTCTCAATCACTTGAGTATAAGTAGTGCAAATAGGCAAATGCTTCGGCACAAAATTTGAGGTGGAAAACTAAGTAGTTTGGGGGGGGGAATGAGGTAAAAGTGGAAGAATTAAAAATGTAAGCACCTGAGTAGTAAGCAAAACACACTTGAGTACTGTGAAACGATTAAGGTACTTGGTTACTGACCACCTCCGTCCACGACCGGGCCAATAGATCTTTGCTCAATGCTCATGCTCTAACGGCTAACCCAAACAAGATTTGTGTGGGATCCGTATTTTATCATTTAAGACGGAAACAGAATCAAAATACTTTGGTGGACGTCCTAACTTTGATATATATGTTTTCGCGCCAATGCATGGTTCGAACAGAAGCAATTTCATGACCACCTTCCTCACTTCGATTCATTCGGTGACACTAATTAACAGTCAATATTATTTGTGTCTGTTCCGCAATATTCAACCCAAATTTCACTATTCAGTTTTCAGGCTTGAGGCTAGACCCGAGACTGAAGGAAGAAATGGAAAGGGCCTTACTGGCAGTGTTGGGATGACTCGAGTCATGACTTGACTCGAGTCAGACTCGAGTCACTTTTTCGTA
The DNA here is from genome assembly GCF_051294905.1 of Botryllus schlosseri. Taxonomy (NCBI): domain Eukaryota; kingdom Metazoa; phylum Chordata; class Ascidiacea; order Stolidobranchia; family Styelidae; genus Botryllus; species Botryllus schlosseri. Next base: position 28,677,621 of record NC_137239.1, on the reverse strand, counting down.
TGACTTGACTTGACTCGAGTCACTTTGCTAAAATGACTTGACTTGACTCGACTCGGCGTATCAGAAATGTGGATTGACTCGTGACTCGGAGCAAAATTCACGAGTCAATTTCAAGTCATCAAGTAATCAGTGTCGATAAAAATCACTGTATCTGGCATATGTTCGGATTGGTCGCGCAACGCTGGTGTAACCCGTGAGAGCGACCAATCATTCAATGATCGTGCGTTTTACTGAGCCTCCATTGCTCTCTCACAAATATATTGATCGCAAACGAAGTGATCGAAGCTTACAGCCTACGTTGTCTTAAACTAGACTTTAGTAAAGTAGTTTAATGGCAAAATGTCCATTTCTGTTCTGTGTTAACCAAACCTTGTGTTTTATTGAAATTGAATTCGAAAATAGTTTATATAGTCCTCAACCACTGTCGCAGGCTCGAATTGTATCATATCAATTTGCAAGAGGGTAATGCATTGCATCTTACTAATTTGTTTCTCTGTTTTCTATTTTGGCTGGTTACTATAAACTGAGGCTGTGCAATTACTTACGTAGTTTATTAGTTCTACTTATATGTGAGCGATACAGCGCCTTACTTGCGTGTATATTTAACTCTATATTCCTTCATCAGTTCAAAATCAATGACCACTCAATCTGTATTTCAGACAGCTAGCAAAATACAATGACGTAATCACGCCTCATACCTCGAAAAGGCAATTTGACTTGAATTGTGACTTGACTCGTGACTTGACTTGACTTGACTCGACTTGACTCGAGTCACCTCCAAAAATCGAGTGACTTGACTTGACTCGAGTCACCTTCGAAAATCGATTGACTTGACTTGACTCGAGTCAAAATGTGCAATGACTCGAAATGACTCGTGACTCGAAGGTAGTGACTTGATCCCAACACTGCTTACTGGTGGAACATAATCAGTTGGTCGCGTGACTAAAATGTGAAACAAAGAATCAAAGAACACAAAGAAAACAAAGAACTATCAATATTATTTAGGACCTGGTCCGGTCCGCATGCCGTATGTCGCCCGTTTCTAGACTAGATGGAGTCGATTCCATTCAATTCTTCAGTGTAATCCTATGGCGGATAGTGCATAATTCCAACGTGAAACTCGTTGGTTGGCACCATCTCTCGAATAGGCATCTTTGGCTAGCTGATCGGCGATGTCGTTACCACGAATACCAGCATGCCCATCTTCATATAACCAAACACACGTTATTGAGTTGTTGCTGCATTCAATTTGGCCTGGTTTGTTATTAATGTTCTATGGCAGGGACGGGCAACATACGGCCCGCAGAGAGTTTCTACCGTGAAAGTGAAATTCTATTATGAACGTATTGACAACTTTTATGCGTCACAGAATGAATCCAAGTTTGCCAACCTGTGAAAGATGTTCATGAAACTACCTGCTCTGTTCGGGCGTACATATGTCTTTCACCATGAACATTAACGAGAAGGATTGTAATCAATGTTTTCTCTAATTTTTGACAAGTCTGCGCACACTCACCAACTCACTGCGCAGATACTTAGACAACAGTGCCTAACGACTGAAAAAAAGGTCATCACTTCGGATATTTTGTGCGCAACTTGGATTTTCTGTGCGCAGAGACCATGTCAGCACTGCGCATTTGCGCACGTACGCAGCTTAGAGGTAACATTGTTTGTAATGACTCGAGTCATGACTCGACTATGGAGTCCTACTCGAGTCACTATTTTTAGGTGACTCGATTTGACTCGAGTCATTTGTTCAAATGCGTAAAATGACTCGACTCGACTCGAGTCAATGTGTATTGACTCGAATTGTACTCGAGTCATTGTGCTTGACTCGACCCAAGTCATAGGAATCGAGACTACGGCAGCCAAGATAGATATTCCGTAGCAAATTCAGATAATAGTAAAGGCACCACATTATTGTTATTTCGTCTACCAGTCCTGATACTTGGAAATAGGGGCAGAAGCTGTTAGGACTGAGGAAAATTACGATATTGTGAATGCGAGCCATTCTGTGTCCCTCGTGCAGAGTTGAAAATAATGAGATGAACCGGATTGAACTCAAGACTGACCACTCGGACTCGACCCTCTGCTCATTGACTTGGACTCGGACTTGACTCGGTGATGAATTGAAAATGACTCGACTTGACTCGAGTCAAAACTATAAGAGTGAGATTGACTTGTAACTCGAAACTTTGTGACTTGGTTTCAACCCTGTTAACGAGACAAGGCTGCGTTCCAATATAACTGTTGATAGCGTTCAGTTTTTACTACGGCTTTCTACATACAACATGCAGCCAGTGTTCAAAGAACTTGTTGACAGCTCTGACTGACCACAGATGTCTGATTGAATTCAACTGCTACTGCTAATGAATTCAGCAAATAATGTTTTTGGTCTCTATGCTTAAAACCAAAAGTTTACATTAAATACGATTTATATAAATATAATAATAAATTTTATATATATAATAAATTTATATAAATACGAGATTAATATATATATTCTGTAATACGGCCCGCCAAGTGCTGCATTTTCCATATCCGGCCTACCGACCGAAGAAGTTGCCCGCCCTTGTTTTATGGTGTACTTGCCGCCAGGATAGGTAAACTCCTAATTTCAATCCATGAATTCCCGCGGGGATATCAATTATAATATGATCTTATAGGGGAGCGGAGTCGAGATCTTTGTGAGATAAGAGTCACGGTTTTTGAATTATACGTTCTTCTATATTTTAAAATCTTGTGCCTCGTCAGGGTTGGGTAAGATTCTATTATTGATTCCATCATTGCAAGTGATGCCATCTGCCATACTGGAAGTTGATGCCATATTTAACACAGAGCTTCCTGGAGGTACAGAACTTCAACATACGATTGCATATTTGAATATCAGGTGCCATTAAACACTAAATATATTCAAATTCACGAGGAAGTAATACATTTGGCTGTAACTCTTTGCAATATACCAATGAATATGCTGAATTAGCATATCCATATGGTTAACATGAAACCAAGCTTGGCGAACAATAGAAAACAACGCTTTCAAACTGTCAACGACAATCACGCATCATTCATTTTATGATATTGGATGACGCTTTGCCCCCTGTTCAATGCAATCTTAAATGACTAACTTGCTAATGGCAACCAGATATCCGGAGAGTACAAAATATATTTCGATTAAAATATCTTCCGAGCATTTGATGAGCACGCGTCGCTCACATGCGCATAATTTCTGTGAGTGCCATACAATAAGACAACGGTAATAATACGCTTGTAGAAGTATACAAAAGCACAATATCGTAACAATAATATGTTCATATCACCAAATTTATTCCCGTACAAGCTCTTTGACTGAATCTCATCAGAAAAACAATTTTATTTTCGCTATTACAGCCCATCCTCTTGCGCCGGAAAGTACATCTCTGTAGCCTGGTTATATTACATTATATCAGTGTTTCTTAAAGTTTTTCCCATCACGCACCGCTAATTTGTTTTCCCCTACACTGCGTACCACTGAATTACTTAGGTCGCTTCAGTGTACCGGCGTTCATTGGTTATTCCTGTAAGTCAGGGCCGGCCAACCCGTGGCCATTGGGATTAATATATGAGGTTCACGTTCGCGTTCTGTGTGTGAACCTCAGAAATCTAGAGGTTCTCGTTCACAAGCGAACCTTGGTAGGTTCTGCACTGTGAACCTTTTTCATATGTTACAATTTTCACTTCATTATAACATCTTTAATTGAAATTGCATGATTGCATTTCAACTACGGGCCATTTTATGCATGGCGCTGGCAATATAAAAAAAATCAACACTAAACGAGCATGCACCTTGTCAATCTCAAAAATTTTACTTGCTTTGTTACAAAAGTTTGCTCGATATATCCAGCTTTCCGTTCGCGAATATTTACTCGCCATCACACAACATCAAGAGAGATATACACTACGAGTTGGTAGTCAGCGAATGATGCTTATTCAGCCAATCAATGAAATTGATATACAGTTGTCTGATGTAAAATATCTAGCACGCGTACATGGTCAATCTTGATTTGATATATGTTTATTGTATCATAAAACCAAATCCGTGCGATTCGTGTGTTTGCTACTGCTGTATAACTTGTTAATGAGGTAATATCGGTTTTGCAAACCCGTTTTACACTCTGCTCAATATCAACGTAGCATTACTGAAGACGCCGAATACATTGTCCGGTTTGGCAGAGACCGTTGAGGCGTAAGCTTATATTCCCTTGCAAGTCCTCGTCGGAATTGTTGTCACAGCGACGGAAGATACTGATTTTATGGGATTAATATATCATTTGATTGCCCCAGTCGATACATTTGGCGACGTTTAAAACGTCAATATATACTTCAAGATTGCGATATTATGTGGCCCAAGTTGTCGCTTAGTTCGCTAGGTATTGTGTACATTAATATAGGCTATCACTTCACTGAAATGTAGGGTTGGAATTAGCAATATGACGTCACGTGACTTCATGAGTTCAAGTGCGCGTTCACACAGAACCTTTCAAAAACGTTCGCGTTCACACGAACCAGAACCTTTCACCACTATAGTAGTTTGAGAACCACTGCAATATATACTAGTATATATACTATGGAATGGTATATCGGCCAACTTGAAATATCATGATGCGAAAACACCATCTGCAGTTGTACCCATCCTTTCCAATGATATATACGTAGGCCTACATATAATACACTACCGTTGAATTACTCTCAGAAGTAGTTCCACTCTTTCGAATTACTCCAGTAGATTTTGCCTACGTGTGCTATTTATTCATTATGCAAATGATTTTGTTGTTCTTTTATATTTTAGTTTGCTGCTTAGACTTCTAGTGAACATTATTTAGGATTACTTGTATGAGTTATGTTTCTATGAAGAAGAACGTAGCATTGCCGCTGCGTCATCTCACCTGAATATATTTTCGTACACTCTTCTTATTTGTAGAGACCCTATAGTCATGTTGCGAGAGTCGCGACGATGGATCTTGCAGTCTCCAAAGTAGCCTACTCCGATTAACTGATTTACTTGATTGGTCCGAAGGCCATTCATTACGTTCCACTTGAAGTAGTTTTCGGATGTCTTGTATATTGCTACCTCTTCTTGTAACTGAGTAGAAATGAACGATATTATTTCTACACGTACTTGATTAGTACTGAAATTAAATACTGTTGCTCAAACGCTCCTGGTGAACAAGAATTATAGTTTCCATACTTTCCACCGTGAAAACCTTGAAACCTCGATAGGTCGTATCAAAGAACGCGGAGCATGTAGTGAAAGGATACCCAGTTACTGGAAATGACATATCTGTGGAGTCGTGATCAATCCGCAGCATTGTCAGCAATCTCAATGAATCAAGTCATCGTCGACAAAATACAAATATTCTTTAATTTGATGTAGATCGGGTATTATCATCTTTGGTGTCGCACATATTCGAACATTCCACATCATTCACACTGTTTTGACGTTAGAATTAGTTATACTCGAATTGCTCGAATCGTCTCGAAGCATAATACGCCATTCTATCCAACCCTACTTCTGATGAGAGTAAGCCAAAAATATGAAGTTACTTTTAGCTACAGCGGCTACAGTAACAAGGATCTTTGGAAAATAGCAGGGCTCTTCAACCAGGGTGTACCATAATTTTTAAAGGGTGTACCACTCGGATTGGGTGTACTGGGGTGTACCAGATCCGCATTATAATGAAATGATGACTAGTTATCACAATTAATACGCAAGTTTATGCATCAGAACAGGTTGACGGAGTTTCAACAGTGTACATGTTCATATTAACTGCATACACCTTGGGTGGCCATGGCTAACCTTTTTGTTAGTCACGGTCCCATTTCGATTACACATGTAGCCTACGGCCGCATTCCAGTGGATATAGTCTTAATGAACTAACTGGAAGTCAAATAGCCATATTAAACTGTCTATGTCCGTTTACAGCAAACGCCGGATGAATCTATTGATACCGGCTTACTATACGCACCGAAATCACCAGCGGTCAAGTAGGCAGCATCTGGGATCCGTTATGACCGCACCAAGCGTGAAAACTTTTTCAAATTCACGAATGAATTCGTCATTAATGTTAGTAGTTTCAGATATTACTATCACACATTTAATTTTTCGCAGCCCATGTGATCAAATTCATCGGTTGAGTCGATTGAAGAGGTGCTTTCGAAAATTTATGGCAAGCGGGTGGGCAAATTGTTATTTGTTATTTGTCACTTTGCTGCATCCTGTTATTTGTTGAAATCCCATCAGGATTGTCGGAATGTCAGTAAATATATTGGAATCGCCCAGTCGCATCAGAAAAAATTCTCTCGTGAGGAGAACACGATTCCAATAGATATTTCTGCATGAGCCGCGTTACTATATCAAAATCCTAAAATGAAGTGGCGTTGTAAATTTCATGATTAATTATAATCTCTCAAAAATCCGGGAGTCAATTCGTAAATTCAATTTGCATGGCGACCGCCGCTAACACATTGTAATTGAAGTGACGACAACCGCACAGATTCGGCCGCAGGTTGGCCACCCCTGTATACACTGTAGGTACAGCTTGTAAATAACATTCCTTTTGTGATGTTATACCAAATGCTTCTTCACATCATTTAACCTATTTGATGATGAACTTATTGGTTCCTTTTGGAGTAGAACAGTGGTTCCTTTTGGAGTAGAACAGATTTGAGTTAGCATGTGTTCGGCTTGTGATGCCTGTCTATAATGATTATCGAGGAAACCCCCGCGATAGCTCAGACATGTTGAATTGGTACTTCATGCGACAAGCTTATAAATAGCGCAGTGTACACAATTGCATCATGGGCGTAGCCAGCATGGTGTCTCGGGGGTCGAATTAGATAACCACTGTGTTAGAGGGTGGTCCGGTAACCTCTAGCCATGCTTAGTATTTAGCATTTCCAATACAATTGAATAGTATATTCATATTGAAATGTACCCGAATATTTTCGGCTGACACTCGTCAGCGGTAGCCGTCAGCAACTAGTAGAGAATTGGAAAGGACATTGTATATCAATAATCGTATCCCAAAATATGACGTCACCAGCATGAAATTTCAAAGAAGAGAGCGTTCAATGCACTAATTTCAGATGGTACACGAATTCCTTTTGTTGACACAGCCTTTGCTGATGTATTGTGATAACTCCGAGGCACTCAAATGAAAGTGTGAACGGCCTCTCCCGACGACGCTAAATCTGTCGTCTCGATAATTTTTCGCACAAGCGGGATTATCCAACAAATGCCTGCCAATACGTTGCAGCCTTGCTCATCCTTATTTCGATTAGGCCTGAGGTTCGTAACCTGCGAAAGTACGGCCGTGTGCAGCCGTAAGAGACCATAATTATGCGGCCGCCTACAGATAATCAAAGAAGCTGGTAGCCAATGCTGGCGGGCGTCAATATGCATGCAATTTGAATTTACGAATTGGTTCCCAAATCTTCGAGAGATTTAAATTCAATTTTCTTCGCGCTCGGCGCGATTCAGGATGATTTCGATTTTTCGTTTTTATTATATTATAGTATCCTTGCAATCTGAGCCCCATCGTACCAATACGCACCGCAGAGGAAAACGATGCGCCCCTTAAAAATACCCTAGTTGGAATCATGTTGTTCACGGATGAAGATATTTTCTGGTACGTTTTGGCGATTCCAATATATTTTGACTATACCGACAGTCCTGATGGGAGGTCAGGAAATACCCACATGCAACAGTGTGCTTAATAAAAACCGGAAGATGCATCATCGTTAATTTTGTAACCAGATTTTTCGAATACACCACTCCATCAGCTCTACAGGTTAATCTGATTACGAGGAATGAGAATGAATAGAATTTTGACAATTCTATGTGAAGCTATCAACATTATTGATTAAATTCATTCAAGAGGTTGAACAAAATTTTCCCGCTTCGCGCAACTAGACACTTAATCCCAACACCCTCCCCTCACATTTATACTCACCATTTCGGTGCATTTACATAGTTAGCCTGCGGGGATGCTCCGCTCCTACGCAGAGAAGGCCTATATCTCAAGAAATCAGTGCCGGCCTAGACCAACACAAAGGGATCTCCGCGTTGCAAAGTTCCCAGTATAGCCAACTTCACATGTATATTTGTCGTCCATGGGCCATGACGACTCATGGCGAATCACCGCTGGAATGCGTACGTACGCTATGTAGGCTATGTAATCGAGATGTGGCTTACTCCGGAATCGGTATATTATGTGGTCAGCGGTGTACGAGTTTCGAGTAAACGTTAAAAGGGTGTACCACGACGAAAAAGGTCGAAGAGCACTGTATCACTAATGCACAACCGAGCTCATGGTAAAATGATTGCCTTTCCACGCAATTCACTGAGCCATAATCGATTGAAAGCTGGTATTAAATTGTATCAATAGTTTTCTATCGTTGATGATGTCGTGGTGTTCTGAAATACATTGGGAAATATGGACATTGGTGACGGAGAGCTTAAACCTTTGATATCGCCATATCAATACAGCGCCATCTCTTCATACAATTGACTAATATATTCGTATTCATAAATAATAAAAATTTCAATTGCATATTGAAGTTTCGTACATCAAACAATCTCTTCATTCCATAATGTTGGTTGCGATGTACGCAAATGCCTCATTCATTTGTAAATTATATGGAATGAAATTTATGCGACTGAATTGAGAAGGAAGTGCATACTGACATTTTGTAAAGACTCACTGGGTATTTTCATTTCAACAATCAATGCGATGAATTGACAAATGCATTGTCACTGCGAAACTGGGTTGCAAAAACAATCAAGTATATCGCTTTCGTCGTATCAAAGATTCTATTCAATCAATCAAGGTTCATTGTTTGACTTAAAGAAACATGACATTCAGTTCAATACCAAATTACATGACTAGCTTTATGAATAGCGAAGAGCGGTGCGGAAAGTATACCATATATGTATACTGTGGGGAAAACTGAACAATGTATAATTGTATATTGCTCAATAAGATAAAGGGAAGAGATATTCTCATTTCTAGTATACTGAAGCGTATGGACATTGAGTTTTCGATCATTCCATGCCACTTCCGGATATAATGTATCAGCTAGATAAAACGCAGAGCATTTCCTTATTATGTTCGATCTTGAACATTGCCTCGTCATTTCTCTTCGAGTTGCCGAATGTGATTGTCGGGGATTGGGTCCTTCGTATATTACGCCTTATCGGTTTATGCAATAGCAATCATCACTTGTACGGATTCCCAATCTCTGTCAGTTAAAAATTTAAGGATGTTGATCACGCTATCCGAAATTGCATGAATGGATTGTTGAATTATGTAACTTATATATACTTGTTTCACGAATTCACAGATATATCCGTATCGGCGTAACTGTGTCCAATACCGACACTTTCATTAATCAACGTTTGAAAACTTCTCTAAAATGAAGCTTGCTATTTTTACGTGCGTCGTTCTCATGCTGGCAGTTTTGGGTGAGTTTGCATTTGTTGAAGATATTAGCTATGGTGTAAGTATATCTTTTATCGAAAATTTCGAAACACAATGCCTTAACTACCGTCTTAGTTCTCACAAGTAACATTTCATAGCAATATACGTCACCCAGCTCAATGTTTCACGATGTGGAAAATGAAAAACAATGCGCGTCAATTAGTTTTCATATGTCCTTTTCCAACATCTAAGAATTTATTCAGCGCATAGGAAGGGGAAGTTGGGGAAAGTTGTAACAATTTTCACATTTTTTGCTATATATAATTATATCGAAATTAATTTCTCAAAATTATACGTAATAAATCGATCAAACATATATGTGAAATATCAAATAAACGTAACTTACTTTTAAAATACACTATGATAATTTTGGGTTCGAAAATCGCTCCTCGTGTTGCTCTCCGTGCCCCGTAGTAGTCTTTTGCACCATTGTCAATCACGGCGTGATGGAAAACATGGATACGAATTCTAAATAAGTATTATACTTATTTCCTAGATTTCAGCTGCGGGGCAGCAGAGGATGCCGCCAGTGTTTCCGAGGAAAGTTCTTCTGCTTCCGCAGATAATGGGTCAAAAACGGAACCGGCGGCAACAAAGCCGGCGCCAGTACCAGAGAAAGCAGCAACAACTAGCGGCTGTGCTCGATTGCAAGTCGTCACTATTTCGGCAGTTTTCCTTACCGGAATATCAGGTTTCCTGCTGCAATAACTCGTGGCACACGTTTCAAGATCGCATGCATTACGAACTGTATGAATATATTATTATCCAACATGACTCCGGATGCCTAGTTTGTATCCGTATTTTCCACACTTCCGCATTCGTTCAAAAAGAATTCGTGTTACTATGAATGTCGTCTTATGCATGGCCGTGTGGCGCTGACCACACTTGCGATAACTAGGTCATTTCAGTTATCTATAATAATATTTAGTCCGGTTAAAGTGAAATGTCGGTAATCTAATCCTGATCTAATTTGTGACATGTTTCATTGCTCTAATTCGAATGCTAATCTAATTTGTGAAATTTCTCTCTGTTCTAATTTCAAATCTAATCAATTTTTTTTTTCCTGAAAATGCTGCAGGAGCACTGTATAGAGCGCAAACCAAGCCAAACTTGCTGCACAGACATTTATCAATGCATTGTTCACGAGAGTGATGTTTAATTTGATACAAACTGAACTTGATTTAATTTCCCGGTTATGCGAATTCAGTAATTCCAATTCTTATCCAATTTGGAAAAAAAACTACTGTGTAGCTATAATTATAATTATAACCTAATTTGGAGAAGCTGAAAATATTCTTGTTATCCAAGTCAGTGACGCCCAGGCCGAGAAGAATTAATACTTTTCCATGACGCGGACGAGATTCGTCTTGTGCTGGAGTCGATTTCATACTTGCCGCTGAGTTCAAATGAAAGTGAACATTGGACCACAGCCTGCTGTATTAGGATGATAGCTAGGCAATGACTGGACTAATGCAAATCCGTTCTCGATGCAGTGATTCCATTTATTCGTTTTTCATGTGTCTATACGTGCATAAATAAATATTACTAGATCATGCGGAGTATGATTGTGTGTATGTGTAAGGAGTTTTAGTGGTCCCTGGCTATTAGAGTCTTGGCATCTGGTCTCACCGACATATGATAAGAGCAGATACGTCTACCCAGTTGAACAAATTCTAAAAGACCGGAAATCCATATATGGATCCGTTCATAGACAATACACGTTAAAGTCATCTCTTCGTTCGGCTACACGCATTGTATCTGATGATCCCGTCGAGGACATGTCAGCAGAAAAAATGCTATACAGTTTTCGGTACGCAACACCAATGCTCTTCAACCTTTTTCGTCGTGGTACACCCGTTTAACGTTTACTCGAAACTCGTACACCCCTGACCAGACAACCCACTGATTCCGTATAGTAAGCCTAATTCAGGAGCGTTCAACCTCTTTGTTATTCACTGCCGATTCCACCGTCGCACTGGTATCAAAGTAGCTTATGTCCAGTTTACAAATTTTTGAAGTTCATTTTTAAAACTTCAGAAAAAAAGTTTTAGAAAATTTTTCAATTGTTTCGGCCATATCTCGGCCATTATTATGCATGTATGTCTCAATAATTCACTGTTAATCAGGGGCAGTATATGGTCGAAAGGAGTTGAAAACGTTACGTTAAGTCATTTTGTTCAAAATGTGTAAAATGGACCACTACGACGATATAGCATATGGCCGCATTCTGGCGGAGACTCGTCATGGCCAATCTGGACGTCATATACCCACGTTAAATTGAATACAGGAAACTTCGCGCCGCGGAGAGACTTGTGGTGTTCTGTGTCATCACTACGGCGATTTTTTTGCAACCTTCATTTCGTTTGTATCGTAGATTTTGCACTGTCGGTGGACTGATTATTTTACATTTTACAGCGTGTAGCATACTTTATATGCCTACTGTTGTAGACGGCCCATTTTCTGCTCATTATGAATCATAAACATTCAAATGAAACAAATAGGTTGACAAGGTGTTATACTCAACGTACCGCAATATCCCAACTGAAGCAAGACTGCGTGGGCATTGCATGGTTCTTATATCAAGAAGCGCATGATGAAAAATTGTGATGTAGACACCATTTCCAGAATGAAGCAACACGATGTGTCACCAGCAGAGTACGCACACCTTCAGTGTTGTTTGTTAACAACTGATGCTGTTGAACGTTCTTTTTCCATTCTTGGCAAGCTACTTAGTAAGGACAGACACTTTCTCTACCCGAGAATGTAGCAAAGTATCTTTCGTTGTACTATAAAATATTTCAATTATTTCTACTATAATGCGTAATGTACCTACTGGAATTCTTGATAGGACCAGATTTCGTTAAAATAAAGCTTTTTCGTGTACAAATTTGTCAGTTTTAGAGGCAAAAAAGTTTTTTTCAGGCCAAACTACTTCGTAAGGACAGACAGTTCCAACCAGAAATGAAAATAAGTAGTACAATTATAACATTATGTGGGAAAACACCTAATTGGCATATGTTAGGTCAAATTTGGTCAAAATTACGATTTCTAAGGTAAAAAATGTCAAAATTTTTTTAGGTAAAAATCTTCTGTTTATTAGGTCAAAAAAAATCTCCCTAGTCATCACTGATTTCTTAACATATATATTGAATATAGAAGCTTTTATTTGTAGCAGCAGAACAACCCGGCAGGCTTACTACCTACGCACTAAAATCGCGAGTATAAATGTTAAGAAAAGATATCTGGAACCCTGTGTAGTCACGCGGAGCGCTCGAAAATGTTTACATCTGTAAAGTTTATTTCGTCGATAATATTGATTTTTTTCATATATTATTATCAAATATTTATCCATTCTTAGCCCACGTGATCAGATTAAACGATAGAGCTGACGGAGGGAGTGTCTTTTGGACATGCACAAAATGGATGATGATACACTATCCGGTTTTTATTAATCACTTTGTTGCATGTTGTTATTTTTTGACCTCCCATCAGGATTTTAAGCATAGTCGAAGTATGTATTGGAATCGGTCTAGCGTACGAGAAAAACCTTCATTCGTGAGACACACACGATTCCGACTTGGTGTTTCTTGATGGGGTTCATCATTTTCCTCTGCGGTTCGCATTTGTACGGTGGGACTCATATTACACTATATTAAAAACGAAAAATTCAAGTCACCCTGAATCGCGCCCAGCGTGAATAAAATTATCAGGTTTAACATCTCTTAAAGATTTGGGAACCGATTCGTCAATTCAAAATTCATTTGAACGTTCGCCAACACACGCTAATTAAATTATGCGGTGGGTGCCCCATAATTAATGTTTAAGGTCCTACGTCTGCAGGTTGTCCTCCTCTGGCATGTTGAAATAAGGATGAACAATGCTGCAGCGTATTTAAAATGCTAAATACTAATCAGTGCTTGAGGTTACCGGACTGCCATCTAGCACGGTGGTTCTCAAACTCGTCACCCTGAGAGCGAAGACACCCTGGCTACGCCACTGCGTTATTTATAAGCATCTCGCAGAAAGTACCAATTCAATATTTTTGAGCTGTCGCGGTAGTTTCCTCAAGAATCATTATAGACAGATATCGCAAGTAGGGCTGGGCAAAATCGAGTATTTGAGTGATTCGATTCTGAATCACGCAATATGCTTCGAGTCGAGTCGAGTAATCGAGTATCACTCATTATGACGTCATAACAGAATGTAATACGTCAAAGTTCAAATATGTACCGTTTATGCCACAAAAAAGAATATAACGGCTGTTATCCATCTCATAAACGAATATTTGGTATTTTTTCAACGATACGGATTTCATTCCACTTGGTGACAATGTTGTGGGATAATCATGACTTCGGAGATGTGCTACGTCCGGTAACCTCTGTAGCTTTGTACTATATGTTTCGCATGCTACGATACCACCAATCACGGTTTCATGGCTTCATCGGTCAAAATTAGTATCGAAACTATAATTCTCGTTAATAAATTAACTATTAAGTGGTAAGAAGCGTATAATTTCAGTACTCGAAAAAATCGTCTTTTACTACTCGACTCGAATCATTAAAATTAATACTCGATTCAGATTCGAGTACTCGAATCATTGTGCCCAGCCCTAATCGCAAGCTGAACACATGTCATTTCCATCCTGTTCTACTCCAAAACGAACCAATATGTCCGTTGCCGACGTTTAAATGAGGAGAAACATTTGCTGATGATATCACAAAAGGAAGGTAACTTAGTGTGTATGCCAACAGAAAGAAATTGTGTATCATTTGAAAATCGCGCATTAACTTGTTTGGTTTCGCTATCTCCGTGCTTGTGCTACAGTTCTCTCGTTTTTCGAACTTTTTATATACTCTGTGTGGCGTCATAATTAGCGATACTGATTGTTGTTAAACATAATTATTTGAATGCTCGCGTTATTTTATTGCTGACGATATCCCCTGTTGAGTGTCAGCCGAAAAGCTTCGGTAATAAATATGAATATAATATTCAAACTTACAAGCTACCTACCCGTGACGTACTGCCAGTATGAACAATGAACATATGGTACGATATTGCACATCCGGTCAACATGTTCTTAAGCATGCAGTTGCCTGTTTATTGTGAAAACTAGTCATCGGTCCATTTTAATTCGTATCTCATACACCCCTGTACACCCCATCTGAGTGCTACACCCTTTGGTACAACATAGGCTGTACGATACACCCTGCGCTTCACGTTTCGGTCAACTGTTATGAAAACCTAGCGCATTGCAGTTTCCAGTTGGGGATGGCAATATAATGTTGTCTTTCCAATGTGTGCGCTGTGTGGATACGATTGCTGTCCAAAAGATATCTAATCCAGACAAGGGAGAACATTGATACCGTATCCCTCACGGCCGCAAAAAAAAGATTTAAAAGATTTGACACAGACAAGATAGCCTCTCGCGCGGTATAATCGGAGGTATAATCCCCTAAAGAAACACAACGTACAGTGCCTTACACAAGAACCAATGTGGTGTGCTAAACAGAAGAGATAGAAGGATGCTGCCCGATGGAAATCTGACCGACAGGTAGATGTGAAACACGCAACTGTACAGTCGCGCACGCGGGTCAGGCTGTACATTCCGGCGCTCCTATGACAAGAAACGTTGCCTTTTCTCAACTTATACGGCCAATTTGGTAGTAGTTGCAGTGCCCCGACAATTACCATGTTTCAATTGATATATACGGAATCTTATATAACATCGCCACAGGATATCTGTTCATGGACAGAAATTGCTAGTTCTATATCTGCGCACTCTGAGCGAAAAAATGTGGATTCATTCACGCCCAAAAGGCCGAAAAGGGTTTCACAGGAAAGCAGAACCTAACTCAGAATTATATCGCGGTCATAAATCCTAACTGCCTATATGTGCATGCAGAATCTGTATTAAAATGTTGTACTCGATTAATACGACGGTATAAGCCTGAAGTAGGTTCTGGTTGAGTGTTTCATGGGTGCATATTCACACCCGTACATCAGCGGTGGTACACGGGTGTAAATGCACACCCTTTTTAATAATAGTGTGCTTGCACAATCGCGCAGTAAGGATTTTCGTATCCATCCGTAGGACAGTTATCAATCATGTAACGGTGCTCTATCATGAGTAGGGCTGGGCACAATGATTCGAGTACTCGAATCTTAATCGAGTATTAATTTTAATGATTCGAGTCGAGTAGTAAAAGGTGATTTTTTCGAATACTGAAATTATACGCGACTCGCCACTGAAAGTTAATTTAGCAACGAGAATTATAGTTTCGAATCTAATTTTCACTGTTGAGCCTTGAAACCTTGATTGGCCGTATCGCAGCATACGAAACATAGTACAAAGCAACGAACATTACTGGAAATAGCACATTTCTGAAGTCATGGTCATCCCACAACATTGTCAGCAAGTGCAATGAAATTAGTAAGATCAAACCCAAGTATCTTTAATGTGATGGATAGCAGGCATTGTATTCTTTGTGGTGGCATTAAAGGTACATATTTGAATTTTAATGTATTGCATTAGAATCGAGAATCGGTCCGGGGACGATGGCCCTGAATTGGCCAATCACACCGCAGTTCTAAAGGACTATTATTCAAAACTCCTTTTCGTATCGAATTGCAAAATAGTGTTGTTATGTTCGTGCATTTTACGTTGGTATCGCTTGTCTCTGTCTGGGATTAGTAACTACCGCCAATCAGTATTTCCTCGTGTGTCTTGCTCCGTATTTATACGCTGTGTTCTATTGTCTACTGCTTTTTCGTTGTAATTGCACTCTGGATCTTGTCGCCTGTATTAAAGTTATTTTGCTGATAATATACTGATTTCCTATTGCAACCTAGTCGTATGAGTTATTGTTCAAACAACATCAAGAACATAACAAGTGTGTTGAGAAAGTGTTCTTGTACCCTGAAATAATTTTTTTATACTTTATTATGCAATTCGATACGAAAATAGTTTTGAGGGATAGGCCTACAGAGGTGCGTAATTGTGTAATTCAAATTAAGAAAGTGTTCCTTGAATATAGCAAAATTTTGTTTTCACAATTACAATCCATCGAAGCGTTCAAGTTTTTGGAAGCCTATGGAAGTGGGCTGAATCGAGTCGAGTCTATTAATTCCTCTAACGACATGCGCGATATCAAAATTTGGAACAGAACATTAATTTGCTTACATTCTTTTCCACGAATGGTGGTTGGATATATAACAATAGACCAGTGGCTCTCAAACTTTCTGTATTCGCGGACCCCTTTTGAACCGTGACGGCCACCCGCGAACACCCCAAGTTTTCATCCAAAATTAGCTCCATTATCGTGCAACCGTCATCTGCCTTGTGCGAATATTAACTGTGGTAGGCTTGCAATAATCAGCGCCGAAATCACTTTTATTGAAAATAACATCATACCATGTAGAAATTGGGCAGACTTTTATTTTCTTGAATTTAATTTTGCATCGTTATTTATTGTCTTGAAAATCTGCGTCTTCGTTTTGATATGAAAAAGAGCCGAAGTTCCATTTCCACTAAGATGGGTGGCGGCGAAAGCAATATTAACGGGTAAGCCTTCCGGCGATATCATTTCATGTGATCGCGACATCTCTGGCACCATTATTGAGGAACAGGGTTATTAATGAACATATCACGCCGAGCCTAGACATTTGTATCTAGAATCTTATCCTGAAGTTATTCTGGACTAGGGGTTATGTATATCAAAGGAGAAAATGGATTTCGTGGCAAGGTTTCGATCTCTTCATTGGGACAGATTAAGAAAAAACTTCCAGAATTTCTATTTCAAATGACCACTAATTTGCTGACTCTGACAACATTTGCAAACATTTCGAAGTCACCCTGTATAAACTTAATATGTCCAACTTTTGATTTTTCCACAAACCCCCCAAAAACGTCTCTAAACAGCAATATGCTTGTTTTGTATCACTAGTGCAGGGGTTCTCAACCCGCGGCCCGCGGAGGATCATTTTGCGGCCCGCGACATATTTCATTATGAACGCAATTGCTACTGGCACGGTATTGTCATGGAAGACCGATATGTCATAATTGATGAAGAACAGTTGTTGTAACGACGCGTAGAAGCTTAAAATGACACCACGATAGTTTCTTCTGAAGTTATGCATATCGCCTGATCATAGAAAAACGTTGGTATCTAGGTGTCAAGCCAATCGATCCATATTTCGAGGCATTGTAAAAATTTCCGACTACGTTACAGGCGCATTGTTCGAAATTGCTTGGAATATTGCTAAACCCAAGAATCTGCTAGAGAAGGTATGACTTCAATGAAAATTTAAACGTATTGTGCGAATATTCGCTGTTTCCGGAACTTCGCAGCAAGGCCAACATCACATGACAAATTTTGAAGCTACAGTTGCCTGATTCAACTGTCACCAGAAGTGTGACAGCAATATCAGTCGATCTGTTATCGCATGTTTTGAATCACGTTGCCGCGTAGACTACATTAGCCTATCATTGAACTAATCCACCGACTTCACACTCATCGCATACCTAATTATCCCGGTGCGTTTTATTAGACTCGACAAATTTCCAGAGGAAATGCTGACGGGTTGAACGTGGGGAGGGTCCAGTGAAAAACATCAACTTGACAAAGCTGACTTCTGCAACTATCGGTGCAGGGCTCCAGCAGGGTTCTGATGACTCGAGTCATGACTCGACTCGAGTGCGACTCGAGTCGCGATTTTCTGATGACTCGACTTGACTCGAGTCATTTGATTAAAATACGGAAATGACTCGACTCTACTCGAGTCGATCTTTGTATTGACTCGACTTTGACTCGAGTCATTGCGCATGACTTGAACCAAATCATATGACTCGAGACCGTCGCAGACGGCCAGGACTCACATTTCATTGTAATTTCGAAGAATAGTAAAGTAACCACCCTATTGGGATTTCGTCTATTGGTACCAGTACTTGAAAATGCGACCAGAAACTGATAAAAGTGAGGAAAATTGACATATTATAAATGCGAACCACTCGATATCACCTAACACAGTTATAAAAAATGAGTTTAACAAGATTTTAACTGGAAACTGAGCAGTCAACACATTGACTTTGACTCGGAGTCGAGTCACAACACCATGACTCGGACTCGACCCTCTGGTCGATGACTTGGACTCGGACTTGACTCGGTGGTGAGTTGAAAATGACTCGACTTGACTCGAGTCAAAACTATGAAAGTGAGATTGACTTGTGACTAAGAGCCTCGTAACTTGGTTACAACCCTGGGCTCCAGCCATGGAAGGAAAGGAGAAAGGTTGATTTTTTAGCTCAGAAATGACCCCGAACGCCACTTCTTATATCAACGAGAGCTCAAATTGATATTTGCCTCTGTAACGGATAAGTTATCGTAATTTTATACTTGCTCGCTCACGCATTGGGACAGAGAGTTTGGTTCTCTGGTGGGTCGTGCAAGGGTTTGAAGGTGCATATACCGAGTCCCGACTTGGTAACGAATGCAATGCACGATCCATGAAGGGATTTACTTGAGCCGCTGGAAGATAGATATTCTCACAAAAAAAGGCAAACTTACGAACGCTGTCCATCAATGCTTTAGAATGCATAAAAATTTACTAAATGCCCGTATAGGACTTGTAAATAGGCTACAGTTGCCTAAATTTAATAGTAGCTCACAAACACACGGTGATAATGTTTTGCGGCTCGCAGCGTCTTTTGCTGGTAAAATGCGGCCCGTTATACGAGGGAAGTTGAGAACTCCTGCACTAGTGTATTGCCCATTCGACAACGAGGATATTTCATTTCAGACGACCATTTTAATGATGTGAGTTTTAGCAATAATGAAGCGAAACTGACTCATGTTTTCCCTAAATTAAAAAAAATGCAAACTAGGTTATCAATCATTTGACAAATTAAGAGGTTTCGAGGACCCCAGAAAGTGCCTCGCGGACCCCGGTTGAGAACCACTGCAATAGACCACCCCCTATGCCACTTACCTCGACACATCTATTTCATATCCTAACGGCATCACACCAAAACATGCCATGCTAAGCATGCAATGATTCTAAAATGGTAAACACTTTCATCACAGCAAATTATATAAGTTTGAAGTGCTCTAACGAATTAACAATAAATTAAACACCATTGTCGCTAGTGTAGAAACTCTTAAAATTCAATTATTGTTACATTTAAAATAAAATTGAGTCACGCATACCACAGTAATGTTTGTTTTTTGCGTCACGGCTGTTCATGAGCTGTGTGGCCGTAAATGGTGATAATTAAGTATTCAAATTCAGTTATGGCGATGAAGCGATAAAGGACAAATACCCTATTTAAAGACCTATCGCCTATACAAGCGTTGGTGATGGTTTTCCAATACAATATTCTCAAGCATGATACTAAGCACAATAGAAATAATATATGTCAGTTCTGTGCGGTTCTTGGTCGCTGCGGCATCAATTTCCAGATCGCAATACTTCTATCACGAAGGATATGATCACAGGAGCAAATAGGGTTGTAGCCCCACCATACACCCGAGCAGACCCGTTGCAAAGATCTAGGGAGAAATTGAACTCAGTCAACGAAAAACCAAAGCGCATCCTTTTCTAATCTAATTATGGTTGTTCAGAATTGACCGACTTTCAAAAAGTCTAGGTTTTCAGTCCGTTTCCCATGCCTTATACCTTAAAAACATATTCTGGCTACTTTTTTTGTAATTCATTCCCTGCATCCGCGTGCATGTTGCCGTTTTTTCATGCACCCGAAAAAATCCTCGGAATTAGGGGATTCCCCCGCTGTGACTGACTCCACAGGAATCGCATGTGTTCTCATTGACGTGAAGCGTACGTTCTAGTGTTGATGACGCGCTAGACACGGCAGTGGAATGGGGATCATTGATTAGTCAGGTGTTTTGCTGCTTTGTTGTTGAAGAACTGTGTTTACGATTGAGTTGCGGGACTTACCAGGGGGCTTTTTGACTCATGCTGTTAGCGAGTCTAGCGCAGGACAGGATTAGTGATTATAGTATTGCAGCAGTATTGCATTATTCGATCTAATGGACCTGATACACTTTCCTGTCTACTGGGATAGAAAACAAAGCTTGTAAATGTATTTTCCAGTGACTGTGGAAAACAGCCAATCGGTTGCTCTGAATTTTGTGTTATTTCCTAAGATAGCAATATACTGGTAGGAGTATTTCCAATTTGGGAATAATGGATTTTGCAGAATCAATAACTGGATCTAATCCGGCCGAGCGAGATAGTGTAATGGTTATGCGTCCGGCTTCTCGGTCGGTAGGTCGTGGGTTCGATCCCCGGCCGGGTCAGACCAAAGACTCGAAAATTGGTATCCTCAGCTATCCTGCTAGGCGCTCAGCAATAACGGATAGCATGGAGGAGAAAAAAACGGTGGTGCAGATTAGATGACCTCACCGCCGTATCGCAGCTCCGTCGTCAAAGCATCTCGATGTTGCAGGCGAGAAAGAATATCATTACACTCTCTTGCGCAAATTGTGCAATGTGTGTTTTACCCAAGAGAACTGAAATGTTTCCAACTACGGTATTCTTGGTTGCTTGACCGAGTTAAAGTATCTTTAATTTTCTAGGATTAGCTCTGGTGCGAAATGTCTGGACAAGAAGAAAGCTGGCATCTACTGCAATAGTATCTTATCGAAGAAAACTGGAAGAGAACGATCGCAGACACATCATTGGAGGAGGCCATTACGGTATTGAAGCTGCCCACTCTAAGCCAAGTTCTGCAGCAGTGTGTGCCACACATGTGAGCATTCATCTGCGAAATATGAACCAGGCATTGACGGCTCGTGACAATATCGGGTGGTGGGGCAACGGCTGCCAGGGTTTTCCAACGTAAAAAAGTAACTCTATGATGGTCACATGAATTTCCCGACAACAGTGATTTTAACGTAGGTGCCGCGAGAGGTTTGCCGGTGAGCCGTGACTTGAAGTGTGGTAACAAATGTTTTATTGATTTTTTTTTAATCAGAGAATTAATTTACAAAATGTACGTGAACTAAGAATCGTCCCTATGCTACGAATCAATTATCAGGTCATCCTTAGTAGCATGCGTTATGATTTCATGGTAGAGTTAGAGATTACGCAAATCGATGGGCCCTAATTTTTCTAAGCCCGTCCGCCCGTCCGAAAGTGTTTCGTACACGATCCTGGTGTGTTACGACCACGGAGCTGGTGGTTACGACCAGGTGATAGGCAACCAAAGCGGAGGTATACCCGGCGTACGATTGGATCAATGGATTGGACAATTTCTAGACCTCTAATTTTCGCTCCAAAGGCAACTGCGTAAACTACGTACGGAGCAAAGATTCAATACGATTCATGTTCGCACTTGACTTGACCAGACTAATTCCAATGACTAGATCTCGAGAGAGTGCGTAAGCGTAACTGCAAAGGTCAACGAGTTCGGACACATACGCAATTGTTATCTCATAGATAGGGCCTGTCATATTGAATCCAGAACATCAATTTGAATGGCCTTTGAAGAACTAAGGACAGCAGCCTCGGAACTTCGGTCTCGGAACAACATAGTACATTTTGACCTTGAAACTGGAGATTGTGACACAAAACATATGGCTTACTGTCTATAAGTCTGCTGCGAAATCGCCGTTGGAAAATATATAATCATCAATAAATACATGAATGAAAGCCGTAAACTTAGTATACTGTTACATGGAATCATCGAGAAGTAGCATTCGCAATCTCGTAACCCATTCCGGCATCGTACACTGTCAAAATCAATACAAAGAGACGAACACCGAACTTTGAGTAAAATAGATCGAGGAATAGGCTGATCGAACGATCAGATGTTAGCCGACATCGAAAATGAAATAGCTATCGCATTTGACAGAGAATTGTAAGCAAATGGTTTGAAGGCCACAATTTCACAGTGAAATGGACATTGGTGAACATAAAATTATGTGAATATTTGAATGCGAACCGAGAATCTTAGTTAGCTGTTTCATGCGATCATCGAGATATACCATTGGAAATATCATCACCGATCTCGTTATGGAACGCAGACTAGATTAGCACAGACAGACACCGGCTTTTGAGTGAGATCCGCAATGATGTAGATATAGGCTAAGTATCAGATCAGCGCGCATCTCTACCGTATACTCGACCTCGAAAACGAAATAACTGCCTCAATCATTGAGTGTCAACTTTAAGACTTGGCACCGCGTTCGATACTAAAATCAAGACATACCTTGCAAAAGCTCATGACAGATCTAGGTATGGGACATTGTTAAAACCAATAGAGATCAATAACGGCTTTTGCGTAAATCTGTTAGCGATAAATGGAGAGTCAGCTCTCCCTCGACTTTGGAAACGAAATTACCGCCCAAATAGTTCAGTGACATACTTAAAACTTGTTACAGCGGTCGATACTAACATTAAGACTTACCGTGCCAAATGTCATGACCGCATCTCGGTATGGAACATCGTCAAAATCAATGGAGACCAATACTGGCTTTTGAGTAAAATCTGTTTGCTGTACAATGTACAGTACATGATGGATCAACACACACTGAACTTCGGAAACGAAATTACCACCCTTATCTTTATGTAGCAAGCCTGAAACTTGGAGCAGTGCTTAATACTACCTTCACGACATATCATACCAAGTTTCAAGAATTATCATGGTGCGAAACACCGTCAAAATCGACCTATACCAGCAAAGGTCGACTCAACGCATATTACGGTAACCGAGTTCAGATATAGATACGATTGTTACATCACACCTTAGGGGCAACTAGGCATAGTTGCCCCACTTGCTCGGCCATTTTACGAATAGGAGAGAGTAAATCACCGTTTCTTTATTGTGCGCGGCTTTGAGAGAATAGATAGTGAAATCTTGTTATGAGCGCTACCGGGGCAAGCCGCGGCTAGGCATTCACAAAGCGAAAACACAGAAGAGAATTCGATTTTCACAGAGACTTCGCTATGTATGGGCATTTGCTGTGCGTCTATAAATGGTTAAATTGTTATTGAACAGAAGTTTAGGTGGGGCAATGCCCCAGTTGCTCTATAGGACGAGCCGCCACTGGAACCAGGGCACAGTAAATAAAGTAAAAGGTTTTTGGTTACTGGCTAGCATAAAGACCATCACGAAAGTCAATTGTCATCTAGTGAAATAGTATCAAAGAAAACTAGAAGATCACGGTAGCAGACACAACATTTCCTAGTTGGGCCATCTGAGGAAACAGTACGGGTTCGAAGCTGCCTACTCTTAGGAAAGTTATGCAGTATGTGTTACACCTAAGAGAGCATTCATATGCGAAAAATGAACCAGTGAAGTTACACATCCAGGACGTAGGAGATGAAGTAACAGGTTTTTGGTTACTGGCTGCCACAAAGACCATCACACAAGTCAATGCCATTGAAAGATTAGAGACAGTGTGAAAACAGAAAACAAATGGGAATATGCAGGACAGCAATGTGTAAACAAAGCGACTTTGAAGCCAAGCTGAGTAAGCTATGGGCATAGGAGCGACAATTGAAGTAAGTACACTTCTCTCCGGCGATAAGAAACATGAATACATAACATTTTATCATGATCAAAAGGGTCCGTGATTAGAAACGATTGGTGGCAAAGATACAGTGTTGAAAGTGAAAACAATGCAACAAAATACACGGACCATGAGTGCGAGAGAGTGCACCAGCATCAAGTAGCGAAGCTGAACTTACAGAGCTCATCTATATCTTCGCAGATAGCTGACACTTCCCACAGCAGTGATTTCGAAGTGGTGCAGTCGGCATCTGCTCATTCCTTTAAATTTGTGACTCTAAAAGCGTACGTAAACCTAATCAACGTCAAAGACCTATGCCAGGTTTTTGATCGCTTGAAAGTGAGTGATAATGCTTCTACCATGATTACTGCAGCACTGATTAAAGCTTGCGATGGTGACCCTAATGACTTTCACCTTTCAAGATCTGGAACCTATTGACGACGCATTGCAAATCGTTTTAACATTTCTGAGTCTATTTTTGGTAAAATAGCAAACGATCCACCAAAGCACATTGCATTGCGCTGTGATGGGAAGCTCACTAGGAGTCGTTTAGGAGATCAATTTGAGCCCTTGGCAATGCTGGCATCGTCTACGTATTCCAACACATTTGTGAATAGCAAAGTTCTTAGCATTCGAACTGTGGAGAGTGCTACAAGAAAAGCACAGGCTAATCCGTCATTTGAACCGCTATAACTTTATAATTTAACAAAAAATGTAAGAGCTCGTGTTTGACAAAACATCCTCAAACAATGGAAAAATTAAAGGTGGGGTTCTGTTACTTGAAGCATTGATAAACAAGGAAGTTTTCTACAGTGCTTGTCGCCATCATATTCGTGAACTAGTCATCCGGGAGCTCTGGAAGTGAAGTGTGTGTTTGGATCGGCGACCACAGGTCACGAAAACACAGATTGTAATACTTTCCAAGAAGTGGAAAGATATTGGTCATTTAAGAAGCTCTAAAACACTTCAGTTTGATGAAGGCAGCTGATTGGCGATGAAAGCTGATGAAGCAAAGCAAGAAATAAATCTACAGCATTGCTAAGGCTTTACAAACAGCGATTGTTAGACCATTTCATGAGAATCATAGGCCCATTTACATGGCAGTTAAAGACAGCTTCGAAGCTGACTGGTCGATCCAACTCTCTCGCATTCGATGAAGAGAAAAAGGCAAACTGCTTCATGTCAATTCGAGCTCCGGACAGTAAAAATGTTTTTGTAACGGCTTTGAGCTGTTGAGCGCTCATGGAATTTTAATCGCGCGCGCTGCCTCATCTCTGCTGCGAGTGATCTCGTCATCTGGTTCATCTTCTCACTTGTTACAGGGAAATCGGGCAAGCGTTGCCCATTCCGAAAAATTGCAACAGTCTTGTTTTAAATTTATCATGTTCATGATGTTGTTCATGTGATACAGTAGTAGGTATTATACATGGTACGGTGGTCTGCCTGCAATGCCAGAAACAATTTCACTGAAATTTTCCCTCCAATTCATCACTTCATTGGCACTACAGCGCACCGGTATTGCTCACAAGACTATGTATTACCAATCTCTTATTTCCATGCTTCCTTCCTGGCAATGAAGTATAGCGTAATGGTATGTTCCATTGTTCCATTGAAACACCCTTGGTTGACTGCAGGCTCCTCTTCCTCGCTAGGACGCAGTGTTTTTGAAAAGCATAGAACAACTCTTCGTACACAACGCCCCCTTGGCCAATATTCCAGGTACGAGACGAACCTCCGCACACACCCCTATGACCTCCTGACACCTCTGTAAAAATCTCAGACGGCATCAAGGAATACAATCTTGCAAGCCATTATTACTTCAGATGTCATGGTACTTCCTTGTATTACATTAGGTCCATAAAAGTCATCTAATTCGATGTACATGTAGGCCTAAATGTGTTTATAAACGTGGGTAAATTAAACCTCGCTTGCTAAGAATGCTGTTCGTAATAATTACCAGGGTGCGAAAACTCAATAGTGCATGTCAGTCAACGTCTATGAAAAGCGTTGGTGACGATTTGAGATCTAATACGCCTTGTTCAAAATCGAAAGACATGACCCCATAACCTCTAGCCTATTTACCGCACAAATATAGACATTAATTAATGGATTTCCAACACTGTTTTCTGAAGGGCATAACGCCCCCTTTTTCTCTCAGTCTCCCAAATCACCCAGTCTGTAGCTAGCGCGCTCTTTGAGGTCGCTAACGCCCCACAGGGGGCGCTGACGCCAACTTTGGGACTCGCTGGTCTGGAACATGGGTTCTCTAACCTTTTTAGCTGCCTACCCGTTCGATTTATTTGCGCGAATGGCGTACCCCTTACTATAATGTAGCATAAAGAGTGCGCAATTGAAGAGATAAAAAAACAAACTATGCATTTGCACTTTCAAACAACATTCCACATGTTTAATCCGATGGATGAACGAGATCGACGTCTCTATACTTGACGTGTTTTGGACAGGCAAACGCGTTAATTATGTTGAGTCAACAGTCTGGTACGGAATTTTTTCTTCATCGTGCGCAGTGCATATTCTTAAAAAAACCTTATTCGCAACTAATTGGTGTAATGTAAACAGATATATTTTATTATTCCCATCGAGAAGACGACTCGTTGGAGAGGTGGACGAAACACTCGTAGGGTTTTTGTAGCTTACTGCCTCCTCACCAGCACCAGACGTACGATGAATACATATATGGTAACAGCGATACCCAATCACAGACAATCCAAGAATGCAGTTTATCGAAGAATTATGTAAACAGGGCGCTTCTTCGAGTCAGCTAGGAATTTTCACGTGATGTCACGTCAGACGGCTTAAACTTCAAGTAAAACTGATCATGTAATGAGTCCTATAGACTCCAAATTACTGGTTACTATACACTCTCTTATCCTTTGTTCCTATTAGATATTCGGCATCTTCATAAGGGATTAGAGAATAAACCTTTCAATTAATTGTGTTTGGCGTAAATTCAGTAGGATGTGTGGGGAAGTATAGAAATATCGAAAAGAAAACAAGCAAGCCCATTAAGAAATATCCGGTTATTGATTGTGACAGCTTCGATTCGCTATTCATGCCAATATTGTGGATTGAAACAACGAAACTATTACTGATCGCGCGTCATATACGGATGTAACACACACGGAAGTGTATAGTGGTCATATTTTATTATGTTTGTTTAATCATAACTCCATAACCCGTAGAGTAGGCTATATTAAATACATTGTATTCTCCTCGTAGGTCTTTTTGTAACACAAAAAATATCAATTGTGAATGAACTGCAGGATCTCATTGGCATTGGTACCACAGTGCCAATACATTGTTCGGGGATACCGATTGTGAGAAGAATATAGTGTAGCAGCCCTGGTGCTGCTTTCAACCTTGTTAACATTGCATCTGAGTTCATGGACTGTGCACGTGGTTTTTTGTGATCGTGATATTCTCTCTTTCTGGCCTGGACGTCGTGCTGGCTAGTCGTGAGACCGCCGGCTTAATGCCGTATTATGTTGTGGTGTCGACACGTTGTAGTTAGCTTGTGAAGCTCCGTAATAAAGCATTACCAATTCCAAGACCGGGCCGTTACAATAGCTTCCCGAAGATTTGCAGCAATCACATCATGTCATTTATTCCTATATTGTAAATGCGATATAGGATGCAAGAAATTTATCCTGACAAGCTCTAATACAGAAGCGATACGCGCGCCCCAGATATACCTGCTGGTATGCTCAAAATAAGATGCACTTGTTATAGGGTTGCATTTAAAACGAAAATCAATTTAAAACACACATGTTTGAAACTTGTTTTATTGCTGTTGTTTTTTTGTTGTTTTGTCTGTTTTAGGCATGACGTCTCAATTGATTGACATCGAGAATGGAAAATATTAGGTAAATATGGCTCCTTCAATGAAAAATGCTTCCCACAAAAATAAACTACGTCCTTTCCTTTCCGTACCCATGGCTCGCGAGCCCATTTATGACTCTTTTGATGGTATGATATGCTTCTTTGATAAATTACTGATTTGTCACTTACTTAGTGTCTTATTTGTTATTTGCCGATCAATTATGCTTGTGGTACCTGAGACAAAGCTTTGTAGGATCTAAAAGTGGCTTATCAGGGAGCGTCAAAAGCTGACAACTCCTCGTAAATATCGTAAAATTTGTGTCAAATAATGCAGGCTGGAATAATTGATCATTTACCAGTCCAATATAATCGATTTCCATTCTATAATAGTGAACACACTTTCAATGATTTCTAGGTATTCATAGGACAAATGTTATCCATCGAGATCGATACCAAATTTGTATTGTTGTTTTGCTCTAAAATCCACATCTTGATTACCTTAAGTTTCAAAATTATCACATGGCTCTAACGGAAAGAAAGATGATAGTTTGCAAATGGTTCCCGAACCCTGTTTTCCGTTGTATCGGATGCTCAAATGTAACGCAACCGATTTGATCAGTGTCAGCATTGTAACCAGTGTTGGGATCAAGTCACTACCTTCGAGTCACGAGTCATCTCGAGTCATTGAACATTTTGACTCGAGTCAAGTCGAGTCAAGTCGAGTCAAGTCGAGTCAAGTCGAGTCAAGTCGAGTCAAGTCGATTCAAGTCGAGTCAAGTCGAGTCAAGTCGAGTCAAGTCGAGTCAAGTCGAGTCAAGTCGAGTCAAGTCGAGTCAAGTCGAGTCAAGTCGAGTCAAGTCGAGTCAAGTCGAGTCAAGTCGAGTCAAGTCGAGTCAAGTCGAGTCAAGTCGAGTCAAGTCGAGTCAAGTCGAGTCAGGTCGAGTCAGGTCGAGTCAAGTCGAGTCAAGTCGAGTCAAGTCGAGTCAAGTCGAGTCAAGTCGAGTCAAGTCGAGTCAAGTCACGAGTCAAGTCACGATTCAAGTCAAATTGAATTTTCGAAGTATGAGTGATGATGCAAAGTCATTACATTTTGCTTTGGTGTAGGACAGATAAATGGTCTTTTATCTTGAATCAAACAACGAATATACAGTTAAATATACATGCAAAAAGGTGTTGCATCGCTCACGCACACGAAGAATTGCCAATAAACTACGTAAGTAACTGCGTAGCTAGATGCTACAGCCTGTTATTATCAGCCAATAAAGTGGATCGAATACGAAGCCTCGAGAAGTTGAACAAATTCACGTGGTACTATACACTACCCATCTACACATCCGTGAGAATATCAACGCATAAACTATATATTCGCTCGATTTAAATCATACAAGAGTGTTGGTAAAGGTGAGCACTGCGCAATGTAAGCACTAAGCCGCCTAAGAAACAAAGATGCGTTTCTATGAGATTAATCTATTGCTACTACGACAACGTAAGTTGTGATCGTTTCGTTTGCAGTCAATATATTTGTGATGTAACAATGGAGGATCAGCGAAACGTACAATCGTTGAATAACTGGTTGCTCTCTCAGTCCACATTTCTGAAGCGCCGAGCCAGGTCAAGTCAAGTCATTTTTGCAAAGTGACTCGAGTCAAGTCAAGCCATACGAAAAAGTTGACTCGAATATGACTCGAGTCAAGTCATCACTCGAGTCATCCCAACACTGGTTGTAACACCAGTGTTCACGCAGAATATGTAGCGCAGACGACGAATAGAATGTAGTTAACTTTGATATTGTACCTCAATGACGTCACGTATTTTCGATTATTACGTAACAGTTGACATCGACGTATGGCTCTTCGGTAATTACTATTGAAAGTTTAGGGCAGGGCTTCTCAACCCGCCGCCCGCAGACGTTCATTTTACGGCCCGCGACGGCTTTCCTCATGAACGCAATTACTAGTTGCACGGAATTGTTACATGTTGATTTAGCTACTTCACTCTCTTATCGAACCGTCTCTGTTTCATTTGATTACTCATTCTTTGATGTGTTCGGGATTCTTGATACATGCTCGAGTTTAGATTGTAGCAGTGTTGGGATCAAGTCACTGCCTTCGAGTCACGAGTCATTTCAAGTCATTGCACATTTTGACTCGAGTCAAGTCAAGTCAATCGATTTTCGAAGGTGACTCGAGTCAAGTCAAGTCACTCGAATTTTGGAGGTGACTCGAGTCAAGTCGAGTCAAGTCAAGTCAAGTCACGAGTCAAGTCACAATTCAAGTCAAATTGAATTTTCGAAGTATGAGGCATGATCACGTCATTGCATTTTGCCAGCTGTCTGAAATAGAGATTGAGTGGTCATTGATTTTGAACCGATGGACGAATATATAGTCAAATATACACGCAAGAAGGCGCTATATCGCTCACATATACGTAGAACTGCTAAACTATGTCAGTAATTGTATAGCCACAGTTTATAGTCACCAGCCAAAATAGAGAAACGAATTGATAATATGCAATACACTACACATTTACAAATTGATATGATACAATCCGAGCCTGCGCCAATGGTTGAGGACCATATGAACTATATTCGAATTCAATTTCAATAAAACAAGGGGTTTGGAGGTAAGAACACAGAACAGAAATAGACATTTTACTATCAAATTACTTCACCATACTAGTTTACGACAACGTAAGCTGTAAGCTTCGATCACTTCGTTTGCGGTCAATTTATTTGTGAGAGTACAATGGAGGGTCCGTAAAATGCACGATAATTGAATGATTGTTGATTGTTCGCTCTCACAAGTCACAATAGCGTTTCGCGAACAATCCGAACATATGCAAGATGCAGTGATTTTTATCGACACTGATTACTTGATGACTTGAAATTGACTCGTCAATTTTGCTCCGAGACACGAGTCAATCCACATTTTTGATACGGCGAGTCAAGTCAAGTCAAGTCATTTTTGCAATGTGACTCGAGTCAAGTCAAGTCATACGAAAAAGCTGACTCGAGTCTGACTCGAGTCAAGTCATGACTCGAGTCATCCCAACACTGGATTGTAGTGCGGGGCGGATCGACAAATTCTCTGGTCCGGCTCCGATCCGGCTCCGGCCATATCAGGAAAAAGTACTGATCCGGGGTGCAGACTAGATGACCTTGCTATAAAGGCCGTATCGCATCTCCGTCGTCAAAGCATCTCGATGGTGCAGGCGAAAAAGAATACCATATCTCTCTCTCCGGCCAAAAATGAAACGGTCCTGCCGGAAATCCGGCCCAACACGGTACGGTGGTTCCGTGAATTTAAAAATATGTCTTGCCGCGCATCTTTTCGCACTGGCTTGGCGGTTACTTGCGTGTTGTTAGTTGGTAGTTATTTAGCTACAAACGTCATGCTTATCTATAAGATTCCGGCCTTATCAAGAGAGTACTGATACGGCTCCGATCCGGCCCGGTCAAAATTGAAAAAATCCGGCCGGATATCCAATCCGGTTCCGGTCCATGCTCCGGATTATTAGATTGTTATTGTTTTGAACCGGTTTCCTGCCGGACTCTGGTTCAAGGGAATCCCGCTGCGTAGTACGCTCACAGCAAATGATTTAAACAGAATCAAGAACAAGGAACGGGAAATTAAACGTCGAAAACTGGGCTGGTCACTCTGAAACAATGAATTTTCTTTCTCGGAAAGAAAAGGAAAACCAATGTGTCATAATGGACGATTTTCATTTTTGCTCTCGGGCGCCGCCATCTTGGCCTATGGTTGGCCAGAGCTGAATCGAGCTTCATAGGCGCAGGTGGCTGTTTTGGAGTAGGTTACTTTATTTAACGCCGTGCGTTTTCGCTTTATGGTAGTTCCGCGTTTTGGTGCAAAATAAGTATTGATAACATACTCATCAATCACTATACAATGTTTTTGAGCGAAAAACCGAGCTGGTTTACAGTCGTTGTACAAAGCTTTCTTGTGTCGGAGTGTGACAACTTTTCACTCACAAAAGTCGCGGAACAAGTAAGGCCCTGTGGATATGCAGCTGTATCAGTTGTATCACGCAAGTATCAGCTGTATCACTCAGGTATTAGCTGCATCACTCAAGTATCAGCTGTATCACAGCCAGGGCGGCAATGACTCTAGTCATGATTTTCTGATGACTTGACTCGACAGCTGTATATCCACAAGACCAACAAGTAATACCAGATAGACTTTTAGGCCATAGAATAACCCTATCTGTGAAATAGTTGGTCATAACGCATATAAAGTAGTGAATTTATTCGACTAATAATCTTTACGTTTTATGTTTACAGGTCGATTTGCAAAGTACCGTTTAACAAAAAAATATATAGCTTATTTTATATAGCATATAGCAAATCGGAACAAAAAATATATAGCCTATTTTATATAGCTTATAGCAAATCGGATATGAATGCAGATAAGTGAACGCGGACTGTGAAAGGAAGATCCCATTTGCACTGTTGCGTTCCAAAATGCAACAATGCCTCAAGAATGACGATGAATTTATCTTTTCACAGGTTTCCTGTTGAAGAAGAAACAAGGAAAAAATGGGTACAAAACATTCGGCGTGAAGTTGGGCCAAATTCCACTCACTCTTTTTGGTACTGCTAATCAGTTGTGGTGTGTGGCATGTCTTCTCACTAACTTCAGGGGCGCGTTGTTTTGAATTTTCCTGCCATGTAACTTTTCTCCATTACTTTTTATGTAGTTTCTAATGAATCTGGGACAAGGTCCTTTGTTATTCCTAATATGCTATTATATTTTGCAATTTGGAAACTAGTAACTTGGCATGTAATTTGTCTGAATTTCGCAATCTAAAACTGGTAGCATGTAGGCTAATTTGTTTGAATTACTTTTCATGTAGTTTCTAAGGAATCTGGAACGGGGTCCTGCATAGTTCGTAGTATGCTATTAGATTAGGCAATTTGGAAACTAGTAGTACCTTAGAATGTAATTTGTCTGAATTACTTTTCATGTAGTTTCTAAGGAATCTGGAACGGGGTCCTTATTCATAGTTCGCAGTGCTATTATATTTGGCAATTTGGAAACTAGTAGTACCTTAGAATGTAATTTTTCTGAATTACTTTTCATGTTGTTTCTAAGGAATCTGGAACTAGGTCCTTTATTGTTCCTAATATATGCTATTATAGTATTCTGATTGACATGTTCTATCTGCGCTGCTCTATCAGCACTGCCAATTGTCTCTCTCTTCGCAGCTAGCGATCGCAAGGTCTGAACGAAACGTTATTACAAGCTTCACAATAACGGTTCAATGACAATGCGTATACTAACAAATCCTCTAGCACACTGAAGTGAAGATCCAGTGTTGGGATCAAGTCACTACCTTCGAGTTTCGAGTCATTGCACATTTTGACTCGAGTCAAGTCAAGTCAATCGATTTCGAAGGTGACTCGAGTCAAGTCAAGTCACTCGAATTTCGGAGGTGACTCGAGTCAAGTCGAGTCAAGTCAAGTCAAGTCAAGTCACGAGTCAAGTCACAATTCATGTCAAATTGCCTTTTCGAGGTGTCAGGCGTGATTACGTCATTGTATTTTGTTAGCTGCCTGAAAGACAGATTGGGTGGTCATTGATTTTGAACCGATGAACGAATATACAGTTAAATATACACGGAAGTAAGGCGCTGTATCGCTCACATATAAGTAGAACTAATAATAAACTACGTAAGTAATTGCACAGCCTCAGTTTATAGTTACCAGCCAAAATAGAGAAGAGAGAAACGAATTGATAAGATGCAATACATTACCCTTTTGCAAATTGATATGATACAATTCGAGTCTGCGCCAATGGTTGAGAACTATATAAACTATTTTCAAATTCAATTTCAATAAAACAAGAGGTTTGGTTAAGTTAAGAACACAGAGCGGAAATAGACATTTTGCTACTAAACTACTTTACTATACTAAAGTTTACGACAACGTAGGCTCTGTAAGCTTCGATCACTTCGTTTGCGATCAATACATTTGTGAGAGAACAATGGAGGCTCAGTAAAACGCACGATCATTGAATGATTGGTCGCTCTCACGGGTTACACCAGCGTTGCGCGAGCAATCCGAACATATGCAAGATACAGTGATCTTTATCGACACCGATTACTTGATGACTTGAAATTGACTCGTGAATTTTGTTCCGAGTCACGAGTCAATCCAGATTTCTGATATGCCGAGTCAAGTCAAGTCAAGTCATTTTAGCAGAGTGACTCGAGTCAAGTCAAGTCATACGAAAAAGTGACTCGAGTCATCCCAACACTGGAAGATACACACAAGTCTTGAGTCATGGTTGACTGCTATTCTATCATAGCATGCAATCCTCTCATTTCCCATCTGTTCAATAAATATTCAACTTTTGACAGTTCTGTGCGTTATTTATATTGACGAATTAGGCACGTAGACAATGGACGAGTTATTGACATTTGCTAGAAACTAGCCAGTTATGAACAGCTATCCGGGGCACAACTGGAAGTGAGGGGTTTGGTGCATGAGAACACCATGGAGACCAAAGTATAAACCCGGTAAAATGAAAGATCTCCGGGTCGCCATGACCCTTTCATATTCAGCAAATGGGTTGGGTGTCACTGACAGTTCTAGGCAGTTCGTTATCAGATCGTGAAATAATGTCCATCGTTCCATGGTCCACGACGTTGTGGTTGGTCAATATGGCACATCTGCACCTGGAAAATAAGAATATGCGGCAGCATTTTGTACTCGTATTCAAAGCTTCGTATAATTCGTTATTATTTGTGAACAATTTAACTGCTTATACTTAACTCTACAAGTTAATATAAGTTATTGCTGTACATCGCTCAACACTGTGCAGATACCGAGATGATCAAACTCATTACTGATGCTACTTGCGAAGTCATTACTACTAGTTCTCAAATAAAAATACGGAAGGCAGGTGAGAGCCAACAACTGAACTACTTGAAAATATCTACCAGCGACCTATGCTGGTGTAAACTTCTACATACCTCTAAAATCTGTTATATATGGTAAGACTCAGCGAATAATTTATATACTTTATCTTTGTTATTTCCACTGCCCCTCGATTCACTGGCAATCCTGTCTACGTCAGCAAAACTGAACGTGGGTAAACCCGTCAACAATATACTAGTTCCATACTCTCGGTTCGATTACTGTCTAAAATGTTCCTGCCATTTGTGACATTGGAGATAAACATTGGCATCAGTGCATTTTGGCAAAATGCAGTTCAACGCATAAGGATTATCAAACAACTAGTGAATAAATAGGGTCCTGATTTTGCTAGCAATGACATGAAATCATTCATAAGGGCTGTAGCAATAACTAAGAACTCGCAGTAAAGCGTCGCCGGAAGGGGAAAATAATGAGATTGCCTCTGCTGACAATGCTAGCCTTATGGAGGCGAAATCAGTCTGGCCATCCGGCCACAAGGGGCGCTAAAGCGGTGAGAATCGTCCATTGTCGTAACAGTTGTCGTAATGATGCGTTAAAGCTTAAAATGGTACCACGACAGTTGCTTCTGGACTTATACATACAACCTGATCTTAAATAAAACGCTGCTACCTATGTGTCAAGCCCAGCAATCCATATTTCGAGGCATTGTTAAAATTCCCGACGACGTTACAGACGCATCCTTCAAGATTGCTTGGAATATTGTTAAACCCACGAAATCTACTTGAGAAGGCGTCTTTCATTAAAACTTTGCCTGTGGGAATATTTGCTGTTACCGGAACTTAGCAGCAAGGACAACATCACGTGACAAATCTCGAAGCTACAGTTGTCTGATTCAACCGTGGCCAGCGGAGTACCAGCAATGCCAGTCGATCTTTTACCGCATGTACTGAGACACGATGGCGCGTAGAGTACTTTAGTCTCGCATTGGACGAATCCACTGATTCCACATACATTGCAGAGCTAATTATCTAGGTGCATTGTATCAGAGTGGACACATTTCCAGACGTAATGATGGCAGGGCAAACGTGGGGAGGGACCAGCGAAAAACATCAACATGACAAATCCGACTTCTGTAACTATATTGCAGAGCACCAGCCATGGAAGGAAAAGAGAAGGGTTGATTGGTTTGCTCAGAAATGACCCCAAATGTCACACTTCTCATATAATTGAAATCTCAAAGTGACAATGGCCTCTGTAACGAAAAAATTACCGTAATTTCATACTTGTTAGGTCAGGCATTCAAACGGAGAGTTCGGTTCTCTAGTGGAATGGTTTGAGGGTGCATATACCGACTTGGCAACGAATGCAATGCACGTTCCATGAAGGGATTCACTTGCGCCGCTGGAAGAAAACATATTCTCTCAAAAAACATCCACTGCAAACTTACGAACGCTGTGCATCAATGCTTTAGAATGCGTAACAAATGTACTAAATGCCGTATACGATTGGTAAATAGGCTACTGTTGCCTAACTTTAACAGTAGCCCACAAATACATGGTAATAATGCACTGCGGCACGCAGCGTCTTTTGCTGTTATAATGCGGCCCGTTATACAAGGGAAGTTGAGAACCCCTGGCTTAGGGTATATATGACTCGTTTTGTCGAAAAAGGTTCCCGACCACTGGTACATAGAATATATTATGTGCAACGTATATAAATGTCCCATTCATTTGTAAATTATATAGAATGAAATTAGTATGATGAAAATGTGAAGGAAGTGTATTGACGTTTGCAAAGCCTAACAGGGTATTTTCATTTCAACTAACAGAGTGCTGAATTGACACTTGTGTCTTCAATGTAGCTTTCTATGAAGCTTATCTGAACAATCGAATTATTCGGTTTAACACAATGTTGCATCTTTGTGAGTTCATGACGCAATATATGCCTACATTCAGTTCAATATCCACTTAGGCTACATGATTAATTTTATCGACAATAGCACATTATGGAAAGTGTAGCATCTCGACTGTCGTGGGACATGTAAACAATTCATATTATATTGCTGAATAGGACAAAAGGTTTGGTATAATTGAATTTGGATTCCTCACATATGGACATTGACCGAGCACTCTATGTGATTGCGATTCATTGCGCCACTTCCGGAGTTAATGAATAGGCTAGCAAAGATTTAGTGGTGAGGTACTTTAATATGCCCTATCAATGATGAAGCTTTTAGGAGTTGTGGTATATTTATTTGCGGATTTAGCAGCACCAACCAAGATTTCCACTAATTCCGCACTGATATCGTAGTGGTATAACACCAGTAACACCGGTATGTTGTGGGTTCGAGTCCGATCGAGGTCGACTCCAGAATACCTACATAAGTGTTGGAGGTTTATTAATGCTCCTCTTCGCCATCTCATTCGTCTAAGCCAGGGGCGGGCAACATACGGCCCGTGGGAAGGGATTTTGTCCGCCCCGCGGACAGTTTTCCGTCTTACGTGACAATGTGGCCTGCGGCCCTAAGTCGGCCGATATTCCCCACTGCTTGCTTACTACGTCAAATTTTAGTGACTGTATGTTATTATATACGTATATGCGCAGC
The DNA here is from genome assembly GCF_051294905.1 of Botryllus schlosseri. Lineage (NCBI taxonomy): Eukaryota > Metazoa > Chordata > Ascidiacea > Stolidobranchia > Styelidae > Botryllus > Botryllus schlosseri. Next base: position 28,640,238 of record NC_137239.1, on the reverse strand, counting down.
GTGTGAAAGTGGAGCTTACGCGTGAGTTCGTCGAAGCGGGAAGACTTGCGTTATCGGCATTTATTTACTCAGTCCTAATGTCGTTTGTAGTAATCATTGGGTTTGTCGACTGCAATGGTCATTTACACCAGGCCGATATTTCTTTTTTTGATTCCGTAGCCGCCGACTTGTAGCACGGCACACTTCTAGGCTTTTGTAAGACACCGCTTATGCTAGGGGTCGCCCACTCAAAACGGGTCGCGGGCCACTTTTCAAATTTGGTAGAGGATGCGGGTCGCATGAATCGAATATCGAGAATAAATAGGTCACACAGTTGAACAACGACGCTATCTCGTCACCTACTCAACCCTAATGAATTGATATCTTGGTAAATTTGGGGTACCGGACTTATCGAACTCCCTGAAATCTTGATTAGCGATTGCACCGTGTGTTGATTGATCAGATTGAAACAGACATGGCGGCCCTCTATGACGATGCTATTCTCAAATCCACATTGTCCTCGTCACTATCGGCGAGAAATGACTTTGAAGTTACATTGCTGTCATTGAAATAAATTCATTAAATACGATATATTCCTTGCATATGTGGATGGCGAATAATGTATCGATTGAGCAATCCGGCCGCCAAGTACTTAATTTTCCTATATCCGGCCCGCCGACTAGTGAAGTTTCCCGCCCCTGGCCTAAGCGGTGCCTTAAAAAGCCTATAGAAGTGGGCCTTGCTACAAGTCGGCAGCCAGGGAATCAAAAATAAGGAATATATGTCTGGCGAAAATGTCCATTGTAGTCGACAAACAGCATGAATACGAGAAATAACAACAATCAACCTTCCACACAGCCAGAGGTGGTCAAAGTAGTCAAGAAAGCTACTCGAATAGAAGTAGAAGTAGCGACGAAAAAATCTACTCAAGTACGAGTAGAATAATTTCTTCCATGAGCAACCTAAAACTACTTGAAGTAAAAGTAGAATTGACTGACTTTAAAAGTACTCAAGTAAGTAAGTAGTTGTGAAAACGATCCTAATTCGTTCACATGGATTGTGAAAAGGTGCAAATTGAGCTATGCGAAGTGACGAGCTTGATTCTTATTGATGCATACCAGCAGGTATCCAATTTTCGATAGCATAAGCATTGGTCCACATCATGGGATGAAAATTATAGTATTGATATGTAAATGCGATACTAATCCTCTGTTTACTCAAACAGCACGTTTCAGAAAATATCATGGTACTGCGAACTCCCCCATATTATAAGGCCTGTAGTTTAGTCGAATAGCAATACAGAGATGTTGTGTTGGATGCAGTGTAAACACTTTGTGCGATTAGTGAACGTTAATAAAAATATGGTGGACCGTAAAATGCTATATTGTGTAGCTTTATTTCTGGAAATTGAAGACATTACTGCACTTGTTTCTATACTTCAACATGTACGTTATCCAGACAAAAGAACTGATATAAATTAGAAATCAAAACATATGGTACTGGGAATTGAAAGTGAATTATAAATCTAAAAACGGAACTTGTATTTAATGTGTTTAGTCCAGAAAGTTTCAAAGGTTGGTATGCTAAAACAGCGCTAAAACGAAAAAAAGTATTGAGTCCACTTTTCCAGATTAGGACACGCCATGGACAGCTTGATTACAATACGATAAGTAAATGCTAGATTGCGAAACATCAGTTTACAACGTTATGATAAGCCATATATACTGTGATGAAATACTTTGTATGGCGAAGGGCGACAGTGCGGTGTGAACGGAACCACGCCAACCCGCTTCCTAAATTGTATATTACGATACTTTCGCGAAATCATACTGGTTACTCCGCATTCACTGCGCACGAAGCGCGACGAAAATTCTGGGCTTAACTCAACTTTTATGAAAATTAAATGTCGATACTCCGTGAAAACAGCCCCGAGATTTCTCAGGCTATCTTCCTGATTGGAGGATTAAACTACTTCTACTTGACAAACTGAAAATAGCGAAAAGTAAGTAAGAAGATCACAAAATATTATGAAGTAGAAGTAGAAGTAGTGAAATTCAGATCTACTTGAGTAGAGGAAAACTACTTGAGTACTTCGAAGAAGTAGAAGTACTTCGTTACTGACCACCTCTGCACACAGCTCAGTTTCCAGTTTTTGAAAGACCACGAGGAACATATTTATCACTGCCTGTCACAACTACCGACTTACTTGAACAGATTTCAAGCCAGCCAATTCTACTTCTACTTGAAGTAGCTTTAGGTTGCTTGTTTAAGCACTTGTTTGATTTATTTTTGAGTAGCTTTCTTGACTACTTCGAGCGCATCTGGTTATAATTGTGGATTACGTCTTCACACAGGGAGTAAACAAAATGTGTCTATCAGTGAATGTCACTAATCGATGGATAAGCGATGAACCTTGTAGCAAACGAAAAATCACGTTTTTGTAATATTTTCCCTGCAGTGATGATTGATTGTATTAGAATAGTATTGTGTGTAGTTTACTGAATCGGTGCGGGAATTGAAAACGTAACAGTGGCACACCAAACAAATGCCGGCACACAAATCCAAATCCGTCATCAACATTCGTATCACCTATAGTGCCATGCGTTCGTATCGTCGAATCGATTAATTCGGATACAGGATAGCCCGGACGCTTTATTCGGCCGAAATGCTCGAGAATGGAACAACAGCATAAATTGCACATCAAAAACTCCGATTGATTAGGACAATTTTTCGCTTGATTCGGACAGAGGTTCGCAATTCTTATGAGTGATTTATGGTGTAGCGATGAAGACATAATTGGCAATGACATGATAAGAGGCCGTGCTAGCTTCATGGCCGCTTTTAACTCATTATACCATTGCGTCCTTCTTGACGAACAAAATGGAAAAGAACTACCGCTTCTGACCTTGCAGCATTGCTTAGTATTGTATTTGAAGAACTACTGTGTGCCTACTATTTCAACCCCATATCGATGTGTTACTGAGCGAATACTATACAGTATTTTTGCTGAATTGTTTGGTATCGACTGTACAATAGCCTACAACTAACTTGAAATATAGTCTACCTCTTTCACTGCGTCTTATTCATTCAGTGCCAACTAATGCGGTATATGACTGCTCGAATTCATATATTAGGCCTACGAAACAGTGCAGTATTTATATTGCCTTGGCTGCATGTACCCGTGACCTTGTGACGACCATTCGATTTTCAGCTTGATTCGGTTAAAAGCGGGCGGAATCAAAATGTCGGAATTAAGTGAAGGCGACTGTACTTCAAATATCAGTCACTATAACTTGGGCAAATACAAATCAAATCTCACAAACTTGTTTTCAGCTCTACGGAGCTCTCGGGAGGGTGGAAATACGCGTGAAAGCGAACGGATGCGACTTGCTACACTCTTTCCCTCTCTGCTCCTCATCTTTCCTCGTCACTCTTCCCTCTCGTGACGCATGGGTATGAGGAGAGAAGGAGTCGGGCGACTTAACGGATCGTGTATGTATTTCCTGCTTATTATTCTCTGAGATGCGTAATTGCGTCCGTCGTAGCTGATGGGATGCATGTGCAATTCAAGCATGCGACATCATAGTATACTATCATAGCCAAGGCCCCGATGGGACCGGTTGTGCGTCCGACAAATCATTGCTCAAAAGATTCGGTGTCCTAAACATAAAAGATGCGCGGAAACTAGACATCGCAAAGTTTATGTATCAGTTCCATTTCGGTCACTGCCCCGGAAATTCCAATTACTTCTTCACCGCGTTATCACAAGCACATATGTCTTCGTACAATTATCATATGATTGACAGAAAAGATCATCGCCCCATGAAATATGCCGGACCTGATTTGTGACACAGTATCTCTCCGGTTATCAGACAGTAATCGATCATGTCTACATCCAAGTCGAAATATAAAGAGTTTCTACTGGATGAATAGGCCCACCTGTCAGCCTACAAGTTTACCGGACCACAACCTGACATATCGATTCCGCCTTCTGTGACATGCTACCTCTATTTGTCGATTGTCTTTTTGTATTTTATTCCATTAATTTTCATTCAGTGCCTGTGCCTTCTCTTTACATTGCCACGGCCGAGGAGCGAAGTTATTGCAGTAGAAAAATTTGGATTTGAATAAAATGGTATTTACGGTGACTAACTCTTTAATTAGTTATCATAAAATCACGGAATTAGAATTTTTTCTACTGCAATACCTTCGCTTCCAGTGGTTGGAATTGAACCAAATTTGGTATGCATCATCTCTACTGACAGCCTAGCTATTTTATGGGATCGACAGAAAAAATGTTTTTTAATTTTTTAATGAATTCAAACTTTCTACTGCATGAATCTTGCTTCTACTGGTTGAAATTGAGTCAAAGTTGGTGTGTAGCGTTTTTTCAACCAACCAACTATTTTATCAAGTAGCCAGTTAAATCTGAAAGAAAAGTTTTTTTTGAACAGCCCCATTCAGCATATTTCGAGAATCGGGCATGCAACACTTAGGGTTTGGTTGGGGATGAATTTAGCGTTAGGTTAGGGGTGGGATTTGGGTGGTTCGGGATATACATAAGGGTTAATCTCAGGGTTTCGCTTATAAATGGAGGTTTTTCTTATATACTAGTATAGAAATAAGTGTTGGTTTCATTTACAACATTGGCGCTTATCAACTCCTTTGGTCATTTGCGCCCGCACTGTAAATTATCCCAGTTCTATACCACATTAAAGATGATTGGGTATTCATTTCAATTTCAAGCATACCTATTTCATTGCACTTTGTGACAATGTTGTGGGTCTATCACGACTTCATAATACCATTTTCGCTATAGCGAGCTTTGCTTTGCTACATGCTGTGCATAGGACCAATCAAGATTTACAGCAATTCAGAGTAGATAGTAGTATCGAAACTATAATTCTCGTTGATATATTAACTCTTACGGGCAAGGATCGTAAAATTACAGTACCGGCAAAAAGCACATCTCACATCTGGACTCGAATCATTTAAATTATTGGTCGATTAATATTCCAGTATACTCGAATCATTCAGGCCAGCCCTGTTACCTGCTCCTCCAAGAGTCTCATTTAAAGCAGATCGGTTAATACTCACGTCCTGTCCGTGACCAAGGGTAAGAAGCTGCTTCATTGTCACGTGAGGGCCCTGATCACAGAATGGACATTAGCGTTGTTCAAAAATAACTTTTTCTTCAAATTTTACTCGCAATTCGATAAAATTATTAGGTTTGTTATAGGTTTGCCATGGGATTGCGAGTCAGATCTGAAAGAAAAACTCTAATAGCTTCGCTTCTAGGTGATTCTGGTAAGCCTAACGCGATGAATGCAGCTTATCAAGACACCGAACACGTTATTTTGTGTTTGGTTGAAGACTCCTTCCTGTAATTTAAACGTATCCTTTCGTATGTTTGTCGTTTAATGACAGCTCTAATGTGGCGAGGTTGAACCCCCAGGGTATGAAAGCATAGTCTGAAACTCGATAAAATGAGCTTTGCGGAGGTCTGCCATTATTGCTTCCACTCGTGATGTTGGCATGGCACAATAGTAGTATGCTAATATAAATATTTTTGTGTGTGAATGGCATGAAATTGAAATAATGCAAAATTCTTTGAGCACATTATACCGGTCTAGCTGATGCAAGTCAGAGATAGCCATAGGGTAGATTCGAATTTTCGAGTCAATTTTCAAATTCATAGATATATATAGCACACCCAGAAAAAAAAAGATAAATCGTGTGATAAATGTGAGAGTGTTCGACTACTTAAGGATGCGCAGTTGCGCACCTTTCGAGCTGACATTATTGCAACAAATACTATATTATACGATGATACCTATGAACTGGTATGAACAAAATATGGAAATAATCCACAACGGCCTCGCGCGTTTATAACGGAAGATATCCCATTTTATATCATAAGATAATATTACGGTTCTCATGTCAACGAAAAACCAAGTCGAAACATACCGGGGAAAAAAACGTTTTTTCCTATGTCCATATAGCCATTGCAACTGTCTAAAAAAATAATTATTTATTTGCCAGATAGACTGAATTTTCTACTCATCGGAAACACATGAAATCGCTTCACACTGACTAAGAGGACGGGTCATTCAAATTTGAAAAATATGATTCGAAAGTCAAGTATACACTGTGGCATAGGCGCCGTGTTACGGGGTGGCGGGGTGGCGCAGCCACCCCATGACACATTTATGGGGAGGCGGCCACCCCACACAAAATAAGTAAACGAGTCCATTAGCGAGTCCATTAACCGATACGCGCGCTAATAATTGAGTACGCAGCTTCGTCGGCGACGACGAACTGGTGATTAAAGCGCCCCGAAAAATTGTAGTCCGTTATTAATAATCACACAATCGAAGCGACCTCGTTTACGACGTCGACTTCGACACGCGTGCTCTGAGAAACACTAATTTCTCTCTCAACCAGACGAGCGAATTCACGTTCTCCTTCTCTTGATTAAATTGTATTTGCGCCCATATTCATTTACAAAATAATTCTTGAGTTAGTTTTTGTGAAATAGTGATAATCTCTTCAATCGCAGGTCACGAGCGCGAAACAGGAGAGTGTGTTTGTGCATGGCTGCGAATTGAAAGTCATTCCTGCGCAAAGTGCGCATATTCATTACTCTAACAAGGCTTTGCCAACTTCTACCGGGAAATGCAGCAATGCAGCGCTAACGTCGTTACAATGAGCAAACAATTGTCGCGATGTCAGACTCGAAACCCCATTGTGTTGTACGCAAGTTGAGGAATTATACTGATTAGATGCGCGCTTTCTCGTTTGCTATCATATGTAACCTAGCTAGTAATGCTTGTCTGCTTTATGCACTCGTATTCCAGCGATGTTACTGTTAGTGCTGCGCATTGTGCCGTGCACGGCGTTGAATTACGTTGTCAAATATTCACGCAACACGAGATTCTCGGTGACGCAAATTCTCAATTTATTCGAATAGTGTGAGCGGGAACCATCAATGTTACAATAAACTTCATTGCTGGACGTACTCTATCGGGCGCACCATATCGCGGATCGAATTTCAAATCATCGGGATTTGTATTTCTATCGATAAGGTTATGGCATGCGCTCGTATGGCTCTTGCTACAATAACACCTGGATAAATAAAATCGCACCATTTCACGATCGAATTCTACTGGCTGATTGGGACCTACGTAGGCCATAGGCCCCGGGCTGATAGTAACCTGCGCGTTGTCGGTATCAAATCCCTAGGTGCGTAGCCAGGGTGTTTCTCATTTCAAACTAGAAATCCCGTCCTTATGAAATGCCAATTCACTAATTCGTAATATCGATGCTGCGTACCGTACTGCGGATTAGCGAGAATCATTTGCCTGCGAAATGGGTTATTGACATCTGATGTGCGCTGTCGTCTGTTGTTTGATTTAGCGCGTCTCCATGCATGCCTGCACGCAACACCGTAACTGCCGCACCCCAAACCCCCCAATTCGGGGGGGGGCGAGCTTGAAGGGGGCCCAGAATTATTTCGTGAATTAGCATAAATCATGGAGTCTTTTTTGAAAATTTATGCAATTTTTTCAAAATTTTTTCGTGAATTCAAGCAGTCATTTTTCTATATTATCGGGTATTGGGCCATCACCGCGCCACGATCCACCAAGACATACAATCAAGTTTTAGGCCATATAACACGCGACTCCAAGAAGTGTGCCAGAACGATCGGCAGCGAGAAAAGCTTGGCCGAAAAGGTCTATTATGCCCTTATGCATACCGAAAACTTCGTTATATAAGCTATACAAAATACATATAGGTTTAATTGTCCATAGGCGCCTGAATGACCGGCGCCGAATGTTCCTGTCTTTGCAATCTGAACCTCACAAGACAAATACCATCCCGCTGGGAAAAATATTATGCCAGTGAAGAAATACCAATTTGAAATCGTGTGCGTCTCTTAGTTTTGAAGCCTACGTTTGGGCGATTCTATATTTTTTGATATAGCAGACTGGAAGTCACGAAATCACATCATGTAACGAAGTCATATCAACGGGTCCGCCCGCCCGAAGATGTTTAATCAATATTTACGGGCTCTCTCGTTTTCAAGACACTTCACTCAGCTCTACCGGTAAATCTAATTACGTGAGTAGAGAGGACAATAAATTAATAGCATAATATATATGCAATCGCCGATCTGATTGACCGATTTTATCATAAATTATCGAAAATTTTCGCGCATCGCTCTGGCTCACTATACAGTACGGATAATTTCGTGACAAACGCGAACAACGTGAAGGGGGCCTGACGAGGTGCTGTTTCGTTCCTGCCAACGGGTATACGCCCGAAGATGTTTAATTATTATTGAGTGGTCCTACCTTTTCAAACACACCTCCCTCTGCACTACCGGCAAATCTGATTACGTCAGCAGAGAGAAGATAAAAATTGATAACAAATATGCAACTCCCGATCATACTGACCGATGAAATCATGAATTCTAGAAATTTCCCGCGCTTCGCGCGCTTAGGCGTCAAAAGCTGATTCACTAAACAAATTCCCAATGATTATGATGAATAGTGGTAAAAAGTGTATCGCCGGAGGGGGGGGTCTGGGGGGCGAATCCCCCCAGAAGTTCGGTCTATAACCCTATGGGGGCCCAAGACCAAAGTTTTTTTTGGGGGGGGGCTGACGAAGTGCTGTTACGGCCCTGCCTGCACGTTATAATCGCTGGCATGAGCTATCAAGGAATTGAATAACTTCGAATCTGCGCAATTGGCCCCGAACAGACTCGGAAGGACGTAATTGATTAGCGCTAATACTAAAACACCAGAAGATGTGTGTTAGGCCAAGTTATTAAAACATACGACAGGCCTGAATCACGCGAAATCGATGCCATTACAGAACAGATTCCACAGCAGACTTCAATCGCATTAATTCGTGAAATAGTTCGTCGTCACTGGGGTTGCGTACTCAATTGTTCGCGTACGTGTTGATGAATAGTGAATATAATTTATTTATAAGTCAGAGCGATGTCGAGGAATCGCTAATTAACCGCGGGACTCGCTGACAAGCTTACTCGCACATACACGCGTAAATTTGTCAACACAATGGAGCTTGTCCTATTCATGTACTATGAGCATTTACGCATGTACTTAATCACAATAACCTGATGCTAACGTGGTAAATTTGAAACAATTTCAAACCCCACCTTTCTTATTCAAACCCCTCCTTTTTTCATCTTGTCAACCCATGTAAAAATAAAACTCGGCGCCTATGCACTGTAGTATTCACTTTTATCGTATATGCACTTGTTCGCTGCTAAGCAGCATTAGTCAAAATAAGCATAGGCCCACTATACAGTTACAAGTTCGTGGCAAATCTTGGAACAAGCTATGTAAAACTAGTTAACATACCGGAACTGCAAATGCATAACTTTATTCCCGCTCTTTCGATACACCCATCCTTTTGTCCCGTAACGCGTGGGATGCATGCACGTTCCTTTCCGGCCGAAAAAGTAGGCGCGCATTTCTAAACATTTCATCCGGCTGCCTCCGTGGTGAAAATAATAATTTTAGATCGGCACTAATGTGAGAAATCTCAACGATCGACTGCGGTGTACGCTCGCTATGAGATACGTCAGAGAGAAAACAAGATTTTAAAATTGAGTGTGGCCCAACAATTGGGTTCGAATTCATGTAGGCCTACCACGCAAAACAAATCTTTCTGCGATAGTTGATAAACCTGCGATGGAGCTAGGAATGCGAGCCCTATGAACTGAGGGCCGCGTGAAATAGTGTGATCAAAAACTGCGCATTGTAAATGGATTCTCACCTCCGCCTGCTGCCAGGTCACCCGTACTGCACACTGCATCCTTCATGGTACTGGGACACTCTTTCAACATACTGTCTGTCACAGTTTCGCAACTGCTGCATGTGTAGCATTTGAGTGCCGAAGCTGAAAAGAAGGACGAATTATGCTCAGCCGGATGGCGGTATCGTGGTCTATAATTGTCTTTGGTCTCGGTTAGTGAACATGAGGATAGAAATTTTAAAATTAGGATTTCGTTTCCGAAATTGGAAAATATCGCGGAAACAGGGTAGCATCTAAAGTATGTTTCTGTCTCGAAAGTGTCGAATTCGGATCATACTATGTATCTATATTGGAGTAGACAGACTTATTCTTTTCTTCCTAAGCTCGCGTCACCATGTTCTAATCACCTCCTAATGAGGCCAGATGTGCATGTATTATAATTTTGTAACCGAATTCACACGACCATATGGGCCGAGAGCAGACTTATTATAGAACAGTGGTCCCCAACCTTTTTGTCTTCATTCCCCATTTCAGGATTTTTCCGAGACTACATTCCCCACCAGTAACAGCACTTTGTCAGCCCCGCCAAAAAACGTTGGTCTTGGGCTACCAGAGCCCCCTCAGCCCCACTGAGCCTGTACGCTTTTCCCTGTAACTTATAGCTACATTGGGTCTACTGTTGAGTGCGTCGCCTTATTCCGACTGAACGCGCGAAGCGCGAAAAATGAATTCGTGTTTGAATCGGCCAATATCATCGGGAATTGCATATATTTTGCTATCAATTTTTTATCCTCTATCTGCTAACGTAATCAGATTTACCGGTAGAGCTGAGTGAGGTGTGGTGAAAAAGGTAGGACCCCTAAATAAGAATTGAACAATTTGAACATCTTCGGCCCTGCGGGATGGCATTTTTCCTGTGGGAATCAGATCGCCAGGACAGAAACACTCGATGCCAGCCATTTAGCCAATTAAACATATATGCATATTGTGTATTGCATATATATCAAATTTTGGGTCACCACAATAGCATTGCTTTCCGGTCAAGGTCTTCTCGTTGCTGATCGTTCTGGCACGATTCTCGCAGTTGCATGTTACATGGCCTAGTTTCATATGCCTTGGTGCGCCGTGGCGCAGTAATGGCCGACGCCGCAGTCCCCATTTCTATAAATTCTACGTATTTTCGGGTACCCAATAAGGGTACCCAATAATCAGATATTCAGCTATACGCAGAGCGAAAAAAATTTGAAAAAGTGGCATGAATTTTTAAAAAATACTTTAATTTATGTTAATTCATGAATTACCTTTGGGCCTTTCCGAGCTCGCCCCCCCCCCTAATCGGGGGATTTGGGGTGCAGCGGTTACGGTCCTGTTCCCCACTACCCAGCACTTTTGTCATCACAGTGCAGCTATTTGCTGGTTTGACTATACAAGACACACAACCACACCAGTACGCAAGACAATCGTGTATGACTGCAGCATAAAACGTATCGTGAACCGATACCATTAACGCTCAAAATTTCTCGAAATCGTTATTTCACGTCAAACTATAGTCGTGCTGGTTGCGTTTGTGACGTCATTATTGGCCATCCAGAGTTAAAAATGAGGTTTTGTGAACAACACGCAATATAATTTTCGATACATACATTCCAGAGCAGTTAACTGGCAACGGCAATGGCGCATGTGTCTCCGCGTGAATATGTAGATTGTCCTCTATATAATTTGAACAAATGCGTCTATTCCCCAACAAAAATCATTGAATTCCCCACCGTTTGGGAACCACTGTCATAGAAGAAGAGGAGTCAAAAACGAGGACCTCGCACTGACAGTATGATAGCAGATTACAAACAAAATATTAATATGAGAAATTTTTCGAACGTAGATATAAGTGACACAAAGCTACCTCCAAGTAATATAATACACGCCTTAAACTCCCGGCAGGATAATAATCTGCATTAAAGTAACGAGCGTCATGGTGAAGATGTCAACATTAATGTTCGTTAAAAGCGTTTATTTTGAATACTGTAAGGTCGGAATGAAGTTTCACATATTAATTGGATAATGTATAAACGCGCTAATTATTCACTATTGCATAAATCCATTAGACCAGTGGTTCCCAACCTTTTTCGTCTCGTGCCCCCCTTGGCCGATATTTGAGCTAAAATTCCCCCCCTATGAGAAAGTTACCTGTGACTAAAAAATGTGCTTTTTAACGCGCAACCATTTGTTGACTGATCAATTAATGGCCAAACATATTCAGATATGTCCGAACTATGGCGAATGCTGACCGCACTAAACTTTGGTAAAGTACAGTTAAATTTGACTTGTTTTTGACCGGTCGGGTAGCCGCTGACGAAAAATAAATCACCAAGTCCTCTTGCTATAGACTTGAGTTTAATCGATGAATTTGGTACGGTTTGTTTTTCACGTTAGCTCATATGTTGGCTTAAAAAGTTGAACAATTTTACTAGCGGCCTTGTGCTGAATGCGGCTTGACGGTTTCCTGCTCAGTAGCAATTTGGTCGAGAGGCTGTCGCGGACCCAGCAAAATCGTCTCGTGAGCCTCACTTTGTCAGGGGGTGTAATATATACGGAAGACATTTAAACATACACTTAGCTTGAAATCCGTCAAAGAAACATACAATTGTAAAGAACTAATTTCTACTTAAGAGCTCTATACCATACAAATCTAAAAACCTTGTGAACCCAGCGTATCTTCCGATACAATGCCAAAGCCGGATTTCCCATAAAACGATTAAGCCAGATTCCCCGCTTAAAATTTCAAAATTTTCTCCTATGGGGATACCCCCCCCCTCCGGTTGGGAACCACTGTACTAAACCGAAGGACGTACACGATTTCAAATTGGTATTTATTCACTGGCAAATAACGTTCCTTGCTGGATGGCATTTGTCTTGTGGGGCTCAGCTCATTCGACGTCAGTCATTTAGGCGCTTATGGAGAATTAAACATATATGTAATATGTAAATATATCGAAGTTTTCGGTCAGCACAAGGGCAGTTATTTTCGGCCAAGGTCTTTTCGCTACTGATCGTTCTGGCACTCTTCTCGGAATCGCATGTTACATGCCTTATAACTCCATAAGTCTTGGTGCGGCGTGGCGTGGTAATGGCCGACGCCGACGTGGCCATTTCTATAAATGATGCGTATGTTTTGTTGGGGTAAGGGTGCACAATGCACATAATCAAGATATCTGACAACATTAAATCGCGCGCGGCGCGAACAATTTTTGAAAAAGTTGCATAAATTTCCAAAAAATACTTTATGATTTATGGTAATCCACAAAATAATTTTAGGTCCCCTTCGAGCTCGAACCCCCAATGGGGGGGGGGTTTGGGGTGCGGCAGTTACGGTCCTGCGTAGGACCCATAACAATCAACAGCATGACAAGCGAGCCCAAGGCGCGCCGTATACTGCTGAGCGATCACAACGCACAAGAATGTACTGCAAATGGTAAGGACACCTAAGCAACGTTTTTCGTGATAACCACTTGAAGGATTTCAAAAACATGAATTGCAGTTGGATGCGCTAGTTTGTTACGTACTGCAATATATGTAGTTGTGAGGTTTACCTAGAATATGCGGAGGTGGCAGCTAGGTGACTTCAAGTCATATTATTTATACCCAGAAGCGCAACGAAGAGTTATTACAGCGATACCTGCGTATGAATTTTTCACAACGAAGTTAAATAGTTTTGCCCTCATCTTAAAAAACAAATGCAGACATAGTAGTACAAAATGGTGGCAATTGCGTGGAACTCCCCGCTTCCGGAATATGGTTTATCAGATCTGTTTTCTAGCTGATAATATACGTCACATTGAGTTTAGTCGTATGCCTATCAACGTCCCGCAAACAGACACGAGATAAAAAGCAATATCAAATCACTTATTTCTCTGAAAACTAAGAAAGTTAGTGACAACGGAAGAGTTATTACGGATGTGGCTATAGTTGCCGCCAAGCAGTGCCGTTCTTAGAAAATGCTACCGTATACCTAATTCCCAACTTACGTAGGCTTACCCTGTTTTGCAATCGTTCTCCGGCTCGACGCCCGAATTACCCACTTTTTACCTATAGTTCTGTGGCGTTGACTAAAAGTAAATAAATTCATTTTTTCCGATTTGACTTCCGAAATACCGAATCTGCACCCATTAATTCCTTTAGATCCTTTAGTTTGATTTTATATAGGGATGGGACGATGATACTTGATAACGGCAAGAAGGTTGCGTAATTTGGATCAATGCAACAGATGAATAATAGGTTGCAATATTTCAGTGTGTGTTACAAAGTTACATCGCCATGCATACCACATGGTTAGTAATACGTCCAATATTGCTCGTATATGTCTCAATCCATATATGGCATGAAAAGCGATTCGCGACTGATGTAATCAATACCTGGGTCGCCTTCCATGTGCTCTGTTTTCCATAATTCTATCGCGTTTCGGACACTATGAATTGAGAGGTCTCTGTGCAGTTATATATGATTGTAGCTACGAAATTAGAAAGAGAAAAAAGAGCAACGAAGTACAGAAGATTTAGAAAGAAAAGCACCATAGCTGTTTGTATAGCGTCGATACAATCGTATGCGCGCAGACGGATGATAGACAGGGCGTGTGCAGCTTCTGAGAAGTTACGAACGCCTTTCGACATTACTGCCATACTAGCAAGGCTCCAGTTGTTGTTGATTATGATGTTTTGGTTATTCGACTAATAAGGGTATTTCCATCTATCCGATATTCGTTATCGTGGCACATGAGATGCCGACTTGTAGGTTTCAGTTAGTCAGACTGAGGGATTCCCAAGAAAAAGTGCACTTTGAGCTATTTCCATTAGACTTCGGTAAATCTTGAGGTCTTCTTCCCCTCCAATTTACTATTGCAGTAATCGTGTCGCAGATATGCATCACTAAGTTGATCATAATGGCGTTAGCTACCAGTTTGGGGTAGTTACTGTGCGTTGACCAGATATAATCAAAGAGACTTTTTGGGGTACAGAACTTTAATATACATTCTAATAATATATTCATACTACAAATATATTAAAACCCGAAGCTTTTCGAAAACACTCATCAGGGGTAGGCCTAATCGTCGGCATAACGAGAATTTCAAAAACTTGCATATAACTACATTGGCTGTATGCCGGAAGGCAAGATCGATATGTTAGGTCGTGGCCGGTAATCCTGAAGGCTGACTAGTATTCACTTGGAAGATATTGCTTGTATTTCGACTTGAAAGTGGACTTGCATGACGACTGTCGGATAGCCTGTGAGATGCCGTTCCACAATTGGGGTCCGGCATACTTGATAGATCAATGCGTTTTTTTGTATTCCATCCTGATTATATTGTAGTTGGTCTTCTACATGACATTGTACAGGACTGTGTGCTGTGAGCGGACAAAAATAGTACCTCGGATTGATCGATTGATTACCTTGTAGGGCGTAAGTTAACCCTAGGCTCATAGTAGGGATGGTGTGAACGTGAGGTTCACGTTCGCGTTCTGTGTGTGAACCTCGGAAATTTAGAGGTTCGCGTTCACAACAGAACCTTGGTAGGTTCTGCACTGTGAACTTTTTTCATATATTGCAATTTTCACTTCATTATAACATCATTGGTTCAAATTTATTGCATTTCAACTGCGGGCCACTCCATGCATGGCGCTGGCAGCATTCAAAATCAACACTAAACGAGCATGCACCTTGACAATCTCAAATGTTTTACTTGCTTTGTTACAAAAGTTTGCTCGAATTATCCAGTTTTCCGTTTGTGAATATTTGGTGACTCTCTGCTGTGAGCTTGACCCGCAATCACACAACATCACGAGCGAAATACGTAGTCAGCGAAGGATACTTGTTCAACCAATCAATAAGATTGATATCGTTTTCTGATTTAAAAATTCGAGAAGGCGTATGGGGCCACTCTGGATTTCATATCTTTACTGCATCGTTAAAACCAAATCTGTGCGATTGAGGAGTTGGCTACTGTTGTATAACTTCTTAATGAGGTAATATCGGTTACAAAATATAGAAACCCATTTTACACTCTGATCAATATCAATGTAGCAATACTCAGACACCGAATACATTGTCCGGTCTGGCCTAGACCGATAAGGGAGTCCTCGTCGAAATTGTTTGGAAAGCGACGAAAGATATTGATTTTATGGTAGTATTATATCCTTTGATTGCCTCAGTTGATACATTTAGCGACGTTTAAAACGCCAATATGTACTTCAGAATTGTTGCATTATGTGGCCCAAGTCGTCGCTAGGTATCGTGTACATTAATATAGGCTATCACTTCATTGAAAGATAGGGTTGGAATTAGTAATATGACGTCACGTGACTTCATGAGGTTCACGTTCGTGTTCACACAGAACCTTTTAAAAAGGTTCGCGTTCACACGAACCTGAACCTTTTAGGGGTTCACACCATCCCTAGCTCATAGCTCTAGAACGCTGCAGTAAAACATGGATTTGTCCGTACTCCTCGGTGTCGCTGCGTTCTTATTCCTGATGACGGGTGAGTGGAAAAATTTGAATCTTTTCGTCAGTCTATCGATAAAAACTGGAAATGGTACATAAGACGCCAAGTGCCGGGGAAATTTACAGGGCTGGGCGATATCGAGTGTTTGGCTTCCCGTCGAGTATTCTAGTGTCACTAATCTTTAACGTCACAACAGTATGAATTATGTTGAACTTCAAAGGGGTACCTTTTATGCATACACAAAGAATACAATGTCAGTACTACACATTAAATTTAATTTGGTATTTTTCGACCCTACCCATATCATAAAACTTTGCGATAATGCTGTGATGGGCTGATCACGGCATCGCCGACATGTCCTGTCCCTTTGAGTGACAGCTATTTATAGTATACTATATGATTGGTACGCTGTGATACGACCAATCGCGGTTTCAAGGCCTCCACAGTGGAAAATAGTATCGAAACTATAATTCTCGTTGATAAATTATCTGTCAGTGACAAGGGGGGCATATAATTTCAGTGCTCAAAAGGATCCTCTCTCATTACACGATTCGAATCATTACAAATAATACTTACGACTAACCTCGACTCTGTAATGAAGCGCTCGGCTAAAGCTAAATAGGACGTTTTGTATGATGTCTGCTTGTTTTCACCCACACACACAAAAAAAATCGACAATTGAATGAACTATTCATGTTAAAACAAACCCCGATATTTTCGGCTGACACCCGTCAGGATAGTCGTCAGCAACTAGTTAAAAATTGAAGAGAACATTGTATATCAACATTCGTGTCACCAAGTATGACATCACCGGCATGAAATTTTGATCAATTGCGTTGAACCGACGGTCTAACTTCATGTGCTGATTTTAGATTGTACGGCGATCACCCCTCACGAGTATCAGCCGGAAATTTAAGCGTGTATTTCAATATTAATCTATAATTACTCAATTGTATGTTGAAGAATCTCTTCAGATCTATATACTTGCTTTTTAAAATCGATTTTGCCACTGTATTGCGATTTTCATACTTCGGCGGTTGATACCGGAGATGATCAAAATATTGTCGTCGTTGATGCTCAAGTAGAAGTAGAAGTAGAAGTAGCTATTTCCAAGTACAAAAGTAGTAAGATAGGCCTAGTTTCACCAAAAGAACTAGAAGAAACTGTAGAAATGGAAAGAGTCTAAATTTATAAGCACTTGCGTCAGTATTGCGTGAAGGCAAAGCCCCGAAATAAAATCTCCAACACTCTGAAATAGTAGAGGTATACTTCGTTACTGGCCTCCTCTGGTTCATACTCGCCACTTTGGAATTGCTATCGAACGGCACTTTACCTGAATTATAAGAAGAAATCTTCAATTGAACATAGAAGATCTTGTTAGGTGGCGTATTAAGTTCACTGGAACCATTTTGTATTGTTCTTTCATGTGGTCTCTCGCCCGTTTCGTTCACGAAATGTCCATTTTATGATCAGGTGCGGCGACGCAGACATGCGACAGTACTATTGATGTAAATCAGGTAGCGGGTCTCATCGAGTCGTTATCGCCTGAAAGTGAGTATTATACTAATATGCGTTAGCATTTAGCATTCAACTAATTGCTGCTCACGCAAGCGGAAACTATCTCAGCAGGCCTCGTTATGACGAACAACCAGTACATTTTCGTTAACATGGTCTCACCGCGAAAGCAAATTTGGATATCAAAAGATCTTCAATCTTGATCAAACTTGGAATAACACCAAATGTAGGCCTCTTCTATCGGATAGACTTCTAGTTTTTACAGCAAACATTTTGGTTTGCTGGTGATGATTTGATTTATAAAAACAGTTCGAAAACTCGGTATCGTATTTTCATCGAACTAAATATTGAGTGGAAGTCGAAGCATTCCTTGAAAAGACAGACTTCCTACGCTGCCATCCGACGAATTGGAAGTCCTCCCCCCAACTTCTGTCCATGAATTATTTTGAAAGGCTGAATTTGCATAGCATAGAAAGTAAAGTACAAGAAAGACTCACGTAGCTTAGGATTTATTAGGGTTAACATATTTTGGAATCGAGAAAGGAGGACACTTTTATCAAATCATGAAAGTTAGTATATCAAGGTTCTACTCTTTTCGCTGGAAAATTTGTGGAGTTGACTAAAAAAAGGTCATCACTTTTGTTCGACTCCCGATTTACACACTCTTTACTTATATTTAGTGGTTTGACTAAAAAAAAGGTCGCCATTTACGACCGACTACCGAATTACCAGTTCAAACGTCCGTTTTTGCTATTTAGCGGCATTTATGCCCATTTCAGTTGAATCCGTCCATTATCCTAGCTGTAAATGCTGTGAAGAAGGTCGAATTTCCGAAAATTCGGACATTTCAAAAACCTGTAAAGGACAACAAATCCTCCTAATGGAGGACCTACGGTAACCATAGGCCTAGGATATATACCAATTTCAAATGTTACCTAACAAAACTACCATCTCGCCGTAAGGTATAAGATTGATGATACACGGCCTGTGAAGACCATCATATAAGTTCAGTTTGAATTTGAAGGGAAAATTTAGGGACTGCCTCAGGTGTAAATAGCCTTGTGTAATGTCCAAATATCCCAATGAAAGAATACACGAAATTGTTCTTCCACAAACTAAGTTGACATTTCCCCAAATGAACTCATGTCATGTCATGAAGCTCATGTCTTATCGCTAAACTATTCCTCTGGAGTTGAAAGCTATTTTATACCAGCTAATATTTATTACCAAAGAGTTAACTCATGTTTACAGGTACGCTCCCGACTGCGAAGAAGAATCTAACAAAGTGCTACTCGTGCGAGAATTGCGCAGTTGTGACAAAAAATCATCTGACAGAATGCTCGGTTGGCCAGAATATGTGTCTGACGTCCATCAGTAATGGTGAGTAAGCTGTGCGTCGAGATTTGGGGTTTGTATTCCTGTTTAGGTTCATGGAAACCTGTAGCCGGTATTTCTATCGTATAAGATGTGAACAATGATTTCACAATTCACTGTAACCAGTTGATGTGACACTCGATAATCCTCGGTTAGTTTGCGATATGTCGCTGATGTATTGTAATGTAAATATGTTTGATTGCTTGCGAATATACGAGATAGCAGCGAAACCGAACGTGAAATCGCTCACTGAATAGCCGCCCGATCTATTCACTAACCGTTTGAAGACTGTAGTGCGGTGGTTCTCAAACTTTTTTTTCGATACGCCCCCCTTGATGACAGTGAAAAATTTCGCGTCCGCCTTGTCATATCAAAGAATAATAAAAAGATCAACCAGGCACTTTCATCCCTTTTCATCCCTAACGCATTGTTCGGTGGCATGGAAAGGGTTATGGCTGTTGAGACACTTATCAAATATGGAATTCGGACTATACACAGAGCCATAATTATGAGCTGGATGCAGATTGTGCGGGACGTCAAAAATATCCCGAGTTGAATATTTTGTTCAACATAATCATGCAATGATATAGCACGTAGCACATAGATGTTTTAGCGATTTCGGTGTCAATCGCTTCTATTACCCCACTTGAGCTTAGCTCACACGTACCTGACCATAAGTTAAATCACAAACCAATGTCACAACTACACACATCTATTCATTACACTTGATTCAGGGACATTTTCTGATTGGTACAAGGTTCGTTATTAGTCAAAGTCTAGCATCAGTATGTAGATTATGGAACAACGCAATTATGACATTAAAAATCGAAATAGAAGTATGATTATCGCCACAAATTAAACTCATTCCGAGTTCAAGAAACATCATTTCTCCTCAAATGATTTCACGCCCTCTGAGGGGGAGGGGCGCTCCCTCGCCCAATTGGGGAACCAGTGCTGTGGTGAGTGTAGTCTGCTGTGAAAATATGCCATGCTCGCGCTGACCCAGCAGTGCAGAGTGGTGATTCCTAAAGTTATTCGTTTCCACTGTGTTTCAGGCATCGTAAATCGAGGCTGTGGAAATTCTGAATATGATGGAAGTTGCCAACAAAACGGAGAAATCTTTTTGTGCGCATGTTCCGAAGGTGGGAATGCGTATTTTGTTGAGTGTAGCATATACATTGTGTTCTTTGTTTGCTTGAGGTATTCATGGAGTTTCTCGACTACTATGGTCATTTACACCAAGTAAATATTCTTTATTTTTATGCCGACTTGTAGCGCGACGCGTGAATTTTGGAGTGGACCTCGGTCGGACTCGAACGCGCAACCCATTGGTGTTGCAGCTGTAGATTATACCACTACGATATCTTGCCACACATTGTGTTCTTGATTAGATTGAAAGTTCTGCTACGGCAAATCTCTGCAATCTCTTGGCTATTATACGCTAATTTTACCAAAATTCAATGCAAATAACGTATTTGTGTGACTGCAAGTACCAAAAGTACCACTGATGATTCCAGTGTTTGAATAGCAATCCTTATTGGCAGCGTTGATCTCGATTAATATTATATTTGCTGAAATAACATTGCAAGACCTTGGCTGTGGATGTCCTTCTGTGGTTCTGGAATGGTGTATTGGGGGTGTGCTAGGCGTAATAGGTGTTCGTGCAGAACTTGACACATGACTGGTTATTTCAACGGCGGCGTAGCATAATTCAGGAGCTAATTATTACAGACCCGCGGTGTCTCTTGAGATGCGACACACATGTGTCCATATAAATCCAATTGTATTTTCACTCCAAGTAGACTTAGCTCTGAGACGATTTCACCATGTAGGCCTATATGGGCCTGATCACAATATTGGCTAGTCTTGCATAGTGAGGTGAAGTTGTAAACGTATTCTCACTCCATGGTAGATGGGAATCGACGATTAGCCTACCGATTATTGATATTTTACAGATGGTTGCAATGGAGACCGATATCACGACCCTCAGTATTCGCAGATCAAGAGTGCAAATTGGAACCTGAAATGCTATTCCTGCGTTGATTGTGAATACGTCGACTATGAACTAACGAAGAATGTGTCATGCAGCCCGAAAGCGACCGCATGCATCAAAATGACTAGCAACGGTTAGTTCACATTGTGGATGTTAGTTAGGGTTCCCATACGCCCTCATTTAGGAGGAATTTCTCCTTTTTCAAGAAATATCCTCCCTTCGTCCAAGTGTTCTCATTTTTAGCCTATAACGGCCCAAAAGACCACGAAAGACGTTAAATTTCGGCCTGAGATATAGACGACGGGTTACGAATGAGTCAAATATGAAAAATGACCTTTTTTTCAGTCAACACCACAGAAGTATCGTAAAATGTGCGTAATGTGGGAGTCGAGTCAGACTGATGACCTTTCTTTTTTTGTCAACACAACAAAATTTCCAGTAAATATAACAAAATATATACAACTCGGAAAAAACAGAACTCAAAACTTTGCCTGCACAGCGACAATAGCGAGATACTAGAAACTCGACTTTTTTGTAGAATCTTCTGTTTATTTACTATGTAATCGCCTGACTTGTGTCCATCATCCACTACGAGCACTCTCGATTCTTGTGTTCGATTTGAATCGGAGATCCCTTGCTCGTGAAACATGTCATGAATTCACGCTTCTGTTGTACAATGAGAATGAAAATGTATTGTACAACTGTGCACCATGACTATAGCTTATAAATGTCCTGATATTATCTGCAGGAATTACCACGCGAGGCTGCAGTTGCGGCACCACCAACGACATCGGATACAGATGTGTTATCAAACTCGGTATAACTACGTGTACATGCGGTACAAGTAAGTTCTTGCTTATTACAAATTATTCCGCATATCAGTGGTTGTAAAGATCTAATTTTGTCAACCTTTTTCATTATTCACTTAACATCACGACGACCGACGGTATTCCAGTGTTTCACAGGGTTGTAACCAAGTCACAAGGCTCCGAGTCACAAGTCAATCTCACTTTTATATTTTCGACTCGAGTCAAGTCGAGTCATTTTCAATTCCCATGCACCGAGTCAAGTCCGAGTCCAAGTCAGCGAACAGAGGATCGAGTCCGAGTCATGGTATTATGACTCGAGTCCAAGTCCAAGTCATTGTGTTGACTGCTCAGTTTCCAGTTAAAGTCTTTCTAAACCCAATTTTTTAACTCTGTTTGGTGATATTGAATGGTTCGCATTTATAATACATCAATTTTCCTCACTTTTAGCAGTTTCTGGTCGCATTTTCAAGCACCAGTACCAACAAACAAAATCCCAATAATGTGTTGGCTTCGAAATTACAATGAAATGTCGGTCTTGGCAGTCGGAATCTTGAGTCAATGACTTGCTTCGAGTCATGCGCAATGACTCGAGTCCAAGTCGAGTCAATACACAGATTGACTCGAATCGAGTCATTTCCGTATTTTGAGAAAATGACTCGAGTCGAGTCGAGTCATCCGAAAATCGTGACTCGAGTCTGACTCGAGTCGAATCATGACTCGAGTCATTACAACCCTGGTGTTTCATTTCAAATATTCAGTTTGTTCGCGGGGATATATTTCTACCGAAGGCATGCAAAGTAGATTATCGAATTTTCTGCTCTGTCATTATAATGATGATAGGCGATCTTTGGAGGAAAGGATGCTTGTTAATTGACTGCATTTAAGGTTTTTGTAATGGATCTGGCCGAGCGTACAGTTCGACTGCGGCCCTGCTCGCTACTGCAATCATGTCGTATCTGATAGACGCGTTGCGAACCGGAGAGTGATGCTGCTGCTACCGATTACAGCATGGAATCTATATGACGAAAATCTTACTATGAGCACATATGGTGTTTCATATCATGTCTAAGTATACTGTATTGGAAAACAGTTACTAAAACTTGTATACGCTATAGTTCTTATCGCTTTTATCCTATTAAGTTACATTGACATAATTGATTTTGAGGAGTTGTCTTTTTTGCAACAATGATGTCGAATCAATTGTAATTATTCTATGACTTTTAAAACTAAAATAATCAACAGTTATGAAAATGATTGAAGCCATGGAATCTTCTGATGCGGAGTGTGGCGTGTTGTAATATGAAATGAATGTGCTAGGATAAGTAGGATCAGGCAAAGCCTCAATGAAAACATATTCAGCCTATCATAAACGCGCAAACTACTCATAGAAAGAATGAGACCAAGTCATGTATCCTTCTCGATTTTGATATTGAAAGTATCGTTGCGTGCGCCTCAGTTGCCCTACTCGGCGAGCCGCTATTCCACGAGCGTATATATTTGCAATACTTTAACAAATGTTCCTTTATTTGTAAGGCTAGTAGTGTAAGTGTGTATTGAACTAAATGTAATGTTTCTTCAAGTGATTAAGATGAAGAATGAATTGACAGAACAATGAACATGCTTCATATATATTTGACTGAATGTAATGTTTTATGAAGTCATAAAGATGAATATATATGTAGATGCCGCAAAAGTGACTTCTTTCTCAATTCTATCGCATAAATCCCACTCAATATAATTTGGAATTTAATATGAAATTCACATAGTCGCCTCCAACAAAAAGAAATTACGCTGTATCACAGGTTTAAGCTCTCTGCCCCGTCTACCGCCATCTTCGAAACTCTTTTTATGTATCCCACGAAATCAGCATGAATGATAAAGAAATATAGATTTTATATTATCAGATTTGAATGGATATATTCCTCCATAGTGTTAAGAAATAAAACATCCATTATACCACCCGCTCATTTGTGTGTTGTATGTGAAATCTGAGATATAAATGCAGCGCAAATGATATCCGGCTATTGTGGAATAAACTGTCTTTGAGTGGCGTTACTGCATCAAGCTAAAGCGCAAGAAATACAATGTCTGATCGGGATCTAACGCAAAGAAGCGCAGAGTTCGTCATAGTTTCATTCACTGGATTATTCAGCATCCGGAAGTAGTAGGGGAGATGTGGTACCGATGGATCAATAATTGTGAAATGATCTCAGGCCCTCAAATCTTCAGTCAAGAATAGCAAATCTATTGCTAGACCAGCACTTTTATCCAAGCTCCACCTATCGCGGACATTTACATGAATATTCGCCTTTTCAAAAAATATTTATGAACGTTCAAAATTTGCTGCTCGAACGCATCATCGGTCCCCCCCCCACCCCCCCCCCCCCACCCCCGGTGGCTCTAAAAGCACACTACCACGGCACCTATGAGACATACGCTTAAAAACTCATATTTTTCATATTGTGTTGTTGTGTAGGCCTACTATAATCTGAGCTAAAGCCATTCAATCAAGAATGTTATATCGCCACCTTCAAGAATAAAAGAGATAATATCAACTTAAATGCTGGTGTAAAATCACCTTTCGATTTACGCCCAAACTTTCGAAATTAATGGCACATACATATTACCCAAAAATCTACATTTTGACTTGTAGTTACCTCGATCGTTATACCGATAAAACATCACAGCTAACTATGATTTGCAGCCTCTATATATGTTGTTTTGACGAGTCATGTTTTTAGTTGATCAGTTTGTATGTTTCAGTGAATCAGTTTAATTCAACTGTCCTTTATTTGCATTCCGTTATTTTCCTCGACAACTCTTAATTGTTCTGTTTGGTTGATGATTGGTTAATTTTAATTGTTGCGCCGTCCGTTCTCGTTTAGCTTTATATTGCTCTGTTGCTGTTATTTCTTTCTCCATTCAACTGTTATCGGACGAGCAAGCAATCTTGCGAATCTTGCCATTTACATGTCTTATTCTGAACAAGCTGTTCCGTATTATTCGTTTGGACTGCTTGAATTTGTGATCAGAAGAGGATTGATGCGCAACGGTTTGACTAGTCCGAGCCAGATTTAGTGTACAGCAGACAGGATCCGACACCTGACAAAGCGCCACTCATTGGTTTTAGTGCCGCGTCGGAACATTTGTAGTCGTGTTTCTGTTGTTAAGTGATTAGTTGCTTCAACTATTTTGCCTGACTTAGCTATTATACCATAGACCACTCACCCTAAAAATATTGCACTTGAATTGAAAATAGTCCACTCGAGGATGGTATTGAATTAAAAAATATGTGGCATGATATACCCTGATACAAGCCCTACATTTCACATAAAAAATTATGGCTGGTTTGTCAGTGTGGAAGGTGCTATAGAAAATGTATACAACAATCCAAATATATTTTACACCCCGAAAACATAAATGATTTGTCACAGACCACATAACTCACGCAGGTCGAAGTTTTTTGCATGTGAGGAAAGATTCTGCCAGCATGCAATTGTAGACAAATTCGCATACTGTAATCATGGGATTATCGCAGAGAATTCTTCAAGTATTTTCGGTCTCACTGTCTCATCGGTACCACATCTCCCCTATAACAATTGACGTTCACAATGATTTATGAAATATCGAGAACTCAAATGAAATATCCACATACGTGCACGCACATCTTTATATGTAGTTCAACATATACATTCTATACATCACGTATATGATGCTATATTCATCACTTAATGAAGAAGAAGAACATATTATTCAGGGTTGTAATGACTCGAGTCATGACTCGACTCGAGTCGCGATTTTCTGGTGACTCGACTTGACTCGACTCCTTTTCTCAAAATACGGAAATGACTCGACTTGGACTCGAGTCATTGCGCATGACTCGAACCAAGTCATATGACTCGAGACTCAGACGGCCAAGACCGACATTTCGTTGCAAGTTCGAAGGATAGTAAACTAACTACACGGTTCAGATTTCGACTATTAGTGCTGGTACTTAAAAATGCGACAAGAAACTGCTGAAAGTGAGGAAAATTAGTATCTTATAATGGCGAACAACTCGATATCGCCAAGCAGAGTTATGGAAAGTGGGTTTAACAAGACTTTAACTGGAAACTGAACAGTCAACACAATGACTTGGACTCGGACCCGACCCTTTGCTCAGTGACATGGACGCGGACTTGACTGGTGGTGTTTTGAAAATGACTCGACTTGAATCCAGTAAAAAATGTAAAAGTGAGATTGACTTGTGACTGTGAGCCTTGTAACTAGGTCACAACCCTGATATTATCAGTTAAATAACATCAACCGTACCTAAATAACAGCCTAAAGAACTGATAATTAGCAAGTAATAATTCAGCGATTCGGGAAACCTTTCATTGCCTGAAAAGCAGGACCAAAACAGCAATCCATCAGCCCCCCCCCCCAACGTTGGTCTTGGGCGCCCCATCAGGCTATACGTTTTGACCGCTACTTGTCAGCGAGACTAGTTGTACTGTTTAGTAAGGCAGCTTATATCGTCTAACCGCGCAATGCGCAAAATCTTTCAATAATTCACGATTAAATCGGCCAATATGATCGAGAATTTGATCGAGAATTGCTATCATTTTTTTATCCTCTCCCGGCTCACGTAATCAGATTTACCTGAAGACCTGAGTGAGGTGTCTTGGAAAAAGCAGGACCCGTAAATAATATTTAAATATTTTCGGGCGGACCAGTTGGTAAAATGACTTCGCTACATGTTGTTATTTAGTGACTTCCTGTCAAAACAAATTGAAATCGCCCAAACTTACCAAACTAAAAGACGCACACGATTTCAAATCGGTATTTCTTCCCCGGCAAATAATTTTCCTCTGCGAGATGGCGTTTGTCTTGTGGAGTTCAGATCGCGTTGGCCAGGAACATTCGTCACCAGCCATTTATGGGCGCCTATGGACAATTTAACATATAGGTATATAGGCTACATATCGAAGTTTTCTGTCAGCATAAGGGCAGGCCTTTTCGACCAAGGTTTTCTCGCTGCCGATCGTTCTGGTACGCTTCTCGGAGTCGCATGTTACATGGCCCAACACTTCATATACGTATTGGTGCGTCGTGGTGTGGTAATGGCCGACTCCAAAATGCCAATTTATGTAAATCATGCGTTTTATTGGGGGTGGGAGGGCACCCAATATTCAAGATATTTGTCAACATTAAATAATTTTGAAACAGGTGCATAAATTGTCAAAAAACACACTATAATTCGTGGTAATTCATGAAATAATTTTGGGCCTCCTTCGAGCGCGGGGGGTTTGGGGTAGCCTACTGCTAACAAGAACGGTTGATTGCGTAAGGTAGGCCTAGTAGTCGTGCTCAGATACTTCGACGACATAGAGTTCAAATGGGGATACGATTATACTGTACATAGAGAATAGAGCTTGGTGTTTCTCGAACTTTCTGCCTTCACGGAGCCCCATCAGACCTACAATTGTTCAAATTTAGTTCTATTATTGTGCAACCGTCATCTATCATGTGCATATATTCACTGTAGGCTAGTGATTAACTTTTCTTGCAAATACCATCATATTATTTATGTAAAAATCGGAAAGTCTTTGATCAATTCACAGTGAATTCTGTAGCTGCATTTCCTAAAATACGCGGTCTTGTCAGGAAAAACCGAGCCGACGAATTGATATTCGCAAGTGCCAAAAATCCGTTTCCACAAAGATAGGTGGCGAGGGATGTAATAATCACGCGTAACGCTTCCGACGACACCTTTCGATATGATCGCAACATATATCGTACCAAAATTGCGAAACATATTTGTAATGAACACATTTGCATTACGGCATCAAGCCAAAACGCAATGTGTGCAATGACTGATTGATCAGGAACTAACGCGAAGAAGCACAGGGCTTAGTCATGGTTTCATGTACTGGATTATTTAGCCTCCGGAAGTAGTCGATCAAATGCGTTCACTGCAGTGATGTATGACAGTAACTCCCAAACTGGGGGGGTCCCCTTGGGGGCGTGAAAGGGTAGCGCGAAGCTGCGGTTACTGAAAATTATTTTCGCGCATGTAATTTACCTTGTATTCATAGTTGATGATCTAATTGAATAGTATATTCAATTCATATTGAAACGAATCTGAATCGATTGTTGACATACAATGTTCTTTTCAATTCTCTACTATTTGCTGACGATTACCTCTGACGACTGTCAGCCGAAAATATTCGGGTTCATTTCAATATGAATATTCTAATCAATGGTATATTGAAGTTCTGTACCCCCAAGAAGCTCTTCAGTTAATGTTCTATGTAGGGGAGATGTGGTACCGATGGATCACTGGGACCGAAAATACTTCGAAAATTCTCTATGATAATTCCATGATTACACTCTGTGAACTTGTCTACAATTGCTTGCTGGCAAAATCTTTCCTCACATACAAAAAAATTCGACGTGCGCGAGCTATGGGGTCTCTCACAGATGTTTTTTGTTTTTGGGGCTGTAAACTAAATTTAGATCGACATATACACTTTTTTTGTAACCTTCAACACGAACAAACCAGCAATCATTTTTATTGTGAAGTGTAGGGCTTGTATCAGGCTATATAATGGCACCTAATATTTTTTCAGTACTTTCCTTGAGTGGACTTTTTTCGATTCATGTATAAAATTCGTAGGGTGGGGACCGATGATACAATAGCCAAATCAAGCAAAATAATCAAGCATACTAATCATGAAACAAATGATACATGCCTACGTACAGAAAATCTTTATGTAATAATTACATATGATGTTTTATCGCTATAACGAGGTATTTGGAAGTCACACTGTCGATTTTCGGGCAATATGTATGTACCCTCAACTTTATAAGTCCGAGCCTAAATCTAAACGTGATTTTATGACAACATTTGAGTTAATATTTATTCTATTTTTTGACAGTTGCGACCAAACATTCTTCTTTGGCTTGCTGTAGCTTAGATTATAATACTGAGCAAGAAAAGTAGTCACATCGGAGTTTTTTAGGGTATATGTGTCATAGGTCCCCGGGTCGTGTGCCATTGGACCCATCGGGTGGGGACCAATGACACGTTCGAGCAACAAATTTTGAACGTCCATAAATATTTTTTGAAAAGACGGATATTCAATTATTCATGTATATGTGCGCGACAGGTAGAGCTTGTATCAAAGTGCTGAGCCAGCAAAAGATCTGCTGTTTTAGGCTGAACATTTCGGGGCCAGCGATCATTTTCCAATTTTTGATCCATGGGTACCACATCTCCCCTATAGTCCAAATTTCAGGTTTCAGAATTCGCTCATCAACAGTCATAACCTCCCACGCCGTCAAACAATCCGTTGGGATTGCACGCATTCTGATTGCATTTTGTGATATGACGATAAGGCAGTTTTGGGATCAAGTCACTACCTTCAAGTCACGAGTCATTTCGAGTCATTGCACATTTTGACTCGAGTCAAGTCAAGTCAATCGATTTTCGAAGGTGACTCGAGTCAAGTCATGTCATCCGAAATTTGGAGGTAACAATTGTTGACGTACAATGTTCTTTCCAATTCTCTACTAGTTATTGACGATTACCCATGACGAGAGTCAGCCGAAAATAATTGGGTTCATTTCAATACGAATATACTATTTAAAAAGAAATTCTACGCGACCCTTTGGTTGAGAAGCACTGTTGTAATCTGAATCGGTATATACTCAACTCCGGTAGCACTGGTATCCGAAAGGTGACATCGAGGTCATTAGTGACCATTTGCACGTGATTCTGAGCGTGCTACGCATTTGGAGCACATCTACCATGGCTGTAATTGACCTTACCGGGAAAAATTGAAGTTCAGGTATCGCGTTTGCAGTATACGTAGGAACAGGATCGTAACAGCACGTCGTCAGGTCCCCCCAAAACGTTGGTCTTGCCCCCTCCCCCCATAGGGTGATAAACCGAATTTCGGGGGGACTTCGCCCCCTAGACCCTGCTCAGGCTATACGCTTTTTGCCGCTACTTATTATATACATTGGGTGTACGTTTGATGAGTGAACTTGGATCGCCTGAAACGCGCAAAACGCGAAAATATTTCTGTGATTCGTGATTGCATCGGTCAGTATGATCGGGAATTGTGTATACAATGCTATCAATTTTCGTCCTTTCTCTGCTCACGTAATCAGATTTACCGGTAGACCTGAGTGAGGTGTGTTGGAAAAGGTAGGACCCCTAAATATTAATAATTAAATATCTTCGGGAGGACCCGTTGGTACAATGACTTCGTTACATGATGCCATTCGATGCTACTCGATGCTATATCAAAAGATATGGAAATCGTCCAAACGTACTAAACCAGTGGTTCCAACCTTTTTCGTCTCGTGCCCCCCTTGGCCGATATTTGAGCTAAAATTCCCCCTCTATGAGAAAGTTGCCTGTGACTAAAAAAATGTGCTTTTTAACGCGCAACCATTTGTTGACTGAGCAATTAGTGGCCAAACATATTCAGATATGTCCGAACTATGGCGAATGCGGACCGCACTAAACTTTGGTAAAGTACAGTTAAATTTGACTTGTTTTTGACCGGTCGGGTAGCCGCTGACGAAAAATAAATCACCAAGTCCTCTTGCTATGGACTTGAGTTAAATCGATGAATTTGGTACGGTTTGTTTTTCACGTTAGCTCATATGTTGGCTTAAAAAGTTGAACAATTTTACTAGCGGCCTTGTGCTGAATTCGGCTTGACGGTTTCCTGCTTAGTAGCAATTTGGTTGAAAGGCTGTCGCGGACCCAGCGAAATCGTCTCGCGAGCCTCTCTTTATCAGGGGATGTAATATATACGGAAGGCATTTAAACATACACCTATAGCTTGAAATCCGCCAAAGAAACATACAATTGTAAAGAACTAATTTCTACTTAACAGTTCTATACCATAAAAATCTAAAAACCTTGTGAACCCAGCGTATCTTCCGATACAATGCCAAAGCCGGATTTCCCCTAAAAAGATTAAGCCAGATTCCCCCCTAAAAATTTCAAAATTCCCCCAAGGGGGATTTCGCCCCCCCCCCCCCCCACCCGGTTGGGAACCACTGCATTAGACAAAATTCAACATGGACCTATTGCCGCCAATCAGCATTCCCCTTTGATAACTCGAAAGACAATGACTAGGCGATGGTTATGATTAAATGTATCATAGCAATATACAAGCTTTGCTAGCTTATTGATCATCTACGATACGGAAGTAACGGAACAATTGACCTATCGCAGATTCACAGGGCCAATGTCTAGTACTTTGAATGCAATAATCTATTCCCTTCTGTCTTATTCAACAGAATGCATTGCATGCATTTGCTAATTCAGCACTTCGAGTGCTGAAATGAAAGGCACCAGAACCTCTTTGCGATTGTCAGTAAACGTTCTTCTCCATCGTGTCTACTAATTTCAATGTATATAAATTGCAACTGAATGAGATGTTCAAATAATTTATGTAACGCGAATAAATGTAATGAATGTATCAAAAAGTTTCGGACTACGGCAGTGATTCCCAAGTGCGGCCCTCAGATAGCCTTCTTGCGGTCCCCGAAAATATATTAGGAAATCGATTTATGACAAAAATTAAAATTTATATTTATAACATACTCTTGCTTTGCTTGGCCTCTGTAGCTTTTAATTATAGAATTGCAGGAAAGTCGTGAGTATAGACTGCTAACGTTACGTCGCTGCTGTTTCAATGCAATTTGCCCTAACTTTCCAGTTGAACGAGCAGTAGCTATAGATAAAAATAGGTATTGATAATTTTTCCCACTTCGTGGTCGCTGGCCTAAAAAAAGAGGCTCATCTCCCGGAAAATACAGTTTTTCTTTCACATTAACAGGTTGTTGACTAAAAATAAAGGTCAACTTTCCGGTCCAGCTCCCGAAATAGCCGCAGTAGCGTTCCTACAGTGCTGACCTAATGTATATTAGTCGAATTTGGCCCTATATGTAACCAAAATCCTCAAAAAAAAGACGAATGCTCAAAAAAGAAGACATTTGGGCGTCCTCCGAGGACACTTTCAAAAAATTAAAAAAGAGGACAAATCATCTTAAAAGAAGACGAATGGTAACCTTATGATAGCTAGATGTGCAACACGTGATCCACGGTTGAATACGCCGAGATGCATACTGCTTTAGCCGGCTAAAAGCAGCATAATTGGTATAGTTCAGGGCCGTAACTGCCGCACCCCATTGGTACTCATTGGTATTGGGTACTCTTGCCCAAGAAAAAATACGCAAGATTTATAGAAATAGGCTTATCAGCGTTGGCCATGACCGCACCACAACGCACCAAGTCATATAAAGTTTTAGGCCATGTAGCATGTGACTCCAAGAAGTGTGACAGAACGATCGACATTGAGAAAGCCTTGGCCGTGAAGAACTGCTTTTGTGCTGACCAAACACTTCCAAATACCAAAAACTTCGTTATATATACAAAATACATATAGGTTTAATTGTCTATATAGACGCCTAAATGATTGGCGCCGAATGTTCTTGTCTTGGCAATCTGAACCTCACAAGACAAATACCATCCCGCAGGAAAGAAAATTATATACCAGTGAAGAAATACCAATCTGAAATCGTGTAACCTTTCAGTTTAGTAGGTTTGAGCAATTCTACATATTTTGATGTAGCAGACAGGAGGTCACGAAATAACATCATGTAAAGTAGTCATACCTAGGGTTCCGCCCGTCCGAAGATGTTTAATTTTACGGAGTCTGCAGTTTCAAAGACACCTCTCACTCAACACTACCGGTGAATCTGATTACTTGGGCAAAGAGGACAACCATGCAATTCCCGATCATATTCGCCGATTTTATCATGAATTATTGAAATATTCGCGCGTCGCGCTGTCTCACTAAACAGTACAACTTTAATTTCGTGGCAAAAGCGAACAACGTGATGCGGGGTCAGTTTATCACCCTATCGGAGCCCGGGGTCCTGACGAAGAGCTGTTACGTTCCTGCCAACAGGTATACCCCCGGAGATGTTTAATTACTATTGAGGGGGCCTATACCTTTTCAAACACACCTCACTCAGCTCTACCGGTAAATCAGATTACGTGAACAGAGACAGGATGAACATTGATAGCAATACATGCAATTCCCGATCATATTGACCGATTCAGTCATGAAACTAAAGAAATTTATCGCGCTTCGCGCGTTTAGGCGAGAAAAACTGATTCACTCAACGGACACCCAATCCAGCAGATAAGTAGCGGTAAACAGTGTACTGTTTTGAAATCTCGCCAGTGCCATAAAAATACTCCGAAATAGCCATGATGACTGTTTGGGTCCGTTTCATAGCCGTAGTATTTGTGCGGCCCCGACCGTACTCTGAAATTCTAAATTTGGCCCTCATACCGAAAAAGTTTGGGAACCACTGGTCTACGGTGTTGGTAGAACAATAAGCGCATACGACGAACTTGAATGAATCGAATATATTCAATCTTGTATAGCAGAATTACTGCAGCACAGGCGAGTCCCATACGACCACTACGCCCACATCAGAACGCAGATGAATAAAAGCGAATAGATTACAGAGCACAGGGTATAAATGCACAGCAGATCACATTGGAAAATAATAATTGACAGTAAATATACCAGTTCTATACAAATATGAGTCAAACCCTATATACCAACGTAAATATGCACGTACAAGACAGATAAGCATAATTATATTAAATACCTTGCAACCATATTCGGAAAATGGGGTCAAAAATCGTCTTGGTCAAAATGGCGGCGTATTGACACGATCCCACCGTCATGATCTGAAACGGCGATACAATTGCTATACAACTTTTTGGTTTACAACTAGATTTCGAAAAATCGGCTGAAACTGAGAATGCATTTGTTAACGGTCCCTACAAAGTCTTTCCGCTTTTTCATGGTACAGAAGATGGCGGTCCCTGTAGTTAAGTTGCTCTCTTTTTGGACTTACCAATTTTCCATGCCATTAATCTCTCGTTATGTAATTTGGATTTTGAAGGTAGTTTTAACAAAGTTTATCATTACATCATGAGTGAAATAGTAGCAAGTTGCGTGTGAAATAACCCCTTTATTCCTGTTACTGAATGTAATTTCGCAGATCGCACAATGCACAAGCACATGTTCGCAGCGTCATTAGCCATTGTGCGTTGGACGCGAACAAAATATACATTGTGCAGTTTCGAATATAGCTAGCTCCGATTAACGGTTAAAGTATGCGTGCCCGCGACAAAATATACGGTTTGATGCTTGTGGGTGAACTTTAGGGTTACTATACGTCCTCGAGAATCGAGAATTTGGGGAGTCAAAATGACCTTTTTTGTTTTAGTCAACACCGCGGCACTATAGGCAAAAAGTAGGTAATTCGGGAGACGAGCCAGAGTCCTGACCTTTTTTAGTCAACGCAACAAGTTTTCCAGTAAATATGGCAAAATCAACGGTTTACTATTTCGGTCTACTAACTTTTATGATTTCATAAGATTGTCCTCCTTTCCCGATTCAAAAATATGGTTACCCTATGTAACTTGAGAATTAGTTACAAGGTAGCATTTTGTAAGAACGCAACTCTTTGGCGGCATTTATCCCCACATCCATAATAACTCTTCAGTTGTCAGAAGCTCTCTTAATTTTCAGATGCATAAAGTGGTTTAATATTGCATTTTATGTCGTGTCTGTATGCGGGACTGTCATAGGCATAAGACTAAACTCAATGTAACGTATATCATCAACTAGGAAATAGCATATGGAGTATTTGGTTGTATTATGGTCGGGAAAGCGTCGGTTTCAATCATGTCGCGCACACTCGCGCAACGGAGGGCGCCGGGGGCGAAGCAGGAGTAAGCACCAAGGAAATTAATAAGCTCGCTAAAGAATATAGTACAACGTTATTCAGACTCCAGACAGGCCATTGCAAGCTCAACGGACACCTGTACCGTATTGGGTGCCATGATGATGGACTATGTGAAACCTGTCACTCGGAGGAATCGGTCGAACACTTCTTGGTCCAGTGCAGCAGATGCTACGACCATCGAACTTCGCTTAAAGCAGCCGCCGACCAATTACGCATATGTTTTGTACTGGACAATTTATTATCTGATCCCAGAATGTTTCTAAAAGTAGTGGAATTCGTAAATGCCACCGCGAGAGCGATCTGATTGCTTGGCAATCTGGACTTTATTAAGGGCCCTTGAGTCATGATGCGAAATTACTTCGTAATCCGTGCACCAATTTTCCCTTATTCAACCAACCAACTAACTATACGAAATAGCTTGTTATAACCTAAAATCCGGGAGCGAAGAGTACAACGCAAATGCCACCATTTTTACTACTGTGTCTGAGTTTGTTTTTAATATGAGAACAAAACTATTTAACTTCGTTGTGAAAAATTCATACGTTAAATAACTCACTCCTCTCGCTTTTGGGTATCAATAGTAGGGCTTGAAGTCGCCTAGCTGTCACCTCTGCATGATTCTAGGTAAATTTCACAACTACGTATATCGTAGCACGCAACAAACTGTCGCATCCAACTGCAATTCATGGTTTTGAAATCCCTGAAGTGGTCGCCACGAAAAATGTTGTTTAGGTGTCCTTGCCATTTGCATTGCATTCTTGTGCATTGTGATCACTGAGCGGTTTGTGGCGCGCCTCGGGTTGGCGTTTCATGTTATTTATTCGTATACGTATATACTGCAAACGCGATACCTGAACACCAAATTTCCCTGCAAGGTCAATTACAGTCATTACAGTCAGACTCCAAATGCTTGGAATCAGTTGCAGCTGATGGTCACTAGTGACCTCGTTGTCACTTTTCGGATACCTGTGCTACCGGAGTATAGTTTACCGATGTTCATTACAACAGTGCTTCTCAACCAAAGGGTTGCCTAGAATTTCTTATTAAATAGTATATTCATATTGAAACGAACCCAAATATTTTCGGACGACACTCGTCAGGGGTAGGCCAAATCGTCACCAACTATAGTCGAGATTTGGAAAGAACATTGTATATCAACAATCGTATTACAAAATATCAAGTCACCAGCATGAAATTTCGAATAAGAGAGCGTTCAATGTATTACTCTAAATCGTACACGAACTTCTTTTGTTGACACAGACACACTTGACAGACTTCTCCGAATTATTATGACGGATACTATGGTCTTTGGCTTCAGGGAGATCGTTCATTTGAGTATATTTTCATCGTGTCGCACTGATCCGTCGTGTCAATGAACTTCTTAAAGTTCGAATAAATTACTTTCGTTGAAGAATGTATGCGATATAGCACAGAAGAAATAGCGTCGACCAGCCCCAAGTCATACGCTCGGATCCATTGCATCCGTCTAAAAAAGTTTTGAGATAATTGATAAGTATGGCGATTTTTGTACCTGAAAAAGGAAAGATTTTGACACTTTTGACACCATTTTGAACAAATTTTTACATCGTGCATGTAAATTAGGGGTTTTCCCATATAATGTTAGAATTGAACTACTTATCTTCATTTTTGATTGGAACTGTCTGACCTTACGAAGTAGTTTGGCCTGAAAAAACTCTTATGGCTTAAAAACGGACATATTTTTTTACGTGAAAAAACTTTATTTAAACGGAATCTGGACCTATGAATAATTCAGTAGTTACATCACGCATTATGGTAGAGATAGTTAAAATATGTTGTAGTACAACGAAAGATACTTTTCTACATTTCCGGTATAAAGTGTCTGTCGGTACTGAAGGGCGAAAGAGCGTTAAACAGCAACTGCTGTTAGCTGACAACACTGAAGTTGTGCGTACACTGTGTTGCTTCATTCTGACGATGTTGTCAACATCAAAATTTTTCATCATGCTCTATATAATAACGCCATGTCAACCGATTTGTTTCATTTGACCGTTTATGATTCATAATGAGCAGATAGCAACAACACCTAAAACGGCATGCCTTTAAAGTATAGGCTACAAGCGGTAAAATGTCAAATGAAAAGTTTACCATCAGTGCAAACATCTACGATAAAAACGAAATGCAGGTTACAGAAGAGTTTTAACTGTCTAAACAATTTTGACATTTTCTGACCTAACGCCACAATTTTGACAACATTTTGACTCATTTTGACATGTCAAAATAAAAAAATCGCCCTGTTGATAAGTCATGAAACAACAGCATTGTATTTGCTATCTTCGAATATCAATATGATGCTGCGTGTGTAAGGACTAAATTGAGAAATACTTACTATAGCCACAAGTGCACGTGGTGATGCCTAAGAAAGTGTTGCACCCGTATACTATGCCGTTTCGTGAAGGCGCGCCACACCCGCGAACAATAATTCCTAAATAGAAAAGAATCCTCAATGCAATTTCGAAATCCCGTAGGAATTTGCTGTGAGTTTTGACTGAAAGTTTCATTCAGTTCAGTTTGTTATGATTCATAATATGATAACTTTATCAGATCGACTGGACTGTATTACTTGTAATTCCATTACGACAGTTCAGTTCTATGCAATATGTTACAATGTCGCAACAAATGAGAATGACAGGAAGGTGTCGAAACGACTTGAATTAGAGTAGTCTTTGCAATCAGACACCGGCCTACAAGCATTGGTCACATGGCAATATTTTAATTTAAGTTTAGGATGTTAAAAAACTAGGGGTGTCCGACCTCCCAAATTC
The DNA here is from genome assembly GCF_051294905.1 of Botryllus schlosseri. Lineage (NCBI taxonomy): Eukaryota > Metazoa > Chordata > Ascidiacea > Stolidobranchia > Styelidae > Botryllus > Botryllus schlosseri. Next base: position 28,602,644 of record NC_137239.1, on the reverse strand, counting down.
ACTTGGATGAGCTTACCTCACACATACTTGTCTCCGATACCCAAAGAATAAAGATTCTGGCTGCGATGTAAATCTACAATAGGTTGCAACAGTATTGATGAATAAGATCAGAACCAAGTGCGAAATAAAAAAATTATCACAGAGCCATATATGCTAGCTTGTGGGCAATAGATTCCCAACCCCTGACCAATACGGAACAACCCGTCTCTTACCATTGCCTGATACATTGACACAGGCCGTCGACGAAGATGGGCACGGAACCAGTAAGTCCGGACTGATATTCTCGCAGTTGGGGCACGAGTAGCACTTCAGGTTGAAGTCCAGTATTTGAGCATGTGTCATTGGATCTTTGATTGCTTCCGTACTGCGTCGATCTGGTAAAATCAGATTGCAACGAAATTAAAAGCAAGAGTAAAGTTGTACAGCAATCAAGTATCCCGGCCCTAGTAGAAGTAGAAGTATAGCAGTCTACAATCGTAGTCACGTGAGGAAGTATTGCGAGTAGGGTTGCATTTAAAACAAAAATCAATTTAAAACAAACGTGTTTAAAGCATGGCCCTTCTTTAAATCATGATTTTTCCTAGCAAACACGAGATATATTTTGAACATGTTAGGATATCTTTTTCTTGTCCAGTTATGTGAAAATCATATATTGTGCATGCCTTGTGCTGAAGCACAACTTAAATATATCATTTTCTTGGCCAAAGTTTGTCGAATGCTAAAAATATATTTGTGAGGAATCAAATTCGATTATTGTTTCATATTATGGTAGAGTGGGTTTACGTACAATAGGTTATAGAGAGATATATTCAATATGGGGTTTTTTTGTGTTATATGTTTGCGGATGTTCTGATGATGATGGGCGCCGACCGTAAAAATGCTGCATAACCAGAGGTGGTCAAAGTAGTCAAGAAAGTTACTCAAGTAGAAGTAGAAGTAGCGACGAAACAATCTACTCAAGTACAAGTGGAAGTACTTCTTTCATGAGCAGCCTAAAACTACTTGAAGTAGAAGTCGAATTGACTGACTTTAAGTCTAATCAAGTAGCCTAAGTAAGTAGGTATGAAAACGATCGTATTTCGTTCGCACGGACTATCAAAAGCTGCAAATTAAGGTATGCGGAATGCGTAGAGAGCTTGATTCATATTGATGCATCCCAGTAGGTGTCAATTTTTGACAGAATAAGCAGTCATTCACATCATGGGATGTAAATGATAGTATTTATATGGAAATGCGATACGAATTCTTTGTTTACTCGAACACCTCGTTTTAGAGAGTACCATGGCATGGCGCCCTCACCCATATCATAATGTCCCTAGTTGAGTCAAAGAGCAATACGGAGAAGTTGTGTCGGATACGGCTTTAATACTTTGCGCGATTAGAATACGTTGATTGAAAATATGGCAGATCGTACAAATGCCATATAGTGTATAGCTTTACTTTCGGAAAATATAAGGCATTACCACATTTGCTTTTATACTTTAACATGCACGTTTCCCAGACAAAAGAACTGAAACTATGATTAGATCTCAACGTATAATACTCGTAATTGAAGGAAAAATACAAATACTGCAAAGCGGAAAATATGTTTAATGTCTTTTGTCCAGAAAGTACTTACTGTGATGAAATATTTGGTATAGGCGACAATGCGATGTGAACGGAACCACGCAACCCGGTATCTAAATTATATTCAGCGATACTTTCGGAAAAACATATTTGTCAATCCTTATCTACTGTGCGCGAAGCACAACGAGAATTCTGGGTATTACATGACTTTTATGAAAATTAAATATTGGTACCCCGTGAAAAAAGCCCCGAAATTCCTTAGGCTATCTTTCTTATTCGGGGATTAAACTACTTCTACTTGACAAACTGAAAATAGCGAAAAATAAGTAAGTAGTTCACCAAATATTACGAAGTAGAAATAGCGAAAAAAGATCTACTTGAGCAGGTACAGAAGTAGAGGAAAACTACTTAAGTACTTCGAAAAAATAGAAGTACTTCGTCACTGACCATGGCCACCCATGTGCATAACGATGTAGCTCTGGTTAAAGATATTTTTGTTCGTGACAGGGGTGACAAGCGTTTTTCGTTATTGTTTCATTTTGTATTTATTATTATTTTTTGATTAACATGGACAACGTCCTTTAACGAAAAAAAGCTTGTTACCCCTGTCACGAGCAAAAATATCTTTAACCAGAGTTACATCCATATGTAGCATTTTTACTGTCGGCTGTCATCACCATCAGAACATCCGTTCCGTATCCACGTGCTATAACGGTTGAAACGACGACGATTTCGAGGGTTCCAACCATTCCATCATGTATACGTCGACCATATCGGGTGTAGATCGTCCGTTGGATCATACTGCATGTTTTGTCGAAAGTAGGCTATGTACACAATTATGACATAATTATGCAAGTTTCGAAAAATGATTAGTAAAGCTGGTATCCGTGGCTTGCCGACTTGGCGCTCGGCATTACCTGGACAACGTGGAGGCGTGTTTCAAGACTTAGATATCCTTACGAAGCTGTATCTGTACCTTCCTTGTACAGCGGCATATGAACATCATGCAGTCATGGTACACATATATGCGCAGATCGTGTGTATGTCATATCATAAGTCGGTGTATACGCTGCAGAAATATCACGGACAAAAATACAGAACGTCCTATTCCTAGTATGAGTATAAACGACTATACCTTCATTTTGTTGCCCGAAGCCAACTGCATCCGGTGTACTTTTATCTCTGGAACATTTCTGATTACCTCCGAGCCAACGCGATGGGACGTCTTGTAAATCTGGGGACGCCCGGTCATTCTGATTGCCGACGCCTGAATTGAGACATTTAGATCGTTGAGATCAGTTGCTGCGTGGCGAAATAGCGCAGTGGTATAATCCGCAGCTGCAACACCAATGGATTGCATTTCGGGTCCGACCGAGGTCGTCTTCAGAATTCCTATGCCTAAGTGTTGGAGGTTTATCTAGGCTCCTCTTCGCCACCTCATCCGCGTCAGCGGTGTCTTGCAAAAAGTCTAGACGTTGGCAGTGCTATAAGTCGGCAGTTACGGAACGAAAAACGAAGATAACTAATAACGATAATATTGCCAAATTAAGCTAGTTAGAGCGACACACTGGTAATCTAATTCTAATGTACTTTGTGAAATGTTATAAGCTCTAATTTAAAGGTTTACTGAGAATGCAACAGGAAAACTGATGTAGTGCCAAACGAGCGGAGCTCAGTGCAGACTTTAATAAATTAGATTTGATAATGATAATTGTCGTTGTCTACTTAAACTAATTTGACAGAAATGCCGTTAATCTAATTTTAATATACTTTGTGATATGTTTAAAGATTTAAGTTTAATTCTAATCTTCTTACTGATAATGCTGCAGCATAGGAGATGTGTGCTGTATTGACAAGAGTACGTGTTTGATGCGGGTGTGGTCAGACTATAGTTGATCTTCACGGTATTTTCGATCATTCCTATGTTCAATATGTGCATGCATATTTCCTGCACTACCATCATTGCCGTCTGTTTGTTGTCTCTCTTTGTCATCCTCGTGCTTGTGGGATCGATCTCGGATTTGATATGACCTGGACTTGATTTTGTTGTATGTCTTTCTATTCACACCCGTGATATACGGGTGTGAATATACACCCGGGGTTCACCAAAAACCCAGAACCTTCCTCGGACTTACACCGCGGTATAAATGAAACAGAACATTTTAATCCAAATCATGATATCGCCTATAGCAGTGGTTCCCAACGTGGGCGATATCGGCCACCAGGGGACGATTTGGCAGTCTAGGGGGGCGAAAATAACGAAGGGGGCGATAGGGGGCGAAAGCAACGAAGGGGGCGATGGCCCGTTAAAACGGCTATATTGGAGTCGGGACCGTAACTACCGCATCTTAAACTCCCCAATTGGGGGTGGGTACCCGAACTCAGGGGGGGGCAAAATCTTTTAGAAATTCATGCAACTTTTTCAGATATTTTTCCCGCTGCGCGCGATTTATTAATATCATATATCTTGATTTTGGGGTACCCGTCACCCAACAAAAATACGCATGATTTATGGAAATGGGAGACTTCAGCGTCGGCCATTACTGCGCCACGACGCACCAATACATATGAAGTTAAAGACCATGTGACATGCGACTACGAGAAATGTGCCAGAACGATCAGCAACGAGAAAGCCTTGGCCGGAAACGAATGCCCTTGTGCTGACCGAAAAATTCGATGTATATGCATATGTGTTTAATTGTCCATGGGCGCCTCAATGGCTGGCGTCGAATGTTCCGACCTTAACCGTACAGGACAAATGCCATCCCGCAAGGAAAAAATTATTTGCCAGTACAGAAATACCAATTTGAAATCATGTGTTAGTTTGGTACGTTTTGACGATTTCCATATCTTCTGATATAGCAGATATAGGAGGTCACGAAATAGCATCATGTAACGAAGTCAATATAACAAAGATTCTGGCTGAAGATGCTTAATTAATATTTAGGGGTCCTACCTTTGCCAGCAAATCACACTCAGTTTTACCGGTAAATCTGATTACGCGAGCAGAAAGAGGATAAAAAAAATCAATAGCAATATATATGCAATTCCGGACCATATTGACCGATTCAAACATGAATTATATAAAATTGTCGCGCTTCGCGCGTTTAGGCGAAATACGGTGACTCACCAAAAAGTACATGAAATAGCGTATAGCTGATATGTAGCTACAAAAGGCCCATTGGCCGATGGGGGTCTGGGGGTTTGGTTTATCACCATATGGGGCCAAAGACCAATGTTTGGGGGGCTGACGAAGTGCTGTTTTTAGTTTCCCAATCTATGGGGGCGATGATCGGTGTGGAGCTTAAAAAGGGGGCGATGACACGAAAAAGGTTGGGAACCACTGACCTATAGGGACATTGGAAAGAATACACATAGGCGCGTAGGATTTATAACTGTTATATCATTCTGAGTCATGTTCATGTCTGTTGTCATGTTCCGTGTCTCGGATGTAAATGCACACTCTTTTCGCTAAGAATGTATTTCTACGACTTACTGGAAGAAGCGAATAGCAGCACGTTCATCCACAGTGTCCTTCGGATGTTCATTTCCCACCTCGTTCTGAATTGTGGAGATTGATTAACTGCTCGTGTACGTACAGTGTACACTGCGTAGGGTTGTATTTATAAACAAAAATCCATTTAAAACAAACATGTTTAAAACAAGGCCCTTCTTTAAAACATGTTTTTAATTGTTGTTTTTTTTGTTTTATTTTGCTTTTAAGCCAAGACGTCACGAATATTCAGCTGTGACGTCATAGTTAATTGACATTGACAATTGAAAATATTGGGTAAATATAGCCACTTTACCGAAACATCTACGTACTATAGCTGTTGAACCGACTATTTTGAGGGTTCCGACCATGCCATATCGTATACGTCGGCTATATCCGGTGATAATCGTCCGTAGGCTCATACAACATGTTTTTTGGAAAGTATTTACACAATTATGGCATGATTATACTACTTAAAAAACCTAGTTTTTTTAAGGCCCTTGTTTAAAACACTGTTGAAAACATGTTTTACACAAAGTGTTTTAAACAACCATTTGTTATCAATGCAAACCTAACTGCATGGATAAGATAATACCAATCGCACTTGGATCTAATATGTGAAAAGTGTCTGTGCTCTAATTTTAATTCTAATTCTGGTTTTCCTGTAAATGCTACAGGTGAATTGTATAGTGCAAAATGTGCCAAGCTTGCTGTACAGACATTTACTATTATCATGCTCATAAGCATGAACTCTGATTTGATATTAACGTAAAATCCAACGTCCCAGTTTTCTCAAATTCAGTAATTATAATTCTGATCTAATTTGGAAATAATGTGTAGTTATGATACTAGCTCTAATCTAATTTGTAGAAGTTGAATACTGACTAATCCAATTCTAATACCATGCATAATTCATGTAGCTAACTCTCTCCCGTCTCATTTTCTCATTCTCTCCCGTTTTGATTATGCGCTGCAATTGCAAAATCCAGAACCTTCCTCTGACGCCATTAATATATTGTATTATCCAGCAAGAATCCTGAAACAGTTCTCAAATATTACCATGCGTAGCGCATTAAGGATTTATTTCAGTTTCTATGTTCCAAAAAGACTCAGTAAAGTCTCAAGTGCGTGACGACAACGAGCAATATATATCGAAATCAGGAAATGAATGAGTAATCCATTGTGCAGTGCGTCCATGGAAGCTCTTGCACTGGCATATGTCCTTGTGTATTGCACATGAACAAACGGTTTGGCGATATGATAAAGCAACAGCATCCGGCATTTATTTGAGACTCAAATAAGTCGGTGTCGGCTTTCCTGCAGCCTCGTTTCGGGCCGAAGCCTTCGGTTACATTTAACTGCGTAGGAGCATCAGTCCCAAGAGAGATTTCAGTCATGCTGTATCAATTACACCTAGATAATTCTGCTTGTCTGGTTATTCTAATTACAGATAAATGCCGGTAATCGAATTCTAATCTAATACGTGAAATGTTTCTTTGCTCCCTGTGCTCTTTTCTTTCCTGGAAATGCTACAGGGGAATTGTATAATGCGAAACTAGCCCAGCGTGCTGTACAGACATTTGTCATTCTCTTGCTTATAAGAACGAGCTCTGAATTGATACGAACTGAGCTTCAATCAATTTCCAAGTGTTCGTGAATTCGGTTATTCTAATTCGAATCTAGTTTTAAAAAATGTGTAGCTCTAATTCTGATTCTAATCTATAATTTAAGAAAGAAAAAACACTGTTTATCTATAATTTAATTCTGGAATCTAATTTAGAAAAGAAATCGTGTAGGTGTGATTCTAATTCTAGCTTAATTGGGAAAACTGTCTAGCTATAATTCTAATACTAATCAAATTCGTAAAAATGTGCATATATAATTTTAATTCTAGTCTAATTTGAAAAAGCTGAAAATTTTCTGGTTGTCCGAGTCTGTTATTAACCCCGGCTTTCATTTCAGGTGAGACTGCGAATATCACAGTTTTACACTGCTGAAGAATACTTGAGATGAGATAGGTAACTGTAAATATCGTTCAAAAGAGCTCGTGATCGCGACAGATATTCATCAGTTAGTGAAAACATTTATAAGCCGCTGCGGATATCAAAAACCCTGTCAAATGGAGCGGATGGTGTCTGTAAGCCGAGCTGGTTGATGTTGTTGTCGCTGGTGCAACAGTTGCGCCATTCCACACGTTGCATAAGTCTGAAATGAATGTTACTGGCGTGAATACATAACTACAGCGCTGATACAGGATATCTCTCCAATTATGGAATATTTTCAGACGTAATCAGTGTAGTAAGAGTTGGTGTTGAATTATTGACAGAAGTTGCAACGTTACTGCGCAAGTGAAAATATGAACTATTGAATACCATGACAAGTTATTATTATTATTAATAATAAAATCATGTGATACTGCTTAAAACAGCGTTGGTCCTTTGTACCGCAATCCAACCAATTTCGCCAGCAACGCAAGGCAACAGAATAATTTATTAAAGGATATTCACAGTATTACATTAATGGTCAATCACTTACACATAGTAATTGGATAATTGGATCCATGACATGTCAAAACTACAGTGGAGATACAAAATCAATATCTGTAGACGTTGCGAACTTGTAGCAAATAATCAGAGGTGGATATACTTCCGAAATTACAGGACCGATTTTCGCGTCTAACGCACAATAACTGTTCAGTTCACCCTTGAAACTTGAGCAATTTTAAAAAATATTTCAGAAACAGCGGTACATATATTATTTTCCCCAATTTCACCATAGAAATTTTACTCAAATATGTAACGCAAACATACCCCAGAACTATTTACTACTTTACGAAGTCCAGAATGCAGGAAGTAATTAGTTTTGCTACAAAAATATGTCAAGTAGTCTAAAAACACTTGAGTGAGAGGTACAAATAGGCAAAGTAGACTGAAGTCGCAAATTTTCGTTGACTCGACTGACTTGAAACTGACTCGACTCGACTTGAGTCACCTGGCGTAAGGAATCGACTAGTATTCGAGGCATTGCGCATGACTCGGCCAAAGCATACGACTCGAGACATTCTGTATGACTTGATCCAATTCAGTACCGATACTTGAAAAGTAGGCCTAGCATTTTATCTGTTTAAATAAACACGTTAAGGGTGAGGGAAATGAGTATGAATGCAATTATGAATGCAGTGCATTCAATATCACCCGGGTGTTTCACAAATTGAGCTCAACCTAAAGTGAACTCAACAATTACATTATGACTTGGACTCGACCCTTGACTCCTGACTTTGACTCGGACTTATTGATTCAGTGATAAATTGAAAATGACTCGATTTGACTCGGGTTCAAACTATAAAAGTCAAACTGACTTGTAACTCGGAACCTTGCGACTTGGTGACTACCCGAGTGCGTTCTATAACAGCTCCACCGAACCCACCTCCCAAGCAAACGCATATCTCTGCCCCAGGTACTTTGAGGCAGCCCAAGTCGGGAAGCCCGTCGACATGTTCACTGACGTCGCACGCTCTTGTTGTGGTACCTGTATGACGACAGTATAACATTTCATACAAATGAAATGTATAGTTACCGTTAGGGCTGAGCAACAATGCTTTGAGTAGGCCTACTCAATTCTTAATTGAGTATTAATTCTAACGATTCGAGTCGTGCAGTGAGAGACAATGTTTTCCAGTACTGGAATTATACGATCCTTGCCACTAAAGAGTTAATTTATCAATGATAATAATCATAGTTTAGATCAGCGATTTCCAGCCGCGGCTCTCAGAGCCGCATTCGGCTCAAACCTAGCCTTCTTGCGGCTCTGGTTGAACTCTGAATATACCACAAAAATATACCAGAGTGCTGTTTATTGTTTCTATGAATAAATATAGTCAATTTATGTATATCAATGCTAAAATAGAGGATATTTGTTATGTCCGAATCCGCCCAAGACCGCTTCTGAAAACGAGGAAAGAGAGTTCTTGCGCACTAGGGTCAAACGCATGGATGAACAGTGAACACCCGCCAGACAATGATATTCTTGAGTTCTACTGGTCATCATAGACCTTTATAGATCGTCTCCGCGAAGAGTAAATTTCGACAATATTTTAATGACATCTAAATAACGGCTTATAGTCAAATATAAATTGCAATATAATCAGCGTATAATTCAAGTGCTGGAATGTGTGAAGAGCTATACCACATACCGACATATATATGCTGTAGTAATGGTATGCATTTTCAGTTTATTTCAATGTTTCGGCCTCGTCAATCTGCGTCTGTCAATGCTAAAATAACCGAGATAGAATCTATAGAAGTCTATGTGCATTGTGCATGCTTTTTGAAGTATCCTGATGATGAGATCCAGAGCTAGGCTAGCTGTTTTTAAATTTTGGTTATAAGTACTCGAGTGTTTTCATGCGGCTCCGACATTCAAAAAGGATATGGGAACCATTGGTTTAGATTAGACACTTTCCACTGTGGAAACATTGAAAACTCGATTGATGGTATCGTAACGTATGTAGTATCGTAGCATCGTAACTACGCACGTTACTGAAAATTACATATATGTGCCGTCGTGGTCGACCCACAGCTTTGTCGCAAAGTACATTGAAATAGGTAGGCCTTGGCCGAAAACACACCAAATTATCTTTAATGTTATGCAGAACCGGCATTGTTTGTGGTTGCGTAAAAGGTACAATTTACATATTTGAACTCGCCTACTCTACTTGATTCGAAGCCTTATACTTGATTCAGAATCGAACTCAGGTACTCGATTTTTCCCAGTTCAAGTTATTATATATTTAATGTACTAGTCCAGCCGACACGATAGCGAAATGTGTAATTGCGTCCGGCTTCTTGAACGGTAGGTGGTGGGTTCGATCACCGGCTGGGTCAGACCAAAGACCTGATTATTAACACTGGTATCCGTGATTTACGCGTTTGGCGCACAGCAATGCCGGGATAACATGGATGGGGTGGTACAAGACATAGAAAGCCTTACAAGGCTATATAAGTATATATGTACCTTCCTTGTCCAGCGACATATGCACAATTGCACATCATGCGTTCATGTTATCTAGCCTTACCATACGTCATCTTTTAAGAGGATTGGTCCTCTTTTTGACTATTTTGAAAGTGTCCTCGGAGGTCGCCCTTTCGTCCTCTTTTTTGAGATTTTGTCCTCTTTTTTGAAAATTTAGATCAGATTTAGAGCAAATTGCGAGTGATATGCCGCAAAATAGCACAGAAGTGACGCTCCGGCGGGTATTTCGGAGTGAAAACGGTGATTTTAGCTCTGAGCGAAGAGATGACCTTTTTTTTTAGTCAACCGATTACAAAGTGGGAGAAAATCACCGGTTTTTGAGAATTCTTCTCCGGTTTTGCTCAAATTTCTGAAAAAGTGTCCTCTTTTTAGATTTCCAAATTATGGTAAGCCTAATGTTATGCATATGCAGTTATGCACAGATCGTGTTCATGTATATCACGAGTCGGAGTATGTGCCACAGAAACATCAAGGACAAAAAGATATTACGACCTGTCCTATGTCATTAAGCGATGTATAGTTGCATAATAATTCTTACGCGCGCACAGAGCCTGTGATCACCAACACCATCGCGATTTTACTAATAATAAGGAGTGGCGAGATACCGTGGTGGTATAATCCACAGCTGCATGCGACACCAATGGGTTGCGGGTTCGAGTCCGACCGAGGTGTTGTAGGTCTACCTAGGCTCCTCCTCGCCATATTATCCGTGTAAGCGATGTCTTATAAAAAGCCTAGAATTGCACCGTGCTACAAGTAGGCTTCTATGTAGTATACATGATCGTGATAGTTGACAAACACCATAAATACCAGGAACATCCAATAATAAAGTTACTATACGATGTTTTGAATGAGGTAGATTTACGTCTATGACATTTTTAGCTTAATGAAAATTTCGGGTGGCACCTGCTTTAATGCATGGTGCTCAAAGTAAATCGCACTTGAAAGAAAAAAAAATTATTTCTCATTTCTAAATATTTGATCCTAAAATTTCAAGTAAATCGCAGAATATCTGCGTTTTGCGATGCTAGAGATAGACAGTTTTTTCGGCAACGGTAGGTCTATATGCATTGCTGCATGAACTAAACGTTTTGCAATGACCAGGTGCGGTCAAATTAGTCACCGTCGGTATACTCAAGTATAAATATAGTAGTAAAGCCGTAGCAGTATGCTTGATTTAGTTTGAAAACTGGAAGCTCTTCGTTACTGCCCCCCTCTGGCAATGACCATAACGGCACATATCCATAATCACATTCTATCAAAGCAGTTACTTAACCCTACCTACACAGATTCTATAAACACATGTTGTACGTAGCCTTGGTGTAATCATAGTGTCCTACAATGATGTGGAGTCTGTGGACACAAGCAAATCACACGGCTCACTGCGACTGGTTAACCTCACACTTTCCATTTGGCCAAAAGCAATTTCACGGTAATTTTTGATCACCTTGGCGAGCTCAAAAATTGATAAAATCGGTATCAATTGAAAGCTACCGCGGTACTGATTGCGAAATTACCAATTTTATTCTGCTCGTGGTCCTGAAGCCCCCGAAAATAAGCCTCGAATGTGATGAAGCTTGGTAGTGTGACACAACAATACCGTCTGGAATAATATGGCGCAGTTCAGGAGCAAGTACGCTCGAGAACGCGAGTGTAAATGCTCGATGGTGGGTTAGTTATCTATAGTAGCAGCGCAAACCGCAAGCGTATTAGTCATTGTTGCACAAGAGATCGAGCATTTACTACGGAAACCTAACTAGGTTATGTATCTATACTGCTACTCACCTGCATCCAGACGGCCTTGTTGCGTCACAGTGCCGAACTCCGTTACAATGCAACATTAGAGGCTAATTTTGGAGGGTTCCAGCATAGTGTTCTAAGAACACTATGGTTCCAGAGCCACGAGCAGATTGAAATTTATATTTTCGCAATCTGTACCACGGTATAGCTTTCAATTGATACCAATTTCATCAATATTCCTGCTCGGCAAGCCGGTCGAAAATTATCGTAAAACTACCTTTGTCAAATGGAAAGTGTGACGTAAGCAAACGCAGTGAGCTGCGAAATTTGCTTGTGCCCACACCTTTGTAGGACTACTACAGACCAGTGATGAGCGTCGGAGTGGATTCGGAGCGGAGTTTTGCCGATTTTGTGAAAGTCGGGGCGGAGTCAGAGTTTACTACAGATATTTTTTCGAAGAAATTCGGAGTATTGTAACTTTTGTCTCCGATATCTATGGATGGGTCTGACCAGAATACACTATTGATTATGATTACAAACCAAAACACAGACAGTTGACACCTCGTAAAGTTGTGATATGACGGATAACATGCGAAAATGATGGCCAAGTGCATAAAAATCAGCCATCTGCTCTGCAATTGGGGACTAGAGAGTAGACAATACTACAAAGCCAACCATATCATCACATTTTCACACGTTACCAAGCGTAGGCATACCATGCTTGCCACTCTAATGATATTGTTAAAATGGTTGGCCACGAGCTATCTTAACCTAGTGATCTAGCAAGGCATTTTCCTTGAGCATTGTCTGTAGTTAATTATGTTTCGGATACTTGACGAGATTCATCGGAGTATCTCGGAGTCTGGGATTGAGCTCTTCGGAGTCGGAGGGAGTTTTCCTCAGACACTGAAGTTGTCGGAGGGATTCGGAGTCTCGAAAAGCACTATCCGCTCATCACTGCTACAGTCATCATACATAACTTGCCGACGCCCAATGAATACGTGTTACGCATGCCCGCGTATACGCACGGGATATAACGATCCGCTTATATCACGAAATCGTTATTCTCCAACAGTCTAATTAATCCAATCAGTTCGCTCATGTAGTCAAGAAAACACCTAATCAATCACCGCTCCAAATTTAAGTGTATCTTTAGTATCGTCGAAACGTCAGGCTGATGATAGCAGAGCACATGACATCGTCATCGAGGCTGGTTTGCACGGACAACTAGATCATTCTGGTGATCTAATTAGACTAATTAAAGCGAAATCCGGTAATCCAATTTTCAAAATGCTTCTATGCACTCATTTTAATTTTATTCGAATTTCTGGTTTTCCTGGAAATGCTACAGGATAACTGTACGTACAGTGCCAGACGAGCCAAGGTTGATGTGAAGACATTTGACATTCCCATGCTTATGAGAGTTGAGGTCAACTCTATGGTTTGATATGGAGAGAACTTGATTTTTGCCAAACTGGTATTTGGGGGCTTAGGCCTACCCGACTGGCGCTTTCTAACAATAAATATTGAGATTTTCGATAAGAAATACTTCCATTTAATAATCCCTTAAGACGGCAAATATTTAGTATGTTCAGTTCATAGGTCATATCATTACCACCGGGTGTTATGGCTCCTAGTCACCATTTGGAGAAAGTCGCTGACGTTGACACCGATTCGCGAGATGACAAAAAAGAGCCTATGGAGTTTAGGGTTATATGGAAAATTGGACCCAAAACAAGCGAAAACGCCAATGCAAGTGACTCGCATAATATCATATACTTGCACAGATATATAACTTAATATGTGGTCGCACTGTCACATCACTTCTGACGCGAATGGTCTCCGAACTCTAGAGAAACAACAGTCGCGATGTAGTAACATTAAGCAAATTCTAACATCCGCGTTTACAGTTTAATACTTTGTATTCCCCACAATGCTGGCTTGACGCCAGTATACGACTAAAATAAAGAGAGCGTAGAAATATGCCCACTTGCATCATTGTTAGAGCCACTGTTTTATCGGCTTTTTGACTATATTCTGCCGCCCAAATCCGCTTATTAATTCCAATTTCATTGTTTGCGAATGAAGGCGCAGCTAGATAGAACCCCTATAATCCATAATATAATGTAATATACCACTATGTATATGGACAGTTGGACACGCTTGATAATAAAGTATTCAAATGAAAAACGTGGAGATTGATTTTGAGGTAATACTTTGGAATTGTTTGACTGGTGCGGCCCGCGAGCGATCTCAAGTTTTGAATGCGGCCCGCAACGTCAGTCGAGTTTGACACCCTTGGCATAATAGGGATGATGCGAGACTTAGAAAGCCATACTAGGCTATTTCTGCAACTTCCTTGTCCAGCGTCATATGCACTGCACGGTGCACATATCGTGCATAGCGTGCATGTATAATTGTAGGGCTATATCATGCGATACTATAGGCTACATCAGCCGGTGCTATCCCAACACATTTTATGGAAAGTGGCGCGATGGCGTAGTGGTATGTTCCACAGCTACAGCACTAATGGGTTACTGGTTCGAGTCCGACCGAGGTTGACTCCAAAATTCCTTTTAAGTGTTGAGGGTATCTAGGCTCCTCCTCACCACGTGACCCGCGCAGGCAGTCTGTTATAAAAGCCTAGAAGTCAGCCGTGTCACAAGTCGGTAAATGCGGAATCATAACAAAGAATTTCGACCTGGTGAAAAATGGTGAAACAACAACAACAAGACTTATAGAAAGCCTTACAAGGCTATTTCTGAAACTTCCTTGTCCAGCGGCATGCACATCATATGCACGCATGGTATGCACCATGCACATTGCACATATATCGCGTGTAATGTGCATGTGCTTGTACATGTATAATTGTATATCATGCTATACCAGGCTACATGAGCCAGTCCGTATGCCGCAAAACCATCCAGATAGAAAGAAAAACGTACTACGCCTATTCCTGTAGGCTGCAAATGTATGTTCTGGATTATTCCAATATGAAGCTGATACCTACCGTTGAAAGTTGTAGAGACGCACTTGTTGGTGTCCTCTCCACAATTCATACGAACGCCGTTGTCAGTCGGGTCGCATTTGACGCAATAGTAACACAGACCAGCGTTCACTGCACGAAAGAGATGTGACAAAATTCAGTCAGTGGTTCTCAACAGCAGTTCACACGCAGTCCAGGGGTTTCACTGATCCAGTCTCGGGGCTTCAGCGGGGGTCAATTAGGGATGGTGTGAACCTCCAAAAGGTTCAGGTTCTGTGTGAACGCGAACGTGAACCTATGGCGCCACGTGACGTCATATTGCTAATTCCAACCCTACATTTCATTGAAGGGATATATTAATGTACGTACACGAGACCTGGCGACGACTCAGGTTACGCTATGCCACAATGCTGAAGTACATGCTGAATATTTGAACGCCACCAAATGTTTCAACTGGGTAATCAAATGATATAATAATCCCATATAATTAATATCATCCGTCACTTTGCCAACAATTTCGACGAGGTCTTGCAAGGGAATATAAGCTTACGCCTTAACGGTCTACATGTCCGACCGGACAATGTATTCGGCGTCAGACTATTGCTACATTGATATTGAGCAGAGTGTTCAGCGGGTTTCTAGAATTTGTTCAGATTATTAACAAGTTATACAGTAGCCAACACCCCAATAACATATAAAATCAAGGTCGATCCCGTACGTCTGCTAGATTTTTTACATTGATTAGACAACGATGTATTCTTTATATCAATTTCATTGATTGGTTGAATAAACATCATTCGCTGACTACCTATACATGTAGCGTAGGCTACTTCGCCCTTGATGCTCTGTTATTGCGCGTCAAACTCGCAGCAGATAGTAAATACTAACAAACGGACAGCTGAATATTTCGAGCAAACTTTTCTAACAAAGCAAGTTAGTTGGTTCGACAAGGTGAATATTGGTTTAGTGTTTATTTATTCATGCTGCCAGCGCCATGCATAGAGTGGACCGAAGTTGAAATGCAAAGAATTTCCACCAAAGATGTTGTAATGATGTGAAAAATTGCAATATATCAAAAAGGTTCACAGTGCAGAACCTGCCAAGGTTCGTTTGTGAACGTGAACCTCTAAATTTCTGAGGGTCACACACAGAATGCGAACGTGAACCTCACGTTCACACCATCTCTAGTCAATACACAAACCCTACACATGCATCAGAAATCAAGTTGATATGCAGTAAATGCTCGTTATTATCTTCTTGTTTACGCAAATTCTTTTCAGCTCTCTACTATAGTTGCTGTCGAAAATATTTAGGTATATGAATATATCATTCAATTCTTCTTGTTCTGTATGAAAATCAGATTTTATTAGTTTCGTTCTCTTAACACTGTTGTTGATGCACAGTGTTCTATAGTAATGTATTAGATATGTGGTGCGGTACATTTTATATTTTGTGCCTCGGCGTAATTTTAGGGTTCGCAAAATGCTTGCCGATTAGCCAGGACAGTATGGGGAAACAATCACTGACCTAAGTGCAATTCAATCGTTTCGTAGTAATAACTTCCATCTCATTACTAAGTTTGATTTTATGGTTTGTATTTACATATATATTATTGACTGTTCTTCCCGGCGACAGTTTATTGAAGAGGCTTGAAAATGTTAAGGAATGTATTGTGATGAATCTATTCAAGCGGGTTAGTTTCAAGTTCTGTTCCACAAATCATTTATTTTATCACCAGTTTTACGATCATGTATTTGGTCTGACCCGTCCGACCTGCTGAGCAAGAAGCTGGAAGCTCTGCCATTCATTGCGGTATCTAGTGCAGTGGTTGTCAACTGCCGGTCCACGGAACAATTTGGAACGTATTTTCCTGTATGGCGGTTTAATAGAGAGTTCAATGTCTACTTTGGGCGTAGCCTACGTCTCATCACTGGCACAAGTGTTAGCCTACAACTTAGGCGACACCTTGCAGTATAACAGAGGGTATGGTAAACAGCAATTGCGCATTTCCCTCAAAGGAGGATACCAAACGAACAAACAAAATCAACATATTCGTGTTTGACTATAGATAAATAACCTACGTAGGTTAGTTATCTATAGTTTGACAGGACTTCGCGAGCGTCACCTTGCGGAAACTTCAATAGAGCCAGGTATAAATTTCTTACATCAAAAAGGCAGCATCAAACGAAGTTTTCAATATTACATCTGATTTGAGTTGCATACATTTTTCACAATTAAATGTATTGATATTTTATTGTTGTAGGTTCACCGGTCTGCAACATTTGAAAAACAGAAATTGGATTATAATTAAATTGAGAGCATATAGAAACATTTCACATATTAGACGAGAACAATAGTTCACTGGCATTTCGCTCTTAGTCTAATTCGGGGGTCACGAACGCGGTGCCCGCAGGTTACCGGTAGCCCACTATACAATAAATATCTTCCTCCCAATATTTCGCATCAAGGACAGATCATGTCATACCACATTTCCTGTATAACATATCGAGATAATGCACGGACTTCAATCTATATTATACCCAAAACACATGCTTCATTTCCTGATTCATGTTTCAAGATATTCTACCGAGTTTATTCTATTCGTTATTATTAGGGCAAGTCAGGGATATCTAGAACCCTAACCCTAACCCTAACCCTAGAAGTTCTAGATATCCCTGGGGCAAGTTTTTGCAACTTTGCATCTTTTTTACAGCTTCCCAGATACTCAAAATAGGCTATATGTAGGCTACGATGATGTTTTAAGCTGTTTGGAGGGATTTCATACTGCATCTTTTTGCAACTTTTCTCTATTTTTCATACCAACTTTTACTGCAACTTTTATCAAATAATGCGTCAAAATGTAAAGAAGTGATTTATAAAGACGCTATAAACTATTTCTAGAATGGTTCCATCTCTTTGATTTGCATAACAAAGAGCTATATGATGGGTTAGCTGCATCTCACTGTGTTATCGTTGACGTTGGCTTGTAAGCAAGAAGTACCCCTGTCAATCACGACCGTGTCCGAACAATATGTAAATAGATCGCATTATTAATTCTGGCGTTTAAATTGGAGATAGTTTCCCATTTCAGGAACGCCCAGGCGAGACCACCGAAAATTACATTTTCACTGGGTCAACTTATTCAGGCTATTGATTTTGTGAGTGGCCAAGAGTGAGTTTTTCTGCAACGCCTTGGGTCAAGTTTACAGACCTAGGGGTTTGGGGTGTTTTATTTGACTTGCTTTAGGGGGAGGGGTTATCGATATGCTATTTGGCTTTTTTGGGAAAAATCATTCCCGCATTGCGTTATTTTCTTGCTGTGTACCAGGAAAAATGTAATTTTAGGCGGTCTCGCCAGAATGTCCGTGAAATGACAAAGTAACAATTTCGACAGCTCTGCAGGAACTAGGTTATAAAACGGAACCTTTTGAGCATCTTATACCCTACTAATTCAACAAAAATTATAAATGCAACTTTTTACTGCAACTTTTGTCAAAATTAAGTGCAACTTTCTCGCGATTTTAGTGCAGCAAAAACCTGCCCTAGTTACCAAATCACTTACCAAGATATAAATTGTTAATCCTTCGAGAAACAAAGGAGTCGGCCGCTGTCGCAGTAGCAAATATTCAAATGAGAGTCGAAGGCGGAGAATGGTTTCATATGAGCAGCAGTTGAATATGAATCAGTGTCGACTAGGGCTGGGCACAATGATTCGAGTACACGAATCTGAATCGAGTATTAATTTTAATGATTCGAGTCGAATAGTAAAATACGATTTTTTCGAGTACTGAAATTGTACGCTTCTTGCCACTGAAAGTTAATTTATCAATGAGAATTATCGTTTCGATACTAATTTTCACTGTTGAAGCCTTGAAACCTTGACTGGCGGTATCGTAGCATACCAAAGATATAGTACAAGCTACGAAGATTACAGGACGTAGCACATTTCTGAAGACATGATCATCCCACAACATTGTCACAAAATGGAATGAAATCGGTATGGTCGAAAATATCAAAGTATCATCTATGTGACGGTTAACAGGCAGTATATTATTTATAGTGGCATAAACACTAAGTATTTGAACTTTGGCGTATTACATTCTGTTATTGCGTAATGATGGGTGATACTCGATTACTCGATTACTCGACTCGACTCGAAGCATATTACGTGATTCAGAATCGAATCACTCAGGTGCTCGATTTGCCCAGCCCTAGTGTCGACCCTAAGGAACAATCCAACACAGTTTTCGATCGGGGCATTGCTCGTCTTCGCCCACGGGGCGGCTTAAGGAAAATCTAGTTACTGCTACCTAGTCTTGACACGGAGATCGGCGCTTCGCGCGGCAACGCAACTAAGCCAAGGATAAACGGAGGGAGTAACTGGTAGACCGTCGCATTACCCAGGAAGTACCCTTGGTTTCAAAAAGGTTGGTGACCGCTGCTTATACAATTAGAACTATCTAGATGTACAAGTCTGGTATGGTGAGTGCCAGTTACCACGAGATGCAGAAAAGATAGTACACGCCCTATGTTTGATGAGAAATCGAAATCGCAGACTTTGTACTTTCTTGGGAATAGTTGGCGGGCTCAATCTATCAACAGATATTTCGATGCCAAACGACATCACGAATTGAATTGTTTGTCATTACTGTCACTGACCGAATGAGAGGCATCCTAATTTAGCTACTTTTCGTGATTCACGGAAAGAAAGACCCATTTCTGGTAAGGCGTTTATCGCAATATGGAGTGTCGAAATTCTGAATTTAAGAGCGCAATACTTGGTTATCCGCTCGGCCTTATTTAATGTCACAACCATATGCACCGCGTTTCAACGTTTACTACAACCGCTACACGAGCAGATACACACACTATAAGTGTGAAGTTGGGCAGTTATCAGTGTCAGTTTATTATTAATTTTATCATTTCCAAACACTACAAGACTGCGATACAATGAAAAGATAGGAATGTATCGAAACGACTTGTAGTAGTATTTGAAATCATATGGCCACCTAGGCCCAGGCGATGCAAGAGGCATGCACGTTGCACACTGGATGAAAAGAAATAAGGGATGACATAAACCGACTAGAGATGAAAATGAATGAGGCGTGTGTCGATATGATATGATATGATATGTCAGATCGAGGTCCGGTAATCTTCAGGGCTGACAAATATTCGTTTCAGTGCTTCCAACCAGTGTGTCGCGAAGCTATTTCAGGTTGGTGGCGAATAATTTTCCAATGCTACAGTTTTTTATTCGATTTGCCAAATATCCCCAGCACCTTATTTTCTCGTGATTAGACAGGCCAATGCCCGTTTCCCTTCCCCAAATTAAATAGTTTTAGCTTCCAGAATTGCCGCAAACAACATTCTCGTGCTCACAATGATTCGTGAACCAGATTTTCGCGACGGTCATTTGCATCGTAGCGCGAGATTTGACAGTGTATTTTATGTATGCAGCAAAATCGGAATCCATTCCTTCCTACGCGAAGGTTGATCGGAAAATGCAATCCAGCCAGACTACAATCAGCAAACAATGGCCGAGACGCAAGCTATACTCGGAACCCCTTTTTGCTAGACGTAAAAGACGAATTACTGCTTTCTCTTTCGTAATCATCTATTATACGTGTATTCTTGTCTGTTTGACACACTCGTATTCTCGAATTGTCGCGCCATTTCACTTGTCGGCGAGTAATTTAACTCGTTACTCACATGACTCATTGTAAATCAAATTAAGTTCTCACTCGTTAAATCATATCTGGGCGGGTCGCACTATAGCATGAAAAATGGGTCGTAAACTGAAAAGGGTTGGGAAGCATTGCTTATTTGTTTCGTTCACAACTCATGTGTCGTGAGCCTACCAGATGTCTCCAACTCTCCACTTCATAAAATTCTCAGAGGCAAATTAGGCCGAGTTGCGGGTTGGGAGCGAGCCTCGAAGTCGAACTATACTGATGTTAGCATATATACTGTCACCCGTAATATATCAATATTATATTTATAAATACGAGCTTGATTGATCTGTCATGTAAGTTGATCTGACTGTGATATCCATACATTGCATATTAAACTATTAATTAGGCTGATCTCTCATAGAATATCAGCTACGCATCAATCGGAAAGCCTAATGAATAAAATTACACAATGTGAACGTGAATTTATGTGCGCAGTTTACTATCGTTTACAAATGTGATTTAATCAGTGTAAGCCCGATCTGATTTGGCCATTTCCAGCACAGAATAACTTTGATACTGCGGACAATATGGGTTGCTATATCAGTTTGCGCTTACCTGTGTAAAACGTTAGTATCGCAGCGAAAATCGCAACACTGATATTCAATGAGCTCTTCCTTTTCGGAGAATTTAGGTGTCTCATTGTTTTCCGTAGAACTTCGCTGTATTTCCGGAAGTTCTCGTATCCGCACAATTCAAGCGTTTCCAGATGCCTTGTCAGTATAGCTAATAATCTTTCATTTAGCGTAGCCTACTATCGAATTCACTGTGAACGAGTTTCTGATAATGAAATTGATGGATTTCCGCCAACGCTCACGTAACTGTCTGGATCTCCAAATCGTTATTTGATTCTTTTATAGGTTATATGAGTCAGTACACCATGTTTAGTTGCGTTAAGTCTGTACCAGTACACAATGAACACTTCCATTATCCAACTACCTATCGCTTCCCGTACTGACACAATAAAGCGTAGCGATATCTAGAATTGGTCATTTTCTAGAATTTGCATTATGATCAAAATGCCCCGCAAATATCAGATCATTAAATCGTGACGTCGATTGCGGTTTCTGTTCTCGAATCGATCAGGTCGGCAGTCATGTCAAAACATAGTTATGTTAGTCGTAAACGGACGAGAGATCAATCGGTGGAATGCAGCACGCGATTTCATGCCGAATAAAAATCTTATTTCCAGGCAATAATCCTCGCCGTCAACCAGAATTGGTCAACTAAACAATTCTTGTTGTCTAATTTGACTAATTAGTGCAAGATGCCCGTAATCAAATACTAATCTGATCTGTGAATTGTTTCCACGCTCTCTAATCAGATTTCTGGTTTCCTGACAATGCTAGAGGAAAGCTGTATCGCGCGCAACGACCCAAAGATGGTGCATAGCAAGAGTGTCAAACATACGGCTCGTCAGACGATTTCATCCGGTCCGCGAGACCATTCTGAGTTGATTATAAAAGGCTTGTATTATCCAGCACATATCTAACAAATTTTATTTTTTTAGTCGGAAGTATACTTCCTTCAAACAATACCGCAAGGCAGCAAATATCCGCGATCGCTGGGCTGTTTTATTTCTGACTGAAAAGTTTCTGACCTCCAGAGAAATCCGTATCCCGATTGCGTGATAGCCCAATAAATCAATTTTCAGCGTCCGCGTTTACGGTTACTATATCTCTTGTATTCTTCATAACGCATATGCGCAAGGCTAACGGCAGATTACGAATACAATAAAGGGAGTATTTATGCTAGGGCCTTGGGTTAACATATTTTGGAATCGGGAAAGGAGGGCTGGGGCCTACGATATTATCGTATAACAGGGTTGTAATGACTCGAGTCTGACTCGAGTCACGATTTTCTGATGACTCGACTTGACTCGAGTCATTTTCTGAAAATTCGGAAATGACTCGACTCGATTCGGGTCAATCTGTGTATTGACTCGACTTGGACTCGAGACATTGCGCATGACTCGAACCAAGTCATGTGACTCGAGACTGAGACGGCCAAGACCGACATTTCATTGTAATTTCGAAGAATATAGTAAAGTAACCACACAATTCTGATTTCATCTATTGGTACTGGTACTTGAAAATGCGACCAGAAACTGCTAGAGGTGAGGAAAATTAGTATATTATGAATGCGAACCATTCGATATCACCAAACAGAGTTATAAAAAGTGGTTTAACAAGACTTTAACTGGAAACTGAGCCGTCAAAAACAATGACAGGCTCGGACTCGAGTCATAATACCATGACTCGGACTCGACCCTCTGCTCGATGACTTGGACTCGGACTTGACTCGGTGGTGAATTGAAAATGACTCGACTTGACTCCAGTCACAACTATAAAAGTGAGATTGACTTGTGACTCGGAGCCTTGTGACTTGGTTACAACCCTGTCGTATAATATCGTAGGCCCCGGTAGGACCCTTTTATCAACTCATGAAAGTTAATTAGTTTACCGAAATGGAAAATAGCTGATTTTGTTATATTAACTGGAAGTCTTGTTGTGTTGACTAAAGAAAGGTCATTTTTCAGATTTTACTCCCTCGCAACCCGTCGTCTATCTTATAGACCGAAATTTAACGTCTTTGGTGGTCTTTTGGGGCATTTTCGGCACATCGCCCTCGCCTTCCGCCACATGCCACCTCGTTTTGTCGCTTGCGTCTTATATTCTCTGCATTACTTCTCATTCAGTGTCCATGCCTCTTCTTTTCTTCGCCTAGGCCAAGGTGGGTGTCTGATCTTAAAGACTACTCCAAGTTGTTTCGACACCTTCTCATCTTTTCATTGTATCGCAGTTTTGTGGTGTTTTGAAAAAATGGAAATTTTAATAAAACTGATTGATTGATTTCGGCGAAAAATGAGGACAAATTTTTCAAAAAGGAGAACAAATCCTCTTAAAGGAGGACGCATGGTAACCCTAAAATATGACAACTTATATCGCCGTTAAAGTCACTGTTTTAAGAGTTAGTATAAGTGTATTCAACCGATTTTTAAAGGTGACTCGAGTCAAGTCACAATTCAAGTCAAGTTGTCTTCTCGAAGTTCGGGGCATGACTAAGTCATTGCATTTTGCTAGCTGTTTGAAATACAGTTTGAGTCGCAATTTATTTTAGATCGAGGAACGAACACAGAGTTTAAAATTATTGCAAAAAGGCGTTGTATAGCTCACGCATGCGTAGAACTGGTAAACAACGTAAGTATAATTGCGTACCCTCCGTCAATTATTATCCGCCAAATTCTCAAAACCTCAGGTAGTTGAAGGTAGAAACGAATTGAGATGATGCACTACCAAACTACATATCCATGGGATACCTGCGACAACATGCCTGCGACAATGGTTGACGAGTATCACAAACTATATTCGAATTCAATTTAGATAATACAAGAGGTTTGGTAAAGGTAAGCACTGAGCGCACCACCAATCACCAGACTATAAAGCAGAGATAGAGACCCTGCTATCATATTTCTTTCCTACTAACGACAACGTACGCTGTTAGCTCTAATCACTTCGTTTGCGGTGAATTTATAGATTTGTGATAGAACAATGGAGGTTCAGTAAAACGCAAAATCATTGAATGAATGAAATTGGTCGCTCTCACAAATCAGTAGTCACGCCAGCATCTCGAGAACAATCCGAATATATGCAGGACATAGCAATTTTTATCGACACCGATTACTTTACGACTTGAAATTGACTTGTAAATTTTGCTCCGAGTCTCGAGTCAATCCACATTTTTGGAACTCCGAGTAGAGTCAATTCATTTTTGCAAAGTAACTCGAGTCAGGTCGTACGAAATAGCTCACTCGAGTCAAGTCGATTGTATGTATAAAGGGTAGTGATAAAATTCCATGTAGAAAGAGGCGGGTTTCGCCGATCAGAAGTTCTTTTTATCACCCTATGGAGTTTCAAGGACCACCGTTTTGTCGGCTGGCAACGGCCCTGCTTGAAAAAACAAAATTTGTAGTTCCGTTGAACTCATCAAATATTTACTCCTCAAAATGTTCTTGGGGACTCGAAGTCTGCTGTTCTTATAATAAATCTTACGCGTCACTGACCGTGAGCATGACCATTGATATCAAGTATAGACAGTTATAAAAGTCGATGTTAAGCAGACAATACGTTTTCATCCACATGATTGCCATGGGCAGTGGGCACTGAGCAGGCAATAATTATGCATCACCAATGCAGATAGCACATATACTTTGGCCCTTGTCAACAATGCATTTCAACATGCAGTTTGGAAATATTGCATTACGTCACACCCGTAAACACTGTGTGAACGATCATAAGTAGCCTACATCATTTCGTAATCATATTTACGTCTGATGCAATACCATCAATTAGTCTTTTGCAGACACCATTAAGGGTTATTAGTTGTTTCCTTCAACGAGCTCGACGACTGCGTAGCAATTGGAAATGAGCAATACCATTATTGCAGACTTTTTGTGGTAAAGGAACAACCCGATGCACACTTGCTGCAATGCTGCCATCGACGCGTTTCGAAGAACTCACATTTAACGCCCGCAATTGCAATTGCATGGGAATATGATCCTTTCCTTCCATGATTTAGCTCTAAGTCACGAAATACAACCCACCTCGGGTGTGGAGAACGCGCGGCTTCTTGAGAAAGGCATGCAACCCATTGTGATGTACCAGGAAAGGTCAAAATATTCCTCGTGTATGTAGGCTGGATTGGATACTGAGTTTAAATTTGTAGAAGTGAGCTTCATTGCCATATTGCTTTCAAAATCGTCATCCTTGCTTTTTCTATCAGATTGTGGTTGCTTGAATGAGAAAGGCTGTATTGAAGGTTTGGTCGTTGTGATCTGGACAGTTGTATAGGCCGACATATCGTTAGTAGGGCTGGGCAAAATCGAATACCTGGGTGATTCGATTCTGAATCACGTAATACGCTTCGAGTCGAGTCGAGTATTCGAGTATCACTCATTGTGACGTCACAACATAATGTAATATCTTAAAGCTCAAATACGTGCCTTTTATGCCACCACAAAGAACATGATGCCTGCTATTCAGCACATTAAAGATACTTCGGTATTTTTCCACCATACCGATGTCATTGCACTTCTTGACAATGTTGTGGGATGATCATGACTTCGGAAATGTATTATTTCCAGTAACGTTCGTAGCTTTGTACTATGTCTCGTATGCTGCGACGCGGCCAATCAAGGTTTCAAGTCTTCCTCAGTGGAAAATAGTATCAAAACTATAATTCTCGTTAGTAAATAAACTTTCAGTTGCGAGGAGGGTATAATTTCAGTACTCGAAAAAATCGTCTTTTACTACTCGACTCGAATCATTTAAATTAATACTCGATTCAGATTCGAGTACTCGAATCATTGTGCCCAGCCCTAATCGTTAGTATCGTTTAATAGCATTGTCGAATAGGCTGTGAAGCAATCTTCCCTCGAATTTTTGACTCTCTATCAGAGGCTAACTTCTCAACATTCACCCTTGAATGGGATGAAGATAATATAAGCATTGCTAACTTATAAACTCAATAACTATTATAATATTAATAATAATATTATAATAAACCTAAACTGTTGCAACTTTTTTCCAGCTTCCGGCAGCTTCCCAAACACTCAGAAGTAATGCAGTATGATGTTTTAGCTGTATATAGGAATTATATATTGCAACTTTCTGCAACTTTTTTCTGTTTTTTATGCATTCTTTTAGTACAATTTTATCAAGTATCACGCAAAACGTAAAAGAGTGATTTAAAATGCTATAAAACTATTTCCAGTACTATTTCTACTATTCTCGTTGATTTGCATAACAAAGAGCTACGCGATGGATTAGCTGCATCTCCATGTTATATCTATCATACAATAGTTGGCTTTGTAAGCTAGGAGTTCAACAACCCTACCCAAGCACAATAGTGCGGGCAGAGCTAAATTGGAAGTGGAAGTATGAGATTATGGCGCAATGATGTTTCTAAAACTGATTGAATACTAGATGGAGTGCTAAAGTTATGGCACTTGATTTTATAGTGCAGCGTTGATTGTGCCAATTAAACGGATGTTATCGGCGGCTCATGTCCAGAAATTTTAGCTCATTTTTCAAAATAGAAAACCAAAACGACAGATGAGGAGTGAGAATCCGCCCAGAAGGTATCATCAGATCAGTAGAGGCGTCATTTTAAAGCGCAACCTACTATAACGTCAGATTGCTGTATGGCCATCTCTTTGAAGATTAAAGTGCCGGGAGCATAGAAATCAATAGAACGGCGATTTTTCCTTCCAGGACACCTGCAGTGACCAGTAGTGCTGTATGTGTAAACAGTATCTACATTCACATATACACTCGGCGCGACCGAATAACTTATAGATCGTTTTCTGTATATCGCAAGACGCAGAATTTCACACATCAGTACACTTAACCTCGATTAGATATATATATAGAGAGAGAGAAATCGCTCCAAAAGACCTATATAGCATGTACGTACATTGCTATAGTCTTGATAGAAGGAGGTTATCCAGCTCATACGTGCGTAAGTGCTATTACTGGGCACATAGTCGACAGCTTAGCACATAGACCTTGAGTAGGCTTGGGCGAAGGTGTCGACCACTTTTTGTAGATATTAGCGCGTCAAATTTGAGAGGTCGGGTCACAGAACACTTAAATCGAAATCTGGGGTAGCGACTATGAAACCGTTGGGAACCCCTACCGTAGAGCGATCAGTATAGGCCGACTGTCCGTTATACGTCGTGACAATGCGATGCAAATAGTCAAAAGGAGAAATAAGGCAAGAGCTACCAACTGCTTGGTAATGCATTCATCAACACATGGGTGGTACAGCTAAAGCTTGGTTCTCCTTCTTCTTCTTATTGTTATTAATGTCGTTTGAGTAATACTTGTCAACTCGTTAACGCAAGTCTTTGCAGCCAGACTGTTTAGAGTCACGTGCACCTGTTTGATGCTGGTGTGATCAGACTAGATGACCTTCACGGTCTTATCGATCATTCCTATCTAATACCGAATACTGTGCATGCATATTTTCTGTACCACCGTCACTGCCGTGTGTTATGTGTTTTGGTTGGATGAAAATAAAGACTCTCTCTCTCTCTCTCTCTCTCTGCATCACTAACTATAATAGGGCTAAAGCAGTGGTACGGTCTCAGGGCTTCGGCGGATGTCAAGACACACACCCGGTTATTCTTGATGACGCACCCGCCTTGTCCATCGTTAGCTGCAGAAACTAGGCGCGACCAGTACAGTCGAATTGTATCTGTTGTGATGGCACGCCGTGGGCACTGTGCAGTGCGCAATGGTTTATGCTGGGGAGGTCGGGGTTCGAATTCGAAACCCCATCCTTCTGACATCCGTTCCTATCTTCAATATCTATTAGCACATTTGCAATTCAGTAATTCGTATATTACGTTGTTGTGTGACACTTACCAAGTTGAAGCCTCGCACTGACGCACTTATGAACTGGTCTCTGAACGTGAACACTGAACAGCACACTGACACTAATTTGCGGTGAATATTCATAATGATTGTTTTGTGTTTTGGGATGATCATGCTTAACAGCCTAATTGTTCTTTAAATATTGTTGATGCATGTTTCAGTCTGCACACTGGTGTTCTATTGCTATGTTTTATATGAGTAGTTAGATGTGTACGTTGGTAGATTTCTGTTTTTGTGACTCAGCGAGTTCGCCTAAGGCTTGAAATCTTGCGTAAAAGTTCGCATGGTTAATAAAGGTTAACAAACTCTTTGACTTAAGTTGTAATTTTGGATCAACTTAATATTACACAGGATATTACGAGCCTTGTAAATACCAGAGTGTTGATATATGTTTGTGCAAAAGTGTAACCAGTGTAAATGTAATATAGTTGCAGCCCTACTAAACGTGCGGATGATTTTGACCAGTCATCTACTATATTGCATTTGCGTTACTTGGAAATCGTACAAATTTTAAACATGCTACTCGCCGGAAGATGCCGTAGGATGATCCTCATCGCAATAGTGCTGTGTGCAACAACTGGTATGAAGTCATATTGACTGACCATAAGTAATTAAAGTAATAGCGATTTGTTTTCGCATTTTCAGCATTAGCATTGAAATGTTACCACTGCCAGCCTTGCGACGGACTTTCCAAATACGAGAACGTTACTTGCCAAGACACGAGCTTCCTTATCGGGCATGTTAATGCTCTGGAAATGTGCACTGTGTCCACTACGATAGATGAAAGCGGACATGAATGTATGCTGTTTCACGTCACCATAATTTAGATGTCAGTGTAATGGGAATATGTGATGCACTATTTTGCAGCTATAACAAGAGGATGTCATGCTATGAGCAAAATTGGAGATACAGAATGTACTGTTACCGACGGCGGAAAGTACAAATTTTGCACATGTGATACTGGTGAGGTATAGGCCTATGGCCTAGATCACTCCGTCAATAGTATATTAGAGGTCGACAGATATTGATTTTTTGCTGACCGATACCGATGCCGATTACATCGACACACTCACAAGGCCGATAACCGATATCACAGGCTGATATTAATATGGAAGGAGCAGAGAGCTATTTCGCCAAAAATATTTTATATTAGGCAAGATGGCACTTGTACATGCCACAGAAAGCTGAACAACAAACTCTAAAACTGAAAATAAAAAGAAATATTGCTTAATTGTGTACATTAATTCATTGAAATTTGGGATAACCCAAAAAGCAGAACGTGGTACAGAATTGTAGATCAGTCCAGTAGAGGTAAATTTTAATGCAGGAAGCGTAGTTTCTCTGCATGATCACCCAGTTAAACCCGTCCTGCAAGGGTAAATCTGTGCTGTATCGCCCTTAGCGTCGTCGATTTCTTGAAATTGAGAACACGGAGCATTGAATTTCCAATATTTCTGAATTTTTTTATGTATAAAATATCGGCCGCGATATCGGCCTTGTGTTGACTGAAAAAAAAAAACATTTTTCCAACTCGATTCCTGAAAGAGCCGTTTTATAATACTGCTGTTGTGTGTTAACTAAATAAAAGGCCAGAGCGTCCAGATTTATGGCGTTTTGTATGTGTGCCTGTCCACTGGCCTGGCTGTCAAAGCTATAAAGGAGGACGAACTGTCAGAAAGGAGGACATTTGGGCGTCCTAGGAGGACATTTTCTATTTCCCGAAAAAGAAGGACAAATCCTCCTAAAGCAGGGCGTATGATAACCCTATCATTGGGTCACATTCTATTAGCAGTGAGTCTGAGGTGGCTAATTTCGAAATTGCAAGATTTCCGCTAAAAGAACGCAACATAGCTAATGAAACTACACTGCAAATAGGTCTGATCTTCGAAAATATGTTCAGTTGCCTTAACGAAGAGGCTTTCTTCGCCCAGTAGTTGATACATTTTCACTCAAAGAAGTGATGCTAACTCATCCGAAAACTATAGTTCCTACTTTGTTAATTCCTAATTGTAAAAAGCAAGTAGTTTGGCCCAAAAAGGAGCAGTTCGAGTAGAATTGGAAGTAGTCCAAATCCAAAAGCACAACCGCCTAAATAAGTCGTGTTGACTGTAGAACTTTATTAAGTTTAGTAGGCCTACAGACCACATCTAGATGGAGTCTGATTAATCGGGCGATGTGTATAGGCCACGGTCACTGGTCATATGCATGCTATAAATTTCGCATCCGTAACATTTGAAATCCATTTGCAAGCGGTAAAGAGAGTAAAATAAATCGCCTTTCTAAGCAGGCTAGAATCGGTGTATTTACTTTAATTTACAGATTTCTGCAATGGATCCAATTTGATCAGGAGCTCTACCTCGTTTGTCTTCGCTTCATTAACTTCTCTTCTGTTGCTATTTTACTAAGTACACCAAAACCTCAATTTCCTGCATTTCCGATCCCAGCGATGAACAGCGGAGAGGAAGTCGCCTCGAACCACCAACACATTTTACTGCTGTAATTCAATCTTGCCGAACGACTTCATTTTCTGCTGGTGCAACCATGGGTGTTCAATAATGCGATTAAACGCGCATGAATACGCTGATACAAGGTTAACTGTCAGTGCATTTGTTAAAAAGATCATTGTGAGATGACAATTATGTGAGCGAGACCGTTTCTTGCCATGATCAATTGGAAAATATGGGTGTCTCATATGCACGCAGCACAATGACACCAACACCAACAGCCACAGCCCTTAACCATTCTTCCAACACCATCTTTATATTACTTATTATATTGTACAGTGTAGGCTACATATAGCATATAGGCCTACCCAATTGCTTAGGTCTGTTCTTTTATGTTATCTTTTACTTTTCTTTGTGTGTGCAATTGTGCATGCCCCCGCTTTACATCGCCTATAGGCCCATCAGATGGGTGTCGGATTTCAAAGACTATAGCCAACTCCAAGTCGGTTCGACACCTTCCTATCTTTTCATTGTATCGCAGTATTGTAATGTTTTGAATTGATTACTAATAATAAAACTGAAACTGATAGACTTGAAATATAATATGACCATTCGATTTTTGCAATGCGTAGGTAATCTAACGATGAGGGTGAAATACAGCTTCTTTTTGATCAGAAGCATGAAATCTTACGGAATGAATTCAGCCCAGACAGATCATTTAGCCAGCTCGAATCAAAGCACATTCCAACTCCAAGATTCCTGCCCAAGTGTTGGAGGTAGGGTTGCATTTAAAACAAAAATCAATTTCAAACAAACTAACTTGTTTGAAACAAGGCCCATGTTTTTAATTGTTTTTTTTTCGTTTGTTTTTTAAGCGATGACGTCACGAATATCAATTGTGACTTCATAGTAGATTGACAATTGAAAATATAAGCTCCTGTGACGAAGTATATACGTACTATAGCTGTTGAACCGACTATTTTGAGGGTTCCAACCATCCCATATCGCTTATGTCGGCTATATAGGGTGGTAAAATCGACCGTGGGCTCAAACAACATGTTTTTTGGAAAGTTATTATGGCGATTTTATATTATGGCATAATATAATTATACAGCTTGGAAAAAAAATTGTTTTTTCAGAAAAGGCATTTGTTTAAAACACTGTTTAAAGCAGAGGTCTCAAACACGCGGCCCGCGGGCCGCATGCGGCCCGCCAGAGCATTTTGTGCGGCCCGCGACGACATTTTGGATTTTTTAGTAATTTGACAATATATAAGAGTCACATATATCTTTTCAGGTTATAAAGTGAAAATTCCCTCTTAAATTGCTCCGAAAGCCTTAAACTATTCATCAAACTTCACTATCACATCAATTGCAAACGCTACCATACAGTGGAAGATTCACTATTTCGCCACATTTCCAATTCATGATGACAAAACCTGACCGTTAGACGATTCGTGACTGAAATTTGTGAGTTGGACTTGGACGCGACCTTTCTTTGAATTACTCAGACTCGGGCTAACTCGATGGCAAAATCGAAATGACTCGAGTGGACTTGGAGTGACTCGTAATGCTGTGAATTTGTTAGAACCATGGACGCAAAAAACTAATCGCGTGTCAGGGTAATAGTAATAGATCAGAAGGTCGCAGCTTGGTATTTCGCTAACTGAGCAAGTATAGTTATGACAACCATTGGAAATCTATTAGTTACACCTTCGGTCGCTAAGCCATGTTATTAAGGCCACTTAAAGGTACCGAGTACCGTAGGGGTACACTCCAACAATGTAACAGCAATGGGACGTTCGGCGTTCCGACATTTCAATCACTAGGACACATTCATTAATATATTTATATTATATTTAAAAAAAACGCTCATATATATGAAGATATTTGGCCATGAGATTAATACCCTACTTATCAGAAGTATACTCGAATCCTGGATTGGAATTGCAATGCTCAACTTAAGAATATTTTGATATCAGATCAGTCTCTATTATCAATCTGTTCATTTCAAAATATGCATAGTAGCTGAAAAATTATAACCCGATAGCTTTTATGATGACAGCATACATTTGTCCGCCCATATGGTGTCTATATCTTATAATTAATATATATCATTTACAACAACAATTCTATTCAAATAGTTATAAATGTGATGATTCTTTTCGTGCCAGTCCTATATTGATACAAGACTAAATCACATTTTGATGATGTGTGTTTACTGTCAGTCTGCTGGATCGGCTCACTTTCAATAGGAAAATTCATTCCCGCCAAATAAAGCCTACTTGGAAAGACAAGAATATCCCTATAAATGCTGCGGCCCGCGGCGTCGTCAAAACTGGAAAACTGGCCCGCGAGCACATTTGAGTTTGAGACCTCTGGTTTAAAGCATGTTTTAAACAACCATTGTGCAATGCAACCCTAATTGGAGGTTTATCTAGACTCCTCCCCGCGTTGTCTTCCGAGTTAACGGTGTTACCAGGAATATCTAGAAGTTTTAGAGTTCTAGATATCTCTGGGTGTGACTTAGAAAAGCCCGGGACGAAAGTGGGTCGTGCTACAGATCAGGAATCATAATACGAAATATCCACCTACTAATGTAAAGCTTGGTCGTGCCCCGCTTCTTGAGCAGGATGAACATACAAAAATAGTACGTTCTTTTCCATTATTGGCTGGAAATCCGCTAGATATCAGACAAATTTATTTTCCAAATTTCCATCTCCCAAACCGTGTCGAACTCGAAACAGACGTGGTCAGTACGTGGTCTGTAACTAAAACTAATGATAAGTATGGGGCTATACGCTATATATGGAGGACATATATATAGCGGCGTGGTGAGCTACGACGTCACTTACGCTGGTTGAATTCCGGCCGTCGCAGGTTTATTTGGGCTCAACTTACCCCGCATCGACGTTTTAACGGACCGCCGGATAAAGATTAACAGAAAAAACTGTGGAATCGGGCACTAGGCCGAGGTGAGAGACAGCAACTGGTCGCTTTGGCGTCCTCCTATCTGTTGATTACAGCGCATGAGTCTATGGTAATACAGTCGTCAGATTATAACATAACATAACATAACATAACATGGTTGGGTTATATTTTTATATTTTTTTATTTTCATCTGCCCAGCACACACACACTATGCGCAATGCGATATACAAGACACAGCGTGATGTAATGAACAGTTATGGGACGATGCCGAACAACCAGTTAGGGTCTTTTTAACTGGCATCCACCTCGATCTAGCGCCCGATGCAGCAGTCTTCTTCGATGTTAATCTTCCTTTGTCGGTCCTTTTTAAAAGCTATTTCATGCTCTTTATTTCTTCTTTATCGGGTCTTTTTCTGGGCTTTTCTGTCGTCTAAGAACTGCGACACTGGTGACGAGGGACCCAGAATAACCTCAGACGGCGGGACTTGAACCCGGGCCAACTGCGTAGATGGCGCCGACGCTCAACACAATACCACTATACGCATAGGATGAAAATAGAATCCGTTGATAATCTTAGATTTCAATTCAAATCAATTAATTCCTAATAATTCCATAATTTTGATACAATGAAAAAAAGGGAGGTGTCGAAACGACTTGGAGTAGTCTTCGATACCAGACACCCACCTGGCCTAGGCGATATAAAGAAGGAGGCATGGGCACTGAATGAAAAGTAATATAAAAGGACCAGGTGATAAAAAGATGGCATGTGTGATGTGTCGGAAGGCGAGATCGATATGTCAGGTCGTGGTCCTGTAAACTAGAGGGCTAACTATAGTATTGACTCAGTTGAAATTATTCGTATTTCGACTTGAATGCGGATATGCTCGATGACTGCGTTGGACAGCATGCGAGATACTGTTCCATAAATCAGGTCCGGCATATTTGATGGAGCGATGATCTTTTTTTTCTACTATGGTAATTGGACGACGTGAACTTGCGAGGGTCGTAGGCCTACTTATGCACGTTTGATATCGAGGTAAAGAAGTTATTGAAGTTTTTGGGGCAGTGGCCACAGTGGAACTGATGCATAAACTTGGTAATTTCTAGTTTCCGCATATCTTTTAGGACACCGAATCTTTTGAGCAGTGATTTTTTGGACACACATCCTATGATCTCTTTGGGGCCCTGGCTACGATGCGGGCGACCTGATGTTGAAGTTTTTACTGTGGCTTCAGTGCGCTAACACTGGCAGCCCCCCAAAGCAGATGATGCCATATTGTAACTTTGATTGTAATGACGATTAAAAGATGAGTATCAGAGGAGGACCCAGACTGGCATATGTAGCAGGGCTTTGGAGCCGGAGCCCGGAGCCGGAGCCCCGGAGCCGTGCATTTTCACCGGAGCTGGAGCCGGAGCCGGAGCTCTACTTAAAATTCAGCCGGAGCCGGAGCCGGAGCTGGAGCCCGTTATTTGAGGAGTAGCTCCGGCTCCGACCTATTTCATAGGATGCTATTATATATATGCAACAACCACATCTGCTGATTTATCATAATTGAACAGCAAGCCTGAATTTTAATGCTGTGCTCAGCAATGGCATATAGTAAAGTGCGTTCTAATGCAACTATGATGTTGTCGACAATTGACAAGTATACATTATGACGACACAAGCCGGCACGGCGGCACCTATATGTCTTCGTTGCTACATCGGATGTTGCTGACGGCTGACAGACTCTAGATTACTATAGATAACTAACCTATGGGTAGATTAGAAATCTATATAGACCAGGAATGGCCTACCTTTTCGGCTAAAGGGGCACATGCAATTGAACAACGCGTGCGCGGTCCACTAGTCGCGCCAAGCGGGTAAAATTTTCAAAGTTTATAAATAAACTAGGTCAATAATATTATTACTTGAGTATATTGCGGGTCTATTGTATACCATCCGCTAGGCTCAGTTTGCAAGGACAAGACTATTCGGCGTCTGGCCACATCGGTATCGAAGGTCTCCGATGATATGCGACAATCAGTTTGTGCCTACATTTCACCGTCGACGATCTTCATGCGAGCGCAAACGCGAAAAGACTTTCTCCCGTAATTGCGAATACAGTTAGACTCAATCGGGTAAATTAGGCGTTTATTTCATTTTCAGTAGGGGATAGGCTACCAAGCAAGAAATCGTGTGACAATTAAACACGCGAAGCGTGTAGAAAAATTTCGGTACTATTTTAGTTTGCTGTAATGTACGACGATTTACTGAAAATGTGACTGGACCGTGGATCTGCCAATGCGTCGGAACTGATATTTTAGTCATCAACATCCCAAGTGTCGCAGCCAGAATTTTAATTTTGGTTGGCATTGCATTGCAAGTTCACAATCTGAGCAATTCATTTTCGATAACATAATACGAAATTACTTCGCGGGTCACGCAAAACCCTCTCGCGGGCCACATTTGCCCCGCGGGTTGGCCACCCCTGATATAGACAGACCCATTCGATAATTTCAGAGCCGGAGCTGGAGCCGGAGCAGTGGTAATAATGCGGCTCCGGAGCTGGAGCCGGAGCTAATGTATGATAGAAGAACGCGCCGGAGCTGGAGCAGTTTAAATTTACGGCTGCTCGAAAGCCCTGATATGTAGGCTAGTCTTTAAGGCTGTATATAGAACAGACCACAATTCCGTGATTACTTTTTAATTGCGACTGAATGTGACTCTTCCAGGTCAAGTTCGAGTCTAGTAAAACCCGCAGGTATTTTGTATTTTCCGAGTTGGAAATAGCCTACGTTGACGGGGTTTTACCGGCGATTTTAGCGGTTATATTTTTGTTCGGAGTTTATGGCCAATAACTTGGATCTCGCGGCTTTGACGCATAGATTATTGTGGGCCGTTCACTCATGCACTTTGTGCATTTGGTCACTGCTGGTCACGGCACCCAACTTAGCCGTAGATGATGAGTAAGAGAGGAGGTGAGTATCATCAGCGAACAGAATGGTAGGCCTACTCAAATAGGAGGATTCAAAAATGTCGTTGACATATAAAGTGAAGAGGACCGGCCCAAGCACTGAGCCTTGGGGTACACCACAGGTAACCAGTTGAGGAGAGGACAATATGTGAGAGATTGAAACTTTTCATTCAGTGTGCATGCCTCTTATTTACTTCGCCTAGGCTACGGTGGTTGTCTGATCTTAAAGGCTACTCCAAGTTGTTTCGACACCTTCCTATCTTTTCATTGTATCGCAGTCTTGTGATGTTTTCAAACGATGAAAATATTAATAAACCTGATTGATTGTTGGCGTCCAGTGAGGTACCTTTTCATTAGCTCAAGTTGTGGGCCCCAGAATCCGTAACGCGCCAATTTTGAAATCAAATCACATATATCTGATTTCCTGCTTGTCTATTGCAATCACGCCACTCTGATATAAGTGTGAGGCTGTTACAAGCTCCAATACTCAAATTGAGGATAATTCTTGGAAGATAGCTTCTTTTTAAGACGGGCATTATTGCAGTCACGCATCGCCGACTTTTCTTAAATTGAGCGAATGTAAGTCGCGATGGTATTATGGAACTATATCCTCTATAATGGAACCAATTTCTCCGCTGCTTAAGACTCGGTTTCTGGTCTCTAAAAATGGGGAATAATAATCTACTAGTGACTGGATTCTCGGTGGCTGCACTGCTGATATTAAGATGGACTTTTTGGAGTTCATGAGGTGGACTGGAGAGGAGTATGATGGTGAAGCTGTTGAAAGAGTGCCAAAACGTCGACTGGCAGATTTGCAAAACCCTATGGAAAACAACACTGACGCGCAATTTATGGAACGGTATCGCTTTACAAAACAAGGCGTTCATGACTTCATTGCAATCATTCAGCATGACTTCAGGCATTCTAGAAAAGGCGTTGCTCTGCCAATGCTGCATAAGATGTTGATATTTTTACGCTTCACAAGCAGCGGCTCTTTCCAATTGCTTTCTGCTGATTTGGAAGGCATTTCACAGCCGACCGTATCAAATGCTATCAAAGAGGTAATGAATTGATTGTGCTTGATTGCTCGTACTTTTCCAAGTCCAGTTATTTTATTTACAGGTCTCGAAAGTTATAGTTGGAAATATAGGGACTTTCATACAGTGGCCTCATCTCAACGTACACAGTGTAAAGGAAGAATTTTTTGCAATTGCATCATTTCCAGATGTGATGGGTGCAATTGGTTGCACACATGTTGGCATTCAGAACCCAGGTGGTGAGAATGCTAAACGGTACAGAAACCAAAAAGGCTACTTCTCCATAAACTGCCAGGTGAATATCATCATAACTGCCTGTTGTCTGTGTGGAATCGGTGTCCTGTGCTCACAATTCTTTATTTATTATTTATTTTATTAAATTACTTCAACTTGGAGAATCATCTCTTCTTGCCTGTTATATTAGGCAAAACCTACCGAGATTCCAATTGGGCATAACTGTGATTTATAAGCTGTATATTACAGGGTTGTAATCAAGTCACAAGGCTCGGAGTCGCATGTCAATGTTACTTTTATAGTTTTGATTCGGGTCAAGTCGAGTCATTTTCAATTCTCCATCGAGTCGAGTCCAAGTCATTGTGTTGACTGCTCAGTTTTCAGTTAAAGTCTTGTTGAACCCACACAACTCTGTTTGGTGATATCAAATGGTTCGCATTTATAATATACCAATTTTCCTCACTTAGCAGTTTCTGGTCACTTTTTCAAGTACCAGTACCAATAGACGAAATCCCAATAGGGTGGTTAGTGGTTACTGTACTATTTTTCGAAATTACAACGAAATATTGGTCTTGACCGTCCAAGTCTCGAGTCATATGACTTGGTTCGAGTCGTACACAATGACTCGAGTCCAAGTCCAGTCAATACACAGATTGACTTGAGTCGAGTCATTTCCGTATTTTGATAAAATGACTCGAGTCAAGTCGAGTCATCACACAATCGTGAGTCGAGTCCTGACTCGAGTCATTACAACCCTGGTATATTAGCAGCACCCGCACCAAGTCACCCCACAACATTACCTGCTTATTGAACATACTTATTAAATATTTCCATATTTCAATCACACTTGGACAACTACATAATTCTAGTAGTATAATTTCATTAAATTAGATCAAAATGCCAGTAATATAATTCTAATCTAATTTGTGAAAAGTCTGTGTGTTCTAATTCTAATCTAATTTGTTCAGCGTTCCTATACTCTAATTTTAGTTCTAATCTAATTTCTGGTTTTCCTGAAAATGCCTCTTTGTCCGCGGCATTTTGCAGCAAGTTAACAAGAATATCCCTTCCGCACAGGAAAATCCAGTGCCAAGCCGCCATTGTACAGTAGTTTTCTGTGACAACAGAACTGTATAGTGCAAAAAGAGTCAAGCTTGGTGTACAGACATTACCTATTCTCATGCTTATGGGAATGAACTCTGGTTTGTCTTGAACTCAACTTGAATTTTGCTGTATTTCTTATTCTTAAATTCATTCAATTTAAAGTTTTTGCCTCACTTGAAGGTCATATCGCGTCTCCATGGTCAAAGCATCTTGAAGATGCAGGCGAAAATAAACCTAATCTCTGTCTCTCAGTAATTCTAATTAAGGGATCACCAACGCTCGACTTGTTGGTAAATTGAAAATGGCTCGACTTGACTCGAGTTCAAATTATAAAAGTATAATTGACCTGTGACTCAGAACCTTGTGACTTGGTCACAGTGCTAGATGTAACGGTAGTAATTCACAATACTAATACACACATTCATATTTCAGGCTGTATGCGATGCTCGACTAATCTTCACCAACATTTACGCTAAATGGTACGGCTCGACACGTGATGCGAAGGTGTTCCGTAATTCGGCATTATGTGGATATCTGGAAAATCAGTCGGCCTCAAATCGACTGCTGCTAGGCGACCAAGGATACCCATTGACTAATTATCTGATGACGCCGTTACGCAATCCCTCGCGTGAGCCTGAGATGTTGTACAACAAAAGCCACAAAAAGACGAGATTGACGATTGAACGTGCATTTTGTGTCTTGAAGCGAGTATTTTCCTGCCTAAAAACACGCATTAGGTTGAAAGTCGATACGACTCTGCATGTAATTCCGGCTTGTGTCTGCATGTACAACTTTCTCCGGCAACGTGGCATGATTGATCCATCTTTTGACGATTTTACAGATGATGAGATGGACTCTAGTGGTTTTATGCCGCAAGATAAACGTACAGACTGTGCAGAGGCTTCCGAGATCCGTCAGCAGCTGATAAGATTGCACTTTACATAAGCCTACCATATTTTCAGCACCAAAAGGAGGACATTGTTGCGTTTGAGTTTGATGATGACTAGAAACGGATTCATTTTTCAGATTCAGCCCATGAATAGGGGGCCTACTTTGCAGTCCCCTTAACTCTTGCCAATAAGCGATGATCATTTGTTGGAAAACCTGTTTTAAACCAGCAATTCAGCATGTTTCATGTCTACAGTATAAGATCATTGCTCTATCAAATATGCGAGACCAGATTTATGGAACAGTGTCTCGCCGGCTATCCGACAGTCATCGGGCATGTCCACATTTACGTCGAAATACGAACAATTTCTACTGAATAAATACTAGTGAATCCTCTGGTTGACCTGACCACGGCCTGACACCTTTTTTGTCATCTATGTCCTTTTATATTATCTTCTTTTACTTTTCATTCAGTGTGCATTAGGGCTCTTCAAAAATGACTTTTTTTCTCAAATCGTACTGGCTACTTGATAAAGTTGTTAGGTTACCTAATTTAAGCCTACACACAAAATTTGGTTCAATTCCAGCCAGTAACCGCTTTGCTACATGAGAAGAAAGTTTCTATTTATTATATAAAAATAAATAATAAAAAATTTGAAAATTTTCTGTTCACCCCATGAAAGTGTTGGGCTGTCTATAGAAACCATGCTCCTCAAATTTGGTTCAATTCCAACCAGTGGAAGCGGAGTTATTGCCGTCGAAAAATTTGGATTTGAATAAAATAGTATTTACGGTGAGCACAACTACAATAAATAAACAAAGAATTGGTCACCGTAAATACTATTTTATTCAAATCCAAATTTTTCGACGGGAATAACTCCGCTTCCACTGGTTGGAATTGAATCAAATTTGGGGAGCATCGTTTCTATAGACAGCCCAACACTTTCATGGGTTGAACAGAAAATTTTCAAAATTTTTATCATTTATTTTCATATAATAAATAGAAACTTTCTTTTCCTGTAGCAATGCGGTTACTAGCTGGAATTGAACCAAATTTTGTGTGTAGGCTTAAATTAGGCAACCTAACAATTTTATCAAGTAGCCAGTACGATTTGAGAAAAAAAGTCATTTTTGAAGAGCCCTAGTGTGCATGCCTCCTTTTTTACATCGCCTAGGTCAGATAAGTCTGATTTCGAAGACTACTCCAAATCCACACCTTTTCATTGTATTGCAATCTTGTGATCATTTGAAATGATGGAATTCCTACTAAACTGATACTAATGAGAGAAACGTATAGGCTACACCTACAAGTCCTCAAGCACTGATTGATTTACTGCAGCCGAGCACAAAAAAAAAACACGAACGTATGCAGCGGCAATCACAGGATAGAAAACAAAATCCGCAGCGTGGCAGTAGCAAAGGAAGCGCGGTACAAAATATACCAGGTAATTGGCAACACAATATTGAAAAACCAACATATCGTCGCTATGGAACGAGAGTAGCTTATTTCTATGTTCCGCACCGTGAGATAAATCAAGTCTTTTATTTTGGCCACAATAACCCAACCATGTTATGTTATGTTACAATGTGGCAATCGTAACTATGGTCAAGGGTGTGACCATAAGAAAAAATGGCCACAGGGACATGTCACAAGGACGGTCGTTTCGGCATCAAGCAATCATATTTTCATGTGCCCAAGACAGACAATGTAATGAAAAGATATGGGGATGCCGAACGACCAATCTGTTGGGGTCTCTTTGAACTGGCATCCACCTCGAACCGATGTCTCAGGTCTTCTTTGATGTTATTCAGGAGTTTTCATCGGTATTTATTATGAAGCCATTTCCGAGCGAGATAGTGTAATGGTTGTGCGTCCGGCTTCTCGAGCGGTAGTTCGTGGGTTCGATTCCCGGCCGGGTCATACCAAAGACTCGAAAATTGGTATCCGCTGCTAGGCGCTCAGCAATCACGGATAGCATGGAGGAGAAAAAAAACGGAGGCGCAGACTAGATGACCTCATGGGGCCG
Organism: Botryllus schlosseri; assembly: GCF_051294905.1. Classification (NCBI taxonomy): domain Eukaryota; kingdom Metazoa; phylum Chordata; class Ascidiacea; order Stolidobranchia; family Styelidae; genus Botryllus; species Botryllus schlosseri. The sequence goes on along the minus strand of NC_137239.1, from coordinate 28,561,042 downwards.
TTTCGCAACTCCGTCGTCAAAGCATCTCGATGGTGCAGGCGAAAAAGAATACCATCTCTCTCTTGCTTTTTTTCTTTCTATATCGGGTCTTTTTCTCCGGGCTTTTTTGTCGCCGTCGTAAGAACGACGACACGTATCTGTTCAATATATATCGCATTGTGTCTCGTGTATCGCATTATGTAGGCTACATTGTGTGCGGATTAAAATATACAGTTTGACCTTAGATTATACTGTCTGGTCTGAAGATTATTATTATGATAGGGAATGTAAAGATGAGACATGCACTTGCACACCGAGATAGTGCAATGGTGATGCGTCCGGCTTCTTGTCGTCGTGGGTTCGATCCCTGGCCGGGTCAGACTAACGACTCGAAAACTAGTATTCGCGGCTATCCTGCTAGGCGCTCGGCAATCACGGATAGAATGGAGGAGATAAAATGGGGGTGCAGACTAGATGACTTATTTACTATAAAGGTCATATCACATCTCCGTCGTGACACAAGCATCTATCGATGGTGTGGTTGAAATAGAATACCAAATCTCTCTCCGTCTCTCTCACTGAATGAAGATAGTAAGGATAGTAAAAGTCATCACTTCTGTGTCCTAAACATAGTAGATATGCGGAAGCTAGAAATCGCCAAGTTCATGTATCAGTTCCACTGCGGTCATTGCCCCTAACATTTCAATGTCTTCTATACCACGGAATTAAAAGCGCACAAGTACAGCACGCGCGCGTCCATGTCGTCCAAATATCATATGACCGACCGAAAAGATTACCGCTGTATCAAATATGCCAGACCTGACGTGTGGACAGCACCGTAACTGCCGCACCCCAAACCCCCCAATTGGGGGGGGGGCCCGAGCTCGAAGGGGGCCCAAAATTATTTCGTGAATTAGCATAAATCATAAAGTATTTTTTGAAAATTCATGCCAATTTTTCAAAATTTTTTCGCGCTGCGCGCGAATTCAAGAAGCCATTTATCTTTATTATTGGGTATTAGGCCATTACCGCGCTACGACCCACCAAGACCTACAATCAAGTTTTAGGCCATATAACATGCGACTCCAAGAAGTGTGCCAGAACGATCGACAGCGAGAAAACCTTGGCCGAAAAGGTCTATGCCCTTATGCTGACCGAAGACGGCGTTCTATATATAAAATACACATAGGTTTAATTGTACATAGGCGCCTAAATGACAGACGTCGAATGTTCCTGTCTTTGCAATCTGAACCTCACAAGACAAATACCATTCCGATGGGAAAAAATTTATGCCAGTGAAGAAATACCAATTTGAAATCGTGTGCGTCTCTTAGTTCAGAAGCCTACGTTTGGGCGATTCTATATGTTTTGATATAGCAGACTGGAAGTCACGAAATAACATCATGTAACGAAGTCATACCAACGGGTCCGCCCGCCAGAAGATGTTTAATTATCATTTACGGGCCACCCCGTTTTCAAGACACTTCACTCAGCTCTACCGGTAAATCTAATTACGTGAGTAGAGAGGAAAATAAATTGATAGCATAATATATATGCAATCGCCTATCTGATTAACCGATTTTATCATAAATTATCGAAAATTTTCGCGCTTCTTGCTGGCTCACAATACAGTACAGTTGATTTCGTGACAAACGCGAACAACGTGATGGGGGGGGGTCGTTTTATCACCCTATGGGAGCCCAGACCCACGTTTTTGGGGGCCTGACGAGGTGCTGTTTCGTTCCTGCCAACGGGTATACGCCTGAAGATGTTTAATTAATAATGGAGTGGTCCTACCTTTTCAAACACACCTCACTCAGCTCCACCGGCAAATCTGATTACGTGAGCAGAGAGAAGATAAAATTTGATGACAATATAGGCAATTCCCGATCATACTGACCGATTCAATAATGAATTCTAGAAATTTTTCCGCGCTTCGCGCGCTTAGGCGACAAAAGCTGACCTACCAAACAAACTCCCAATGATAATGATAAATAGCGGTAAACAGTGTATCGGCGGAGAGGGGTCTGGGGGGCTAAGCCCCCCAGAAGTTAGGTCTATAACCCTATGGGGGGCCCAAGACCAAAGTTTTGGGGGGGGGGGCCTGACGAAGTGCTGTTACGGCCCTGCGTGTGGAACAGTATCCCGCAGGCCATCCGACAGTCGACGAGCATGTCCACATTCAAGTTGAAATAGTAATTTCTACTAAATAAATACAAGTCCGCCTTCAAGATTACGTGACCACGACATGACCTATCGATCTCGCCTCCAGCGACATGCCACCCCATTTTTTGTCGCTTGCTTGTTATTGTACCATCTTCTTTTACTTTTCATTCATTGTGCATCTTTGCATCGCCGAGGTCAAGGTGGATATCTGATTCCAAAGACTACTCTCAGTCAATTCGACACCCTCCTCTCTTTTCATTGTGTCGCATTTTTGTGGTGTATTGAACTGATAAAAAATCGCTAATAAACCGAACTGAACTGAACATCACTCTGACTTCCTTGCTCTGCTTCACTGACACGATTTGTCGTGCTTCGCAATAGTTCTTGATGGCTAGAAATTTGGTATATAAGCTTGAGCAGTGAGCACAGATGATGAGAGTGAGAACTATAACTAGAATTTGTGAATATTCCGGTTAAATTTGGCACCCTCCATTATGAATCCAAATCTAGTGATATGTTGATTGATTTTTTATGACATAGCGACATCTAGCGATTTTTAAGCCACTCGATTTTGGTCCAGAGTGGGCAACAATGTTGGGCGTTTGCATTATAAATTGTGTTGAAACGAATTCTGATATTATGGACCTAAGGAATATTCAATATACTTCACCTTGGCTCCACTTATGCTGCTGACCGAACTCGAGTTGTAGCATATAGTGTTCTAAGACACTATGGTTACAGCGCATGGGCAAGATAATGATTCAGGCGTTAAGGTCTTCAGATTCATCATTTTGAATTTCCGCATCTTCTCTTCAAGTCAAAAGCTGTCTATTGAAATACTTTGCAGTATTCCATGTGCGGCAGTGATACAATAACCCATGTTTAGTCTTCCTACAACTCTACATATAATAAGAAGATGGCAAAGAAAAGGACCTGTGCTTTAGACAGACGCATGTATAAATTCAGAATTTATTGCGTTGAGAGAGAAATCAATAAATATTTTTATTTTATTTTAAAATATTTATTGATTTCTCTCTCAACAGCTCAATACTGTTTGCTGGCGCAATAAATTCTGAATTTCTACATATGCGTCTGTCTATTTTTATTTTATTTTGAAAATATGCTCCAAGATTCCTAAATGCACGCTATCTCTGTGTTTGTTTTGAATATTATTGCTGACACGTCAAATCTAATTTAAAGCAGCATAATTTTGTGTCACAGTGCAGTGTGCACTAAAATTCATGCAGAAAGCAAACATATACCGGTAGGTGTTGAACCTGTTGAATAGGTATGCTGCTTAATGTTCTATAGCTGTCACAGATTGTCGTTATTTTATTAGTAATTGAAATATAAGTTTGCATCCCTTTTTTAGGTTATAATAAGCTGTTATAATAATGTATATAATTGTACATGTAGCCTAATATGTCAAGGCATTGGGTCACATTGCATTTATTCAATGTATTCTCTTTACTGCAATTTTAATTATATATATATTTAGTGTTGTGCCCTGGTTGTACTGTTGGAAGTGATAATAGGCCCTTTGAAATCTCGGTTCATTTTTTAAAATAAATCCTGCGTGATGAGAGCTTCTCTGCCTAGAATAATTAAGTAATTAAACGGAAAGTTCTGCGTGACGTTGCCACCAATTCCACTCTGGCCTTGGCCTATATGTTGCCCGACGTTTTTGCTGACCAATGTGTCTTTGTAATGACTACAGCGTGCATCTCTCAGTTCACTCATTTTGAAGATTTAGTGTTGTGCGGTGTGGATTTGCTTCTAAGGGTTAGAGAGTGTGGAGTGAGAAGTCACTGAGTACGGCCTTACAAACCAGGAACAACCACAAAATTTTTGTGCTTTTCAAATCTAGAATTAGAATTGTAGTGTCACATTTTTTTCTACATAAGTTAAGAATTATAATTACTGAATTTGCAAAAACTGAATTAAATTTAATTGAATTAAATTCCGAATTACCAAAAGAGGAAAATCAAAGTCAGTTGACTCACTTCGTATCTAGTTAGAGTTCATTCATTACCATGAGAATAATAAATGTCTGTACACCATGCTTGGCTCGTTTCGCACGGTACGTTTCTCCTGTAGTATTTTCAGGAAAAGCAAAAATTAGATTGGAATTAACTGGCTCTAATTAGACAGCTATAATTATCTGTAGTTGTCCAAGTCTGCAAGCGTTATTAGTCGTCAAAAATGTCGTGGAATACCCGAAAAAAAACTAATGTATATGCATTATGCAAGCATATGTACCGTAATGCTAATTCAAAATCAAAAATTCAATATATCTGAAATTTTGCATCATGTCCAATCGGAGATCTATCAAAACATATTTTGGACAACGCTCTTAACTTGTTCATATTCTCAGCTCTTGTAATACTCATCTAAAGTAACTGCAATGGGTTTTAAAACTTGCGGCCCAAACGAGGCTATGGTCGTGTCTGGTTGTTGGCATAGCCGCCCGCTTATGATTCCCGGCGGCCGTATATGGAAATGGCCGCTCGTACAGCAAGTTCAGAGGATCTCTCTCAACACAATGACGCTGCGGATTACCAGTGACAGTGTGAACACGCAGAAAGGAGTCCCGATCTCCTGTGTCGGAGTTGCTCAGGTGAGATTATTATTCCAATTGAGGTAACCTAGTATGAGCAGCGATTAGGCAAATATTTTGAAATAAGCGAAAAGTTCACTTTTGAGATTTGACGCCTAAATGTGGCCCGAGCTCAGAAAAAGTCTAGGTCCTGCCAATAATTAGGATTGGGCAAAGTTGAGTACTTCAGTGATTCGATTCTGAATTTAATATCAGTCTTCGAGCATGACATAACAAGGGTATGAATGATGTGGACAGTTCAAATATTTACCTTTTATGCAACCACAAAGAATATATTGGCAATTCTACTTTAGATTAAAAATCATTGTTAATTTATTTTTGGCTATTTTATTGCACTTTGTGACAATGCTGTTGATCGGTCATGTGATCACAAATATGTCATTTCCAGTAACATGCGTGACTTTATGCGATATGTTACCTATGCTGCGTTTCGGCCGATTGAAGTTTATCGCTTCCACAGTGCAAAATTGGATCAAAACTATAATTCCTGTTGATAAACTAACTCTCATAAAGTTAGCTGATACGTAAGAATGCTAATTGTGTGATTAAAAACTGCTGATCGGGACGCAGTTTAGGCGGAGATCATCAAGGTATAGCTGATCCGAAAAAATGCTAATCGCCTGATTAAAAACTGCTAACCACGACGCATAAAATTGGAGAAGGTTATGCGCGATGATTACTGAGGTGTCCCGACTTTTTCAATCGAGTGGTGTTATCTGTTGCATCATAAAGTGAAAACACGGTTTTGGCTGTCAGTTGTCATATGTGGTATGAAACGACAGTCTGTGACTGCAATAGGTAGAATTATCATCATCGCGAAATTAAAGTCGTGCGTAATCAGTAATGTACAGCGAAAAAACGGATTATAGAATATTGATAGAGGTATCTCTCTGCAATGGTGGGCCTATAGTCTGTCGATTGCCCGATTGTTTAGTGAAGCCATTACCTTGGGCACAATAGTCACGGTCATCATTGGAAATAGTCAGTTTTTATAGATATTTTATGGTTTCTTAAATCATCAGATTACAGCTAACTTTATGCCCTGAAATCAACCGGCTTCCTTAATCCTGGGTTGTTAGATTCTGATGACTGCGATAATCAACTTTATCGATAACAGATGAGTATTGTAGTCAAGCTTTTCAAGGACAATTTTTATATCTTTATACTCCTCTTTAATCTTGGTAGAATGACCAATTGATACAGGAGAGTATTTGCATTGTGCAACAGTAAAATTGTAAGGCTTGACAAACTGCTTTGACAAACAAATATTTCGCATCAGATCATGTTGAATATTGATAGAATGACTGAGAAGGACATGCGGGTTCTTCATAGTTGATTATCTATTTATGCGCAATATAAAATTAGAGAAAAACTACGATTGTCGTCCTACCAAGTGAAATATTCAAGGGTAAATACAGTAATTTTGGGCTTTTTAGGGGTACAAATATCTACTGAACAAGAGCCAATCTGGCAAAACTAATGTGATCTTCGTAATCAGCAACCTCGAAATCGCCAGCAACTACTCTCAGATGTTCTGCCAACAATTTTTTTTTTCAATTTGTCGACCAGTGTAATTAATCTAACGTTATGATCTCCGCCTCTTAGTGACAAAAAGCATTCAATTTCAATGCTCGGAATGAATCATTAGAATTGTAGTCGATACAAATTTGAGCTCACGAATCATTGTACCCGTAATTAGATGCATTATGATATCAATATTTGCGATGTCATTTCGACCGTGTAGGAAAACCATACGAAGCATTTGAGTAGAGAAATGATTTTTTCAAGTGCTGAAATGATACTCTCCTTACCAATAAGTGAAAATTTATCAACGAGATTTATAGTACACAGGTACTGGAGAGTGAGTCTTTTATATCTCCATCATTCCTCTCCTCTTCTGATGATTATATTTTTGATAGACTACTTAAAAACACTTATCCAAACTCCATTTTCATCTCTATTGCCATCTCTAGTGTGCTCTCAACTGATATCCCCTCTTTTCTGTCTGTCTGATCTCCTTTCTCCAGGTGAAGATCCAAGGCCAGAACCAAGAGATGTTGGCGAACGCCTGCATGCAATTTCTGGGCAAATCGGAATCGCAGATTCGCCAGATAGCTCTGGAAACGCTCGAAGGACATCAGAGAGCGATCATGGGCAATATGACGGTCGAAGAAATCTATCAGGTTGGCAATTTTAATATATACCAAATAGTGTGTCCTGGTTGAGTGATTGATACCTAATTACCTATCACATCTACAATTTATTTTGACATCACTTCATTCTCCACTTCGAAAAAGGGTGTAGGCCTACAATATTTGTAGGTAGGCTACTATTTTGTATTGTTGGACCACATCTAATCTATTTACGCCTTTTTGAAAATATTTCATCTCTAAATCACCTCTCTGTGTCTATAACACTGCTACACATCGTGTGGCGGTGCTCATCAGTTAACATGCGAGCGGAACTGGGAAACTAGAAATTTTCAGCATTTCCAAATTGGATTGGGATTGGAAATTTAGGTAGCCTACCGTACACATTTTCTTACAAATTATGTTAGCATAAGAATAAAATTACAGAATTCGGAAAAGACTTGAAAATTGAATTAAATTACCAATTAGAAACTTTGTTTTGTTTCACAATCGACAGTTCTGAAGAATTTTCTGGAAGACCAGAAATTAGGTTAAAATTAAAATCGGGGCATGGAAACATCTCACAAATTAGATTAGAATTATATTACTGGCACTTCCATGTTCCATCTAATTAGTGTAATTACACAACTAGAATTATCTAGTTGTCCAAGTCTGTTTGCGAGTAATTATGATACTGTAATTGATTTGTCACTGCAGTTCAATTTGCACAAATTTCTTTTAAATCCATGCTTACGTTAAGGATCGCAAAAAATTTGCGAAGCAAGTCTTTGAAGTGGCCTCTTCGGATTTGATTAATATGGGAATCACCGTCGTTTCATACACTCTGAAGGATGTCACCGACAGGTTGGCTGAGCGTTTTATTATATGAGATAGTGTGTAATCACAAATTGTGTAAGAAGAGGTATTCCAAATACGGACTAAAATTGATCCAAAAACGATGGCCTGTAAGCATTGATATTTGCATAATCTGAACTAGGGTTTAAATGACTGGCTTGAGTCGCAATTTGACTTGAGTCAATTTGTGTATTGACTCGTCGTTCACTCAAGTTATTTTGCATGACTCAAGCAAGTCGCGTGACTCGAGACGTTCTATGTTTCGTGATTCAGAAAGTCTCCTGTATCAGGACCTACAATAGAAAAAAAGCGCAGAAACCTAATTATAGTGTTAGGAGTGAGGTTAATATTAATAATATTTTGAATGCGAGGCCTTCGACATTACACACGAGTTTCACAGAAGTGAGTTGTACTCATCTTGAACTCAACATTGAGCAGTGAACTTCATGACTTGGACTGGGACTCGAGTCTCAAGACTATGACTTGATGGTGAGTTGAAAATTATACGACTCGACCCGAATAAAAAATACAAAAGTAAAATGGACCTATGAGTTAGAACATTGCGGCTTGGTTACTACCCTGCTGTGAACTGTCATCTGAGGAAGCAAACAACACTACTGACTGATGGAATAGCTGAATATGGCTCTCAATATGCCATTATCTATGAATTTGTTTGCAATGATATAAAATATTATGGGCACCAGCAGCACAGCTATGATCAACTGTACACAGCAGGCTATTCAACTCATAATTTTCAAACTATTATGAGTTTGATAAGAATACATTGTTGCTTTTTGGCCATTCCGATACAGTATATAACTATAATTTCTCCTTTACATCATTTCAGTCAAGGCTACTTGCTGGCTCTTGGAAAATCAAGGACTTCTGAGATTCACCGAGATGCCAGGATTGGTGAAGCAGAAGCAAGGAAGTATGATCTATTATCTATTATCTACTGCGGTGATAGCTTTTGGTTAACAAATTAGTCTGTTCTGGGTAGTAAATTGATGGATTCTGTTTGAATTACGATACAGCCACCAAGGTGGTGCTCATCTTGTACTGATATTTACCAATCTGCGCAAGTGGTTTGTTACATTGGGACGCCATCGCTGATTACTGCAATTAGGCATGAACAGACTTGGACCGCTAGATAATTCTAGTTGTCTAACTTACACTAATTAGATTGAAATACCGGTAATCTAATTGTAATTTAATTAGCAAAATGTTTCAATGCCCTGATTTAGAATATAAGTAATTTCTGGTTTTCCCGAAAATGCTGCAGTAGAACTGTATAGTGCGAAACGAGCCAAGCTTGCCGTGTAGATTACAGACGGTTGCTATTCTCATGCTCTCTGATTTGATGCAAACTGAACATATTCAATTTCTAAATTTTCCGGAATTCATTGATTCTAATTCTAATCGGAAGTGAAAAAAACTGCAGCTATAGTTATAATTAAACTGAATTGCTGTAATTTTAATTTTAATCTAATTTGGAAAAGCTGGATATTTTCTAGAAGTAAGTTATGAATGCTATTCGGTTAATATTTGATGTAAATAGTCATGGAAGCCATTGAAATGAATATTTTACTGCGTTTGTTGTGTTGATTCAATGTTGAATTTTGTGTAATGGCGTGATCGATTATCGCGCAGGGATGCCGGAATCAAGGAAGCCGAGGCTAACCAAGAAAAAATGAAGGCGAAATATGAAAACGACGCGAAAATCGCGTCCTCGAAAAGGGATTTTGACTTGAAGAAAGCAGCTTACGACAAAGAGGTTAGTTAACTTCTAGCTACTGGCCATTAGTACCGTAATTTTCCATGTATAAAGCGCAAAATTTTACCGATTTTTTGCCCTAAAATAGGGGGGTGCGTATTATACATGGGTACAGCAAGCCTTGAAAGAAAATTCCCTTGATCAAAAACTTGAAATCTCACCTTTCTTCATGTTTGTTTAAATCGCGCATCACCTCTAGCCAAGATACGTGCGCAAGATATAATCGCTTGCGTAATCAGTCGCATCTCCAACTGGACTGGTGCGCCCGACATAACCGTTGGCCTGAGAAATCGCATCTGTAATTGTAATAGGCCTCGTGCGCAAGACGTCGTGTGTCGCTAGCCTGAACTATCGCGTCGCCGACCTCACAGGCTTTGGCTACTATCGACTTTCGTTTATAGACAATGCTGTTAATTACATTATGATTAGTGATCATTATGTCATAATTGACAGTGACATCGCAAAACAGAACAACATCGAATACTAAACCGCAACTATTAATGTACTGCGAATGCAGGGTGTGTACTATGCATGGGTGCAGGCTTTTTCCCAGAATATACACATCATTTTAAGGGTGCGTATTATACATGGGGGCGCTCTATATTCGGAAAATTACAGTAGTTTGCAATAGACAATTTAAATGACGGCATTGTTCATGTAGGTCTAGTACTTTGTTATGTAGTTTTTGAAGTATCTTGGAGGCACAGATCTTAGGTAGGCCTATAGGCTACAATTGTATAATATATTGATATTGAAATAAACGCAAATATTTTCGGCTTAAACTCATCAGGGCCATTCCTGTAATTGGACTGTTGATATAGGCCTACTGTGTTCTTTTGAATTCTTTACTAGTAGTTGCTGAGGATTACCCCTGGTGTGAACCCCAGGTTTATTTCAATATGACTATATTATTGTATGTAGTGTTCATTTCTTTCACAGGCCTATGTGTTTTGATGTAGGCGTTGAATATCCGCAAGTAGAGAAAGTTCTTGGCATGTTAGTCCTAGTATTGTTTTGTTTTACAAGGATTGGTTTATTTGGAATCATAGTCATTGTTTGCATTAGACCAAACCACTATATGCACTTGTGTAGAATTTTTTAGTATGGTCAGTGAAGTATTTCAATTAGGGATTTCATGCCTCACTGACTTGCTGGAATTCTTTGTGCGCAATGCACTGTAGAATGAATAACCCTGTTGATAATGCCTCTGAGTTACATTGAACTGGTAGCTTGGCTGAGTGGTAAAGGCAGCCATAACTTGGAAGGTTCATTCGTAAATTTTACACGCCACAAAAGTACACCAAATGTGAAACTTTGGTCTCATCACATATATTGCCTTTGGCAACTGATCAAAGTCATGCTTTATAGTCATGTCACGCCTGTTCCGTTACTGCGATACTAAATTCTCATCTGATGCTGTTGTGCTGATGAACACAAGAGTTTAGCTTATATCGAATCATAGTTCATTGTCATGAAAATGGAAAATGCCTGTACACCAAGCTTGACTTGTTTTGCCCTATACCGTTCTCCTGTAATATTCTCAGGAACACCAGAAGTTAGATTTTAGAATTTTGATGAGAGCATAGGAACATTTCACAAATTCCATTAGAATTCGGTTCGGTTTAATACTTGCATTTCGTCCTGATTTATTCTAAGTTGACAATTTGAGGTATCTCGTCCAATGACAGTTCTAATGTGGCGAAATCCTGAATTGGAAATCACTCTATTAAGATGATCACCTATGCTATTTCATTGTATGAAATGTGTGGGACTTCTTCCACTAACTGTGTGAGTCACCAGCTTCCTGCTTTTGTAGGCCTAGAGGATCCGTACTGGAAATTATTCAATGTCTATCGTTACACACAGAATATATGAGGATAATTCCTTTCTTGCCTGCATTAAATCAAAGGCAATGCCTATTCAAAGAATGCTTCTATTCCTGATCTGCATATTTTGAATTACATGGCCTATGGCACCTGGTAATTTGCGCCATAGCTCCTATTGATCCAGTATGCATACTGAATAAGAGTAGGCTACTGGCATCATGGCATCGGTCATTTGGAGGTCTGCACGGAATGAGCTGTGCATTGACAACAGTGTTAAAAAAACGAAATTGTTAATGATGATTTTCACGGAAAACAACAAAAATATCATGATTATTTACTGCAAATCAGCGCGACTTCTGTACGAGCCGGGCGTGCTGTGACTGCTGTGTGCCTTGATTTCCGCCAAAACCCTGACACCAAAGTCGGATGACTAGAAAATGCGAGAAGTTTCCAAACTAAATTAGAATTAGAGTTGTAGCTGCAGTTTTTTTTTGATTTGATTAGAGCTAGAATTACTTTGAATTGAATTGAATTCAAAATTAGATAAATATGTAAAAATATGAGAGTTCGCTGTAATTAGACTATTTACACCACTAGAATTGTCTAGAGTTATATCGTTGCCTGCGATTATCTCAGCAATGTGTCTTTGAACACCAGTTAAGAACCAATGATTTAATTGGACCGTAATGATCTCGTGACGAAATTGTCCGCCTCTGCCGGCCAGGTGAGCACAAAGAAGGCGGAGTCGGAGCTCGCTTACAATCTCCAAGAAGCCATCACGAAGCAGTCGATCAAGGATGCCGAGATGCAGATCAAAATCGAGGAGAGGACCAAGCAAATCCAATTGCAGGAACAGGAAATTCAGAGGAGAGATAAGGAACTCACGGCGCAGGTTGGGGCATTTTACGACTTGGCCATTTCTCAATAAGATCAAAATACGAATGTCAACGTGTCTTTGTGCTGATACTGATAGAACAATAACTGGCGCCTGCACTGAATACCCCGATACATTCGTACGAAATAGCCAGGGTTGTAACCAAGTCACAAGTCAATCTCTTTTTTATACTTTTGACTCGAGTCCAAGTCGAGTCAATACATAAATTGACTGGAGTCGAGTCATTTCCTTATTTTGAGATCAAATGATTCGAGTCAAGTCGAGTCATCAAAAAATCGTGACTCGAGTCATTACAACCTTGGAAATAGCTTAAGGCGCCATTTCTTCGCACGGCTTTACAGCTATTGCTACGCTTGGGCATGGAATAAACTAGAAACCGCCACATCTGTACAATTTTACACCTGTCTATAAAATATATAACCATATTCCCAGTGTAGACGTCACAGATGATAGCAATCCGACTCCCTTAGCTATCATTTCAGACCTTTTTTTTTACCTCTAATGGCCGATTTGATGTTGATATTTCGAAAATTCAAAACGCCTCCCATCAGTACTGACAAAATTTCCGTACCCAGGTGAAAAAACCAGCGGAAGCCGAAAAATTCCGAATGGAGCGTCTGGCCGCGGCGGAGAGAAATCGGGTTTGTATTTTTAATTCCTTGTTAGATGTTTACTACACATAATATATCCCATGGGTTCTCAAACTTTTTGCGGGGCATACCCCTTATAAATATCGTAGCAAAGATTACGGCAATTGAAAAGACAAAACACAACAAATTATGCATTTCTAAACGACGCTCCATGCATTTGATGGATGAGCTTGACACTCTTTCACAAGTAAATCTATTCTCGGAATTGTTTGGGAACGGGAAAGAGGAAAACGGGAGAGCATGAGATACACATTTTGTCACTACTGCATACTACCAAAATACCGTATATGATATTCAATGTTTAGTTCGGGTGATATACAAAGTTATTTTTGAATTCTCAATTCATCACACTAGGTGAAAAGCTCATCCTTTACTCATCCCCTGAAGTCAGTGGCGTAGACAGGGGGGGATAATCGGTGTCCGATACCCCCCGTTTCCAAGCTCGAAATACCCCCCGTCTTACGTATATTTCCATTGATCTAATATTTCTTGTTCTAATTCGATAATCCCCTAATTGCCGCGCGGCATCATCACGCCATCGATCAATCAGACAATGCATTGCGGTGATGCCTTTTTCTCATATTGTTCTCTCGTCTACGGAAGCCCGAAAAACGCATCTCACATGGCTCTCCCGTCTCATCTGAACGATATTATCCAGTTACAGAACCAGAAGTCACAGTAACAATAACACTCGCATTGAAATTTCGATACCGCGCGAGTTGGTTTTCGTGTTTGACAGTCTATTGTCAACAAACGTTTAGAACATGCGCGCTAGGCTTGAATCATTAGAGATAGCAGATCCCTACAGTACCAAAACAGATCGTACTAATCAAATGTTCTGTATGGAATCTATTATGTATTGATCCAATTTGCGATCATTTAGTTCGGTTGTTGTGTGTGGGTTTCCAGATCTCCAGCCGTTTCGTGTCTCAGGCCTCTGGCGCATCTGCTGACTGTCCTATCATAACGCGCTTGGCTAGTAGTAAAACATTGGAGGCTAGGAAAATTAGGCCGCTCTGTGACTCGCGGCGCGTGATAGTGCTACTCGATGTGCTATTGTAATAACCAGAAGTTATAGTCTTGGCCTCGACAATTCGCAATTGTCACTTCTACACCGCAAACGCGTTTAGGAATGCATTTTGATCGCGAGCCTAAGCCTGCGCCAGGCCACTGTTATTCACGTGATGCAAGCACAAGCTCGAGCGGTAATTAGTCTTTACCATCTCCACACACCATCTTGGCAGACAGTAAAAATCAAATTGATTTAAAACAAAATTAATCCAGAATTGTTTGTATCAAACGGCAACCGACTATAATTCATTTGCGTATCTTCACTTTTCGAGTGTTCGTCTTTGAGCGCAAAATGGAGAGATCTTCCACTGTGTTGTAATATGATCTGCGCGCACTTTCGTGATTATATCCTCGCTTTGGTAATTAAGGTCAAGATACCTCGCTACCATCGAAATTTGTTTGCTACTTCCATCTGATGTGATACATTGTAATTTGCGAGGTGATCGTCGATCACCTGCTGCGTTGAGTCATGATTCGAGCGCGCTTTGTATCAAAATCCGCGCGCATGAAACTCGCTGTCGGCAAATAGTGGCGCGCAAGGGAAAAGCGCCTTCTGTTTGTTACTGTAGCATGCGACTGCGCATAATAGAGCTATATTTTAAGATAACTGGCAAATGTTCATGTGTATAAAGACGTAAACACAAACTAGATTATCTTAACCCTTGTTGTATCGGCATTTGTGTGTATTAAACCGCAATAAAGTGGTTAGCATAACGAATATCATCTTTTCAAAAAATATCCCCCGTTTTAATAAATATCCCCCGTTTTTTTTCGGCTGGCTACGCCCCTGCCTGAAGTTTATTGCAGACCAGGCATAGACCGTAAATTCTGCCATTGGTGAGCATTTCTTGGATAATCCTGTTTGTGCCAAAAATTATCGAGATTTCGTGTTGTCAGGAGAGGCCGTTCGCATTTTCATTTGGGTGCCTTGGAGTCGACTTTCATCAAAATACTCCAACCAAGTCTGTGTCTATTGAAGAAGTTTATGTACCATCTTGAATAGTTCATTAAGATTAAGCTCTCTCTTGGTCCCGATTATTCGAAATTTCATTCCGATGACATATTTTGTGATACTATTGTTCATATACAATGTTTTTCTCAATTCGCTACTAGTTGCTGACGATTGTATATCTGATTTCTATACCTCGTAGAGTCTCATGTAAAAGCTTTTTTCTCCGCAGATCATTCTGGAAGCCGACGCCATGGCTGAATCGGTCAAGATGAAGGGAGACGCTGAAGCCTTTGCCATCGAAGCCAAGGCCATGGCCGAGGCAGAGCAGATGCAGAAAAAGGCCGATGCTTGGAAGGACTACCAAGAGGCCGCCATGATCGACATGATTCTATCTACCCTGCCAAAGGTAAGTTTCAGCACTAGGGGAGGATTCTTCAAAAATATCTCTTTTAAATTTGACTTGCGATAAATTGTTAGGTTGCTTGAAATATCGCTGCAGTTGAATTTTGAATACAGTTCAACTCCAATCCGCAGATGCGAAGTTATAAGAGTTGAATAGTATATTAATATTGAAATGTACCCAAATATTTACAGCTGACACTCGTCAGGGGTAATCGTCAGCAACTAGTCGAGAATTTGAAAGAAAATTCTATATCAAACTGGTGTACGCGAGACAATAATTTTAATTTAGGACCAAAAGCAAGTCCCAAAACGTTCTTATGATCCTGAAAAAACTAAGCCCATAAGTATATCGTTCGTCAACATAAAAGTAGCGTATTTTTTTTCTAATTATTAAAAAATCAGCAGCACCCGTCACATTGACGCCATAAATTCCAACGTATTATTTTGTATTGATTCTGTCAGGGACCACTGGTCGATTGAAATTTTTCCCTGGGACCTTTTCGTGAATTTTGTTGAAATGTTGCAGAACCACTGTTCTACATCAACAATCGTATCGCAATCAAAATATTCGGGTTCATTTCTTTATAAATATAGTCTACCTTTCGATTCCATATTGAAATCCTGTACCTCCAAGAAGCTGTCTGAAGAAAATTATAAAAATTGAACAATCAAATTTTCCCATCGTAAATACTTTTTTTTTTCAAATCCAAAATTTTGTACTCCATTAACTTCGCTTAAACTACCGGTTTGTGTTGAGCCAGATTTGCTTTGCATAGTTTTTTTTTTTGACAACTGAAGAATTTGATGGGTTTGCCACTGAAATTCAATAAATATATTTTTTTTTTATGAAATTAAAATTGTTTGCCTATTTTGGCAAGCAGCGTTTTCTTAGCCAACCTGACGATACTATCGAATAGCCGTTAAAATTTGAATAAAAATTTCTTGGAACGACCCAATTTTTGGCAACACCCCAGCAGGATTGTAACCACGGTTTTGCAACTCTGCTTGGGTGATATCGAATGCCTCGCTTTTATTATATAGTAATTCCTCATCCTTAACAATTTTTGAATCTATTTTGTTCAAGTACCAGTGCTGATAGGAAAGGACGTAGTTTATTTTTGTCCTAGATGTTTTTGCGGCATATACACCGATTCGTGATATACATACACACAATCTGCGCATATGCATACCATGAGTGCATGATGTGCATATACCGCTGGACAAGGAAGCAGATATAGCCTTTTGCGGCTTTTAAAGTCTTGCACCGCTACTCCATGCTATCCCAGTAATGCATGAGCGCCAAGCAGGGAAGTCATGTATACCAGTGTTACTAATCAGGTCTTTGGTCTGACCCGGCCGGGGATCGAACCCACGACCTACCGATCAAGAAGCCGGACGCTTGGATCATTACGCTGTCTTGTCGCTAGAAATAGACGACATACCAATAATGTGGTAACTAGGGCAAGTTTTTGTTGCAGTTAAATCCGAGGAAAGTTGCATTTATTTTTGAAAAAAGTTGCAGAAGTTGCATGATGACCACATTTTGCTCGGTTGACTAAAAAAAAAAGGTCAACTTTCCAGATTGACTAAAAAAAAAGGTCAATTTTTCGGCTCAGCTCCCGAAATACCGGAAAAGCGTTACTTCGGTGCTGATTTACGATGTTTCAGTCGAATTTGGCAGTGTATTTCACCAAAATCGAAAACACTTCCATGAAAAATCGAAAAAGTTGCAAATTGTTGCAAAGAGTAGCATGTAAAAAATGGACAAAAGTTGCACTATAAGATTCCTTCAAACAGCTTAAAACAGCATTCTACATATCTTACGAGTATTTAGGAAGCTGCTGGAAGCTGTAAAAAAAATTGCAAAAGTGGCAAAAACTTGCCCTAGTGGTAACATTACTATTCTTTGAAGTTACAATATTAAGCCTGTCATGGCCGAGTCTCACGTCATGCGCGATTACTTGAGTACAAGTCGAGTAAATATACGAATTGACTCGAGTCGAGTCACCGCAACGCTGGTGCTTAGTTACTGAGCAGTTCTGATCGCGTGTATGTTTTGTAATCAGGTCGCTGCCGAAATTGCCGCGCCCTTGGCCACGACCAAGAAAATCACGATGGTTTCCAGCGGCAAAGGAGATGTCGGCGCTGCCAAACTCACTGGAGAGGTTTTGGACGTCGTAGCCAAGCTGCCGGAAATCGTGGAAAAGATGACGGGCGTCAACATGTCCAAAGCGTTGCGTGTCAAATAATTGGCAGGTTTCTTTTCGCGTTGTTACTAGGGCTGGGACAAATCTAGTATCCGAGTGTGTATTAGGATTTTAATATCACTCAATATGACTCCATAAGAGGATGCATGACACGGAAACTTTAATTTAATACCTTTTACACGACTGCAAAGAATACAGTGCCAGTTGTGCATCGCGTTAAAAGATTTAGTCGTTTCTTGACGGTACCTATTTCGTTGCACTTTGTAACAATGTACTGTGGGTTGATAACGGCTTCGCAGAACTGCATTTCCACGGACGTGTGTAGCTTTTCACTACATGTTTCGTATGCAGGGATACCACCGATTGAGGTTCACAGTCTTCCACAGTGGAAAACAGTATTAAACCTATAATTCTCGTAGATCAATTGACTCTCAGTGAGAACAGGTGTTGAATTTCAGTACTTCAAAAATTGATATCTCGCTACATGACTTGTTTGAATTAATGCTTGATTAAGATTCGAGTACTCCCATCATTGCGTCCAGCCCCAGTTACCACTCGAAAACTGACCTTTCGCTGACAATCGTAAACGACTTGCGACAGATCTGTAGATACATCATGTCAGAGATCGCTTGTACAATATTATATCAGGTACACTAATGCTATCTAGAACCTTGACTAAAAATGATTGTTTCGATGTTGAGATACTGCACACCATCCATAAATCATTACTGCACTCATTATCTGCAGTGTTTATATCGATTGATGGTTGAGATGCTAGATAGTAATCATTAATCCCCAAGTTCTAACCACATTTTCTCCCACTGGTATATTAACTTTGTACAGTATTTTTTCACGATTTTCAATTACCTCTCGGTATATTGCCTATGCGTCGACTATATTTTGCAACCCGATGGATACTCTATTGTCAAATCAAGTATCTCGCTGGCTTGGCCGATTTGCTGCACGTATAATTGTGCATTTCGCGTTGGTGGTCTCTGCTTTCTTGTTATGCCGCTTATTGCTGTTATTGAGTTGTACGCAATGAACACTTTTTGTATCGATATATTTTCGTAGCTTGGTGATGTTTGTAGTGTAGTTTTAAGGATTGCATGACTGGACATTATGATGCGATCGAGATTTGGTACGCTGTTGAGTTGCTAGTCCTAAAAATGAAGGCAATTGGTTGTCACGAAACGAATGATGCTATGGAGTTATTTTTCATTTTGATACTTGTATGCAGGTGTTGATTATAGTTTCTGATATCGATTGGATAGTGAGACGTGTAGTTCCAGAAATAACGGATTTTCTCGACCATTTACTCGGGTTGCGCGGTTTTAATTTCTTTGCTCTCATAACATTGCATGCCTTGATGTTGAATAAACTGCATATATGGTAACGTTACATCTGGATGTTCGGTATCTTGTAGCTGGGTACTAGCTGAGGTGATCGGAGTCGTCAGCATTGCTACTCGAATGGAAGTCACGCCGTAAATTTCTACTCTATTGGAAGTAGCAGTTGTGATTTCAAAGGAATATCACATAGTTCATGAAGTAGATTTGGTCGTTATGCATATAGATTAGGGTTACCATCAAT
Source organism: Botryllus schlosseri (assembly GCF_051294905.1). Lineage (NCBI taxonomy): Eukaryota > Metazoa > Chordata > Ascidiacea > Stolidobranchia > Styelidae > Botryllus > Botryllus schlosseri. Next base: position 28,541,926 of record NC_137239.1, on the reverse strand, counting down.
GTTCCCTCTGAGCTGCGCAGTGCTGACACGGTCTCTGCGCACAGAAAATCTAAGTTGCGCACAAAAAATCCGAAGAAATGACCTATTTTTTAGTCGTTACGCACTGTTGTCCAAGGGTCTGCGCAGTGAGTGGGCGCAGACGCGTCTAAAATTAGAGGGAACATTGGTTACCATATTTTGAGATCCGGAAAAGGGGTCACTTCTTACAAATCACAAAACTTAAAAAATCAGACCAGGAAACGGTTAATTTGAAAATTTTTACTGGGAATACTGTTGTGTTGACTAAAAAAACTCGACACCAGAAATATGCCTCCAACGACCTGATTTCGCGTGGCTGTCAAGGCTATAAAGGAGGAAATTTGGGCTAGAGCTGGGCATGGTCCTGATCCATATTGGGTATCCGCCGGATTTTCCCATTTTTGGAATCCGGTCTAGGAGTCGGACCAGAGCAAGGTGGACCAAGGTCGTATGATAATCTTAGCATAGATGGCTACCTCCAAAATGTCTTCTCAGCGCAAATTGACCAATGGCACTGCAAATAGGTGTAATATTATAAAAATCTATTTCTATTCGTGATACAGGACCTATTTCCTAAGTTTCTTACGACATTTCCAATCAAAAGTGATGTAAACTTATCACCAAACTAGTTTCTACTTGAGTAGTCTTGCACACAAAACCATGAAGCTGTTGAAGTCACAGTCCAAAAACATAATCCCGTCGCAAAGCAATCAAAACCTATTTGAGTACCCTGAAAAAGTAGTACTTCGTGAACTTACTGGCTCTGGATACAGGTGCAACGCCGAAGAAGAATTAATGATGAAATAGAATCAAGCAGAGAAATATTGAATTATTGGAGGACTACTGATTGAGACATATGAGAGCATCCCTTACATTACCTTATAATTGGCGAAGCCTGCTCAATGATTTCACTGCATCCATAACGGCCCACCCATCCCACGACTTTGAATGAACTACTCAGACACCTCTCCGCCTTTTACTGACAATCTTATCCCACCCTGAGTTTCATTGTCTGTGTTATGACCTGATAAAATATGATATTTATCCCAACCAAATTTTTAAATAACATCTGTTGAATGCACGGTGTGATCAGACCAGTCGACCCTACCCCAGAGTGATATCGATCGCACCGTTTTATCATTATTTTCGTATGCTAAATGGGATTGTCTTCAACCAGAACATTTTCGGTTTTTCCGAATTAGATTAGAATTACTGAATTTGCGAAAACTTGGACATTGTTCAGTTCATTCTCGTAAGCTGGTCACCCCTCAAGATTACCGGACCACAATCTGACACCAAACCAACACATGCCGCATTCATTTTTGTCGCTTCTTTTGCTATCCTTTCTTAAATCCAGTGTGCATGCCTCTTATTTACATGCTGTAGGCCAAGGTGGGTGTTTGATTAAAAGACTACTCCAAGTCTGGTAGGACGAATCAATAAATATGACCTCCCGCCATAAATTGTGCCGACGCATCCAGAAAACCTTTCTCTTATAACTATTACAAATTGAGAAAATTGCATAAATGCTGAGGTTAAGCTTATTAATTTACATCCAATCAATACACCACAAGATTGGGTGCATAGCACCAGCTTACACTGACAGATCACTCAACACCGAAGATACTAACTGTGGCTAATCAATTCTTGTTTAAACCTATCTTGTCGTACACAGTACCCACTCTCATATCTACTCCATAGGATGAATACAATCTTCAATAGAAACCGATGTCACATGAGATCTTCCCGGCAAGTTATATTAGAAAAATGAAATCGAGCTGGCAGCAGATATCGCACACAATAGTATCGCATGATTCAAGCATGCTGGACTGTTGGTATTGAAAATATTTGAGAACCAGCACTGAGATATAATGCAATTTTTACCATAGACCTATTGCTGTAATACCGTAAGGCGGATTTCATTCATAGTCCTTAATATTTCAGCAGCTTTTCCTTCTTTCTTGCCATGCAATAACACACGATTGACAGTATCAATACTCTGCAAATACGCCTCTCCCAGACGATGAGTTTGATCAAAGATCACATCATACAGCAAAGCCATAGCCCTCCTATCACCGGCATCAGGCTCGCAATCGATCATCAGCCAGCAATTCTCTATCCAAGCACACAAATGGAGTATATTCTGCTGCACAAACACGGGATCCTTCGACCAGTATGCCACCGCCGCTGTTGCTACAAAATGAAAGATTTTCTTCCACAATTCAAATGAGTTGACACGCGATTCAGGTCTCCAACACGAGAACAGTTTCACCAACACGCAAACAGTACCGACGTATTTACTTTCAACTATCCGAGGCCCCTCCAGTATCCTTTTCGCGACCGAATACAGTATCTCAACATCACGTTCATCGAGATAAAAATCATCTTTAACCTTGTCCAACAATTCCTTCTTCTTCGCGGCATCGTTCCTGGCGTTTAACTCGCGCACGCAAGATTCCAACACAACCAGCCCTTCTTCACAGAAGCATTCGTCAAACTCCTGGCAATTGAGAAGATTACTTTGCAGCATAACCGACAGAGTTATCAGATGCTTCAACACACGTATCGGAGTTGAAGCAATCCTTGTATCGTCTTCTGCATTTTGATCGTCTTTTTTCTTAACCATTACGATATCCGCGACATCCAACGATTTCCATAATGTGGACACAACACGTATTATATCTTTTGTGTCATCTCTTCTTTGCCCGGCCCTTCCGATAGTCTGCGCGACTCTCGAATACTCATTCTGTCGACAGGGTTGATTCGAGGCCGCGACAGTAAGCCACGATACAAAGCCCTTGTTTTTCACCAAGTCAAGAGCCGCGCTTCTGATAGCGCATATACGTTCGAACACTTCAAACACTTGTCTGCGAACAAAGTTATCTGCGACAGCCGAATCATGGAGGCACGTTAAAAGTTGAACAACATTCCTTCTGTTGATAGTCTTATAATCACCTTCGTCACGCAAGCTACCAGCGATTAAATTCACAACCCATGTCCGTTCGATTTTACTTTCCATTTCCGCACTGAAGAACAGCACGTAAAACTCTGGAATATCGTTCAAATCGAGCACAGGCTTGACGAGAAGGTACCGATGCAGCACTGAAAACATATGATCTTTTGCGTGAAATTGCAGCTGTACGATAGCGGCTAAAAAATTAGCTACAACGCCAGGAAGCTTAGCGATCACTTTTTGTCCCTTGCTTACTTCTTTTGTGGGTATATTGTTTCTTACGCTCCTTATCAGAAACATGGTCAAGTTGTTTTCAGGAAACCACGCAGTCTGCGCGTGTTTGTAATACAGAATCAGACAATTTGCGGCTAACGCGCGTATGGCGTGGCAATGACTCGCGAGACAGCACATCAGAAACGACAGCGCACCGCTGCGTATGAAGGTCTTGCAATCAAGCAGATTCTCGGGGCTCAAAACATAGAGAAACGTAGGCAGAATAAAGCACGGATCATACACACCTTGTGTAGCGACTTGCTCTCTCAAAATATGATTTTTCGCAGCAGATATCGTACCAGCAACGTCATTTTCAAAATATCTCAAATCCGAGTCTGATTTTTCGATAAAAACCATTCGTCTTTTCACCGGAAAGTGACAAATCGTAAATTCCATCACAGATTCATCAATGCATGCCAGAATTTCAGTAGAACCCGGCTTTTTCCATAAATTTTCACCGAGGTTTTTCCTCGCCTTGTACGATGAAATCGCGTTCTTACCCCACAAAAACGGTTTCATATCCGTAAAAGACACGCCTTTACGCTCGTAGACCAGAAGAGTGTTCAAAATCAGCTGATCTGATTCAGAAAGGGTTGCGGTGTAAGCGCTGAGCAGGTAACATAAATCTGACGATGACAAGTCTGGAGCCTTCATACATAGCACTAGTTCGTAATGCAACTCCAGCAATGCGCATTTCAATGTTGTGTCGTCGTTTAAAAGTACTGGTAAAAACTTGGAGTGACTGACGACCATTTCTTTCACCGGCAACACATCCATAGTCCCACCTTCAAAATCCAGCAATTCCAGAAAGCAACAGATGCATCTCAAAGCATTTGCACAGCTGAAATATTGTTTCAACGTGCTTTTAACAAACTTGGACCACTTCTGATCAAACTTCAAAGCCAAAGTCTCACGATCACTAGCGTCGACGCTGGCAGCAATTTCACGGACAAGTCTGAAGACAGAATCTGGGTCCGACACGACCGAGTTTGATACGGCAGCTTTTTGGAATAGCAACAAGGCGGATATCTTTAGCGGAAATCCGAGATCAGTTGTGCTGAATACACTTGAACATGAATGCAGGAGACCGAAGATCTCATCGCTTCCAAGATCACAAGTGTCGCTTGATAACAATTCAAACATCTTCAAAACTTTGTGTTCCCCTCCAAGTTTCATGCATAGCTCAAACAAGTTTCGCAAAAAATTCAAACTCTCATCCGATTTCAATATAGACTTGATATATTGGCAAGAATCAGTCGATGTAAAATATGGCCAATAAGCGTCGAAAATCCGTCGAATGTGACTAATGTTTGTGTCAAAATCCTTCACCAACACAACAAGGACGGTGTTTGATAACGGTATCGTGGAAATCGCATCTTCTTTGTTACGCAAACTGTCGAAAAAGTTATCACGCACAAGACATTCCACTAACGACGGATTATTTTTAACCAATTCCGCAAGCAGATTAATACGACACGCATCTGATCTTTTCAGTAGATATTCGACCACGCCGGGATGTGAATACGCTGCGAGGCTTGGATATTTTCGCACCAATACCGACAATGTCGAAATTAATCTTACATTTTTCTTCAGCACTCCAGAACACATAAAATCGAACAAGAGTTTCATGACAGCATGAAAACCGCAATAATCGTCGGAGCCTTGATCTGAGAGCCTGTCAACAGCAACACAAAGCATTTTAGCAGCCAACTTGGCCACAGGTTTCGATTTGAACGATGAAATCTTGTGTGCAATGTTGGTGACGACATCCGTGCATTCATCAATGCTCAACAATCCTTGAATACCGGTAAAAAGATGAGGAAGAATTAGATTCTTGATGTCAGATGTCGTGCTCACATTCAAGCCTTCAAAAAAACCGGGCAATGATCGGACGATCTTCGACGTTAGAAGTTTGACAGTTGATGTGGCATCCGCAATATGTATTCTAGTCAGAAACTCAGCCACAACTTGAGTACACATTGAATGAAGCTTGCAATTTTCACTAAACTTGAATTCAATGTTCACTAACGCAACTGCATCATCTTGTTTCTGATAAATGTCTTGCAAGAATAAGTCTTGGATGCGAGGATTTTGTACAACCCACATTTCAGCACGGTTCTTCACATTAGCCCATAATGGATTTGTATCGGAGATCTCTTGAATGGCTGCAATTATCTTGACGATGCAACAAAATATCTCTTTACAAGATGCGACATTGCTGGAAAGATCAAAAGTGTCGAAGTATAATAAGCATTGCGGCAAAATTGCCATCAAATCAAGTGGGTCGTCTTTTGGTTCCAGCATTGGCGCCACAATAGACAGCAAAGTTTTCTTTGGTGTTTTCGAACGAATACCATCCCAAAACCAGCCTTCCATGCCGGTGAATACCGACCCATCACGATTCTTAGACTTCAACAACGAACCCCTTGTCCATATGGTCAAAAAGGTTTTGAAATTTGTAAGAGTTGGATAACTGGCTTCAAGTATACTTGTAACTTTCCGAGCAGCACGTAGCAAGTTTTGAGAAAAAAATTTCGCGTTTTCTTGATTCCGAGTGGAATTGAGCAATCCCGAAAGCACTTTTACTAAATATTCATCCAAGACTCTCTTCTCCTCGTCCATTAACGAAGTGGCTTCTTTGAGACCATCCAACGCAGCCACACAGACTAGCGACACCGCCCCGAGTTCATTTTCAGGGTTATTTGTGAAATTATCTTGTCTGAATGCCAGTTTTTCCCAATCAAAATTGGAAGCAGTGTCTATATCAACATCCTGTAGTGATTCCCAGAAGTTTACGTCTGACTTTGAAACCGATTCATTCTGTTCGGCGGATAATAAATCAAAATATTGCATGGGGATTCTAGCCACTTTGCTGCACAGGTCATTAAAATACTGTATTGTGACATGATCATTATTGCCGCGTATGTCCGGATGAAAGCAACTAATCCATAATTTAGCTTCGGACGCTTCGTTTTCCTGAAAAATACTGCTCAAAATCAACACCTTTTGGCATAAATCTGAAGTTTTTGTGTGCAGTTCAGACAAGTTGGGACTGTTCTGTATAACTTGAAGAAGTAACTTGAATGGTGTGTTCCCTTTATGGAATCCCTTGAACCATTTATACATCTGTGGTCTTTCCGACAGCATTTCAATTATCATGATGTCGAGATCGCAGTTTGACGAGGCATCGACAATTTGTTGAGTCGCTTGAACATTTTTAAGAAGGCAAGTGAAATCAAATTTTGTTTCTTGAACATCGGTGGGAAATAACTTTTGACACAACTTCAATATTTTCAAAAGCACGATCTTCAAAGCATTTTCTTGATAAGTTGAAACCACCTTCCACAGTTGGACAAGGTAAGATATGTTCAAATGATTATCGAACAGCGCGTCCTCAAATTTTGCATAGCAAATCTCAGCTTCTTCACACGAATATCCAGCTTTCTCCCAATTCGATTTGTCCAGCATGAACGGCATTGATGATTCAAGTTTTTGCATAAAGATTAACAAAAGATCTAATGTATTTTGCCGGATTTGCGGAGATTTACTCGCCATGCAATGCTTCATGATTGTGACGCAAGAAAAATTAGGGGAGATAATTCCGGGCAGAATCATTCTGACGAGCGTGTCAAGCTGAGTTTTTTGCTCAGAATGACTTTTTTTGTACTTTACCATGTAATGAAGTCCGGTAGCAACGTCAGGTTGATTGCTATACACTGCTTGTGCCAGTTCACAATTACGAATCCAAATTTCTTCATTTTTAGGTTCCAAGGTTAAACGAAAATCTTTCATGAACGGAAGTAGCAGATCCGGACATGCTTGTAGAATTTTTACAATCGTATCGCGAACCATTATATCGGAAGACGAAGATGACAATGATATGAGAAACTTTAGTAGGACATGATTTTTACATTTGTCGCCAGTGCCGAGTTCTTTGTCCAAAAAATTGATTCCATATTCAAAAGGACAACATACGTGATAAATAAATTGGCTGACCAGATTTCTAACGTAATTTTTTTCCTCAACCTTTTTACAACCGGAAATATCAAAGATTCCGTCCCACTGATAAAGATTTTTGATATGCTTCAACAATTTCCCTTCCGCAAAGAATCTCGCTTTCGACGATTTGGAAACTGCCGGGTTCTTCACACCATTCTCGAGTATTGTAGACAAAACTATTTGAACGGTAGAGGCAGGATCGCTACAGAGTTCCGGGAATATTGCAGACGCAAAACCGCGGACGTCAAATATCCGGCTCATAGTTCGAACGTCTCCCGACAAGAAAAAGGATATCACAAAATTTATGTACGACTTGCGTATTTCAAACATAAATTTACCTTTGAATCTTTTCAGAATATCTTTAAAACAATTCAAAGTAAAATCGAGCTGGTAAGCCATCTCGCGGGCGGACTCTCTTCCCTGCACAACTAACAACGTAAGCATTTTCAAAGCACTTATCACAGTCCTGGGACATTGATGCAAGCCAAGCGCATGATACACTTTTTGAAGGTGAAAACGCACTATAGACTCACACAGCGAAATTCCAACTTTGCCATAGAATTCTTGGAGGTCGCCTGCAGTACGGGAGAGTACACTATTGATACAACGAAATGCCAGCCCCAAGTCGATAGGCGATATTTGTCCTTTGGTGCATTGGAGGAGCTCAGCGCAATCCGCGGAGGAGCTAATGTATGATTTGACAATGTCATGATTATTCTTTTTGTTAGCATCGAATCTTTCGCTTGCTCTAACAAACTTTAAGAGACCCTCACTTCTGTTCTCCGATTCGCTCAGTAGTTTCTTGAACTCCAACGATGTGAAAATCTCAGTCTCCACATGCATGATCTTCTATTTCGTCTGCTTTTGGCACGCTAACTTACTGTTTACGTTACCCAGATTTCAGAACTAAAATTAAGAATTCAACATCTTCAATAACCACGCGTATTGCGTAGTGTGCGGACAGAATCAAAACAAACTCTGTTCGAAAAAAGTCCACTATGGTACATGTGGTTTGTAATGATAAATACTGAGCCATATATAGCAGAAGCAGTTATAGTTCGATGAAGAAGATTTCAAAATTATTAGAAAATCATTTTAATGTGGTTAGCGTAATTTAATTCAGTTTTTTATTCCTGAAAATCAGTCATATATCTAAATACATCAATGTCATGGTTGGGTAAACACCGGCGTCCATAGACACAGAAATTTATTTTGTTGTAAAAAATCTTCATTCGCGATCGCTGCTTTTCACTAAGTATAGTGAATTTTAAGTGATTTCGGAAAATGGCAAGCGATCCAGAGGAAGTCCTATCAAGTCTCCATCAGCTAGTGAAAAATGTGGAGCCGATTATTCGCGATTCTGACTCTGTCGAGGCCGCAGAAGACGCTATTCTCCATCTTGAAGAGACGGACGAGAATTTTCATAAGTATAATGTCTCCATATCGCGAACTAATAATGTATCGTCTTCAATCACTGCTGCATTCAGGTATGACTTTGTTCGTCACATTCGTAATCAACTCGAGTCTTCGATGGGACAGTTAATTGATGAAGAAATTGAAAAGAACAGTCTCGGTGACAGTTTGAACGCAACATCTGGTCAAGAGACTCTGGTACAATTAGTTACCACATCGGTAGCGGAATCAAAGGGGTAAGTGTACTATATTGTACATTTTTATCCACAACAGCATGATCATTAGGTCTGTTCAAAAATATAAAAAATCCGAATGTTAGGCCTACTAGTTGAAGATTTCGGACTTAAAAAAATACTATATAAGGCCCAATGTTTCTTGACCTTTTTAGTGTTTCTATCCCCTGAGTTTTCAATAAAAGTTCTCGTACACCCTGTTCAGTATGGAAACGGTTTTTCGTGCACATCATTGATCCAAATCACTTGACACAGGTGTGACACTGGTAAGTGGTTACTCTCTTGGCACACCAAATATATTGTGCTAAATATTCAAGGATTCCAGCCCGGGCCCCTGTTCATTTACTACACAACTTCTGATGGTACCCGTATTAATACAAAAAAAACATTGACATGAGATTGCGCGTAACGCAGGAAAATTTTTGATTGAATATTTCTGCCTAAAAATATTCCATTCTTTGCATTGTTGTTTTTCAAAATAATTTTAAACTTTGGATAGCATATAGGTATACTTCCACAATGCATCTCGAAACGTATCTCCTGGTTTGGTGCTTCGTAACCAAAGGGGTCCATAGACCGTGGTAAAGAACCTATGCAAGCCTAACCCGTAACCCTAATTTTACCATCCCCCAACCCTAATCCTGCGATACCCCAACCCTACAGCGATTTTAAAATCCATAAATTTGACATGTCCATAGTGAACACGTATTCTTGACATTCATGTTGTTTTGGAAAGAAAGTCCACTAGCTAGACCCAAGATATGTATTGTGGGTGAAGGCTAAAAGTGGTCAATAGAGAAAACTAAAAATAGCGTTTGAAATGACTTTATTTCGTTCAAAAACCATTACAGGTTTTCTGATGTCGTCCGCCAACTGTGCAATGAAACTGTGGCTGCTTCCGAGATAATTATTCAAAATATCGAAGACGAGCGACTCAGCGCGATTGGAGAGGAAGACTCGAACAGCCAGCCCAGTCGCAAACATCAATCCGTCTTTAGCGACGGTGGCTCTACGTACGATCATGGGCTGTATTTTCTAAGCCAGGTAATTTATGTGGCGATAATATTCAACTGGTTATGCCATGGGCAGCATAGAATGGCCAATTTGGCTCAAATACAACCTGTAGAAGGAAAGTTATTGGAATTGAAAATTTTATAGTTGGGGAGAGTGAGTAGGCATGCGGCCCCAAATATATGGTGGGTGGTTCAAAAATAATTTAAATATAAAATATATAAACATACATGTTTGTTGATTAAAGAAATGTACTCCAATAACTTCGCTTCTACGGTCATGAATTTAGCCGAATTTGTTATGCATTGTTTTTTGAGACGACCGAACAATTTCATGGCGTAACCAGTGAAATTTGAAGACCTTTGCTCTTAACTGGTCACGAGTTGAACCCATGATCAAGAAATCGGGTGTTCCACCATTACGCTATCTTGTAGATTATAATAAGATTTCGAATATGTTTTGATTTAGGAACAATTCCACCGAATCGCGGACGAAATGGACAGCAACAGACCGTTGCCCGTAAGAAGAGAAGCCTTGAAGCGGTTATGCCAAGTTCCGCCTTCAGACGTAATGGCAAGCGAAAGCTGGACGCAATTACGAATTTCCTTACTGGCGGCATTGGCAGATTCAGACTCACTGATCGCCCACGATGCGTTGAGTTTCCATGCCAAGATGTTTGCTGGTATTTTATAATTTACATTCATAAATTACAGAGCTTACAACCTACCCTATTTAGAAGTACACCTACCTTGTCCAGACTTCTACAAACTATAGATCTTGTTGATTGGCGATCTACTAACTTCTGTATCTTTGAGTAGTTTTAGTACTCGATTTTAAATAGCCAGTAGTTCCAGTTGTAGATCAGCTTGCGGATTTTGAAAAGTGAGTTGTTTTAGTTCTAGCTGTGAGTCCTGAAACGCAGGGTTGTAACCAAGTCACAAGGTTCCGGGTCAATCAATTCAAGTCAATCTCACTTTTATAGTTTTGACTCGAGTCAAGTCGCGTCGTTTGTAATTTGCCACCGAGTCAAGTCAGCTAGTAGAGGGTCGAGTCTGAGTCATAGTGTTTTGACTCGAGTCCAAGTCATTCTGTTCAGTTCTCAGTTCCATCCCATTCAACGCACTTTTTCAACTCTGCTCATGCGATATTGAATGGCTCGCATTCATAATATCGTAATTTTCTTTAGTTTTAACAGTTTCTGGCCCTATTTTCCAAGTATCAGGACCGATAGACGAAATACCAATAATGTGGTAATTACTATTCTTCGAAGTTACAATGAAATATCTGTCCATTCTAGTCTCGAGTCGTGCGCAATGACTGGAGAACAAATCGAGTCACTAGAAAACTTGACTCGAGTCGAATCATTTCATGCATTTCAAAAAATGACTCGAGTCAAGTCACCAAAAAAGCGCGTCATGACCCGAGTCATTACAACTCTGCTATTTTTCACATTTTCAGATCATCGCATTGTTTCAAACATAGCCATGGCCGTGAAAATAAAAATTTTACAAAAACTTGATTTTAGACATGGACAAGAACATAAGCTACTCTGATTCCAATATTATGTAGCCTACTATGTTATATATATGTGTAGATGACATTGTTATCAAATGCAGTTGAAACTTGTAGTCACCACAACAACGTGAAAAGGTAGGCTTGTAATCCATGGAACTCAAAGCTCCCGTAAATTTGTTTTAGTATCCAACCATCACATCACAAGGGAAACGTACACATGCCTCGCCGAACATCTTCAATCTATATTCATGGCTCCGGAAAACGACTATCTACCCGCCATTTCAGAGGGACTCGATATAGCGCAGCCGGAAGTTGTTCATATCATGAAAAGGTCTGTTTTAGTTACTAATGTAGGCCTATTGGTCGCATTGCAATGTGTGAGTTCTCGATCTCACGTCAATACGCAACATATTCGCTACAACAATCAGGAGATTTCAATCTTGAGTCTTGAGAACGAATGAGTAGACATCTTCTCCGACGACTTACAAACTGAAGTTACAGGAATCATATTAACAAACGCGAAGTCGGTTCTGGACTCTGTTGAGTGGTGACACTAATTTCATAGGATTCAAAACTTTCGATATCAAGAGCCCGCAAGACATCTGTGATCGTATTAGGGCAAATCAGAATCAATTACGTCGCTTATGTCTGTTCACGGCCAGTATGTGTTTTAATCAATTCCGTCCATGTTCAATGTCTTGAGCCAGTACGACATCAAAATCACATCACACGCTACATTTCCGGCCGCCGCATTAGAATCATATTTTTGCTCAGCATATGACAATCGCTACATTTCAACCGTGTAGAAATTGATATCATTGATATCTCGCGTTTGATCAATGTCTTGTTGCTAATTTGCTCACATTGCGTATTTCTCATTCGCACACGACACCTGCTAGATTATGCAGTTACAGGCATGACGGAATTCTGGGTGTGCCGCAAAGCCAAATAGATTCCTAGGTATGCCCGCCGTACCTAGCATACCTGAGCTCAGCGCCTATGCATATTTTTCTCATTGCACTTTGTGATGATCCTGTGTGCTGATGAAGACTTGACAGATATGTCATTTCCATAAACGTGCATAGCTTTGTACTGCAAGCTTCATGTGTTATACATACGTACAATTCAGGTTTACAACCTTCTGCAGTGGAGTATAGTATCGAAACTACAATTCTCGTTGACAAATCAAGTCATGGCATCTAGGAGTGTGCAATTTCAGTACTAGAATGAACCATCTATTACCACTCAACTCAAATCAGCAGAATTAATACAGATTAATTCAGATTTAAGTATTCGAATCAACGTGATCAGTCTTATACGTAATATATCATTGCCCTTCTTTAGTCGATATATGTATAATCTATATATATCATTGTAGGATCCGGCTGTTGAACGAATATCAACGTCAAGTTCCGTCAATATGGGTTCGGTATCCAGAGACCTTTTTGGAAGCGATTGTTGACAGCACTCTCTCTATCATGGTACTGCATCCAAAGTCAGGTACGCTAGCAATATTTCAACGTGAACTGTGAACAGACGAGGTCGAAGTAGCCAGTGTTCCCACTCAAGTAGATGTAGCAAGCGCAAATACATGTTAAAACTAATTTGAGTAGAACAGACTTGGACACAAAGTTGTCACAGGTCAGAAGGTTCCGAGTCACAAGTCAATCTCACAAGTCGAGTCATTTTCAATTCACGACCGAGTCCAAGTCAGTGAGTGGAGGGTCAAGTCCGAGTCATAGTATTGTGACTCGAGTCCAAGTCATTGTGTTCACTGTGTTCAATCCGGTTCAACCCACATTTTTCAACTCTGTGATAGGCATATAGAATGGTTCGCATTCATAATATCATAATTTTCCTCAGTCTTAACAGTTTCTGGCCCGATTTTCCAAGTATCAGGACTGATTGACGAAATACCAATCACGTGGTGACTTTACTATTCTTTGAAGTTACAATGAAATGTCTGTCTTGCCCGTCCTAGTCTCGAGTCATGCGCAATGACTCGGGTATAAGTCGAGTCAATACACAACTTGAGTCGGGTCATTTTACATTTTTGAAATAATGACTCGAATCAAACCGAGTCTCCAAAAAATCGTGACTCAAAGTTCATTCTAGAATAGCAAATGTCTGTACAACAAGCTTGACCCGTTTCTCACTCTACAGTTCTGCTGTAGTATTCATTGGAAATCCAGAAATTTGATGAGAATGAAAATTTGTCTGGGTGTCCATGTCTGGTCCTACCCCCCCCCCTGGTTGATGGAAAACGTTTAGTTGATGCATCAGTCTATTGAGTTGTAATTATAAAAATTTTCAGCGACCAACGTCACCAAAAGACTGTTAACTCCGCTGCATTATATATCGCTCGTCGACGCAGAGGCTAACTGGATCAGAAAATGGCTTCACGGCAACTACAGCAGATGCATCGTCATAAAACAAATGCAAGAAAGTTACCGGTAATGCACTGTATTTTTGCTGGATTCTAACCAATAATATTGAGACGATACTTGTCAGTTCAAAAGTAGAAGTAACATCACAAATTTTCGTTCAATTGCAAACAGAAATCAAAAACAGTAAGTATTCTAGGCCTAGTTTTGCAAAAAAAACTGTTACGTAGAAGTAAAAGTAATCTGAAATCATCAACCGCACAATCATTGAAATTTTTGCTATTTTTGCAACTTTTTTCACAGATTGCGGCAGCTTCTAAATACGCAGAATTTGCAATATGATTTTTTAAGTTGTTTGTAAGAATTTTATGTTGCAACTTTTATCTAGTATTGCTCAAAATGTAAAGGAGTATTTTAAAAACCATGCTATAAAACTACTTCAAAATGGTTTTATTCTCTTTGAATTCCATAACACAGAGCTATGTGATGGATCAGCTGCATCTCAATGTTATCTGTGAGGCAATGGCTTGCAAGCTAGAAGTTGAGCAATCCCACTCAAGCGCGTCAGTGCCTGAGCTATATGTAAATAGGTAGCTTGATTAATACTCTGCGGTTGGCTGTGAAGCTGTTGAGCTTCAAATAAATGATATCTCCATGCAAGCTGCCATATCTTTTGAATATCGGCTGAATGTGTCGGGGTTTTATCAGTGTTGGATAAAAAATCCGATTTTGGTCAGGCTCAAATTCTATCCCATCTACTCTTTTTCTATTAGGGATTTTTTGGAAGACGCCGTCGAGCAATGTTTGTCGTTCTGCGATAAATGCCGAGAAAAGCAGTCAAACGAAGAGGCTCTCACAAAAAAATTCAAGCAGCAAAAATTGAATGACGATGATAACCGAAGGTTTGTTGTGTGAATGGTTCCGTCCATGTCGAATGCTGATGCTATGTGCTATTTACAGAACAAACTATACGCCCTTGGAACTGGAACACCTTGTATTTATCCATTCGCTTTGCGTTCTGGGACAGCTGCTCCTGTATTCTGATGGCAGAGGTTTATTCCCTGTGCGGTTGAAATCTGGACGGGCCGTGTCTATTCAAAGATTGGTCGTTGCGTGGATACAGGTTGGATAGCTCGTTCTTATTTAATGTCTTGACATATGGTAGTCAGACATGTGCAAACTACTGGATTTTGGAATGCGCCACTAGAACTATAACCATACACTTTTCAAAACTGGCAACTAGAACTTGAATTAAAAACTACCGTAATTTTCCCTGCATGCTATTTTAAGGGTGCGTATTATCCATGGGGGGCTGGGGGCGTACTATGTTTGGAAAATTACGGTAGCCTATTAACTTTTATAAACTCACAACTGGAACTAGAACTCCTCACTTTTCCAAATTGGCAAATAGTACTAGTCATCATTCGTAAGCAACTACAACTAGTACTACTCGCATTTCAAAACTCGCAACTAGAACTAGAACTACTCACTTTTCAAAATTTGCAACTAGAACTACTGACTTTATCAAAACTCGCAACTAGAATCACTCACTTCAAAATTTGCATCTAGAACTAGAACTGCTCACTTTATCAAAATTCGCAACTAGAACTAGAAAAGCTCACTTTTCCAAATCCGCAACTGGAACTAGAACTACGGTACTCAAAAAACCAAATTGGTACTTTGTGCAAGTCCTACGGTTGTTATAAAATGCAGGGAAGCTTATTCCAAAAGTGGTTTCGTGTTGAATAAGAAAATGCGCATTATGGAACTATCCGCGGATTGATACGATACATCGCACTTCCAATTTATTGAATAGTTCAAGGATAATTCAAGTTGTCTAATTGGGCTAAGTAGAGCATGATGCCCATAATCTGATTCTAATCTAATTTGTGAAATGTTTCTATGCTCTCAATATAATCGTAATATAATTTCTGGTTTTCCTGAAAACACTGCATGAGTGATGTTTAGTGTGAAACGAGACAGACAAGCTTGGTGTACAGATAATTGCCATATCCTAGTTGTTTGACTAAGTGAACATATTCGTGATGGTGTAATCAAACTAATCGCCACTTGCTATTTTTCAGCTTTTAAACCTTGCCAAGTACAGGCCAAAGTCAGAGCAGACCACGCAAGAACCGGCGATGCTAGTGGGAAAGGTACGTCTTCAATAGACGATTGCGGTACACATACGATTAGCGGGGCAAGTTTTTGTTGCACAAAAATCGCGA
Source organism: Botryllus schlosseri (assembly GCF_051294905.1). NCBI lineage: Eukaryota > Metazoa > Chordata > Ascidiacea > Stolidobranchia > Styelidae > Botryllus > Botryllus schlosseri. Next base: position 28,525,899 of record NC_137239.1, on the reverse strand, counting down.
GAAAGGTAGACTTAATTTTGGCAAAAGTTGCATTTATAATTTTTGTTGAAGTAGTAGGGTATGAGATGCTCGAAATGTTCTGTTGTAGAAGTACTGTTGCCTGGGCGTTCGTTAAATGGGAAACTATCACAAATTTGAACGACAGAATGAGTAAAGCAATCTATTTACATATTCTTCGGCAACGGTGTTACTTGGCAGTTGGCAGGTGTAGTTGAACTCCTTGCTTGTAAACCATTGTGTCATAGATTAACACATTGAGATGCAACTAGCTCTTTGTTATGTAAATCAAAGAGAATAGAACCATACTAGAAATAATTTATAGCATGTTTTAAATCGCTCCTTTACACTTTGACGCAATATTTGATAAAAGTTACTGTGAAAATTGGTATGAAAAGTAGAGAAAAGTGGCAAAAAGTTGCACCATGAAATCCCTCCAAACAGCTTAAAACGTCATTGTACGTAGATTCTGAGTATCTGGGAAGCTGTCGGAAGCTGTAAAAAATGTTGTGAAAACTTGCGTTAATGATTAGTCCTATATGCTGTGTTTGTGATTGTGTTAAAAATTGGAATTTGTTGTATAGAATAGATTCCTCTCTAATTAGTCTATTAGTCAACTAGAAATTACCTAATTGTCACGAATATTTATATACATGCTGTATGTTCTATATCAGTGGTCGGGAACCTTTTTTGTCCGAAGAGACATATTTGCTCTATTTTTTCCATCTCAACTCCCAAAGAGCCATACTTGCCAATGAACTGTTACGTCACAATTGAATATCCGTGACGTCATGATAGCACTAATTCGAACTCATTACGTGGGATTCCTCGTGTGCGCCATATTTTCTCTGTAGAAACTGGTAAGAATTGTTTGAAAATAAAGCTCGAAACGGCAGGTGAGGCACAAACGGGCCAAGCCTCACCATTGATAATGCAATTCATCATAAGTAGCTTAGGATTTTATTATAACTGATATTAACAGGGTTGTAACCAAGTCACAAGGCACCGAGTCACAAGTCAATCTCAGTTTTATAGTTTTGACTCGAGTCAAGTCGAGTCATTTTCAATTCGCCACCGAGTCAAGTCCGAGTCCAAGTCAGCGAAAATAGGATCGAGTCCGAGTCACGGTATTATGACTCGAGTCGAGTCCAAGTTATTGTGCTGACTGTTCAGATTCTTGTTAATGTCTTGTTAACCCACCTTTTATAACTCTGTTTGGTGATATCGAACGGTTCTCATTTATAATATACTGATTATCCTCACTTTTAGCAGTTTCTGGTCGCATTTTCAAGTACCACTACCAATAGACAAAACCCAAATAGTGTGGTTACTTTACCATTCTTCGAAATTACAAGGAAATGTCGGTCTTGGCGGTCTGCGTCTCGAGTCATCAATGACTCGAGTCCAAGTCGAGTCAATTGACTCGAGTCGAGTCATTTCCGTATTTTGAGAAAATGACTCGAGTCTAGTCGAGTCATCAGAAAATCGTGACTCGAGTCATTACAACCCTGGATATTAATCGAATGTGACTGTCACACTGATTTCGAAAATCTAAATACTGATAGACTTCTCAATTCTCAAAGTATTAACACACATTTTATTGCAGGTACTACACATAGCTATACTTACCAATCAAGAACGCTGATGCCTATGGCGTTGTTTGTAATTCGCGTTTGCAATTGTGAATGTCACATCCGCAACAGCTCATTTCGCGCCGTAGATCAGGAAGACAATGTGTATTTGAAAACTGCGTTTTGAAATGGGCGTCGCCATGTCTGCTATGCTCTGTGATTAATCAACGTATCGTACAATGCAAGATTTCGAGTCGGGTACATAGAATTCGCGAGTGATATTGGCCGCCGGCGTGACAGTCACTCAAATTCGATGATTTTGAAAAGAGGGCGTCCGAGCCCCGAAACCTGAAGACGGCACTGTCTTTAACTCCAAAGACATGTTTATACGAGAATATTTATTACGAGAGCCACGAGAATATTTATTCTGGCCGTGATGAAAATTTACCAACGAGTCGCTGCAATATTGATCAATTCAGTACAAAAATAAATGTTTGGCATAGAGCCATATCTTATACCCGAAAGAGCCATATATGGCTCGCGAGCCATAGGTTCCCGACCACTGTTCTATATTATTCATACAATTTGGTAATTTTCTAGATTTTAAGAAGCCTTTGCAGTTCGTTTGTGTTTGTGGAATCGTGTGTTACGGGCGATGTGATCGATGCTTTACTTGAACCGATTAAGTCGTGGATTACTTCCGAACGAGGTAAGTCGATGATAACGTGGCGTTCATGTCTGCTTACGAGCTTAATGAGCTTAAGCGATCTTTTTGCTTCGATTATTCAAAATTTCATGCCGGTGACGTCATATTTTGTAATACGATTGCTGATATACGATGTTCTTTCCAATTCTCTACTAGCTGCTGACGATTACCCCTGACGAGTGTCAGCCTAAAATATCATGGTTCATTTCAATACGAATATAGTATTCAATTGTATATTATAGTTCTGTACCTCCAAGAAGCTCTTCAAATATCGGTTTGATATTTGTTGAAATTTTGATTTGTGTTTGTGGATTGTAGCTGCAAGTGAGGCTACAATGCTGCATGTAGCGGAGATCCTGGCGAGTCTCACCTCAACAGCCCCCGGACGCCACATACTCATGTACGGGACTTCGTCAAAGAAAAGCAATGGAGGGTAAGCTACCGCTTCTTATTCAAAATTAATGTGTCACAAATTTATGCATCATTTTACTTGTTTATTATAAAGTTGCTTTTAAAAAGATTTCAGAATGTAACCCTTTTTTGTCAATTTTGCTACCAGGGCTGGGCTGAGTATCAATCATTGTGAACGATGTGTGATGGAATTCAATTTTGTACCTTACATGCAACCACCCAGAATAAACTGCCAGTTCGACATGTGCGTAAAATGACTCGACTCAAGCCAATGTTTGTATTGACTCGACTTGTGCTTGAGTCATTGTGCATTACCTGAACCAAGTCATATGATGCTAGACTAGGACAGCCCAGACAGGCATTTCGTTGTAACTTCGAAGAATAGTAAGCTAACACAGGATTGGTATTTCGTCTATAAGTCCTGATACTTGAAAAAAGGGGCGGGAAAGTGTTAGGACTGCGGAAAATCACGATATTATGAATGCGAGCCATTCTATATCACTCGAGCTGAGTTGAAAAATGTGGATTGAACTCAAAACTGAACAGTGCTCACAATGACTTGGACTCGGACTCGAGTCACAACACTATGACTCGGACTCGACCCTCTACTCACGGAGACTTGACTCGGTGGCGACTTGAAAATGACTCGACTTGGTTTGAGTCAAAACTATAAAAGTGAGATGGACTTGTGACTCGGGCACAACCCTATAATTTGGTAGCTTTCGAGCATATCAATTTCATTGTACTCTGTGAGAATCATATTGGTTGATCGCGATATCACAGAGATCTCATTTCCACGTGCTGCATTTGTATGGCATGTTTTGTATGCTGCGGTGGAAAATAATGTCGAAACTATAATTCTCATTGATAAATTATCTTTTATCTCGAATCACTAGAATTAATAATCGATTATTTACGGCTTTTCAGAAAATTCTCGTCCGCGGCTCACATTGTCACGGAATTCGCGCAAAAGTCTCTGCGTCGCAATTCTTCGAACGCGTCGTATCAGAGCTGCCTGGTGACCGGGGCGTTTATCTTCGTGTGCCGGCAAATGTACAACACCTGCGAAGGACTCAACTTGCTGAAGGAATACAGACTGCACGAATACATCGCTATGGCTTGGAAAAAGGTTCGTTTCGCTTAAAGCTGTCTGTATAATTGTGAGAGAGTAGATGGTACTCTAGTAAAAGCAGCTTAGGATGAGGATTATATCCCGAAGGATTACACTGGTCAACACATATTTTTAGGCAGACAAAGTAAGTGTGGTTGTAAGGGTTCTGAAGGGCACTGATTGCGAATATGGCGTTCGTTTTCTCCAAATTAGCTCTGGTTTTGGATCTATTTAATCTCGCATTTAATTCGCGGTATGGGCTGGATAAAAAACATCTGTGTTATAATGTTGAGAAATTAAGTCTAATTACTATTTGTACACACTGAAGACTTGAAATTCATGACACACCAACAGCATTAAATTTTAGGTGTGTTATATTTATCGTAGTTGAAGACACTCACGGATATTCGGGTTGATCTCAGTATGAATATATTATTCAGTTTTATCACTTTGACTCATCGTTTTTCGCTTTTAGATCCCTATCGATGAAACGGAACCGTCGTTAACGGCATTGGAAGATAACAGAATCAAAGGACACGACCTTGAATTATCTCAAAGTAAATCTCTCTGGGAAGAAAGTCTTTTGGATAATCTTCTCAACTATGCAGCCACACCAAAGGTTCGACATGTTTATTGACTGCCATTTTTGTGTAACCTAGCTAGTCCATTATAGTTGAACTTATTTTTGTGTAAGGAGTTGATCATTACTAATACAAATACAAATATATGTGTACTCAATGCTGAAATTTGAGAAGGAAGAGACATTAGGGTATTCGTTCTATCAATTCAAACATATAGACCAGTTTCAACTGAGCCCTCAGACAATGCGGTTCAGGTAACTCTAAAATATGTATTTCTTGTTGAACAGGGTGTATTACTGCTGCAACAGACGGGTGCGATCAACGAATGCGTCAGTTATATGTATATGCGATATCGGAATAAATTGCAGGTGAAATTTCCAAACCGCGTCTTGTATCGAACGCACAAATTCCTTCTCAATCTTTCTGCAGGTTAGCAAATGCGAAAAATTTGGTTACGGCGTTATGGTGACGCAAATAGCTGCGACTACGCCGGGCATCGCAGGTTGGATCTCCAGTAGCATGCCTGGAATCAGAGTCGTATTGACTCTAGTCTCTCATTTCAGCCTTGCAACGCTCTGGTTTTGGAACATCGTTGGTACACGAGCTATGGGCGGGCATTGAATGCGCGTCAGACGAAATCAGAATGACGGCGCCCCCACCTTACCCCGTTTCTCCGATCGATAGGTCGGTGCACAAGGTAAAGGGGTCTTTGGATTATGTTTCCTTAAATTACTTGACTTGAATTGGTTTAATTTGTTGCGTTTTCTTCATGCACACTTGTAGGCCGAGGTAGGCGTTTTCGTTTTGCTACAAGTTACGTGCTGTGATCAATATTGTTTGTTACACAACTTCTTCACTTGAAATTCAATATAATGAGATAACTTCATTATTTTTTCTATGTGCTGAGGCTACATCCCAAACTGAAAAAGCCAAATGACAAAGAACCTCATTGTTTGGTTGTAATTAGTTACAATTTAACAAGAAGAGCAGAACTTCAACATACAATTGAATAGTATATTCATATTGAAATAAACACAAATATTTTCGGCTGACACTCATCAGCAACTAGTAGAGAATCGGAAAAAACATAAATATAACGTCATAATTTGTGATACGATTGTTGATATGCATTGTTCTTTCTATACTAGTTGCTGACGATATATTATAATACCTTACTCAATTGCATATTGAAGTTTTGTACTTCCAAGAAGTTCTTCACGCCGAAAAATATTTTAGCCTAACAAGATTTTGGAATTTCATCATTGTCCTCAAATTATGGTCCAAAGTTTTGCATCCTAACTGGAAATCTCTCTTTTGTGCAGTGCTATTGTGAATTGTCATTGACCTTTGTCCGACATTGCTTACAAACAAGACTCGTGACTCACTTAATCTGATATATTTTGTGTGTCAAGACTTTCATAGGACTGGTGAACATCATGAGCTCTTACGACGCGGTACATCACATCTTTTTCAAGAAGAAATTACCTAACAAGGCGTCATACAGTTTCCGGGAGATGCCTGATTCGGTGGTGGTGAGTCTGTACTGTTTCTTGCTGTTGCACCCAGAGGTGGTTATGTACCGTAATTTTCCGTGTATGACATGCACTCTGAAAATGCCATGTAGATTCTTGGAAAAAGCTTGTACCCATGTATAATACATGTATAGTACACCAACTTATTCTAATGCTCCAAAAATGTACAAGTACTTTGATACTGACCCACTCTAAATAGTATAAGAATGATAAATCTACTCGAGTTATCTGAAAAAGTAAAATAATTTTACCCTGATAGTGAAATTAAGCACTATGACCAAATCTGTGCTGATGAATTTATTTGGTTTGAAGGATGTGCTGGATCGGCTGGTGATGATTAACTCGGAAGCAAAAGTTCATTCTCTGTTCAACTACGAACAGTCACACGTGTTCGGGCTCCGGTAAGCTTTCAACATTTCAATGCTATAATGAGATTTTGCCACATTCACATTTTTCAGTTTAAACTTTACTATATTATATGATATAAGATGCAGAATTGGATAGTTAGATAATTCCAGTTATGGAATCGGGACTACCTGAAGCAAAATGCTGGTAATCTAATTATAATAAAATTTGTGAAATGTTTCTTTGCTCTTGTGTTAATTCGTATGTAATTGTAATCTAATTCAGAAAAAGGTGTAACTATAATTCCATTTCTAATCTAATTTTGAAAAACTGAACATTTTCTAGCTGTTCTGGTTGTTACAACTCTGCTATAGGAGGTTGAGTGATGTAGAATGATATTTGGAGATGATAAATGAAGCAATCGCATTTTTTCTAAGGCTGCTGAATGTGTTGGTTTGCTGCTTGGATTCGTATCTTCTGTTGGAGACGCAATACAACATCCAGCAAACGATGCTGCAAATGCAGAAAGATGACTGCACGTACGAAGGGTGAGGATGATATTTACATTTGAAAATGTATTGTACATACTTGCAATATTTTGGTCGGAATTTGTACCTTTTCTCAAAGAATGTTTGGAGTTGATGCACCAATGATTATTATCCGTTAACCTGCAATATGCAGGGTTGTAACCAAGTCACAATGTCCCGAGTCGTGAGTCAATTTGACTTTTGTAGTTTTGACTTGAGTCCAAGTCACGGATCAACGGTAAAATAAACATATGATCTTGATCTTCATTCTTGTTCTTGATTTTAATTCTTGTTCTCGATCTCGATTCTTCTTCTTGATCCTGATTCTTGATCTTGCTATCCGATTCTTGTACTTGATCTTGCTATCGATTCTTGATCTGACTATCGATTCTTGATCTGGCTCTCGATTCTTGTTCTTGATCTTGATTCTTGTTCTTGATCTTGATTATTGATCTTGATTCTTGAGCAATGAGCATGGATCTTGATTCTTGATCTTGATTCTTGATCTTGATCTTGGATCTTGATCTTGGATCTTGATCTTGGATCTTGATCTTGATCTTGGATCTTGATCTTGGATCTTGATCTTGGATCTTGATCTTGGATCTTGATCTTGGATCTTGATCTTGGATCTTGATCTTGGATCTTGATCTTGGATCTTGATCTTGGATCTTGATCTTGGATCTTGATCTTGGATCTTGATCTTGGATCTTGATCTTGATTCTTGTTCTTGATTCTTGTTCTTGATCTTGATTCTTGTTCTTGATCTTGATTATTTATCTTGATCTTGGATCTTGGATCTTGATCTTGGATCTTGGATCTTGATCTTGGATCTTGGATCTTGAACTTGATTCTTGATCTTGATTCTTGTTCTTGATCTTGCTATCGATTCTTGTTCTTGATTCTTGAGCTTGCTATTGATTCTTGATCTTGATTCTTGTTATTGATCTTGATCTTGGATCTTGATCTTGGATCTTGATCTTGATTCTTGATCTTGATTCCCTCTCAAAGCAATATGATCATCGACGCATTATCCGTGGAGCGAAACCACATCCTGGCGAGGACCCAGGCTATCGGCGGTCCCAACGAGAGAAGGCTGCCCCCGAGACAGATTGAGCTTCATCCCACGAGCAAGAAGCAGCAGAACGTTTACCCGTGGCCTCTTTTCAACAAATTTCCGCTTCCGAAAGAATACTGGCTTAGTGTCGGCTCGCAGACGCCTGGCAAGAAAGGTAAACTACTTATTTTCAAGTTCTGACCACAATAATTCAAACCATTCGGGTTCATTTCAATATCAATATATTATTCAATTACTGCAAAATTTACCAGAGAGCGTGGTCAGTCGATTTCTATCAAAAACAAAAGCCAGCGACAAGAACCGGGCCTGGCTGGACCAGTGCCGCGCCGTTTTTCGCAAGATCATGTCAAACAGTCCCGCCGTTTTGAAGAACGGCTTGCTGGCGGACTTGATGGATAAAGCCGTGATTGCTCAAGCTCGAATGACGGAAGAAAAAACTTTCCAAAACTCTTCAGTCAAAGGTTTGTATATTTTAGTTCGATGCATTATGTCGAAATTTGGACAACGCTGTTGATATACAATGTTCTTTTCAATTCTCTACCAGTTAGTGACGATTACCCCTGACGAGTGTCTGCCAATAATATTCGGGTTTATTTCAATATGAATATTGTATTCAATAATATTTTATGTACTCTCAGATTCACAAATCAAGGACAAACTCAACTCTCTTACGATGGCTGGTGTGAAAATGGTGGTGCGGTATGGGAAACATCTCAATCTGTTAAAAGGCAATACAGAGTCAGTGGTCAACAACCTGGTTTACGTTCTGAAACGTTGCCAGTCGCATTTGGAAGAACAGCAAGACCACGCAGTCAGTAATCAGAACGAGATTGGTAAGTCACACTAGTTGTTGTATATGACAGTAGGGCTGTTCAAAAAAAAAACTTTTCTTTCGGATTTCACTGGCTACTCGATAAAATTGTTAGGTTGGTTAAAAAAACGCCGCCCACCAACTTTGCTTAATTCCAACCAGTAGAAGCGAGATTCTTGCAGTAGAAATTTGACTTTATCATTAAAAATTGAAATTTCAAAATTTTTTTATCAACCCCATAAAATTGTTAGGTTGTGAGTAGAGAATGCACACCGAATTTGGTTCAATTCCAACCACTAGAAGCGAAGTTATTGCAGTAGAAAAATACTGATACTGTGTCTACGAGAACAATGCAAAACACATTTGGCTCAATTACATTCGGTAGAAGTGAAGTTATTGCAGTTGGAAATTTGGGATTTGAAAAAATAGCAATCCAAGAATTATGACGGAAAGCTCAAATATCTTTGTTTCTAGCAGTTGGAAATTGACTCAAATTTTGTTTGCATTTATTATCAGTAGTTTTACTCCCTGACTTCAAATTCAGTTAGAAATGTGAAATTATTGAAAACGGTGATCGTTTACATTGGATACTCTGTATAATAGAATTGGCTGGACCGTATCACGGCTTCGACTGGTTCGCGAGCACGATATTTCTGATGATGGGCGGAAACAAAGACAAGGCTTGGTCGTTCCTACTGAAAACCTCCGATCTGCTCTGTTCTGGATTCTTGTGGCCGGCACGGTTGCACGCCAGCGTGAGTGATGTTCGTGAGGAGTTTTAAGTGAGGCCTGGAAAAATTGAGTGCATGAGTGTTTCCTCTTTCTAACCAGTGTTGGGCTTGAGTTTTGACTCGAGTCAAGTTGATTCACCAAAAAGTTGCCACTCGAGTCGAGTCATTTGAAAATTTGAAAAAACGACTCTAGTCAAGTCGAGTCACCAAAAAAATCGCGACTCGAGTCAGCAATGCTGACCACTTTCACCGCCACTGATATGCGAATCGTTCTACTCAATTTCAGGTTCACATACCGAAAGAAATAAGTTCAAGCGGCATTCGGCCCTTGTTCTCGTTCACCGGGCATTACGTCGAGTTCATCCTGCAGGTAAATAGCTGATAACTAGATAGACCATTACACTAATTAGAGCAGAATACCGTTGATGTAATTCTAATCTAATTTGTGAAACATGTATGGTTTTTCTAGTTTTCCGACTCTGGTGACTAGCTTGCTTTCGATTCCTTGTTTCTAAGGCAGACTTTGACGGATAGGGAATTTCCAGCTTTTCTAAATTAGATTAGAATTAGAATTGTAGGTATGTAATTATTTCTAAATTAGACTAGAATTAGAATCATACCTACAATTTTGCTCCAAGTTTTATTAGAAATACTTGAATCGCGAAAACTTGTACATTCGATCAAGTTCAGTTCATGTCAAATAAGAGATCTTCCTCATAAGCATGCCTGTCATAAGTAGGGCGATTTTTTTTAACCTAAAAACAGAAGATTTTGACCTAAAAATAAAAATTTTGGCATTTTGTGACCTTAAAAATCTTAATTTTTACCAAATTTGACCTAAGGTATGCAAATTAGGTGTTTTCACGCTTAATGTTAGAATTGTACTACTTATCTTCACTTCTGGTTGGAACTGTCTGTCCTTACGAAGTAGTTTGACCTGAAAAAAAAAGGTCTTGTCTCAAAAACTGACAAATTTTGACATGTAAAAACTTCTTTCTGGCTCTATTAAGAATTCTAGTAGTTACATCACATATTATGGTAGAAATGATCAAAATCTGTTGTAGTCCAACGAAAGATACTTTCCTACATTCTCGGGCAGAGAGTCCTTACTAAGCAGCTTGCCAAGAATGGAGAAAGAATGTTCAACAGCAGCAGTTGTTGGCTGACAACACTCAAGCTGTGCGTACACTGCTGCTGCCTACCTTTTTTCATCATGCGATATTTGATATAAAAACCATGCAATGCCCACGCAGTCTTGCTTCAGTTGGGATATTGCGGTACGTTGAATATAACACCATGTCAACCTATTTGTTTTATTTGAATGTTTATGATTCGCAATGAGCTGACAATGGGCCGTCTACAACGGCAGGCCTATATAAAGTAGCCTAGGCTACAAGCTGTAAAATGTCCAATGAAGTTGACCGACAGTGCAAAATCTACGATACAAACGAAATGCAGATTGCAAAAACGTTTCAACTCTACAATTTTGACCTAATTTTGAAATGTCAAAAAAAAGATCGCCCTAGTCATAAGCATGTCTGTACAACAAGCTTGGCTCGTTTTCGCGCTATGTAGTTGCCTGTAACATGTTCAGGAAAACCAGAGATTAGATATTAGGAATATTTCTCAAATTAGATTTTATTCAGAGTTAGATTACTGGCATTTCGCTACAACTAATCTAATTAGACTGACCTGCTAGTATCTAGTTGTCCAAGTCTGTTATAAGGAAATATACGCTGATTTTTATCACACATCTACGGCTTTTCTAGAATTATTAATTTAAATTCAGGGTCGGTCAGTCCATTCTGTTTCTGTCTAGAATGAACTGCCCCTGGTCCACTCCACGTTCCGAATGTGCGGCTACACCCCGTCTCAAATCTGTCAGCACTGGCTCAAGCAATGCTTTTGGAACTATATGGACTGGCTTCAGATCGTCCATTACATTGCGGTGGTTGTTGTCATGGGGTCGGACTATCAGGTGGGACTAGTCTAAATTCAAGCAGCTTGTACTGTTTAAATAGTAGTCAGCGCTCGGGATTAGAGGAACTTGATCTGATATATTCATCTCGCCTTCAGATGCATGCCACTCCAACTTGTACTAACTATCGCTTTTTTAGCAGTTCTAGTTCTAGTTTCGAATTTTGAAAATCCAGTAGTTTCAATTCAATTAATTAATTGCTAATAATTGCGATACAATGAAAGATAGGAAGGTGTCGAAACAGGCCCAGGGCCATTTGCAAGAGATTGAAATTTGCTTAGGTTTCTCATGAAATCATTTACCACAAATGTAAGACGGCGTAACCATAGTGTCCTATATGGTGTCGACACAGGCAAATCTCACGCCTCAATGCCAACAATGCTGTCTGGCGAAACGAGAGAGTAGCTCAGGACGTAACAATGCTTTCTGGCGAAACGAGAGAGTAGCTCAAGAGAAAAAGAGTCAGACACCATTGTTGCGTCCCAATGCCAATCTCCATAACAATGAAAAATTCGAGGCTAATTGTGGGAGTTCCAGAGACACGAGCGGAATAAAATTTATATTTTCGTAATCAGTGCAGAGTCAGCTTTTGATTGATACCCGTTTTACCAAATTTAATGCTCGTCAAGCCGGTCAAAAATGACCGTCAAATTGCCTGTAGCCAAATGGAAATTGTAACGTGATACAATTTCACTGAGGCTTGAGATTTGCCTGTGTCGACACCATATAGGACACTATGGCGTAACTATATACGAAATCTGGTAAAGCAGTAATTCACACCTAGTGATAGAATTTGCATTTTTATGTATCGCTGGGTCCGGATTCTGACCGCGGTTCAAAAGTCGAGTCTTCCTGGGCTTAGGCCGAGATGGGTGTCTCATTTCAAAGACCACTTCAAGTTGTTGCGACCAGGTTCCAAGTCACAAGTCAATTTGACTTACTAGCTTTGACTCGACTCAAGTCGAGTCATTTGAATTTTTTAGAACATGACTAGAGACAACAAAACATCCCAAGTCGAGTCAATAATCATGTTTACAGCATTATATGAGTGTCCGTAGAATTGATATGAGATAATTTTATAGATTTGTGATTATAGATCATCTTGTACGAGCGGCTGACTCGGACAATGTTCTGACTGTTAATTGCATTGCAGGTCTACATCTGCATAAGCATCTTGAAACATTTGCAAGAAAAGATATTGGACCACCGTCTGACTCAAGACTTGCAAGTTTTTTTACGGGTTCGTACATGCAGCATCTTTTTTGTATGTGTGTGTGTGTTTATACAGTTGGTCTGTAACCAAGTACTTTTGCGATTTCGGTGTAATCAAGTAATCAAGCATTACTGTCAGCTCTACCAGAATAGCAACGCTACTTCGACCACTAGGGCTGTTCAAAAATAAATTTTTTTTTCAAATTTCACTGGCTGCATGATAAAATTGTTAGGTTGCTTACAAAAACGCTGCACACAAATTTTGGCTAAACCCAACCTTCCTGAGCATTGCTATATACGAAAAGAGGTTTTGGATTTATTTAATAAAAATAAATATGAATTTTTTAAAATTATTCTGGTGACCCCATGTTGTCTGCAAAAACCATGCACAATAAAGCTGGTTCAAGTACAACCCATAGATGTTATTCATGTTCAAAATTTAGGAGTTTGTATCATAGTATTTACGGTGGGTAGATCTATAATAAATAACTAAAGAATCGGTTGCAAAAAGGTTGGTGACCCCTGTTCTAGAACAACCCTATTTTAGCACCTCTCATGTGTGTCTGTGTGTGTATGCTCTTTGTGACATTGTTAAGATTGATGATGAGAGTTTCATGCTATTTTTTCTTTAAGGAAAATGCGTTTGACGACTTCGCCGTATCTGCCTATATGGATTATATGAGTTCTCTGGAGGATAAATACAGAAAAACGATAATTCCCGATTTCAGGAGTATTGTTTCGAAAAAGAATCGTTAATTCGTTGCGGAAAATGGCTGCTTCTAAGTCATTCAATGTTGCCAATAGATCTTTGTCAACATACTATGATTTGGCAGTATATCGTTCTTTAATAATAAAATGATGGTGAGATGTTTTTCCCAAGACTGGCTATCTCGCGAAGCCAGATCTGTGTTCACACGTTAACTTTTGTTTGTTGGCAGAATTACTGTCTGTTCCTTTCTTCAGCACCACCAGTCACGCTTCTTTTGGTAATTATTGTAAGCTACTATTTAGAATATCTTTCTACTGAGATATTTTATCATATCATGTGTTAGTATATTTTTTAATAAAAATATTTCGATTTGAGTGCTGTATGTTCTGCACGGCCCTGAGGACTAGGGTTGTATCACTATCAGTTCATATATAATTTCGTCATTTTAAAACATCACGGACTGATACAATGAAAAGAAAGGAAGGTGTCAAAACGACTAGGAGTGGTCATTGAAATCGGACGTTAACCTGGGCTAGGCGATGTAAATAAGAGACATGCATACTGCTATCTGGTAACATAATAAATTGGATCCATTAGCTCCTTACCAAACTCACTTCCCAGTTCGTGTTGGTACCTCTCTGTCCGAATCGTTTGAATTGGAAAAGGGCAAGGCTCAAGGAAGCGTAATCAGCCCGCTGCTGTTCCCAATCATGATAATGATCTACCCAACGCTGTCGAATTGAGTATTAAGTTGTTGGCGGACCACGTCTGTAAATATGGGAGTCGGGTCTACATAGGGATTCGTAAGCGGAATTCAAAATTCATCACTTGACGGCATTCCTGAATGGTGCAAGCGGCGAGGCTTTAAAGCAGGGTTACTATAAGTCCTCCTCAGGAGGATTTGTTCCCGTTTTTCAAGAAATCGAAAATGTACTCTTTTTTGTCAATTCGTCAATCAATAAATAATAATCAATAATCGTCAGATTATATTTTCATCTGAGCAAGACACACACAATGAATGTGCAATGCGATATCATGAACAGATAGAAGGATGTCGAACGACACGCATCAGTAGCGATCCTTTCATTCTAACATCCACCTCGGCCTAGAGCAGTGGTTCTCAACCGCCGGTGCCGGTCCGCCAGGTATTTTACAATTTTACACCTTAATTCCATGATGCAATTCTGAAGGCTTGTCCAGTGATAGAATAAATAAAACATCAAATTTTAAACTGATTCATAACTTCGTGTGGTAACATTAGGTCTGGAAACCTGTTCGATTTGACTTAAAGTACAAGATGTGTCATTTGACGACATGCGAGCGACAGGTACAGAACAGATACGAGCTGACTCATCGCTAAACAGCGCAGTTTGCGTGATCATTCGTTTTCGATTCATTCATTTTGTGCAGAACCGTAAGTGCGGCACCCCAAACTGCCCAAATGGAGAGGGGGCCAAGCTTGAAAAGGCCCAAAATTATTGTGCAAATGAACATAAATCATAGCGTATTTTTTGGGCAAAATTTTCAACATTTTTCAATTTCTTTGCGCGCTTTGAGCAATTTACTGTCTCTATATGTCTTGCTTATTAGTTGCCCTTCTTCGTGGAATACGCATGATTTATAGAGATAGGCATTTTGGCGTCAGACATTACCGCGCCACGACGTACCAGCACATAATGAAGTTTTGGTTAACATGAGACTCCGAAAGGTGTGCTAAAAATTCGGCAGCGAGAAAACCGATTCAATCATGAATCATCGAAAATTTTCGCTATTGGCGCGATTAAGCCACATAAACTCTGCTTACACTGAGTGGAATGAATGTGCTCACAAGTACTGGTGAAACACCCAACTGTCGGGTCTGGGCGGGTGCGAAGCCCTCGGAAGTTCGGCTTATCGCCCTGTGGGCTGACCAACGTTTTGGGGGGTGGGCTGACGTAGTGCATTTTCGGCCCGGATTTGCGGGTGGCCGGTATAGCTACTGTAAGGTGTTTTCCTGCGGCAGGCATTGTATTCGTAGTTACCAGAGTAGCCTGCGTCTGGTGGTAGTGAGCAATGAGCAAGGTAACACGACAAGATTCTTGGTTCGTCTCCGAAACACTTCTTCTCTCGATATTGTCGAATAGAAAGATAGTATTCGAGTTGGCGTGGTCGGTTAAGCCCTCGACTTTCGGCGCGAAAGACTGTAAACGACTCTCGGCGGTAGCACGTTTATCTGGACAAGGCAATATTACCTCAACTCAGCAGACTCACTTCCATAAAATAACATGGATGCCAACATGAGGATAATTAATTACGATCCAAACCCTCTAAATGTCACTCTCTAGACCCATAAATGGCAAAAAACGGTTGTATACTATACATTTTGGCTTTTTTGTCGCCGTAAGAACGGCAACGGCAGGGGAAGAGGAGCCCAGATAAACCTCCGAAGGGAATCGAACACGGTTCGCCTGCGTGCTGGGCGCTTATCGTAACCACTACACTATCTCCCCAGCCCGTATCGTCCTCCTTTATAGCAGGAGTGGGCAAACTACGGCCCGCCACAACGTTCTGTGCGGCCCGGGAGAGTCTTAAGAAACTTATTAAAAAATATTGATAAAATGCGTACTAAAAATCAAATTATATTGCAGGGACTTCATTTTAACTTTTTCTTAGTACATTTCCCAATGGTAATTCCAAGGCAGTGGTACTCAACCTGGGGACTGCACCCCCTTTGGGGCGTGAAAGCATCTGAAGGGAGACGCGACGATGAGCTCAACTGAAAATATTTTTCGCGCTCCGCGCGATTTACATTGCTTTCATTGTTATTACTATGTATTTAGTCTTAATTTCATATTTAATAAGCTTTCATTCACCGTCGTTACCTTCCATGCCATCAAACTATCCGTTAGGTTTGCTAGCATCCTGCCTGGTTGCGTCTTGTGATATGACAACAAGGGGGGGGCGCGAAATTTATTACCATCATAATTAGCGGGCGTGTCCTAAAATGTTTGAGAACCACAGTTCTAAGGTAAATACTTCCTATATCATTTTTTACGTTTAATTTCTGGCGCGACAGCACGATCTCAGGGCCCACCAGTCTGAGAGGTTTCAATTGCTAAACATCACAAAAATCCCAAACTATAGATTTACATAATTCGGATCACGAGTGTGATGTCAGATTGGCCACTCCAGTTTTAATTATATCAGTGATGTGCTTATAAAAAACGATTCGCGTGAGTTTTAGGTAGATTCGTTCTCTGTATGCGTAGAAATAGTCTATATTTTTATCTGCACATAGTAGATACGTGTTTGTAGCAAACTTGGTTATGATGCTGTCAGCATTGTGTGTCATGGAACTGAACTAAAAGTGGAATTAGTAAATCTATGAACAAATCGCTGCTCACAGATTTAAATTTCAATCCTGTTCTAAGAATCGGGACAACCGACTTTCATCTCAAAGTTTTGCCAAGTTGCTGGTTATAGAGGTCGACCAGCCTGTGAAATCTCGCCACTGTTTCTGACGCGTGTACGATTCCATCAAAGCAATGTGTGGATTGTTTTAAATAAGCATATATATTGTCTCCATGTCCTCACTATATAACCAAATACCAATATGACGTTTTGGTTTATAATCCCACTTTTATATAGTGCGGCCCGCGAATGGATTCAGATGTTGAATACGGCCCGCAAGTTCAAAAGTTTGCCCACCCCTGCTTTATAGCTTTGAGAGCTATGGATTCTGAGAGAATCTGGATTCCGATGGCAGTGAGGCAAGGTTGAACTAAAGAAACTTCAATGCCAAACGATTTTACGTGCCAGCGGGTCTTTTGGGTATCGAGTTCGAAAATAACCTTTTTTAGTCAACCCAATATTGTTTGCCGTAAAAAATTAAATTGCACCCGTTTTCTCGTCGTTATATCTTTTGTAACTTGTGAAAAGTGTCCTCTTTTTCGGATATCAAAATATGGTGACCAAATTTAATGTTAACATTAGGAAATCAGCGGCAGCCGTATTCACCTGGCGGAAAAAGATCCTAGAAATGAACATAGGTGGTCAAAGTAGTCAAGAAAGCGACTCGAGTAGAAGTAGAAGTAGCGACGCAAAAATCTACTCAAGCACGAGTAGAAGTACTTTTTTTAAAGCAGCTTAAAACTACTTGAACTATGACTGACTGACTGACTTTAAATCTACTCAAGTAGGTAAGTAGGCTAGTTGTGCAAAAGATCGTGATTAAATAGACTGTCAAAACTGCAAATTGAGGTATACGAAAGGTGCAGAGCTTGATTCATATCGATGCATCCCAGGATATATTTTCGACAGCAAAAGCATTCGTCCACATCATGGAATGAAAATGATAGCATTGATATTGAAATGCGATGCTAATCTTCCGTTTACTCGAACACCCCGATTTAGAAAATATCATGGTATGACGCCCTCCCCCATATTATAAGGCCCGCAGTATTGGTCGAAGAGCTATACGGAAAAGTTGTGTCGGATACGGTGTTAACGTTGATAAAAAATATGGCTGGTCGTAAGAATGTAGTGTAGCTTTATTCTCGTAAAATAGAGGCATTACTACACTTGCTTTTATACTTCAACATGTATGTTCTCAACACAAAAGAACTGAAACTAATAACACTCAAAGTATGATACTGGTATGCTACGGTGTGCTATATATGTAATCTAAATGAGGCCGTGTCTGCAAGAAGGTTGAAGAGCACTGCTCCACACCATAGCAAGGCACTATGGCAGTGCTTTTCAACCTGTGTGACGGTTCGCACTGCCGCCTGGTGCGAATGAAAAAATTTTCAGTACGAGTGTCGAGCGTGGTGCGAATGAAAAATCCGAATGAGTGCGAATGAAAATTGCCAATGTTTCTCACTTTTTCCGACGTGGGATAATTCAAATTAACACGATATTAAGTACAGTAGCCCGTAAATTTTGTCGTTTGGAAGCAATTCTAAAAACTTGTTGGTAGCTAGGCTTTGCTAGTTCAAAAGTGAGGAACGCTCCCGATGCGGGCAGAATGCAAAGTTTGAGATAATATTTCCGCGCGAGAGGATTACGTGACTGCACGGAAAAAAGGAGTTCAATCGGTATCAGTTGCTCACTTGCTCGGAAACATCCACCGTGTATGGATATTGTATACGGACCTTGTAGGAATGTAGGTAATAGTAGCTGATGCCAGTGTTGACATTTGGCATATTTGAATGCAAAATATTGGAATTTTGGTACACATTCATGTTGGTTAACAGCAAAATATAGCGTTTATTCAACTATAACAATTAGTACATTAAATATATAACAAGTGTTGTTTACTCGTGTACAAGGATTAAAGGCTGTTATAAATAAAACTAGTGTAAGCAGTAAGCACATTAGTGTCTTACGTCCAATGCATATTTATCTTGCATCACATCGAATTATTAAGTCACTGGGCATTTTATCTACTGACAAGTGCAATGGCCTGTTTGTAATGCGAACTCCGCAATTTAGTCTGCTGATGATCTCAGGCCAAGATCGTAAAGGCATAGGCCTATATACAGGCCGTGTTGTTTTTGGCATATGCCAAAACTGCCAAAAATAACTTATTTTTGGCATTTTTCGATTTTTATTTTTGGCAGTTTTGGCATCGTCCTCTAAATAGATAGTTTCAGCCTCGAATTAGTCACAAAATCGCTTTATTTGGGCTAGTTTGTCAAAATACACCACAACATGTGCAGCATCCAACTGGGAAGGTTCCAACTGGGAAGGTTAGCTTGTTTAAGAACATTGACGCAACAAGACTGTCTGGCGAAACGAGACTATGCAGCTCATAAATAGCCAGACAGTTTGTTGCGTCACAATGTTCAACTCGATCACAATGCAAAAATAGTGGTTGATTTTGGGGGTTCCAGTTCCATGAGCAGAATATAATTTATATTTTAATAATCAGTACTGCGGCAGCTTCTCATTGATACCCGTTTTATCAAATTTAGCGCTCGACAAGCCGGTCAAAAATGGTCGTAAAATTGCCTTTGGACAAATGGAAAGTATGACGTAAACCAAATGCAGTCAGTCATCCAATCTCGCTGTGCCCACACCATTTAGGACACCATGCATTCACCCCTAATGGGTGGGCTGGACCCAGATTAAGAAACCTGCCTTTCACAAACGCTCTTCTCGCTTGTAACGCGGTCCTGTTAACACAACACCATGAACGAAATACACTATTTGGCAGGCCCTGTTATTTTTGGCATATGCCAAAAATTGCTTATTTTTGGCATTTTGAAATTTTTATTTTTGGCAGTTTTGGCATCTGGCTCCTGAAATGCCAAAAATAACACGGCCTGCCTATATATAACATATTGGTGATTTTACTAAGCTTGCTGATCCATAGGAAAAGTTTGCCTAGTTTGTGTTGGTACCGCCTTTGTACTACAAACTTTGTAATACTCTGAACTCAACTGGTTTAGCTTGAGCAGATGAGCAGTGAGCACCCTCTGCAGAGCAAAATCAAATTCAGCAAGCCGTATGTCTTACAATATTCCTTATGCCGCCTAATTTAAGCTTAATTAGACTGTTGAACCTTAGGGTCTGGTCTACTTTCCTACCCACAAAGAAAAGTGTTCCCAATGGACACCAAGAAATGTTTACCATGAACACGAACAAAAATTTATAAACGCCAAAATATGACAGGTAACAAGCAAAAATGATTGCCAAGTGCATAAAAATCAACCATCTGCACTGCAATTGGGGACTGGAGAGTAGACGATACTATGAGGCCAACCACACTATCACATTATTTAGTAAAACACATTACCAAGTGTATCATGCTTGCCACTGTTTCGGATACTTGACAAGATTCATCGGAGTATCTCGGAGTCTGGGATTGAGGTCTTCGGAGTCGGAGGGAGTTTTCCTCAGGCACTAAAGTTGTCGGAGGGATTCGGAGTCTCGAAAATCACTATCCGCTCATCACTGCGAGGTATTGGCGCCTGGCGGTAAACAATAATAATAAACATTTCCTTGTCTTGTACCACAAGTCCACCACGACCTGACCTGAGGCTGAGAGTAAGCCCGGGTCTCAGATCAAGCCCTTGCGCTAGAAGTTCGAATTCCTTAGCTTAACCCGAAGTGAGCGAATATAGATGAGAGAGAGAATTTTCATGAAGATGAAGTGGGAAGTACTGGTGATGGTGAATTTAGTGATTACCATAGTTGTATCTTAGGAATACAGCGCTCTGTACATCCCTAGTAGAGCTATAGCATAGGGACAATAGTTGCTGTCATTGCATTATATTGCAAACGATCAAGAAGGGTCCAAACTGACGTCACGTCAGGTTGGGTCAAGTTTCAGCCAGTATGTCATAAAAATTGTATTTTTATCGATCTAGTGTTATATAGTTAGAAAATTGCAAATGTACAGTATTTTGTCACAAACCTCGATGCTTGAGTAGCAATACTGCAGGACAGCAGAGACCACTATTTTGAAACATGGGTTGTTTTCCTGTATTGTTGACATCCCTGCCTTGCGGGGGCTTGCGCCATTTATTTCAATGCATCGCTATTCATCAATCGAGCTTCATTTCTTAAGTTTAGTCATGGAATTCGCGTCTTCAGGTTCACAGCCTGTATGGAATCGGTGTCCTATGCACTGTGGTCACACAATTCTATTTTTTCAATTACTTCAACTCGCAGAATCATCGCTACTCGCCTGTTATATTAAGCAAAACGTACCGAGATTCCAGTACGGACTGCAAAACGTGCCATCAATAACTGCACCCGAATTAAGAGCAGTTGCAAATACTATTTTATGTTTAACATAATTGATCAGATCACTCAATGACCACAATATTCATGTCCCCTGAACTGGTTTCAAACGCATGATAAAAATATTACAAAACATTTTTTTCAGTGTTACTGCTCAAAGGTGACGTAACATTCCAAATTTCAATATGAGTTATAGCATTCCAATGATTGATTTTTCAAAATACGGACTACAAGTGCCAGAGGACCATTTGACTGACTCTGGATTGAGGGAAGTCGGCGAGAAAATATATTCTGCGATGTCCACTGCGGGATTTTGTTATCTTACGGGCCATGGCATTCCTTGGTAAGAGTTTTGTAACTTTACGAAACGTACCATTTGTTTCTTGATGTGTCGCATATTCTCTGCAGGAGTAGAGTTGATGAAATGAATGAGATAAGTGAAAAATTCTACTCCCTTGCCTTGGATACAAAAATGGAGTTTTCCAATGGATACGCGACCCTGGTATATGATGCAATTGGAAATTCAAAGTAGGATAAGGATTTAATGCAGATTTCGAAGAATGGAAATTTTATCACAGAATCATGCAAATTCATGATTCAATAAGTTATTATTATCTAATGTTGCTGACGGGTGATTACATCTATTTTGACCTAGTGACACTACTACTTAACAAAATTACCGCAACTATTTGTGCCTGCAATGTAATGTGCTTTGCCATGTTGAGTGTAGTTAGGGAGAACCATCCCCTGAGTGTATGGTTGAATTAATGCATTAATTCAATTCATTAGTTGTGTGTTTCATCTACTGATACAGGAAATCTATTGTATTTGATACAATATACGATCATTCCTATCCGATACTATGCTTGCGTAGGCTATTATTCTTTATCATCATTGTTGCCGTCTGTTTGTTCTGTGTTTCGATTAGAGGAAATTATTCTTAAATTTTGTTTTGGTAATGTTCATCAACGTTGTTCCAAAGCTACCTTTTTACTTTTTACCTTTAATTATTTTAAACAACCCTAATGTTTATGTTCATTGTTCATGTATGAAAACGTTAATCAAGCAAATAGTTGCACATTTAAACAGAATTGGTAGATTCATCTATCCTGGGTTAACAAACAGGACTAATTTAGTGGTGAGAATGTCAATACTGTCACATTTCCATCTCATCATATTTTTACTCACACACCATGTAAGACAGAATACCATAACCAGGCCTTTCAGAATGCCTTAATGAAAGCAAAACGAATTTGAGTGTATTGTAAAAAGTTTTTAGTTATGTTTTGCAAGCTTGCTTGACTTTCTTTGACAGAGCAAACACCAAACAAGTTGATATGTATGAGGGTTTTCGTACAGGCCTTGATGCATACACCAACGATGATGTTCGTTGGCCAGATGTTCCTGGGATGAAAGAATGTTATACCAAATTTGCTGACACTGCCAGTAAGCTCATGATGAGATTTTTAAGAGCACTTGCACATGGAATGAAACTAAAGGTAGGATGGCAATTCTTGAGAATGGACATTTAGGGCTGTTCAAAATAAAACTTTTCCTTTAGATTTCAGTGGCTACTTGATAAAATTGTTAGGTTGGTTAAAAACAACGCTGCACACCAATTTTGACTCAATTTCAGCCAGTAGAAGCGAGATTCTTGCAGAATATAGTTTTGAATTTATTAAAAAATTAAATTTCAAAATTTTCCTGTCGACCCCATGAAATTTTTAAGCTGTCAGTAGAGATGATGCATACCAAATATGACACAATTCCAACCACTAGAAGCGAAGTTATTGCAGTAGAAAAATTTCTAATTCCATGATTTTATAATAAATAATTAAAGAGTTCGTCACCGTAAAACTATTTCATTCGAATCCAAAGTTTTATACTGCAATAACTTCGCTTATAGTGGCTGGAATTGAGCCAAATTTGGTGTGCATCATCTCTACTGACAGCCTAACAATTTTATGGGGTTGACAGAAAAATATTTAAATTCTATTTTTTATTTTTTAATGATAAATTCAAAACTTTCTACTGCATGAATCTCACTTCTACTGGATGGAATTGAGCCAAAGTTGGCATGCAGCGTTTTTTTAACCAACCTAACAATTTTATCAAGTAGCCAGTGAAATCTGAAGGAAAAGTTTTTTTTGAACAGCTCTAATGGACATTTACGGTATATAAATTTTAACATGGTATCACAACACTCGAAGGCTGTCATTGAATTCGGACGGAAGTGCACTATTGTGACTTTTGGACTTATTAAACGACTTTTGAACCTCTAACTATCATCTAACAGAAATATTGCTCAATGCGCGGGGATTCGTACCCTCTATGTAGGCACAATCGTTAATTCCTGTCCAAATTTGCGTGTCCATATTTACTAGATTCAAAGACTCGCGTCAATAATTTGTACCTTACTTCTACTAATGTACTTTTGGTGAAACGGACCTTAAGACCATGCTCATGCAAAATTCAAAGCTTTGTTGAAGAAGTATTTTTTGGTTTTGTTGGAGAGGTTTTTTGATATATTCATCATCAGAATTATTAATAATCCCATTATTTCAAAACATCAAGAATGCGATGCAATGAAAAGATAGGAAGGTGTCGAAATGAGTCGAAGTAGGCTAGTCTTTGAAATCATACACCCGATGTAAATAAGAGACATATGCGCAATTGCACATGGCACACTGGATTGATAGAAATGAGGGATAACATAAAATATATTTGGATGATTTACGAGTGTAATTGTAAAATCAATGTCGTCCCTTTTGAAATCGGGTCAGTTTTAGCAAAACTGACCATCACTTTTCAAATTCATACCGTGACCTCAGCAAGACTGAAATATGGGCTGTTTCAATGTAAAAGTGGGCGGACTATATCCCTCTACCGTTTCCGCCCTCGTTCGATACCCAAGACATGTCTAGATTTTTTTTATAAGACCTAATAAACAAATATTTTTCTAAAAAATCTCTTGCTCTCTCCCATTTTTCAAGACTGACACCCCAGGATAGTGTCAGAGAGTCAAAACTGATGCATCAGTGCGTAGCCGCCGTTGCCTGGTTTCGAACAAGCCGTCAACCATGGCCGTAAACCGCGCGGCTCGCCAGATATCGAAAAATCAAAAATTCATGAAGTTACATATGGGCGTGGTCAGTGAGTGGTCATAATGGTCAAGTTCAAGATCAATACCGAATCGGACCCCTACCGCCCAGTTAATGGCATGAAACAACGTGGTATACTTTCTCTTGTCGTATCCAACCATTTGCAGGCATAGTAAACCAGTTTATGACTCATATTCGGTCACAAAATGGACTATGTGCTTGAAAATCACCGAAGCGTGACCACAATTAACAAACCCCCTCGAAATACTCCCAAGAACAAGTTTTGATGTTTGAAACGATGAAAAATTACACAGAATACCGTACAAGCCGACTTCTGATGTTCTGGCAGAATTTCTGACTATATTTCCCACTCGGAAAATATCTGGAAATTTCAGGTGATAACCACTTTTTTCTGCATGCGTATTTTCGGCCGAACTCCTCATGTAACATCGTCGGTGCTCGAAAATTTTCATGTCTTATACCTTCGAACTAGGTATCATATGAATCAGAAGATTGCTAGCTTTCCCTATAAACAAAAATGAAGCCTATAGGACGTAGACGAATAAAGATAGGGCCAGATGAAGTTGACCGATTCCGTATACGGAATCCGATTTTAAAAGGGTTAAGTGTGGAATTTGTAGCTTTGCAGGAGTAGTCACCATTTTGGTCTTTATACTGAAACTGAAACATCTTTTTGCGATGCGTAATCTCATGAAGGAACCCGCAATATATACTCATACATTGGGGAAGATATTTTTCTTGATTTATCCACGTAAATTGTCATTCTGTCATATTCATGATGTAATAAAGAAGAAATCTTGCTTCTGCTTACACAATCCTGATTTGAAAGAAAAACGTTAGCGGTATAGAAAATATTAATCAAATGACTAATAAGATCAAGATATACATTTGCCTGTTTCAGAGATTCCTTGATAACCGGTATTACAATTTCCATATTTTCATTTTGAGGACAAAGACTACTTCTGCGAAGCCCATTCTCTCATGAACCAGAAAGGGAATATGTCAATTCTCAAGTCGATCAAATATCCGCCGGTTACTGATGACGATTCAGGCTCTGAAAATAGAATCGGAGAACATGCCGACATATGTACGCTGACTTTTCTGTTTCAAGACCAGATGGGCGGCCTCCAGGTACAATTGTGTGGCACAAATTATTACCTCAAATGCATAGGCGCTGAACTCAGGTATGCTAGGTATGCCGCGCATACCAAGGAATTTTTTTGGGTATGCGGCATACCCAGAATTCGGTTTGGTCTGTTACTGACTGGCTGGTGAATTGATCGATTTAGAAATAAGCGTTTCGTAGTGCTGCTGAACACGTAAGTAAACCGGCAGCAATACGTTCAAGCGCTTAACAAAACTCCGTCCTTCAGTTACAATTCAGTTGTCCGTATTTTATCAGTGTTGCGCGCGGCCACGGCCAATCAGCCGGAAGCGCGTTTCCAATTTGCGAGAATCGTTTGTGCACAATGTAATGCAACGCGATCTCGACGCTGAGATGATTGCGAAATTAGGACATTGATTACCGCGCGCAATCGTCGCAGGCCTGATTTATCGCATCTCCGTCAGGTCTAGTTCCGCTGGCTTGATGAATCGCATCTGCAATAGGCCCGGTGCGCACTATACCATCACTGGCCTGCGCACGATAACATCGTTGGCCTACACAATTGCGTATGCGTGGTTCGAAGTATATCATTGCCGGCCAAAGTATCGCGTCTCCGGCCTAGCATGCTTTGGCTCCTATATATCGGTTGTGATTAAAGATTGATATCACGAAACTTACTGACATCGAATGTCCGCAAAAGTGTGTGACTTGTGCGTACATGCGTACTTGATTTCCGCTAATACTTAAACATAACCAACAACCATCAGAAGATGCGAGTCAAGGCTTGAGTTTTGAGAAAGGTTTGAACCACCTGAAATCGATGCGGATTCCATTATAGAACACATTCCATAACAACTCGGCTATGCGCCTGAATATTTGATCAAACGCGAGTGGTCAGAAGACGCAACGCGAGGCAACAAGACCGAGAACTCGATACTAAAGATATCAATTTCTATATGCGCGAAATGTTGCGATTGTCATCTCCTGCTATGAAGGAACATGATATCCTATGCGCCGGCCGGAACTATCGCTTCTTCTGTGATTGTGATGTCAGACTGGCTCAGACATTGAACAATGAACATGGCCGGAATTGATTGAAATACATACTGACCGTGAACAGACAGCGGCGTAATTGATTTTGACTAACGCTAACACTAAAACAGAACGATCAGAAAATGTCTTGCAGGCTCTTGATATTGAAACTTCCAACTCCTATGAAATCAAAGTCACTAATGAATAGAGTCCAGAACAGACTTTCTGTTTGAGAAAATAATTCCTGCAACCTTATTAGCCGTCGCCGAAGATGCGTATTCGTTTGTTCTCGAGGCGGAGTGATTGAAATCTCCCGATTGTCGGCGCGTGTGTTGGCGAATATGTTGCGGAGATTGCGAGCTCGCTAATTGACTACACAGCCGCATGCGTTGGTAATCTTATGGTAGCGTGATGCGTCGAGTATATTACACAAGGATGCTGATCCGATCGATGTATTATCGGCATTGGTGCATGTTCTTAACCATGATAAACTGATGCTACCTTGGTAAATTTGAAATGGATTCAATCAATTCAGCAAGCGGCCGGCTGGCTACGCGGCCTGCTTAATCATGTCGTATTTATGTCTCCATGTACAAGTGCCAGGTGATATTGAACGCTTGCGAGTCGGCTTATTTGCCAATTCTGGCGCACTATGACGTCATCCCTTTGTGACGTCATCGATCTCGCATGCCTAGAGAAAATTAGAGTTCAGCGCCTATGCTCAAATGTACTCGCTGCTTGTGTGGTTTACTGAAGCAGAATAGAAGAGCTATTTTATTTTGGTATATGGCTCTGACAGGTTAGGGATGTCTCGGATAAAATTGTGGATGTGGAACCTGTTGAAGGGGCAATTGTGGTGAATATCGGGGAAGTAATGCAAGCGTGGAGCGGCAAGAGACTGCGTTCTACTGTAAGTTGGCTGTAACTTGTGAAATTTTTCACATTTCATGCACATTGGATGAGTAATCCAATAGCCTTTGACTTTTCTTTCCCTGTACATTAGAGTTGTTCAGTCATACTTTTTTCTCCAAATTTTTCTGAGTACTTGATAAAATTGTTATGTTGGTTAAAAAAAAAACGCTGCACACCAAATCTTGTTCAATTCCAACTTGTAGAGTTTTAATTTATTTGAAAAAGATTTTTTTCAAAAGTTTACTGGCTGTGCCAATAAAGTGTTAAGTTTTCTAAATGCAAATTTGGCTCGATTCCAGCCGACAGAAGCGAAGTTCTTGGAGTAGAAAGTTTTGGATTTGAAATAATAGTATTTACGGTGGGTGGTTCTGAAACAATATTTTAGGAATTTACTAAAATCCGAAATTTTGTATTCCAATATCTTCACTTAGACAGGTTTAAATTGAGCCAAATTTGTTATGCATCGTATTTGCAGACAAGTTAACAATTCCATGGCGTTGCCAGTCAAATTTGAAGAAAATCTTTATTTTTGTAGCATATTTAATATTTGATAACTCTAATAATTGGAATTGCGCCAAATTTGCTGCGCAGCGTTTTTTTAACCCACCTAATATGCTATCAGATAACCAGTGAAATCTGGTACAAAGTTATTTTGAACAACCCTATACTACATATCAATTTACAAGCTTCAATATGATTTTGTGGAATCATTGCAATTCTAACCGAAACTGCCGCTCTACCAATGAGGCAACGTCAGGCATGCCTATCATTAGTCTACCGGTTGTGAATATTGTTCAGAATCACCGAGTTGTCCCACCCGCCGATCCCGAGAAGCGTAGGCAAAATCGGAGATCCGTTGCTTATTTTGGAGAGGCAAACGGCAAAATTGCGATGCGCGAGCTTGAATTTGAGGATGGCATTGCAGAATGCGAAAACAAGTCTGGCGACCACCCGCTCACCATTGATGAGTACGTGGCCAAACGCCTCAAGCGCTACTTCTCACACTTCAAAGATGTGGAAAGCTAATCTAAAACATTCGTATCTCTATGCCGCCGGTAATGCTTTGCAGGAATGTTCTACTTGTACGATACATAATATTGGAATATATTTCGGGTTAACATTTATGGTCCGCCTTTTTAGGAATTCGAAAATGTCCTCAAAGGACTTCGAAATGTCCTTCTTTCTGACAATTTGTCCTCCTTTATAGCTTTGACAGCCGGGCGATTGTATACCTAGACCTGAATATGCCAATACCTACGTAGCATACTAAGTGCCGAATTCACCAAGTGTTGTATATAATTTCGTTAAACATTCATTTTTTAATCAACTAATACAGTTTTTATGCATTGCTTTCGTAATTTTAATAGTTAACTCGTACCTAATACCGAATAGACCAAATGCCGCCATCACCCGCAATCGTTATGTAGCCTGCAGTGGGAGTGATTAGATACCAATATTTATGTTTCGCTGTCTTACGGTTTCGTTAACTTGATCTCAAGTTTTAGATGACTGAATGCTATGCTCAATGATATTTCAAGACCAATTTCGCAATTATATCTAGGATCGACATACGGTGGAGGGTCGACTGGTGTGATGGTTTAGGAAATTTGGCACCGGACTGTATATCAAAGTCCTGTCAATCATCAACAGTATTTAATGAATAACTTTGCTTTTTAGAATGTCGAAATTAGTATGAAAACTGTACCGAGTTGAGAAAATTCACTCGGTTATAAAATAAAGTTCCCACCCATGACAACTATTTTTTTTCGATTTATTATATTAAAGATTGGTATTCAGACTTTTCGCAACTGCACTTGAATGAATTGAAACTATTTTATTTTATGATTCTATGAAATTCGATACAGTTTCGTGCATTTTGCCTCATGATACTTATCGTGTTAGCAACTTTTAAACATTTAGCAGTATTACATCTGTATTTCTCTGTCAATTGATATGTTAGAAGCGAGCAAATTTCGGGAATCGGTCACGCACCTAGTGCGTAAGGATATGTTTTTTATCCATCTCAGACTATTTCATCTGATCATATTGGCTCGATATTGTTATGAAATGACTTGTGGCCTTCACATGATCTACTTCCGTAAATGTGGATTGCTTCTTAAAGAATACAAAATAAATGAGCAAATTTACAAATGATTGGAGATGAGCTGTAATAGTAGATCAGGTTTGATAAAAATGATTTAGCAGCAGACTTTATGGTAGGAATGCGATACGCGAGAATTGTAAGCTCCGCCGCTAGCTATCGAAATGTAGATCGCACGGAAAAGTTGCACTCTCACATACGATTCAATCATTTTCAATTCACCCTAGTCCAGAGGGTCGAGTCCGAGTCATGGTATTATGACTCGAATCGAGTCAAAGTCATTGTGTTGACTGCCCAGTATCCAGTTAAAGGCTTTGTTTGTTTGTTTGTTTTTGGGGTATTCATGGTGTTTGTCGACTACTATGGTCATTTACACCAGGCCGATATTCTTCTTATTTTCCGTAACTGCCGACTTATAGCACGGCCCACCTCTAGGCTTTTTGTAAGACACCGCTGACGCGGATGAGGTGGCGAGGAGGAGCCTAGGTAAACCCCCAACACTTAGGTGTCGGAAGTCGACCTCGGTCGGACTCGAACCCGTACCCATTGGTGTTGCAGCCGCGGATTATACCACTGCGCTATCTCGCCACTAGTTAAAGGCTTGTTAAATCCACTTTTGGAAACTCTGTTTGGTGATATCGAATGGTTCGCATTTATAATATTTTAATTCGTCATTTTAGCAGTTTCTGGGCGCATTTTCAAGTACCAGGACCAATAGGCGAAATCCCAATAGTGTGATTACTTTACTATTACTCGAAATTACAATGAAACGTCGGTCTTGGCCGTCTGAGTCTCGAACCACGTGACTTGGTTCGAGTCATGCGCAATCACGGATAGCATTTAGGAGAAAAAAAACGGGGATGCAGACTAGATGACCTAATGGGGCCGTATCGCAACTCCGTCGTCAAAGCATCTCGATGGTGCAGGCAAAAAAGAATATCATATATCTCTCTCTCTCAAATCAGAGCCCATGATAGCGACCCCACTTGCGAGCAGCTACTATGTCGTTCATATCACGCCTGTACGGCAAACCGAGATGTCTGGCGATGAATTCCATCATAATCTCAGAGCTGATATCGTTAGCAAGTTTAGGATCAGTGACAGACCTGAAAATGGCTTCAGAAAGCCATCTCGATTTCGGGAAAAACGCGAAATCGGTGTGCGTAAGATGTGTTGATCCGAGAATCGTAACCACGCAATTGATAAACAGCATCGGCGTTTTAGAATCGTTCACAAGATATTCGTCTTTCAAAACTCCCATCCAACCGTCCATCGAAACAGCAGCCTTAAATCGCGTGTCGGACAGAGAAGCAACTACCGTAGCACCACCATACGAATGACCCACAATGGCACACTTTTCGGTGTCTAATTTATCAACGAATTGGCCCAAGTTAGCATCGCTGTCGAGCACATTCTTCAACTCTCGGCTATTCAAATTTTCAACGCAATCCATCAAGTTGGACATGTCTTTGCGGCGTTGTTCCAATTGTGCGAACCGACCTTCTTCAATGTCTGCGCTTTTCAAATCGAAATTTGAGTCGTACGGGACTGATTTCAACGCGTTATCCGCAGTGTCAATGTATTCCGACTCTGTACAGGATCCGTCTCTGTGGTCTAACGCAGCTACAAAATATCCATGAGAAGCGATTTCGGAAGAAATATACGAATACAGTAACTTGCTCATCATCTAACCGTGCGACACTAGCACAACTGGTAAACCAGAACCAGTCTGCAGGGTATGAAAGGGCCGCCTTTCCAAACCGGCATTTGTCTGTTCTCGAAATAACACTTCATGATTCTTGCACATAATACGCCTCCCGTCAGTTGAGTTGCGAGTGCGTTGAGAGTCCCGCGTTCCATCCACGTAGAGCCTTTCTCGGCGACTGCGGGGTAATACATGCGAAATCGATGCTGTAGACGCCAGTTTTATCTAGTAAGTACATCGATGCAGGCCACGGGGTACGGTCCGGTAGGGCGTGGGATAGCCTATCGTAAGACATATTTTTGACTTTTTTTCAGTAAAGAGTTAGTTTGAGTTATACACGTTTCTGTTGAGAACAAAACACGAGCACTTAAGATATGGATTTAAGTACACTTTTCGATATCTACTCTATAAAATTGAAGGCAATTACATTTGAAAAATCTTCGCGCCAGACTAGGACAATTAAATGTAATTATAGCTGTCTAATTATAGACTGATTAGAGCGAAATGCTGGTAATCTAATTTGTGAAATGTTTTATGCTCTATTATTAATTTATAATCTGAAAATGCTACAAAGCTGTATAGTGCGCAACGAGCCAACCTCGGTGTACAGACATTTTCCATTCTCGCGATTATGAGCACTGATTTGATACGCACTGAACTTGATATTTGTCGCATTTATTCTAATTCGAAGTTTAATAATTGAGTTTCTAAAATTTCGTGAATTCGGTATTTCAATTCTAATCTTATTTGAAAAAAATGTGTATAATTATAATTCTTATTGCAATCTAATTTGGAAAAGCGGAAAAAATTATACTTGTCGATCTATAACCGAATGGGACTGTTGACAGCATTCAAAATCGCGCACGCATCAATTGACAATAATTGACTGTGAAATCAAACCATTGGCCTTAAATGCTACACGAAATATTGCCTGTTAGACAGTGAAGTCATTTTCAGTATAATGCACCGACTTTTGTCATTCATACGCACCTGTTATCGATCAAAGGCCTTCGAATTCACCTTATAAACAGTATTTCGTTCACTAATGAATTTAGGAGTCAGCGCAGCAAGCACCGACTCAATTCATGCTACATTCCGTTCGGTTTAGCAATTCTATGTTATAAGGTGAATGTAATCATTGGAATACGGTTGCAACATGTAATCCACGCATTATTGCCACAAAATTAAAGGAACATCAGCTCCATAACGACCCAATCGCCGACATATCCAAAATCGACACGTTATAATAGAGCTTCGAAATCATATATATATATGGTGTACGTCTACTGTAGGCCCTATTACACGTGTCCATTTGGTTCTACAAGCCGTTAGCCGGCGATGATTGCATGTAATTTAATCTTATGTCTTGTCTCGTGCTGATGTTTGGCGGCTGCCTATCTGCTTGTTATACCTTTACTCCGTTTAAAATAATGAATCACGCCACACGTGATCACAATATCCGGTTACGTATTTGGCGTAGTTGTTGGGTATTGTGTTATAGTATTGCGCCGCCGGCCTTGCAATTGGAACATGTCACATGTCTGAAGCGAAAATATATATCCTTCCTTTGACTTCGTTATTTTTATAGGGGATCTTTAAATTACTTGAAAAACTAGTCGTGCAGGACACGCGCTTCAGATCTTTATGATACTGCAATGATAATATGATGATAATCGCACTGCACGAAAAGAATTTGTTCCTCGTGACTGCGGCACTTCTCACTGATTTCGAATGATTGATATGTATAGTACGTGCATCAATTAAACAAACGTTCTGGCAAACGTTCTGACAGTCGGCATTCAATTCACGACAAACTCAAAGCTTAATTTCATATACGCGACATGCCGAAGGCTTGATTTAGATTTAATAATGCTAATATAATATAAATCTTTCTTTATTTTATTAGTTGATTTCATGATTCATCTATCTATACCGCTTTATATTGTCATCAACGCGATTCAGATATAAATATTCTTGTCGATTGGCAATCTGTAGTTAGTACGAAAACAAAAAGATTATCTGAGCATTTTCAATATCCTCAACGTGAAAGTTACGGTTGTGACCACATACTACCAATACTACAGCACTAACTCATTGATCGAATATATGTAGGCTACTTTACAACGTGTGAGAGAGATATCACATTACATATTTGGATTGCGCTAATGCCATCACGAATCAATTAAATTTTACCGTGAATTTCTTACAAAAAGAGAATGTATATCACTTAAATATCCTGACGAAGGGCTTAATTGTGATCCTTTGACCTTGACCTATATTTCTTCTTTAACATGAGTGATTCATTTTCGCATATACATTATACAGCCTGCGTGCATTTCAGAGATATTATGATAATAATATATTAAGCTTGCGCCGAAAACATGCAAATCAAAAAGTCCCGAATTTTACATTCTGCAAATTGCGAGTTTCCGACAAATACCTGATTTCTGTTAATTATAGGAGAAACAGCCCCGACATCGCGTATAAAAATATATTTCACGTGAATATGCCTGCAGCGCTTGTAATAACCGCACAAAATTGTTTCAGTCTGCTCACGTGAACTTTGCCGATCAAGGCTATTTGATTTTTGCTTATAGTAACGGTCTGTTGCAGTAAGGACACGTGTAAGAAATGAAATCGAGTATATATACAGTACAAAGGCGGCGATTAAGGTACTTCTGCTCTTTTGCGGCTTAGTGACTAATGAGCAAAGCTTCATCCGTACGAAAAAAGCGTCTGATCGATCAGAGTATATCGCGCCAACCTTGTTGCAATTTTACTGCAACAAGAAATGAGGCGTACGGTAGGCGTATTTCGTGCCAATCCCGTTACTTTACCCGCCATGCAAAATAGTATAAATACCATATCGAAAATAACACTACATAAATTGCAACATAACTAAGCAATATCTCGCTGATATACTAATTTGATGCATGAGCATGTAGCAGCTACATTGCAGCTCGCATAACAAAATCGCGGAATGATTAGTCGGCTTACAAAAGATCTTCCAATTCGCTTTTCTTAATGCAGTACTAGGACTTACGTTAACGGATCACGGTCAGTTTCACAGACACGAATAGCCAACCGCCTAATCCAAAATTTACTTGATTGATAGCAACCCAAAGACAGTTCGTAACGGTTCACATATGCTGGTCAACCAGCGTAATTCTGCTGGCGACGAAATTAATCGCGTGATTGCAGATACCACAGTATATGGCGGGGGTGGGCAATTATTTTCCTCCGCGGGACAAATGAGAAGTGGAAAAGACGTTGGCGGGCCAAGTGAAGCATTTTAGCTATATAGTCTCCAGCGTATTTTAATTTTCTTTCTAACATTACTTTGTTAATAAATGCGCCCAGTGAATGTGGTCACTGGTCATGTCAGGTAATGAAAAATTGACGGTTAATTGAAAAAATATCTTTTTGCCGTCATGATTCGAAACAATGCTAAATATGATACATTTTAACTTCTATCAATCCACCTTCTTCTGTTAATGCTCTAAAACTGTGGTTCTCAAACTTTTTTAGGCATGCCTCCCTCTATGATAGTGAATAATTTCGCACCCTCTTTTTATGATATCACAAAATATTAAAAAGAGCAATCAGAATGCTAGCAATCCCAACGGGTAACTTGATGGCATGGAAGGTTATGGCTGTTGATGAGTGAATTCTGAAATATCGTAGTCGGACAATACACAGAGCAATGATCGTAAGTGGCGGATTAACTAAACTAAAAGGACGGATTTACCCCTGAGTCCAATACAAATATTTAGTACTCGAAAGTCCTAAGTTTAAACCTTTGTATTTCAGTTTTCGGCTTTCTTTTTTTGGTATGCCCGTTAATCCTTTATGGGTGATAGACATGATGAGTCATATAGTAATCGCGAGCATTGATTGACTTGTGTTACGAATAAGGGATTTGGAAACGTATCACGTAACAATTTCAAACAAATACCGTATAAAGCGTAAGTGACATGACAACAATAAAGGAGGTTTGAACTAAACTATATGAAAAGAGTGATTTATTGTAACTTTAATTGCTACTCATACTTTGCCACATTGCCTTTATTTTGAATCTGGTTTACGCATGCGAGGTACGTAGGCAACGTAATCGTGGCATATTAATGAACAATATTCAAAGTAAACGAATTTCCTGTTGAGTTGATACATCCTATTGTTTTAGTCATTCGAAAAGCAAGTTTTATGTTTTGAATTCCAAGCAACCTTTCGCGGGCCGCACTTTGCCCAGGTCTGGTATATGGGGTGGGCCACTCGAGTTAAGCCTTCGGGAAAGTAGAAAAGCTCCTGTCCCCTCCACCAACTGCGAAGCTAATCTCGAGGTGTGCCGATCGATGGATTCATAGACGTCAAATAAGTCCACAAATTTTCATATGTGTGTTTCTAGATTACGCTTCAGGTTTGAGTCCAGATCGATTATTCAAACCCGTGCCTGACACCCTTGAATATCTTCGATTGTATATATTTCGCGAGTTGCTCACGTCTGTGTCGATTGCTTGCTCTAAAATAATTTCATAATCTGGTTGCGCGATACTATATCCTCAATATTTTTTTCGTAAACGACTTCATCGATATTAATAATTACCAAACAACCGAAATCGCTGGCTCATTATTTTTTATTAATTCTGTATTTCTCTGTCAAGCCCTGGGTAATCGGTAATATCGCAGGTCTCGCGAACCGGGAGACGTGGGCTTGATTCCCACTGTCCTCAACACCCAGTCACTGGAGTGACCAGTGTCAAGTCACGATAGCATCCTTCAGCGCATAGCTGTTCCACACAACGATTAGGCTGGATTTGTACTTGTACTCCGCATACCCACTGCCCAGCCCATGGCTTGCTATTTTCGCATCAACGTTCTAGGTAGGAATCTAATCCGATACCTCTGAGCTACGGCATTTTTATCTCTACAGGTAGCTATAGTAAATATGGCTCTGCCAGCTTCTCTCGTATTTTTCATAATATTCTATTTTGGCACAAACCCCGTGATCGCCTTACCTGAGCCGACCGGACCTTACCCGGTGTCTTTCACCGACATCCTCGACCAGACGGGCAGGAACGGAACCTTCTTCAGAATATACTATCCGACAGAACAGTACGATTCAGACGACATAAAGTTCCCAGCTTGGATGGAGCCGGAATATTTTGAAATGATAAAGTTTTTCATGCCAGCAATTAAGCAACTGCCGTCCTCGATTCCTTTGAACCTGCCTCTGTTACTACCAACTAATATTACAAAACTACCCATTGTAGTGTTTTCTCACGGATTATTGCTATCAAAAGGCTCATACTCCTTCATATGTAGCGATGTCGCGTCTTACGGATACCTAGTGGCCGCCGTGGATCACAAGGACGGTTCAGCCGCCGGATCGTTGTACTACGAAAAGAATAACGCCTCTGACAAGGATCTTATAAGAAAATCATTCGCGTATCAGTATGTCCCGTTCGGTAGCGATGAAGAGAGAATAAAAAGCAGAGAACAAGTGGAAATCCGCGTTCAAGACTTGAGTAAAGTCATGAATTTACTGGAAAGACTCGATCAAGGACAACTGACTAACTTGTACTATCCAGACTTTAATTTGAAGCAGTTTGAAGGGAAATTACTGCTCTCAAAAACAGCCGTAATGGGCCATTCTCACGGCGGAGCAACGGCGCTAGTATCTCTGATAAAAGACGACCGTTTCAAGGTCGCCATAATCCAAGACCCGTGGATGCTGGCCGTTGATGAGAAATATATTGGAGAGAAGATAGAACAGCCGATCATGATCATCAACTGCATCGGCGAAATCATAAAGTATGATATCCTCAAAATCAGACAGCTTGACGGCGATGTTACTGGAGTTTCGGCTGAAAGGATTATGGTGACGCTGCTAGGAAGCACTCATTTCACTCAGACCGACTTCGCCTTTTTCCCGCGTTCATTCCACCAGTCCATAAACTTTACAGCTACCGTGGAGCCGGAGTTGTCTAACGCTATCAATACTAAGCTGATGCTGGCTACTTTGCGCAAGCACTTGAATCTAACTGGTAACAAAGAGATCGCACCGATACTGAGCGGATACCAGCCTTACGTGATCATGGGTACCGATGTAGGAGTGAGTGAAGCCGAAATACTGGAGGCAAAGCGAAAGGTCGTTTTGAAGACCAAAGAGGAGTAACTGAACGAGTTACTTCCGATATTGTCATTGTATCGCAATCTTGTTGTGTATTGATTTGATAAAAGTGCTAATAATAAATTGAACTATTAGATGTTGTTTTCGGTATTCCTGATATTTCGACTACTCTGGTCATTTACATGAGGCAAGACATGACGTACTTGATAATTCTACTTGTCTAACGAGGCTAATTACAGCAAAATGACGGAAATCTAATTCTAATTTAATTTGTGAAATGTTTCTATGCTTTAATAATAATTCTAATCCATTTTCTAGTTTTCTATAAATCTTAACTCTGATTTGGAATGAACTGAACTTAGTTTCTGTCGTATTTATTTTGCGAATTCAGTATTTCTAATCTTATTTGGAAAAGTTGTGTAGCTAATTCAAGGTTGCAATGACTCGTCAACACATTCTATATTAGGGTTGCCATAGACGTCCGGAATTTCACTGTTCTAACTGAGTCCGGAAGGAAATTCTAAAACATCCTCAAATGTCCGGAATTTTCAAGGCTTGAAATAACATAGGGTTACCATATTTTGGAAATCTGAAAAGAGGACACTTCGTCAATATTTTCAAACTTGAAAAAACCGGAGGGAAATCCTGAAAAAATGGTAAATTTTTCCACTTCGTGGTCGGTTGACTAAAAAAAGGTCAACTTTCCGGTCCAGCTCCCGAAATAGCCGCCGGGGCGTTACTACCGTGCTGACCTATTGTATCTCTGTCGAATTTGACCCTATATTTATCCAAAATTCTCAAACAAGAGTACATTTGGGCGTCCTCCGAGGACACTTTCGAAAAAGTCAGAATAGACGACAAATCCTCTTAAAAGAGGACGTATGGTAACCATAGAAGTAATAGGCTCATAATGTTTTCGTAAATCGACATAAACAACATTACTTTTGGGCAGATTTCTGCTACGTAAAATTTTTCTTCGCGCCGCGCGCGATTTAGTATCACGTATATTGATTTTAATAGTGGACACAGAGGTGGTCAAAGTAGTCAAGAAAGCTACTCAAGTAGAAGTAGCGGCGAAAAAATCTACTCAAGTACGAGTAGAAGTACTTCTTCCATAAGGCACCTAAAACTACTTGAAGCAGAAGTACAATTGACTGACTTTAAATCTACTCAAGTAAGTAAGTAGTTTTGAAAACAGTATTAATTCGTTCGCATGGACTGTCAAAAGCTGCAAATTGAGCTATGCGGAAGGTGTAGAGAGCTTGATTCGTATTGATGTATCCCAGGAGGTGTCAATTTTCGACACGATAAGCATTTTTTCGCATTATGTGATGCAAATTATAGTATTGATATGAAAATGCGATACTAACCCTCTGTTTACTAGAAGACGCCGTTTTAGAGAATACCACGGCACGGCACCCTACCCTATATTATTAGGCCCCAATTTTAGGCCAAGAGCAATACGGAGAAGTTGTATCGGGTACGGTTTCAACAATTTGCGCGATTAGTATACGTTAATAACAAATATTGCGGATCGTGAAATTTATATTCAGTGCAGCTTTTTTGCTCGGAAAATAAAAGCATTACTATACTTGCTTTTATGCTTCAACATCTATGTTCTGCAGACAAAAGAACTGAAAGTAATTAGAACTCAACGTATGATACTAGGAATTGAAAGTAAAATATTTACCACTTCTAAAAAGCGGAAAATATATTTCATGTCTTTTGTCCATAAAGCTTCAAAGGTGATCTGCTAAAGCAGATGTGGCGTTCAAAAAAGCCGGATTTATCAGATTAGCAGGACACGTCATGGGCTGCTAGATTACGATATGATAGGTAATTGCTAGATTGCGAAACGGTAGTTTCAAAACTTATAGTGAGCCATATTTAGTGTGATGAAATATTTGATATGGCCGACAATGCGGTGTGCGCGGAATCAAGCAATCCGGTACCTAAATAATATTCACTGACACTTTCGTGAAAACATATTTGTCACTCCATAACTACTGTGCGCGAAGCGCAAGAAAATTTCTGGGCTTTTCTTGACTTTTATGAATATTAAATGTTGGTACTCCGTGTTAACAGCCCCGAAATTCCTCAGGCTATCTTTCGTATTGGGGGATTAAACTACTTCTACTTGACAAACTGGAAATAGCGAAAAGTAAGTAAGTAGATCACAAAATATTACGAAGTAAAAGTAGAAGTAGAGGAAATCAGATCTACTTGAGTAAGTACCAATGGTAGAGGAAAACTACTTGAGTACTTCCAAAAAGTAGAAGTACTTCGTTACTGACCACCTCTGTGGGCAACCACCCTCGCAGGAAAGGACGTAGTTTACGAAAGGACGTAGTGTCCTTGATGCTCCTGCGGCATATACACCGACTCAGGATTCACATACACACGATATGCGCATTTGCATATCACGAGTGCACGATGTGAATATGCCGCTGGACAAGGAAGGTGCAGATATAGCCTTGTACGGCTTTCCAAGTCTTACACCACCCCTCCATGCTATCCCAGTAACGCATGAGCGCCAAGCAGGGAAGCCATGGATACCAGTGTTACTAATCAGGTGTTTGGCCTGATTCGGCCGGGGATCGAACCCACGACCTACCGATCAAGAAGCCGGACGCTTAACCATTACGCTATCCTTTTGTTGACAGAGTTTGGGTTCGTGTACCACCTAAAAATAGTACATAGAACGCTCTTTCGTTTGAAATTTCATGCTGGTGACGTCATATTTTGTGATACGATTGTTGATATACAATGTTCTTTCCCATTCTCTACTAGTTGCTGACGAGTGTTAGCCGAAAATATTCGGGTTTATTTCAATATGAATATACTATTCAATTGTATTTTGAAGTTCTGTAGCCCAAGAAGCTCTTCAAGTTGTCAAGTAGTAGGCTACAAGTATTGTGAAAACAAAACTCTCAAGGAGGCAAGACCTACAGGACTCGTAGGGGAGATGTGGTACCAATGGATCAAAAATTGCAAAATGATCTCTGGCTGGCCCAACACTTTGATCCAGCTCTATCTATCGCAGACATTTACATGAATATCCGCCTTTTCAAAAATATTTATGAACGTTCAAAATTTGTTGCCTGAAGGTATCTTCGGTCGCCTCCCGGTGGGTCCAAAGGCACGCGACCATGGGACCTGAGACATGCGTTCAAAAACTCTAAGATTTTTCATCTTGTTTTGTTGTGTACTATAATTTAATCTACAGCAAGACAATGAAGAATGCTTCGTCGCAACCTTCAAGAATAAAAGAGATTAAATCAACTCAAATGTTGGCGTAAAATCACGTTTCGATTTACGCCCAAACTTACAAAATTGGTGAGAGAGAGTCTTTATTTTCATCAGACCAAAATACATAGAATAACACACGGCAGTGGTACAGAAAATATGCATGCACAGTATTCGATAGGAATGATCGATAAGACCGTGAAGGTCATCTAGTCTGATCGCACCAGCATCAAACAGGAACACGACTCTAAACAGTCTGGCCGTAAAAAATGTTGCGGTAGTTAAAATAAATAAAATAGAAGAAAAATTAAACTAGTGGCACATACATTACATATTTCCTGTAAATCGAAATTTTGACTTTCAAATACCTCGTTGTAGCGGTAATAGGCTACACCACAGGTAACTATGATTTGCAGCCTCTATATATGTAGGCGTATTTCTGTTAAGTGATTAGTTGGTCCAGCTATTATGCTTGATTTGGCTATGTTACCATAGGTCCCCCACCCAATGAACATTGTAATTGAATTGAAAATAGTCCACACGAGGATGGTACTGGATTGAAAAATGTGGCATTATACATCCTGATACAAGCCCTACAGTTCACATCAAAAATTATGGCTGGTTTGTTAGCGTGGAAGGTCGTACAGGAAAATGTATACGTCGATCCAAATTTCTTACACAACCCCCAAAACATAAATCATCTGTCACACACCCCACAACTCACGCAGGTCGACGTTTTTTTGCGTGTGAGGAAAGATTCTGCCGGCATGCAATTGTAGACGAATTCGCGTACTGTAATCATGGGATTATCAGAGAATTTTTCATGTATTTTCGGTCCCACTGTCTCATCGGTACCACATCTCCCCTAGTTCGTTACAGACCTCCTCTGCATATTAGGGGGAAGCGAAATTACCACACTCAGTTTCAAATGGAAGTTTACTCGCAATGTACGAAACTTGTAAAATATAAATCACAGTCGACATACCTAATCAACAAAACACAGGCTCACACAACGCGTGTTCACCAACGCAACATAATCGTATCCATTCCAGCAAATATACAGTAAATATCATCTTATATGCCATCTATAGCACGGCTGATCCAATCGCGGTGAATTGAAGTCCTCGCGAAATATTTCGGAATGTTCAATTCCCGGCACCGCGACAGCTGGAAATTGAGAGCGACTCCTATCACGTAATAATTCCGGTTATATCTGCATACCATTCCGCTGCCTTGGTCGCCCTGAAAAATATCAACTAAAGCTGTATTTCTTCTGGAGGCTAGCGACAGGATAGCGCTGAGCGCGGCTTCATGATTTGTGCCACCGAGAATCTCGTGTTGCATCAGTATTTGACAACGTGATTCAACACCGTGCACTGCACAATGCGCCATATTAACAACGA
This sequence comes from Botryllus schlosseri, assembly GCF_051294905.1. Classification (NCBI taxonomy): domain Eukaryota; kingdom Metazoa; phylum Chordata; class Ascidiacea; order Stolidobranchia; family Styelidae; genus Botryllus; species Botryllus schlosseri. Next base: position 28,484,118 of record NC_137239.1, on the reverse strand, counting down.
ATAAAACACTGACAAGTGACATAGCGGGAATACGGGTCTGTAAGAGAAGAATTAGTACAGATGATTGCAAACAAGAAAGCGCGCATCTAATCAGTAATTTCTAACCTGCGTGCAGCACAATGGGGTTCCGAGTCTGACATCGCGACAATTATCTGCTCATTATAACGGCGATTAAGCTGCGTTTCCCGGTTATTGTTGGCAAAGCCTTGTTAGAGTAACGAATATGCGCAGTAATGACTTTCAATTCAATTAAACACACAAACACACGGTCCAATTTCGCGCTCCGATTAAAAAGACTATCACGAAACTAACCATGGAATTACGAGTATTGGCACAAATACAATTGAATCAAGAGAAGGGGAACGTGAAATTGCTTGTCTGTTCGTAAGAGGAGATGATATTTCTCAGCGCACGCGTGCCGAAATTTGAGTCTTAAACGGGGTCGCTTCGATTGTCTGATTACTAATCACGGATTACAATTTATTGGGACCTCCATTTTGTACGTGGCCGCCACCCCGTAAATATAGAGAGTCCATCAACTTTTATGCGCAGTAGGGCTGTTCAAAAAAAAACTTTTTTTCCTGAATCTTGCTGGTTACGTGATTAAATCGTTAGGCTGCCTTGAAAAACGACACACACCAAATTTCAATTCATTCTAACCGATAATCGCTGATTTCGTACAGTTTGAAAATTTTGAATTTACCCAAAGATGCAAAAAAAATTTTTTGTCAGATTTTTCTGTTAACCCCATGAAATCGTTACGCTATCTTCAAAGACGATGCAAAACAAATTTGACTCAATTCCAACCCGTAGAAACGGAGCTATTTTAGTTTTTCTTCGATAATTCGGGGATTATCCTAGTTCGGTGGATAATCCAAGAATTATCACCGAAAAACTCAAATAACTCCGCTTCTACTGGTTGGAATTGAGTCAAATTTGTTTTGCATCGTCTTTAAAGACAGCGCGACAATTTCATGGGATTGACAGAAAAATCCGACAAAAATTTTTTTTTGCATTTTTGGGTAAATTCAAAATTTTCAAACTGTACGAAATCAGCGATTATCGGTTAGAATGAATTGAAATTTGGTGTGCGTCGTTTTTCAAGGCAACCTAACGATTTAATCACGTAACCAGCAAGATTCAGGAAAAAAAGCTATTTTTGAACAGCCCTAATGCGCAGCGATCAACCGGTTTCCTTAATCCTGGGTTGTTAAATCCTGATGAACGAGATAATCCACCCTTTCATTAATCCAACTTCATGATCTCCGCCCTAAGTGTCGGAAATTCTTTTCACTAAAGTTTATACTGCCATAGAGCATATCACCAATTAGCATATGTTACTCGCCAATTATACGAAGATGTACCTCGCATACGGAGACACGCGAACCATCAAAATGCGCAGCACACACAGTCGAGGTCGTGTTGATGGTGAGTCCGAACAAGTTCAAAGAAACGTCGTCACATACACGATCTGATATCACCGGCAGATCGATCACATGCAGTTCTCTCTCTCCTAATAACAAAATAATAAATGGAAGTTTCAGCTACTAACCGATCACGCTGAAATCCATGCCTCTAGCACTCTGAACAGCAGTCAATGCCGGTACTCAAGTTGAAGTAAAATCACAAATTTGTGCTTACTTACAAGTACAGATTTCGTAGATATTTCCAAACGACTTCTAGTGCAGGGGTCGCCAACTCAACACAGGTCGCAGGCCACTTTTTAAATTTCGTAGAGGCCGCGGCCCGCAAGAACGCAATATCGAGACAAAATAGGCACATTTTCACGTCAGTACAACGCTGCGCTCTCTTACATCGTGACGGGCATAATTACGGTAACACAAAGAAGTAATATTTTAATTAAGGAATACGCATACAACAAAAAGTATCATGATCATCGATTTCATGTTATTCTGAACGCTGCGCACGATACCTGACTACATTTCATATAGCAAGATGCACCTTTGGGCCTAACGCGAACCGACAAGTGACACTGTATCGCGACACTGTATATAGACACAGTTTTCGAAAATATACCAGCCAGTTGCTATCACAATCACAACACTGCTTTCTACAAAATCCAAGATGTCAAAATCAAGTAATTTCCTCGAAACACTGTTCAGCTCAAGTTTAGTACAAGTACTTCGTTGCTTACAACCCCTGAACAAGTACACGCACCTCCTTTCTTGTCCGAATTCCACCCGGCCAGTATGCAGTAGTCCCGGACTTTTTCCACACGTCCCATGTGATGGGTCACGCTCTCCAAATAGGGAGGAGGCAGACAAGACACCGAGTCACCAACTGGTATCTCTACGCCAACCTATTCATTAATGTATACACGGAGAACTGGTCAGTAATGATTACATTACTTGGATATTTTCGGCTAACACTCGTCAGGGGTAAACGTTAGGAGCTAGTAGAGAATTGGAAAGAACATTGTATATCAACAATCGTGCCACCAGATGGAGTTTGTTCATAATCTATAAATAGTACAATGAACTTAAGCCATCTGTTTGCTTTGATTCGCATTTTCATGGATGTGAAGGGTATATGGATTATTTCAATATGAATTCAATATCTGCGAGTGTGAAATAGACCATGTATCACGGAAACTGAATTTATTTTCAAAAACTACACAAATTCGTAGTGTATTTGGTAGTCATTTCACATTTTCCTCCAGGACGCATCATACAAATTCGTACACAACCAGCTCTGAATCAAACAGGGTCGTAATTAGGGCTGGGCACAATGATTCGAGTACTCGAATCTGAATCGAGTATTAATTTTAATGATTCGAGTCGAGTAGTAAAAGACGATTTTTTCGAGTACTGAAATTATACGCTCCTCGCAACTGAAAGTTAATTTACAAACGAGAATTATAGTTTTGATACTATTTTCGACTGAGGAAGCCTTGAAGCCTTGATTGGCCGTGTCGCAGCATAATAGACATAGTACAAAGCTACGAACGTCATTGAAAATAACACATTTCCGAAGTCATGATCGTTCCACAACATTGTCAAGAAGTGCAATGAAATCGGTATGGTCGAAAAAACACCGAATTATCATTAATGTGACGGGTAACAGGCATTATGTTCTTTGTGGTGGCATAAAATGTACATATTTGAACTTTGACATAGTACATTCTGTTGTGACGTCAAAATGGGTGATACTCGAATACTCGACTCTACTCGAAGCATTTTACATGATTCAGAATCGAATCACTCAGGTACTCGATTTTGCCCAGCCCTAGTCGTAATGACTCGACTCGCGTCAATTTGTGTATTGACTGAACTATAAAATTCAAACCGAAAATGACTCGACTTGACCCGAGAGTCAGAACTACAAAATTCAAATTGACTTGTGACTCGGAACCTTGCGACTTGGTTACAACCCTGGAATCAACCATGCGAACCCCCGGACATTCCATTTTCCACTCCCACTAGAGGGACTTTTGACATGTCTTAGTTATTGCGACTTTTAATTGTGATTGCGTAGGAATTATTGCCCTTACTTCTACTTCTACATGAGTAGCAATGATAACTACTTTTACATCCTGGATCTGACTTTAAACCAGAGTAAGCAACCCCAGAGCAGCCCCAAACAGTGTTGGGATCAAGTCACTACCTTTGTGTCACAAGCCATATCGAGTCATTGCAGGCGAGATAAGAGAGACAAGTCAGATTGTGGTCCGGTAATGTCGCGGGCTGACTAGCACTTGTAAAGACAAGTGCCCCCTTAAGTAGAAATCGCATGTATATTAATTGGAATGTGAACACGTTCAATGACTGTGGGATAGCCGGCGAGATGCTGCCCCACACTGCAGGTACAGTCGACGTCGATTACTTGATGACTTGAAAATGACTCAAAGGTTTTGCTTCGAGTCACGAGTCAATCCAAGTTTTCGAAACTCCGACTCAAGTCAAGTCATTTTGTCAAAGTGACTCAAGTCTTTCCAACACTGCCCCAAAGCAGGCGACTCAACATACAGCCCACTGGACGTCGATATGTATAAGTATAATTGCAAGTAAGTATATCTGATTCATCTCTATGTAAAGTCAGAATAATTCGACGACATACCTTGACCAGCGCCACATGTGAAGTTTCCGGGCTGTCAGCATCAAATAAAACGTCGACCACCTGCGATAAAGTGGCTCCGTCGTCCGACGTCACAGATAACTCGTCGGAATTGACCAGTTCCGGAATCAGATTGAGTAAAAGCCGCAAATAGCCTGCGTCCAGCCCGACGCCGTATGATGCCACGCTGTAAGAACGTTCACAGATCACTAGCGGTTATTCACAACAGGATTGCAATGACTCGAGTCACGATTTCTTATTGACTCGAGTCATTTTTTTCAAATGCGTAAAATGACTCGACTCGAGAGTCAATTTGTATATTGACTCGATTTTCTACAGGAGTGCAAGCGTGCCAAGCACAGTGTTCAGACATTCGCCATTCTTATGTTTATGAGGCTGAATCTGATATGATATGAATTCAACTTGATTTTTGTCGTATTTCTTTGCGATTGGGAATTGAATTTCCAAGTTTCTGTGGATTCAGTGATTATGTTTCTAGCAGAATTTACAAAATATAATTGTAGTTCAAATTTAATTATGAAAATCCCAAGTCATAACACAGCTTGAATGTTTGCCGTTCTCTATCAGACCTGGGGCGGCATTACAAAACAACTACCGCACTGCGGAATCAATATTTACCGTCACAATTCGAGAGAAGCGGACAATCGCGATTACAAAACCATCAATAACGATGTCTTCGAGAGCATTTTTACCGCTGACATTGACTTACCGCAAAACGTAGGAATCGAGAGAAAACGTGAACGATCTGCGTCACGAACGTCACTATCCGCAAAGTTCGGTATTACAAAACAGAAATTAGCGCAGATTTCTCGCGGTAACTTACCGCTTAGCTTCTAGCTGGCGGAGTTGAATCCGCGCTCGAAATTGCAGCTTTTTGAACTGCAAAATCTTAATATTCTACTTCAATAAAGTAAAGAAGTGAGGCAGTAATCGATCTAAAAGGGCATGTCCTGTAAGCTACCCAATTGGGTTATATTTCGTAGGCCTGACTGTTAGTAAAATCAAGCGAAATAAGGCAGTGGCGATACATAACGCTTATGAATTGAATTCTCATATACGGACCAGTAAGTGCGGGCACTGAGTAGGCTACTTCGCCGTTTAAAACCTGTATGAATATAACGGGGACTTGAGTTCTAAGCCGGAAGCATGCTATTATAACCTACCGAGGTTAGTATTCTATTTCCAAATAGATTTATTTAATATCCACTTTTTAACTTCGGCTAGCATATCATGTGATCGCCTTTTCAATAAGTTATTCGCTGCCGAACGGTAGAATTCAGTCCGATTCGGTAGGCCTATAAAGTCGTTGCGAATTACGATCAGCGCCATGTTTCCAGAATGTTATACATGTATTGCCCCAACTGTATTATCCTCATACGCAGTTAAAACTCAATGCACGCGTGATACTTGACGCAGCGGCCTAAAGCAGACAAACTATAATGTACCGTACGCCTGTAATTTTGTTCTCTTCAGAGCAAATACCACAAACAATTAGGGTATTTCCATTTCCCTGTATGTGAAAGATTATCGCAGGTAAATTACAAATCGTTGCTGACCACACAGCATTTTAAACCCGTATTTCATGTCATCTTTTACTGAGATTATCGACTTGGCGAAATCACAAATTAGCGCGTTGATTGCGGAACGTTGTGTTGCGTCTGGAATTACGAGAGTTTACGTGAGTTCAAAGCGCTCTTGCGTGAGCTGGCCGCAAAATGTTTTGAAATACCAATTTTTGCATTATGCGGTAATCGCATTCGAGAGAGCTCGTTACCGCTGGCGGAGATTCTGATTTACCGCATTGTTTTGTAATGTCCCCCCAGGACTACTAGAAAACTTTTCCAAATGAGATTACAATTAGAATTATAGCTACACAACATTTTCCTAATTAGACCAGAACTAGAATTATAGCAACAACGTGTTTTTCAAATTATATTAGAATTAGAATTATAGATACCGTATACCACGTCTAGATTCAACGTGAATCAGAATGATAGCTGCATATATATTCCAAATTAGATTAGAATTAGAATTATAGCTAGTCTCTTTAAAATTGGATTAGAATTAGAATTATTGAATTTGCAAAATTTAACCAAGCTCAGTTCGTGTCAAGTTACGGCTCAGCCTCATAAGCACGAGAATGACAAATTTCCAAATAGCAAGTTGGGTTCGTTTAACCAAGCTCAATTCTCCGGTAGCATTTTCACAAAAACCAAAACTAAGATTACAAGTAGAAATGTAACACTCCGATTTAATTAGTCTAATTATGATGGTAGGCTGTTCCCTACCCTTCATTATCCATGGGTACGAAGCAATCGGCCGCAGTCAACACGTATCGCGACGACACAATGGTAGCTCCGCATACATAAGCGATTCTATGCAGAGACATGAGACTCGCGAACCACGGGACTTCTCCCAAATCTACGTCACTGCCGCCCACGATACGACTGGCTTTTCGCCACACTTGCTGAAGGCCACAGTCTGAAGTATAGGTCACAGGGTAGTAACAAAAGACTTCAGCTTAATTGCAGTACTGCTACAGGTCTAGTTCAGTGGTTCTCAATTAGGGCTGTTAAAATAACGAAGCAAAGTTATTTATGTTCCAAATTTACGATTTCAAATCATAGTATTTACGGTGGGTGGATATATAATAACTGATAAGTAATGAAAGAATTTGCCACCGTAAATATATATTTTTTAAATTCAAAATTTTATATTCCAATAGCTTCGCTTCTACTGGTTGGAATTGAGTCAGATTTGCTGTGCATCGTTTGTTCAGATAACGCAGCAATTTCATAGGGTAATCAGTGAGATTTGAAAAAAATTTATGTAAACATTTATTAAATAAATTCGAAACTTGTTCCTTATACAGCAATGCTTCTACAGGTTGGAGTTTTTTTGGTAACTTAATGAATTTATCAAATAGCTCGTAAAATCTGAAGTAAAAAGTTACTTTTAAACAGTCCTACTCTCAACCTGTGGCAAAAAATACTCGAAGTAACTTTTTCTACATACAATTGTATATTCATATTGAAATAAACCCGAATATCCTCGGCTGAGACTCGCGAGGGGAATTGTCAGCAACTAGTGGATAATTGAAAAGAACATTGTGTATCAACAGTCGTATCAACAAATATGACTTCACCGCCAGGAGCTTCCGAATAACAGATGCGAACAGATAGCTTAAGCTCAGTGTACTTTTAGTCGACAATTTTACCTGAAATAGACGGGGGCAGAGGTTCAGAATCCCACGTCGCAGTGAATCCAGTGCTAGTGACAGCGTCGTCGCTCATAAATCGAATTAAAACAATTCCATGCATCCCCACAAAAGGCCCGACGTTTTCCCGATGGTTTCCTGTCAATGTTACAGTATGACAATCCGACTGAATAGCACAATTGAATAACAATGAAAATAGCGTACGGAGCAGGGGTCGCAGGCCAGTTTTAAATTTCGTAGAGACCGCAGGCCGCACAAATTCAATATCGATATAAAATAGGCCACACACTTTACGTCAGTGCAAAGATGTACTCTCTAACATGACATAGCCTAGTTACCACAAAGGAAATACAAATGCAACAAAAACTATCATGATCATCACTTTGATTCTATTTTGAACTGAAGCCCTAAGTCGTTCTATAAGCGTCTATGCCCATATTGCCGATTCATAACTAATATCCCTTCCATGAAATGCTATTACCATCGTAGAAGCCGTATCAGCTAGTGAGGAATGGTGATGTTGGACGCAGCATAATAGCTTATTTTGCATAACAACAACAATTGATTAGTAGATTCATACTGAAATAAACACAAATATTTTCGGCTGATACTCGTCAGGGGTAATCGTCAGCAACCAGTAGAGAATTAAAAAGAACATTGCATGTCAACAATGGTACCAGCAAATACGAGATTACCGTCACGATAATTCTTGTAATCGAGGCAAGCAGATGGCTTAAGCTCAAAGCACAATTTTTAGATTATACACAAACTTCATCTCTGAGAACAGCGTCTCATGTGTCAGACTGCGGTTTATAGTGAAACGTTCTACAGTGTTTTGATAATATCGATCGAATAAGTTGAGCAAACGGGATCCCTCATGGCTTGTTCGGAAGATCTTGTCTCTGTCGCAGGGAATAGCACCTTATTTGCACTAGGTATACGTTGTGGACTCTATAAGTAACCAAAACATGTACATTTTTACAACAAGGTTTTCTCGATTGTACACACGCGTGGTTGACCTGCTCTCATCTAGCTTCGTGGCACAGTTGGTTAGACGTTGAAATTCTGAATCCAACGATATATTACTTGTTGGTTTCGCATCCCATTGCGGTCGTGTTTTACAGTTTTGAAAAGTGAAGCAAGATTTATCAGAAAAACCTGCCGGCACAAATCGGTTAAGCTTGAAAAATTTTCAGGACATAATGCACACTGAGTTTCAATGACATAAATGTTATCGATAGACATAGACGCTTAGAAAATGGCTCAGGGCTTCTCCGCATGATCAAGCTTTACGAGGAGACAGTCTTTCAGCTAGTACAATGTGTCTCGCTAGCAGCAACATTGATTCCTCATAATCGCCAAAAAGCGTTACCAGGTATCGTGTACTGCTCACAGATCAAAATAAAAGGAATGTAATGATCAGGTTATTTTTGTTGTATTTATATTTCTTTATTATAAGAATACTTCTTTTGTGGTAATTATGACCGCTGTCAGCGTTGAACTGACGAAAGTCCTAGAAACGTGGTTTCTACACTGTGTGGCTTGTTTTGTCTCGATATTGCATTCGTGCGGCCTCTACGAAATTTGAAAAGTGGCCCGCAACCCGTTTTGAGTTGGCGACCCCCGGACTACAAGATCTGTCTCGCACGACACTAAACAGAACCGTGATTACAATACCGACCACAGATCTGTCCCAGAACGTTACTGCCGTCTTGTGAGATGTCATCTCCATCCAATATGAGAAGATGGTCGCCGATACAATTTCCGTCGCTGCTTTGTTCCGATTGGTGGATTGAAATGTCATGAAGCCATAATATCACTTTTCGATTTGGCGCTGTAGAATGTTTATATTAATTAATTGCAAAAATTGCAAAAAAATGGCCATAAGAAAATGATAAAGCCAAAAAGATACCGACAGACATTTTGTTGCCAATGACATGGATCATGAACCAATGACAGCCATACACTCTGAGTGCATGATGGTCAAAAAAGTCAACACATTCGCTTAGTCCTAATAAGGCTTGTACACGGCCTTGTTAGTAACATAACATAACATAACATGGTTGGGTTATATTTTTATCTGAACAAGTCACACACAAGGTACAATGCGATAAGACACAATGCGATGTCATGAACAGATAGGAGGATGTAGAACGACACGCATCAGTAGCGATCCATTACTCTAACATCCACCTAGGCCTAGAGTGCCCGATGTCACAGTTCTTTTCCGATGTTGATCTCTTTTGAAGCCGCGGCCCTTTCTACTAGTTCTTTTTCCATTCATTGTGAGTGCTTTCCTTCGTCGAGTCTTTTTTCTGGGCTTTTTTTGTCGCCGTAAGAACGGCAACGGCAGGGGAAGAGGAGCCCAGATAAACCTCCGACGGGAATCGAACGCGGGTCGCCTGCGTGCTGGGCGCTTATCGTAACCACTACACTATCTCCCCTGCCGCCGATGTAAGCTGATGAATAGGGCGATTTTTTTTGACATGTCACAAAAAAGTCAAAATTTTTGTCAAAATTGTGGCGTTAGGTCAAAACATGTCAAAATTGTTTACAAAGTCAAAATTTTTTTGACCTCTGCATTTCGTTTGCATCGTAGATTTTGCACTGTCGGTGAACTTATCATTTGATATTTTACATCTTGTAGCCTACTTTATGGGCCAACCGTTGTAGACCGCCCATTGTGAATCATAAACGGTCAAATGAAGCAAATAGGTTGACGTGGTGTTATGGTCAACGTACCGCAATATCCTAACTGAAGCAAGACTGCTTGGGCATTTCATAGTTCTTATGTCAAGAAGGGCATGATGAAAAATTGTGATGTAGACAACATTGTCAGAATGAAGCAACATGATTTGTCACCGGCAGCGTACGTACACACAACATCAGTGTTGTCAGCCAACAACTGCTGCTGTTGACGTTATTCGTACTCCATTCTTGGCAAGCCACTTAGTAATGACAGACACTACCTACCCGAGAATGTAGGGAAGTGTCTTTCGTTGTACTACAACATATTTTAATTACTTCTACCATAACACGTGATGTAACTACTGGAATTCTTCATAGGGCCATATTTTGTTACAATAAAGTTTTTTTCATGTAAAAATTTGTCAGTTTTTCTTCATAAGGCCAGATTTTGTTACAATGAAGTTTTTTCATGTAAAAATTTGTCAGTTTTTGAGTCAAAAAAGTTCAGGCCAAACTACATTGTCAAAACAGACAGTTCCGACCAGAAATGAAGATAAGTAGTACAATTATAACATTATGCGGTAAAACACCTAATTTTCATACGTTCGGTCAAAATTAAGTTTTTTAAGGTAAAAAAATGTCAAGATTTTGATGTTTTTGGTCAAAATCTTCCGGTTTTTAGGTAAAAAAAATCGCACTACTGATGACTAAAAAAATAGGCCACAGTCTTGATCACGGCGAAAAAGAATACGTATCCGAGAAATAAGGTCGGCATAAAGGCTTGTCGGGTTAATAAAGGTTGAGAAGTATTGTTGTAAATATGGGAAAGATCATACGGACAAGCCTCACTTGAAATTTTCCAGTCGCAAACCACGTTCCTGATATAATTCGACGGATATCTTGGCGAAGTAAAGTATCCGTGATTGGATGAGAATTCGCCACCACACACTGCCCTGAAAAGTACAAGTTTTACGGCACAATTCACATAGAAGCTGTCGTTAAGCTATATTTTCAAGCACCTACCGGCACAGCGTGTTAGCCAACGACATTGAATTATTAGTCCGGAAGGGGTCGTCGCTATTGCCGTCTACAATGTACGATTCCCATTGAGAATTGCCTTCCGATAAAGAAGAGGTAAATTGTACGAGGGGGCTCGATTCGAAACTGACGAGAAACAGGTTTCCGGTCGAAATACGAAGGACGTCTTCTTGGCTTTCGATATTCCCGCACGAAAACGCCTGAAACGACACCAGACTATGTGAGATGTAGGAATGGTGTGAACGTGAGGTACACGGTTTGCGGACCTCAGAAATTTGGAACTGCTGCAGGTTCTGCTCTGTGAACTTTAATATTACAATTTTTGACATCATTATAACTAGGGCGGTTTTTTTTACCTAAAAAAAGGCAAGATTTTGACATAAAAAATCGAAACTTTCACATTTTTTGACCTCATGCGTGTAAATTAGGTGTTTTACCGCATAATGTTAGAATTGTATTACTTATCTTCATTTTAAGTTGGAACTGTCTGTCTTTACGAAGTAGTTTGGCCTGAAAATACTTATTTGACTAAAAAAACTGACAAATTTTTACATGAAAAAACTTTATTTTAACGAAATCTGGACCTATGAAGAATTCCAGTAGCTTCATCGCGCATTATGGTAGAAATAATTGAAATTTGTTGTAGTACAACGAAAGATACTTTTCTACATTCTCGGGTAGAAAATGTCCGTCCTTACGAATTAGCTTGCCAAGAATGGAGAAAGAACGTTCGACAGCAGCAGTTGTTGGCTGACAACACTGAAGTTGTGCGTACACTGCTGGTGACAAACCGTGTTGTTTCATTCTGGCAATCTTACCAACATTACAATTTTTCATCATGCGCTTCTTGATATAAGAAGCAATGCCGACGCAGTCTTGCTTTAGTTAGGATATTGCGGTACGTTCAGCATAACTTCATGTCAACCTATTTGGCGGTATATGATTCACAATGAGCAGATAATGGTCCGTCTACAACCGTAGGCCTATAAAGTAGATTGAAAGCTGTAAAATATCAAATAAGTTCAACGACAGTGCAAACATTTACGATACAAACGAAATGCAGATGGCAAAAATTGTTCGACTTTAAAACCAATTTTGACAAAATTTTGACTTATTCTGACATGTCAAAAAAATCGCTGTAATTAGAACATATTTGGTTGGAATTTGTCCCATTTAAAATTTGGACAACTCTCTGAACAGTGCTACCAGCGTGAACCGAAATTAAGCACTAAACGAGAATGTACCATAGCTTCTTCACAAAATTTTCATCTGTTTTGTTGGAAAAATTTGTTCGAATTGTTCAGCTTCCCTTTGTGAATATTTAGTGACTCTCTGCTGTGAGCTTGGCCCGCAATAACGATTATTATCGATGATATAAAGAACGCATTGTGGTCCAATGTAAAAAGTATAGCAGGCATACGCCATATATGTTGATTTGATATGTTTACTGTATCAAAAAAACGAAATCGGACCAATTGGGGTGTTGGCTACAGTATAAAAATAGTTTATAGTATAGAAATTGGTTTTTCCCTCTTATTAATAGCAATGTAGCAATAATCCGAGACCTTAAGAATACATTATCTGGGTTACACTACGATTGGAAACCAGAGACAACCAGCAGCTAATATCTTTAATTATATTACGGTATGTCGTGACACAATCTCTTGAGCCCACATACCTCATCTGTGTCTCCATCAATGCATTCACTCAACGCCAAGAAAACCCCGTTTTCGTCGAATCTCGGCCACCAGCACAACTCCGACGACACGCTCTGAATATGTCGGTACCCGTTTCCAGAGTACCATCTCCACAACTGGTCCGAGTTCGATTCCGAGCACTCCGCCGAGTCCACTCGAATCACTACACGCATTTCGTCGTCAGCCTGATTGAAGTAAGGAAAATGAAGTGCTTATTGTAGGGCTAAGGCTTCGAGTCGAATAACTCACTTGCAGACAATGATGCTGTTCAGGCGAAAAATACTGTCGTATCATAAAGGTCTTTGCGACGGAATTATCTAGAAGAGGAAAGTAATTTCAGAGAAAACTCATTTTTCAGATGTTGCCTGCAACGGAAAACAAAAGTCGCAAATACCTATCCCTGAAACGTGACATTCTTTCAGTTTTTTAGACCAAAGCCCGTCCTCCTGGCACTGGATAGCTTGCTTGCCCGGCCCGGTAAGGGTGTCGATGCATGATCCGTTACAAAAACTACCCGCCGACTGCCAGTCATAGTTGCAGCTCGCGGGCGATACCAGGACGCCGAAAGCGACATTTGCCGGCGGGCATTTCTCTAGGCATGTGCATAAAAATGAATTAAAAAATTTAAAATAAGATATGCGAAAAATATAACATAACAAAAAATAAAATCACTTCGGCAGTACGGAGTTCCTTGTTCCCACTGACCGATTTCCGCGCAGGTGCGGGTTTTTGGGCCGGACAGACTGCAATGAGTCCCACATGAGACAGACACGTTGGTCCCGGGCACGATATGACTCGACAAGTATCTGGATTAAATAACCGAAAAAAAAAATTACGAGTTTTAGTATTATCATTAGTAAAATCATGATTGTAGCGTAAAACAGAATTGCAGATATGTATGTATAATGTCATTAGCTTTTTATGAGAATCCTGGACATACACAACTTCAATATACAATTGAATAGTCTATTCATGTAGAAATGAACCAAAATAATTCTGACTAACACTCATCAGGGGTAATCATCAGCAGCTAGTAAAGAATATGAAAAAACATTGTATGTCTACTTCAACAATCGTATCACCAACTATGAGTCTAACTCTGCGAAAAACTTACAGTCCTTCATATTCGACCATCATATCGCAATCGTACGAAAGCGGAACAGGGCATGCGTCCAGCAATATGCACGTCGGCATATCGTGGCTCCAAGTTCCATCAGCGCAGGACAATGCGTCCGATCCGACAAGAGCATACCCGACGTGACAGCTGCGCGCATGAAACAAATTGCGTCAACGTTCAGAGCGGTGTCTTCGAACCTGACTCGCACGAACTAATGGATTTTCAACCTCGGCCACTCGCTTTTTAAAACTGGCAGCTAGAGATGGAACTGCTCAGTTTTCAATATGCGCAACTAGAAAGGGAACTAGAACTACTCCTTTCTTTAAATCCCAACTAGAACTGGAACACAGAACTAGAACTACACGGTGTAGACTACACCTTTTTCAAAATGAGCAACTGCAACTACCCACTTTTCAAAATGCGTTACTAGAAAGGAAAGTAGAACTATTCATTTTTCAAAATCCACAACTAGAACTACAACTACCCACTTTTCAAAATGCGTTGCTAGAAATGAAACTAGAACTGAAACTGAAACTACTCAATTTTCAAAATCTACAACTAGAACTAGAACTACTCATAAAACCAGTAGTTACTTGATTATCAGCTAACTAGATTGGTAGCTGGTCTGCCTCGAACACAGCCCTGACCTGAATTGGCAAACGTATCCTTCCCTGTGTTCTTCTTCCGTGCACTTTTGCGGATGCACTTTGCCGTTTACTGGCGATTGCAATTTGGGACAAAACCCTAAAAAACGCGATCGAAAAGTTTTGGCTATACGTAGAAAGCAAATTATCGGTAATTACAGCTAAATTTACCCGGCAGAAACATGTCAAATGTCAAGATGGGTTCCAATATAAACGATGCATATTTAAAAAAAAATACGATAAAGTGAACAAATACGAATCTTTTGAAGGGACTCTACGAGGTTCAAAACTCCAATATACAATTCAATAATATATTCACATTGAAATAAACCTGAATATTTTTGGCTGACACTCGTCAGGGGCTAACGTCAGCATCTAGTTAGAGAATCGGAAAGAACATTGTATATCAACAATTATATCACCAAATATGACGTCAACAACACAAATAATTTGAATAATCGAGGTGAACAGATGGCTTAATCTCATCGTACCACTAAATTTTGCAAATTAAGACACAATTCAAGTACTAGAATCATAGTGTAAAGCCCAGGTAATGGGACAGTAGTTTGACAGGTTTACAGATATTCCTAGCTCGTAGCATTCAGTTTTGGAGCATACAACTTGGACACAATACACCGTATTCGACTCACTTGCGCACTGCGGATTATCTCCCGTCCACGAGCCATACCCTTTGCATGTCCTCGAGCTAACACCGAGAAGCTTGTAATCGTCGTCACAAGAAAATTGACACTCCGTGCCCAGTGGCACGTGGTATCCCTGACACCACCGCGGCGACACAGTCCCGTCATCAGGGGCAAGAACGGGCGGGCAGATTTGAACGCATTCGAACGGCGTGTCGCTAGACCAAGTGCCTTCAAAATCGACAAATGTTGTTCGGTTCATCAAGAACCATAGTTCATTCCCATAAGAACGTGAATAGCGACGTCTGTACAGCAAGCTTGGGTCACTTCATGCAGTTGTCCAGCGGCATTTTCAGGAAAACGAGGATTAGGATTAGCACGGTATTATAGCAGTGCTTGTCAACCGGGAGTCCGCGAAATCTCCAAATTTACCAAATGGTTGATAACCTAATTTTTAGTTTTTTCAAATTAGAGAAATCACGAGGCAGTTTTGCTTCATAACAGCTAAAAAGAAGTGCCATCTGAGATGAAATATTCTTCTGTGCAAACTAATTTTAACTGACTAACTGCCAATAGCCTACTGATACAAACATATTGCTCTTTAGAGATATTTTGTTGGGGTTTTAAAAGAAAATTGTTTGCAAAAATCCATTTTCTCCTGATAAGAGATGTTATAGCTTCAGGAAAGGTCATATTGTGCTGTTTATCGCTCGCCTACAGTTAATATTTGCACAAGACGGATGACGGTTGCACAATAATCGAGCTAAATTAGAACTAAAACTATTCCACGAAGACATTGAGAACCACTGAATTACAGCATTAAAACAGTTCACGAATTGCATTACAATTATAATGAGAGCTTGACTACCTTTCACAGAATATAATAGAATGAGATTTCCAGCGTAAAGCTATCGCTAGGAAGAAATACATAATATCTAGGACATAATGGTACTCACCATCATCCAGGCAAGTTACAGTCGCCTCCCCAACAAGCAAGTATCCTTGATCGCATCTATAAGTACAGCTTTGCCCACTGTACGTACCGCGGGTCAGACAATCCGAAGGGATTACTCTACCGGTCTCATGCGGGATAGGTAACCCCGTACATTTAGTAGTACCTGTTAAGTAACAAGGGAGCTAGTCGCTGACGATTACCCCGCGCCACTGTTATAGTGCAAAACGAGGCAAGCTTGGTGAACAGATGTTTTCAGGGTTGAAACCAAGTCGCAAGGTTCCGAGTCACAAGTCAATCTCACTTTTCTAGTTTTGACTCGAGTCAAGTCGAGTCATTTTCAATTCACCACCGAGTCAAGTCCGAGTTCAAGTCAGCAACCAGAGGGTCGAGTCCGAGTCATGGTATTATGACTTGAGTCGGAGTCCAAGTCATTGTGTTGATGGCGCAGTTTCTAGTTAAAGTCTTGTTAAATCCACTTTTTATAACTCTGTTTGGTGATATCGAATGGTTCGCATTTATAATATACTAATTTTTCCTCACTTTTAGCAGTTTCTGGTCGCATTTTCAAGTACCAGTGCCGATAGACAAAATCCCAATAGAGTGGTTACTTTACTATTCTTCGAAATTACAATGAAACGTCGGTTTCAGCCGTCCTAGTCTTGAGCCATGTGGCTTGGTTCGAGTCACACGCACTGACTCAAGTACAAGCCGAGTCAATACGCAAATTGACTCGAGTCGAGTCATTTTACGCATTTCAAAAAAAAATTTGAGTCAAGTCGAGTCACCAAAAAATCGCGACTCGAGTCATTACAATCTTGGTAAAGTGTCCTCAAGGCAAAAAATTTTCCAGTACTTCTAATACAATTACACATGGATCACCTTTGCAATTCGGAGAGGCTGACCACTTTCCATTACCAAGACACGTGGCCTCGTCCACAGACGCAATCCGATAGCCTGAATTACACTCCACCTTACACGTGACGCCCTGCACAAATTAACAACGCTTGCGACACAGCAAGTCGGGGCCAAATCAAAAATTTAACCTACCACGGTCAAGCTTTGCGCGCTTTGACAAGACGTGGTGACCACCCTCCCGTAGAGTGGCGGTACAAATGGTGAACACTGGGGATATGTCCGCATCAGGCACGCCGTCCCTGAATATTTCGAGACAGATTCATCACAAAACTATAGAGATTAGCATGGATTTGAATTCCAAAATATTGTATTTGCTTATCTGAAGAGCTTCTTTGAGGTACAGAACTTCATTATACAGTTGAATAGTATATTGATATTGAAATAAACCCGGATATTTCCGGCTGACACTCGTCAGGGGTAATCGTCAGCAACTAGCAGAGAATTCAAAAGAGCACCGTATATCAACAATCGTAGCACGAAATAATATGACGTCACCGGCATGAAATGTCGAAATGAATGAGTTCTTGTACCATCTAAAAATAGTAAATTGGGTTTAAACCAGTGGTTTTCAACCTTTTTTTAGACACGCCCCCCCTTTATGATAGTGCAAAATCTTGCGCCCCCCTTATCGTCATATCACAAAATCCAACCGGGACGCTAGCAACCCCAACAGATTGTTTGATGGCATGGAAGGTTATGACTGTTGATGGGAGAATTAAAAAATATGAAATTCGGTCTCTTGCTGACGATTACCCCTGACGAGTGTCAGCTGAAAATATTCGGGTTCATTTCAATAGGAATATACAATTCAATTGTATACAGAATTTCTGCACCTCAAAGAAGCTCTTCAGGTATAGGATTTGGAGGCATACAGCCAAAACTCATCCAATTATTTGTTTCACAGTAACAGCATTTTAACTACTAGTTTCGAACTTAACAAAAAGGAGAAAAAATGTAGAAATTCAGTACATATACAGGACAACATCGGGCATACTTCAATATCAATCTACTACTCAATTGTATACTGAAGTTCTGTACCTTCAAAAAAGCTCTTCAGATATAATACACTATTAATATACTATTCAATCTGCTTATCTCCGTAAAATGCCGAAAGTAGAAATTAAAATTCGCGGAGCACACATTTCTCGTGGCGTTATCGCAAGAGATGCCATTTCATACCTTTGACAAAGTAATTCTCAGCATACCAACGCGACGTAGAATAATAAGAAGTCTCCATGACTAGGTCTAAGTCGTCGGAAGCAGCACCGATGTCCAGGAAGTAATCTGTACCTGAAATCGAGATAAAAAGTCAGTCACACCAAAAAAATCTTATAGGGTACTAGTCTGATATCCGAAACATCCGTTTAAATAGACTAATTAATGTGAAACCCCAATAATCTAAATCTGAAGCGCCTGAAAGTAGCTGAAATAAAGAGCTGTTTACCGGCAACCTTTATCCTTAGCGCGTCTGAATTCACGCGCTGTGAAGTACCGCAGTTCCAAAGCTGTGTGTTGTTTGACGCGTCGCACGTCTCGAGAGTAATCTGCAGTATTCATTTGTAAACATATCAAATCATGTCAGGATTCACAATGAATAAACTAGACGCCGAGGTTGGCGCTATTTCAAAATTGATTTCAACCCAATGAGATATAATTTGGCGCAAACCCAGCTTTTTGTATACATATGGAGTTTGGTACTGACTTACAATATTTAAATTTCAGAATAGTTCACAGAACCCATGTGTCATTGGTCTGTGCATTAGGGCTATTTGATAAATTGTTGGCTTGGCTAAAAAAGTGCAGCACACCAAATTTGGCTCAATCGCAATCTGTGGAAGCAAAGCTGTAATTTTTCAAAATTTACTGCCAATGCCATGAAATTATGAAGTTATTCTGAAAAATGGCGCATAGCAGATTTGTCTCGATACCAGTAGAAGCCCAAGTTGTTGAAGTAGAAAGTTTTGGATTTGAAATAATAGTATTTACGGTGGGCGGCACTCTCCGACACTTAGGCGCTAATGAATATCTTTGCGTTTTTTTCTGAAATAATCCTTATTTATGCCGTACTTATAACTTAGTGACCTGGTGAAAGTGACTCTGGCCTGGCGCGATGCGGTATCACTTTGTCATAGTGAACATATGCAGTCTCATGGAATATAGTTGGCTCATCATAGCATACAACCAAAACCCCGAAGATTGAAATGGCACCAATTAAGCAGACTTTATATTAAAGAAATGGAACAGGTTCTGTTAGAAATAATCCCTGATCTATAGTAGACTACAAAAACTCAATATACAATTGAGTAATGTATTCATATCGCAATATAACGCAATAGTTTCGTCTGACACTCGTCAGGAGTAACATTGTATATCAACAATCGTATCACGAAATACGACGTCACCAGCTGAATTTTCGAAGAATTGAAGCAAAGAGATCTCAAAGTACTATTTTTACACAGTAGCAGTTTGTGTGAGCCAAGAAATTCAGATTCATTTCAATATCAATTTATATAATTCAATTGTAATCCTAGTTTAGAAATAAATATTCGGGGTTCAAAAAAGGTCTCACCTTGCCCCATCTGGTAGCACTTCCGGCGAGACACAATCCACTTTTGGTGTGAACGAGTTGTTGCAAGTTGTCATGCCAATTGAAATATTGAGCCGGGTCCTTGACCGCGCAGGGGCCTCTTTTCACATTGCCCCGGACAGTGGCGCTGAGGCAAATTGTACCGTTTGGTTCCAGTAAAGAAATAATTTGAAATTGCGTATCTCCTGAAATACAAAACAAGAGGTGTGGTCAGTCATGCAGTATCAGGGTTGTAACCAAGTCAGAGGGTTGCTAGTTAATCTCACATTTATAGGTTTGATTCGAGTCAAGTTGAGTCAACGAAAAATTTTAATGTCAATTATTGCTCACTTCCAACCTGCAGAAGCAAAGTTGTTGCAGTCGAAAATTTTAGACTCGCAAAAATTTTGATTATAACTCAACCATTTCATGGGGTTGACGGTAAAATTTGAAAAAAATTCAAAAATTTTCAAATCTCCGTGTCTTCAGTACTCGTTGAAATGGATCCGAATTTGGTGCACGGCGTTTTTTTAGGCAATGTAACCGTTTCGTGAGTGAATCCTCGGAATCCAGCAAAAAAAGGTTATTTTTGAACAATCCTAATGCAAATACAACACACATTTCTAATTTGAAATCTCGAAACGTACTTATGCAATGAGGCTTTTCCCAGTCCCATTCCCCGTCATCTTGGCAGTTGATGGTAGCGCGCCCGTCCAAAACATACCCAGGGTCGCAGATGAACGAACAAGACCCGCTCCTACACGGCGTGGGGTCGATGCCGCCGTCCAGAATGCCAAATATCATCGCGCAAATCTCTGAAATATCACCGTAATGGGGTTGCATGTCAAAAATACTGGATTATAATTCTTATTACTGGTTACAATTCTTCTTGTAATCTATTTGGAAAAAACTGTATAGCAATAATCCTGATTATAAACCAATTTGGAAAAACTGTGTAGCTATAATTCCAATTCAAATCTAATTTGGAATAGCTGAAAATTCTACACCCACTTTTACATTCAAACAATCTCTCCGACCAAGCCCCGGTTTCCAGACAGGTGCGGCTGGCGTTCCCTGCGATTTCGTACCCCGTAAGGCATCCCGCGGTGCACACTTGCCCGTGTTGGGGTTCGTCAAAAACGCAATCTGGGTCAGCGTAGTACGCGTGGGCCGGTAGCGATTCCGTCAGCAGAGGACACACTCCTGTCAAGGACACAGTAAATCTGTGATACATTATAGTACATTTATCGAGAATGGAACAAAAGAGGCACAGATAAATCGATTAAAGAGTAAAAATTGTCACATTTCGAACAAAAGCCAGGTGAACTCAATACAAATCGAATAGTATATTCATATTGAAATGAGCCCGAATATTTTCGGCTGACACTCGTCAGGAGTAATGGTCAGCAACTAATATACTATTCAACAGTAATTGAAGTTCTGTACCTCCAATAAGCTCTTCAATACAAATCAAATAGACGATTGCTCACGGCCGAGGAAAGTCACTTTTGTGGTATTTTAGACAATTGCACAACAGTTGAACATGCGGCACTTTAGCACAAGACTGTTATAACCCCCAACTGTGCCTAATACCAACCCTGAAGTTGACCCTCTACCCCAGGGGTGGGCAATTATTTTTCCGCACGGGCGCAGTCAAATTTCTTTTATCTATACTCCGCAGCGTATTAATAGTATTTCTAAATTGAAAAGAGTGAATTAAATTGTGAATACATGATGCTGAGTGGATGCATCGATATTAGGCAATGAGAAAGTGAGGGTTAATTAACAAAAATATTATTAATTCGCTGTCATAATCAAAACAATGTTAAACATGATACATTTTAAACACTTTTCCCTTAGCCGTAATTTCGCCAAAACAAATTCTTACAATGTCCCTCGCGCGTACCTACGCATTTTGGAGGCGGGAACATCCAAAGTCCGTTTCCCAGGCACTGGGTGACCGGGTCTCCTACCAGCAAAGAATTTCTGCCCGTACACTGGTACAGGCACCGGACCCCCTCCTGTACCGTGTCGATTTGACATTCGTCAGCCGGTCCTACGCTACCGCCAGGGATGTCGCGCAGTGGTGGACAGGCGCCTGGAATTGGTAGTTAATTTCCATGATTAAATATATATTTTTTCAAAATTTTATATATTCGGATTTTTATTGCGAAACAAAACCAATATACACCACGCACACATCCAAATTGCTTTGACTAATCACAATCAAAATTTATATTCAGGTTAAAAGAATTGATAATTAAATAAAATTGTCAAGATAATTCCGATGAGCAGTTTACAAAATTTTTGTTCGCACATATCCAGATAATTTTCCTAAGAGGGGAACAAAATTTTTATTCAATTTCAAAGAATTCATTTTTGTGACGTATTATATACATTAATGTTTCATTTCATATATCTAATGTTGCATTTTTACCCAATAGGTATTATACACAACGCACATATCCAAAAAAGTTTGATAAGCCGGAATCAGAATTTTTATTCCGGTTCAAAGATTTCGTTTCCATGATTAATAACATATTATTTATAATTTTGGTTTATTACATATAATTTTATAGTTTCATGCATTTTAATACATACCAATGATTTTGATACAAATCGAAATTTGAAGTCCGACTCAAAAATTTTTCACTTATCCAACATTCCTCAAAGTTACTGAAGTTAGGCAGTATTCAGACGACTCGAACTATTCGACTTGCCCTCGAAATACAGATTTCGTGTCATTCATGGCCTTTTTTTAGTTGTCCCAATACAATCACCACCACCAATACAATCAAGAGGAGGATGTATGGTAACGCCACTTGGCTCGAGTCACCTCCAAAAATCATGTGACTCCACTCAAAAAATTTAGTGACTTGTCTCAAAATGACATGAATTGTGAGTAAATTTGCTCTCAACGATGCAGTGCAGATGTAACAATAAAAATCCAACATAACTATCGATGGACTGGCCTCGATAGCTAACAATATGAAATGCCTTCAGACTACACAAAACAAAAATGTCTGGTTCCAAAAAAAACCCGCTCATTTCCTAAAGTACTCGCAAATACCTCCTGGTCTCCTGGAACACAAACTGGAAAATGTAGCTGTGTTCAAACTCAACGTCGTAAAATAGCTGTGCGCGTCACTCCAACGCTGCAATACTACCTTTTTCGAACCCTGCATCAAAAGTAATCCCGTAATAATCTTCTGGCGTATGCTGCATACGGAGGTAATCAAAATAGGTGGTGTTGCTACTCTAGTAAAAGTAACAGCCCATGTAATTACCAAATCACAAGAAATATTGGTTTATAAGACCTGCCTTGGAGTCTAACACTTAGCAATCATGATTTCACTGCGTTCGTAGCTACCTGACATGCATGTACCATTCGTGCACCATGCCTGGACAACTTTAAAAGTTGCACGATTTATCTTCTCGACTAACGCAAAATGACTAATGACGCGATAGCAAGTAATAGTGGTATAGGCACTGCAAAAGAGTAACTGTATACTTCGTTCCTGACCACCTCTGAAGATAATATAGGCAAACAAGCGAGGGGATAGCCAAACTTCATCCGTATACCGCAAAGGTTTACGCTTTTAAACTTGTAATATAAAGGCAAGGATCTCATGACAATTTACATTAAAGGGTTACTAAGTGGATGTAGAAGCAGGGATGTAATGACTCGAGTCACTTTCTTAAAAAAATAGAGAATGTGCAGAGCTTCAGCACACAATTGAACGATGTATTCTTTTTGCTGCTATCAACATTGTGTGCGTTAAATCACGGCAATAACTCGCCTTCATATAAGTGCTAGGAGAAAACTCGGTGTCTTTCAGTAGGAGACGGAATGGGTTTTGCGTCGAGCACTCCCAAAGCTGCAGGACATCGTCTATGTTACACGATGACGTCATGACGGGCTCGTCGTCACGGATGTAATGCGCCGCGAGACAACGTCCTGACGCAATATTCCTGCAAAGTTAAATTTATTATTTCAAAAAATTTTCTGAGTTCCTGAGTAGGTTTTGCCAGGGTTGTCACCAAGTCACGAGGTATCGAGTCACGAGTCAATTTTACTTTTATAATTTTGACTCGAGTCAATTCCCAGTCATAGTGTTTACTGGGTGATATCGAAAGACACATTCATAATGTACTCATTTTTCTTGCTCTAAACAGGTTCATTAGGGGTCTTCAAAAATGGCTTTTTTTTCTCAAATTGTTAGGTTACCTAATTTAAGCCTACATTCCAGCCAGTAGTCGAGTTGCTACAGGAGAAGAAAGTTTCTATCTATTATGTAAAAATAAATTACCAAAAATTTCGCAATTTTCTGTTCACCCCGTGAAAGTGTTAGGTTGTCTATAGGAACGATGTTCACCAAAATTTGGTTCAATTCCAACCAGCGGAAGCGGGGTTATTGCCGTCGAAAAATTTGAATTTGAATAAAATAGTGTTTACGGTGGGTGCACCTAAAATAAACAATTAAAGAATTGGTCACCGTAAATACTACTTTATTCATAATATAAATAATCCACAAGTCAAGTCAAGTTATGACACGAGTCAGCGGCACAGTGATTTTCCATAACAACGCATCAAAATTGAATAATATATTCTTATTGAAATGAACCCGAATATTTTCGGCTGACACTCGTCAGGGGCAATCGTCAGCAACTCGTAGAGAATTTTGAAAACAGCATTGTATGCCAACAATCGTATCACCAAAAATGAGGTCGAATAATTACTGGATATTGAAGTTTTCGAGCCATCTCCATTGAAATAATTTGATGGTGTCAGCGGATGCGCTGAGACAATCCGCCTTGGCCGCGCGTACCACGTCCCCTTCTTCCGTTTCTCTCAAACATATACTCTCAGAATCGAGAGACTGCATGATATACATCGGTACGCCCGTTTCTGAAAGAAATCGAAAGCAGTGTGCCGCAATTTTCTGCTAAATAAATATCACGCTATCCCGAAAAACTACAATATCAAACTTGTGTCCCACAAAAACACAAAAAATCAGTGTTGCTAGGAACCATGTAAACAGTGTTTTATGTTATCTACAAATGTATCTCTAATGAAACTCATAATTGGGACTGGACAAAATTGAATATTAAGTTCCAAGTTAGATATTTGAGTATTACTCAGTATGAAATCACAGCAGTATAAATAACATGGAAAGTTCAAATATGTGCCTTTTATAGTTCCACAAAAATATAATGCAAGTTGTACAGCATATTAAAGATTATATGATATTTTCGTTCAGAGTACTCTTCAAAGCTACTAGCCACATACCGACGCATCTCGGAATTTCCGGGGTCCAATCGCCGAGCCCATCACATGAAACCTGCGCCAGGTACGAGGGGGCCAGGCCCCGGTCACACTGTACATGGCAGACCGTGCCCCAGATGTACCTGTCGTGCGAGCATTTGACGGTAGCGTTCTGCACGGTGAACGGGGTGCAATAGCCTGCGAAAAACATTATACAATCATCTTTCTGGTTGCTGACGATTACCATCGCAAGTGTCGCCGGAAAATATTCGGGTTTATTTCAATATCAATATATTACACTGGTTAATTATTCACCTAAATAGGAAAGATTTTGAGCTAAAAATTCCGAATTTTGACATTCTTTTACCTTAAAAAACTTATTTTTCACCAAATTTTGACCTTAAGTATGTAAATTAGATGTTTTCCCCGCATAATGTTAGAGCTGTACTACTTATCTTCATTTCTGGTTGGAAATGTCTGTCCTTACGAAGTAGTTTGGACTGCAAATACTTTTTCGACCTGAAAACTGACAAATTTTCACACCAAAAAACGTTATTTTACCGAAATCTGGGACTATGAAGGATTCCAGTAGTTACATCGCGCATATTGGTAGAAATAGTTGAAATTTTTTGTAGTACAAGGAAGATACTTTCCTACATTCTCGGGCAGAAAGTGTCTGTCCTTACTGAGTAGCTGGCCAGGAATGGAGAAAGAACGTTCAACAGTAGCAGTTGTTGGCTGGCGACACTCAAGTTATGCGTGCACTGCTGGCGACACACCGTGTTGCTTTGTTATGACAATATTGTTTACATCACAATTTTTCATCATGCGCTTCTTGATATAAGAAACAATGACCACGCAGTCTTGCTTCAGTTAGGATATTGCGGTACGTTGAGCATAACACCATGTCCACCTATTTGTTTCATTTGGCCGTTTATGATTCACAATGAGCAGACATTGGGCCGTCTACAACGGTAGGCCTATAAAGCAGGCTACAAGCTGTAAAATATCAAATGATAAGTTCACCGACAGTGCAAACATTTACGATACAAACGAAATGCAGGTGGCAAAGAATTTTGACTTTGTGTGTATTTTGACAATTTTTTGACCTAACGCTACAATTTTGACAAAAATTTTGACGTGTCAAAAAAAATCGCCCTACCGATAACAAATATCACATTAGTTTGCCAGATTGACTATTTCACGGGTATACGTCGGTATCTCCTAAACTAAAGTCAAAATTACTGCATAGTACATCAAATGCTTGTTGCTATTCCATACTAATATACCATTAAGGCGTAATACTGATTAACAGGCACAAACACTTACTAATGCATCTCGGAATGGGTGAGTCCCATTCCCCGTTCTCCATACAGGTCACTTCGCTGGCGCCCTCCAGTTTAAACCTCTCGTCGCACGCGAATTGACAAACGTGATCTGTAACTATATAGTCTCCGTAGCATGACGCAGGGTATGCCATGCCGTTGTATAGCTTCGGCAAAGGATTACATTTTCCTGAAAGTTATCAAGCCGGGTTCGTACAGGCGTGCAAATAAATTGTTCGTATTCAAAAGAAGGTATCTCATTCTCTCTCTTATGTAATATAATGACCATATTATCGCCATATTATCACAGGAACAACAGACTGAGTAAAATGAAAATGTTACAATAGTGGTCATAGTCACATTATCAACACACTAATAAAGATATAGAACTACATAACATAATTTTCAGCTCCGCAAAAATCACAGCTACCCATTTTTTTGTGTCCTATTTTGGACATGAGTCAGCGAATAGTCAAATAGTTTGCTGCTAAGACATAACACCTCTTCCGATTACAAATAAACGTTTCAAACGTAAAGTTGGATGGCATTCTGCGACACGAAAGTGACTAAAAACATGAACACGTCAAATGCAACAAAATCATCCCATGGCGTTCTCGAATAAATATCCACGGTTATCATATCATTGATGTGTTGCCTCAAAATCACCTTCACCACTGATTTTAAAGGAAAAAAATTCGATCTGATTATTGTCGAAAGAAATCTGGAATTGCAAAATAAATGTTTAGCTTTTCCCGCTTATTTTCTTGAAACTGTTTCCAATAAGGCTGTTCAAAATTTTTTTTCCGAATTTTACTGGCCACTTGATAAAATTGTTAAGTCGCATAAAAACATGCTGCTCGATTCCAACCTAAAAAATCATTGCTGTTGGAGAAAAAAATTTGGATAAATTAAATAAAAATGATTATAAAAACGATGTATAGAAAATGGAAGTGAAGTTATTGCAGTAGAAAATTTTTGATTTGAAAAAATAGTATTTACGGCGGGTAGGTCTATAATAAATAATAATCATAGAATTTGCCACCATAAATGCTACTATTACAAATCCAAAATTTTCTACAGCGATAACTTTGCTTCCTGGTTGTAACAGCGCGAAATTCGGAGGGCAACATAACAATTTATCAAGAAGCCAGTGAAATTTTAGGGAAAAAAAAAAATTTATCTTTTAACATTAGTGTTCAAAATTTCCAAATCTCTTTGGCACAACAAAAAAAACTGTCTGCTCACTTTCGCATTTTGGTGGTGGCGAGCTCCATTGCCCGGTAGAGTTGCACGTCGTTATAGCGCGCCCGATCATCACGTACTGATTCAAGCATGTGAACACGCAGACCGCGCCGTAACCCAAACTTGACGAAGTGCAGGCGTACGGAAACAGTTCCCCGTTTTCAATCGTTGATAGCGCGTTGCATTTCTCTGTGATTGCGTAAAAAAGAGAACATTCACATTGCAAACAGGTAAGATGTGATTACATCGATTAAATTCCTGGCAGCAGTCAAGTAGACTTTTGATAAGATCAGAAAGTTGGGTATCACTACCAATTCACATATTCTCATAGATATTTAGAAGGTTCACGAGCCCATCTTTCTAAAAAGACCCAAGAGAAGATACTCAAGTCTCATGAAATTAACTTACAGCCTATTATCCAGAGTTTCGATTTAACTTGAAAAAATATTACTTATGCATTTTCCAGGCGTCTCGTCCCACGAGCCGTCGACGTAGCAAGAGGTCTTTGATTCTCCGACGAGAATATAATCCGAAGAGCATGATGTGGTGCAGACCGTGCCCAAAGGTATTCTGTTGACGTTAAACTTTTTCAAAGGAATTTCACACATAGGGTTGAAAATCGAATAGTATATTCATATTGAAATGAGCCCGAATATTTTCGGCTGACACTCGTCAGGGGTAATCGTCTGCAACTAATAGAGAATTGGAAAGAACATCGTATATCAACAATCGTATCACGAAATATGACATCATGAGCAAGAAATGTTGAATACTAGAGAGTACTATTTTTTAGATGATACACCAACTCTTTTTGTCGACTTTTATCAAAATACACCAGCCAAGGCTGTGTCAACAAAATGAGTTCGAGTATCGTCAAAAATAGTACATTAAACGCTCTCGTACTCGACATTTCATGCTGGTGACG
Organism: Botryllus schlosseri; assembly: GCF_051294905.1. NCBI lineage: Eukaryota > Metazoa > Chordata > Ascidiacea > Stolidobranchia > Styelidae > Botryllus > Botryllus schlosseri. The sequence continues at coordinate 28,455,787 of NC_137239.1, read as the reverse complement.
TCATATTTTGTGATACAATTGTTGATATACAATGTTCTTTCCAATTCTCTACTAGTTGGTGACGATTACCCCTGACGAGTGTCAGCCGAAAATATTCGGATTCATTTCAATATGAATACACTATAAAATTGTACATAGGGTTAGGCACAACGTTATAAACCAAGCAGCGAAAATTCGATCTTATGGAAATATAATCCTTCACACAAAGGATATTTGAAGATACTCCTGGAATTACAGTACTAAAGTATGCAACAAAGGACATTCACATTTTCATTCTTACTTCTCACGGTTGCAAATGGCCGGCGTCCTGTGCGTCGCCGTGTCGTTGTACGTTTCAAATTCGCAATAGCGAACGCACACCGGAAAGTCCGCGACCACCTTCTCGTATTCCACGCCCTCGTGGCTTTCCTCCAGCAGAGAGTAATCGATCACCCAGCGTCCCGCGTCGCACGATCGCAAGGCTATCTCGGACGTGACGAAGCCTTCGTCGCAGACAAACGAACAGACGCCGCCTTCGCGCACCAAATTTTCAGTGCACGCAGGAGGTACTACCTGTTTCACGTATTATTTTAGTGGTAAAGACTCTGGAGGTACAGGACTTCATTGCACAATTGAATCATACATTTATATTGAAATAAACACAAATATTTTTGACTGACACTCGTCAGGGACAGGGTTGTAAACAAGTCACAAGGCTCCGAGTCACAAGTCAATCTCACTCTTATAATTTTGACTCAAGTCAAGTCGAGTCATTTTCAATTCACTACCGAGTCAAGTCAGACTCCAAGTCAGCGAGCAGGGGGTCGAGTCCGAGTCATGGTATTATGACTCGAGTCCGAGTCCAAGTCATTGTGTTATCAGCTCAGTTTCCAGCAAAAGTCTTGTTAAACCCACTTTTTATAACTCTGTTTTAGATATCGAATAGTTCGCATTTATAGTATACTAGTTTTCCTTACTTTAAGCAGTATCTGGTCCCATCTTCAAGTACCAGTACCAATAGACGAAATCCCTATAGTGTGGTTACTTAACTATTCTTTGAAATTACGATGAAATGTTGGTCTTTGCCGTCCAAGTCTCGAGTCATGTGACTTGGTTCGAGTCATGCGCAATGACTCGAGTCCAAGTCGAGTCAATACACAAATTGACTCGAGTCGAGTCGAGTCATTTCCGTATTTTGAAAAAATGACTCGAGTCAAAACTATAAAAGTGAGATTGACTTGTGACTCGGAGCCTTGTGACTTGGTTACAACCCTGCATCAAGATACAAGTGTCCCATGCGAGATTTCGTAGGCTGCGCCTGACCTATTGACCCAAATGGCTGATAACACATACGTTAACGCAATAATGCAACAGATTAGAAAAGTACTCACGCGGCCATTCCGCGGCGGCACTATCGGCAAACACACTGGCACGCATTTCACCGGGCTGCCGGACCACGTCCCGTCACCCAGACACAACTTGGCCAGGTCCTGGACCAGGCCCACCTCTGCATCCTCCGCTGTGCAGTTAACCGAAGTAGTCACATTACCCACATCCGACACTGCGGTATTGTAACATATGTCCGAAATGTCCATGCCGTAGCCCGGGTCGCATGACAGGGTGCACATTGTCCCTTGTGATTGGTCCGTTAAGGAGCACGACTCTGGGGTCGTTGTCATATGGACCGTCTGCGCGATACTCGGACAGATTCCTGAGAAATTTTGAGTACTAAAAAAACTTGAAGAGCTTCTCTGAGGTACAGAGCTTCATTACACAATTGAATAGTATGTTCATATTGATACAATCACGAATATTTTCGGCTGACACTCGTCAGGGGTAATCGTCTGCAACTAGTACAGAAGTATTGTTGACAAAGTTGCTGACGATATATTTGTGTTCCCATCACTATGAATATACCATTAAATTCTATAATGAGAAATATTCATATATTTTGAATCAATGAGCAATTCGAATCTAAGATCGAAGCATCCTCAATTATGGCGAAGACGGTTGTTGAATTTTTGGTCAAAAAATTGTCAAAATTGTTTACAAAGTCAAAATGTTTTTGTAACCTGCATTTCGTTTGTGTCGTAGATTTTGCACTGTTGGTGAACAGATCATGTGATATTTTACAGCTTGTAGCCTACTTTATAGGCCTACCGTTGTAAACGGCCCATTGTCTGCTCATTGTGAATTATAAACATTCAAATGAAACAAATAGGTTGACTTGGTGTTATGGTTAACGTACCGCCATATCCTAACTGAAGCAAGACTTCTTGGGCATTGCATGGATCTTATATCAAGAAGCGCATGATGAAAAATTGTGATGTAGACAGGATTGCCAGAATCAAGCAACACGAATTGTCACCAGCAGTGTACGCGCAACTTGAGTGTTGTCAGCCGACAACTGCTGATGGTGAACGTTCTTTCTCCATTCCTGGCTAGCTACTTAGTAAGGACAGACACTTTCTACCAGAGAATGTAGGAAAGTATCTTTCATTGTATTACAACAAATTTTAATTATTTCTACCACAATGCGTAATGTACCTACTGGAATTCTTCATAGGGTCAGATTTCGTTAATATAAAGCTTTTTTCAAGTAAAAATTTGTCAGTTTTTCAGTCAGAAAAGTTTTTTTCAGGTCAAACTACTTCGTAAAGACAGACAGTTCCAACCAGAAATGAAGATAAGTGGTAAAATTCCAGCATTATGAGGAAAAACACATAATTTCCATACGTTAAGTCCAAATTTGGTCAAAATTAAGTTGTAAAGGTCAAAAAATGTCAAAATTTTGATTTTTTAGGTCAACATTTTCCATTTCTTAGGTCGAAACAGAATCGGCCTGGTCAATATATATTTGAAATTACTTTGACACCAATTCTATCGAAGCAGATTTTAACAAGAGAAGAAGTCACCAGTAGCAGTAGCCGCAGTGAAATTTAGAAGACTTTTATTGAACAACTCCAACGAGCACCTTCTCTAAACACATACAGACTCAACCTGATTAACATTTGTTGTTCCCTACTTCTAAATCCCCTGCCTGTTAGATTGTTGAGGCTGTTGATACTAATAATTCGAAAACGGTCCAATTTCTGATTGTGATTGCTCTTGGTTGACTGGTCAAATTTGGTGTGGAAAGTTTTAGTAAGCAACCTCTCGAATAAATCAAGGTGCTAGTGAATTCGGAAAAATCTGTATGCCGCATTTGCGCGTTTGAAAACTGAAGATTTTCTCTCCCTTTCTTGTGGGTCTAAATCTACAATATTAGCAAGCCAAAACTCAGTAAACACATACTGTTACACGTTCTAAACGCAGAGCTCCACTGTCCCGTGTGTAAGCACGCCAAGACGACAGACGTAACGTTATCTTCCAGTACATATCCGTCGTCGCAAGACACCACACACTCTCCCCCCGGTAAGATACCGATATCTTCAGACGAAGTCAGCTCGCTAGATGGCGCTATGCACGATTCCGGATGAATCAGCATATTCGGTACGATCGTCAACGGATAACAGTACGCTACAAACAGAAAAGTAGGGTTGTATTGACTCGAGTCATGACTCGACTCGAGTCCGACTCGAATCGCGATTTTCTGATGACCCGACTCGAGTCGTTTTCTCAAAATACGGAAATGACTCGACTCGAGTCAATCTGTATATTGACTGAACTTGGACTCGAGTCATCGCCCATGACTCGGACCAAGTCATATGACTCGAGACTCAGACGGCAAAGACCGACATTTCATCGTAATTTCGAAGCATAGTAAAGTAACCACACTATTGGGATTTCGTCTATTGGTATTGGTAGTTGAAAATGCGACCAGAAACTGAGGAAAATTAGTATATTAAAATGCGAACCATTCGACATCACCAGAGTTATAAAAAGTGGATTTAACAAGACTTTAATTGGAAAATGAGAAGTAAACACATTGACTTGGACTCGGACTCGAGTCAAAATACCGTGACTCGGACTCGACCCTCTGCTGGCCGACTTGGACTTGACTGGGTGGTGAATTGAAAATGACTCGACTTGACTCGAGTCAAAACTATAAAAGCGAGATTGACTTGTGACTCGGAGCATTGTGACTCGGTTACAACCACGCAGAAAAGGCACGCTCGACTATAATAATGGTTCTATGAAGTGCCGCTGACAAATTATCGGATATTCAAAATGCTCAACTAGGAACTAGAACTAACCTCCTTCAAAAATCCGCAACTAGCTAATTAAAACAACGGCAACAAGACCACAACGAGGATATGCGTTTCTAGCTGTTCAGCAACTAATTTTTTAAATATAGCAGAACTAGAACTTGAACTAGAACTAGTCACATTTCAAAATCCATTCCTTGAACTAGAACTACTGTCTTTTCAAAACCCGCGCATAGAACTAGAACAAGTCTGGGTACATGATCATTGATCACCTTCGCAGTTCGGCGGTGACCCTGACCAGAGCCCGTTCTCCTGACACACGAGCACGTTGCTCTCAGACTCGAGCTTGTAGCCGACGTTGCATTGGAACGAGCACGACAGCCCGGCCGAGATATCGCTGCCTTCGCCGGTACACATTTCGGGAAATACCTGCTCCCAAAATCACGATAACGAAAATCCAGCATATTTTGACATGATATTCAGAGTCTTAGCCATCAGTAAATAGAGGAGGGTTTATTAGCGGCAGGATCGGACAAATAGATAAATTGTAGTAGCCTGATTAGAGCGAAAATGCCGTCGATCTAATTCTAATATAATTTGGGACATGTACCTATGATTTAATTTCAATTCTAATCTAATCTCCACGTTTCCTGAAAATGCTACATGGGAGCAGTATTGTGCGAAACAAGCCAAGCTTGTTGTACAGACATTTGCCATTCCCAGCCTTGTCAGAGTCGAGGGAACCTGATTTTTGTGGTGCTTCTTTCTAGTGCCGAATTTAATTTGATTGCCAAGTTTTTACGTATTCAGCAGTTCTAACTATAACTTAATCAAGAAAAAATGTGTAGCTATCGTTCTAATCCTAATCGAATTTGGAAGAGCTTATGTTTTCGGCTGACACTCGTCAGGGGTAGTCGTCAGCGACTAGTAGAGAATTTGAAAGAACATTGTATATCAACAGGTGACGTCATACTTTCAATATCGATATACTATTAATTTGAATTTGGATAAAGCTAAAAATTTTGTAGTCGGTTAACTCAGAACTTTAGGGCTAGTATTATTCAAGGGTCTCGTTTAGAACATCATCGCAGCATATTAAAACAAAACTTACTTTCCCATTACTCGGCTCGGATAGGGGGCTACAGATTCCCCCAGATTGCTCACCCCTCGTGGAGCACACGGTTACTTTGGCGTTGTCACTGGAATATCCAGCGCTCGGGATGGCATACCTGGGACGACACATTGTCAAAATAACAGACACAAAGAACGTGATATACGGACCATGACACGCTGTCTTCTTCCTCGTCAAACTGAGATATGTCGTACGTCCAAATCGCTTGTGAGCTCGCAAATCTAGTAACAAAACACACATAACATCAACCATCTTCGAAGACAAGTCTTTCTATTTTGATGAATTATTAAAAAAAAATTTGTACAGAACGTTAAGTGAATAGGAATAGGACGTTATGTGTTTTAGTTCTTGATGTCTTTTATGGCATATACACCGTATACAATAGGGCTTTTCAAAAATGAGTTTTTTTTTCTCAAATCGTACTGGCTACTTGATAAAATTGTTAGGTTAACTAATTTAAGCCTACACACAAAATTTGGTTCAATTCCAGCCAGTAACCGCTTTGCTACAGGAGAATAAAGTTTATATTTATTACATAAAAATAAATAATAAATTATTTGAAAATTTTCTGTTCTCCCCATGAAAGTGTTGGGCTGTCTAAAGAAACGATGTTCACCAAATTTGGTTCAATTCCAACCAGTGGAAGCGGAGTTATTGACGTCGAAAAATTTGGATTTGAATAAAATGGTATTTGTACAGCTTCTTGGATAGCATTTACGGTGACCGATTCTTTATTTATTTATTATAGTTGTGCATAATTGTGCTCACCGTAAATACTATTTTATTCAAATAAAAAATTTTCGACGGCAATAACTCCATTTCCACTGGTTGGAATTGAACCAAATCTTGTGTGTAGGCTTAAATTAGGTAACCAAACAATTTTATCAAGTAGCCAGTATGATTTGAGAAAAAAAGTCATTTTTGAATACGGTATCATACTATACAAATCTCGCTTGACAAGGTAGGTGAAGAAATAGCCTTGTAAGGCTTTCTAATCTTGCACCAAACCTCCATGCTAACCCAGTAATGCTGTGCAGCAATGATAATCTCAATTGGCAACTGACCCAAAATCAGGATATAATTGATATCTACGCATTCGCAGAAACCACTCTCCCGTCGCCGAGTCGCAAGAAAACTGTTGAAGCTTATCCGTTTCATTGCAAGCGGCCATCGTTAGTCGCTGCCCTGGGTACGGGTACGCGACAGAAATGCACAGGCCTGAAAGATACAATATAGTTGGTGCCTAATTACATGATCACCATATTTTGAGATTGGGAAAGGAAGACGCTTTTCACAGGCTCCAAAAGTTACTGAAGGGTTTACCTATTTTATAAGGCCAATTTCATTAGGTTGACTAAAAAAAGTGTCATTTTTCAGATTTCACACCCGCGTAACCCAACGTCTATAATTTGGGTATCAAAATTTAACGATTTTCGCTATATTTCTGGGCATTTTAGGCTAAAAAAGTGGACAGATTGTCGAAATTTGGGCAAAGTCAGGACATTTCTTCAAAAAGGAAGACAAATGGTATTATGGCAACCATACCTATTTATCATCATCAGATTTTCAATTCAACATCACAATTACTTAAAACACCACATAATAATGAAATAGAGGGAATAATCACCAGTTCCAGAGTTTTTGAGTAGGGAAGCTGCATGCCAAGACCATCTATACTCTGGATTTTCAGCGTCGCAATCGCTCAACGATACCGTCCTGACGAAATTATCACTCCCAGAGAGACACGCTGTTTCCTGAGAAAAATTAATCAGTAAATATCTAAATCAATGCCTTACATTTATTTTACTGATCACAGGAATTGTCATCGCTCACAAATGGGCCGGTTTCTACCAGGGTTGTAAGAGTCACAATTTTTTGGTCATTGTGCATGACTCGAAGCAAGTCATATGACTCGAGACTAGGACCGCCAAGACAGACATTTCATTGTAATTTCGAAGAATAGTAAATTCGCCACATGATTGGTATTTCGTCTATCAGTCCCGATACTTGGAAAAGAGGGTCAGAAGCTGTTAGGACTCAGGAAAATTACTTTATTATGAATGCGAGCCATTCGATATCACTCGAGCAGAGTTTAAAAAGTGGGTTGAACTGGATTGAGCAAAACACAATGGCCTGGACTGGGACTCAACCCTCTACTGGCTGACTTAGACTCGAACTTGACTCGGTGGTGGATTGAAAATGACTCGACTTGACTCGAGTCAAAACTGTAAATGTGAGATAGAGTCGAGTCATTACAATCCTGCATAAATTCTACTTCCACTCCAGTACAAGAATATAATAATTCAATAGTATATTCATATTTTCAGCCGACCCTCGTCAGGGGTAATCGTCAGCAACTAGTAATACTTTGAGCTTATTCGAAGTTTCATGCCGAGGACGTTATAGTTGGTCATAGCTTTGTTGATATACAATATTCTTACCAATTCTCTATTAGTTGCTGACGATTACCCCTGACGAGTGTTAGCCGAAAACACTCAGGTTCATTTCAATATGAATATATTATTCAATTGCATATTGAGGTCCTGTACCTCCAAGAAGCTCTGAAGATAACAACAATTTTCTTGGCATGTTGGAACGAACAGGAAGTAGAAAATAAAAGTACACAGTAAAAATATTGGCAAACTCAACCCACCTCCAACCTATCAGTAATCCTTTTGCTCAAAAACACGAGAAATTGTGCCGCGGGGTAGCAGTACGCGTCCTCTCCTGACCAGGTGCCGTTATCGTGACACGTCCTCGAACCGGGCCCTTCGATCACGTATTCCAGATCGCAAAGGACCCGACACTCAGTGGCTGGCGAATAATGCGACAACGCGATATCTAATTGGCGACCTTCGTATTTGCAGACTACGACGCTGTCTTCCGGAGTTGGGAACCGTTTGCATTGGCGCTGGCATACGTTTCGATCTCCTGTCGATACGAGAATTGATGTTTCTTCATTCTCATACCATTGAGAGTTTGGTACCGTTTGTATTGTTTACTTGTTATTTTACCAACTGTTTAGTTACTTGTTATTATATAGCTAGATTGACAGCAGTGATATGCCAAATCATTAATTATAGATATACATATATGGGTTATATGTAATTGGTATTGCATGTTGACCTATATATGACTGTCTGTTTAATGTATGAGGTGACCAGCTGACTTGAAGGCCTGAAGGTCGTATCGCTGGCCACCATTTCACAGCATTACTTTCTTACACATGAAAATAAACTTCTGTCTGTCTGTCTGTCTGTCTGATGACAGGGATATTCCTGACATATATTCTGTGCTAGGCTAACGTTGGTGAATGTCAAAGCCATGGGTGGGCAATTTTATTTTCCAGTGAATGCTCAATGTGAAGGAAAAGGAAAGGACGTGGTTTATGTGCTTTTTTGCGGCATATACACCCACTCATGATAAACATACTCACGATCTGCGCATTAGGGCTCTTCAAAAATGAGTTTTTTTCTCAAATCGTACTGGCTACTTGATAAAATTGTTAGGTTACCTAATTTAAGCCTACATGCCAAATTTGGTTCAATTCCAGCCAGTAACCGCTTTGCTACAGGAGAAGAAAGTTTCTATTTATTATATAAAAATAAATAACAAAAAATTTGAAAATTTTCTGTTCACCCCATGAAAGTGTTAGGCTGTCTATAGAAACGATGTTCACCAAATTTGGTTCAATTCAAACCAGTGGAAGCGGAGTTATTGCCGTCGAAAAATTTGGATTATGAATAAAATAGTATTTACGGTGTTTTAGAGTCTTGTTAAAACCAATTTTTATAAGTGATATCGAATGTTTCGCATATAAAATATACTAATTTCCTCACTTTTAACAGTATCTGGTCCCTTTTTCAAGTACCAGGACCAATGGACGAAATACGAACAGTGTGGTTACTTAACTGTTCATCGAAATTACACTGAAATGAGTCGAGTCAAATGACTTGGTTCGAGTCACGCGCAATTACTTGAGTCCAAGTCAAGTCAATACGCAGATTGACTCGAGTAATTTGAGAAACCCTGGTTCAAAACAATTACACTAGTACCTTTATTGGGCTTTGATGTACACCTATTTAAGAGCCCCAGCACCAAACATTTGGATTTGCGTGTGAAGAAAGTCATATTATCTAAACTACCGCTCAAAATAAGCCTCACTCATTTCCGGTACCCATGTCCCTTCTGCACTGCATACCCTGGTGCTATTCCCCTGAACCAAATGTCCCGTGTCGCATGTGATCATGCATCTCGCTCCGGCATAGATTGGCGGCACTAAACAGCTTGAAGGGCTCACCTGAAATGGCATATTTTTACACATTGATGCATTTTAACCAACTTTGCAACTGTAGGATCAGAGTTAGATATTATAATTTTGGTATCAATAGTAGCAATTCGCATCAAAAATGTAGGGTAAATTTTTTTCGACCAGCTAAAATCAGGGTAGTAACCAAGTCACAAGCCAATCTCACTTTTATGGTTTTGACTAGAGGTCGGCCGATATTCATTTTTACAGGCCGATACCGATACCGATATATCGGCATACTCACAAGGCCGATAACCGATATCATAGGCCGATATTAACATGGAAGGAGCAGAGAACAATTTCACCAAAAATATTACATATTAGGCAAGATGGCACTCGCTCGTGCCACAGAAAGCTGAACAACGAGAAAACTGACATTGGAAAGAATTATTGCTGAATTGTGCACATTCGTTGAAAGTTGGGATAACCTGCAAGGGTAAATCTGTCATATATCACCCTTTGCGTCGTCGATTTCTTGAGATTGAAAACAGGGAGCATTGAATTTCCAATATTTTTCAATTTTTTTTTAAATGTAAAATATCGGCCGCAATATCGGCCTTCATAGGCCGATATCGATAATCGGAAAAGCTCTAAATATCGGTCTCGATAATCGGCCATTTTGATAATCGGTCGACCTCTAGTTTTGACTCGAGTAAAGTCGAGTCATTTTCAATTCACCACCAAGTCAAGTTCGAGTCCATGTCTGTCTTGGCTGTCCCAGTCTCAAGTCATATGACTTGGTTCGAGTCACGCGCAATGACTCGAGTACAAGTCGAGTCAATACAAAAATTGACTCGAGTCATTTTACGCATTTGAAAAAATGACTTGAGTCAAGTTGAGTCATGGCTCGGGTCATTACAACCCTGGGTGTTATGATATCATTAGGCGGGACTCGAATACTCAACTCAAAATCTAGGCGCTCAGACACTCTATTTCGCCCAAGCTAACTCCAATTTGATCTACTCACCGTCGCGTGCGCCACAAACTCTAGAGACGGACAGACACGCACGCACGTAGGTTCCAAGCCGGACCACGACCCGTTGGCCAAACAAGACCTTATCCGTTCTTTCGCAGACAAATAGTATCCCTCTATGCACGAGTATTCGCATTCCTTTCCGTACAGCATACGCTGTTGCTGTACTAAGCAATTCAGCGGCGTTATCAAGGCATTGGGTGGTAGCTCAAGAGCGTCGCAGACAGCTAAAAACACAAACGGTTTAAACAGGCTTCGTTAGTTGCTGACGGTAGCTCTCTTTTTCATTACAAGTATCTGGAATTTACCAATATAAACAAGTTTGCCATACCGGCAGGCTTGGAGAGCTAGAAAATTTTCAGCTGGTGACACACCGTGTGGCTTCATTCTGACAATGTTGTCTACATCACAATTTTTTATCATGCGCTTCTTGATACCAAAACCAAGCAATGCCCACACAGTGTTTCTTCAGTTAGGATATTACGGTACGTTAAGCGTAACACCATATCAACCTATCTGTTTCGTTTGACCGTTTATGATTCGCAATGAGCAGACAGTGGGCCCTCTACAACGGCAGGCCTATAAAGTATGCTGCAAGCTATGTAATGTCAAATGATAAGTTCACCAACAGTGCAAACATCTACGATACAAACGAAATGCAGGTTGCAAAAAAATTTCGAATTTTTATTAAATTTTGACAATTTTTTGACCTAACGCTACAATTTTGACAAAAGTTGTTGGCCTTTTTATAGTCACCCGTTCACAAATTTTGCAGTTAAACCCATTGGAGTTTTTAGCAGTTCTCAGTTTTATATCCATGTCGATGCCAACCCTGGATACACCGCTAAATACCAACGAACACTCGTACTGGCGCATTGAAAATCTTCTCCACTCCAGGAACCGTCCCACTGACAAATTCTGGCCGTTTCCGTTATGGGATAAGTGCCAGGGTCACACTCTAATTTACAGGTAGACCCCTCCTCCACTCTGCCGCCGGCACTGTTGCAATTCCTGAAGACACATCGTCAATTACTGCTAGGTTAACCAAAAAGTTGGTACTGAAGACTTCACGTAATGGAGATTGTGTTGAATATAGTCAATGTCATGTATGGGAATCCTTTAAAATAACCATAAACCGTAATTCTTACTGTAACCCGAACATGACCTTATCAGTAGTCATAAATGCAATGCAAGCTAACCTAACCAGAGTTGTAATGACTCGAGTAAATAGTAAAGTTATGGTACCACATTATTGGTATTTAGTGTATCAGTACTGATACTTGGAAAATAGGGTCAGAAACTGTTAACACTGAGGAAACTTATTATATTATGAATGCGAGCCATTCTGTATCACGCGACTCTCCACTAGCTGACTTGGACTCGGTGGTGAATTGATAATACTCGACTTGACTCGAGTTTAAACTATAAAAGTGAGATTGACTTGTGACTAAGAACCATGTGACTTGGTTACAACCCTGACCTAACCCGAAACCATGACCTTAACTCAATATTTTGAATGCATCAGTATTTTAAACACCCTATTTTGAATACATCTCTATTTCCAATGCCTCGATATTTTCAACGGCACTAGCTATTTCGACAGAAAGCCAAGAAAAACACATATATGCTGCATGTCAATAACTCTAGAATGGCCAGCATTAGAGTTGTTCAAAAACGACAGTTTTTTTTCAAATTTGACAGGCTGGTTGATAAAATTGTGGAGTTGATTGAGTTGAGTTGAGTTGAGTTGAAAATTTGCCCTGTGCCAACATGTAAAAGCCAAGTTATTGAAGTTTAGAAAGTTGAGAATTGTTCAAAAAAAATTGGAAAACAATTAGGCTCCCGATGAAATTGGTATGTTGTCTAAAAACGAATTTTGGCTCGATTCCAACACGTAGAAGCTAAGATACTGGCGTCGAAAATTTTGAATTTGAAACAAATAGTATTTACGATGGGTAAATATAATTACTAACCAACGAATTTTCCACTGTAAATACTATTTTTCCAAATCCAAAATTTGTACTCCAATAATTTCACTTCTACTGGTTGGCATTGAGCCAAATTTGATGGACATCGATTTTTTCGCCAGCTTAACAATTCTATCAAGTAGCCAGTCAAATTTTTTTTTTAAATGTGATTTTTGAACAAGGCCAACAAACATGCCAATCGTAATGCGACTGATCAAATCACACGCAACAAACAGTCAAAACTCACGTTATAGTTCCGTTTACAAGTGGGTCCAAAGCCGGACAGAACTGCCTGCATATAAAAACTGTCGAGCTCCAGATACCATTGTCGCAACTTATTGTAGTGGGGTACGATACAGGCTCGCCGACAGCGCAAAACCACGAACACACCTGACCCTAAAATGCAAACTGTGGCTACGATCCAGTTCACTTTATTAGTAATAATGTCATTATTTCAAAACACCACAAGACTGCGATACAATGAAAAGATAGGAAGGTGTCGAAACGTCTTGGAGTAGCATTTTAAATCAGACAACCACCTGTGCCTAGGCGACTCAAAGAGGAAGCATGCTCCCTGGATGGAAAGAAATAAGAGATAACATAAATATAGCATAAAAGGACAAGCGACGAAAATGAAGAGGTATGTGTCGGCAGGCAAAATCGTTCTATATTGTCAGATCCGTTATTCTCTAGCTGTGATTAGTGTTCAATTATTCATTAGAAGAGCTTCTTGGAGGTACTGAACTTCAATATACAATTGAATAATATATTCCTGACACTTCATCAGGGGTAATCGTCAGCAACTAGAAGATGTTTGGAAAGAATATCATATATATCATATATGATTGTTGACATAAAATTTTCTTTCCAATTCTCCACTTCCCCTGACGAATGTCAGCCGAAAATATTCGGGTTCACTTGAATATGAATACACCGTTAAATTGTAAATTGACTCTTATAAATACAACAAATTGAGAGTACTTTCCCCTTACGACAGTGCAACGAGTTTTGCCTAAAAGTACGTTAAGCAGAAGTGGCAGTTAGCCAGAAAACAAAACCTCTCCAGTAAGTATTGCAGGTAGGCTATTCCAGACCTACTTGACCAGGCTCGTGTTAACGCACGTATGCAATAACGACAGGGTTTCGAGTTTTAAATGGGACTAACGTGAGTCATGTGACTGAAAAACTAGAACTGTTTCGTTACTATCCACTGGGGTTGTTCGAAAAATAACTTTTTTCCAGATTCCGGGGATCACTGAATAAATTGGAAGGTTGCCTGGAAAAAACGCTGCACGCCAAATTTTGCTCGATTCAAACTGGTAGATGTGAATGTGCAGGAGTTTGAAATTTACTTTTTTCAAATTTTACTGTCAACCAGGGTTGTAATGACTCGAGTCATGACTCGACTCGAGTCACGATTTTCTGATGACTCGACTTGACTCGAGTCACTTTTACAAAATTCAGAAATGACTCGACTCGAGTCAATTTGTGTATTGACTCGACTTGGACTCGAGTCATTGCGCATGACTCGAACCAAGTCATATGACTCGAGACTCAGACTTCGGAAACCGACGATTCATTGTAATTTCGAAGAATAGTAAAGTTGCCACACTATTGGGATCTCGACTATTGGTACTGGTACTTGAAAATGCGACCAGGAACTGATAAAAGTGAGGAAAATTAGTATATTATAAATGCGAACCATTCGATATCATCAAACGGAGTTATAGAAGGTGGGTTTAACAAGACATTGACAGGAATCCAAGCAGTCAACACTATGACTTGGACTCGACTCGAGTCATAATACTGTGACTCGGACTCAAGCCTATTTTTGCTGACTTGGACTCGGACTTGACTCGGTGGTGAATTGGAAATGACTCGACTTGACTCGAGTCAAAACTATAAAACTGAGATTGACTTGTGACTCGGTGCCTTGTGACTTGGTTGCAACCATGCTGTCAACCCCATGAAATTGTAAAGCTGTCTAAAATGAACGATGCTCAGCAATTTTTGCTCGCTACCACCCGTAGAAGCGAAGTTATCGCAGTTAAAAATTTGGGATTCGCAAAAACTAGCCTGGACGGTAGGGCTCTTCAAAAATGACTTTTTTTCTCAAATCGTACTGGCTACTTGATAAAATTGTTAGGTTACCTAATTTAAGCCTACACACCAATTTTGGTTCAATTCCAATCAGTAACCGCTTTGCTACAGGAGAATAAAGTTTCTATTTATTATATAAAAATAAATAATGAAAAATTTGAAAATTTTCTGTTCACTCCATGAAAGTGTTAGGCTGTCTATAGAAACGATGCTCACCAAATTTGGTTCAATTCCAACCAGTGGAAGCGGAGTTATTGCCGTCGAAAAATTTGGAATTGAATAAAATAGGATTTACGGTGACCAATTCTTTGTTTATTTATTATAGTTGTGCTCCCCGTAAATACTATTTTATTCAAATCAAAATTTTTCGACGGCAATAACTCCGCTTCCACTGGTTGGAATTGAACCAAATGTTGTGTGTAGGCTTAAATTAGGTAACCTAACAATTTTATTAAGTAGCCAGTATGATTTGAGAAAAAAAGTCATTTTTGAAGAGCCCTTCTGGCCGGTGGGTAATCTCAGACAGGGTTAACAGTGAAATTTGAAAATCTTTTTAAAAAAATTTTATAATACCCTCAAAATTTTTTCAAACTCCTGTGTGTTCACATATACCAGTTGGAATCGAGCAAAATTTGGCGAGTAGCGATTTTTCAGGCGACTTAACAATTTAATCAGTGAATGACCGGAATCTGGAAAAAGGGTACTTTTGAACGACCCTACTATCAAGTCTTTTGTAGCCGATAAAATTTGCAATAGTGTCACCCTCCTACAAAAACACTGACCTGTTCGGCCCACTCCTCAAGACACACAGACGGCGAAAAACTAACATCCTCGGTCGCAACCACCTTCAAAGGCGGGCAAGTCCTCGCGTCACCCTTCAACGCGCACAGCGTGTACAAGTCGGATTTATAAAAATCGTCGTACTTCCAACCAGTGGACGCCAAATTACCCTCGTCCAACATGACCGGGTCTACCATGACCGCGTGGTAGGACTGCTTGGTGTGGTCCAGTAACGCACGCGACGACCCTAGTATCACGGCGGGTATTCCTTTCAGGAAGAAATGAAGGGGCTTGTCGGGGTTTACCGAGCATTCCCATTGTTGGTGGGGGTCGGTCATGTTGCAGTCGATGAGATAGAGTCTGAAACACAGAACGCAATGGACTTGACTCGAGTCCGTTTTTGTATTGACTCGATTGTACTCGACTCGTTGTGCATGACTCAAACCAAGTCATATGACTCGAGACCAAGACGGCCAAGACAGACATTTCATTGTAACTTCGAAGAATAGCAAAGTCACCGCACGATTGGTATTTCATCTTGTCAGTCCTGATACTCGGAAGAGGGCCAGAAATTGTTAGGAGTGAGGAAAATTACGATATTATGAATGTATATATAATTGGATTATGAATAAAATAGTATTTACAGTGACCAATTCCTAAATTATCTATTATACTGGTGCCCACCGTAAATACTATTTTATTCAAATCCAAATTTTTCGACGGAAATAACTCCGCTTCCACTGGTTGAAATTGAACCAAATTTGGTGAACATCGTTTCTATAGACAACCTAACACTTTCATGGGGCAAACAGAAAATTTTCAAATTTTTCTGTTATTTATTTTTATGTAATAAATAGAACTTCCTTGTCCTGTAGCAATGCGGTTACTGGTTGGAATTGAACCAAATTTGGTGCGTAGGCTTGAATTAGGTAACCTAACAATTTTATCAAGTAGCCAGTGCGATTTGAGAAAAAAAAAGTCATTTTTGAAGAGCCCTACTGCACAGTGAACACTATGACTCGGACTCGACCCTCTACTCGCTGACTTGGACTCGGTGGTGAATTGAAAATGACTCGACTTGACTCGAGTCAAACTTATAAAAGTGAGATTGACTTGTGACTCGGAATAGAGCAATGAGAGCCAATGTTTGCAGTACTGAAATAACACGGCTATCACTGCAAGTTATTCTATCAACAATTACTGTTACGATCGATTTTTTTCCTCAACGTGTAAGCCTTGAAACCAAAACAGCGTTCATTTATTTTAACAGTAAATCATTATATTGAAAAATAGTATTTACGGTGGGAAATTTTATTGTTATTAATCATAGAATTACCCACCGTAAATACTATTTTTTCATACCCAAAATTATCTATTACGACAACTTCGTTTCTACGGGTTGATATTTATCATAATTAGTTATTCATGTTTTTAGGACAACCTAACAATTTCATGGGGTATCAAGTAAAATCTTAAATATTTAATATTTTTTTTTGTATGATAAATCTAAAATTCTCTACGATGACTTTGCTTCTAAAGATTGGAATTGAGTCGAATTTGATACGCATTGTTTTTTAGCCAACCTAACAACCGAATAGTGTATTCATGTTGAAGTGAACCCGAATATTGTCGGCTGACACTCGTCAGGGGTAATCGTCAGCAACTTATAGAGAATTGGAAGGAACATTGTACATCAACAATCGTATCACAAGATATATCATCGCCGTTACGAAATTTAGCACAATCCTGCTTTTGATAAATGTTGACGTCTTTTTTGCAATACAATGGTATAGCCGTATTGAAATGAAACTGGGTATTTTCGGCTAACAATTGTCTACCAGTTGCTGACGATTACCCCTGACGAGTGTCAGTTAAAAATATTCGGGATGATTTCAATATGGATATACCATCCAATTGTATATTGAAGGTCTGTACCTGTGAGGAGCTCTTCAGCCCAACAATCTTATCAACTAGCCAGTGAAATTTGGAAAAAAGAGTAATTTCACAGCACACAACCGGCTATCCAGTCCAATCCCTATACACACCTGGCTCCATGAGCGGCACCAGACGCAGTCAAGCACAGCCCACTGGCAAGGTTTACCACGAGGTCCGTATACTTCCACGCCCAAACAGACCGTATTTCGCCCCGGCAAGACTCTATCATAAGCTCTGCGTTGAAATATGGCCCCGTCTTTATGATCGGCAACAGGCAGAAAGGCAAGCTGGAAGACTCGACACTTGTTTGCATGTGGAAGTGTTTCACATCTGAGAGAAAAAGCGGGTTTACCTGTTAAAGGGGCACTTCACTCTAAAAATAATGTGGTCTCAAATTGAAAGGCAAAACGAAAAAAAATTTTGGGCCGCAGCCGTTTTCTTCAGAACGCTACCGTAATGGAGCTGTAATATTATTAAAATTTCCACAAAAACTTCACGCTCCAGCAGTCACGCTTTATATCGTTGTCAGCCGATGTCATGAAGGAAATATGTGGTACACGCCAATGTGGTTCAGATACCGCGCTCAACAGAAGATGTTCGGTCAGGAGATTGACGTCAAAATCGGGCCTAGTGTATTCTATTTCTGTCGTGTACGACATATTTCCTTCACAACATCGACTGACAACTATATAAAGTTTGATTTCCGCATGACTGCCGGAGCGTGACGTTTTTGCGGAAATTTCAATAAATTGCAGCTACATTACGGTGGCGTTCTGAAGAAAACGGCTGCAGCCAAATTTTTTTTTTATTTGATAAGACGATTGAAATTTCAATTTGGAATTGCATTATTTCTACTGGTTGTGTCAAATTTTATATTCAGCGATTTTTCAGGCAACAGTCTAATCACAAGGCCAGTAAATTTTGCAAAAAAAAATTTTGAATTGCCCTAAAGCGAGCATTGTAATGACTCGAGTCATGACTCGACTTGACTCGAGTCATTTTCTCAAAATACGAAAATGATTCGACTCGACGGGAGTCAATCTGTGTATTGACTCGACTTGGACCCGAGCCAAAGCGCGTCACTCAAACCAAGTCACATGACTCGAGACTCAGACGGCAAAGACCGACATTTCGTTGTCATTTCGAAGAATAGTAAGGTAACCACCTTATTGGGATTTCGTCTATTGGTGCTGCTACTTCAAAATGCGACCAGAAACCGCTAAATTTGATGAAAATTAGCGTATCATACATGCGAACCATTCGAAATCACGAAACAGAGCTATAAAACTGGGTTTAAGGAGACCTTAACAGGAAACTGAGCAGTCAACACCATGACTTGGACTCGGACTTGACTCGGTGGTGAATTGAAAATGACTCGACTTGACTCGAGTCAAAACTATGAAAGTGAGATTGACTTTAGACTCGGAGCCTCGTGACTTGGTTACAACCCTGCCTAAAGCTACACGACAATCTATTCTCTCACCCACGCATGTAGCGACCGTATCATTCCACTGCCCGTCGGGCTGGCAAAGATAAATTCCATTTCCTTGAGAATACGTTTTGCCGAATCTGCACTCCATGTAACAAATCTGACCCACGTGCATATCTTGGCAGTTGACCGAGATGTCTTCGCATTTCTCTGCGAAAATGCATACTTCAGCGGCAAGGCAGACCACATTAACCACGTCTGGCAACCACGGCACCTCAATGGTTTGACTTGGGCTGGGCACTATGATTCTTACGAGTATTGAAATAATCCGATACCTACCTCTAAGACAGTGGTTCTCAAACTTTTTTAGACACGCTACCCTTTATGATAGTGAAAAATTTCGCGCCCATGGTATCGTGATCGTGATATCACAATACAAAACCAGAATGCTGACAATCCCAACGGATAGTTTGATGGCATGGAAGGTTATGACTAGGATAAGTTTTTGTCGCAATCAAATCCGCAGAAAGTTGCACATTTATTTTTCACATAAGTTGCAGTAAAAAGTTGCATTTCACAAAAGTTGCATCAAAAGATCACATTTTGGTCAGTTGACTAAAAAACGGTCATCTTCCCAGCTCCACTTCCGAAATACACATTCTCATTCTGATTCCACATTCTCCATTGGTTGACTTTGTCGCTCATCTCCCGAAATACCCGTTACAGCGTTACTTCAGTGCCGATATACGATATTTCAGTCGAATTTGGCCGTGTATTTCACCAAACTTCTTAAAAAACAGTGACATAATCGAGCGATCTATTTACATGTACTACCAAATACTTCCAGTAAAAAGTTGATAGCATAAAAGATGGAAAAAACTTTCATGAAAAATCGCAAAAGTTGCAGAAAATTGGACGATAATTGCAAAAAGTTGCACTATTAGATTTCTTCGATCAGCTTAGAACCGCATTCTACATAACTTCCGAGTATTTAGGAAGCTGCCGGTTGCTGTAAAAAAAAGTTGCAAAAACTTGCCCTAGTTAAGACTGTTGATGAGAGAATTCTCAAATATGAAATTAGGACTATACATAGACCAATAACTATGATTTGGACGTAAATGGCACGGAGCACCAAACAAAAATGTCAGTTGGCCGCAGCTTCATGCCTCCCTTCACATGCTTTCATGCCCCCCCTCCCGTTTGTAAACCCCTGCTCCAGGAGGTAATGTAACAATGACAATCATTGCTTCGATACTATTTTTCACTGTGGGAAGCTTGAAACAGCTGGTTTTACCAAAAAATTTTGCTTCACTTTACAAAACTCTAAAACATGACCTTAATGGGTTGCGAAACCAGGAAGTAATATATCGTTGAATTCAGAATTTCAACTCGTTGAATTCAGAATTTCAACACCTAACCAACTACGCCATGAAGCCAGACGAGAACAAGGCAATCGAGCGTGTATATAATCAAGAAGACGAGATAACCTTGTTGTAAAAATACACAAGTTTTGGTTGCTTCCTTATAGAGTCCACAACGTTTACCAAGGGCGAATAAGTATGTGCTGTTCACAGCGACAGAGATGACTTCTAATCTGATTGATACTGTCAATACATGGTACACTATGTGCCCTAATTTATCTCGATATTGAATTCATGTGGGCCGCGGCCAGGGCATGGTATGGTATGGTATGGTATGGAAGTATGGTATGGTATGGATCGATATTTTGGTATGGAATATGGAACGATGCAAGTATGGTATGGAATGGAAGATTTTAATCTATGGTATGGAACGACATTTCCATACTTCCATACTTTGGTATTTTATCGTGATCTGTGAAAGCTTTATCAAGCGTACGTTGTTCGCTGTTGACGGAATACGATTGCTTTTGTTATGTGTGAACGCTGTGTAGGAATAAATACACGCTCATGCTTATGCAAGGGTTTTAGGAGCACCTGAAATGACATGATTTTGTGATGTAATAATGACAACAGTAATGATGAGTCTACTAGACACGGCGTTTACGAGCGTAGTCTATCATGTGACGGAATAATTGGTAATGTAGGCTACTCCAACTACCTCATTCCTTGAGTGACGATAGCATACTAGCAATCATGCTGCAATGTACTAATAGCTCAATGTGGTTGATAATTACGTTTCTTCTGAAACTTTGTCCGCCACATTTACACTATTTACATACCGAGATATCTTATTGGTCATATTTCAAACGCTTTCGCATTAGTATTATAGATCAGAGAGTGGGGTAGTTATAGTTTGAAATTCTCGCCACGCTAACCTCAATAAAATACTGTACTAATAATCACGCAGATCGCTGCAGTATTGATCACCTGCAGCAGGGATATTTTGTGGGTGCGCCTATTTTATAAATGATTGTGCAAATATTTCCTCCAAGTTACATGGGCCTAATGCCAATGTATCGGAAATGCGATGATATTCTTATGGAGGGTCCTAGATAACAATCCGCTGACTATCTCATTTTGCTCGCGGAAGCTGTAGACCAGTGGTTCTTAACCTTTTTTCCTCCAGCGCCCCCTTTCAAAAATTATCGTGCTCCAGCGCCCCCCAACCTTATATTGTAAGGAATGTAATAAAGACAATGAGTAAGAGGGAGGGCCGTAACAGCCCTTCGTCAACCCCCTAAAAACGATTGCCTTGCGCACCCATAGCGTGATAAACCAAATTTCTGAGGGCTTCGCCCACAAGAGCTCCGTAGCGTGATTTCGATGGTCAGCAAAGTTTGTGTGGCCTGGTCGCCCTAGGTACCAAAATTTTCTATAATGCATGAATGAATAGGTGGTAGTTACATATATAAGCCGCTATAAATTTTTATCCTCTCAGCCTACGAAATCAGATTTACCAGTAGCGCTGAGTGAGCTGTTGTATGGGAAAATAAAGGGCACGTAGCCTAATTAATAATTAAACATATTCGGGCGTGCCCGTAGGTACAATTAATTCGTTACCGGGACGTAACTGCACTTCGTCAGCCCCCCCCCAAAAAAAACGTTGGTCTTGGGCCCCCATCGGGTGATAGACCAAACTTCTGGGGGGCTTCGCCCCCAGACCCCATTCTGCTATCGGCTATTTGCTGATACTAGTCATCTACATTGGGTGTCCATTGTCGATTTACTGAGTCATAGACGCGCGAAGCTCAAAAAGTTTCAATAATTAATGATTGAATTGGCCAATATAATCGGGAATTGCATGTATATTGATATCAATTTTTATGCTCTCTCTTCTCACGTAAACATATTTACCGGTAGAGTTGTATGATGTGTGATTGAAAAGGTAGGATCCCTCAATAATAATTATACATCTTCGGGCGTATACCCGTTGGCAGGAACGAAGCGGCACTTCGTCAGGCCCGCCGAAAAAACTTTGGTCTTTGGCTCCCATGGGGTGATAAACCGACCGCCCCCCATCACGTTGTTCGCTTTTGCCACGAAATCAACTGTACTGTTTAGCGAGCCAGTGCGAAGCGCGAAATTCATGATAAAATCGGTCAGTAAGATCGGGAATTGCATATATATTGCTATCAATTCCTTGCCCTCTCTGCTCACGTTACCAGATTTACCGGTAGAGTTGAGTAAGGTGCAATGTTTGCTCTAAGCTACGCACGTGCGCAGTGCTGACACGGTCTCTGCGCACAGAAAATCTACGTTGCGCACAACAAATCCGATGTTATGACCTTTTTTTTAGTCGCTACGCACTGTTGTCCAAGGGTCATGACTTCGTTGCATGATGTTATTTCGTGACCTCCTGTCTGCTATATATCAAAAAATATAGAATCGCCTAACAGGGATATCGCCCAACAGGAATATCTAGTTTTAGATATCCCTGTCGCCCAATCGTCCTAAACGCACACGATTTCAAATTGGTATTTCTTCACTGGCATATAATTTTTCCCCGCCAGATGGAATTCCTCTTCTGGGTTCAGATTGCCAAGATAGCAACATTTGGTGCCAGTCATTTAGGCGCCCATGGACAAGTCTTTTGTAGGCTATATATAACGAAGTTTCGGTGTTAATTTGCTCTGAATACTCATTAAGGATATGTTCTACCACCACAGCATCTACTGCGAAGCCGCCATTTTTCTCCAGCGCCCCCCACACCGCCCCCCATTTTGCCCCCTGAGCGTTTCCGCCCCCTTCAAAATCGCAAGGTTAAGAACCACTGCTGTAGACGTACACGGCACCTCATCATCGTGAACTAAACCTCACCAAAACAGACTCTGTAAAACTATTACCAGGAATTAGATTCGCTTCTTGGTTGGTTTAAGCAATATTTACATCCGAAATATCATAATACAGGTGCTAGGAAAGGTACTTCACTATGATATTGAAGTATTTGAAAGTATGGAATATGTATCAAGTATGGTATGGAACATTGTTGGTATGGTATGGAAAATTGCAAGTATGGTATGGAGAGAGTCAGGCAAGTATGGAGTATGGAAAATCCACGTTCCATACCATACCATACCATGCCCTGCCCGCGGCCTCTACGAAATTTGAAAACTGGCCTGAGACCCGTTTTGAGTTGACGACCCGTGATCTGAACTATAATTCTCATTGATAATTAACTCTTAATGGCAAGGAACGTATATTATCAATAGGCGTACTCAGGGTTGTAATGACTCGAGTCATTTTTTCAAATTTTTGTATAGACTCGGCTTGTACTCGAGTCATTGTGCACGACTCGAACCAAGTCATATGACTCGAGACACAGACGGACAAGACAGACATTTCATTGTAACTTGAAGTATAGTAAAGTCAGCACGTTATTAGTATTTCGTCTATCAGTCCTGATAGTTGGAAATTAGGGCCAGAAACTGTTAAAATGAAAAAAATCACTATTATATGAACGCGAGATCACTCGAGCAGCGTTGAAAAAGTGGATTGAACCCGATTGAACTGAAAACTGAACAGTGACTTCGACTGGACTCGAGTCAAAACACTATGACTTGGACTCGACCCTGTGCTAGCTAACCTGGACTCGGACTAGACTCGGTGGTGAATTGAAAATGACCCGACTTTTACTCGAGTCAAAACTATAAAAGGGAGATTGACTCGTGACTCGGAACCTTGTGACTTGGTTACAACCCTGGGTTTACTTGAACAGACATCTTTCACTGCTCCATTCAGATTCGAGTACTCGAACCATTGTGCTCAGCCCTAATTATAATAAGTGATATTCCAATACTCGCTTCACGAGCACGCAGGTATTTCATTTTTCCCTCCCTTGTCTTTACACAGAAGCCTGGATAACTCACTTAGACAAGTAGGCGTCGGCGTCCAAGTGTAAGACTGCGAGTCGCAGCAAGTGTAGTACGGGTCCGACGGCAAATAGCCCGCGGGGCAAATCACCCTGTTGCGACGTAAACAAGATTGCGTCAAATAACCCATGCAAATTTTCTTGGTCAATAAAAAATGATCGAAATTTCAGATCAACAATCGCACGGCATCAATTTATTCCTGTCACAATAACCAAGACTGACGGAAATTTTTGGAATTTCAAAAAAGGGTGTTGATATGTGGTGCCAAATAGCAAATAAATAAATTCTATCATAATTTCGGGTTCGTGCGCGATCTAGTAGTCGTGTAATTTCACCGAACAAGCCAAAAATACCCAATTCAGCCATGTGTTGAGAATCACTTACATTAGGAAGCCGGTTTTAAATGCAGTTTTAACAGTCACTATTCGACGCCCGAGCCCTATTTACACTTTGAGGGGGTTTCATTTGTTTGAGCAAGTTTTGAAACATAGTTCTAATTGATAGGGTATGTTGCTCAGTCATAGGATCAATCACTACACGCTTTTGACATCCTATCCACTGCTTCGGCGCATAATTTTACCTATAAAATCAGTAATATGCTTTTTTCTGTTAATTTTTAAGAGCATGTTCTATGGAAGTGAGATAGAACGACCACTAGAGGGTGCATGAGCCCATAATTATGATAGAATTTACTTCTTTGCTATTTGGCATCACATATGAAGACCCTTTTTCGAAATTCAAAAATTTTCATTTTCACTCCACCATAACGCAACATTTCAAAGGCGGATCTGTACCAATTACCAATTTAGTTGGTCGACGGTCAACCAACTACAGTTATTTTAGTAGTTGCAGTTGTGACTTTTGAAAGTTTAGGTTTTAGTTTTAGTAATGAGTCTTGAATAGGCTAGTGAGTAGTTCTGATTATGGTTGCCAGTTTTGAAAAGTGAGTAGTTCTAGTTCTAGCTGCGGATTTGTAAAAGTGGCTAGCTTCAGTTCTAGTTGAAGATTTTGAAAATCGAGTAGTTCTAGTTCTAGTTCTAGTTGAAGATTTTGAAAATCAAGCAGTTCTAGTTCTAGTTCTAGTTGTGAGTTTTGGAATGCGAGTAGTTCTAGTTCTAGTTGAAGATTTTGAAAATAAAGCAGTTCTTTTTCTAGTTCTAGTTGTGAGTTTTGAAATGCGAGTAGTTCTAGTTCTAGTTCTAGTTCTAGTTGAAGATTTTGAAAATCAAGCAGCTCTAGTTCTGGTTCGAGTTGTGAGTTTTGAAATGCGAGTAGTTCTAGTTCTACTTCTAGTTGAAGATTTTGAAAATCAAGCAGTTCTAGTTCTAGTTCTAGTTGAAGATTTTGAAAATCAAGTAGTTCTAGTTCTAGTTCTAGTTGTGAGTTTTGAAAATCAAGCAGTTCTAGTTCTAGTTGTGAGTTTTGAAAATCAAGCAGTTCTAGTTCTAGTTCTAGTTGTGAGTTTTGAAAATCAAGCAGTTCTAGTTCTAGTTGTGAGTTTTGAAATGCGAGTAGTTCTAGTTGAAGATTTTGAAAATCAAGCAGTTCTAGTTCTAGTTCTAGTTGAAGATTTTGAAAATCAAGCAGTTCTAGTTCTAGTTGTGAGTTTTGAAAATCAAGCAGTTCTAGTTCTAGTTCTAGTTGTGAGTTTTGAAAATCAAGCAGTTCTAGTTCTAGTTCTAGTTTAAGATTTTGAAAATCAAGTAGTTCTAGTTCTAGTTCTAGTTGTGAGTTTTGAAAATCAAGCAGTTCTAGTTCTAGTTGTGAGTTTTGAAATGCGAGTAGTTTTAGTTCTAGTTCTAGTTGAAGATTTTGAAAATCAAGCAGTTCTAGTTCTAGTTCTAGTTGTGAGTTTTGAAATGCGAGTAGTTCTAGTTCTAGTTGAAGTTGGAGATTTTGAAAATCAAGCAGTTCTAGTTCTAGTTCTAGTTGTGAGTTTTTAAAATCAAGCAGTTCTAGTTCTAGTTGTGAGTTTTGAAATGCGAGTAGTTCTAGTTCTAGTTCTAGTTGGAGATTTTGAAAATCAAGCGGTTCTAGTTCTAGTTCTAGTTGGAGATTTTGAAAATCAAGCAGTTCTAGTTCTAGTTCTAGTTGAAGATTTTTAAAATCAAGCAGTTCTAGTTCTAGTATTAGCAACGAGTCTTGAATAAGCTGGTAAGTAGTTCTAGCTCTAGTTGCCAGTTCTGAAAATTAAGTAGTTTTAGTTCAAATTCCAGCACAACGCTGTCCAAGGTATTTGGCGACGATACTAACTCGACGCATGGCCGTTTCTCACGCATGGTCAGGTACTTGTAGGTGATGGTGCCATTGGGGGCAGTCAGGATGCATCTGTAATCGCTGAAAATTGAAATAGATCAAGGCAAAGGCATGGCAATGCACGGCAGGTTGTCATTAAAAACGAATTTCGGAAACTCTCAATATTTCGTTGATTCGACTTGAGTAAAATGAAAATTGACTCGACCTGAGTAGATTTGTGCATAGACTCGATTTGCACTGGAGCCATTGCGTGTGACTCGACATTCTATATGAGGTCTTCAAGTCTCGCGTATCCGGACCAAGAATTTGAAATTGAAAAATAGGCCCAGAAACTGTTCTTTCTCTCTTAGAATAAACATATTTAGAGCGAGAAAAATGAGGATATTCTGAATCCGAAGAGCTTCACAGAAGTGACTTGAACCTGACGTGAACTCATGACTCAGAACCTCGTGACTCGGTTACAACCCTGGTAGCTTATTCTAATTCGAATCTAATTTAGAGAAAAACTGTGCAGCTATAGTTCTAATTCTGAGCTAACTTCGAAAAAACTAACTGGGTATTTATAATCCAATTTGAAAAAAACTGCAGCTATAAGTCTGATCCAGTTTCAAAAACACTGCCCAGCTATACTTCTAATTTTAATCTAATTTAGAAAAGAATATGCAGCTAAAATTCTAATTTTAATCCAATTTAGAAAAAAAAACTGTGCAGCTATAATTCTAATTCTGAACTAACTTAAAAAAAACTGGGTATTTATAATCCAATTTGAAAAAACTGCAGCTATAATTCTAATTCTGAACTAACTTTTAAAAAAACTGGGTATTAATAATCCAATTTGAAAAAACTGCAGCTATGATTCTGATCCAATCTCAAAAACACTGCCCAGCTATACTTCTGATTCTAATCAAATTTAGAGAAAAATGCCCCGCTACAATTCTAAATTTATCTAATTTTGAAAAAACAGTAGCAACGATTCTAATTGCAATCTAACTTTGAAAAAACATCTCGGTATTTATAATCCGATTCGGAAAAAAAAAAAAAAAACGTAGTTATAATTCTGATCCAATTTCGAAAATACTGCCTAGCTATGCTTCTGATTTTAATCCAATTTTGAAAAAAATATGCAGCTATAATTCTAATTTTAATCTAATTTTGAAAAATAACAGTAGCGACGATTCTCATTCTAATCTAATTCCAAAAATCTGTGCAGCTATATATCTAATTCCAATCTAATTCTACAAAAAACTGTGTGGATATAATTTTAATTTTTATCTGATTTTGAAAAAACAATAGCTAAGATTCTAATTTGATCTCTAATTCTACAAAAAACTGTGTAGCTACTATTCTAATTTTAATCTAATTTTGAAAAAACAGTAGCAATGATTCCAATTCTCATATAATTCGAAAAAAAATGTGTAGCTATGGGCCTATATCTAATTCTAATCGAATTCTACAAAAAAATTGTAGCTATACGGTAATTCCAATTTCTATTAAATTTTGAAAAAACAGTAGCAACGATTCCAATTTAATCTTATTGTACAAAAACCTGTGTAACTCTAATTCTAATTCAATTGTTCGGCTACAATTCTAATTCTACTCTAACTTACAACAAACTGACTGGGTATTTATAATCCAGTTTGAAAAAACTGTAGCTATAATTCTGATCCAATTTCTGAAATACAACTCGGCTATAACTCTTGCTCCGATCTAATTTTGAAAAAACAGTGGCAACGATTGTAATCCTAATCTATTTCTATAAAAACAGTGTAGCTATATATCTAATTATAATCTATTTATACAAAAAACTGTGTGGCTGCAATTCTAATTTTAATCTAATTGTGAAAAAACAGTAACAATGATTCAAATTCCAACCCAATTCTAAAAAAAAACAGTGTAGCAACAATTCTAATTTTAACCCATTTTTGAGAAAACAGTAACAATGACTCTAATTATCATCCAATTCCAAAAACTGTGTAGCTATAATCCTAATTTTAATCTGGTTTTGAAAAAAACAGTAGCTACGATTTTAATTTAATTTAATTCTACAAAAAACTGTGTAGCTAAAACTCTATTATTAGTATTCTAATTTCAAAAAATAATAGCTACGGTTCGAAATCCAATCTATTTCTACGAAAAAACGTGCAGCTATAATATCCATTCTGCACCTTCCGAAATCAATACTCACTAATAACTCCTCGACGTGGGAAAATAACAGAACGGGGAGCTGCCGCTGAAGCTCCCGTCAGCCCTGCAAGTCCTACTGTGAGACCCCGCCTGCCTGTGCAATCCCGTGTTACACCGATAGTAACACGTGACCCCTTCGTCCACGGAAAACGCGCGACCCGGCGAGTCGGCGCAGCCTGTAATGTCCGGGTACACTATGTTGGGCCGGCTAGAGTGGGAGCTGAAGGCGCCGTGTCGGCACGTGGTGCTGCAGTACGCCGGGGGGTGGGACCAGGCTCCGTTTTCCATGCATACTGTGACGTCCGCGCCTTTTAGTTTGTGAAGGTAATCGCAATCGTAGTGGCACGCTTGGCCGTAGACGGAGGTGTCATTTTTGCAGGGTACGCCCGGTTCTACCACGCCTTTTGCCGGGTCGGACAGGGCGGGACAGGTGCGCCTGCATTCCGCTGGCAGGGCGCCCAACGGTAGTGTATCTGCGATGATATGGAGGTGGTTAGTAAAAACCAGGGTTGTAATGACTCGAGTCATGAGTCGATTTGTACTCGAGTCATTTTTTCAAATGCGTAAAATGACATGGCTCGAGTCACTTTTCGTATTGACTCGACTTGTACTCGAGCCATTCTGCATGACTCGAACCAAGTCATATTACTCGAGACCAGGACTGCTGAGACAGACATTTCAAAGTAACTTCGAAGAATATAAGTCACCACATGATGGGTATTTCGTCTACCAGTCCTGACTCTAGGAAAATAGGGCCAGAAAGAAGCAGAAGGCTTCCCCTTGGATCAATATAAGAAAATGTGATGTCCAAAGTTACCCCCTCATATTTTATCAGAATGGGGTAACTTTGGACAGTGGTAAATATGATATTAAGAGTTCTGAAAAGTGAATGCTTCATTTGTATCAAAGTGGATCGTCAACTATATTTGTTATGACCTGCATGACGGCTTTTTAAAATGGATTGAGAAGGTTAATAAATTGGGAAATTGCCAAAAAAAAGTGAAAGAAATAAGCCATGAGATTGTAAGCGGGGTGTAAGCTACTTTATAAAAACTTATCACGTACTCTTAAAGTGCAACAAAACTATCCCTACGTATGACCTAATAACCAGTGATACTACAAAAACTCTCGGACTCGGACCCCAACGCTGGTTTCCAGACCATGAAATGCAATTTGCATCGGAAAACAAAATCAAACCTTCAGCTCTCCAAGCACCGAACGAGGTACAATTCAGCGTCACGGCATCGAGCATCAGCTTGTTCAGCCGAAACCCCGCGTCGCAAGAGATTTCGCACAGTGATCCCGCAGGCTGATTTTCGTTCAGGCAGGACGGCGGGTCCACGTTGCCGTGCGCCACGGCTGTGAGGGGTGGACATCTGAAGGTATGAGAGAATACAGACAACGAAATTGGAAATTGCACTCAAATTTGTGCAGTAGGGGTGCTCAAAAATGACTTGTCTTTTCCGATTTTGCTGGCTACTTGATAAAATTGTAAGATTGTTTAAAATACGTTGCAATTCTAACCTATAGAAGAATTGCTGTCAGGGTTGTAATGACTCAAGTCGCAATTTTCTGATGAAACGACTTGAGTCGAGTCATTTTCTCAAAATACAGAAATGGTTCGACTCGACCCGAGTCAATCTGCGTATCAACTACCAAGTCACATGAGTCGAGACCTAGACGGCCAAGACCGACATTTCTTTGTAATTTCGAAGAATAGTAAAGTAACCCCACTATTGGGATTTCGTCTATTGGTACCGGTACTTGAAAATGCGTCCTAAAACCGTTAAAAGAGAGGAAATTAGTATATTTTAAATGTGAACCATTCGATTTAGCCAAACAGAGTTATAAAAAGTGGTTTTAACAAGACTTTAACTGGAAACTGTGCAGTAAACACAATACCTCGGACTCGAACCTCTGCTCGCTGACTTGGACTCGGAGTTGACTCGGTCGTGAATTAAAAATGACTCGACTTGATTCGAGTCAAAAAAAAAAGTAAGATTGACTTGTGACTCGGTTACAACCCTGATTGCTATATAATAAAAAAATTTCGGATTGAAATTAACTATAAAATTTTATCGAATTGTACTGGTTACCCCATGAAATTGCTATTTTGTCTGAAAAAGCCATGCACAGCAAATTTGGTTCAATTCAAACCAGTAGAAGCAAAGTTATTGGAGTACAAGATTTTAGATTTGAACTAAAGAGTAGTATTTACGGTGGTAAATTCAATAATTTTATTTATTATATATCTACCCACCATAAATACTATGATTCAAAATTGTAAATGTTGAACATCAATAACTTCTACTGTAATTTTTTTAGTCTTAACGAATGGTTTCTGGCCCTCTTTTCCAAGTATCGGGACTGATAGACGAAATACCAATCATGCGGTGACTTTGCTATTCTTCCAAGTTACAATGAAATGTCGGTCTTGGCCGTCCTAGTCTGGAGTCATATGACTTTGTTCGAGTCCCGCGCAATGACTCGAGTGCAAGTTGAGTCAATACACAAATTGACAATTATCGAGTCGAGTCACCAAAAATCCGTGACTCGAGTCATTACAACCCTGGTTTGTACAGTTGTTTTTGCCCACAAATTACCATCAATATGTAAATCTTACAGTCCAAATTGAAAGAAACTTTTCGTGAGCCGCATTTGGCCTCTCTACCCCAAAAAAACAAAAAAAAAACGTGCACCTCTTAAATTTCAGAAAGCAAGCCCCGCCGACAGGGTCACCGGTTTTGCCCTCTGTGGATTTCCACAGAAACCCGGACATGACAGCCCGATCGTATCTCCTTGCGATCAAAAAAGAGTTGTCTTCAGTGCCTGCGTTCAGGTAGAACGGAGCTGAAATAACGCGCAGCAGAAACTCGTACTCGCAGTCCCATTGTTGAGCTGGGTCTGTTTCGTCGCATTCCCGCAGCACCACGAGAGAAAAGCTGAAAACAGGAGATTTCACTATGTGGACGCAAAGTTATTGGGGTAGGCCTGAAAAATTTTGGATTCAACCAAAAATATGTATTTTTTTTTCTAATTTCACCGGGTACCCTACGGAATTATTAGGTTGCATAAAAAACGATGCACATTAAATTCGGCTCAATTTCGACCCGTCGAAGCTACGTGATAAGAGCACAAAATTTGAGATTAAAAAAAAATGATTTTTTTCATATTTCACTGGCTACCCCATGATGCTGTTAGGTCGCATAAAAGACGCTGCAAAATAAATTTGGCTAGATACATTTGAAATGACTCGACATCACTCGCGACTTAAAGGCACCGACTCAATCCCAACATGGCACACCTTGAAGACTCCAAATCCTGGACCGCCACGCACAATTCGGCCAGCACGTTTTTCAACATGTCACCCACCCACATCCACGTGGACCCGGGCACCAGGCTGTTGCATTTGTAATAGCTCTTATCCTCTTTCATGAAATGGGGGCCGGTGGCCGAAACTTCTGTGCGGGCGCATATTTCCGGCGTGGCGTCATCGTTGTAGAGGGAAAAGTGGGTTCGTTCTACAATATAGGCATGGCTTCACTAAAATAACTCCATGAAAGTCTATTGTCGATTACTCATTTAAAAAAGTGGCCCGAGTCAAGTCGAGTCACCGAAAAATCATGACCGAGTCATTACAACTTGCACAATCTCGAGTACAAGTCAAGTCAACATACAGACTGAATTGAGTCGAGTCAATTGCCATTTCCATGAAAATTACTCGAATCAAGTCAAGTCAACAAAAAATTGGGACTCGAGTTGAGTCATTACAACCATGCGTCATAATTTAGAGTTCATGGTGTTATTTGGAGCACGTCACAAAGACGCAAGCATGGTACGAAACTGCTTAAAAGTAGTCTTCAACACCTGTTATATGTAAAAGCTAAGAATGGTGACTCGACTCGAGTCAACTTGTGTATTGACTCGACTTGTAGTCGTGTCATTGTGCATGACACGAACCAAGTCATATGACTCGAGACTAGAAATGCAAAGATAGACATTTCATTGTAACTTCGAAGGTAGTAAAGTAACCACACTATTGGGGTTTCGTCTATTGGTACTGGTACTTGAAAATGTGACCAGAAACTGCTAATGTGAGGAAAATTAGTATATTATAAAGACGAACCATCGATATCACCAAACAGAGTTAAAAAAAAGTTGGTTTAACTGGAAACTGAGCAGTCAACGCAATGACTTGGACTCAGACACGAGTCATCAAACCCCGACTCGGACTTGACTCGGTGGAGAATAGAAAATGACTCGACTTCACTCGAGTCAAAACTATAAAAGTGAGATGAACTTGTGACTTGGTTACAACCCTGCGGTAATCTAAAAAAAAATTGAAATGATTCATTACGAAGTGACCACATCTGTAATCACTACATCAAATTCAACAGAATCGTAGTAATAATCCTAGAGTTCCAAATTTTTTTTCAGATAAAAAATCCACATTGCACACAATTTCACAATCGGCACAACCGTCACTTACCCACACATCTGAAATCGTTATGATTCCAAGTCCCATCAGTGGTGCAGAGCAAATCGGGATCGACCCCCCGAAACTCGTAACCATACATGCACTTCACGCTGCACACTTGCCCCTCTGGCATGTCGTAGATCAAGCAGCTCGAGGGTTCGATGTTGCCTTAATAATTTCAACGGTTTTATTTGTGAAATTCTTCAAATATGCTCGCATCGTCTCGATCAGGGGTGGGCATTAGGGCTGTTCTGAATAAACTTTTTTTCCTGAATCTTGCTGGCTACGTGATTAAATCGTTAGGTTGCCTTAAAAAATGACGCACACCAAATTTGAATTCATTCCAACCGGTAATCGCGGATTTCGTACAGTTTGAAAATTTTGAATTCACCCAAAAATGCAAATAAAAAATTTCAAATGTTTTTGTCAACGCCATGGAATTGTTGCGCTGTCTTCAAAAACGATGCAAAACAAATTTTACTCAATTCCAACCCGTAGAAGCGGAGTTATTTTCGTTTTTCTTAGATAATTGTGGGATTATCCTTGATCGGTGAATAATCCAAGAATTGTAATCGAAAAACTCAAATAACACCGCTTTCATTTGCGCGCCTTGGAGTCGACTTTTATCAAAATACAGTTACCAAGGCTGTGTCAACAGAAAGAGTTCGTGTATCATCTAAAAATAGTACATTGAACGCTCTCGTATTCGACATTTCGTGCTGGTGACGTCATGCTTTGTGATACGATTGTTGATATATGATGTGCTTTTCAATTCTCTACTAGTTGATGACGATTACCCCTGACGAGTGTCAGCAGTAAAATATTCAGATCTATTTCGATATCAATATATTATCCAATAGAAAACCAAGTAATTTGTTACTGACCACCTCAGCAGGGCAATTACCTCTCAAAGGATTAGTCAAGGACGGACACACCCTTCCACAACGCGGAGTCGTCGTATTAAACAATCCTGTTTCCGTGCAAATCCTAGCTATATCGTTGCTGTGGGCCGGCAGTTCGTGAATAAAAAGCTCGGCCGCACCACACCGGTACGTGCACTCCGTGCCCTCGTGTATTGTGGGGGTCGTACATTCGACGATGACGTTTGAAAGCACGTTCGACGTGCACACTCTCAGACAAGACAGATTTCCGCTCCAGGCTCCATTGCTTTGGCATACGATCGATGTGTTACCCTGGTAATTCAAACGTGTTCGTATAATAACAAAAACATATTTGCTGATACGATAGTTGATATGCAACAAACGTGTGCCGCCAGATGCTCAGGTGTGCGCGATCCTGCCCTGGGATTTCGGGAAAAGAGCGTATAATATGGAAGATAAGGCGTTCACACAAGCAGTTTAGACATAAAAGCTGTCAAACTTCATCAGCAGGCTTATAAATAGGCACCCGTGACAGTATGTCCATTAGGGGTGCTCAAAAATGACTTTTTTTCTCAAATTGTACTGGCTACTTGATAAAATTGTTAGGTTACCTAATTTAAGCCTACACAACAAATTTGGTTCAATTTCTGCCTGTAGCCGCATTGCTACAGGAGAAGAAAGTTTTTATTTATTATATAAAAATAATTTACCAAAAATTTGAAAATTTTCTCTTCACCCCACCAAAGTGTTAGGTTGTCTATAGAAACGATGTTCACCAAATTTGGCTCAACTCCAACCAGTGGTAGCGGAGTTATTGCCGTTGAAAAATTTGGATTTGAATAAAATAATATTTACGGTGGGCACATCTACAATAAATAACTAAAGAATTGGTCACCGTAAATACTATTTTATTGATGATTCAAATTTTTGATGGCAATAACTCCGCTTCCACTGGTTGGTTTTGAACCAAATTTGGTGAATATTGTTTCTAAAGACAACCTAACACTTTCCTAGGGGTGAACAGAAAATTTTGAAATTTTTGTATTTATTTTTATATAATAAATAGAAACTTTCTTGTATTGTAGCAATGCGGCTACTGACTGGAACTGAACCAAATTTGGTATGTAAGCTTAAATTAGGTAACCTAACAATTTTATCAAGTAGCCAGTACAATTTGAGAGAAAAAGTCATTTTTGAACACCCCTAATGTGCAGTTGTCCAAATCATAATTGCGCAGTCATGTCTGAATAAAGTTATTCGATCCGTTCCAAATCAACTTATAAAGAAGAAATTGTGCCGCAAATCATGAGCGCGTTGGCATGAATTCAACTTACACTTCAACGACAATCTTAGGATCTGCCGGATACAAATATACGTGGGCAGGCAATCCATTTGGAAGACATAAAGCAAGCAATCGTTTTGCAGAAGAAAACAGCTTTTTGATTTACGATTTTCTAAAAAAACTTTTGGACGGGGCCGTGAACTTGTATTTTTTTTTTGTTCGGACTGAAAAAAAAGCCAAAACCACGAGACAATGCTTCGAAAATGACGACATGCTGGTATATTAGTCGACAAATAAACCTCATTTCAGTGGAATACATGTTTGTGTAAACAAGCATAGCCATCGCATTACCATGTGAATAGTTTATTCAGCAACCTACTTGTGAGTGTGCCGTGAGCGTTGTATAATTTGTCTAGTGTGCCACAAACTTAAAAAGTTTGGGAACCACTGGTATACAATGTTCTTTCCGATTCTCTACTCGTTGCTGACGATTACCCCTGACGAGTGTCAGCCGAAAGTATTCGGGGTTTGTTTTCTTATGAATATTCAAATCAATCAAATAGGTTATCGCATGATGCAGTCTCATCTCAATTGTTATATTGTCTTTGTATATGCATTCACGGTTCCGTTTCGAGAAACCAAAATACGTCTAACCATAATCGCAATAGCAATTGATTTCATTGATGCAGGCTTGGACAACTAAAAAATTTTCAGATTTTTTTTTGCACTTTACAATTCTCCTGTAGCATTTTCGAAAAAAAAACATAAATTAGATCAGAATCACCGACATTAGACCCAGGCCGAGTTTAGATCCAGTCCGAATATGCATTACTGAAGTAATCGCCCCACGTCTGGTCAAGTTAGTAATTGGGACGCATTCGAACCTTGGATATGAAGGGTTGGTTGCAGTCTACGGCGCATTCGTCCCCCTCTCTCGCGTAACTGGTCCCGCACGATTTCGGCACCAAAGTGCCGTGTTCCGCACTTTCGATCGGAGGGCACGTTTCTAAAGACGAAACAAGATTCGTGTTGCCTTTTGTTAGGCTACTTAACCATATAATCAGTCAATCCATGAAATCCAGAAAAAATATTATATTTGAACAACCCTACTGACAACTTCACACCACAAACCTATGCACATTGGTTCCGGGTCACTCCACTCCCCATGGGGCAAGCACGTTATTTCCTCTTCCCCCACCAGCACACGCGTACCCCCGCACGTATAAGCACACCGCGTGTTTTGATCCAGCAAGCCTCCCTTACATGACGAGGTCACGTTACCCCCGACCGGGTCATTCAACCCTGGACACCCTCGCCGACCTGCCAATCATACAGGTGGTGTAATATCAACGAAATTGAACATGAAAATGTTGCGTAAAATTTAGAATTATCAACTAATTTGCAACTTTGCGCATATGAAGGCCTGATATTGATATTTGCCGTGAACAATTCAGTCTAGTACTGAATCTAATCTATAATTGAATAGTGTATTCATATTGAAATAAACCCGAATATTTTCGGCTGACACTCGTCAGGGGTAATCGTCAGCAACTAGTAGCGAATTGGAAAGAACATTGTATATCAACAATCGTATAACCAAATGTGATGTCACCGGCATAAAATTTCGAATAATCGAGGAAAAGAGATCGCTTAAACTCAATGTACTTTCTTAATTTAAACTATATTGAAGTTCTGTACTGGTACCTCTAAAACTCTCTTCAAATTACGAAAGGAAAGCACTTTCACTTTAAAGCCTGCTTGAGCACTACAAAAAGTAGAAATACTTCACGAACGATTGACCGCCTCTGCAAACCTCACACACACAAAGTTTCACGTCGCAACCCAATAAATACTTACACATCGGGTAAGCGTTAGTCCAACTACCGTTAGCGCATTCTCTCTGGTCGTCTCCGTGCAGTATATATCCGGGCAGGCACGAAAAATTACAAAGCAACCCCGTTTCGATGAATCTGCTCAGCACACATTCGTGCGGACGTACGATTACGGACGAATTCTTCAGTTTAGGGCAGCTGAATAAAAATACCGCGTGCTCGATAAGCATCAAGATGTTGAGAACGAATTGAGTTATGATTGTGTGTTTACTTTGGTTAGCGGTTGGATTAAGTTAGTGATAGCAGTGAGATTAGCTCAAATGGAATTTGCCAATGTATTATTACTAGAAACAACTTCAATTCTGTCAACCAAACGAGTAAAATGGCACTTTTCGATGATTCGAAATTACAATGAAATTTCTCTCTTGGTAATCCAAATCTTGAGTTGGTCTGAGTCATGTGCAATGACTCGAGCACACGTCGAGTCAATACACAGATTGATTCAAGTCGAGTCGAGTAATTTTTCGAATTTCAAGAAAATGACTCGAGTCAAGTCGAGTCACCAAAAATTCATGACTCAAGTCGTTACAACGCTGCTCAGTTCATATACAACCATAGAACGGTGAACAACAGCTATTCAAGTCAAGCAAAAACAAGATTAAGTAACAACAACCTCCGCCCTAACTGAGGATGAAACATGATATGAGTATTTAATAGTAGCATTTTTTATTAAAATTTTCAGCCGTAACTTCCATCAGTCGCAATTGGTTAATCACAGACTGTGTACTGTACCTTACTCCCAATTTTTCATCAAATTGAGTAATATTGGAGTACACCAGATCCCACATCTCAGTTTCAGTAGTCGTATTAGTTAAATTGATGGACGACTCGAAAGGTGATCCAGAGCTCAAAAATAACTCTTCGTCCTGTTAGAAGATGTTAACACGAAACTCACATTTGCAGAAACAACAGTAAAAACAACACAATGATACAATGATGTAATAAAATAACTAGGGCGGTCAAAATTTTGTCAAAATTGTATCGTTAGGTCAAAATTTGTCAAAATTTTTTATAAAGTCAAAATTTTTTTGACGTCTGCATTTCGTTTGTATCGTAGATTTTGCACTGCCGGTGAATTTATCATTTGATATTTTACAGCTTGTAGCCTACTTTATAGGCCTACAGTTGTAAACAGCTAATTGTCTGCTCATTGTGAATCATAAACGGTCAAATAAAACAGATGGTGTTATGGCCAACATACCGCAATATCCTCACTGAAGAAAGACTTCTTGGGCATTGCATCATTCTTATATTAAGAAGCGCATGATAAAAAATTGTGATGTAGACAACATTGTCAGAATGAAGCAATACGGTGTGTCACCAGCAGTGTACGCATAACTTCGTTGAAATATTATTTTTTCCATGTAAAAATTTGCCCGTTTCTGAGCCAAAAACGTTTTTTCAGGTCAAACTACTTCGTTACGACAGCCAGTTCCAACCAGAAATGAAGATAAGTGGTACAATTTTAACATGATGTGGGAAAACACCTAATTTGCATACGTGAGGTCAATATTTTGGTCAAAATTCAGTTTGGTCAGGTCAAAAAAGTCAAAATTTTGATTTTTTAGGTCAAAATTTTCCTTTTTTAGGTAAAAAAAAACGCCCTGGAAATAACAATATCAAATTTTTCAACTATGAATTTTACAAACTATTCCTAATTATTGCGCATCACTAAATCATGCACACGAGTCAAAATATCGGCCTACATAAAAATATGTATTTACTAATATGCTGATAGTTGTCGAGTTCCCAAAATCTTCGATTTCCCAAAGCTGCATCGCGCCATCATCACACTCCACCAAATCAATCTCGCTCCCCAGTAGCGGCGTAGATTGCAGGCACATATCCAGTACCATATTCTTCAGGTGACCTGGCGCAGGAATTGACATTCACAGAAAACTAATTAGAACAAGATGAAGGTAATCTAAATTTAACCTAATTGGTGGAATTTTCTACGAATTTGAACGAAAAAATGTGTCGGTATGATGTGAAATTAGTAATTCTAATCTAATTTGGAAAAGACTGTGTCGCTATAATTACAATACTAATCTAATCTGGAAAAGCTGGTAACTTATCGTGGCTGATTATGATTTTACTATGTAAGTTTATTTGAAAATTCATATTTCATATAAGAGCTGTCGATCGAGTGTTGTACCTGACATTGTGTGAGTCCACCACTGAGGCCCGGAAGACATCTGGCACGCTGATATATTGGATTTGACAACGGCCAGAGTAGCGAAATCGACCGATAAGCATATATTTCTGGCGGGAAGATATTGCTGAATCATGAAGTGGCCATCGGCTACGGAATATAAAATGACACGGTGTTTATTTCTTTGCAGAACACTAATTTTTCAGATTTAGCATCAAAGTTAGTCACATTCCATACTTTAAATGGGCATTGCTGTCGAAAAACCAATGTCGTCTGAAACTTCAGCTAAATGTGTGGAAAAAATCTCAGATCAGATCACTTTAAAAAAAACTTCAAAAAAGTATTATCCATATTTGCCAGGATTAAGAAAATGACTCGACTCGACTTGAGTCACATTGTGTATCGACTCTACTTGCTCTCAAGTCATTGCGTATGACTCGACCGAGTCATATGATGCGAGAGATTCTATGACTCCAGTATCAGTGCCGAACTGCCGATACCTGAAAATTATTCCTGAAAACCCTATTTTATAGTGAAATGAGTGTTATTATGGACGAGGGGCATTTGATATCAATCAAGAGTTTCGAAAAATTGGGTTGCGCCTGATTTGAACTTGATAATGAGCTGTGAACACAAAAACTTGGACTCTAACCTTTGCTCCCTCACACAGACTCAAGGGTGAGTCGAAAATGACTCGACTTGACTCGACTCAAAAGGACAAAAAGCAAGATTGACTCGCGACTCGGAAACTTGTGACTCGGTTACAACCCTGATGCTCGGACACACATTGGTGGAATGTTGCTTAAAAATTATCCGGAAACCTGAATATAATGTCACTAGCACATACGTTTACAAATGGGTGCGGTTCCAGCCCACGATCCGTCCTCCAGACACGTCATTACTCGCAAGCCATGCAATGCGTGTCCATCATCGCAAAAGAATTCGCAGAAGCTCCCAGACATCACACCGTCTGTAGCACAAGCTGACGGTAGGATATATCCGTGTTGGATGACTGGTAATTTGTCACATTTTCTCAGACACAGACCAAATGATCCTGTAAAAGCACCAGTAATCAATAAAAAGTGATAGAAATCCAAGCATACTAATTATTATACTACAAATAAGTAGGGCGATTTTTTTTATATAGAAAAAAGAAGATTTGGACCTGAAAAATCAAAATTTCGACATTGTTTAACTTTCAAAAATTTTATTTTGTGCTCATATGTAAGTTACCTTAATTTTCCATATATAATGCGCAAAATTTTACCGATTTTTTGTCCTTAAATCAGAGGTGTGCATTATGCCTTAAAATAGTATTTACGGTAGGCAAAACTATCATAAATAATTAAAGAATTGGTCAACGTAAAGACTATTTTCCTCAAATCCAAGATTTTTCGACTGCAATAACTCCGCTTCCGTTGGTAGGAATTGAACGAAATTTGGTGAACATCGTTTCTATAGACCACCGAACAATTTCATGGGGTGCACAGAAAAATTTGAATTCTTTTTTATTCATTTTTTTTATAATGAATGAAAAAGTTTCTTCTCCTGTAGCAACGCGGCTACCGGTTGAAATTGAACCAAACTTGGTGTGTAGGCTTAAATTAGGTAACCTAACAATTTTATCAAGTAGCCAGTAGAATTTGAGAAAAAAAGTCATTTTTGAACACACCTACTGTGCACGTTAGTGAAAATGAGATCTCTGCGCGGTCTTGATCAACTCACAGCCTTGTCACGAAGTGTAATGAAAAAACCATTGTAGAAAATATCCCAAATTATCTTTCATGTGACGTAAAACTGGCGTTGTATTCTTTATGGTCGCATAAAAGGTACATAACATTTCAACTTTTCACATCATTCATACCGCCATAGGCGCCGAACCTGGGCATGCAAGGCATGCCAGGCATGCCTAGACACTTTTTTAGGCATGCGGCATGCCTAGAATTCGGTTTGGCATGAATCGGCATAAACCCCGATTGTGTTATTTAGAACGAATCGCAATGTATTTCCGTTTACGACATTACCTGCTACCGCTTATGTGAGCGAGGTAACCCGTTGCGCGCGGCCAATTAGCTACAAGCGCGTTGCCAATTAACGAGATTTGTCTGTGCACAATGTAACGCGACGCGATCTCCCGCTGAGATGATCGCGAAATTGTGTCAGTGATTGCCGTGCGCTCGGCAATCATCGCTTGGGACGCTTGCCTGCTTTATCGCGTCTCCGACAAGCCTAGTTTCACTCGCTTGAGCATGATGAACAATCACATCAGCAGTAGGCCCGGTGCCATCGCTGCTTGCACTATCGCATCTGCATTGGCGCACACGATATTATCGCTTGCCTACACAATCGCATCTGCAACAGGCCTGGTACGAAAGATATCATCGCTGGCCAACTATCGCGTCTAGAGCCGAGCATGCGTTGGCTGCCTTCTCTCGAGCCTAGCATGCGTTAGCTCCAATCTTTCGATGGCTTGGTGACAATGCCGTTAGGTGTTTGTTGGTTAGCGATTGTAATTAAAGAACGACATCGCTGACCTGAATGACATCGAATGTCCGCAGACATGTGCGATTGTGAGTGCGCCGTGCATGCGTAAGTGAATTCCGCTATTACCTAAACATAACCATCAGAAGATGTGTGTCAACTGTCAAGGCTTGAGTTGTAAAAGACGAGAAAGGTTTGAACAACCTGAAATCGGTGCCATTATAGAACAGATTCCATAACAACTCTGACATTTTGCCTTGCGCAAATCGTCGCCGAGGTTACGTAATACGCGTTGATAAGCAGCGTATTTAATTGTTCGCTAGCGATCAGGGACTCGCTAATTGACAGCGCTTCCGGACTCGTTGACAAGCTTATAATACGCGCAAGTTTGTTAACACGAAGATATTGCATAATCGGCATTTATGCAGGCACTTAACCCTCATGAATTGATGCTATATTATCACTAATTATCAATTCCGTCGGATCATGACGTCATTCCTTTGTGACGTCATCGAACTCGCATGCTTAAGGAAAATTAGCGTTCGGCGCCTATGCATACCGCTTATCTAATAGCGCTCTCAAACAAACCTGACCACTGCCCGTTTCCAAGACAAGATATTCTGTCGTCTCCTTGCAAGTGGTATTGATCGCTACACGTGGCATGGCACTCTGTTCCGTCGATGACATATTCGTCCAAGCAAGATGATGGCAACACAGCTCTATCGTAAAATACAGGCAATGCAGGGCATGCGTCTGAAAAAAATGACAACGTTTCACATTTATTAGGTGGGATGAGGATGTAAATAGTTTCAAAATGCCGATGGTATGCTTTTAGCCAGGGTTGTAACCAAGTCACAAGGTTCCGAGTAACAATTCAATCTCTCTTATATAGATTTGACTCGAGTCAAGTCGAGTCATTTTCAATCCACCACCGAGTCAAGTCCGAGTCGGCGAGCGATGGGTCAAGTCCGAGTCGTAATGTTATGACTCGAGTCCCGAGTCCAAGTCCTTGTCGACTGTCCAGTTTCCCAGTTTCGAGTTGAAGTCTTGTTAAACCCACTTTTTGCAACTCCGTGATATCGAATGCCTCACATTCGTAACATACTTATTTTCCTCACATTTAACAGTTTCTGATCGCATTTTCAATTACCAGTATGGATAGACGAAGTACCAATATTGTGGTAACTTTACTATTCTTCGAAATTACAATGGCCGTCAGAGTCTCGAGTCATTTGATTTGGTCCAAGCCATACGCTATGACTCGGGTGCGAGTCGACTTGAGTCATTTCACACTTTTGGTAAATGACTCGAGTCAAATCGAATCACCAAAAAATCGTGATTCGAGTCGTTACAACCCTGCTTTCAGCTGTTAATCGTGGGTGGGTGCTTTCGAAATTGCGAGATTCATCTTCAAAAATTTTTTTTTTACTGATAAGGTTATTCCTGCACCATCCTTATTCAATGTTCAGCGGCATATGCACATTATGCACTATGGTATGCATAATATGCACAGATTGTGTGTGTGTATATCATGATACACTGTATATGCCACAAAAAACATCAAAGAGAAAAATATAAAATGTCCCCTTCCTATTCTTATTCCTTGTACGTAGAGAACTTCAATATACAGTTGAATAGTATATTCATACCAAGATAACATGAATATGTTCGGCTGACACTTCTAAGGGGTAATCATTAGCAACTAGTACAGAATTGGAAAGGAAACAATTATGTCACCAAATATGACGTCACCGGCATGAAATTTCGAAATTGATGTACAGTGATATACAATGTTCTTTCCAATTCTCTATTAATTGCTATTCAAAATATGGAAGCTTCAATTTCTCACAATGACATGACATGTTGACAGTGCTCCAAAAGCCAGTTTCCAGACAAACGGTCGAGGTGTCGACACCAAACATGATCGCGTCCTCAACGCACTCGAAATCACATCGAGTGCCCTCCGTGACGTTGGGTTGCAAACACGATTTGGGAGACACTTGCACGTTGGCGGGTAAGTCAAGTTTCGGACATGTCTTCTTGCATTCGGCCTGACAATGGTAACAACGATTAATTACCGACCACATAAAAATGTACCATGACTATTGATAATTCCTGTGGTTCTTTAGATCATTTGTGCATACGTTGATATCTATAATAATCAGTAGGGCAAGTTTTTGTTGCAGTTAAATCCGTGGGAAGTTGCATTTATTTTTCACAAAAGTTGCAGTGAAAAGTTGCATTTATATTTTCACAAAAGTTGCACTAAAAGACCACGTTTTTGGTCGTTTGAATAAAAAAAAGGTCAACTTCCCAGTTCCAATCTCGAAATACAGTTTTCCAACCACATTCTCCATTGGTTGACAAAAAAAAAGGTTAACTTTCCGGCTCAGCTCCCGAAATACCCGTTAGAGCGTTACTTCAGTGCTGATTTACAGTATTTCAGTCGAATTTCACCGTGTGTTTCAGCAAAATTCTCAAAAAACAGTGACATAATCAAGCGATCTATTTACATATACTGCTGAATATTTCCAGTAAAAAGTTGATTGCATAAAAAATGGACAAAAGTTGCAAAAAGTTGCACTATAACATTCCTTCAAACAGCTTAAAACAGCATTCTACATAACTTCCGAGTATTCAGGAAGCTGCAGGAAGCTGTAAAAAAAGTTGAAAAAGTTGCCCTAATAATCAGCAATCAGCAAATCTCAATGAACAGCAAAAATACCATTACAAGATATTGATGAAAACTATTTCAAATGAAGCTCAAGGGTTTAAAAATATATACACCAAAGTCGAACTCATTCCGTAGTGCATGGATTACAAGTTTTACTGCAGAATCTGTAGTGCCGATAAATTTTCACCCGAATAGAATATTCGAATTTAATTTGAATGAATAATTATATTTCACGGAAAATTACCGACACAACAGATTTCCCCTCGTCGGGAGATGCCTTTCTTTCAGTTATGTGATTTGGGGTTGACTTTTATCAAAATACGCCAAACCAGTTTGTGCCAAAAGAAGGAGTTCATGTATATTTAAAAAATAAACGGCTAATTGTCTGCTCATTGTGAATCATAAACGGTCAAATAAAACAAATAGGTAGACATGGAATTATGGTCAACGTACCGCAATATCCCAACTGAAGAAAGACTTCTTGGGCATTGCATC
Source organism: Botryllus schlosseri (assembly GCF_051294905.1). NCBI lineage: Eukaryota > Metazoa > Chordata > Ascidiacea > Stolidobranchia > Styelidae > Botryllus > Botryllus schlosseri. The sequence continues at coordinate 28,410,971 of NC_137239.1, read as the reverse complement.
ATTCTTATATTAAGAAGCGCATGCTGAAAAATTGTGATGTAGACAACATTGTCAGAATGAAGCAAGCAAGCAACTTGAGTGTTGTCAGCCAACAACTGCTGCTGTTGAACGTTCTTGGCAAGCTTCTTAGAAAGGACATGCACAACAATTTTTTTTAATTATTTCAACCATAATACATATTGTAACCACTGGAATTCTTCACAGGTCCATATTTCGTTGAAATATTGTTTTGTTTTCATGTAAAATATTGCCTGTTTCTCAGCAATAAGAGAACAGTTATGTCGGGCGCACCAGTCCTGTTGGAGATGCGACTGATTACGCAAGCGATTGTATCTTGCGCACATGGCCTCTTGTGTGTACGATTGTTAAGGCCTGTCGTTGACGCGATGAATCAGCAAGGATTGCCGCGCACGCTTGTAGCAATCAGCGACCTAATTTCGCTCGCGTACAAACGGCAAACTAACTCTGCAAGAGATCGTGTGCTGCGCCGTCCACTCTCGTTAATTGGCAACACGCTTCTCTATTTGGCCGCGCGTTACACTCTATAATACGCATTACGGGCACGATGGCTAGAGGTGATGCGCGATTGGAAACAAACATGAAGAAAGGTGTGATTTCAAGTTTTTGATCGAAGGAGATTTTTTTCAAGGCTTGCTGTACCCATGTATAATACGCACCCCCCTATTTTGGGGCAAAAAATCATGGAAAATTACAGTAATCTACGGACCCTGAGTTAAGAGCCTATGATCTAATCTGTCACTATTATTAGCAGTCATTAGTCAGTTAGGTCGCTATCCTGCCTATATACTAACGTAAAAACATAATACCTCACCTCTCTGCCAAGCCATACGCCCCCTTCTCCGCACAGCAAGACCTCTGGCCCCACACGATGGTAGCCCTCCTCACACGTATAAACGCACATGATTCCTTCCATGACTTCTTCGTTGTCTTGAAACCCGACGACGCAGGAATTCGGATTTACGGTGCCGTGCGACGGCATCCTCAGCAAAGGGCAGGCTTTTCTGCAAGAGGGCCGTAAAGAGCCCCACCTAACGCGTGATGGTATATTATTTGATAAAAGGTAGAAAATCTGGTCCTGTTATGTAGACCTGCTGGACTGGCATTACAGCATATACACTCATCCACATACAAAATATAAGAAAACAAGATACAGACATATAGGAGGTACAGAACTTCAGTATACAATTGTATAATATATTCATATTGAAATGAACCCGAATATTTTCTGCTCAGACTCGTCAGGGGTAATCGTAAGACACAGAATACAAAGGAGTATTCGACAAGAAATTTGCATCAACATATTTGCATCTAAAAGTTACGATACCAGTAGTCAATATCAGGCGTCTATAACAGGGTTGTAATGACTCGAGTCATTTTCTCAAAATTTGGAAATGACTCGACTCAAGTCAATCTGTGTATTGACTCGACTCGAGTCATAACATATTACTCGAACTAAGTCATATGACTCGAGACACAGACGGCCAAGACCGACATTTCATTGTAATTTCGAAGAATAGTAAAGCAATCACCCTATTTGGATTTAGTCTATTGGCAGGCCTACTAGTACTTAAAAATGCGACCAGAAACTGCTAAAAGTGAGGAAAATTAGTATATTATAAATGCGAACCATTCAATATCACCAAACATAGTCATAAAAAGTGAGTTCAACAAGATTTTAACTGGAAACTGAGCAGTCAACACATTGACTTGGAGTCGGACTCGAGTCATCATCATCATCATCATCACTGGTTTATTAGCAATTTTATCAGTTCAATACACCACAAAATGCGATACAATGAAAAGACAGGAAGATGTCGAAGCGACAAGGAGTAGTCTATGGAATCTGACACCCACCTTGGCCTAGGCGATGTAAAGAGGAGGCATGCACACTGAATGAATGTAAAGAAGATAGTATAGAAAAAGAATGCGACAAGAAATAGGGCGGCATGCCATGGGAAGCGAGATCGATAGGTCAGTCGTGGTCCGGTAATCTTGAGGATGGACTGTATTTATTTAGTAGTATTGCTTGTATGGTGAGTTGAAAATGACTCAACTTGACTTGATTCAAAACTATAAAATTGAGACTGACTTGTGACTCGGAGCCTTGTGACTTGGTTACAACCCTGGTCTACAATAGGGCATCGTCGCCAACGCAGCACATATATGTTCATTGTTATGCAAAAATCAATTTTCTAACCGATTGACAATCAAAGAACAAAATTACAATTCTTACATAGTTATAATTTTCATTATTAGCCAGTGAGGCTTATTGCGAGCAGGTCCTTAACGCCTGTACAGCGAGGATCAAGTTTTAAATGGTTAATGCACTACAACGAAGAAATATGGTTTAGGAAGGAATAATGCCGTTGATTTAGTTTTATTCTTTCCTTGTGGCAACATAATATGTCAACATATCTTTGAAGTAGCGATCAAACCGTAACGTTGTCACAATGTCACAATGCATTATCCAGTTTGTAATGACTTGAGTCACGATTATTTGTTGACTCGACTTGACTCGAGTCATTTTGTCAAATGCGTAAAATGACTCGGTTCAAGTGTATTGACTCGACTTGTACTCGAGTCATTGTACATAACTCGAACCAAGTCATATAAGTCGAGACTAGGCCGGCCAAGACAGACAGTTCATTGTAACTTCCAAGAATAGTACAGTTACCAATTTATTGGTATTTCGTCTATCAGTCCTCATACTTGGAAAAAACTTGACGGAACTCATTAACATAGAAACAGATTCAAGATATTCATCCAGACATAATCAAGATATGTATCAAGAGCCAACCGATATTACCTGCCACTAATATCACACACAGTAGAAGGGGGTCCGGACAATGTGTATCCCTTGTTACAATCAAAGCTGCAAATCTGCCCAACTTTCTGGCGCCGTTCTCTACACGATGTAGGAAACACAATCCCATTCTTCGGAGAATTTGCAGTCGGGCAAGTTTCTGACAATATGTAAAAGAGTATGTATCAAATAGAGCCCCACCTATGTAGCGTTTTTGAGCCGATACCAGAGTTGACTCGAGTCATTTTCTTAAAAGACTGAAAACGACTTGACATCACAAAAATTTCCGATTTTTTTGTCACCTCAATGACAGATTCCAATATTTCTTTCTAAGTGTGATATCGACTCAATATTATTGTCAAGAAAATATCATTACTATCATTATTACTATTATAATATTATCATGATTATAACGTCGGGTTACCATATTTTGAGATCAAGAAAAGAGGAGACTTACTACAAATCCCAAAACTTATGTAATCGGACGAGAAAACGGGTAATTTGATAGTTTTTACTGCAAGTATTGCTGTGTTGACTAAAAAACGGTCATTAATCAAAATAAACTGCTGGAATACCAGCTCTAAGATCATTTGAAACCAGATTTCGCATCATGTCGCAGAATCGCCTGGCTTTAACCCTTTTGAAGGGGGTATATCATATACCATATGGACGTCATGTACTTGGTTTTATGAAAAGCTGAGATTTTTCCGATTCATATGGTACCTTACTCAAAAATTTTTCTTTGCAACAAAAAAATATTTACGAAAACCCGAAAAAAGTGGTTATCACCTAAAATTTCCAGATATACTTCCCGAGTGTGGGAAATATTGTCGGAAATTCTGCCAGAACATCAGAAGTCGACTTGTACAGTATCCTGTGTCATTTTTCACCGTTTCGAACTTCAAACCTTGTTCTGGGGAGTTTTCTGAGGGGGTTTTATTAATTGTGATCACGCTTCAGTGATTTTCAAGAACATGATCAAGTTCAAGTCCAAGTCCGCGACGGAATATGAGTCATGAGCTGACTTACTATGCCTGCAAATGATTAGATATGACAGGAGAAAGTATACTGCGTTGCTTCATGCCATAAACTGGGCGGTAGAGGTCCGATTCGGTATTGATCTTGAACTTGATCATTATGACCACTCACTGACCACGCCCATATGTAAATTTCTCCATGTATTTTTGATTTTTCGATATCTTGCGAGCCGCGCAGTTTACGGCCATGGTTGACGGCTTGTTCGAAATCAGGCAGACGACGGCTACGCACTGAAGCATCATTTTTGACTCTCTGACGCTATCAAGGGGGTCAGTCTTGAAAAATGAGAGAGAGAAAGAGATTTTCTAGAGTTTGATTTTCAAAGTTTGTTTATTTAGTCTTATAAAAACCCTAGGCATATCATGAGGTGTCGATTGAGGGCGAAAACGGTAGAGGGCTATACTCCGCCCACTTTTAAACCGGAACAGCCCAGATTGAAGTCTTGGTGAGGTCACGGTATGAATTTGAAAAGTGATGGTCACTTCTTCAAAAAGTAACCCCCTTGAAAGCTATGAAGGAGGACAAATTGCCAAAAAGGAGGGCATTTTGTCATCCTCGGAGGACGGTCACGATTTCTTGAATAATGAGGACGTATGATAACCCTGTAATAACGACTCAGTTCGAGTTTCAATCCACCATTACTCACTTTTGCAGACAGGACTCACTCCGTCCCATGACCCACCAGCAGAGCAAGTAAGCAACCCCCCTTCCAGAGCATAATTGGAATTGCAGTAATAAGTACACTGCGTTCCAGGTGGTATCAAGTCCAGCGTTGTGCAAAAATTTGGATACACGGCACCGTTGTCTACTTTTGGAAGCCGGTAACAATATCCTGTAATACAAATACAGGATTCGTATGAATTTTATTAATTAAAGCAGAATGCCGGAAATCTAATAATTAAGGTTATTGATATGCTACGAAGCAAGCCCATACTTGAACATTTTGGAGACAAGTTGTCCCAGGCCCCAGTCGCAAGACAAGAGATAGTATCTTCTCCAAATACGTTGTAATTAACATCGCAAGAAAACTTGCATGACAGCCCAATTGATATATAATCTGCGACAGTACATTGCACAGGTTCCACCGATCCAAAATCTGGAATCTGGGAAAAACGTACACGGAGAGATTAAGTCGTGTACTGTCGCTTTAGGCATAACAGTCAGACTTGTACATGTACAAACCTCCGGGGATGTAACCAAGGCACAAGGTTACAAGTCACAAGTCAATCTCACAAGTCGAGTCATTTTCAATTCATCGCCGAGTCAAGTCTGAGTCCAAGTGTTTATGTTCACTGTTCAGTAGGGGTGTTCAAAAATGACTTTTTTTCTCAAATTGTACTGGCTACTTGATAAAATTGTTGGGTTACCTAATTCAAGCCTACACACCAAATTTGGTTCAATTCCAACCAGTGGAAGCGGAGTTATTGTCGTCGAAAAATTTGGATTTGAATAAAATAGTATTTATGGTGGGCACACCTTTAATAAATATTTAAAGAATTGGCCACCGTAAATACTATTTTATTGATCATCCAAATTTTTCGACGACAATAACTCCACTTCCACTGGTCGGAATTGAACCAAATTTGGTGAACATCGTTTCTATAGATGACCCAACACTTTCATGGGGTGAAAAGAAGATTTTGAAATTTTTGATTATTTATTTTTAGATAATAAATAGAAACTTTCTACTCCTGTAGCAATGCGGCTACAGGCTGGAATTGAACCAAATTTGGTGTGTAGGCTTACATTAGGTAACCTAATAATTTTATCAAGTAGCCAGTACGATTAGAGAAAAAAATTCATTTTTGAACACCCCTACTGTTCAGTTTTCAGTTCAATTCGGTTCAACCCACTTTTTTCAACTCTGCTCGAGCGATATAGAATGGCTCACATTCATAATATAGTAATTTTCCTCAGTCTTAACAGTTTCTGGCCCTATTTTCCAAGTACCAGCACTGCTAGACGAAATACCAATCATGCGGTGACTTTACTGTTCTTCGAAGTTACAATGAAATATCTGTCTTGGCCGTCTTAGTTTCGTGTCATATGTCTTGGTTTAAGTCATGTACAAGTCGAGTCAATACGAGCCAGTGGGTGGGTTTCTAGTTGTGGGAATTCTAGTTTCAAGTTTTGAAAAGTGAGTACCGGTAATTCTAGTTTTAGTTCCCAATTTTGAAACGTGTGTAGTTCTATTTCTAGTAGCTCATTTTGAAAATCCAGTGTTTTGTACAAGTCTGTCAACAGTCAACATATATATACACTACCTGCAAGGGAGGACAAGTGACATTGCTGGATCTGAAGGCCGGAGCAGATACGGCTGATAGTTCAATGTATCGAAGGTCAAATTCTTCATCCGTATTCAAAAGGAAAGTTTCAAATGTCTCTTCTGATTTCCCAGATTGCCTGCTTGTCTATTAAATGAAGTTTATGCAATAGAAAAAATTCCAGCTATGCAGTCAATACAAAGCAATACGTTTTCTCAGAATTAGCGTAAACATGAGTCTGAATTCGATTTGAGAGAGACTGACTGTTTTGTAGTCGCTCAAATGAGAGGGTGCCGTCACACCAAGTATTGTGTAATTAATATGAAATTACATAATATGCACAATATGTAGTATGTGGCACTGTAAGCTCCATACCAGATATAGGGGTGGTAACTTAAGACCATATTAGTTACAGGTCAACTGCATCATGCTTAGTCAATAGGCTGTGATAATTTTGATCTTGAAGAACTACCGTTTTGTATGTTCCTCTGCGACTGCGTATTGTTTAGGAGTTTTTAGGCTTTTTTTGGTTTAAGGTTTGAAATTGTTTTTGAGGTTTTTCAACAAAAGCCATAAAACAAATTTATGCAGGCATATAGAATTTCTTCATGGCTTCAAATTTTCAAACGTCATTTGACAATCAATTTGCTATGCTCCAATAATTTTAGTGTTACTATGCCAAGCTTCATTGTTATTTTGACAGCTGATACCTCCATAATAACTTATATCGTATTACTGTTTTCAATTTTTTCATTTTTATTTGAATTTGTATTGTCGATACTTCCTGACGAAAAGCTTGGAAGAATGATAAGAAATATATTGCGATAAATATTCTATAACAATAAATTTTCAAGTTCTGTACCACAAATCTTTTATTAATATATACAGATTATAACATTCTGAAAATTTTACTCAAACTTGCCGGAGCTACAACACCATTCTTTAAATATCTACCGTATTAAATATATGGTCAAGGTGGTGTCCAATTTAAGGACAACCCCGAGTCATTTCGACACCTTCTAATCTTTTCATTGTATCGCCATCTTGTGGTGTTGTGAGATAATGAAAATAATAATAACAAACCAGAACTCATGTAAACCACCATTGTGAGCACACCAAATATAATTCTTACCATTCCAACTTTAACAGACTCTGGGTCAAAAACAATGTCACTCTGACATTTCCTTAGAAGTTCATCAGCAGCATCTAATAATTGAACATCTTGCGATAGCAATGCCCTCCACCGAACAATCGCTCCTCTATGGTTGACACCAAATATCTTCGACAAAAGGTCCTCCTCCAGAGAAGTCACTTGGAGGGCCGCTATTGGGAGTGGTCCCAAGCATTCCGTTAACTATAATATTGTGATGTAGTTTACATATATGCAAAAGTGATGAACTTAAGTGGACTGAGATATCTAGCTACACTGGGTACCTGATAGTAGGATTAATATCAGCAAGTTTACTAGGGTTATAATACAGAGCTGGCTTCAGTCCAAGTTTGTGGTTAGTTCAAAGGGGTTTAAAGTAGGATTATAATGACTCGGGTCATGACTCGAATCGAGTCACCTTTTTTCATTGACTCAACTTGACTCGACTCCAGTGACTTTGTGTATCAACTTGACTTGTATCTAAGTCAATGCACATGACTCGATTAAGTCCCATGATTCAACACTAGAGTGAGAAAAATGAGTACCGTATATTATGAATATCAGACAGGGTTGTAATGACTCGAGTCATGACTTGACTCAATTCCGACTCGAGTTACAATTTTCTGATGACTCGACTTGAGTCATTTTCTTAAAATACTGAAATGACTCGACTCGAGTCAATTCGTGTATTGACTCAACTTGGACTCGAGTAACCACACTGTTGGTATTTCGCCTATTGGTGCTGGTAGGCCTACTTGAAAATGTGACCACAAACTGTCAAAAGTGAGGGAGATTCGTATATTTTAAATGTGAACCATTCGATATCACCAAACAGAGTTATAAAACGTGGTTTCAAGAAGACTTAAACTCGAAACTGAGCAGTCAACACAATGACTTGGACTCGGACTCGAGTCATAATACCATGACTCGGACTTGACCTTCCGCTCGCGGACTTGCACTCGGTAATGAATTAAAAATGACTCGACTTGACTTGAGTCAAAACTATAAAAGTGAGATCGACTTGTGACTCGGAGCCTTGTGACATGGTTACAACTCTGCTGAGTACAGGATAGTAGGATTTAGATATCAGCAAGTTTACTAGTTCAAGTTTGTGGTTAGTTACGAGTTTACAGCAGAATTGTCATGACTCGGGTCACAACTCGAGTCGACTCACAATTTTCCATTGAGTCAACCTGACTCGACTCGACTTCAGTGGCTTTGTGTATTAACTTGACTTGTACCTGAGTCATTGCGTATGACCCAACTAAGTTACATGATTCAAGACGATAGTGAGAAAAAAGAGTATATTATGAATAAGAGGTCTTCGATATCTACGAAGAGTCGCAAAAAATTGAGGAATTTGACTCGGTGGTGAATTGAAAATGACTCGACTTGACTCAAGTCAAAACTATAAACACAAGATTGAATTGTGACTCAGTACCTTGTGAGTTGGTTACAACTTACAACCCTATTTTACAGTAAGCTATGAAGTTGGATCAGAGGGCCTTTTTAACGATATTTATCAACAGATAACAAATCTCCAAGCCTAATGCCCTGATCCTCGCTGAAACAGTAAATCCAGGCCTAATCATCTCCACAATCCAGCATCACAAATTCCTGTAAGTCAATGTCAATCTGATTTGACGCCTGATACTAACTAGTTTGACAAAAAATTTTACAATAAAGCTTGAGGGTATTGCATGTCATAACTACATAACCAATGTATGCTACGACAAAGTGGTTATCAACTGTGAGTGTCCACTGTCCACATACCGGTACCAAAAATTACTATGTGCATACTAAAATTATGGCAACGTCTATCAGCGATCAACAACTTTTGAAATAAGATATTTATACCATCTCAGAGTCTTGAAAAAAATTAAAGAGGACTACAAATTGAATCAAAATGACTGTATTCACAAATCATGTAGCCTATATATTGGGTTTCTAATCAAATGTCATGATGTGAATTGAAATATCTTTTAACTTAGGGAAAGAGGCAGTCTAATCCCATATAACTTAGGTGCAGATGTCAACTGAAGTTGGTGAATTAAAAATTGAAGAATCAAAGAATAAATTAATTGGCACTCCTTAAATTATATTCTAGAGAAGGTGGATTACCATCATTTCTAACGAAGATTTCAAGACAGAGTGTCTTTCCAAAACAAAATCTTTGTCATAATTGAGATTTCTCCCTTGAACTGCATCAACCTTTAGTGACCCAACAATCGTGCGCATCTGGGGCTCGTTCGCGTCACTGATCCGAACCATATATAATATTCCTGAAACAAGAAGCATTATAGAGACCAAGGTCTTGTCGTGACCTACAGGTTTATCTTAAATAATTACATTCCACCCAGTGACTAAATTGGTTACGTTCTAGCAGACATCAGCTCAATTACATCAAATCAGCAGCACAATACAGAATAACACAATGGTGATGCGTCAGGCTTCTTGATCGGTAGGTCGTGGGCTCGATACTCGGCCGAGTCAGATCAAAGACTCGAAAACTGGTATCTGTGACTATCCTGCTAGGCTATCCTGCTGGCATGGAGGAGTAAATAACGGCCGTATCGCATCTCTGTCGTCAAAGAATCTCAATGGTACAGGCCAAAATGGATATTTTCTCTCTCTCTCTCTCTCTCTTTTTAAATGTAGCGAACTATCAAAAATTCTATTCTTTAGGTTAGGAAACTATGGTATGCTAATCGTCAAAATGCGATGAATTCATAATTATGGATTAGTAGCCAATAATTAAGTAGTTCTTAAACTTTTAAGCCTACGACCAAATCAAACCAAGAATAGTAAAGTTCCTAAATTGGTGGTATTTCGTCTGACAGTCCTGATACTTGGAAAATATGGCCAGAAATTGTTAAGACTGAGGAAAATTACGATATTATGAATGCGAGCCATTTTATATCAAGCGAGCGTAGTTGAAAAAAGTGGGTTAAACCAGATTGAACTCAACCCTGAACAGTGAACACAGTGACTTGGACTCGAGTCACAACACTATGACTCGGACTCCACCCTCTAGTCCAGTGTTTCCCAACCCCGAGTCCGCGGACTCATTTGAGTCCGCGGAAGGTCCTTGGTGAGTCCGCGAACACAGGAATTTTCAGTAACTTAATCGGCTCGGCACACTTTTTCTTCCACTTCCGATACGATTTCGGAACATGTAATTGACAGACCTACGGGGCTCGTTCACTTTCGGACCAAAGTCATTGCAGCCTTACGGAGAAAATAGCTTTTTGGTCCGAAAGTGAATGAGCCCCGTCCTGGTCCGGTTTCGTCCAATTCCGATTTGAGAATTAGGCTGAGTGATTTGCAAAATACCCATTTTGAAATGTTAGTAACCTTAATAGCTGTCATAGAAAATGCATAGATACCTCAAATATGTGACTGGCGGCACTCAACTTCAATAGTGCTTTCAGAACTACATTCATTGCAGTAGAATTTATTACCTCGGTGACTTTTCGGGTTTCCCTTATCAAGAATTAACGGCACCATAAAAAGGATAAAGAGTTTGTATACAATCTTTCAATATTCCATTAATATATTCCCCTAATTGTCTGTGTAACGTCTTCTGAGTATCGTATAATTTGATTCTCTATTATCCCTTTATTATGACTACCGGAGTACCGGTACAGCTGACTTTGGCCAGCTACCGTTCCTTTTTATCATTGCATTGTTACGTCATATTTCGCCAATTTGGATTTTGTTTGAATCTCTTTCTATATGCTTCTTATTGTGCCGTTATTGATAAGGGGCATACGAAATTCCTGCAAGTTAATAAATTATACTGCAGTGAATGTAGTTTTGGAAGCAATATTAGAGATACCTCAACAAGCGATGTTTGGCCACGTATATTTCAAACGCAAGAACAACGAAACAGCACCACTACAAATTGATCAGCATTCCAAGCATTATGGGTTCTCCTGATATTTTCTGTGTCTTATGGGCAAACCAGTTGGTTGCAAGTATCACAGGCAAAACGGGTATGCTTTGCACATCTGTCGCATCATCCTGGTTTGATACCAATCACGCCAGGTATAAAACCCCAATTATCGCCAACTGGAATTTTTCAAAATGCCCTACATTTATGTTCGAGGTATAGCCTATTGCTAAAATTGTCATAAGCAATTTTATCACGGTCATAAACTCTACAATTTTGGTCGGATTCACTTGAATTTAGTACGACCGGACTCGGAATTTAATGCCGCGTGTTCACTATTAACAATTCACATACAGAATATGCCAGGTATAAACCCCTGGGACAGCTCTTTATACACTACACACGTATGCGGGACCGTAACTGCCGTACACCAAACCCCCATAATTGAGGGGGGGACCTCGAAGGGGGGCCAAAATTATTCGTGAATTAACATAAATTATAGAGTGTTTTTTGAAAATTTATGCAACTTTTTAGAAAAATTATATCATTATATCATGTTCCGAAACGTCTCGCTCAGCTCGACCGATAAATCTGAATGCATGAGCAGAGATAGCATAAAAAATTTACAACTAGATGCAATCCCCGATCATGTCGACCGATTCAATCATGATTATGGAATATTTTCACGCCTCGCGCGGTTTATTCGAAACAAAACGACTGAACGAACGGTACAAAAATTTCGCCGAGAAGTAGCGGTAAAAACGTATCGGAAGGGGGGTCTGGAGGTGAAGCCCACCAGAAGTTAGGTTTAAGGCCTGTGTGGCCCAAGACCAACGTTTTGTTATTGAGGGGGGGCTGACGAAGTGCTGTTACGGTCCTGCACGTAGGCACATTGCACAGGTTTCCGGTGCGATATACGCTGAGTGCTGGTGATTGATTATGGCGACTTGTTCACTTACAGACTATTTGGGAAATTACAAATCGTAGGGACATATGCTAATCACAGAAACAATCTATAGTTGTCTAATATAAGTGGAAATCGAGATGTGGTCTGCATTACTGAATAGTTGCTTGAATTGCAAAGCCGACAGATGTGGAAAGACAGATTTGAGAAAGCTTCCTTGACTCAATTTTAGCTCATTTTTTTGTTGATACCGTATATTACACTCCCTTGGAAAAAAAAAATAATTCAGTAGGCTAATATATAGCTTGAGTCCGCGGGTATACTGGCGAGCTTGAGATGAGTCCGCGGGTAAAAAAGGTTGAGAACCACTGCTCTAGTCACTGACTTGGACTGGCACTTGACTCGGTGGTGAATTGAAAATGACTCGACGTGACTCAACTCAAAACGGTAATAGTGAGATTGACTTGTGGCTCGGAACCTTGCGACTTGGTTACAACCCTGTTTCGTATTTCCATATCATCATGAATTCAAACAAATTTTTGTAATGCAAAATGTAAGCCATATCATAGTAACGACTTCCTGCGTGTCTCGCTTGTTGGATATAGTACGGCATGCAGCACAGTTACAGTGACCTCGGATATGGAGACCTACAAATTATCCGCAGGAAATCGCGCAAATTCCGCAAATAGTTTTGTTGCATGAAATATAACTACTACACAGGATTACATATTGAAAGATATATCTCGTGACGTCGCGACCAAAAATTATACCCATGGGTCGCGACCCGTACTTCAAGAACCCCTGTCATAAGTAATTGCCTAATTTGTACTTACCCAGCGTCACCCCAAAAGAAATTAAAAAGATAACAGTTAAAACCAATCCGATGATCCCTGCTTGCTTCAGAGAGCATTTGATTCTGGTATCTCCCATGTTTTGCATAATTGCCAGTAATTCACACTATGGTAAGATACATCAAATCAAGTCATGATCTTGCTGAGAATGCAAAACGGTTGGTTTTGTGTCGGTTCATAAACGTAGTAAAATCAATTACAACCCAGTTCGAAATACTAACGCCGTGATATGTAATGTAATGATTAAGAAAAATGCCATTACCAGTGTTTTCAGAGGATAACACCTATATATAACAATCACAATACACTCCACTGAAATCCAGCAACACGGCTTTACCATAAGCGAATGTATGTAGCCGCAGGAGGAGTCCGTGACGCGATTTGCTATTGTGACGCAATAATAATGTCAGGAATAACGATTCCACCATAGTGTCCTATATGGTGTCGACACAAGCAAATCTCACGCCTCACTGAAATTGTATCACGTCACAATTTCCATTTGGCTACAGTCAATTTCACGCTCATTCTTGACCAGCTTACCGAGCATTAAATTTGGTAAAACGGGTATCAATCAAAAGCTGACTCTCCACTGATTACGAAAAAATAAATTTTATTCCGCTCGTGGCCCTGGAACTCCCACAATCAGCCTCGAATTCTTCATTGTTATGGAGATTGGCATTGTGACGCAACAATGGTGTCTGGCTCTTTTTCTCTTGAGCTACTTTCTCGTTTCGCCAGACAGCGTTGTTACGTCCTGAGCTACTCTCTCGTTTCACCAGACAGCATTGTTGCGTCCCAATGCGGATGTGACAGTCGGTATGTAGGTCGCACGTCCCAGCGCTTGCAGCAAAGAATTCGCCAGCATGTCCCACGGCAAATTAGAATAACTAATGTTTCTCCTACTCCTTCATCGCAGTCTGTTGACACAATGCGTGATTATGATCAAGTTACTGCTTGTAATTCGGCTATTGGACAGCATCTCTTATCCCATCCAGAATGTGCTGATCATTACAATGACAGTCAATTTTCTATACTTGCTCGTGGCCGTTCTCTTTTTCATTTAAAGGTCCTGGAATCTACGATCATAAAGCTACGAAAGCCGATTCTCTGTCGCCAGAAGGAACGCCTCTACACTCTTGGAATATTTCATTAATGTTATGTGTTGTGTTTTCGGTTATTTATAACCGAATATGTACTCGTTAACGTTTGTTTTGTACCGTTACTACCCAGTGGTGGCTTTTGGGGTAGGCGAGGTAGGCGGTCGCCTAGGTCCCCCCCTGGTTGATTTACGCGCTTTTGAGGGCCCCCCCTCCTCGGTTTACGCGCTTTTTCCAACTATTTCTCCGGTTTACGTGCTTTTTTTCAAGTATTACCATTTTCTGAATAACCGCGGAATCCTTGTATCCATAAAGAATATGGTATTGTACCGTAAAGACAGGTCAATCATCAAATCTCATTTTTTAGTAATCATTTTACGAATAACCACAAAAATCCATGCGCCAATGTAGAATATGGTACCGTAAGCAATTGTCGATCATTAAATTTCTGCGCTAGTTGCCAGAGCTCACTTTGATTTGATGATCTCTATCTATTTTGCCATTAGCTAAAGGGCCCCCCCTCCTACATTTACGCAAATGTTATCATTTTGCAAATAACTGAAAATACATGTACCCATCTAGAATGTAATACCGCACACAGAAGTCAATCATTAAATTACTGCACCTGCTAATAGCTTACTTTGATTTTATGAGGGGGGGGGCCCTTCTTCATTTACGCGATTTTTGGTTATCATTTTACGAATAACCGTAAAAATACATGTACTCATGTAGCATATGGTACCGTAAACTGCATCCGCTTAAAGAGCTTACTTCGATTTTATGAGCCCCCCCTAAATTTATGCGAATTTTAGTTATCATTTTGCAAATAACCGTGAAAATGTATGAACCGATGTAGAATATGGTACCGTAAACCGTCGATCATTAAATTTCTGCATCTGCTAAAAGAGCTTACTTTGATTTTATGAGCCCCCCCCCCCTTACATTTATGCGAATTTTAGTTGTCATTTTACGAATAACCGTGAAAATACATGTAGGCCTACCCATGTAGAATATTGTCTTGTAAACGGTGTTCGATAATTGGATTTCTGTGCTTGTTAAAAGAGCCTACTTCGATTTTATGTTAATGAGGTCATATTGTAACATGGAATGAATTATTATTGAGTATATATTTCCTAGTGGCAGCAGTGTATATTTCAGTGCATCAAAATTTTCCAGTATAAGTTTGTGAGATTCTACTTGCTAGCTCTTGATGCCAGCTTTCATATGATACCGTTTATGTTAATTGATAATGAACCGTGTCCACACTGAGCCTGAATATCCAAAATATCAAAGGAAATAGTCATTTGAAAGCCAATGAAAGCATAGGCTATTATAGCCTATATATTGTTGTTTACTGAGCCATTCTCTTGTTGTGAATTGGGCCTTTTCTGGATGGAAATCCATTCTCAGGGTTGTCATGATGGTAAATTTGTTCATTTCTTGTCTGCGGATTAGCAGCGTATTTTCAAAGCTTTACCATGCTCAATGTGCACCCGGTACAGTCAGTCAGAAAGTGTTTATGGTGTTGTCAGAAAGTGTTTTTTCATCACAGGTGGATGTCTTTTAATTGGTGGTGTACTATAGATAGATATGCATTACATCTTGAATGCAGGACAGTTTCTAGCGGCCTGATGCCTGATATTTTATGCCTCAAAAATCTATGTCGATACTTGAAAGGTTTGAATGGCTATCATTGAGAAAGGTGTACGAAAGGCTACATATATTCAATTTGTTGTGAGGTTGATAATTTAATGTGATGTCACAGAAAAAGACCAAAATGTGACCAAATAATTAGCAATGGAATCAATTTCAGCAGGGCAGAGGAAAGAATTAAATGATCACAAGTCAAGTTTTTGCAACTTTTTTTACAGCTTCTGGCAGCTTCCTAAATACTCGGATGTTATGTAGTATGGTGTTTTAAGCTGTTTCGAGGAATCTTATATTGCGACTTTTCTTCATTTTTTCAAGCAACTTTTTGCAGCTTTTCGATTTTTCATGCAACTCACTTTTTACTGGAAATATTTGGTACTTTATGTAAATAGATCGCTTGATTATCATCACTGTCGTTTAAATTTGAGGTCATTTCTCAGTTGACATACATTCAGGCTAGACCGCCGTGAATTATATTAGCCTACTACTGGGTCAATTTTTTCAGGTTATTGATTTTGTTGAAGGCGCCAACACTGAGTTTTGCGACTGTGCCTTTGCCTTGGACACGCATCGATTCGAGTATCTCATACCTTAATAATGTCAAGAAACTTATCCATAAATGTACTTTTTTAGTGTAACTTTAGTGAAAAATAAATGCAACTTTTTACTTCAACTTTTATGAAAAATATGTGCAACTTTCCACGTATTTGACTGCAACCAAAATTTGCCCTAAGATCAGGTGTTGCATAAGACAATTTTGACCATTACACTCTTGAAATGGGCTACCAGTTCAATATAAATGTGACTCGGTAAACAGCATATTTAGTAAGGCGCACTCGTCAGTTGACAACCGTACCTTTCATTAGCTACGATGAGTTTGGTATCACTCAGTTATATATTATGTTGTAATTGGTAGCATCAGTATCTCCTAATTACTGCAGTCAAGTATCAGTTACAATGCCGCGAGTACATGCTAAATGTAAGTCAGGATCTCAGAAAAGGAAGTGGTTCAGATTTGGAAAGAAAGTGACAATGCAAATTTTGAACTGCGACACAAATATTTAACCATCCATTTCAGCTCAGGAATGTTCTGCACAAATTGAGGATGATGCTGTTTTTCCACCAACTATATTGCCTTGTAGACTTGAATGATGTAACAGTGCTTTCAAATACGTATATTGTATTTGATTGTAGTGGTCTTTTGTCTATGCTAGTTGTGGCGTTTTAGGTTTAATCCAACCAGGCAAGTTCTTACAGACAAAAATTTTTTTTCTATAACTTACAATTTTTTCATTAGTGCGTGTTGTTTCGTGTGTGTAACTGTTTATTTACAAATTGCGCTGCTACTATAGTACCGTGTGTCCGTATACTTCAAGGTTTGTTGTTGTTGTCATTGTTACAATGCGAATATCATGGTTTGTGATTTTGATTGTTGCGTCATACTTTGCCGTTTTGATTTTGCTTTCAAATCTATTTAAATCCCTTAGGTGTGCAGTTAACTCTTGAAGAGAGGCACCCAAAAATTATCCGAGTTCAGTAAATATTATATTACAATGGATGTTGTATTGAAAGCTATATTCTTACAGATCATGGAACTAGCTCTTCACAGGTGATACCAGTACTGATGTGTTCCTGTGGTATTACTGATGTTGATTGCCGCACATTTTGCTTTTATGCCTTATCATGCAACAAAATCTTCTTTGTAGCAAAAAGATAGGCCCAATCCAGCACCTGGCTGAAACCTTGACGTGGTGTGCTGGCTTATTACTAATGTCAGCCGACAGCTTTCTGGATTTATGTGGTATATTTGGCGTGCAGTTGCCTTGTTATACTATTATGTCATGCTACATCCCATAATTCTTCACCAGAGTGAAGTTATCACACAAAATTCGGCGCTTCTTCGATATACGCCCGAGATTAAAACAGTGCTCCCCGTGACACCCGTAAATGTTTCCCCATGAACAGAATAAAATTTTATAAACGTCAAAATATTTTTTTTGCATTTGAACAGACGGATATTAGGGTTGGGGGAATGGAGATATTGGTGTTGGATGTGGGTTAGGGTCAAAGTCGGTCTTGGGGTATCCCAAGATTACGGTTGGGGGAGGGCGTAATAGGGAAGAGAAAGGAGGGATATTAGGGTGGGATGTGGGTTAGGGTCAAAGTTGGGGTTAGGGTATCCCAAGATTAGGGTTGGGGGAGGGGTATTAAGGTTGGATGTGGGTTAGGGTTAAGGTCGGAGTCAAAGTTTAGGTTAGGGTATCCCCAACCCACACCCACCCCTCCCCCAACCGTAATATTGGGAAACCCTAACCTCAACTTTGACCCTAACCCACATCCAACTCTAAGACCCCCATCCCCCAACCCTAATATCCCCCTTCCCCAACCCAAATCTTGTGATACCCCAACCTCAACTTTGACCCTAACCCACATACAACTCTTATACCCCTCCCTCTTCCCCAACCCTAAGCTTGGGATACCCTAACCCCAACTTTGATCCTAACCCACATCTCACCCTAATATCTATCTCTCCAAAGGCGAAAAACAATTCATTTTGACGTTTATAAAATTGTGTCGTGCTCATGGGAAGCACTTGCTGGTGTTACGTGAAGCACTGTTTCGATCTCGGGCGTATATCGAAGAAGCGCCCAAAATTCTATCACACAAATCGAAGGGTACCCACTAAATGTGACATGAAACAACATGAACGGTTGTATCACCAAAATGATGAAACGATGGCGTATCCGGATATTGTATACGGATTTGGACACTGACACATGATAAAACGTATATACAACTCTGTCCATACCAAATTTTATGCAGATCTGTCGCGTAAAACATGTCCAAAACAGACAACTATGATTTATTGCAAGTATTATTTCAACCAAATACAGTACGCAGGAAGACGTTCAGGAGTCGAGGTTTGTCCCAAAGCATGATCGAAGCGAATTTCAGCCAATTCTACCGACTAGTTCGAGTCGAATTTCATCTCTACTTTTCAGAGAAATTGCACGAGTATCATCACCTGGCCAACGTCTTTCGCAAAATTACACGTATAGCTCTCGGATTAAAGACGCCGATATTTCTATCTTAGACAAGTGCTCCACTTTTAATCACGTTCAGGAGTCGAGGCTTGTCCCAAAGCATAATCGAACCGAGTTTTAGCCAATTCTACCGTCTAGTTCGAGTCGAATTTCATCTCTACTTTTTAGAGAAATTGCACGAGTATCATCACCTGGCCAACGTCTTTCGCAAAATTACACGTATAGCTCTCGGATTAAAAACGCCGATATTTCTATCTTAGACAAGTGCTCCACTTTTAATCACGTTCAGGAGTCGAGGCTTGTCCCAAAGCATAATCGAACCGAGTTTTAGCCAATTCTACCGTCTAGTTCGAGTCGAATTTCATCTCTACTTTTCAGAGAAATTGCACGAGTATCATCACCTGGCCAACGTCTTTCGCAAAATTACACGTATAGCTCTCGGATTAAAGACGCCGATATTTCTATCTTATACAAGTGCTCCACTTTTAATCACGTTCAGGAGTCGAGGCTTGTCCCAAAGCATAATCGAACCGAGTTTTAGCCAATTCTACCGTCTAGTTCGAGTCGAATTTCATCTCTACTTTTCAGAGAAATTGCACGAGTATCATCACCTGGCCAACGTCTTTCGCAAAATTACACGTATAGCTCTCGGATTAAAGACGCCGATATTTCTATCTTATACAAGTGCTCCACTTTTAATCACGTTCAGGAGTCGAGGCTTGTCCCAAAGCATAATCGAACCGAGTTTTAGCCAATTCTACCGTCTAGTTCGAGTCGAATTTCATCTCTACTTTTCAGAGAAATTGCACGAGTATCATCACCTGGCCAACGTCTTTCGCAAAATTACACGTATAGCTCTCGAATTAAAGACGCCGATATTTCTATCTTAGACAAGTGCTCCACTTTTAATCACGTTCAGGAGTCGAGGCTTGTCCCAAAGCATAATCGAACCGAGTTTTAGCCAATTCTACCGTCTAGTTCGAGTCGAATTTCATCTCTACTTTTCAGAGAAATTGCACGAGTATCATCACCTGGCAAACGTCTTTCGCAAAATTACACGTATAGCTCTCGGATTAAAGACGCCGATATTTCTATCTTAGACAAGTGCTCCACTTTTAATCACGTTCAGGAGTCGAGGCTTGTCCCAAAGCATAATCGAACCGAGTTTTAGCCAATTCTACCGTCTAGTTCGAGTCGAATTTCATCTCTACTTTTCAGAGAAATTGCACGAGTATCATCACCTGGCCAACGTCTTTCGCAAAATTACACGTATAGCTCTCGGATTAAAAACGCCGATATTTCTATCTTAGACAAGTGCTCCACTTTTAATCACGTTCAGGAGTCGAGGCTTGTCCCAAAGCATAATCGAACCGAGTTTTAGCCAATTCTACCGTCTAGTTCGAGTCGAATTTCATCTCTACTTTTCAGAGAAATTGCACGAGTATCATCACCTGGCCAACGTCTTTCGCAAAATTACACGTATAGCTCTCGGATTAAAGACGCCGATATTTCTATCTTAGACAAGTGCTCCACTTTTAATCACGTTCAGGAGTCGAGGCTTGTCCCAAAGCATAATCGAACCGAGTTTTAGCCAATTCTACCGTCTAGTTCGAGTCGAATTTCATCTCTACATTTCAGAGAAATTGCACGAGTATCATCACCTGGCCAACGTCTTTCGCAAAATTACACGTATAGCTCTCGGATTAAAGACGCCGATATTTCTATCTTAGACAAGTGCTCCACTTTTAATCACGTTCAGGAGTCGAGGCTTGTCCCAAAGCATAATCGAACCGAGTTTTAGCCAATTCTACCGTCTAGTTCGAGTCGAATTTCATCTCTACTTTTGAGAGAAATTGCACGAGTATCATCACCTGGCCAACGTCTTTCGCAAAATTACACGTATAGCTCTCGGATTAAAGACGCCGATATTTCTATCTTAGACAAGTGCTCCACTTTTAATCACGTTCAGGAGTCGAGGCTTGTCCCAAAGCATAATCGAACCGAGTTTTAGCCAATTCTACCGTCTAGTTCGAGTCGAATTTCATCTCTACTTTTCAGAGAAATTGCACGAGTATCATCACCTGGCCAACGTCTTTCGCAAAATTACACGTATAGCTCTCGGATTAAAGACGCCGATATTTCTATCTTAGACAAGTGCTCCACTTTTAATCACGTTCAGGAGTCGAGGCTTTTCCCAAAGCATAATCGAACCGAGTTTTAGCCAATTCTACCGTCTAGTTACAGTCGAATTTCATCTCTACTTTTCAGAGAAATTGCACGAGTATCATCACCTGGCCAACGTCTTTCGCAAAATTACACGTATAGCTCTCGGATTCAAAACGCCGATATTTCTATCTTAGACAAGTGCTCCACTTTTAATCACGTTCAGGAGTCGAGACTTGTCCCAAAGCATAATCGAACCGAGTTTTAATCAATTCTACCGTCTAGTTCGAGTCGAATTTCATCTCTACTTTTCAGAGAAATTGCACGAGTATCATCACCTAGCCAACGTCTTTCGCAAAATTACACGTATAGCTCTCGGATTAAAGACGCCGATATTTTTATCTTATACAAGTGCTCCACTTTTAATCACGTTCAGGAGTCGAGGCTTGTCCCAAAGCATAATCGAACCGAGTTTTAGCCAATTCTACCGTCTAGTTCGAGTCGAATTTCATCTCTACTTTTCAGAGAAATTGCACGAGTATCATCACCTGGCCAACGTCTTTCGCAAAATTACACGTATAGCTCTCGGATTAAAGACGCCGATATTTCTATCTTAGACAAGTGCTCCACTTTTAATCACGTTCAGGAGTCGAGGCTTGTCCCAAAGCATAATCGAACCGAGTTTTAGCCAATTCTACCTTCTAGTTCGAGTCGAATTTCATCTCTACTTTTCAGAGAAATTGCACGAGTATCATCACCTGGCCAACGTCTTTCGCAAAATTACACGTATAGCTCTCGGATTAAAGACGCCGATATTTCTATCTTAGACAAGTGCTCCACTTTTAATCACGTTCAGGAGTCGAGGCTTGTCCCAAAGCATAATCGAACCGAGTTTTAGCCAATTCTACCGTCTAGTGGAGTCGAATTTCATCTCTACTTTTCAGAGAAATTGCACGAGTATCATTACCTGGCCAACGTCTTTCGCAAAATTACACGTATAGCTCTCGGATTAAAGACGCCGATATTTCTATCTTATACAATATTAGGATCTTGGTTGTTTTCACACCCTATTTAGCGTCCACTTGCAACGTAATAATTTTATTTATTACACGAGCTTTCGGAGCTCCGCTCCTTCTTCAGGTGTTGAAATCAAAATAGGGTGTGAAAACAACCAAGATCCTAATATTATCTATATCGTCTGCTATCGGCCCAAAGAATTATTTATCTTATACAAGTGCTCCACTTTTAATCACGTTCAGGAGTCGAGGCTTGTCCCAAAGCATAATCGAACCGAGTTTTAGCCAATTCTACCGTCTAGTTCGAGTCGAATTTCATCTCTACTTTTCAGAGAAATTGCACGAGTATCATCACCTGGCCAACGTCTTTCGCAAAATTACACGTATAGCTCTCGGATTAAAGACGCCGATATTTCTATCTTAGACAAGTGCTCCACTTTTAATCACGTTCAGGAGTCGAGGCTTGTCCCAAAGCATAATCGAACCGAGTTTTAGCCAATTCTACCGTCTAGTTCGAGTCGAATTTCATCTCTACTTTTCAGAGAAATTGCACGAGTATCATCACCTGGCCAACGTCTTTCGCAAAATTACACGTATAGCTCTCGGATTAAAGACGCCGATATTTCTATCTTAGACAAGTGCTCCACTTTTAATCACGTTCAGGAGTCGAGGCTTGTCCCAAAGCATAATCGAACCGAGTTTTAGCCAATTCTACCGTCTAGTTCGAGTCGAATTTCATCTCTACTTTTCAGAGAAATTGCACGAGTATCATCACCTGGCCAACGTCTTTCGCAAAATTACACGTATAGCTCTCGGATTAAAGACGCCGATATTTCTATCTTAGACAAGTGCTCCACTTTTAATCACGTTCAGGAGTCGAGGCTTGTCCCAAAGCATAATCGAACCGAGTTTTAGCCAATTCTACCGTCTAGTTCGAGTCGAATTTCATCTCTACTTTTCAGAGAAATTGCACGAGTATCATCACCTGGCCAACGTCTTTCGCAAAATTACACGTATAGCTCTCGGATTAAAGACGCCGATATTTCTATCTTAGACAAGTGCTCCACTTTTAATCACGTTCAGGAGTCGAGGCTTGTCTCAAAGCATAATCGAACCGAGTTTTAGCCAATTCTACCGTCTAGTTCGAGTCGAATTTCATCTTTACTTTTCAGAGAAATTGCACGAGTATCATCACCTGGCCAACGTCTTTCGCAAAATTACACGTATAGCTCTCGGATTAAAAACGCCGATATTTCTATCTTAGACAAGTGCTCCACTTTTAATCACGTTCAGGAGTCGAGGCTTGTCCCAAAGCATAATCGAACCGAGTTTTAGCCAATTCTACCGTCTAGTTCGAGTCGAATTTCATCTCTACTTGTCAGAGAAATTGCACGAGTATCATCACCTGGCCAACGTCTTTCGCAAAATTACACGTATAGCTCTCGGATTAAAGACGCCGATATTTCTATCTTATACAAGTGCTCCACTTTTAATCACGTTCAGGAGTCGAGGCTTGTCCCAAAGCATAATCGAACCGAGTTTTAGCCAATTCTACTGTCTAGTTCGAGTCGAATTTCATCTCTACTTTTCAGAGAAATTGCACGAGTATCATCACCTGGCCAACGTCTTTCGCAAAATTACACGTATAGCTCTCGGATTAAAGACACCGATATTTCTATCTTAGACAAGTGCTCCACTTTTAATCACGTTCAGGAGTCGAGGCTTGTCCCAAAGCATAATCGAACCGAGTTTTAGCCAATTCTACCGTCTAGTTCGAGTCGAATTTCATCTCTACTTTTCAGAGAAATTGCACGAGTATCATCACCTGGCCAACGTCTTTCGCAAAATTACACGTATAGCTCTCGGATTAAAGACGCCGATATTTCTATCTTAGACAAGTGCTCCACTTTTAATCACGTTCAGGAGTCGAGTCTTGTCCCAAAGCATAATCGAACCGACTTTTAGCCAATTCTACCGTCTAGTTCGAGTCGAATTTCATCTCTACTTTTCAGAGAAATTGCACGAGTATCATCACCTGGCCAACGTCTTTCGCAAAATTACACGTATAGCTCTCGGATTAAAAACGCCGATATTTGTATCTTAGACAAGTGCTCCACTTTTAATCACGTTCAGGAGTCGAGGCTTGTCCCAAAGCATAATCGAACCGAGTTTTAACCAATTCTACCGTCTAGTTCGAGTCGAATTTCATCTCTACTTTTCAGAGAAATTGCACGAGTATCATCACCTAGCCAACGTCTTTCGCAAAATTACACGTATAGCTCTCGGATTAAAGACGCCGATATTTCTATCTTATACAAGTGCTCCACTTTTATTCACGTTCAGGAGTCGAGGCTTGTCCCAAAGCATAATCGAACCGAGTTTTAGCCAATTCTACCGTCTAGTTCGAGTCGAATTTCATCTCTACTTTTCAGAGAAATTGCACGAGTACCATCACCTGGCCAACGTCTTTCGCAAAATTACACGTATAGCTCTCGGATTAAAGACGCCGATATTTCTATCTTAGACAAGTGCTCCACTTTTAATCACGTTCAGGAGTCGAGGCTTGTCCCAAAGCATAATCGAACCGAGTTTTAGCCAATTCTACCTTCTAGTTCGAGTCGAATTTCATCTCTACTTTTCAGAGAAATTGCACGAGTATCATCACCTGGCCAACGTCTTTCGCAAAATTACACCTATAGCTCTCGGATTAAAGACGCCGATATTTCTATCTTAGACAAGTGCTCCACTTTTAATCACGTTCAGGAGTCGAGGCTTGTCCCAAAGCATAATCGAACCGAGTTTTAGCCAATTCTACCGTCTAGTGGAGTCGAATTTCATCTCTACTTTTCAGAGAAATTGCACGAGTATCATCACCTGGCCAACGTCTTTCGCAAAATTACACGTATAGCTCTCGGATTAAAGACGCCGATATTTCTATCTTATACAATATTAGGATCTTGGTTGTTTTCACACCCTATTTAGCGTCCACTTGCAACGTAATAATTTTATTTATTACACGAGCTTTCGGAGCTCCGCTCCTTCTTCAGGTGTTGAAATCAATATAGGGTGTGAAAACAACCAAGATCCTAATATTATCTATATCGTCTGCTATCGGCCCAAAGAATTATTTATCTTATACAAGTGCTCCACTTTTAATCACGTTCAGGAGTCGAGGCTTGTCCCAAAGCATAATCGAACCGAGTTTTAGCCAATTCTACCGTCTAGTTCGAGTCGAATTTCATCTCTACTTTTCAGAGAAATTGAACGAGTATCATCACCTGGCCAACGTCTTTCGCAAAATTACACGTATAGCTCTCGGATTAAAGACGCCGATATTTCTATCTTATACAAGTGCTCCACTTTTAATCACGTTCAGGAGTCGAGGCTTGTCCCAAAGCATAATCGAACCGAGTTTTAGCCAATTCTACCGTCTAGTTCGAGTCGAATTTCATCTCTACTTTTCAGAGAAATTGCACGAGTATCATCACCTGGCCAACGTCTTTCGCAAAATTACACGTATAGCTCTCGGATTAAAGACGCCGATATTTCTATCTTAGACAAGTGCTCCACTTTTAATCACGTTCAGGAGTCGAGGCTTGTCCCAAAGCATAATCGAACCGAGTTTTAGCCAATTTCACCGTCTAGTTCGAGTCGAATTTCATCTCTACTTTTCAGAGAAATTGCACGAGTATCATCACCTGGCCAACGTCTTTCGCAAAATTACACGTATAGCTCTCGGATTAAAGACGCCGATATTTCTATCTTAGACAAGTGCTCCACTTTTAATCACGTTCAGGAGTCGAGGCTTGTCCCAAAGCATAATCGAACCGAGTTTTAGCCAATTCTACCGTCTAGTTCGAGTCGAATTTCATCTCTACTTTTCAGAGAAATTGCACGAGTATCATCACCTGGCAAACGTCTTTCGCAAAATTACACGTATAGCTCTCGGATTAAAGACGCCGATATTTCTATCTTAGACAAGTGCTCCACTTTTAATCACGTTCAGGAGTCGAGGCTTGTCCCAAAGCATAATCGAACCGAGTTTTAGCCAATTCTACCGTCTAGTTCGAGTCGAATTTCATCTCTACTTTTCAGAGAAATTGCACGAGTATCATCACCTAGCCAACGTCTTTCGCAAAATTACACGTATAGCTCTCGGATTAAAGACGCCGATATTTCTATCTTATACAAGTGCTCCACTTTTAATCACGTTCAGGAGTCGAGGCTTGTCCCAAAGCATAATCGAACCGAGTTTTAGCCAATTCTACCGTCTAGTTCGAGTCGAATTTCATCTCTACTTTTCAGAGAAATTGCACGAGTATCATCACCTGGCCTACGTCTTTCGCAAAATTACACGTATAGCTCTCGGATTAAAGACGCCGATATTTCTATCTTAGACAAGTGCTCCACTTTTAATCACGTTCAGGAGTCGAGGCTCGTCCCAAAGCATAATCGAACCGAGTTTTAGCCAATTCTACCTTCTAGTTCGAGTCGAATTTCATCTCTACTTTTCAGAGAAATTGCACGAGTATCATCACCTGGCCAACGTCTTTCGCAAAATTACACCTATAGCTCTCGGATTAAAGACGCCGATATTTCTATCTTAGACAAGTGCTCCACTTTTAATCACGTTCAGGAGTCGAGGCTTGTCCCAAAGCATAATCGAACCGAGTTTTAGCCAATTCTACCGTCTAGTGGAGTCGAATTTCATCTCTACTTTTCAGAGAAATTGCACGAGTATCATCACCTGGCCAACGTCTTTCGCAAAATTACACGTATAGCTCTCGGATTAAAGACGCCGATATTTCTATCTTATACAATATTAGGATCTTGGTTGTTTTCACACCCTATTTAGCGTCCACTTGCAACGTAATAATTTTATTTATTACACGAGCTTTCGGAGCTCCGCTCTTTCTTCAGGTGTTGAAATCAAAATAGGGTGTGAAAACAACCAAGATCCTAATATTATCTATATCGTCTGCTATCGGCCCAAAGAATTATTTATCTTATACAAGTGCTCCACTTTTAATCACGTTCAGGAGTCGAGGCTTGTTCCAAAGCATAATCGAACCGAGTTTTAGCCAATTCTACCGTCTAGTTCGAGTCGAATTTCATCTCTACTTTTCAGAGAAATTGCACGAGTATCATCACCTGGCCAACGTCTTTCGCAAAATTACACGTATAGCTCTCGGATTAAAGACGCCGATATTTCTATCTTAGACAAGTGCTCCACTTTTAATCACGTTCAGGAGTCGAGGCTTGTCCCAAAGCATAATCGAACCGAGTTTTAGCCAATTCTACCGTCTAGTTCGAGTCGAATTTCATCTCTACTTTTCAGAGAAATTGCACGAGTATCATCACCTGGCCAACGTCTTTCGCAAAATTACACGTATAGCTCTCGGATTAAAGACGCCGATATTTCTATCTTAGACAAGTGCTCCACTTTTAATCACGTTCAGGAGTCGAGGCTTGTCCCAAAGCATAATCGAACCGAGTTTTAGCCAATTCTACCGTCTAGTTCGAGTCGAATTTCATCTCTACTTTTCAGAGAAATTGCACGAGTATCATCACCTGGCCAACGTCTTTCGCAAAATTACACGTATAGCTCTCGGATTAAAGACGCCGATATTTCTATCTTAGACAAGTGCTCCACTTTTAATCACGTTCAGGAGTCGAGGCTTGTCCCAAAGCATAATCGAACCGAGTTTTAGCCAATTCTACCGTCTAGTTCGAGTCGAATTTCATCTCTACTTTTCAGAGAAATTGCACGAGTATCATCACCTGGCAAACGTCTTTCGCAAAATTACACGTATAGGTCTCGGATTAAAGACGCCGATATTTCTATCTTAGACAAGTGCTCCACTTTTAATCACGTTCAGGAGTCGAGGCTTGTCCCAAAGCATAATCGAACCGAGTTTTAGCCAATTCTACCGTCTAGTTCGAGTCGAATTTCATCTCTACTTTTCAGAGAAATTGCACGAGTATCATCACCTGGCCAACGTCTTTCGCAAAATTACACGTATAGCTCTCGGATTAAAGACGCCGATATTTCTATCTTAGACAAGTGCTCCACTTTTAATCACGTTCAGGAGTCGAGGCTTGTCCCAAAGCATAATCGAACCGAGTTT
Source organism: Botryllus schlosseri (assembly GCF_051294905.1). Lineage (NCBI taxonomy): Eukaryota > Metazoa > Chordata > Ascidiacea > Stolidobranchia > Styelidae > Botryllus > Botryllus schlosseri. Next base: position 28,382,950 of record NC_137239.1, on the reverse strand, counting down.
TAGCCAATTTCACCGTCTAGTTCGAGTCGAATTTCATCTCTACTTTTCAGAGAAATTGCACGAGTATCATCACCTGGCCAACGTCTTTCGCAAAATTACACCTATAGCTCTCGGATTAAAGACGCCGATATTTCTATCTTAGACAAGTGCTCCACTTTTAATCACGTTCAGGAGTCGAGGCTTGTCCCAAAGCATAATCGAACCGAGTTTTAGCCAATTCTACCGTCTAGTGGAGTCGAATTTCATCTCTACTTTTCAGAGAAATTGCACGAGTATCATCACCTGGCCAACGTCTTTCGCAAAATTACACGTATAGCTCTCGGATTAAAGACGCCGATATTTCTATCTTATACAATATTAGGATCTTGGTTGTTTTCACACCCTATTTAGCGTCCACTTGCAACGTAATAATTTTATTTATTACACGAGCTTTCGGAGCTCCGCTCCTTCTTCAGGTGTTGAAATCAAAATAGGGTGTGAAAACAACCAAGATCCTAATATTATCTATATCGTCTGCTATCGGCCCAAAGAATTATTTATCTTATACAAGTGCTCCACTTTTAATCACGTTCAGGAGTCGAGGCTTGTCCCAAAGCATAATCGAACCGAGTTTTAGCCAATTCTACCGTCTAGTTCGAGTCGAATTTCATCTCTACTTTTCAGAGAAATTGCACGAGTATCATCACCTGGCCAACGTCTTTCGCAAAATTACACGTATAGCTCTCGGATTAAAGACGCCGATATTTCTATCTTAGACAAGTGCTCCACTTTTAATCACGTTCAGGAGTCGAGGCTTGTCCCAAAGCATAATCGAACCGAGTTTTAGCCAATTCTACCGTCTAGTTCGAGTCGAATTTCATCTCTACTTTTCAGAGAAATTGCACGAGTATCATCACCTGGCCAACGTCTTTCGCAAAATTACACGTATAGCTCTCGGATTAAAGACGCCGATATTTCTATCTTAGACAAGTGCTCCACTTTTAATCACGTTCAGGAGTCGAGGCTTGTCCCAAAGCATAATCGAACCGAGTTTTAGCCAATTTCACCGTCTAGTTCGAGTCGAATTTCATCTCTACTTTTCAGAGAAATTGCACGAGTATCATCACCTGGCCAACGTCTTTCGCAAAATTACACGTATAGCTCACGGATTAAAGACGCCGATATTTCTATCTTAGACAAGTGCTCCACTTTTAATCACGTTCAGGAGTCGAGGCTTGTCCCAAAGCATAATCGAACCGAGTTTTAGCCAATTCTACCGTCTAGTTCGAGTCGAATTTCATCTCTACTTTTCAGAGAAATTGCACGAGTATCATCACCTGGCCAACGTCTTTCGCAAAATTACACGTATAGCTCTCGGATTAAAGACGCCGATATTTCTATCTTAGACAAGTGCTCCACTTTTAATCACGTTCAGGAGTCGAGGCTTGTCCCAAAGCATAATCGAACCGAGTTTTAGCCAATTCTACCGTCTAGTTCGAGTCGAATTTCATCTCTACTTTTCAGAGAAATTGCACGAGTATCATCACCTGGCCAACGTCTTTCGCAAAATTACAAGTATAGCTCTCGGATTAAAGACGCCGATATTTCTATCTTAGACAAGTGCTCCACTTTTAATCACGTTCAGGAGTCGAGGCTTGTCCCAAAGCATAATCGAACCGAGTTTTAGCCAATTCTACCGTCTAGTTCGAGTCGAATTTCATCTCTACTTTTCAGAGAAATTGCACGAGTATCATCACCTGGCCAACGTCTTTCGCAAAATTACACGTATAGCTCTCGGATTAAAGACGCCGATATTTCTATCTTAGACAAGTGCTCCACTTTTAATCACGTTCAGGAGTCGAGGCTTGTCCCAAAGCATAATCGAACCGAGTTTTAGCCAATTCTACCTTCTAGTTCGAGTCGAATTTCATCTCTACTTTTCAGAGAAATTGCACGAGTATCATCACCTGGCCAACGTCTTTCGCAAAATTACACCTATAGCTCTCGGATTAAAGACGCCGATATTTCTATCTTAGACAAGTGCTCCACTTTTAATCACGTTCAGGAGTCGAGGCTTGTCCCAAAGCATAATCGAACCGAGTTTTAGCCAATTCTACCGTCTAGTGGAGTCGAATTTCATCTCTACTTTTCAGAGAAATTGCACGAGTATCATCACCTGGCCAACGTCTTTCGCAAAATTACACGTATAGCTCTCGGATTAAAGACGCCGATATTTCTATCTTAGACAAGTGCTCCACTTTTAATCACGTTCAGGAGTCGAGGCTTGTCCCAAAGCATAATCGAACCGAGTTTTAGCCAATTCTACCGTCTAGTGGAGTCGAATTTCATCTCTACTTTTCAGAGAAATTGCACGAGTATCATCACCTGGCCAACGTCTTTCGCAAAATTACACGTATAGCTCTCCGATTAAAGACGCCGATATTTCTATCTTATACAATATTAGGATCTTGGTTGTTTTCACACCCTATTTAGCGTCCACTTGCAACGTAATAATTTTATTTATTACACGAGCTTTCGGAGCTCCGCTCCTTCTTCAGGTATTGAAATCAAAATAGGGTGTGAAAACAACCAAGATCCTAATATTATCTATATCGTCTGCTATCGGCCCAAAGAAATATTTATCTTATACAAGTGCTCCACTTTTAATCACGTTCAGGAGTCGAGGCTTGTCCCAAAGCATAATCGAACCGAGTTTTAGCCAATTCTACCGTCTAGTTCGAGTCGAATTTCATCTCTACTTTTCAGAGAAATTGCACGAGTATCATCACCTGGCCAACGTCTTTCCCAAAATTACACGTATAGCTCTCGGATTAAAGACGCCGATATTTCTATCTTAGACAAGTGCTCCACTTTTAATCACGTTCAGGAGTCGAGGCTTGTCCCAAAGCATAATCGAACCGAGTTTTAGCCAATTCTACCTTCTAGTTCGAGTCGAATTTCATCTCTACTTTTCAGAGAAATTGCACGAGTATCATCACCTGGCCAACGTCTTTCGCAAAATTACACGTATAGCTCTCGGATTAAAGACGCCGATATTTCTATCTTAGACAAGTGCTCCACTTTTATTCACGTTCAGGAGTCGAGGCTTGTCCCAAAGCATAATCGAACCGAGTTTTAGCCAATTCTACCGTCTAGTTCGAGTCGAATTTCATCTCTACTTTTCAGAGAAATTGCACGAGTATCATCACCTGGCCAACGTCTTTCGCAAAATTACACGTATAGCTCTCGGATTAAAAACGCCGATATTTCTAACTTAGACAAGTGCTCCACTTTTAATCACGTTCAGGAGTCGAGGCTTGTCCCAAAGCATAATCGAACCGAGTTTTAACCAATTCTACCGTCTAGTTCGAGTCGAATTTCATCTCTACTTTTCAGAGAAATTGCACGAGTATCATCACCTAGCCAACGTCTTTCGCAAAATTACACGTATAGCTCTCGGATTAAAGACGCCGATATTTCTATCTTATACAAGTGCTCCACTTTTAATCACGTTCAGGAGTCGAGGCTTGTCCCAAAGCATAATCGAGCCGAGTTTTAGCCAATTCTACCGTCTAGTTCGAGTCGAATTTCATCTCTACTTTTCAGAGAAATTGCACGAGTATCATCACCTGGCCAACGTCTTTCGCAAAATTACACGTATAGCTCTCGGATTAAAGACGCCGATATTTCTATCTTAGACAAGTGCTCCACTTTTAATCACGTTCAGGAGTCGAGGCTTGTCCCAAAGCATAATCGAACCGAGTTTTAGCCAATTCTACCTTTTAGTTCGAGTCGAATTTCATCTCTACTTTTCAGAGAATTTGCACGAGTATCATCACCTGGCCAACGTCTTTCGCAAAATTACACCTATAGCTCTCGGATTAAAGACGCTGATATTTCTATCTTAGACAAGTGCTCCACTTTTAATCACGTTCAGGAGTCGAGGCTTGTCCCAAAGCATAATCGAACCGAGTTTTAGCCAATTCTACCGTCTAGTGGAGTCGAATTTCATCTCTACTTTTCAGAGAAATTGCACGAGTATCATCACCTGGCCAACGTCTTTCGCAAAATTACACGTATAGCTCTCGGATTAAAGACGCCGATATTTCTATCTTATACAATATTAGGATCTTGGTTGTTTTCACACCCTATTTAGCGTCCACTTGCAACGTAATAATTTTATTTATTACACGAGCTTTCGGAGCTCCGCTCCTTCTTCAGGTGTTGAAATCAAAATAGGGTGTGAAAACAACCAAGATCCTAATATTATCTATATCGTCTGCTATCGGCCCAAAGAATTATTTATCTTATACAAGTGCTCCACTTTTAATCACGTTCAGGAGTCGAGGCTTGTCCCAAAGCATAATCGAACCGAGTTTTAGCCAATTGTACCGTCTAGTTCGAGTCGAATTTCATCTCTACTTTTCAGAGAAATTGCACGAGTATCATCACCTGGCCAACGTCTTTCGCAAAATTACACGTATAGCTCTCGGATTAAAGACGCCGATATTTCTATCTTAGACAAGTGCTCCACTTTTAATCACGTTCAGGAGTCGAGGCTTGTCCCAAAGCATAATCGAACCGAGTTTTAGCCAATTCTACCGTCTAGTTCGAGTCGAATTTCATCTCTACTTTTCAGAGAAATTGCACGAGTATCATCACCTGGCCAACGTCTTTCGCAAAATTACACGTATAGCTCTCGGATTAAAGACGCCGATATTTCTATCTTAGACAAGTGCTCCACTTTTAATCACGTTCAGGAGTCGAGGCTTGTCCCAAAGCATAATCGAACCGAGTTTTAGCCAATTTCACCGTCTAGTTCGAGTCGAATTTCATCTCTACTTTTCAGAGAAATTGCACGAGTATCATCACCTGGCCAACGTCTTTCGCAAAATTACACGTATAGCTCTCGGATTAAAGACGCCGATATTTCTATCTTAGACAAGTGCTCCACTTTTAATCACGTTCAGGAGTCGAGGCTTGTCCCAAAGCATAATCGAACCGAGTTTTAGCCAATTCTACCGTCTAGTTCGAGTCGAATTTCATCTCTACTTTTCAGAGAAATTGCACGAGTATCATCACCTGGCCAACGTCTTTCGCAAAATTACACGTATAGCTCTCGGATTAAAGACGCCGATATTTCTATCTTAGACAAGTGCTCCACTTTTAATCACGTTCAGGAGTCGAGGCTTGTCCCAAAGCATAATCGAACCGAGTTTTAGCCAATTCTACCGTCTAGTTCGAGTCGAATTTCATCTTTACTTTTCAGAGAAATTGCACGAGTATCATCACCTGGCCAACGTCTTTCGCAAAATTACACGTATAGCTCTCGGATTAAAAACGCCGATATTTCTATCTTAGACAAGTGCTCCACTTTTAATCACGTTCAGGAGTCGAGGCTTGTCCCAAAGCATAATCGAACCGAGTTTTAGCCAATTCTACCGTCTAGTTCGAGTCGAATTTCATCTCTACTTGTCAGAGAAATTGCACGAGTATCATCACCTGGCCAACGTCTTTCGCAAAATTACACGTATAGCTCTCGGATTAAAGACGCCGATATTTCTATCTTAGACAAGTGCTCCACTTTTAATCACGTTCAGGAGTCGAGGCTTGTCCCAAAGCATAATCGAACCGAGTTTTAGCCAATTCTACCGTCTAGTTCGAGTCGAATTTCATCTCTACTTTTCAGAGAAATTGCACGAGTATCATCACCTGGCAAACGTCTTTCGCAAAATTACACGTATAGCTCTCGGATTAAAGACGCCGATATTTCTATCTTAGACAAGTGCTCCACTTTTAATCACGTTCAGGAGTCGAGGCTTGTCCCAAAGCATAATCGAACCGAGTTTTAGCCAATTCTACCGTCTAGTTCGAGTCGAATTTCATCTCTACTTTTCAGAGAAATTGCACGAGTATCATCACCTGGCCAACGTCTTTCGCAAAATTACACGTATAGCTCTCGGATTAAAGACGCCGATATTTCTATCTTAGACAAGTGCTCCACTTTTAATCACGTTCAGGAGTCGAGGCTTGTCCCAAAGCATAATCGAACCGAGTTTTAGCCAATTTCACCGTCTAGTTCGAGTCGAATTTCATCTCTACTTTTCAGAGAAATTGCACGAGTATCATCACCTGGCCAACGTCTTTCGCAAAATTACACCTATAGCTCTCGGATTAAAGACGCCGATATTTCTATCTTAGACAAGTGCTCCACTTTTAATCACGTTCAGGAGTCGAGGCTTGTCCCAAAGCATAATCGAACCGAGTTTCAGCCAATTCTACCGTCTAGTGGAGTCGAATTTCATCTCTACTTTTCAGAGAAATTGCACGAGTATCATCACCTGGCCAACGTCTTTCGCAAAATTACACGTATAGCTCTCGGATTAAAGACGCCGATATTTCTATCTTATACAATATTAGGATCTTGGTTGTTTTCACACCCTATTTAGCGTCCACTTGCAACGTAATAATTTTATTTATTACACGAGCTTTCGGAGCTCCGCTCCTTCTTCAGGTGTTGAAATCAAAATAGGGTGTGAAAACAACCAAGATCCTAATATTATCTATATCGTCTGCTATCGGCCCAAAGAATTATTTATCTTATACAAGTGCTCCACTTTTAATCACGTTCAGGAGTCGAGGCTTGTCCCAAAGCATAATCGAACCGAGTTTTAGCCAATTCTACCGTCTAGTTCGAGTCGAATTTCATCTCTACTTTTCAGAGAAATTGCACGAGTATCATCACCTGGCCAACGTCTTTCGCAAAATTACACGTATAGCTCTCGGATTAAAGACGCCGATATTTCTATCTTAGACAAGTGCTCCACTTTTAATCACGTTCAGGAGTCGAGGCTTGTCCCAAAGCATAATCGAACCGAGTTTTAGCCAATTTCACCGTCTAGTTCGAGTCGAATTTCATCTCTACTTTTCAGAGAAATTGCACGAGTATCATCACCTGGCCAACGTCTTTCGCAAAATTACACGTATAGCTCTCGGATTAAAGACGCCGATATTTCTATCTTAGACAAGTGCTCCACTTTTAATCACGTTCAGGAGTCGAGGCTTGTCCCAAAGCATAATCGAACCGAGTTTTAGCCAATTCTACCGTCTAGTTCGAGTCGAATTTCATCTCTACTTTTCAGAGAAATTGCACGAGTTTCATCACCTGGCCAACGTCTTTCGCAAAATTACACGTATAGCTCTCGGATTAAAGACGCCGATATTTCTATCTTAGACAAGTGCTCCACTTTTAATCACGTTCAGGAGTCGAGGCTTGTCCCAAAGCATAATCGAACCGAGTTTTAGCCAATTCTACCGTCTAGTTCGAGTCGAATTTCATCTTTACTTTTCAGAGAAATTGAACGAGTATCATCACCTGGCCAACGTCTTTCGCAAAATTACACGTATAGCTCTCGGATTAAAAACGCCGATATTTCTATCTTAGACAAGTGCTCCACTTTTAATCACGTTCAGGAGTCGAGGCTTGTCCCAAAGCATAATCGAACCGAGTTTTAGCCAATTCTACCGTTTAGTTCGAGTCGAATTTCATCTCTACTTGTCAGAGAAATTGCACGAGTATCATCACCTGGCCAACGTCTTTCGCAAAATTACACGTATAGCTCTCGGATTAAAGACGCCGATATTTCTATCTTAGACAAGTGCTCCACTTTTAATCACGTTCAGGAGTCGAGGCTTGTCCCAAAGCATAATCGAACCGAGTTTTAGCCAATTCTACCGTCTAGTGGAGTCGAATTTCATCTCTACTTTTCAGAGAAATTGCACGAGTATCATCACCTGGCCAACGTCTTTCGCAAAATTACACGTATAGCTCTCGGATTAAAGACGCCGATATTTCTATCTTATACAATATTAGGATCTTGGTTGTTTTCACACCCTATTTAGCGTCCACTTGCAACGTAATAATTTTATTTATTACACGAGCTTTCGGAGCTCCGCTCCTTCTTCAGGTGTTGAAATCAAAATAGGGTGTGAAAACAACCAAGATCCTAATATTATCTATATCGTCTGCTATCGGCCCAAAGAATTATTTATCTTATACAAGTGCTCCACTTTTAATCACGTTCAGGAGTCGAGGCTTGTCCCAAAGCATAATCGAACCGAGTTTTAGCCAATTCTACCGTCTAGTTCGAGTCGAATTTCATCTCTACTTTTCAGAGAAATTGCACGAGTATCATCACCTGGCCAACGTCTTTCGCAAAATTACACGTATAGCTCTCGGATTAAAGACGCCGATATTTCTATCTTAGACAAGTGCTCCACTTTTAATCACGTTCAGGAGTCGAGGCTTGTCCCAAAGCATAATCGAACCGAGTTTTAGCCAATTCTACCGTCTAGTTCGAGTCGAATTTCATCTCTACTTTCCAGAGAAATTGCACGAGTATCATCACCTGGCCAACGTCTTTCGCAAAATTACACGTATAGCTCTCGGATTAAAGACGCCGATATTTCTATCTTAGACAAGTGCTCCACTTTTAATCACGTTCAGGAGTCGAGGCTTGTCCCAAAGCATAATCGAACCGAGTTTTAGCCAATTTCACCGTCTAGTTCGAGTCGAATTTCATCTCTACTTTTCAGAGAAATTGCACGAGTATCATCACCTGGCCAACGTCTTTCGCAAAATTACACGTATAGCTCTCGGATTAAAGACGCCGATATTTCTATCTTAGACAAGTGCTCCACTTTTAATCACGTTCAGGAGTCGAGGCTTGTCCCAAAGCATAATCGAACCGAGTTTTAGCCAATTCTACCGTCTAGTTCGAGTCGAATTTCATCTCTACTTTTCAGAGAAATTGCACGAGTATCATCACCTGGCAAACGTCTTTCGCAAAATTACACGTATAGCTCTCGGATTAAAGACGCCGATATTTCTATCTTAGACAAGTGCTCCACTTTTAATCACGTTCAGGAGTCGAGGCTTGTCCCAAAGCATAATCGAACCGAGTTTTAGCCAATTCTACCGTCTAGTTCGAGTCGAATTTCATCTCTACTTTTCAGAGAAATTGCACGAGTATCATCACCTGGCCAACGTCTTTCGCAAAATTACACGTATAGCTCTCGGATTAAAGACGCCGATATTTCTATCTTAGACAAGTGCTCCACTTTTAATCACGTTCAGGAGTCGAGGCTTGTCCCAAAGCATAATCGAACCGAGTTTTAGCCAATTTCACCGTCTAGTTCGAGTCGAATTTCATCTCTACTTTTCAGAGAAATTGCACGAGTATCATCACCTGGCCAACGTCTTTCGCAAAATTTCACCTATAGCTCTCGGATTAAAGACGCCGATATTTCTATCTTAGACAAGTGCTCCACTTTTAATCACGTTCAGGAGTCGAGGCTTGTCCCAAAGCATAATCGAACCGAGTTTTAGCCAATTCTACCGTCTAGTGGAGTCGAATTTCATCTCTACTTTTCAGAGAAATTGCACGAGTATCATCACCTGGCCAACGTCTTTCGCAAAATTACACGTATAGCTCTCGGATTAAAGACGCCGATATTTCTATCTTATACAATATTAGGATCTTGGTTGTTTTCACACCCTATTTAGCGTCCACTTGCAACGTAATAATTTTATTTATTACACGAGCTTTCGGAGCTCCGCTCCTTCTTCAGGTGTTGAAATCAAAATAGGGTGTGAAAACAACCAAGATCCTAATATTATCTATATCGTCTGCTATCGGCCCAAAGAATTATTTATCTTATACAAGTGCTCCACTTTTAATCACGTTCAGGAGTCGAGGCTTGTCCCAAAGCATAATCGAACCGAGTTTTAGCCAATTCTACCGTCTAGTTCGAGTCGAATTTCATCTCTACTTTTCAGAGAAATTGCACGAGTATCATCACCTGGCCAACGTCTTTCGCAAAATTACACGTATCGCTCTCGGATTAAAGACGCCGATATTTCTATCTTAGACAAGTGCTCCACTTTTAATCACGTTCAGGAGTCGAGGCTTGTCCCAAAGCATAATCGAACCGAGTTTTAGCCAATTCTACCGTCTAGTTCGAGTCGAATTTCATCTCTACTTTTCAGAGAAATTGCACGAGTATCATCACCTGGCCAACGTCTTTCGCAAAATTACACGTATAGCTCTCGGATTAAAGACGCCGATATTTCTATCTTAGACAAGTGCTCCACTTTTAATCACGTTCAGGAGTCGAGGCTTGTCCCAAAGCATAATCGAACCGAGTTTTAGCCAATTTCACCGTCTAGTTCGAGTCGAATTTCATCTCTACTTTTCAGAGAAATTGCACGAGTATCATCACCTGGCCAACGTCTTTCGCAAAATTACACGCATAGCTCTCGGATTAAAGACGCCGATATTTCTATCTTAGACAAGTGCTCCACTTTTAATCACGTTCAGGAGTCGAGGCTTGTCCCAAAGCATAATCGAACCGAGTTTTAGCCAATTCTACCGTCTAGTTCGAGTCGAATTTCATCTCTACTTTTCAGAGAAATTGCACGAGTATCATCACCTGGCCAACGTCTTTCGCAAAATTACACGTATAGCTCTCGGATTAAAGACGCCGATATTTCAATCTTAGACAAGTGCTCCACTTTTATTCACGTTCAGGAGTCGAGGCTTGTCCCAAAGCATAATCGAACCGAGTTTTAGCCAATTCTACCGTCTAGTTCGAGTCGAATTTCATCTCTACTTTTCAGAGAAATTGCACGAGTATCATCACCTGGCCAACGTCTTTCGCAAAATTACACGTATAGCTCTCGGATTAAAGACGCCTATATTTCTATCTTAGACAAGTGCTCCACTTTTAATCACGTTCAGCTGTCGAGGCTTGTCCCAAAGCATATTCGAACCGAGTTTTAGCCAATTCTACCGTCTAGTTCGAGTCGAATTTCATCTCTACTTTTCAGAGAAATTGCACGAGTATCATCACCTGGCCAACGTCTTTCGCAAAATTACACGTATAGCTCTCGGATTAAAGACGCCGATATTTCTATCTTATACAAGTGCTCCACTTTCAATCACGTTCAGGAGTCGAGGCTTGTCCCAAAGCATAATCGAACCGAGTTTTAGCCAATTCTACCGTCTAGTTCGAGTCGAATTTCATTTCTACTTTTCAGAGAAATTGCACGAGTATCATCACCTGGCCAAAGTCTTTCGCAAAATTACACGTATAGCTCTCGGATTGAAGACGCCGACATTTCTATCTTAGACAAGTGCTCCACTTTTAATCAAGTTCAGGAGTCGAGGCTTGTCCCAAAGCATAATCGAACCGAGTTTTTGCCAATTCTACCGTCTAGTTCTAGTCGAATTTCATCTCTACTTTTCAGAGAAATTGCACGAGTGTCATCACCTGGCCAACGTCTTTCGCAAAATTACACGTATAGCTCTCGGATTAAAGACGCCGATATTTCTATCTTAGACAAGTGCTCCACTTTTAATCACGTTCAGGAGTCGAGGCTTGTCCCAAAGCATAATCGAACCGAGTTTTAGCCAATTCTATCGTCTAGTTCGAGTCGAATTTCATCTCTACTTTTCAGAGAAATTGCACGAGTATCATCACCTGGCCAACGTCTTTCGCAAAATTACACGTATAGCTCTCGGATTAAAGACGCCGATATTTCTATCTTAGACAAGTGCTCCACTTTTAATCACGTTCAGGAGTCGAGGCTTGTCCAAAAGCATAATCGAACTGAGTTTTAGCCAATTCTACTGTCTAGTTCGAGTCGAATTTCATCTCTACTTTTCAGAGAAATTGCACGAGTATCATCACCTGGCCAACGTCTTTCGCAAAATTACACGTATAGCTCTCGGATTAAAGACGCCGATATTTCTATCTTATACAAGTGCTCCACTTTTAATCACGTTCAGGAGTCGAGGCTTGTCCCAAAGCATAATCGAACCGAGTTTTTGCCAATTCTACCGTCTAGTTCGAGTCGAATTTCATCTCTACTTTTCAGAGAAATTGCACGAGTATCATCACCTGGCCAACGTCTTTCGCAAAATTACACGTATAGCTCTCGGATTAAAGACGCCGATATTTCTATCTTAGACAAGTGCTCCACTTTTAATCACGTTCAGGAGTCGAGGCTCGTCCCAAAGCATAATCGAACCGAGTTTTAGCCAATTCTACCGTCTAGTTCGAGTCGAATTTCATCTCTACTTTTCAGAGAAATTGCACGAGTATCATCACCTGGCCAACGTCTTTCGCAAAATTACACGTATAGCTCTCGGATTGAAGACGCCGATATTTCTATCTTAGACAAGTGCTCCACTTTTAATCACGTTCAGGAGTCGAGGCTTGTCCCAAAGCATAATCGAACCGAGTTTTAGCCAATTCTACCGTCTAGTTCGAGTCGAATTTCATCTCTACTTTTCAGAGAAATTGCACGAGTGTCATCACCTGGCCAACGTCTTTCGCAAAATTACACGTATAGCTCTCGGATTAAAGACGCCGATATTTCTATCTTATACAAGTGCTCCACTTTTAATCACGTTCAGGAGTCGAGGCTTGTCCCAAAGCATAATCGAACCGAGTTTTAGCCAATTCTATCGTCTAGTTCGAGTCGAATTTCATCTCTACTTTTCAGAGAAATTGCACGAGTATCATCACCTGGCCAACGTCTTTCGCAAAATTACACGTATAGCTCTCGGATTAAAGACGCCGATATTTCTATCTTAGACAAGTGCTCCACTTTTAATCACGTTCAGGAGTCGAGGCTTGTCCCAAAGCATAATCGAACCGAGTTTTAGCCAATTCTACCTTCTAGTTCGAGTCGAATTTCATCTCTACTTTTCAGAGAAATTGCACGAGTATCATCACCTGGCCAACGTCTTTCGCAAAATTACACGTATAGCTCTCGGATTAAAGACGCCGATATTTCTATCTTATACAAGTGCTCCACTTTTAATCACGTTCAGGAGTCGAGGCTTGTCCCAAAGCATAATCGAACCGAGTTTTAGCCAATTCTACCGTCTAGTTCGAGTCGAATTTCATCTCTACTTTTCAGAGAAATTGCACGAGTATCATCACCTGGCCAACGTCTTTCGCAAAATTACACGTATAGCTCTCGGATTAATGACGCCGATATTTCTATCTTATACAAGTGCTCCACTTTTAATCACGTTCAGGAGTCGAGGCTTGTCCCAAAGCATAATCGAACCGAGTTTTAGCCAATTCTACCGTCTAGTTCGAGTCGAATTACATCTCTACTTTTCAGAGAAATTGCACGAGTATCATCACCTGGCCAACGTCTTTCGCAAAATTACACGAATAGCTCTCGGATTAAAGACGCCGATATTTCTATCTTAGACAAGTGCTCCACTTTTAATCACGTTCAGGAGTCGAGGCTTTTCCCAAAGCATGATCAAACCGAGTTTTCGCTAATTCTACCGTCTAGTTCGAGTCGAATTTCATCTCTACTTTTCAGAGAAATTGCACGAGTATCATCACCTGGCCAACGTCTTTCGCAAAATTACGCGCATAGCTCTCGGATTAAAGACGCCGATATTTCTATCTTAGACAAGTGCTCCACTTTTAATCACGTTCAGGAGTCGAGGCTTGTCCCAAAGCATAATCGAACCGAGTTTTAGCCAATTCTACCGTCTAGTTCGAGTCGAATTTCATCTCTACTTTTCAGAGAAATTGCACGAGTATCATCACCTGGCCAACGTCTTTCGCAAAATTACACGTATAGCTCTCGGATTAAAGACGCCTATATTTCTATCTTAGACAAGTGCTCCACTTTTAATCACGTTCAGCTGTCGAGGCTTGTCCCAAAGCATAATCGAACCGAGTTTTAGCCAATTCTACCGTCTAGTTCGAGTCGAATTTCATCTCTACTTTTCAGAGAAATTGCACGAGTATCATCACCTGGCCAACGTCTTTCGCAAAATTACACGTATAGCTCTCGGATTAAAGACGCCGATATTTCTATCTTAGACAAGTGCTCCACTTTTAATCACGTTCAGGAGTCGAGGCTTGTCCCAAAGCATATTCGAACCGAGTTTTAGCCAATTCTACCGTCTAGTTCTAGTCGAATTTCATCTCTACTTTTCAGAGAAATTGCACGAGTGTCATCACCTGGCCAACGTCTTTCGCAAAATTACACGTATAGCTCTCGGATTAAAGACGCCGATATTTCTATCTTAGACAAGTGCTCCACTTTTAATCACGTTCAGGAGTCGAGGCTTGTCCCAAAGCATAATCGAACCGAGTTTTAGCCAATTCTATCGTCTAGTTCGAGTCGAATTTCATCTCTACTTTTCAGAGAAATTGCACGAGTATCATCACCTGGCCAACGTCTTTCGCAAAATTACACGTATAGCTCTCGGATTAAAGACGCCGATATTTCTATCTTAGACAAGTGCTCCACTTTTAATCACGTTCAGGAGTCGAGGCTTGTCCAAAAGCATAATCGAACCGAGTTTTAGCCAATTCTACTGTCTAGTTCGAGTCGAATTTCATCTCTACTTTTCAGAGAAATTGCACGAGTATCATCACCTGGCCAACGTCTTTCGCAAAATTACACGTATAGCTCTCGGATTAAAGACGCCGATATTTCTATCTTAGACAAGTGCTCCACTTTTAATCACGTTCAGGAGTCGAAGCTTGTCCCAAAGCATAATCGAACCGAGTTTTAGCCAATTCTACCGTCTAGTTCGAGTCGAATTTCATCTCTACTTTTCAGAGAAATTGCACGAGTATCATCACCTGGCCAACGTCTTTCGCAAAATTACACGTATAGCTCTCGGATTAAAGACGCCGATATTTCTATCTTAGACAAGTGCTCCACTTTTAATCACGTTCAGGAGTCGAGGCTTGTCCCAAAGCATAATCGAACCGAGTTTTAGCCAATTCTATCGTCTAGTTCGAGTCGAATTTCATCTCTACTTTTCAGAGAAATTGCACGAGTATCATCACCTGGCCAACGTCTTTCGCAAAATTACACGTATAGCTCTCGGATTAAAGACGCCGACATTTCTATCTTAGACAAGTGCTCCACTTTTAATCACGTTCAGGAGTCGAGGCTTGTCCAAAAGCATAATCGAACCGAGTTTTAGCCAATTCTACTGTCTAGTTCGAGTCGAATTTCATCTTTACTTTTCAGAGAAATTGCACGAGTATCATCACCTGGCCAACGTCTTTCGCAAAATTACACGTATAGCTCTCGGATTAAAGACGCCGATATTTCTATCTTAGACAAGTGCTCCACTTTTAATCACGTTCAGGAGTCGAAGCTTGTCCCAAAGCATAATCGAACCGAGTTTTAGCCAATTCTACCGTCTAGTTCGAGTCGAATTTCATCTCTACTTTTCAGAGAAATTGCACGAGTATCATCACCTGGCCAACGTCTTTCGCAAAATTACACGTATAGCTCTCGGATTAAAGACGCCGATATTTCTATCTTAGACAAGTGCTCCACTTTTAATCACGTTCAGGAGTCGAGGCTTGCCCCAAAGCATAATCGAACCGAGTTTTAGCCAATTCCACCTTCTAGTTCGAGTCGAATTTCATCTCTACTTTTCAGAGAAATTGCACGAGTATCATCACCTGGCCAACGTCTTTCGCAAAATTACACGTATAGCTCTCGGATTAAAGACGCCGATATTTCTATCTTAGACAAGTGCTCCACTTTTAATCACGTTCAGGAGTCGAGGCTTGTCCCAAAGCATAATCGAACCGAGTTTTAGCCAATTCTACCGTCTAGTTCGAGTCGAATTTCATCTCTACTTTTCAGAGAAATTGCACGAGTATCATCACCTGGCCAACGTCTTTCGCAAAATTACACGTATAGCTCTCGGATTAAAGACGCCGATATTTCTATCTTAGACAAGTGCTCCACTTTTAATCACGTTCAGGAGTCGAGGCTTGTCCCAAAGCATAATCGAACCGAGTTTTAGCCAATTCTACCGTCTAGTTCGAGTCGAATTTCATCTCTACTTTTCAGAGAAATTGCACGAGTATCATCACCTGGCCAACGTCTTTCGCAAAATTACACGTATAGCTCTCGGATTAAAGACGCCTATATTTCTATCTTAGACAAGTGCTCCACTTTTAATCACGTTCAGGAGTCGAGGCTTGTCCCAAAGCATAATCGAACCGAGTTTTAGCCAATTCTACCGTCTAGTTCGAGTCGAATTTCATCTCTACTTTTCAGAGAAATTGCACGAGTATCATCACCTGGCCAACGTCTTTCGCAAAATTACACGCATAGCTCTCGGATTAATGACGCCGATATTTCTATCTTATACAAGTGCTCCACTTTTAATCACGTTCAGGAGTCGAGGCTTGTCCCAAAGCATAATCGAACCGAGTTTTAGCCAATTCTACCGTCTAGTTCGAGTCGAATTTCATCTCTACTTTTCAGAGAAATTGCACGAGTATCATCACCTGGCCAACGTCTTTCGCAAAATTACACGTATAGCTCTCGGATTAAAGACGCCGATATTTCTATCTTAGACAAGTGCTCCACTTTTAATCACGTTCAGGAGTCGAGGCTTTTCCCAAAGCATGATCAAACCGAGTTTTCGCTAATTCTACCGTCTAGTTCGAGTCGAATTTCATCTCTACTTTTCAGAGAAATTGCACGAGTATCATCACCTGGCCAACGTCTTTCGCAAAATTACAAGAATAGCTCTCGGATTAAAGACGCCGATATTTCTATCTTAGACAAGTGCTCCACTTTTATTCACGTTCAGGAGTCGAGGCTTGTCCCAAAGCATAATCGAACCGAGTTTTAGCCAATTCTACCGTCTAGTTCGAGTCGAATTTCATCTCTACTTTTCAGAGAAATTGCACGAGTATCATCACCTGGCCAACGTCTTTCGCAAAATTACACGTATAGCTCTCGGATTAAAGACGCCTATATTTCTATCTTAGACAAGTGCTCCACTTTTAATCACGTTCAGCTGTCGAGGCTTGTCCCAAAGCATAATCGAACCGAGTTTTAGCCAATTCTACCGTCTAGTTCGAGTCGAATTTCATCTCTACTTTTCAGAGAAATTGCACGAGTATCATCACCTGGCCAACGTCTTTCGCAAAATTACACGTATAGCTCTCGGATTAAAGACGCCGATATTTCTATCTTATACAAGTGCTCCACTTTTAATCACGTTCAGGAGTCGAGGCTTGTCCCAAAGCATAATCGAACCGAGTTTTAGCCAATTCTACCGTCTAGTTCGAGTCGAATTTCATCTCTACTTTTCAGAGAAATTGCACGAGTATCTTCACCTGGCCAACGTCTTTCGCAAAATTACACGTATAGCTCTCGGATTGAAGACGCCGACATTTCTATCTTAGACAAGTGCTCCACTTTTAATCACGTTCAGGAGTCGAGGCTTGTCCCAAAGCATAATCGAACCGAGTTTTAGCCAATTCTACCGTCTAGTTCTAGTCGAATTTCATCTCTACTTTTCAGAGAAATTGCACGAGTGTCATCACCTGGCCAACGTCTTTCGCAAAATTACACGTATAGCTCTCGGATTAAAGACGCCGATATTTCTATCTTAGACAAGTGCTCCACTTTTAATCACGTTCAGGAGTCGAGGCTTGTCCCAAAGCATAATCGAACCGAGTTTTAGCCAATTCTATCGTCTAGTTCGAGTCGAATTTCATCTCTACTTTTCAGAGAAATTGCACGAGTATCATCACCTGGCCAACGTCTTTCGCAAAATTACACGTATAGCTCTCGGATTAAAGACGCCGATATTTCTATCTTAGACAAGTGCTCCACTTTTAATCACGTTCAGGAGTCGAGGCTTGTCCAAAAGCATAATCGAACCGAGTTTTAGCCAATTCTACTGTCTAGTTCGAGTCGAATTTCATCTCTACTTTTCAGAGAAATTGCACGAGTATCATCACCTGGCCAACGTCTTTCGCAAAATTACACGTATAGCTCTCGGATTAAAGACGCCGATATTTCTATCTTATACAAGTGCTCCACTTTTAATCACGTTCAGGAGTCGAGGCTTGTCCCAAAGCATAATCGAACCGAGTTTTTGCCAATTCTACCGTCTAGTTCGAGTCGAATATCATCTCTACTTTTCAGAGAAATTGCACGAGTATCATCACCTGGCCAACGTCTTTCGCAAAATTACACGTATAGCTCTCGGATTAAAGACGCCGATATTTCTATCTTAGACAAGTGCTCCACTTTTAATCACGTTCAGCTGTCGAGGCTTGTCCCAAAGCATAATCGAACCGAGTTTTAGCCAATTCTACCGTCTAGTTCGAGTCGAATTTCATCTCTACTTTTCAGAGAAATTGCACGAGTATCATCACCTGGCCAACGTCTTTCGCAAAATTACACGTATAGCTCTCGGATTGAAGACGCCGACATTTCTATCTTAGACAAGTGCTCCACTTTTAATCACGTTCAGGAGTCGAGGCTTGTCCCAAAGCATAATCGAACCGAGTTTTAGCCAATTCTACCGTCTAGTTCGAGTCGAATTTCATCTCTACTTTTCAGAGAAATTGCACGAGTATCATCACCTGGCCAACGTCTTTCGCAAAATTACACGTATAGCTCTCGGATTGAAGACGCCGACATTTCTATCTTAGACAAGTGCTCCACTTTTAATCACGTTCAGGAGTCGAGGCTTGTCCCAAAGCATAATCGAACCGAGTTTTAGCCAATTCTACCGTCTATTTCTAGTCGAATTTCATCTCTACTTTTCAGAGAAATTGCACGAGTGTCATCACCTGGCAATCGTCTTTCGCAAAATTACACGTATAGCTCTCGGATTAAAGACGCCGATATTTCTATCTTAGACAAGTGCTCCACTTTTAATCACGTTCAGGAGTCGAGGCTTGTCCCAAAGCATAATCGAACCGAGTTTTAGCCAATTCTATCGTCTAGTTCGAGTCGAATTTCATCTCTACTTTTCAGAGAAATTGCACGAGTATCATCACCTGGCCAACGTCTTTCGCAAAATTACACGTATAGCTCTCGGATTAAAGACGCCGATATTTCTATCTTAGACAAGTGCTCCACTTTTAATCACGTTCAGGAGTCGAGGCTTGTCCAAAAGCATAATCGAACCGAGTTTTAGCCAATTCTACTGTCTAGTTCGAGTCGAATTTCATCTCTACTTTTCAGAGAAATTGCACGAGTATCATCACCTGGCCAACGTCTTTCGCAAAATTACACGTATAGCTCTCGGATTAAAGACGCCGATATTTCTATCTTATACAAGTGCTCCACTTTTAATCACGTTCAGGAGTCGAGGCTTGTCCCAAAGCATAATCGAACCGAGTTTTTGCCAATTCTACCGTCTAGTTCGAGTCGAATTTCATCTCTACTTTTCAGAGAAATTGCACGAGTATCATCACCTGGCCAACGTCTTTCGCAAAATTACACGTATAGCTCTCGGATTAAAGACGCCGATATTTCTATCTTAGACAAGTGCTCCACTTTTAATCACGTTCAGGAGTCGAGGCTCGTCCCAAAGCATAATCGAACCGAGTTTTAGCCAATTCTACCGTCTAGTTCGAGTCGAATTTCATCTCTACTTTTCAGAGAAATTGCACGAGTATCATCACCTGGCCAACGTCTTTCGCAAAATTACACGTATAGCTCTCGGATTGAAGACGCCGATATTTCTATCTTAGACAAGTGCTCCACTTTTAATCACGTTCAGGAGTCGAGGCTTGTCCCAAAGCATAATCGAACCGAGTTTTAGCCAATTCTACCGTCTAGTTGGAGTCGAATTTCATCTCTACTTTTCAGAGAAATTGCACGAGTGTCATCACCTGGCCAACGTCTTTCGCAAAATTACACGTATAGCTCTCGGATTAAAGACGCCGATATTTCTATCTTATACAAGTGCTCCACTTTTAATCACGTTCAGGAGTCGAGGCTTGTCCCAAAGCATAATCGAACCGAGTTTTAGCCGATTCTATCGTCTAGTTCGAGTCGAATTTCATCTCTACTTTTCAGAGAAATTGCACGAGTATCATCACCTGGCCAACGTCTTTCGCAAAATTACACGTATAGCTCTCGGATTAAAGACGCCGATATTTCTATCTTAGACAAGTGCTCCACTTTTAATCACGTTCAGGAGTCGAGGCTTGTCCAAAAGCATAATCGAACCGAGTTTTAGCCAATTCTACCGTCTAGTTCGAGTCGAATTTCATCTCTACTTTTCAGAGAAATTGCACGAGTATCATCACCTGGCCAACGTCTTTCGCAAAATTACACGTATAGCTCTCGGATTAAAGACGCCGATATTTCTATCTTAGACAAGTGCTCCACTTTTAATCACGTTCAGGAGTCGAGGCTTGTCCCAAAGCATAATCCAACCGAGTTTTAGCCAATTCTACCGTCTAGTGGAGTCGAATTTCATCTCTACTTTTCAGAGAAATTGCACGAGTATCATCACCTGGCCAACGTCTTTCGCAAAATTACACCTATAGCTCTCGGATTAAAGACGCCGATATTTCTATCTTAGACAAGTGCTCCACTTTTAATCACGTTCAGGAGTCGAGGCTTGTCCCAAAGCATAATCGAACCGAGTTTTAGCCAATTCTACCGTCTAGTGGAGTCGAATTTCATCTCTACTTTTCAGAGAAATTGCACGAGTATCATCACCTGGCCAACGTCTTTCGCAAAATTACACGTATAGCTCTCGGATTAAAGACGCCGATATTTCTATCTTATACAATATTAGGATCTTGGTTGTTTTCACACCCTATTTAGCGTCCACTTGCAACGTAATAATTTTATTTATTACACGAGCTTTCGGAGCTCCGCTCCTTCTTCAGGTGTTGAAATCAAAATAGGGTGTGAAAACAACCAAGATCCTAATATTATCTATATCGTCTGCTATCGGCCCAAAGAATTATTTATCTTATACAAGTGCTCCACTTTTAATCACGTTCAGGAGTCCAGGCTTGTCCCAAAGCATAATCGAACCGAGTTTTAGCCAATTCTACCGTCTAGTTCGAGTCGAATTTCATCTCTACTTTTCAGAGAAATTGCACGAGTATCATCACCTGGCCAACGTCTTTCGCAAAATTACACGTATAGCTCTCGGATTAAAGACGCCGATATTTCTATCTTAGACAAGTGCTCCACTTTTAATCACGTTCAGGAGTCGAGGCTTGTCCCAAAGCATAATCGAACCGAGTTTTAGCCAATTCTACCGTCTAGTTCGAGTCGAATTTCATCTCTACTTTTCAGAGAAATTGCACGAGTATCATCACCTGGCCAACGTCTTTCGCAAAATTACACGTATAGCTCTCGGATTAAAGACGCCGATATTTCTATCTTAGACAAGTGCTCCACTTTTAATCACGTTCAGGAGTCGAGGCTTGTCCCAAAGCATAATCGAACCGAGTTTTAGCCAATTTCACCGTCTAGTTCGAGTCGAATTTCATCTCTACTTTTCAGAGAAATTGCACGAGTATCATCACCTGGCCAACGTCTTTCGCAAAATTACACGTATAGCTCTCGGATTAAAGACGCCGATATTTCTATCTTAGACAAGTGCTCCTCTTTTAATCACGTTCAGGAGTCGAGGCTTGTCCCAAAGCATAATCGAACCGAGTTTTAGCCAATTCTACCGTCTAGTTCGAGTCGAATTTCATCTCTACTTTTCAGAGAAATTGCACGAGTATCATCACCTGGCCAACGTCTTTCGCAAAATTACACGTATAGCTCTCGGATTAAAGACGCCGATATTTCTATCTTAGACAAGTGCTCCACTTTTAATCAAGTTCAGGAGTCGAGGCTTGTCCCAAAGCATAATCGAACCGAGTTTCAGCCAATTCTACCGTCTAGTTCGAGTCGAATTTCATCTCTACTTTTCAGAGAAATTGCACGAGTATCATCACCTGGCCAACGTCTTTCGCAAAATTACACGTATAGCTCTCGGATTAAAGACGCCGATATTTCTATCTTAGACAAGTGCTCCACTTTTAATCACGTTCAGGAGTCGAAGCTTGTCCCAAAGCATAATCGAACCGAAATTTAGCCAATTCTACCGTCTAGTTCGAGTCGAATTTCATCTCTACTTTTCAGAGAAATTGCACGAGTATCATCACCTGGCCAACGTCTTTCGCAAAATTACACGTATAGCTCTCGGATTAAAGACGCCGATATTTCTATCTTAGACAAGTGCTCCACTTTTAATCACGTTCAGGAGTCGAGGCTTGTCCCAAAGCATAATCGAACCGAGTTTTAGCCAATTCTACCTTCTAGTTCGAGTCGAATTTCATCTCTACTTTTCAGAGAAATTGCACGAGTATCATCACCTGGCCAACGTCTTTCGCAAAATTACACGTATAGCTCTCGGATTAAAGACGCCGATATTTCTATCTTATACAAGTGCTCCACTTTTAATCACGTTCAGGAGTCGAGGCTTGTCCCAAAGCATAATCGAACCGAGTTTTAGCCAATTCTACCGTCTAGTTCGAGTCGAATTTCATCTCTACTTTTCAGAGAAATTGCACGAGTATCATCACCTGGCCAACGTCTTTCGCAAAATTACACGTATAGCTCTCGGATTAATGACGCCGATATTTCGATCTTATACAAGTGCTCCACTTTTAATCACGTTCAGGAGTCGAGGCTTGTCCCAAAGCATAATCGAACCGAGTTTTAGCCAATTCTACCGCCTAGTTCGAGTCGAATTACATCTCTACTTTTCAGAGAAATTGCACGAGTATCATCACCTGGCCAACGTCTTTCGCAAAATTACACGTATAGCTCTCGGATTAAAGACGCCGATATTTCTATCTTAGACAAGTGCTCCACTTTTAATCACGTTCAGGAGTCGAGGCTTTTCCCAAAGCATGATCAAACCGAGTTTTCGCTAATTCTACCGTCTAGTTCGAGTCGAATTTCATCTCTACTTTTCAGAGAAATTGCACGAGTATCATCACCTGGCCAACGTCTTTCGCAAAATTACGCGCATAGCTCTCGGATTAAAGACGCCGATATTTCTATTTTAGACAAGTGCTCCACTTTTAATCACGTTCAGGAGTCGAGGCTTGTCCCAAAGCATAATCGAACCGAGTTTTAGCCAATTCTACCGTCTAGTTCGAGTCGAATTTCATCTCTACTTTTCAGAGAAATTGCACGAGTATCATCACCTGGCCAACGTCTTTCGCAAAATTACACGTATAGCTCTCGGATTAAAGACGCCGATATTTCTATTTTAGACAAGTGCTCCACTTTTAATCACGTTCAGGAGTCGAGGCTTGTCCCAAAGCATAATCGAACCGAGTTTTAGCCAATTCTACCGTCTAGTTCGAGTCGAATTTCATCTCTACTTTTCAGAGAAATTGCACGAGTATCATCACCTGGCCAACGTCTTTCGCAAAATTACACGTATAGCTCTCGGATTAAAGACGCCTATATTTCTATCTTAGACAAGTGCTCCACTTTTAATCACGTTCAGCTGTCGAGGCTTGTCCCAAAGCATAATCGAACCGAGTTTTAGCCAATTCTACCGTCTAGTTCGAGTCGAATTTCATCTCTACTTTTCAGAGAAATTGCACGAGTATCATCACCTGGCCAACGTCTTTCGCAAAATTACACGTATAGCTCTCGGATTAAAGACGCCGATATTTCTATCTTATACAAGTGCTCCACTTTTAATCACGTTCAGGAGTCGAGGCTTGTCCCAAAGCATAATCGAACCGAGTTTTAGCCAATTCTACCGTCTAGTTCGAGTCGAATTTCATCTCTACTTTTCAGAGAAATTGCACGAGTATCATCACCTGGCCAACGTCTTTCGCAAAATTACACGTATAGCTCTCGGATTAAAGACGCCGATATTTCTATCTTAGACAAGTGCTCTACTTTTAATCACGTTCAGGAGTCGAGGCTTGTCCCAAAGCATAATCGAACCGAGTTTTAGCCAATTCTACCGTCTAGTTCGAGTCGAATTTCATCTCTACTTTTCAGAGAAATTGCACGAGTATCATCACCTGGCCAACGTCTTTCGCAAAATTACACGTATAGCTCTCGGATTAAAGACGCCTATATTTCTATCTTAGACAAGTGCTCCACTTTTAATCACGTTCAGCTGTCGAGGCTTGTCCCAAAGCATAATCGAACCGAGTTTTAGCCAATTCTACCGTCTAGTTCGAGTCGAATTTCATCTCTACTTTTCAGAGAAATTGCACGAGTATCATCACCTGGCCAACGTCTTTCGCAAAATTACACGTATAGCTCTCGGATTAAAGACGCCGATATTTCTATCTTATACAAGTGCTCCACTTTTAATCACGTTCAGGAGTCGAGGCTTGTCCCAAAGCATAATCGAACCGAGTTTTAGCCAATTCTACCGTCTAGTTCGAGTCGAATTTCATCTCTACTTTTCAGAGAAATTGCACGAGTATCATCACCTGGCTAACGTCTTTCGCAAAATTACACGTATAGCTCTCGGATTAAAGACGCCGATATTTCTATCTTAGACAAGTGCTCCACTTTTAATCACGTTCAGGAGTCGAGGCTTGTCCCAAAGCATAATCGAACCGAGTTTTAGCCAATTCTACCGTCTAGTTCGAGTCGAATTTCATCTCTACTTTTCAGAGAAATTGCACGAGTATCATCACCTGGCCAACGTCTTTCGCAAAATTACACATATAGCTCTCGGATTGAAGACGCCGATATTTCTATCTTAGACAAGTGCTCCACTTTTAATCAGGTTCAGGAGTCGAGGCTTGTCCCAAAGCATAATCGAACCGAGTTTTAGCCAATTCTACCGTCTAGTTCTAGTCGAATTTCATCTCTACTTTTCAGAGAAATTGCACGAGTGTCATCACCTGGCCAACGTCTTTCGCAAAATTACACGTATAGCTCTCGGATTAAAGACGCCGATATTTCTATCTTAGACAAGTGCTCCACTTTTAATCACGTTCAGGAGTCGAGGCTTGTCCCAAAGCATAATCGAACCGAGTTTTAGCCAATTCTATCGTCTAGTTCGAGTCGAATTTCATCTCTACTTTTCAGAGAAATTGCACGAGTATCATCACCTGGCCAACGTCTTTCGCAAAATTACACGTATAGCTCTCGGATTAAAGACGCCGATATTTCTATCTTAGACAAGTGCTCCACTTTTAATCACGTTCAGGAGTCGAGGCTTGTCCAAAAGCATAATCGAACCGAGTTTTAGCCAATTCTACTGTCTAGTTCGAGTCGAATTTCATCTCTACTTTTCAGAGAAATTGCACGAGTATCATCACCTGGCCAACGTCTTTCGCAAAATTACACGTATAGCTCTCGGATTAAAGACGCCGATATTTCTATCTTAGACAAGTGCTCCACTTTTAATCACGTTCAGGAGTCGAAGCTTGTCCCAAAGCATAATCGAACCGAAATTTAGCCAATTCTACCGTCTAGTTCGAGTCGAATTTCATCTCTACTTTTCAGAGAAATTGCACGAGTATCATCACCTGGCCAACGTCTTTCGCAAAATTACACGTATAGCTCTCGGATTAAAGACGCCGATATTTCTATCTTAGACAAGTGCTCCACTTTTAATCACGTTCAGGAGTCGAGGCTTGTCCCAAAGCATAATCGAACCGAGTTTTAGCCAATTCTACCTTCTAGTTCGAGTCGAATTTCATCTCTACTTTTCAGAGAAATTGCACGAGTATCATCACCTGGCCAACGTCTTTCGCAAAATTACACGTATAGCTCTCGGATTAAAGACGCCGATATTTCTATCTTAGACAAGTGCTCCACTTTTAATCACGTTCAGGAGTCGAGGCTTGTCCCAAAGCATAATCGAACCGAGTTTTAGCCAATTCTACCGTCTAGTTCGAGTCGAATTTCATCTCTACTTTTCAGAGAAATTGCACGAGTATCATCACCTGGCCAACGTCTTTCGCAAAATTACACGTATAGCTCTCGGATTAAAGACGCCGATATTTCTATCTTAGACAAGTGCTCCACTTTTAATCACGTTCAGGAGTCGACGCTTGTCCCAAAGCATAATCGAACCGAGTTTTAGCCAATTCTACCGTCTAGTTCGAGTCGAATTTCATCTCTACTTTTCAGAGAAATTGCACGAGTATCATCACCTGGCCAACGTCTTTCGCAAAATTACACGTATAGCTCTCGGATTAATGACGCCGATATTTCTATCTTATACAAGTGCTCCACTTTTAATCACGTTCAGGAGTCGAGGCTTGTCCCAAAGCATAATCGAACCGAGTTTTAGCCAATTCTACCGTCTAGTTCGAGTCGAATTTCATCTCTACTTTTCAGAGAAATTGCACGAGTATCATCACCTGGCCAACGTCTTTCGCAAAATTACACGTATAGCTCTCGGATTAAAGACGCCGATTTTTCTATCTTAGACAAGTGCTCCACTTTTAATCACGTTCAGGAGTCGAGGCTTTTCCCAAAGCATGATCAAACCGAGTTTTCGCTAATTCTACCGTCTAGTTCGAGTCGAATTTCATCTCTACTTTTCAGAGAAATTGCACGAGTATCATCACCTGGCCAACGTCTTTCGCAAAATTACGCGCATAGCTCTCGGATTAAAGACGCCGATATTTCTATCTTAGACAAGTGCTCCACTTTTAATCACGTTCAGGAGTCGAGGCTTGTCCCAAAGCATAATCGAACCGAGTTTTAGCCAATTCTACCGTCTAGTTCGAGTCGAATTTCATCTCTACTTTTCAGAGAAATTGCACGAGTATCATCACCTGGCCAACGTCTTTCGCAAAATTACACGTATAGCTCTCGGATTAAAGACGCCGATATTTCTATCTTAGACAAGTGCTCCACTTTTAATCACGTTCAGGAGTCGAGGCTTGTCCCAAAGCATAATCGAACCGAGTTTTAGCCAATTCTACCGTCTAGTTCGAGTCGAATTTCATCTCTACTTTTCAGAGAAATTGCGCGAGTATCATCACCTGGCCAACGTCTTTCGCAAAATTACACGTATAGCTCTCGGATTAAAGACGCCTATATTTCTATCTTAGACAAGTGCTCCACTTTTAATCACGTTCAGCTGTCGAGGCTTGTCCCAAAGCATAATCGAACCGAGTTTTAGCCAATTCTACCGTCTAGTTCGAGTCGAATTTCATCTCTACTTTTCAGAGAAATTGCACGAGTATCATCACCTGGCCAACGTCTTTCGCAAAATTACACGTATAGCTCTCGGATTGAAGACGCCGATATTTCTATCTTAGACAAGTGCTCCACTTTTAATCAGGTTCAGGAGTCGAGGCTTGTCCCAAAGCATAATCGAACCGAGTTTTAGCCAATTCTACCGTCTAGTTCTAGTCGAATTTCATCTCTACTTTTCAGAGAAATTGCACGAGTGTCATCACCTGGCCAACGTCTTTCGCAAAATTACACGTATAGCTTTCGGATTAAAGACGCCGATATTTCTATCTTAGACAAGTGCTCCACTTTTAATCGCGTTCAGGAGTCGAGGCTTGTCCCAAAGCATAATCGAACCGAGTTTTAGCCAATTCTATCGTCTAGTTCGAGTCAAATTTCATCTCTACTTTTCAGAGAAATTGCACGAGTATCATCACCTGGCCAACGTCTTTCGCAAAATTACACGTATAGCTCTCGGATTAAAGACGCCGATATTTCTATCTTAGACAAGTGCTCCACTTTTAATCACGTTCAGGAGTCGAGGCTTGTCCCAAAGCATAATCGAACCGAGTTTTAGCCAATTCTACCGTCTAGTTCGAGTCGAATTTCATCTCTACTTTTCAGAGAAATTGCGCGAGTATCATCACCTGGCCAACGTCTTTCGCAAAATTACACGTATAGCTCTCGGATTAAAGACGCCTATATTTCTATCTTAGACAAGTGCTCCACTTTTAATCACGTTCAGCTGTCGAGGCTTGTCCCAAAGCATAATCGAACCGAGTTTTAGCCAATTCTACCGTCTAGTTCGAGTCGAATTTCATCTCTACTTTTCAGAGAAATTGCACGAGTATCATCACCTGGCCAACGTCTTTCGCAAAATTACACGTATAGCTCTCGGATTAAAGACGCCGATATTTCTATCTTATACAAGTGCTCCACTTTTAATCACGTTCAGGAGTCGAGGCTTGTCCCAAAGCATAATCGAACCGAGTTTTAGCCAATTCTACCGTCTAGTTCGAGTCGAATTTCATCTCTACTTTTCAGAGAAATTGCACGAGTGTCATCACCTGGCCAACGTCTTTCGCAAAATTACACGTATAGCTCTCGGATTAAAGACGCCGATATTTCTATCTTAGACAAGTGCTCCACTTTTAATCACGTTCAGGAGTCGAGGCTTGTCCCAAAGCATAATCGAACCGAGTTTTAGCCAATTCTACCGTCTAGTTCGAGTCGAATTTCATCTCTACTTTTCAGAGAAATTGCACGAGTATCATCACCTGGCCAACGTCTTTCGCAAAATTACACGTATAGCTCTCGGATTGAAGACGCCGATATTTCTATCTTAGACAAGTGCTCCACTTTTAATCACGTTCAGGAGTCGAGGCTTGTCCCAAAGCATAATCGAACCGAGTTTTAGCCAATTCTATCGTCTAGTTCGAGTCAAATTTCATCTCTACTTTTCAGAGAAATTGCACGAGTATCATCACCTGGCCAACGTCTTTCGCAAAATTACACGTATAGCTCTCGGATTAAAGACGCCGATATTTCTATCTTAGACAAGTGCTCCACTTTTAATCACGTTCAGGAGTCGAGGCTTGTCCAAAAGCATAATCGAACCGAGTTTTAGCCAATTCTACTGTCTAGTTCGAGTCGAATTTCATCTCTACTTTTCAGAGAAATTGCACGAGTATCATCACCTGGCCAACGTCTTTCGCAAAATTACACGTATAGCTCTCGGATTAAAGACGCCGATATTTCTATCTTATACAAGTGCTCCACTTTTAATCACGTTCAGGAGTCGAGGCTTGTCCCAAAGCATAATCGAACCGAGTTTTAGCCAATTCTACCGTCTAGTTCGAGTCGAATTTCATCTCTACTTTTCAGAGAAATTGCACGAGTATCATCACCTGGCCAACGTCTTTCGCAAAATTACACGTATAGCTCTCGGATTAAAGACGCCGATATTTCTATCTTAGACAAGTGCTCCACTTTTAATCACGTTCAGGAGTCGAGGCTTGTCCAAAAGCATAATCGAACCGAGTTTTAGCCAATTCTACCGTCTAGTTCGAGTCGAATTTCATCTCTACTTTTCAGAGAAATTGCACGAGTATCATCACCTGGCCAACGTCTTTCGCAAAATTACACGTATAGCTCTCGGATTAAAGACGCCGATATTTCTATCTTAGACAGATGCTCCACTTTTAATCACGTTCAGGAGTCGAGGCTTGTCCCAAAGCATAATCGAACCGAGTTTCAGCCAATTCTACCGTCTAGTTCGAGTCGAATTTCATCTCTACTTTTCAGAGAAATTGCACGAGTATCATCACCTGGCCAACGTCTTTCGCAAAATTACACGTATAGCTCTCGGATTAAAGACGCCGATATTTCTATCTTAGACAAGTGCTCCACTTTTAATCACGTTCAGGAGTCGAGGCTTGTCCCAAAGCATAATCGAACCGAGTTTTAGCCAATTCTACCGTCTAGTTCGAGTCGAATTTCATCTCTACTTTTCATAGAAATTGCACGAGTATCATCACCTGGCCAACGTCTTTCGCAAAATTACACGTATAGCTCTCGGATTAAAAACGCCGATATTTCTATCTTAGACAAGTGCTCCACTTTTAATCACGTTCAGGAGTCGAGGCTTGTCCCAAAGCATAATCGAACCGAGTTTTAGCCAATTCTACCGTCTAGTTCGAATCGAATTTCATCTCTACTTTTCAGAGAAATTGCACGAGTATCATCACCTGGCCAACGTCTTTCGCAATATTACACGTATAGCTCTCGGATTAAAGACGCCGATATTTCTATCTTAGACAAGTGCTCCACTTTTAATCACGTTCAGGAGTCGAGGCTTGTCCCAAAGCATAATCGAACCGAGTTTTAGCCAATTCTACCGTCTAGTTCGAGTCGAATTTCATCTCTACTTTTCAGAGAAATTGCACGAGTATCATCACCTGGCCAACGTCTTTCGCAAAATTACACGTATAGCTCTCGGATTAAAGACGCCGATATTTCTATCTTAGACAAGTGCTCCACTTTTAATCACGTTCGGGAGTCGAGGCTTGTCCCAAAGCATGATCGAACCGAGTTTTAGCCAATTTTACCGTCTAGTTCGAGTCGAATTTCATCTCTACTTTTCAAAGAAATTGCACGAGTATCATCACCTGGCCAACGTCTTTCGCAAAATTACACGTATAGCTCTCGGATTAAAGACGCCGATATTTCTATCTTAGACAAGTGCTCCACTTTTAATCACGTTCAGGAGTCGAGGCTTGTCCCAAAGCATAATCGAACCGAGTTTTAGCCAATTCTACCGTCTAGTTCGAGTCGAATTTCATCTCTACTTTTCAGAGAAATTGCACGAGTATCATCACCTGGCCAACGTCTTTCGCAAAATTACACGTATAGCTCTCGGATTAAAGACGCCGATATTTCTATCTTAGACAAGTGCTCCACTTTTAATCACGTTCAGGAGTCGAGGCTTGTCCCAAAGCATAATCGAACCGAGTTTTAGCCAATTCTACCGTCTAGTTCGAGTCGAATTTCATCTCTACTTTTCAGAGAAATTGCACGAGTATCATCACCTGGCCAACGTCTTTCGCAAAATTACACGTATAGCTCTCGGATTAAAAACGCCGATATTTCTATCTTAGACAAGTGCTCCACTTTTAATCACGTTCAGGAGTCGAGGCTTGTCCCAAAGCATAATCGAACCGAGTTTTAGCCAATTCTACCGTCTAGTTCGAATCGAATTTCATCTCTACTTTTCAGAGAAATTGCACGAGTATCATCACCTGGCCAACGTCTTTCGCAATATTACACGTATAGCTCTCGGATTAAAGACGCCGATATTTCTATCTTAGACAAGTGCTCCACTTTTAATCACGTTCAGGAGTCGAGGCTTGTCCCAAAGCATAATCGAACCGA
Source organism: Botryllus schlosseri (assembly GCF_051294905.1). Classification (NCBI taxonomy): domain Eukaryota; kingdom Metazoa; phylum Chordata; class Ascidiacea; order Stolidobranchia; family Styelidae; genus Botryllus; species Botryllus schlosseri. The sequence continues at coordinate 28,351,995 of NC_137239.1, read as the reverse complement.
GTTTTAGCCAATTCTACCGTCTAGTTCGAGTCGAATTTCATCTCTACTTTTCAGAGAAATTGCACGAGTAGTAAGAGGCCCGTTTTCGTTATTCATTTCGTTTCTTTTTATATATAAATAACACTGTTATAATTACCCCACATGGGTGGTGCAATTGCCCCTGGGTACGGAGGATTGTAACATTTGAGCGGTAATTTACGCGACCCGAAATTTCCATGATTGATTGCTGATAGAGTTATTGGCTTCTTTATATAATACTTTGGAAATAAAATTTCCATGATAAAGATGCGTAATGTTAGAAAATACGAAAAGTGTTACAATTGTCCCCGATCTCGCCAACTTTATTTGTGACACGGATGGATGGGCATTTATTGTGGTCAAGGAAGAAAGATTTTGATAAAATTGTAATTCCATAAAGAGTAGGGTTACACAAACGCATGAATCATGAATCATGAATTGGCTAAAACTCGGTTCGATTATGCTTTGGGACAAGCCTCGACTCCTGAACGTGATTAAAAGTGGAGCACTTGTCTAAGATAGAAATATCGGCGTCTTTAATCCGAGAGCTATACGTGTAATTTTGCGAAAGACGTTGGCCAAGTGATGATACTCGTGCAATTTCTCTGAAAAGTAGAGATGAAATTCGACTCGAACTAAACGGTAGAATTGGCTAAAACTCGGTTAGATTATGCTTTGGGACAAGCCGCGACTCCTGAACGTGATTAAAAGTGGAGCACTTGTCTAAGATAGAAATATCGGCGTCTTTAATCCGAGAGCTATACGTGTAATTTTGCGAAAGACGTTGGCCAGGTGATGATACTCGTGCAATTTCTCTGAAAAGTAGAGATGAAATTCGACTCGAACTAGACGGTAGAATTGGCTAAAACTCGGTTCGATTATGCTTTGGGACAAGCCTCGACTCCTGAACGTGATTAAAAGTGGAGCACTTGTATAAGATAGAAATATCGGCGTCTTTAATCCGAGAGCTATACGTGTAATTTTGCGAAAGACGTTGGCCAGGTGATGATACTCGTGCAATTTCTCTGAAAAGTAGAGATGAAATTCGACTCCACTAGACGGTAGAATTGGCTAAAACTCGGTTCGATTATGCTTTGGGACAAGCCTCGACTCCTGAACGTGATTAAAAGTGGAGCACTTGTCTAAGATAGAAATATCGGCGTCTTTAATCCGAGAGCTATACGTGTAATTTTGCGAAAGACGTTGGCCAGGTGATGATACTCGTGCAATTTCTCTGAAAAGTAGAGATGAAATTCGACTCGAACTAGAAGGTAGAATTGGCTAAAACTCGGTTCGATTATGCTTTGGGACAAGCCTCGACTCCTGAACGTGATTAAAAGTGGAGCACTTGTCTAAGATAGAAATATCGGCGTCTTTAATCCGAGAGCTATACGTGTAATTTTGCGAAAGACGTTGGCCAGGTGATGATACTCGTGCAATTTCTCTGAAAAGTAGAGATGAAATTCGACTCGAACTAGACGGTAGAATTGGCTAAAACTCGGTTCGATTATGCTTTGGGACAAGCCTCGACTCCTGAACGTGATTAAAAGTGGAGCACTTGTCTAAGATAGAAATATCGGCGTCTTTAATCCGAGAGCTATACGTGTAATTTTGCGAAAGACGTTGGCCAGGTGATGATACTCGTGCAATTTCTCTGAAAAGTAGAGATGAAATTCGACTCGAACTAGACGGTAGAATTGGCTAAAACTCGGTTCGATTATGCTTTGGGACAAGACTCGACTCCTGAACGTGATTAAAAGTGGAGCACTTGTCTAAGATAGAAATATCGGCGTCTTTAATCCGAGAGCTATACGTGTAATTTTGCGAAAGACGTTGGCCAGGTGATGATACTCGTGCAATTTCTCTGAAAAGTAGAGATGAAATTCGACTCGAACTAGACGGTAGAATTGGCTAAAACTCGGTTCGATTATGCTTTGGGACAAGCCTCGACTCCTGAACGTGATTAAAAGTGGAGCACTTGTCTAAGATAGAAATATCGGCGTCTTTAATCCGAGAGCTATACGTGTAATTTTGCGAAAGACGTTGGCCAGGTGATGATACTCGTGCAATTTCTCTGAAAAGTAGAGATGAAATTCGACTCGAACTAGACGGTAGAATTGGCTAAAACTCGGTTCGATTATGCTTTGGGACAAGCCTCGACTCCTGAACGTGATTAAAAGTGGAGCACTTGTCTAAGATAGAAATATCGGCGTCTTTAATCCATGAGCTATACGTGTAATTTTGCGAAAGACGTTGGCCAGGTGATGATACTCGTGCAATTTCTCTGAAAAGTAGAGATGAAATTCGACTCGAACTAGACGGTAGAATTGGCTGAAATTCGCTTCGATCATGCTTTGGGACAAGCCTCGACTCCTGAACGTCTTCTTGCGTACTGTATGTGGTTGAAATAATACTTGCAATAAATCATAGTTGTCTGTTTTGGACATGTTTTACGCGACAGATCTGCATAAAATTTGGTATGGACAGAGAAGTATATACGTTTTATCATGTGTCAGTGTCCAAATCCGGATACAATATCCGGATACGCCATTGTTCCATCATTTTGGTGATACAACCGTTCATGTTGTTTCATTTCACATTTATTGGGTACCCTTCGATTTGTGTGATAGAATTTTGTGTGATAACTTCACTGTGGTCAATTCTTCTACATAGGTGGGTCTGGGCACGCGCTGTAGTTCACTTGAGTCACCTGTTTGCGAATATGCCAAGTCGTTTATTGTACTGTGGCATGACATTATAATTATTTTATATGCTGAAAGTTTCAACATGATGTACAGACAAAGCACTACAGGAACAGTGTATACGTGGTGTAGAACAATCAAAGTATCGTTAAGCGCTAGTTAAGTTCAGTTCATGTCAAATCACAGTGCATATTACCATAAGCATGAGAATGGTTAACGCCTGTACACCAAGCTTCTCGTTTTGTACCATACCAGGGGTCCCCAACACGCGGGCCACATGCGGTCGGCAATCTGATTTGTGATTTTTGGAAGAACACGAAGTAAAGAATTTTGATATTGATTTTTTTCAAATTATTGTAGTTGTTTCGAAATTAGCTATTCGTCTGTGCGCAGCAACAATACTCCTCACTCACTGAAACGGCTTCGGCGATGGCAACAGCATCCATCGTTGGAGAGTCGGCTGATATGAGCATTAGGGCTCATCAAAAATGACTTTTTTTCTCAAATCGTACTGGCTACTTGATAAAATTGTTAGGTTACCTAATTTAAGCCTACACACAAAATTTGGTTCAATTCTAGCCAGTAACCGCTTTGCTACAGGAGAAGTAAGTTTCTATTTATTATATAAAAACTATAATAAATAAACAAAGAATCGGTCACCGTAAATACTATTTTATTCAAATCCAAATTTTTCGACGGCAATAACTCCGCTTCCACTGGTTGGAATTGAACCAAATTTGGTGAGCATCGTTTCTATTGACAGCCTAACACTTTCATGGGGTGAACAGAAAATTTTCAAATTTTTTATTATTTATTTTTATATAATAAATAGAAACTTTCTTCTCCTGTAGCAAAGCGGTTACTGGCTGGAATTGAACCAAATTTTGTGTGTAGGCTTAAATTAGGTAACCTAACAATTTTATCAAGTAGCCAGTACGATTTGAGAAAAAAAGTCATTTTTGAAGAGCCCTAATGAGCATATTCCCTTAACGTGCAATGGCCCAGGCACTGCCAAGACCGAGACGCTTAGGAAATGGCCTAACGCTTTCCCACAAGATCAATAGCTAGGATGAAATAGTGATTCAGCTATTATTAACATGTCTAGCTAGCCCCAATATCGATTCATTAGTCGTTGAAAAGCGTGATCATATATATTGTGCAGCTCATAGTTCAAAATAAAAGGAAGTTTATGATCATAATTCTTGTTGTATTGGTACTTCTTTATTAAAATTACTTCTTTTGTGGTAAGCATGCCTATTGCCCATGTAAGCGAGCACGGCGTTGCACTGACGTTAAGTTTTAAAAACATGATCGCAACTAGAATGTTGTTCGCAGACTAGAAGCTAATATGCCAGCATGGCTATTATTCGTCACAATAACTGCTATGATTGTACGGTGCAAGTAATGCGACGGCGGCTTGGCACTGGATTTTCCTGCGCGAGAGTGATATTCTTGCCGCAAAATGTCGCGGACAAAGAGGAAAACAATAAATTATATTAGAACTAAAATTAGAGCAAAAAACATTTAACAAATTAGATTAATAATTAGAATCACACCGCAGGGACATTTCACAAATTAGATTAGAATTAGATTACTGGCATTTCGCTCTAATTTAGTGAAATGAGACAACTAGAATTATGTAGTTGTCCAAGTCTGGGCGCGGCAATGACCAATTGGGCATGGGCCGGGCAATGCGCTCGTTGTGATTACACTTGGACAACTACATAATTCTAGTTGTCGAATTAGACCAATAAAAGCGAAATCATGCTAATTCTAATATAATGTTTTAAACGCTTCCATGGCGTCATTTTAATTCTAATCTGATTTCAATGTAAATGGTGTCGCCGCCAATCATAAACTCACTGTGAACATCAATCATTAGAAAATCTCCACATATGGGAGACTGGGCAAAATATCTCGGCGTCACCATTGATGCCAAAATGTCTTGAATTGAAAGCAGCTTATTGAATGCCGAAGCCCATTCAGAGTCAAACATTATTAAAACTCGCTGGATGTGTGGGAGGGAATCATGACCGGCCTGCAATCTTTGGTTTGTAGGTACGAACCATCTACTTCTCACGGGGAGAGGGTAGAGTTGGGGTGACGATAAGCGCCTGCGGCCCGGGCTCGATTCCGCGTCGGAGGTTATTCTGAGCTCCTCTTCCCCGGACTTGAGTCACTACAACCCTTGACGACACCAGTAGTATATAGGACATTGTGATTATATAGACGACGAATCTACACAATCTGTGCCGCAGAAGCAATGACAATGAGCACGTGGTTGGATTATGACCCTCAAAAAGCTATTTTGGTAGTTTCTTTATCTTTATGACTATTTTTATGCTAGATTTGTATTTGAGCAGTTTAAAAATGAACACGCATATGCCTACTCAATATTTTACATTTTCATGCAAATTCTGAATGGGAAATCTAGTTATTTCCCGATATGGACTTGGATTTCTACATCATACGAAATGAATTCTGTTCATAGAGCTTTGACTTGAATTTCAAATCTGTAAAACAACGAATATCTGCTAGGCCCACATATCTCAGTTCATTTTTGATCACGAATCTCCCGATGTCTATTCTAGCTGCCAGCCTGTGTGGCGCTGAACCCAGCCAGATAATACTTGCAATCTTACATTCGTGACTTACAAAGATCCATAGGGATTACCGGTTTTCAATATCGACGAGATGGCTTGCTTATCACGCAGCCTATGCCCTCCGTATTCTAGCCTATGTTTGCATAAAGTTTGGGAATATCGCAATTCGCAACTAATAGAGTAAATAGACCGACGCAAGAATGTCTCAAGTTCAAGAGACCAAGGCATAGCATATCTATTTTATAGACAGTTACGTAATTTACGTTATGTTTTGAGGTAACGATACTGTGCGTTCAAGAACAGCATTTTGTAATTGATTTCAGTTGGTATTTGGAAGCCATTTCTTGAGATATTAGCAACAAGATTTGACGCCAGTTACTCAGTAATAAAAGACATTTGAAATTTATATACACATTAAACACCCCAGCAATATGTGGGTGCTGTAGATTTACTAATGCAGAAATACAGACACAGTTTTCATGTTTTTGATTGATTTCGTGAATACCTACATAGCCTACTCTAGGCCTAGCATATTTTCTTCAGAACCTAATAGGAGGACAAATTTTGCCGAAAACTAAAACGAAACCAATATCGTAAAGGTTTGAATTTCATGAAGTTTTATATTTCTTTGGCACAGGCAAAAAATGTACAATTACAGATAAAGTAGTAAGGTCGGTAAAATTCGGTATCCACGAGTAGATTGTGCGTGGTTGGCCTTTTAAGTCGTCGCTGTCGTTATAGGAGTTAGAATATTGTGAATTTAATATAAAATAATAATTTTTCAAATTTTACTGGAAGCAACATAAAATTGTTAGGTTGTTTGCAAATACGATGCATATCAAATTTGACTCAATTTCACTCGGTAGAAGCGAAGGTATTGATGTTCAAATTCTTGGATTTGAAATAATAGTATTTACAGTGGATGGTTTTAAAATAAATAATTGAAGAATTTGTCACCGTAAGTACTATTTTTTTTAAATCGTGTTTTTAGATAACTTAACAATTTCGTGGGGTTGAAAGTGAAATTAAAAAGAATCATCAAAACGTTGTACGATGCCGGTACGTACACGCAAAACATATCCGTTAGATATTGTCGCGTGACTTATTGCAGGTTGTGACAGAAATACTGAATTTCAAATCTTGTACGATCGATAAATAATAATCAATTCAAGTGTTACAACACAGCAGTAAACCTAATCCCACTTCTGACATCTGATGCGTTTGTCCATATGAAAATAATTGAAAGTGGAATGAAATCGATTTGGATCGATCATGCACGGAAAGGTTGGGAAATCGAGATAAACTTGATTCCCGTCAGTTGTGATGTGCGTGCGGGTGCGGGTTACGGGATTGCAGCAAAAACGCGAATATGGTGACTGGCAGGTCTTTATAGCATGCAATTATTTGTACAAGGTAGAATATTCAATGTGTGTGTTTCCTTGTTTGATTTGTTGTACTTTCGTATTATATACATCCAATGCTGTCGTTATCATGTGGGGTTCTCCGAGACGAATGAGGTTCTCATCACTGCTTAGAAATCATTGGAGATTTACCATCAAGATATCTATCTATGAACAAAAGTGAATTTAAAAGATGAAATCTGAGATTATGGAAGTAAACTTAAGAATTGTTTCCCCGCTGTGCAACACTACGCGGAGTTGACTGTCGACAGTTTACCCATAATTGATTGTGATGTAATAGGTAGTGTATTCGAAAATCAGGCATGTGTGAAATGTGAACTAGCTCGTAACTTCAGTTCTTTTAGTTCACAGCAAGCAGCATTGCAACTCCTATAACTTTTGGCAATACATCTGGTAATTTTCTCTACAAGTAAAGTACAACCATTCTTGGACATTTAGCTGGAAAATTATTGAGACTAATCTAATGACTGATAGAACCGTTCGTTTGTCCAAAACAACGGGTACAAACGAACCAAGCCCTTTTACAGTCATTTACCATTATTACGCTTATGACGATGAACTCTGACTTGATGTGAGGTGAACATTATTTTTATTGTATTTCTTTCAAGTATGGATTTGAATTTAATTTATACGTTTTTGCGATGTTCAGTAATTCTAATTGAAATCTAATTTCGAAAAATGAGTAGCAATAATTCTAATTCTAATTCTAATTTTCGAGTTCTCCAACCATACCCCAGAGCGCTTGGATGTTAAACTGACAATGCACTGATAAAAAGATTTGGAGTTTTAGACATCGAAGATATGAGAAAGGTAGGCCCATAAATCGCCAAGTTTATGTATCAGTTTTACTACTATCACTGCCCCGTAAAATTCAACGATCCAGATATTGTTGGTTTGGCTGCGCCGAATTGCCACGCAAGGTATGTCCCCGGAAAGTAGGGCCATTACGCCACCACCAGGATTGACTGTATCGACTGTAGGAGTAGGCCTAATGAGATTTCACCCTAAAATTGGTGAAATTTGCTCATGCTACACGACCTGCCACGCTGAGGCGCTGTTGAGCAATTAAGATGCTTCGGACAATTCTTAAAATGATAAATCACGTTTTACAAACCGCGTGAGATGAGCTAAAGTTCGGCTGCTAAACCAAGGTTGGCGTCGACTTATAACAAAAATTGAGGGCGGCATCGAACTTCTGGGTAGCACAGGAGAAGCTGCATGATGAGGTAGAAGTTTCTTCACCAGCAATGATACCGTGATATTGACGCTTGACCGATAACAATCAACTTTAATTTATGCAACGCCATCAAAATGTATAGCGCTGAACAGAACAGTAATACGACGCAGCCTAATGATAGGCTTTTTTTAGGCTTCAGATTCTCCAACATACCATTCATGGCATGGTACTCGAAATTCTCGGTTGCCACGAACTATTTTTTTATTTTAAGGGTCTGCCACGAGATAAACATGGTTGGGAACCACTGGATTACCGTATAAAATTACAATGCCGAATCCTTAATTTAATTTACCAAGTGCATAACTTTATGACAGTGACAGCGACCCCCATCTTGCTGCACATCTAGATCTTCGGACTGGTAGGTTTTCAGATAAATGAATCAAAAATTGATTCAAAAATTCTGAATGAGACACCCCCAACGATTAATGACCAAAACAATTTATGAACGATCCCTAATCATTTTGTGCATTATGTTATGATGGCTATGTTCTTCTTTGCCTCCACGGGTTCTCAAACCTTTCAACCGCGTATCCTTTCGATTTATCCGCACGGATGCAGCACCCTTTAAAAATAACGTGCAGCGTAATGTGTACGCAATCGAAAATACTCAACACAACAAAGTGTATTTACGATTTCAAACATCACTTCACACATTTAATCCGATGGATGAGCTTGCTGAGATTTCTTCAAGAGTAAATCTATTCTTGGAAGTGTTTAGGAAAGGCTCATGCGTAAATTATGTTCAATCGAAAATCTGACACTAAATTCGTTCTTTAGCATGCACAATTGCACATATACTTGAAAACACCTTGCTCCCAACTATAAGCGAAGCAATGTAGAACATAGCGGTTCAAGCTTTAAACGCTGTATTTAGTATAAGCTTTAACTTCTTTCTTGCTTGTCCCATAAACGTTCAAATCGCTGTTGCAGAAAAAATTGCTGGCGTACCCCTCAGGGTGCAAGTACCACAGTTTGAAAACCACTTGTCTAGTCCTTCATCATTTCATGACACAGGTCAAATCGTGTTTAGTGGCAAAGACAGCTGACAGTAAATATATTCTCCAATATGCACTGCATACTATGCAGCATGTTTCCACCAACAACATACGCGCATTGCAATGAAAATGGTTGCGATAGTTAGCGGTCGATATTGCTCGTGTTTCCGAAAACTCTCCCCAGTAATGTAACATCTCCTACTATTTTAGGGGATGCGGTAGGCTTTAAGTTGAAAATACGCAAATGAGCGCTTACCATATTTTGTTCAAGTTGAGCGATAACCTTCGTCCTTTTACCAATAACTGAGTAGCAGCAATCTTATCATCGCTCCTATGATAGCGATGTAAATTATTATACCCACGAATGACGAATGGCCTCTTATCTTGTAAAATATATGAATTCAAATACACTCTCACTTCAATTCCAGTACATATCATTGATTTTGATCAACGTGTACTGATTTACTGTAATTCGCAGCACATATTTTCGGCAAAAGAAAAAACACAGAGAATCTTTGCGATCGTGCTGATAATATAAAGAACAAAATTTTCCAGAATGCTCAACTATAAATTTCTGCTCCGCTTGCTGAAGTGATTTCAGACTACTTCTATTTTCAATTGTTCCATTTCTTGATGCTTTAAAATGAAATTTGCTCTATAAATCAGCGGTGTCAAACATGCGACCCGCGAGCATCATCCGGCCCGCCAGACGATTTCATCCAGGCCGCGAAGCAATTCTCAGTAAACTAAATTTTACTTGTATTATCCAGCACATTTCCATCAACGTTTTAGAGTTTAAATATGAAATATGGTCTCGTAAATATTCAGTCAAGATATAGCACAGGTTTAAACATGTTCAATTGTTCATATGCCCCACTACAGCCGTACGACGGTACAATTCTGCGCTTACATTCGGTTCGGAATGTTTTGGAAACGTATGGACCGGCCTCTGGTGAAACCCGAATGACAATTTCACATTCATGACCAACTTAGAACGTACGATTTTACAGTTAAATCTCTTTTCTTCATGACAACGCATACACAGGGCCAACGCCGCATGATGACTAGAACTAGGGTTACGTTTAAATTAAATTACATGTTTTAAACAAAGGCCTTTTAAAAAATGTTTTTTAAAGTTGTATAATTATGCCAAAATTGTGTGAATACTTTCCAAAAAACATGTTGTATGAGCCTACGGACGATTACCACCCGATATAGCTGACGTATCCGATATGGAATGGTTGGAACCCTCAAAATAGTCGGTTCAAAGTTAACATAGTTAACGTAGATATTTCGTGAAAGGAGCTATTTACCTTCTATTTTCAATTGCCAATGCCAATCCACTATGACGTCACAAATGCATATTTGTGACGTCACGAATTTAAAAAGAAAAGACGAAACGTGTTTTAAACAAGGGCTTTGTTTTAAACAGTTTGTTTTAAATTGATTTTGTGTTAAATGCAACCCTAACTGGAACCAAGGGGGTAGAGAAAGATGCTAATTTATATCGTCGTTTCAGCCAATGTTTTAGTGTCTTATATCTGCATTCAATCCGCCATTCATCGTAGTTTTGCCAATTCCGTTATGTTCGAATAAAGGTGTTGCCCTATGATGCGCAATATAATGTATGTTATTCTGTATAGGCGTGACAATAAGGGATTCCAATTCATTTGAAAAACAAAAATACGAATGTGGAGGTAACATTTTGACGCCATTTGACTAATCCGGCCCGCAGGCATTCAGATGGTTTGAATACGGCCCGCGGACACGGTTGAGTTTGACACCCTGCTTTAAATGCGTCAAACCGATACAGGATAAGTCACGCTGATCTGAAGCAAATATGCATTATAATATTTTTGTTTCGAGGGAAAATCATGTTTTAACGTCTTTTTTTCTTCTTCTTTTGACGCACTGCTGCACCAGTATTATATAGTAATGTAATAGATGTGTAATATAATAGATTTTTATTTTTGTGGTTGAGAACCACTACTATTGTGCGTTAAAAAGTGCAACAACTTTTCGGGAAAATGAATTCACACATTGTAATTGCGAAAGTCGCTTTCAGGTGCTTCAGTCACGGGGTTTCTAATGACTTGATTATGAGTATGTAATTATGAGAGAAAATGACTAACGCGCTACGAAATGTCTATAAAAGACTACAATAATCCACTTAGGGCCTTGTTGGTGCGCTCAGCAGCTTTTGGGCACCGCAAAATGGATTGGAGATTACGAGAATACTTCTGGTTTAACCGGTAATTATCCGCTTGACGTCCATCGTCCGTACATCAAACGCCGAAACGTACCCGAAATTCTTGAAAACTGTGATCAAAATTCAAGTGTTCGCAGTAAGTGACTTGTTTATATGGATATTCATCGCGAAATTCACAATGCAAAACAGTGGCATCAAGAAAAGATTCACGTGTTGATATGTAACGCTGAAAACGAAATCCGTGATCGCTGTGACAGCCAAAATAACTACACAAAGTAAAGGTGAGATTCTAGGTCATTTACAGCGTGTAATCGAATGGACTTCAACGAGTTGTTTATCCAAAAAAAACAATAGTTATCACTCAGGACGTGGAATACTACACGAAACGACTTGTGAGACGCTTGGGAATAGGACATCAGTCGGTAGCGAGGGGAATTACGGCACCAGATGCAATGGACAGTTCTCTTATAAGTTATAACTATATATTGTACAATATACAAAGATGAAATCGATTCAGCTTATACGAATTCAGATGATACCATTTTGTCGAATTCGTATTGGAATTGGACAACCGTTCTTCTTCGAATCTCATACAGTGTATCAATCATGAATAACAATAAACATATGTGACGATTTTCGATTGAATCCACCTTGTATGACCGTAAACGACGTGATCACATATTCATAAATCTGACTTTGGTTCACAGAGCTTCCCGTAGCCCATACAGTCAACGTTTACTTTCAGCGCCCCTTTTTTTCTCAGCGCCCCCAATCGCCCAATTTGTACCTCGCGCTGTCGCGCACACACTGAAGTGAAATAAAAGAAACATAAACTTCAACCGTTTAGTGACCTTATGCAGTCGATGTTAGAATCACCATGTTAAAGTTAAGTCTACGTAATGTATAAGTCCAATTAATGCAGCATACTAACATCAATCATAGTTATGTCAGGGCTTCTTTCACCAAACTATACACACAATTAGTAGGATACTCCTAATATTTATTTACGCAATGTTTCTGGCGCGCCAAATAATGGATCTGCAGTCGTCCGAGGTAATTATCACACCATGCTACATGACAGTAATCGGGGAACTGTTGTTTACACCATCATAAACGCAACTAACTTGTGTAAGACGGATGGTTTCGAGTGTCACTTTCGTTAATTACCAGTGTTTCACAAGAGCAAAGCGCTTGTAGCGGTGTACTCGGAAATAAGTTGAAAAATATTTTTTCGCGTCCGCTATCCGTTTATTTCTCCTGCGCGCTCGAACGTTATTTCATCTCTGCACGCATATGAGATTGATGCCTCCTGTAGTCAAACAATAAATAAACGTCGCTTCCAACAGACTTGAACAATTAGAAAACTTTCAGCTTTTCCGAATTAGATTAGAATTGGAATCAAAGCTAAACACTAAACAGTTTTGTTTAGTGCAAATTGCACTAGAATTATAATTATAGCTACACGTCTTTTTCAAATTGGACTAGAACTAGAATTGCAGCTACACAGTTTTCTTTTTCAAAATAGAATATAATTTAGGGTTACCATACGTCCTCCTTTTTCAGGTTTTTGAAAATGTCCTCCGATGACGCCCAAATGTTCCCTTTTTTGGAAATTCGTCCTCCTTTACAGTTTTTAGAGCTAAGATAGTGACGGTTCGAGTCTCGGCTCTGCCATGTTTCTATGTGTCGGAGGTTTATCAGGGCTCCTCATCGCCGATCCCGCTGTAAATGCAGCGCCTTCAAAAGCCCAGAGGAAGAGAGAGCCGAGCTCAAGAAAGCCGGCAGCAGATACTAGAAAAAGTACGCAAGATAGCGGAAAGTCCTCAAAGACTCGAACTTATGAAATTACGGTGCGGACGCAATTGACCCAAGTGTTGATAAGCGACAATTGTGTGAATGAAACAAACAAACCCTGCGAACAGCGATAGCGATAGCAAGATAGCGTAGTGGTATAATTAGGGTTGCATTTAAAACAAACGGTGTTTTAAAACACTTTGTTTATAACATGTTTTAAACAGTGTTTTGAACATGAGCCTTTAAAAAAAAATTTACAACTTGTAAAATTAAGCCATAATTGTGTAATACTTTCCAAAAAACATGTTGCATGAGCCTACGAACAATTACCACCCGATATAGCGGACGTATATCGATATGGGATGGTTGAAGCCCTCAAAATAGTCGGTTCAACATTAATAGTACAGATATTTCGTCAAAGGAGCTATATTTACCCTATATTTTCAATTGTCAATGTCAATCCATTATGATGTCAGAATTGAATATTCGTGACGTCATGGCTTTAGAAGAAAAACAACAAAAAACAATATAAAATATGTTTTAAATTAGGGACTTGTTTTAAACTTGTTTGTTTTAAATAGATTTTTGTTTTAAATGCAACCCTAGATATAATCCACAGCTGCAACACCAATGGATTGCGGGCTTGAGTCCGACCGAGGTCGACTCCAAAATTCCTACCTAAGAGTTGGAGGTTTAAAGGCTCCTCCTCGCCATCTCATCCGCGTAAACAGCGTGTTTCAAAAGCCTAGAAGTGGGCCGTGCTACGAGTCGGCATCTGCGGAATAAAAATGATGACCATTGCTGGCCTGGTGTAAATGACCATACTATAGTCGACAAACGTCGTGAATACAACGAACAACAACAACCCTGTGAACAGCATTGTCATCAACTTTTCCAAATTACCAGTGACTCACATCGCCTTAGTAGATTTGAAATGACATTTCACTGAGTTTGATGTGGTCAAGCGCTATGGCCTTCACATGCATTCACAACTGTATCCTCAATCTACTAAAACGATTTAAAGTAAAAAATATTTGATGACTTGAGTCGGATCACCCTGAATATTTGCGTGACTCGACTAACTAGAGTCAAAATTTGCATTGACTCAAAGTGACTCGCGACTCGAATGTATAGTGACCTGAGGCCAATACTCATAACGAGACAAGTTGAAATAAATGCATTGAAATAAAGATATCATCGGAGAGGTCATTAACAGACGAAGTCATGTTATGCATATGGCGGCAGGAGTTGTTTATCCTCATGATCTTGATTCAGTAGATAGAGCACAGGCATAATTAAATAAATTACATTCGTAATATTTTGCGGGTGGATCGAATATAGGCCTATCACACAATGCCGATCGCGTTAGTCATTTTATTCTGATAACCTGGAGACAATACGCAAAACAGTAATCGTCAATCTCCATAATTCGACCTCACAAAATCATTGATATCGCGTCCATGCAGTGACCACTCATCGTCGGCTGTGCTTGTGACAAAGTTGCAACGTATCACAATTTGCGCCGAAACGAGGCTTGGCTATGTCAGACGTGTCTGCTTCGTAATTGGTTGGTGCTCTTTTCGGTAAAAACACGCAGAAATGCTTGTTGCTGCATAGTCGTGAGTCGTATTAAGGCGCTTAAGGCACGGAGTTCGTTTAGTGGACGGTAACAGGCTAATTTCATTGCAATATAAGCAGCTGTTGATTATGACGGTATAATTTACATTTCATGCATTAATTATGAGTAGGGAGGCATTTGCATTGTGTAAATAATTTCGAAAAAACATGCAGTAATGAGCCTACGGACGAAATGCCCCCGATATAGTCGACGTATACGATATGGAATGGTTGGAACCCTCGAAATTGTCGCCGTATCAACAAACAGTTATAGCACGTTGATATAGATCAGTGGTTCCCAACCTTTTTCGACCCATCGCCCCTTTTTCAAGCTCAAAACCGATCATCGCCCCCCACATTTAGTGTACCGAAAAATGGGCATACAAACTCTAATCACCGGCGTCAACTTTTCGGCTCGATGTCGAATTTGACTATTTTGCAACTAAATTTTCGTGGGTTGACTAGAAAAAAAAAGGTCAGCCGTTTTGACGCGTAATCGCCCCCCCCCCTATCGCCCCCTTCGCTATTTTCGCCCCCTGTCGCCCCCTTTGACCATTTTCGCCCCCTATCACCCCCTTCGTCATTTTCGCCCCCTAGACCGCCAAATCGCCCCTGGGGGGCGATGTCGCCCACGTTGGGAACCACTGATATAGATAGATCATTGGTACGGAACGGATGTTTTAAGGATGATGACCGCCGGCCGTAATAATGTTGCATAAAAATATAGTCCTGGTTGAAGATATTTTTGGATTGTCAATCCACTATGACTTCATAATTAATGACGTCATGACCTAAAATAATAACAAAACAATAACAGACATGCTTTAAACAAGGGCCACGTTTTAAACAAGTGTGTTTTAAATTGATTTCTGTTTTAAATGGGACCCTATGAGAGGGACATTGAATGAATGAGCTACGACACGCTACCATTTCGCTATCACACAAGCGATTTTGTTGCATCTTGCGTGGTCGCTTTTATAGTAAATGGTCGAAGATTATGCGCCCACATTGTCTACACGGGTAATTACACCCAATATTAATATTGAAGGTTGGGGGTTGGATTCAGATTCAGATAAATCATTTGTCGAAATCGTCTTAAAGCCTGGGATGAACGGTCATCTGTCGTCAGCGGTGGTACCTCGTTAACAACGGCAGTATCAAATAAAGGACGCTCCGCTGCGCCCATATACGAAGAGGGCTTGTTGGAGGTAGCCTACAGACTAGAGCTTCAATATGCAATTGAGTAATTGATTCATATTGAGATAAACCCGATTATTTCCGGCTGACACTCGTCAGGGGTAATCGTCATCAACTAGTAGAGACTTGGAAAGAACATTGTACGTAAACTTATACGTATTACGTATCCGATGCTCACTGCTCAGTGACGTCATTCGAGGCAAGTAGGCTCAGTGCTATGTATCTGATCAATAGTTAATAGGGTTTCCATATTTTGGAATCCGGAAAGGGGGGCACTTTTTACCAATCATAAAAGTCAGACTACGCACTACAAAACTGATGATTCTAAAATTTGTACTGGAAATCTTGTTGTTTGCTTGTTTTATTGACACAATTGGCGCTTTTAACAACTTGGGTCATATGCGCCCGCACAATAAATTTCATAAGGTCTTTACGCTTGTCCTGTGTCCTTTCTCTGGTACTTTTCCTGCTATCTTTCTAGAGTTCGGCTCTCTCTTCCTCTGGACTTTTCAAGGCGTTGTATTTACAGCGGGATCGGCAATGAGGAGCCCAGGTAAACCTCCGGCACATAGAAACATGGCAGAGCCAATACTCGAGCCAGCAACCATTGGTGTCGTGACTGCACTGTTTAACCAACTGGGCCACTACTCGGAGTAGTTTTAGGAATCCGACACCCACCTTGGCCTAGGCGATGTAAAGAGGAGGCGTACACACTGAATGAAAAGTAAAAGATAGTATAGAAAAAAGCAAGCGACAAAAATGGGTTGGCAATCTTGGCATGTCATGGAAGGCGAGATCTATCGGTCAGGTCTAGCGGAAGGCGAGATCGATAGGCCAGTCAAACGGTTATAAATCACAACAGCGTGATTCCCTGAGAAGACTTGCACATAACAACTTTGTTTTATGCATATTTTCTAGACCTCTACGGAACCGTGACACATAAAAAACACAAGCCTGCTGTAAGTTCCCACACCTGGATTACACGCTATGAAAATATGTACCCTATAGTTGAAGCAATTAAGAAGTGCTTCGTTGTGGTTACGTTAATTTACGGTGTTAAGAAATACAATTTCTACTGTCAGATAATTCATGTTTTTATAATTACGCAATGCAACAAGTGTTCTGATTTGTCGTCATCATAGATTCCTGTAATTTCACTCCCAATCAATTGATCATTGATCGGGATTGATCAATGATCATGCACGCTACCCTTACTACTGCAAGTGTGCCGCACTCAGCTGAACTTGATAGCACGATAACATCTCCCGCAAGAGAGAGGCCTTTTCATTTTGTTGACGTAACGAACTGCGCAATGAAGCGTCGGAAGTGTGGAGTATTTAAAGGAGGTGAGAAAAAGTAAGGCTTCAAATTTCCGCCGGCAAGACGCGGTTCAGCATGTAGTAAATTCGATTGCCTCGGATTAGCGTACTGAAGTTTCGTTGAATAGCGAACGCGGTGTCGTGTTTTCGGTGTATCTATCAATCTGTGGTGTACCGCAGAACAAGTGAATGCTGGGTTACTCTCTGATTTCGGGACTTATTCGTGAGGCGAGGTCACACCGCGAAGTAACTATCAGTTGCATACTGCACCATTGTGACTTCTGAAAACCTTGCGGAATACTTGATGAAAGACCCGGGCATGCCTAATTATGCACTCGCAATTTCGGGCATTTGCATTTCGTTATCTCGACATTACTCTAAAACCAATCCAGCATATTTATTTATGTATACTGTACGTGAGCTCTGTAGCAAATGAGCCATCGGCGCATATTTTCATCGCGGATTTAACATGTCAACATGCTATCGGGAGCCAGCCGAGTTGCAGACACCAGCCTTGTTCAATCTACAATCATCTAGCTATTGTTTTTAGTAGTTCTAGTTCTAGTTGCGGATTTCGAAAAGTGAGTAGTTCTAGTTCTAAAAATATTTGCCAGAGAACTAGAAAACACATGTAGTCGCTTGGTGTGAATCATGATACCTTTGTTTTGTTGTGTGATGTTCTTGCAGATGCTAGCTCAGAGTCATCACTACTGACAGCTGCGTGGCCACTAGCCAGGGGGTGGGTTTTGGGGGTCGAAACCTCTTCCATTTCAAACTCGAAACCGCGTCCTTTTGAGATGCCGATTCAATCTCCAGTGTTTGCCGTTTCATTTTCAACAAAGTATTTCGTCTTATAGAGGCTGAATTGTGTTTTAGTTTGTCATTTGCGGATTGTTAAAGGTCATCCGTTCTAGTTCTAGTTCTAGTTGTTAGTTTTGAAAAGTGAGCATGAGCAGTTCTAATTCTAGTTATTGTTGCGTATTTTGGCAATCCAGTTGTTTGTACAAGTCTGGCAGACGCTTGAATAGTTGTTGAAATTCCATCCCAATTCCATATAGTCGAATGGCTCACGATGACTTGCGTTATTCGAGTGATAGGCAGGAGAAGGAATGAGAAGCTCGATAAAGAATAGCGCAGCACCAGTCTCCGCTGGTCATCGCAATTTTCGTTGTTCCGGCCGATCTCATTATGCACAATGGTATCGATTATTTCGGAGACGTATTAAGCTATGACGTTTAGGATTACGCTGGTATTGTTAAGCAGATGTTTCGTTTGTAGTCTCCGTCGATTGCATGCATATCGGTAACGGTGGCGTTAACTTAGCCTTTATAGTTGCATTAGGTGATTTGTCGCACAAGCGGGTAGACCAACATGACACGGTAAAGTCAGAAAACAAAATGAACCGAGCACACCACAAAATTCTTGATGACACTGTGAACCTCTTGATATGGAGGTATCACGGATGTGCTGTATATACAATTGAATAGTATATTAGTATCCAACATTTTCTGGGTTTATTTCAATATGAATATACTATTCAGTTGTATATTGAAGTTCTGCTCCTCTAAGAAGCTCTTGATGCAGATGCATCAACTGAACGACCGCTATATCTAAATCAGGGCCATACGCGCATGCGCGTATCTAATCCACCCGGGGAACCATTGATGTCGTTGTTTTAATTTATATGATCGAAATATAATGTCGGCTATTTTACATAGGACCCATTCGGTTGATGAATCCATTTTGCCGACCCTTAGAGAGTGGCAAATGTTTGTACGTACATCAAGCTTGGCTCGTTTCGCACTGTACTGTACACTGTACAGTTACCGTGTCGCATTTTCAGGAAAACCATAATCTGGATGAGAATTAGAATGAGAGCAACGCAACATTTCAAAACTTAGATTAGAATTAAATTACTGGCATTTCGCTCTGATTAGTCTAATTGGACAACTAGAATTATCGAATCACATTCTTCAGCATTTTGTTAGACACTGCTCTCGATCCGATGTTGATTATGGGTCCACACATAAACCTGGAGTCGACGTCTGTAAGACTGAGATCCGCGGTCCATCGGTGCTGCGGAAGTTAAATATAACTGTACAGTAGGTCTGTTGAAAATTAACGTTTTTTTCAAATTTTACTGGCTACTTGATAAAATTGTTAATTTGCCTAAAAAACGCTGAGCACCAAACTTGGCTCAATTCTAACGTATAGCGGCAAAACTACGGGAGTTACAAAATATTGAGTTTAAATATGAAATTTCACTTTCAACCCCATGACATTGTTAGGCTGTGTAAAAGTATAAAATACACGATTTGCAAAAAATTTGGCTTAATTCCAACTAGTAGAAGCGGGATTATTGCGATTTGGATTTGAAAAAATAGTATTTAATAAAATCTAATAAATTAAAGATATTTCATCTCCAGTAGCTTCGCTGTTACTTACAGATTGGAATCAAGCCAAATTTGTTGTACACTATTTTTTAGCCAACTTAATAATTTAAACTAATAACCACTGATATGCTAAGAAAAACGTTATATCTGTATTTTTGAATCAAAGTATTTTATTCATCCATATGAAATAAGGAATAAATACAATTCGCGACTTGAGCCACTTCGACAGTACAAAACATAAAGTCGGAGCAATACCCGCCATTTACGGTGGCAGGATTATGAGTTCAACGTAAACAAATAAATAGGGCGAAATCACAATATGAAAAATGTGATATTAATCTAGAGAGGAAGGACAGGAGAGGACGGGACCAGTTCGCCGAACAAAGAACATGAAACACTTGTACAGTACATTGTACACGTACAGGGCAATATATCGGACAACAATGAAGACTAAAATCCTCACATATACACACGGAGAGGTAAATCAGCGCGCAATCATATCTGCCGCTTTCGAAAGTTCATAAAGTCGATTGGTACTCGTGTAGACTGTATGTTCATATTCCAGATTTCGAGATGGGTATTCATTCAACGAATCGAGTGCGTTTCACCACCCCCCTCAATACCACTTCATCTAGGTATAGGTTTTGTGTTACATAATCCTAAAATGAAAGTGACCGGTGCTTCAGGCCGGTAATTCTGGAATCGGCACCGAAACTTACACGGAGCTAATGTAAAATGACCGATGGAGACTTGGAACGCTATAAAGTCAGTGTATTATTATTATTAGCATGGTAAAAAGTAGTAGTGGCGCTTATCTCCCGTAAGGGTCTTGTGCGCCACAGTCTCTAATTGCATTCTAAGTTACTTTGAAATGTAATTCATCCTCGGCTATATACGGATCAAAAATTTTAGGAGTCTACGAGATGATATCACGAATTCAGTCACAGGCGTTAATAGCTCGGGCTGAACCAAGAGGTTATAAGTCGTGAATGGGATGTTGTGATTACGGCAGGGCTCAATGAGAAAGAACCGTTGAAAATCATATCTTGCACGGTTCAGTAGAAAATGGTCGACAGTTTCGGCGTTATTACAATGAAGACAGAGCGGAGCATCTGAACAATCCTATTCTAAACGAATGAGCGTTAAGCCTACAGTGGTCGGGGCGCACACGGAACGTAATGACCTCAAATTGCCGATATGCATGCATTGACGGGAATTTAGTTGAAATGCAACGATGGACGCTTATGATGCATCCCTTTATCTTCAATAAAATCAGAATAGCTGTACAGAAATAGCCGATCGCATGCAACATATACGGTAGCTTATGTTCTTAAAGGTCCAACAACCAATAGATTTGGTAACACTGTAAAATCAATTTCCAAAATAGTTGATGCTTCGATAAGGCGTATATGGTAGCTTGCATTTTATTTATTTGGCTTCGTTCGATAAGATTCTCTATAGGCTGCATCCCTGTGCATTGAAATATGGTGTTGCACGTACAAAATTACAATGCTCTTTCCAATTATCTGCTATTCGGGTTTATTTCGATATGGAAAGACTTATTCAATCGTATACTGAAGTTCTGTACCTTCAAGAAGCTCTTCATAATTTCGGTCGATATTTCAAGCCGACGCAACAGCGCCATTTATGCACGGGATGTTAAAATCGTACGCAAATGAACGAAAATAAATTAGCGCTGCAGGACATTCATTGTTTGTTTTTTGTGTGTACGGAATGTCATATTGACTTCTCGAACTCAGTGCATATTCCGTAAACGTGGTAAACCAAAACATAACTTAACTCAGATTTATATCGCGGTTTCAAACCCTACGTGCCTACGTGCATACCTTCCTACGCCCATGAGTGCTTGATTTATGGCGTGGTGTAACTCTGAGTTGGGTGGTGATTTCGTGTACATTGTACAACGGGTGGTACACTGGTGTGAATACACACTTTTTTCGCTTCAAGAGTGTACGGCATGATTTGAAACAGCAATAATGCAACTGTTTCTCCTATTTTCAGTCAGCCCAAGCATTCCCATAACACAGTACTGAAATACAATTGGCAAGGCAACTCGTTTTTGTGCGTTTTACGACCGGCATAAGGAAACGTCCGTCACATTGCTCGATTAAGTCGCGACAAGATATAAAGGTCCGGCCATTATGAAGACGCGTTTAGAACGTGGAGTTGTCAAATCTAATCGTGCTGTTGATGTAAGCTCAGGCGTCGTCTGTCGAGCTAATTACCGACTGCTGGTGAGTTAATCCAGGACTTTTCGGCGCTTTGAATTTTCGGAACGTGCGGTTTTGCGTACGCGTCTACGACGACTTGGTCAACTAAACATTTTACAGCTTATTCAAATTAGATTAGAATCAGAATTATAGCTACACAGTTTTCTCCAAGTGTGATTATAATTAGAATTACTGAATTCGCAAAAACAAAGGAAATTGCGTTATGTTCCGAATTACAAAGTTCACTTCATATAAAATCAGAGTTAAACCAAGCTTGGTTAGTTTTGCACTATACAGTTCTCACGTAGCCTTTTCAGAACAACCAGAAATGAGATTAGAGTTAGAATGAAAGCATAGGAACATTTCACAGATTATAGATTAGAATTAGATGGCCAACATTTGGCTCTAATCAGTCGCTCTAATAATGAATGTCGCTTTCATGCAGGAAAATAACTATAATCTTGTTACTTTTTGTTCCCCTCTTATGCTTGTACTAAATCGGACATATCTTAACCCACCCTGCGGAACAGAAGACTCTATCAATAAATCTCATCAATGGATATCGTCCATGATCAGGAATATCCATTACGCGGAGACGCCTACGATGTTACGCCGTCAGAAAGTGGCAGCGACCCCGGCGAAAAGTCAGACGACTCTGGTTACAAGGGGTCAATCGGAAAGACAACACGCTCGTTGTCCCAAAGAATTATATTCTCGTGCGCAACAAAACCAGAATTCCCCCGGTCCCAAACCTGGCAGGAAATCCCAACGCGCGACATCGAATACAGACGCTCAGAGTTTAAACTAGACGATATCAATACTGACAAAAGGCGCAACACATTACAGAAAGATTCGGAAAATTTCGGAAGACTTTCCCGCGATAACATCATTTCCGGAGATTATCGAACAGATCCGGAAACGGACGAACACCGGAGAAAACTGTCGTTTACCGCCAGGAAAGCGTCACTACAAAATGTCCGACGGGGATTTAAATATGTCTTCAGCAGCGTGAAGGCGTTCGTCATTTGCTTATCTCTACTGCAATTGTTTCAAGTCATGGGCAGCGGGTGAGTTATCATCATTACTTTAATATCATCATAGAGGAGGTACAGATCTTCAATGTGCAACTGAATAATATGTTCGTATTGAAATAAAAACGAATATCTTCGGCTAAAAATCATCAGGGCTTCAATGGTAACTCATCAACTAGAATAGAGATTAACATTGTATATCAACAAATATGACGTTACCGGTATGACAATTCGAATAATCGGGACGAACAGCTGTCCAATGTCAACGTACTATTTTAGATTACACACGAACTCCTTATGTTGGCGCAAACTAGGTTGACGGATTTCGATAAAAGTCAAAAATATCCTAGTGTATTTCAATATGAATATATTATAATATATATAATATAAAATCGCTTGATCTTTCATTTCAAAAGAACATTGTACATCAATAATCGTGTTACCAAATATCGATTTTTGCTATACAATGTTCTTTCCAATTCTCTACTAGTTGCTGACGATTACACCTCACGGAAAATATTCATGTTATTTCAATATGTGAGTATATTATTCACCTGTGTATTAAAGTTCTGTGCCACCGAGAAGCTCTCAAAATTAGGAATTTAATATACAATACACCGAGTTTCACAAAGCAACGGGCAATGTGTATATTCGGGGAAACGTGTGGTTGCCTCGTACAGTTGAACACGACGCCGTACGGGTGGCAATTTAAACAGAAATGGGATAGGTCAATTTGTAGGGATCACAGATAACTCTGGAGTGAGATGATGATGGATTAGGCTATATGTTATGGCCAGGTGTTCCCTTTGTTCTTTTTCCTGAATTGTGAATGAGTATACAGCCTGAATTCACCGGATGGCGTATGCAAACGTGATATTGTCTTCCTGGTAACGAATATCTATTGAACCCAACCATACCGATATGCTACATATGTCGGACATTTACTTGACAAGTAGCCTATACATACGCACGATTACGACATCGAACCATTTCACGCATCCTATGGAATGGTAAACTATCCCTGTCGTCTTTGTAGACATGCGATTTCATTGATATATCGTGGAATAGACGATAGCTATGTAGTGAGTTTGACTCTCACGATCTTACAAAACGATGTAATATAAATATCGTATCGGACACAAAGGCTTTCGCATTATTGACTCGCAGAATACTTGTACCGCCATCAATTATGGAGCAGTGGGCATCAATAATACAGTTGTCCAGGTTCATGCAACATTTTAGCATAGCATTCATCGACAACCGTATTGCGACATGTGCATCCACATGACATTATTTTATTAGCGATACTACACACAGGCGTAACAGAGATGGCTAAAGGCGCCTCCGCCCTCTTCCCATTTTCGGCTTCTCCACTGTCAGAGTTGGACAATTGGAATATTTTCAGCTTTTACAAAATACATTAGAATTAGAATTACTGAATCCCCGAAAGGCATACTTCGTTCTCATAATCACGAGAACGGCAAATGTTTGTACTTTGTGCACTGTGCAGCAATCTTGGCTCGTTTCGCACTGTACTGTTCTCCTGTAGCATTTCAAGGAAAACCAGAAGTTAGATTAGAATTTAAATTAGAGCACATAAACATTTCACCAATTATATTTGAACTAAATTAACGATATTTCGCTCCAATTAATATAGTTATTTGTCCCAGTCTGCTCAACGCTCCAAATTCTCTGCTTGTTCATGGTAACGTGACTGCGTAAAACTGGATCCCTGACGTTGTGCCGTTGTAAAATGAGTAGCGACATACAAATAATTATCGGCGCAGTTTTGTATGAAAGACTAATTATTATTAGTTCGACAAATGACGCCTGGCACTATAATATTTGGTAGGCGACTGTATTTGATCAAGTACAAGATTGAATAGCCATTGTCGTCTTACAAATTTTCATCGCGTTTGAGGAACTGAAATCTTAAAAATATCATCTGCAGAGATCTGCTCAAGACGTATACTATAAGGTCAAATAGTGACTTATATGAAGTGTGATAATTGGCATTGGTGTAAATAGATGGTGTGTATTTTAAACTCGCAGTCTGTTACCTGGCAAATACTCAGATGGCGTACTTCACAATTTTACCCATCATTACCTGCCATTCGTTTCCCGACATTGGATCTAATTGTCACAGAAAAATACACCGGGGAAGTAATCAATCAATCAGAATGGCGCCCTGCGCTGTGTAAACTTTCTTGGAGAATGTCTACTTGTATAATGTATAGCTCCCCTCGTGCAGGTTGTTATCAAAACGTGCTTGTTAGCGAACACGTATTTTGATCACAAAGGGGTATTGCCTGTAGCTTTCGCCGCCGGTTTTAAGAATTGCTGGTAAACGAAGGTTTACGGAGTGCTGTATACACAGGAACGAGATGTTCTGGAGCATCGAAAACGCGTGCCTTGCTATACTCATTACATCGAAGACGCTTATCGCGGCCGATATTCTCTTATATTGATAAGCTTTGTTTCAACTGGAGGAGCCTTGGAACATAAATTATCGGCGAGATTATATCGTCATCTAACACTAGCAAAAGACAACTTTACATGCGCCATATAGCGTGATACGTAGAAACGGGGTCTACATATTACGCATAGGCGCCGATTGAATTAATGCGTTCATCCACAGACTCGAACACCTAGAAAATATTCGGCTTTTCAAAATTAAATTAGGATTAAAATTACAGCTACAGTTTTTTTCCCAAATTAGGCTAGAATTAAAATTATAGCTGCACGGTTTTTCCAGGTTGTATTAGAATTATACCCACGCAGTTATTTCCAAATTAGGTTAGAATTATAATTCTTGAATTCGCGGAAACTTGGAGATTGAATAAAGTACACTTGATATCAAATCAAAGTCAAGTCTCCAAAGCACATGAATGGAAAATGTCTGTACATCGATCTTGACTGGTTTCGCAGTACCGATCTCCTGTAGCATTTTCGGGAAGACCAGAAATTGAATTATAATTAAGATTAGTGTATGGAAACATCTCACGAACTAGATTAGAATTAGATTGCCGGCATTTCGCTGTAATTACTCTAATTAAACAACTACTACAATTATCTAGTCATCCAAGTCTGTTATGAAATGAATAATTTCGTTCTATTGCAACGATATAATAGTCGATGATACCAATGGATATCAATGCAGGATTTATTTATTTTGCACGAAGCCACTCTCGTGTATAGGCTACAACTTTATCATCTATAATTAAAAACCCATTTCCAATCCATCACCATCACATAGTAAAGTAGTGCACAACAGATCATTATTTTCAATGCATCTGCGTGCGTCGAACCGGCGTAGTAAATATTTCATGCGATTTATAAATTTGTCTAGACTATCTTACTGTTAAAATTGCGTAAAGCTAGACGTATGCGTAGATACGACGCTCTTGGCGTTAGGGATCTTGCGTGCAAAGCGAAAATAAACGGGGAATCGCTGTCGTCAATATTCAATGAGGGCGAAGAGCGAATTTTCGCATTTGCAATCGGACCCGAGTCGAAGAAACTTGGAGATCTTTCCAATTCCGAAGAACACTTGCATTTAGACCAAAAAGTAATTGTTATTCATGAGGGACGTGACGCACCCGAACATGATTGCTCGATAATGCACGGAATTCTATTTGTATGCATCTTGCACAATGCAAACTTGGACAACTAGACAATTTTTGCTGTCCAATTAAAATAGTTAAAGCGAAATTCCGGTAATCTAATTTGTGAAGTGTGGCTATGCTCTAATTTTAATTCTAATCTTCTGGTGTTCCTGAAAATGCTACAGAACTCTGATTGAACTCTGATTTGATAAGATTTCCCTCATTTTTTTATTCCGTAGCTGCCGACCTGTAGCACGGCCCACTTCTAAGCTTTTATAAGTAGCCGATAACGCGGATGAGATGGCGAAGAGGAGCTTAGATAAACCTCCAACACTTGGTAGGAATTCTGGAGTCGACCTCGGTCGGACGCGAACGCGCAACCCATTGGTGTGGCAGCTGTGGATTGTACCACTGCGCTATCTCGCCACGGGTTTCAGTGCTCGAAATTGAATGGAGACAGATGAGGCGTATAGTCAAATTATATTAGTACGAGTGAAATGGAAAAGCAATCATATATTGAAATGCACAATTGACTAATATATTCGTATTGAAATAAACTCGAATATTTTCGTCTGATTCTCGTCAGGAATATCGTCAGCAACTAGTACAGAATTGGAAAGAACATCGTATATCGGCAATGGTATCGCCAAATTAGAATCCGGTCATACGCATCAAAGATGCCGAGCGCCAACCTCGGATACAATTTGATTCCGGCTCGAAATGTAAATATAATTAACGCGGGGTTCGTAACGTACTTGAAATATTGAGAAGTACCATTCCAGCTGCCGTAGAAAAGTTCGCAGTCTCGGTTCGCCTCAGATCCGGTTCCGCCTCATTGCATTTAGTGGATCAGCCTGGTATAGCGACAAATAATAGCGTGGATTGTGAATGGCACCGCATGGTTCATTAGCGCGCTTGACCCGCGTGCTATTGATGGTGATGGTGATATGACGCCTTAGAAATGCGATTAATCAACTGCGTACGATTTGATTATTATAGCGACAGCATTGGTGCCGTAGTGTAGCCGTGTTGACATTTGTTAATGATCCCAGCTAACTTACGTTCCAACACTCAATTGTGAACAGCGTAACGCTGACCACAACAAGCTCTTTTTATGGCAAATCACACGATTCGCTCGTGTTTCAATTTGTTAAAGGGTAACTTTTGCGTCAAGGCGACTCATTATTATTATTATTGCTTTAAAGTGGCCCTTAGTCCGATATTGACGCTTATCACACGAAAGGTTTTGTGCGCCGCTTCGATACAATTTATTGAAGGGGCTATTCCTATGAATTGTATTGCTCAGGGTACATAGAGACACCCTATTGTATGTAAGTTCAATATACAGAACGCATGATATATTATACATAGCCCCTATAATAACAGTGTCACCCTACAAGGTCTGGTAACCTTGAGGGCTGAATATTATTAACGGGGATGATACAAATTCAACAACAGATACATTAGAGTCGACGAGAATATGTTTCGTTGACCCAGGTAGCATGTGAAGTCTGTAGCACGTAAATGCTTGGGACATCATAGGCATTTTGACATTATTTATCGCCCTGTCGCTTTCGAAGCCTTTTTGTCGAAGGCATCTGCGATATTTTGATATTGTGCGGTCCCTTATTCAAAGGAGCTTCTTAGAGGCGCAGAACTCCAATATAGGCTACAATCGAATAGTATTCATATTGTAATGAACCCGAAAATATGCGGGCTTATTAAAATAGAATGCGAAAACAATGAACTGCTTGTGCTGATAGCCACAACTTCATCAATATTGCATATAGGCCTTTTCTAAGTCTGTGCGAAGCACGGAGCGATACAGGGCACATAATTCTATAGTTTAACGTTGTCCACCTTCCACACTTGTCATGTTGCATCGAAATCGGTACGGATGGCGATGTTTTTAGCAGAATATTCGAAAATCAGTATCATTTTTGATGAATCACGGTTTATCTTAGTTCTCTATCGAATTGAATTTTGAACTTGTTCGGATAAAGACATCGCTAATTAATGAATAAAAAATATGACACTGATTGTAACTAGAAATTAGTCATTTTCATTGAAAGAGCCTCGTAGAAACGATGGTGATCTGATCAAAGATGTGCGATGTACTATGTACATTGTACAACCAGATAATTCTAGTTGTTTAATTATTCTAATTAGAGCGAAATACCGGTAATCTAATTCTAATCTAATTTGTGAAATGATTCTACGCCTTCATTTTAACTGAAATATAATTTCTGGATTTTCCGAAAATGCTACAGGAGAACTGTGTCGTGCGAAAGGAGTTGAGCTTGCTGCACCGACTGTCGCCGATTTGATACCTGATTTGATATGAGCTGGACCTGTAATTCTAATTCTAATCTAATTCGGACAAAACTGTATAGCTGTAATTCTAATTTTAATCGAATTTGAAAAAGATGGAAATTTCCCAGTTCAGTGATCACGAACAGGACTAAAATCAGTGATCAGTGATCACGAACAGGACTAAACAAACAAGCATACAAGCAAAGCCTAATCAAATATGCTTCCCAAGTGATGGTCGATATGTCGAAGTATCTTTTGCAGATTTTACTAAATCAGAGCGAAGCTTGTGGCTGTACCGTAACCGTATTATAATTTCCGTTTTGTTGATATTGGCGGATAAGTCATGCATTGCGCCATCATTCTCAGAACACCGCGCCACACGTTCGGCATCGGTAAACGAGTCAGAAATGCATAAACCCAGATCGTGCTGTAAATTGCAGGCCTAATTTCCTTGATACCTTTCGTGGAAGGCGATATTTGATCATTACAAGGGCCGAAGCTCTATAGCTTTGTTGTGTGTAATCGTGTCAATAGTTGTAGACTTGTCAATGAGAGAAATGATCCTACGCTACGCACTGTACATATTTGATCACATGTTAGTTTTGGAACCTGTACGGTTGTGACTCTGCGTAAATTTAAACGGAATGATTTTCTGAAGCATCTATCTGTCGGAACCATTCGCTCATCCATGCGATTCCCCGCGACCTTCTCGGGTCTTTGGTTGTATGTTTAATCAACGGATAATCCACGCTCATCAGATAGCTTGTACGATTCAGGCACTTGTACAATTTGCGCGACACTGGGGTTGGATTACAATCGCACTGACCGATTTCACGGAGAAAGGGCCGGTCCGTACCAGAGCTGGAAAACTAGAAAATTTCGGTTTGTCCAAATTAGATTAGAATTAGAATTACAGCTTTTCTTCAAATTAAACTACAATTGGAATTATTGCTGCACAGTTTTGTTGTTTCAAACAGTACAGTTTTTGCCAAATAGGACGAGAATTCAAATCATGGCTTAAACGACATTTAATCACATTTGAAAACGTAATGCGGTTAAAATCGTCGCGAATCCGTGCGCATTCCGTCGCTTAATCCATCGTTATGCCAGCTCGGAAACACAGCACCATAAACAAATAAAACGTTAGCGCATTTCTGTTCGCCGCTTGGCGTGATTGAGAAACCATAACCACGCACGGCTGAGCCCAATGCCCAGGGCCGTAACTGCCGCATCCCACCCCCCTAATTGGGGGAGCTCGGAGGGGACCCACAATTATTTCGTGAATGAACATATTTTAAGAGTGTTTTTTGGAATTTCTTTAATTGTATGACGCTAAAATTCGAATGTGGATAACAAATTGCTGAAACTATATGCTATCTGTACAAAATTGATATTGTGGGCTTTGCAATTGCTTGGCATATGTAACACTTGGATTCAACTATGTAGAATTATAGATGTCATTCACGTATAAGTCTTTGTAAACGCCTGGCATTTCCGACCTGATTCCTATGTATCTTTACACGTATTTTGACTACAAGTATTTTAATCAAGAATCATGTTTTGAAAATATTCCCTTGATGTCTTTCCACGCCACATCAATAATTTATCGGCTTCATACTCTGGGTGATTATAACGCGCGCTGAACGAACGACTGTTGTTTCAAGTACGAATAAACCTGTTCCGGACGGAGCGCATTGATTTCTACACATTCCGTCGACTCCACCGGACAGTGGTCATTATTTTAGCCATTGTACAATCACAGAAACTTCTGTTGCAAAGTCCTGGCGGCCCCTTGACCAAGTCAATGTAAATAGGGATGCCAAATCATAATAATGCGTATGCGGTGCTTATTAGTTGTGGAAATTCCCAACTGTACTGTGCATATAGTACAGATAGTACTGATAGTGAAGTTTCAGCTTCTACAAATTAGAGTAGGGCTAGAATCCCAGAATTCGCGAAAACTTGGAAATTGAATAAGTTCGGTTCGGTTCGTATCAAATCAGAACATTTTCATCAACAAGAGAATGGCATATGTCTGTACAGCAAGCTTGGCTCGTTTCGCACGTTTCAGTTCTCCTCCAGCATTTTTCAGGAAAACAAGAAATTAGATTAGAATTAAAATTAGAGCAAAGAAACATTTCACAAATTAGATTAGAATTAGATTACCGGCATTTCGGCCTAATTTGTGTGATTAGATAACTATAATATCTCGTTGTCGTGTACTCTGAATCATCATATCTGGTTCTGCGACTGGTTATATGTGGTGGATTGCTTCCAATTCTTCCATTTGACAAAACTTGCGAAACGGAAAAAATATTGATTGTCACTGGTGGTGCTCATTCTTGTGGTAATACTTAATCGCCGTAGTAAATGATAAAGTGGCATGTGATATTTTTTGTGGATGCAAGTTACCACATACTGGTTACTTCTACTCTCCCGTCACTGTTTGAGGTATTCATTGTGTTTGTCGACTATTATGGGCATTTACACGAGGCCAATTTTCCATTTTTATTCCGCCCGACTTGTAGCACGGCCCACATATAGGCTTTTTATAAGACGCCGCTTACAAGGATGACATGGCGAGGAGCAGTCAAGATAAACCTCCAACACTTAGGTAGGAATTCTGGAGTCGACCTCGGTCGGACTCGCACCCGCAACCCTATGGTGATGCAGCTGTGGATTATACCACTACGCTGTCTCGTCACCGCCCATCACTAATTCACTTCAATACGTCAGCTTCAACACACGGAGTTAAAATAATTACTCTCGGCTTTTCATGTTTTATCACAAAAATCGATCAAAATTACATTTTATGGATGGATTCGCGTTGTTTTTACGGTCCTAAGCTACTTTACAAACAGAAACATGTAAACCCGCTTACTTTCGTCTTGTAATAGATTTAGCCTCATTTCTATACTTGCGCGAATTTAGTATTATTACATGCATTTTTTCATCAGTATCGTGGTCACAAACTCGACCCATTCTGTCGGCGTAAATTGGACCAGAATATGCTATTTGAAGGCAATCCTATGGGCGATTTTATCGATATTTACCTCACTCTAACATAGCTTCGATATATGACGCCTTCACGTCGATTTTAAACCTCACGTGGTTATACTTAGGAAGATGGCAATCAATACTTACGCAGATTTACAGAAGCCGACTTAGGGTTTAATTAAGGTCAGCTTATGGCACGGAGCTGTTCATAACTATCAATCCACAATGTCTTCAAGTGGACGCAGTACTGATTGATGTACGAACACAAAACAGTGGACGGTAAAACTCAAAATCCGAAAGTTGACCACTAAACCGCGATCCTATGTTCCTAAAGGATTATCTCCAAAGCACCAACAACTAATGATTAGGGCTTGAGTGGTTAAATTTTCAAAAGTGATAAAACCACGCTCTGTAGAAGCCGTAATCCCACTAAACAAACATTGGATGCATAAGTATGTGGAATGGAATGTGGAGTTCTTTCCCACGTGCTGGATTTTTTTCTTTGTATGCATGGAAGCAATGGGATTTCGTAGCTGGTTCATGGGGTGGAATACTGTCCGAATTTAAACGCGATTTACGGCAGTGAGGGTCGAGGGAAGATCTGAAGGCTCAACACTACATACAATTGGATAATATGTTCGTATTGAAGTAAACTAGAATATTTACGGCTGACACACGGTAGGGGTAATCGTTAGCTACTAGTAGAGAATTGAACATTGTATATACTATCAATAATCGTATCGCGGGCATGAAAAACTCGAATTATCGTGGTGACCAGATGGCTTAAGCTCAATGAACTATTTTTAGATTATACACGAACTACTTTTGTTGGTACAAACTAGGTTGACGTATTTTGATGTATTTTGACGATACGATCTTTCGTTACACAATGTTCTTATCGACTCTCCATTAGTTGCTGATGATCACCCCAGACGCGTGGCAGCCAGCTAAAAATAGTTAAGTAACCTTGAACAGAGGACGTATGTTCTGATACCTTGCTCGCTCAATACCCCTCATATTTCCCTTTGAAGTACACGAGATCCATATGCATGGCATGTCGATACGTCAAACGTGTATTCGCTCATCAAAGCGATTCGGCAAGGGATTACGGGGATTGGAAATTCTCTTGCTTTGTGACTCAAATTGGCACCGCCTTTTACCATGTGTATCCACCACAAGGATTTGAAGTGAGCAACCGCCGGATAACTTTGATGGACGGCCTTAGCCACGTTAATCTGCGGCCGGGTCCTCTAATCTAATTTTCCAATCCTCTGTGCAAATTTGTCAGTGGGTTCGCGCTCTTAAGCGTATGGGAATGATCTTTAGGAAATTCTGCGCCCTGTAATAGTGTAATGGCCAAACGACGCGTTTCCAAGAACTTTTCCCTTTGTGGCGTTGCAACATATAGACCTACCGCTAACTCAATATTAATTCGGCATGGATTATTGCAACAATATACAATTGAATAATATATTCATATTGAAATAAACCCGAACATTTTCGGCTGACACTCATAAGGGGGTGCCTAATCGTCAGAGACTATCCCCCCTGTCAGCCGAAAATATTCGGGATTATTTCAAGATGAATTGAATATAGGGCCTACTACTAAATTGTATATCGAAGTTCTGGCCCTGGAGCCCCCCAAAATCAGCCTAGACATTTGCATTGTGATGCAGCTTGGTATGGTGATGCAACAATGCTGTCTAACTCTTGCTCCTGAGCTGCAGTCTCGTTTTGCTGGACAGCATTGCAGCGTCCCAGTGCCAAGTTCCATCACAATGCAAAATTCGAGACTGATTTTGGGGGGTTCCAGGGCCAGAACTTCGATCGAACCAGAATAAAATTCATATTTTCGTAATCAGTACAGCAGCAGCTTTCCATTGAACACCGTTTTATAAAATTTACCCCTCGGCAAGCCGGTCAAAAATGGCCGTAAAATTGCCTTTGGCCAAATGGAAGTATGATGTAACCTAAATGCAGTGAGCCGTTCAATCTCGCTGTGTCCACGCCATTTAAGACACTATGGTGTCATCGTGTCCTAAATGGTGTGGTTACAAGCACATCTCACGGCTCAGTGAAATTGGTCTAAGTCACACTTTCCATTTGGTCGAAGGCAATTTGACGGTAATTTTTGACCGGCTTGCCGAGCATTAAATTCGATAAAACGGGTATCAATCGAAAGCTGCGCTGTACTGATTGCGTAAATATAAATTTTATTCTGCTCATGGTCCTGGAACCCCCCAAAATCAGCCTCGAATGTTGCATTGCAACGGAGTTTGGTATTGTGACGCATCCATGTCGTCTGAGCAGCTCAGGAGCAAGTACGCACGAGAGTGAGAGTGTGAATGCTCAATCGGTTGCGCAACAATGTCCAATACGTTTGCGGTTCGCACTGCTTCTCACCTGCTCCCAAACGGTATCGTTGCGTCACTATACCAAACTCCATTACAATGCAATATTCGAGGATGATTTTGGGGAGTTCCAGGACCATGAGCAGAATAAAATTCATATTTACGCAGTCAGTACAGCGGCAGCTTTCGATTGATACCCGTTTTATCGAATTTAATGCTCGGCAAGCTGGTCAAAAACTACCGTCAAATTACATTTGACCAAATGGAAAGTGTGACGTATACCAATTTCACTGAGCCGTGAGATTTGCTTATGTCCACACCATATAGGACACTGTGGTTACACGTATATCTCTTTTTCAGCAGTGATACTGGTATACCAATTTGCGAATATGCTTTCACTCAAGGGCCCAATGCGTTAATGTCATACAAACTTGCTTTTCGCATACCACTTTGCATTGAGTGTGACAAAAAAGGTTCACCGGAGGTTGAATTATTAACACTTACATACATGCTTGTCATTCACGTATGGTAACAGAGTAATTATTCATGTTTTACATAACCGATCAGGACAGATTAGCACTAATTGGTGATGGGGGAAGTCAGTTTGTCTCGACATTGAAAATGGTGTTGTCACTTACCGGTAATATTTGCGGTCGTGGGCAGCGATCTTGCAATCTCAATATTTGAAATTGAAATCATATCGCTGTCTTGACTTTCAATTCCAAGTAAGTCTACATATCTTGAAGGGAATTCAGCATATACGCAAACACTATATTTTTCTGCTGTTTTGATTTCAAGCCGTGCGGCATCTGTAGTCATTTTTGCCAATGCAAAATTACGCCCGAGGTTTTTTATGCAAAGCTGGTTAATAGGGTTGTTCAAAAATAATTTTTTCCCATACCCATTGATAAAATTGTTAGGTCGCCTAAAAAAAATCGCAGACCAAATTTTGCTCGATTTCAAGAGCTAGATGTGGAGCTATAGCAGTTGAAAATTTCGAATATAAAAAAATTCTTCAAATTTTACCGTCGCTATGAAATAATTGTATGAGTTGTATACAAAAACTCTGCAAAACAAATTTGGCTCGATTTCAACTGGTAGATGTGAAGCTGAAGGAGTTGAAATTTTGCTAATTCTTGCCTAGCTGCTTGGTATAAGGACATACAGTTCCAACCAGCAAAGTAGAAAAGTATTACAATTCGAACATTACATGCAACAATTTAAACACTTGAAGGCAACATTTTGTCATAATCAAGTTTTTTAATGTCGAAAATTGTCAAAACGTACATTTATTATTGCAAAATCCTAAGTTTTGGGTCAAAATGTAATCGCCCTAACAATTATATAATCGGGCGCTCTGTTATTTTCGCAGGTACAGCAAGAGCGCTTTGACATCGATCGAGAGGCGGTACCGTCTCAGCACTTTTCAAATCGGGTTTCTGCAGAGCTGCTTCCATTTCGGGAATCTCAGCGTGATTTTGTTTGTCAGCTACTACGGATCGAAATGGAACAGGTGCGGGAGATTGAGTAGCAGGATTAGCGGCGACTTATACTTTGATCCATTGTGCACGTCTTGTGACTTCTTCTATGGGATTATGACGTCATTTCCTTGGACTTGGACTAATTAGGGCGAAATGCCAGAAATCTAATGCTAATATAATTTGTGAAATGTCTCCAAGCTCTCGTTTTATTTCTAATCTAACTTTGCCTATCCTTAAAATGCCACAGCTTAACTGTTAGAAAATTTTCATCTTTTCCGTATTAGAATAGAGGCAGAATTATAGCTGCGTATTTTTTCCAAAGTTATATTGAAATTAGAATTGTATCTCAACATTGTTTTTTGAAATTAGATTTGAACTAGAATTATTGGATTCGCGAAAAATTTGGCATCGAATATCTATCAACTCGTAGTACAGTCACGTAAGCGCGAGAATGGCAAATGTCTGCACAGCAACCTTGGCTCGTTTGGCACAATACAGTTTTCCTGTAGCATTTACAAGAAAACCAGAAATAATTCGATTTGAATTTGATTTACACGATAAAATCATTTCACAAATTAGATTAGAATTAAATTTCCGACCTTTTCTCTAATTAATTTAGTTATCTAGTTGTCCAAGTCTGCATTTGCCATTCTCGAAAATGAACTATGATTTTATATTTAATTCAGAATTTCATTCAATTTCCAAGTATTCGCAAATTCTGCTTGGTCCAGATCTGTCATATCCGGTTATTTAGTTTGAACGTATCGGAATTGAACGCTAGTTATAATCCTACTGCTGTAACGGACCCGAGTCGGATTGAATTAGGTTTTGTCTATTTCGCGAATATTTTGTATGAGAATCGCTTTAAAATTCGAGACGACAGATGTTGAA
The DNA here is from genome assembly GCF_051294905.1 of Botryllus schlosseri. Lineage (NCBI taxonomy): Eukaryota > Metazoa > Chordata > Ascidiacea > Stolidobranchia > Styelidae > Botryllus > Botryllus schlosseri. The sequence goes on along the minus strand of NC_137239.1, from coordinate 28,315,590 downwards.
AATTCGTTGATAATACCCTTAATACAACCAAATACTCCGTTCAATTGAAGTACTGTAATTCTTCGGGGATGGCAAACATGTTATCTTATATAATGCCAAGATTTCCGTTAAAGGCGGATGTAATTACATGTCCCAGTCTCACTATACATATAAAAGGAATAAGCCCAAGAACACATGCTTTAGGGGAGATGTGGTACCGATGGATCAAAAATTGGAAAATGATCGCTGGCCCCAAAATGTTCAGCCGAAAACAGCAGGTCTTTTGCTGGCTCAGCACTTTGATATAAGCTCTGCCTATCGCGCACATATACATGAATATCCGTCTTTTCAAAAAATATTTATGGATGTTCAAAATTTGTTGCTCGAACGTGTCATTGGTCCCCACCCGGTGGGTCCAATGGCACACGACCCGGGGACCTATGACACATAAATCCTAAATACCTCAGATGTGACAACTTTTCTTGCTCAGTATTATAATCTAAGCTACAGTAAGCCAAAGAAGAATGTTTGATCGCAACCGTCAAAAAATAGAATACATATTAACTCAAATGTTGTCATAAAATCACGTTTCGATTTAGGGTCGGACTTATAAATTTGAGGGTACATACATATTGCCCGAAAATCGACAGTGTGACTTCCAAATACCTCGTTATAGCGATAAAACATCACGTGCAATTATTACATAAAGATTTTCTATACGTAGGCATTTTTCATTTGTTTTATGCTTAGTATGCTTGATTATTTTGGTTGATTTGGCTATTGTATCATCGGTCCCCACCCTACGAATTTTATACATGAATCGAAAAACATTCTACTCAAGGAAAGTACTGAAATAATAATAGGTGCCATTATATAGCCTGATACAAGCCCTACACTTCACAATAAAAATGATTGCTGGTTTGTTCGTGTTGAAGGTTACAAAGAAAAATGTATATGTCGATATAAATTTACTTTAGACCCCCCAAAACAAAACACATCTGTGAGAGACCCCATAGCTCGCGCACGTCGATTTTTTTTGTATGTGAGGAAAGATTTTGCCAGCAAGCAATTGTAGACAAGTTCACGGAGAGTAATCATGGAATTATCACAGAGAATTTTCAAAGTATTTTCGGTCCCAGTGATCCAACGGTACCACATCTCCCCTACGTGTGTATCCCAAACTGTATTTCATCTTCCCGCGAATCCGGTCAACCGAAAGCTCTACAAATGTGTACCAACACCAGCTAATACCCAACTGTAAGGTAAAGCCATTTGTAAACATTCCAGGATCAAGTTGCTGAAATTGCATTCCGAATGTGGTGTAGCCGTAGTCAACATGTAGTTTCAGATTTCCTTTTACAATATACATTACTCCTAAAATTTCTTGGCACAGCATTCAGGTGGTGAGAATTATTGCCCACCCGTGAGGTTAAGCTTCCGCGAATTCGCACATTTCAAGGGATTTTCAACTTAGGTTTGCGATAAGGCCTTATCGAAAATCGTTATTTATGTGTGTTCGGGACATAGTGCGATCTTATCTACTGTGTAATCTTAGGGTGGATTGGATCAACCCGTGTTCGCCGATTAAACGCCAGTAATCAGCTGATTTACGTTGCGCTGATGACGATTAGTGACTAATCAGAAATTTTAATCGACCAAATGTCATCCGCCGAGAGAGGTGTCTCGGAAAGTTAATCGGCTGTAGGTTTAAACCTTGAATATCGCATTCGCAAGAAACGATATATCCATATCATTACTCAATCTATTCCACTTTAAGCTTTTCGGGTGGCTCTCACCAAGAGCCAACGTCAGTGTGTATGCGGTTTACTAAATTAGAAGTATACAAAGAAGTTTGTCCTTGTAAGGAACGCAGTAATTACAAGTATATACAGACTAACGAATCACATTTAACAACGCAGCAGCTAACGATAACAGAGACAAATTCAACTATAAAAATAACCGAATATCAACCCAATACTAATAAAAAGTTTCATGAAGCGGATTTTGCCTGACGGGTCACATACTTTCAGCAATGCAAAATGACCAATGACTCTATGAATAGGTGCAATTTTCGAAAAGATATCCAGTCGCAGTAATGTAGGGCTGAATTATAGCTACACAGTCTTTTCCAACTTCGATTGAAATTACAATTTCAGCTACAGTCCTTTCCAAATTAGATTAAAATTAGAATTACAGCTACATTTTTCCAAATTAGATTAGAATTAGAACTACTGAATTCCCGAAAACCTGGACATTGAAGGAAGTTCAGTTCATATCAAATCAGAGTTCAGAGTTCATTCGCGCCAGCACGAAAATGGCAAATGTTTATACACTAGCTCGGCTCGTTTCGCATTAAACAGACTCCTGTTGTATTTACAGGAAAACAGGAAATTACATCACACAAATTTGATTAGAATTAGATTATCGGCTTTTCGTTCCATTGTGTCTAATTAGACCACTAAACTTACGTAGTTGTTACGTCTGTTAGTTATGCTGATATAGCGAAATTTGGTCAACAAGGTCATGTCGACAGTGTCGACTTGTGATGTACAAAGTTTTTTCCAATTCTTTACTAGTTGCTGACGATTACCCCTGACGAGTGTCAGCCTAAAATATTCCAGTTCATTTCAATATGGATATATTATTGGATTGTGTATTGCAGTACTGTAGTCTATTGAAATAGCATTTTCTCGAGAGACTGCTAATCGACGGCTGCATTATTCATATTTCAGGCCAAGAGCAATCGCCATAGGATCGTTCCTAATGGCTTTATCCAGTTTCCTGTCCGCCATGCCTCAATTCGTGGGTTCAAGATACAGCGTTTACAGTATTGAGTCTTCCCGAAACCTAACCGGGCCCGGATACACACAGAATCCTGATATCGGCGATCTTTCCGATCACAACACCGGTATAAACTCTGGACCCGTGAACCTAGCGATGCGATCGGGCGACACGCTATGTGTACAGCGCGGTCGTTACGGAGACTCCGATTTCGGGATGTTGACATCCGGAGGCGTTCCGGAGACAAGAGATGCGGTTAGTGACGTCACATCCGGTCAACTCGCCGCATCCCGGTCGGACTTGTATTGGAATGACGCGAGCTTGTATCTTTTCATTGCACTGGGGAGTGTGCTAAAGGGTATGGGTCACTCGCCGCTGCACCCGCTCGGAATGTCGTATATAGACGATTTTGCTACTCCGAGGAACTCTGCGGTTTATATCGGTGAGTATGTTTCCGATCTAAAGAAAATCTCTGCTTTTTCAAATTATATAGAATCAAAATTGATTGATATGTATAGTTTTCTCCAAATCAGATTAGAATTATAATGACAGAATTCGCAAAAAGTTTGAATTTGCCTTCAATTACGTGGTAGAATGAAATACAACAGCCAATGGAATTTACAGACCCGCCAACAGCGTTCTGTGCATAGTGTAACTTAACTTGTTTGCATTGAGGCGCGAGACGTGTTGACTTGTGGGCTATACAGCCAGAGCTCGGGTTATGTCAATGTTTGGATGGTCAGTTTGGTTACTCACAAAGACTTTCATCCATTGCGCTGAGCCCCGCGTTCTCACAGACAACTCCAATGAACTTTCTGAGTGTCGTGTATCACCAACAGAGGCGGTCAGTAGGGATGTTCATTCTGTTCCGGCTTCCAGGGTTTCACTGCTTAAATTGCTATAGGTTGACTACAAAACGTTGCACTCCAAATTTGGCCAAATTCCAACTGGTAGATTTGAAGGCACACGAGTTTGGATATTTTGAATTTAATATAATTTTTTTTATTTTAATTTTGTTGTCTAATTGACGCAGTTGCCAACCCGTAGAAGCAAAGTTATTCAAGTTTTTCATTAATAATTCTGGGATTACCCACCGTCAATGCTAATTTTGCAAATCCAAAATTTCCAACTGCAATAACTTCGCTTCTACCGCGGTTGGAAATGAGACAAAATTGTTATACATCGTTCTTTTAGACAACTTAACAATTTCATGTGGTTGGCAATAAATTTGAAAAATGTAGATATTCTGCTGACATTCGTCAGGGGCAATCGTCAGCAGCTAGTTGAGAATTGGAAAGAGCATTGTATAGCAACAATCGTGCCACCACATATGATGTCGCCGACATGAAATTTCGAATAATCGACGCGAACAGATGGCTTAATCTCAATGTACAATTTTTAGATGGTACACGAAGTCTTTCTGTTGACAATAACCAGGTTGGCGTATTTTGATAAAAATCGACTCCAAAGCACACAAATGAAACGGCCTCTCCCGACGACGCGAAATCTGTCGTCCCGAATATTTTTCACCCAAACGCAATCATCCAACGCATGGTTGCCAATGGCAGAATTCGTGGGCTTTGCCTGTCCTGAATTGAGCTTCGGGGGATGAGTAATTTTTTTGTGAAATCCGAGAATCCAGTCCCCTTGTTTGGTACGTCTTTGAGAGCTGTCCTATAATAATTCGCCTTTCGGACGCACTTTACCATTGGTTTGACGAAATGAAAAGTTAAAATTTCAAAGCGCCGCCGAGCCCGTCGAATTATTTCATCCGTGCTTACGATCGCTCGATGCATAATGCATGAGATATTACGTTGATTGCGTGGGTCGTCAGCGAAACATAAGTATAGTGGATGGCACTGATGTATGTCGCGTTTTCCAGCCGGCCATCAATAATTCATCGACGGAAAAGCATTGTGGTAGAATGAAGTCAATTATTATGAAAGATTGGATGGTTTTTCGTTGAAAATTGACGGACTTTAGCGACGGATGTGGGCAGTTACAGAAATGATCTTTGTACAATAACAGTGGGTATATACACTTGATCACGTATAAATCTGGCGTATAGACACTATATCTTTACAATAATCGTAATCGTATCGTACAGTCGAGTCCGCTTAATACGGACACTTTCGTCCCGCTCACTTTTGACCGAATTAAGCGGAAATCAAATTTTCGTTTCACGGTCACGCGTAAAGGAAGACAACTCATTGAAAACACGGTGGTGATACGTAATAAATGAATAGGAGCCGAGGTCTACCACAGCGATTGGCATTGACCGCATAAACGCGCAAAAATGAGTTACACCTTCAGATTAGTTGTATCATACTGTTTTTCGAGAATTAGAGCAAACTAACAATTCACAGATTAGGCTAGAATAGGAAATACCGATATTTTGCACTAATCAGTCTAATTCTGTGGTTCCCAACCTATTTCGACTAATCGCCCACTTATCAAGCTTGTCACAAATCCCCCGCCATATTTACGGAGCTGAAAAAGAGAACATATACACGGGAATATATCACCTAACTGTGATCGCTGGTGAATTAATTAAAAAGGTCATTTTCCCTAGCTGGTGCTAGGAAAACCGGTTTACACGACTAGGCCTACCCATTTTTAGTCAACTTTCGCGTCATATGCAAAATAAGCCGGCTTCACGTGTATTTTGGGCTCTCTTAATTAAATACTCACTGGACGTTCTAACATTTTCGCCCCCTTGTTTCCCAAAATCGCCCACTCCGGGGAGGGGGGGTTTCGCCTACGTTGGAATCCAAGGGTATAATTTGACAACTTATAGCATGCAGCTATCCTATAGTCTGGTCAGGGGAATTCTTCTCATTCATGATACTGGGATACATTCTGTTATGCGTTACTGCGTTATGGCTCATGCATTTCCGCTGCAGAGAGTATATACTATATAGTTCATCAATAATAGTGCACTCGTCTAACACATGTTGCAGACATATTTCCAATTCGAAAGTTTGCCAGTATATGGTCTGTGTAACTCACTATTGTAAGCTGCGTATGAAGATTTCTGTCGGTGATCAGAATATTGAAAGGTATGATTGACAAATGTTCATGGGCGTCGCGATAAGGGTGACGTACTTCAAGGAAATTGAGCAATGATACCTTCTTCTCATACAGGCTAGACGTAAGCCATCATTCATCGGACTAGATAAAGTATTAATGAGCGTGTCTGGCAGATATAATCTGACTGATACTATCTGTTTATGGGTGGTAATTACCTCCATGGCAATCTAATTTTACGTATTAACTCCTTGAGAATATGTTGCGATTATGTTTCATATCCGCTTCGCGTCAGTACCGTCCTATAAGAGTACACGTGCCGTAATCGTAACAGTGGTCGATCTCAAGCACCACTTATCAAGATTAATTGCCCTGCGATTCGTGACCTTTGTTCGTGTAGGTGTTTCTTACAGTGTGTGTTTCAATTCGACCCGTGAACTCCAGTAAATACCGTTAATTTGAGGGGATAAATCGTGACATTGTCAGCCAAGACTCTACGGAGCATAGTTGAGACAACTATAATATTTTCAGCTGTGTTTAATTAAATTAAAATTAGAAAAATAACTACAACTTTTTACAAATAATATTAGAATTAGAATTACTGAATTCGCAAGAAATGGAAATTGAATTAAAATCCTATGATTAGAAAGAAATGCAACAAAAATCCAGATCTGCTGATATCAAATCAGAGTTTATTGTCATGATCATGAGAATGACAAATGTCTGCACACCGAGCTCGTCTCGTTTCGCACTATACAGTTCCCCTGTAGCATTTTCAGAAAAAAAAACATAAATCAAGATTAGACTTAAAATTATAGCTAAGAAACATTTCACTAATTAGATTGGAATTATATTACCAGTATTTCGCTTTAATTAGTCCAATTTGACAACTAGCTGTCCTGGTCTGGTTACGAGCCGATTATTATTTGCAGTCGAGTAGAGTATCTGCCATTATAAACGCCGCGCACGAAACATAAAACTTGAAATGCAAATTAAATATTCTCAAATACCATTCATATGAATAATATTCGTATTTGCGAACCCTAGTTATGTCATGTAAATCATGGTGGTCTGCATTCCTCCCAAATTCACAATTCCGTCGTTGTTACCTTACGTAACCTATGATGTGGTGTGCCATTGCATTTCAGGCGGTATTGGGTCAAATTGATAAGCATCTGTCATCGAATTCCGTAGCTGCCAATGTCCATTAATGGGGGCAATTGTATACCGAAAAATTTCTTTCGTTTGATATGCATTGGTTACTTTATTGTTTAGTTTGAGGAAACTGTGACCAGATTGTTTTTACAGCTAAGGTGTTTATGTTCCTCTTCGCTCTATTGCCGCCGGAGTTTTTGTCATATCATATCGGTAGGAATGATTCGCGTGGTTATGTTGAACTTAAAGGTCGTGCCCCCGCCCACAGTCAGAAATTTAAAAAAGGATGCATAATTAAACGGGCATGATGTTTTGTACATATGTGCTGTACATAAAAGCGTGGTTTGACGCAGGCAACGCAAGACATTAGTTTTGAACAGCGGTTATGCAATAGAGCCTGTTGGTGTTTACTATATACTGTACGTGTACACTTCTGTCAAACGCCTTTGAATAATAACGCAAAGCGGCCGTTTTTCGGAGATAACTTAATGAGTTTCCGTCGAAAAAAATACGTTATGAGCTATCGCTTGACCTCAGATATGCTGAAATTACATACTCATCCTATGTTTTGTAAACTCGGTGCTGTAAATGGCCTTGACCAAATATGGTGATTTCTGAGTATACTGATGTTACATAACACCCTACGGTCGCTGTTGTCCCAAGCTCAAATCGGAGGTAATTGGGGAGTGTTGTATAATGTAGATACGCTTGGATAGAATAAGTTTAGGCAGTTGAGATGCTTGAAGAGCTTCTTGTGGAGGTACAGAACCTAATATACAATTGAATAGTATATTCACATTGAAATGAACCCTGATTATTCCAAATTCCATGTACGTGACGTCATATTTTGTGATACGATTGTTGATATAAGCTCTTTCGAATTCTCTGCCATCGCAGTCGCTGACGATTACCCCCTAACGAGTTTCAGCCGTCAAATCTATATTTAAGTTCTGTAACTACAATAATATATTGTGGATCCTTTGGACCGCACGCTGAAACAATCTTTTCTGTTACAGGGGTTGTATCGGGACTCTCTCTTCTCGGACCTGCGTTCGGATTTATTCTAGGATCCATCACCACGCGCCAGTGGGTGGACGTGGGGTGGGTCGACGCGTCCCAGGTCACCATGAACCCACGCAATCCAATGTGGGTCGGGGCGTGGTGGATGGGGTACTTGGTGACAGGGTGTCTGCTTCTGTTCGCCACTGTACCCCTGTGTTTCTTCCCAAGGTTAGTGAATATGATTTTATCTGTCGGGGCTCTTTGCAATTATACGAATCGTTTGCATGTCCTGTCCAAGCGACACCGATGCGCTGCTGCAAATCATCGATTATGCACTTGGTTTCGTTGAAAAACTAAATTCTTACTGAGAAAGATATAAGGTCCGGATTCAGCAATAATATGTAATGTAACAAATTCTGTTTAAAAGGTTTTCTTCGTATAACTTCCACAATCTACGTACAACTGGTCTAGAACGAGCTCCAGGCTTCTTAGAGACAGATTCGTACAATACTTTAGCCCACGAACTCTACATTACGATTTCATACGGAAAAATACGTTTACGTTTCAAATTTCGAAATCAATTAAAAATTAGATGTTTCATTTCTATAATTTAAGTAAAAGGTTCACACTTCTTGCATTTGGGTTGCACAGATGCCGATTTGCCACTGATCGGAGAATTTTAATCGGACGAATTTGAACCGCCGATTGAGGTGTCTCAGACAGTTAATCGGCTCTCCGATGCCGCAACATGTCTCGCAGATCAGTCTGAACATATCACATGTCCTAGTGACGAGACAGTTAGAAATATATCCCAGACATGATGCCCGAGTGGCCAGACAGTCCGAACATACCCCATGCATAATATCCGAGTGTCCACATAATTTAACTTACAGTTGGATCCGTATCTGTGCAACACAGCCATTGGGTGACCATACCAGCGAATTAAATTATCCCCGATTGAGTTTATCGGAGATTACTTTTCGATCGGCATCTGTGCCATCCGCCCTAATATATTAGCGGACCGGAGGTTGAGAACCACTAGATCACGTGATATTTACATCTACTGGCTGCTAATTTGTTTACCGAATCTTGAGATTAACATACATATAATCATCTCACTTGTTATTGTTTCACGCATTCCACTCGTGACATTGTTGCCAACGAAAACTGGGCCGTTTCTGTCACGTTTAAAAACCACGATCCCCATGAAACACGGTCGCTGTGGGATTACCTCAAAGCGCGCGGCTCGGCAAAGCGATGCAGCCTAGAATTACGCTGGTAATCCGCACACCGCAGAAGCATGATTTTGGAAATAGCGTGGCCCGGAGGTACCCGTCTGTAAAGATATAGAGCAGCAGTAAATAGTGCCACAAGCGTCAACATGCGTTCAGCATGTGTACACCAAGGTTGTTCAAGAATAACTTTTTTTTTCAAATTTTTGCGGATAATTGATGTTTTACACACCAAATGTGGCTCAATTCCAAAGAATAGAACTGAAGCTATTTGAGGTGGAAAATTTTGAATTTATTATAAAAATGGTTTAAAATTTCAAATGTTACAGTCCACCCCAATGAATTGTCGTATATCTTATTGTAGGTAAACGGCACATTTAGGCACCAAATTATCAAGAATTACGGACAGCCAAAAATTCCGAGTAGACTAAAATTTGGAAAGCTGATGACAAAAAAACTATAGTTTATAGTTACACTTTTCATCATTGTCCTATGTCCTTTTACGCCCCCCTTAAAACTAGTCCGCGGTCCCGTAATGGGTCTATTTCAAGAACCTACGCGATATACCCTTCCTAGTGGTTACTATCGCTAACATTTCGCCGTCTTAACGGTTAAAATGGATCATCGTAGGGCGTGTGGAGGTGTGATTCAAAATGGCGAAATACACAATAATGGTAACACGAAATTTACGGGTCGGTGGTGGGTAACGCATACTGTCTAGAAATAGCAACATTCGGTATAAAGGCGATAGGCTTATGCTGACGCATTGCATACATTTCGTTGACTGATATATTGTAAATTGCAATCGAGCGAATGTAGGATTTTGAATTCCGAAATCATGAAACTCTCAAGATGCTAACACCCAATTAACCCAGCGTTAAATCCGCCAAACATCTCTGCCTGCACTTTGAAACACATTATATACCGTAAATGACCCAAACAGCATCTGACAGCTTCAAGTACAGTTTCAGGACTCATTGAATGCGTCGTACATCAGCGGTTCTCAAGCTTCTTGGCCTCGCGGACCGGTAGAACTTGAAAACCATTGTTGCAGACCGGTGAACCTTCAAAAATAAAAATTGGCCCTAACTTTTATTACAACCCATGTACGCAATTCAAATGTAATACTGGAAACTTCCTTTAATACTGCCTTTTAAATGAGGTGGCTGGAATAGAACCACATGGCGCTCAACAATAGAGACCGAGCTATCGCAACGCGGGCTATCGCTCGAAGACGCCCACGACCGTCCACGATGGAGGCGCTTAATAAGGGCCGAAAACTCATTATCTTGATGTTCGTTTGTTTCCTGTTTTCTTTTGCCCTTTTATTTAATTGAAAGACGATATATATATATTTTAAATGAAATATATGTGGTTGAAGTTTCTACAAGGCGAGGCTCGCGAAGTCATCTTAAAGACCAATAACTAAATTGTGATTGTTTGCTGTCGTTTGAAAGAATTGCGACTTTGGTATTTACTGCAGCCTGTATATTATTGTATTGCCAAGTGTTGCTTAATTGCACTGTCGAAATTTAACGAAGTTTGTTCAAAAGTATCCATAGCTTCCACGCATATATTTTCCAAAACGATTAGTATACTAGTTTTAAACAGTTTCGTACAACACTTGCACCATTGTAACGTACACCTAAAGTGCACCATGAGCTCTCTGTTGCACCGTGCAGAATATGCGTCTCAAACGTTTAAATTAATTTACAATTTTCTATTTTATTGCGTTCCAACTTATTTCATTTTATAATTGAGATATAAAATCCTGATATATTTGGCGGCAGGAAACGGTTGAGAACTACCGTGTAGATAACCCAGCCTCTGAATGTTGATTGTATACGCAATCCATCATACGTCTCAACGCCTGTTGTGACATGAGCCTCAAAAGTGTAAGGCCGGTTCCACTCCGTTACTGAGTTAATCCAGAAGGCTTAGAAATAGATCAACTGCGATTCCTGATCAATCACGCTCGCTGATATTTGATACCATGTATCTTGTAGGGCTTGATAAGGCCATTTGTTCGCCCAACCGCGTTGACCTTGATCGTTCCCGAACCACAGATTCACGAGTGCGGTATTTTGCATTCGATACGGGTGATGCATCATTGTGTTGTATCGTAAATGAGTACAATTTTCGCTCTATCGTGTCCGCCTTGTGCTTTCCGTTTTGTGTGCAGCGCAATGCTGGATTACGGTAATCTTCGCGGGTATCTGGGCGATTATGGATCGGATTTGGGCATATTTGCAGCATTCTTGGAGAGAAATCTTGTGGCACATAAGCGACATTCTTCCAATTACGACACATGCGTAAATCCGATGATAACCTCGACCTTAACGCATTTCAAAATGGAAAATGATGTAAACAAGTCCTAAACACTAGGTCGACTAGGATATGGCGACTTTGGGGGTCAAAACGGATTTACGAAACGTCTATATAGGCGTAGCGTAACACGTGACTTCGGAGCAGAGCTCGTCAACTGAAAATTTTTCAGCTTTCCAAATTTGATTAGAATTTAGAATTAAAGCTACACATTTTTTAAATTAGACTAGAATTAGAATTATAGCTACACGGTTTTATCCAAATTAGATTAGAATCAGAATTGCTGGATTCGCAAAACCTTGGACATTGAATCAGGTTCAGTTCATATCAAACCAGAGTTCATCGTCATAAGCATGAGAATGGCAAATGCCTGTACACCGAGCTTGGCTCATTTCGCACTATACAGTTCTCCCGAAGCATTTTCAGAAAAACTAGGAATTAGATTAGAATAAAATTTAGAGCAAAGAAATATTTCACAAATTAGAATTATATTACCGGCAGTTCGCTCCAATTACTCTAATTTGAGAACTAGAACTATCTAGTTCAAGTCTGCTTGACGGGGAATTTCCTGGGATAAGATTAAAGCTTTGATTAATTCCTAATTGAACTCAGACTGTTAAGATACTAAAGCTGTGTCTGTTGAAGCAATTTTAAATTTGACGCAAAGAAAATTTTAGGACGGTCATTGTGTTAGCATTTAAACATGTCATAAATACGCAGCGATAATGAGTTTTTTTTTTTGGTTACATAATCCACGCTTTATTGAATTGTGATGCGATTAATTTTATTTTCTCAAACCGATCTCCTGATAGAAATCTCGTGGAATCTTTACTGCTGTCTTACAGAGATGAGGTCAGCTCGTTAGAATGTAACCTTTATTACAAAGTGCTCTGTTAATTGTCACTGCGCAGTGTTGCAATTGATTGATGACGTTTGGATTGTTCGATAATCCTTAAATATCGAGATGATGCCATTCTCGGCCGTCATTGTAGCACGAGGTTCCCCGAAAATCATTGTGTATACATTGATCGCTTAATATCAACACCTCCAAAAGTCCTGATTTAACGCGAATTTAGTGGGTGACAGTAAACCGCTTTCCTACATGCTTATGACTAACAGAAAACGGTTTCATATACGAGATATATAGACAAGACACAAAACAACACACAAAACTACTCAGCGTGGTATTGTCCGCCTAACTGCGTCACAGTCACACGCCAAAAAGTTAATAATATCGCGACATTTACTCAAAGCGTCGTGTTATCGAGGATACAATTGAATAATATATTAACATTGCAATAAACCAGAATGTTTTCGACTGATATTCGTCATTAGTAATCGTCAGTGGTTAAGAATTGAAAAGTACATTGTACGCCAACATGACACCAAATATCGATTGTTGATGACAATGTTTTTTCCAAATTTCTACTTGTTGCTGACGATTACCCCTGACGAGTGTCAGCCCAACGTTTCCGGTTTATTTCAATGCGAATATAATATTCAATTGTATATTGAAGTTCTGTGGCTCCAAGAATGTCCTCGAATCCTGAGGATACATCTGTCATGTAGTGATAGTTGCCACGTCTGTAATACTCTCGCCAGCTTCTACAATAGCTCGAAACTTCCAGGCATTAATAGTCAGAATGATAAATTGAGCACAATAAAGAACTATTTCGCGTTTTACCGGTCATTAAAGATGTTTATAGTCTTGCTATTGCGGTGGCAATCTTAGTCGATAAGAAGTTCACGAACGTTTACAAAACGTTTATAATAAATTGACCGTTACCTCGTCCATATGAAACTCCATAGTATGATGAATTGAAGAATATATTCAATTGTGTATTGAAGCTCCTTACCCCTTGGTGTATCTTCAAGTATGATACATACTGTGGTGCAGGCGCCATTGCATAGGATACGCGTGACGTGCTTGGGTTGTGACACGTAAACCGTAAACCATTTGTCAATGCGATTATTATATAGTAGTCGTATCATTCTCGATGCGAATGTATCCACATTCTTAATCTTCCCCCGTTCAGGTGAATTGCATCCTAATACTAACAGATTCGGCTGTTAACCCTTATACGGGATATAGCAAAGGACATTATAGAATTTGAGTTGAAATAAGTTGATAACAATCGGAAAGATAACGTCGGTAATGGTAGTTATGATCGCGCTTCTAATTCAGAGATTTTGTAGCGTGTAAGCTGTAGAGCACGATAGCTTATGTGGCGCCGTGTAGGGTATCTGTTGTTCGTAAGAATGCTGGAGTTATCAGCTCCAGCTGCACTATAGACTATAATATCTATATATACCCTATATTTTGCATCACTTCATATCAATGTACAGTACACTCTTCAAACTGATAATGATTGAGAAATTAGATTTTCCCAGTAGAAGCCAGTCGACCTTCCTATTTCGATAAACGTTACACGGTGAATGTCGACTGTCGAGTTCAGTTCAGTTTATTGATGAATTCATAATTTCAGGACATCACGAGACTGCCATACAACCCACGGGAACATGGGGTAAAACTTGTATGCAAAAGACTTTTACACCAAAATTCCACGACATCGCCAATATCTCTTAAAGGGCTTTAGCCTCAACTAAACTAATACGCGTGTTTGATCTAACTCTGGAGTTATACTATAGCTGATATCAAAACATGTCATATAATCCACGAAAACAGAAAGATAAACTTGGATGCAAAAATTTTTTACATCAAAATTCCATGATATCGCCAATAGAAATATATCTCTTAATGTAATTCACTTTTTGGATGAAACATGAAGTATCTATCTTTCTTTCTCATTAATTACCTGCTCCTTACAATTGGATCGCATATTTTATAACAACACCATAATTACGAATTTGCGCTTGATCACTACATATTTCGAATATCTTAGATTGTACTTACCATCACTGTAAACTCAAAATCAGGTCACGAGGTATTGACAGAAAATTGCAGCGTTTTCTCAAGTACAAACCGCACTTTGGGCGGGTGTTATTGAGTGACAATCAGGGATTGCCGATTCTAATTATGCGGTGTCGCGTCGCCGCATTTGTATGTGCGGTTGCAGCCAGCGTTGATTTACTGTGCGACACTGACGATATCGTAATTGTATAACGCCTGATCTTGCGCGAAATATCTATTTATGTTTGAAGCTGGATACTCAACAATAATCCAATTAGACTTTAGTCGTGAAGCAATGGAAAGCAAGACATTTTCACATTACTCGTTGCCCAAAAATATCGTAAACAATCCGCTTCTTTTCTTAGGTTGATATGCACAATAGGGTTGTTTAAAAAAAAATCAAATTTTTGCGGCAATTTGAGAAAAATGTTAGATTTCGTGTGCAAAGTTTATAGCCAACCCCACATTTTTATCAAATAACCGCAAAATTTTGAAATTTTATGAGGTTGACAGTAAAATTTGTAATCCCAGAATTATTAATGAAAAACTGAGAAATAACTTCGCTTCTACGGGTTAGAATTGCGTCGCATCGTTCGTGTAGACGGCTCAACAATGGGGTGAATAGTAATATTTTTAAATAAATCTCAGGGATATCTAGATATCCCTGATAAATATGATCTGTAATATGTTATGTGTAATTATGTATATAATGGCTGTTTAATATAAAATGTTTCATAGTTCGCAGTCATCGCCCATAACTTTTGTGTTATATCAACGGTGCAAAAACCAATAGCAACACATAATTCATCACCTCTTTGCGTTAATCCGGCCCGTCAATTGAATGCGGTTATAGGCCAGCAACCCAACGCATTTCTTACTGATGGACAACATCCGATTAAAGATATCCGTTTCCACCAATAGCCAGGTGCTTCAACGGCTTAAATTATATATTTTTGAGCTTGAAACAATATTAAAGACTTGAGGTCAGTTGTGGGCCATTTCTCCACGATTTCGGTTGCTTACATATATTTTTCTTAATTATTTCGAAAATTCTTCCGATTTTTACCGTCTCACGGAAAGTCTTTTCTGAAATTTGAACTGCCCGGTGTTGAGTAAAGATTCGTGGAAATCGAAATTACATACGGACTATTTTGAGACTTTGGTATTTTGATTTTATTCGCCATTTTGATTTGATCATATTAAGATATATATCAGCATCGTAGTACATGTGACGTGTCAGAGCATTGACGAAATGACTGAAGATCGTTTAAAAACGCATCCAGCTGATGACCTTGTGACGTGTATTTATCGAGAACATAAATCATTTTAGATGTACGCAGGATGGACTCGGGTTTAGTGTAACGAAATTAAGTATGTAACACACAAAACGTATCACGTCAAACACGAGTCCATTGAGGGTAAAAAACAGGTGGCCAGTAACGAAGTAAACTACTTTTACTTCTGGAAGTACTCTTACTTACCTACTTGCACTAATTCCTCAAGTGGTTTCGATTTTAGATTACTTCTACTCCATAGTTTTCATTTTAACCTAGAATACTTACATTTTTATTTATTTGGAAATCGCTATGCTTGTATATTTTTACTGGTATAGAAATTTAGGTCGTTTTGTCTACTTCCACTGTCTACCTCCCCACTGTTTGGTACCGGAAGAACAAGCTTTTGATGTGTCAGCCAAAGCTCTGAAACTTTGGATAATCCATATATTATTCGTATTACGGGGTCGACATGCATTATACACCTGTAAAATTTGTAAAGACTACATATCTGTCTTCACGCCAGCTGGGATCGTAAATTTCGCAACCGCTTACATAAGCGCATATGTAGAGGTTGTGTAATCTCACTGAATTACACTGATAGATATCCTGGCCGTGCGCGCACAATGTAGATTATCCACGTTTTCCAGCTGATCTTTCAGTCCGCGTGTTGTGAAACAACCGTATTCTATCCACAATGTCGACAAGACAATGCGTTGTTTCGGTTACGCAGCAATAAAAGCTAAGTACGGTTACGAGGAAAAATCGGATTTATTGAACAGCTCGTGATTGATTTATCATTACGTAACGTGAAGATATATTTACTGTCGTACTCTACAATCTACGAGTAGTAGAATTGAAGCAATAAGCCCCTATCTGATCTCCGGCATACTACTATGGAATAGTGACTTGTAACTTTGATTTTACGCCATACTTCCCTTTATTGGTTTTATTTTGAGCCCGGATTACACAAACGACGTGGTGAGCTTGCGAGGAAAACGTAGGTAGACAAGACGAAACTGCTTGACAGCATTCTAGGCCCTTATTAACTGAAATTCGGCTGAAATCTACACGAAACTAAGACATGCACTTCCAAGCATACCGACATAAGCAGCTAGCTGATGTATAACCAGAATGAACAGAGCGAAGAGAACTAATTACAGTAACCAGTGATCAATCAAGTGTCTTGAGCAATCACCACACGTTGGTTACATAATCACGGTACATAATTAAACGTGACTTTGAAAGTACAGTATACAAATTTCCAGTTCAGTTCATACAGCCTATAGTTTTAGTCCACGCATTAATATTACTATATATGTATAAATTTTATTTTCTAAATTCCAAGGAACTTTTTGCCAGCCGCACAATGCCCACGACATCAGTTATGCAGACACAATCTTTTCAGAATCATGGAAAAAGAACAGAAAGAAGACGACGAACCCAGTCGCTCATTTTCCACACTATTTCGACAATGTTGTCCCGTGCGACCGACTCGCTCTAACGAATCCGACCACTCTGACTCCGAATCTCTACGTTTTGACGACCGCAAAACTAGCGAATGTGACGTCACAACCGAAAAACGAGACCGGCGTGTCGGAGGCGTGACAATCATCAGCGAAGGATTGAACAGTCGCAACGTGACAAATAATACAGAGTTTGAAGGAGGTACAGAACTGCAATATACTATCGAATAATATATTCGTATTGAAATAAACTCGAATGTCTCGATATGAAATTGCATCCAATACATTAATTACTGAAATAGGGTTAGGGTTACCATATTTTGAGATCCCAAAAGAAGGAGACTTTCTACAAATCTCCAAAGTTGAATAAAAATTGTTCATTAACGAATTTTACTGTTACCGTTGTGGTGTTGATTAATTGTAATCTAATTTGTGAAATGTTTCTATGCTCTAATATTACTTTTAGCCCATTTCTGGCTTTACTGTCAATGCTACAGGAGAACTTTATAGTGCGAAACGAGCCAAACTTGCTCTGCAGACATTTGCCATTCTCTTCCTCATGAGAGGGAACGATGATTTGATATATAATCTGAACTTGATCCATTGTCAATGTTTTCGAGAATTCAGTAGTTCTAATCTGATTTGAAAAAAAAACGTGTAGCTATGATTCTAATCTCATTTGAAAAATGTGTTGCTATATTTCTAATCTAATATGGAAGAGCTAAGAATTTGTTATGGGTCCAAGCCTTCCCCTGACATGTATATATTCGGGTTTATTTCAATGCGAATATATCATTCAACAGAGTTTAAAAAGTCAAAGAGTGATGGCCAAAGCACAGAATATCGGCTGTCCGCGAATCTCGGAAAAACTAACCACGAACGCAAAGACTTGTCAGCGAGATATCCCTCCCGAGAAGGGAATCACGCAACGTCGAACGACTCGGAAAGCATATCTAGAAGACTGAGTATTGTCAAGTGCGAATTGGGCGACGCGGGTGATCATTCACAAGGTACCGGAACAAAGCTGCCGTCGAAAGGCGATACGCGCAGAAGACCCAGCCGCTTGGAGAAGCTGCAATTGATAGGTTCGTGACTGAGGTGATCGGTAACGGAGTACCCGATGAATAGGGTAATAATGTCAACATCATAATTGGGCTGCTATATATGGATAAAATACTTCGATTCGTTTCGAATCAAATCATTAACAAGGAATAGTACAACGAATCATGATCACATTGTCCGGAATCGAACTTATAATTCAACAATACTTCTCAGGATTTCCTGTAACCAAATATAGGTTGTTAGTCAATCCAATTGAAAGTCATAAATCAAGCGATGGTTCGCAGAAGAAGAACAGCTCATTGATTTACGAAACTCCCAGTTTTCTTTTAAATTGAAACGCTGTTTTCACGTAAAGTTTTGTGTGTCTGCTTCCAATTCTTATTCCATGATAAGTCTAATCAAAGTTTTATTGTAATTGTCATTGTCACACAGTAGTTCATTGACCGACAACAAACTATAGATTGGCACTTTGTACAAGTCTGCGCGCCACATCTGAATGGCAGCGACCAACAGCATTCAATCAAGTAAGATTATATTTATCTATTTATGCGCCAAATATTTGATCAAATGCACTTCACTGTTCGTGACGAGCATTTGTGCTTGGAATATTCGTTGCTGTAAATTTACTACGTCTCATTCCGTTTCAGATTTCACCGCTAGTATCAAAGGGCGTTTGACCGATTCCGTATTCCTGAGCATTACATTCGGTCTTGTTTCGTTAACCGGTTTTCTGGCGGCCTCCGTAACCTACGTATCGAAGTACATGGAGACGCAGTTCGGCATCACGGCGTCGTACGCTAACCTTCTCAACGGTGCGTGCAGTTGAAATATGATTGAGACAGTTTTGTTTGTTCCTAATAAGTAGAGCATAATTACGGCTACGCACTTTTTTTTCAAATTAGATCGAAATTAGAATTACTGAATTGGCGGAAACTTGGAAATGGAATGAAGCTCAATTCGTATCATAGATAGGAGTTCATTCTTATAAGCACGAGAACGGCAAATGTCTGTACACTGTACAGGAAGCTTAACTCTTTTCGCACTATTGACTATTCAGTTCTCCTTCAGCCTTTTCATGGAAACCAGAAATTGGATCAGAATTAAAATTAGAGCAAAGAACCATTACACAAATTCGATTATATTGATATTACCGTCATTTCGCTGTAACCAGTCTAATTCAGTGGCTCTCATACTTTTCTAGATACTTTTCTAGTGAAAATTTTCGCAGAGAATTTTCAAATATGAAATTTGGGCAATATGCAGAGCAATAGAGGTAAATCACGTGGAGCTTTCATGCACCCCAATTATAGAATTCTCTAATAAAAAAGTATAAATTAGGTTACCAACCATTTTCTAAATTTAGAAGTTCCGCGGACTACCGGTTGAGAACCACTGCTCCAATTAGTCAAATTGTACAACTAGAATTATCAAGTTGTCGTGTCTGCCTGGAAATCTCGTTTATCTCTTTTCCACAACACGCCACGTCGAGAATAGGCGACATACACGAATTTCGTTTACAGTATGTATTTCTTGTATTCAGGTTCCGTCAATTTGCCAATGCTGGTTGTCGGAAATCTGCTAGGCGGTTGGCTCATACGCCGCTTCGACCTTAACGTACGCAGGACCATGTTCGTTGTGGTAGTCGGGATATCAATGACTATTGTCAGCGTTACGGCACTCTTGCTATTCAAGTGTAATACGTCCACGCGCAGCGATTATCTCGTAGGAGCAGCCAGGTGGGTTTTCATGTTCAAATCGATGATAATCACGAAATGATTGTGTTATATGCTGTATTTCTATACGAAAATATGTAACATGGATTTGACTTTAGAGCAGATATCTGTACAAACTTAGGTGTCCTGAAATTCGGTGAAGTAAGGCGTGTATCATCCACAGCAATATTCCTTCGAGCATTCCATAAAATGTGGCGAGATAGCGTAGTGGTATAATCCACTGCTGCAACTCCTCTGGGTTGTGGATTCCAGTCCGACTGAGGTCGACTCCGGAATTTCTTGTTTCCTAATTACATTCTGGGTTGAGTTTGAATGTTCGCCGATGCGCAAAAGTTGTTTTGATATCCTACACCGGTCGACAATATGAAAATGTGGAGGACCACTGCATTTTATCTCGTATTGCGGACACCATTAGAAGAAACCACGCGCAAATAGCATTTTTCCCGAAGAAGGCACATAAACATCACTGCAGGGGTGCGCACGGTGTAATTGAAACTATAATCTGATTGATAATAAACAATTGGCGGGGATTACGTTTGAGTGAATGTTGCGGTGGACCATTTAATACCGTAACCAAAAACGCATAACATGGATTTGATGTGGTAGGCGTATCGCCGCAAACAATATATTTCGGTTGAATTTCAACTGGGTGGTAATAACACCACTTTGGATGTAGTATCGCGCCATAACTAACTGCGTTGTTTTATCGGGAATTGCGACGCGTGGCGAATGGTGGTCAAGTTGACCTTGTCAAAACACTGTCACGGTTGAATTTCGATGCATAATTCATTTCCACGCGGGTAAATCGCGGGCGTCTTTCAACTATTTACTATTCCCGCATAATTGAATAGTAGATTCATATTGAAATGAACCCGGGTATTTTCGGCAGACACTCGCCAGGGGTAATCGTCAGCAACTAGTAGAGAATGGAAAGAACATCGTGTATCAACAATCGTATCACAAAATGTTTCCGCGTAGGGAATTCCTCTGTTATTATTGCACGGTGGGTGTTGCTGGGAGATTAACAAATTACGTACCCAGTTAATAGTATACACAGACATGCCGCTACCTATATAGCACTAGTCTAGTTCACCTAAAAAATGAAAACTGTCTAGTGGAACTGCAGGAACTCGAGTCAAGTCGATTCATTTTAAATTCATCACCAAGTCAACTCTAAGTTGGGGAGTAAGGGGTCGAATCCGAGTCCAAGTCATAGAGTCCACTGTTCATTATCGAGTCGAGTTCATGTCACGTTTTTAAGAAAATGACGCGATTCAAGTCGAGTCAACGAAAAATTGCGACTCGAGTCCGAATAGTCTCGAGTCTTGACTCGTGTCATTGCATCTTTGAGTATAGTTAAATCATAACAAGTTGAGTAGGTATAGGGCAATTAGGCAAATCCCAAACGGTTTTGGTTGCCTAGAAATAACCTTCACCCCAAATTTGGCTCGATTTCAACTGGTAGATGTGAATGCACCGGAGTTTGATAATTTTGAATTTATTAATAAAAATTCGAATTTTTTTTTTTATTCAATTTAGCTGTCAACTCCACGTTATTATTGAATTGTCTGGTAGAAGCGAAGTTATTGCGGCTGAAAATTTGGGATTCGCTAAAATAGCCTGGGCGGTGGGTAATCCCAGAATTATGAATGAAAAACTCAAATAACCTCGCTTCTACGGGCTGGAATTACGTCAAATTTGTTTTGCTTCGTTTTTGTAGACAACTCGACAATTTCATGGGGTTGACAGTAAAATTTGAAACAATTTTTTAATAAATTCAAAATTTTCAAACTCCTGTGCGATCACCGTTCGCAGCTACCAGTTCGAATCGAGTCAAATTTGGTGTGCAGCGTTTTTTTAGTCAACCTAACAATATAACCAATTAATCAGTGAATCCCCGGAATCCGGAAAAAGAGTTATTCTTGAACAACCCTGCTGTGGATTCTTACGTAACTGCATTGGTCACGAAGTAGGTAGTTTAGGTTCGATAATATCATGTAAATATGATATATAGCTGTCTCTCTATTGATGTCCTGCAAGTCTGGTGTGCCCGTAGACTATTTCGGAAATATATCGCTACTGATCGACTGTTCCTTACCAATAATTCAAACAGATTACCTCTCTTAGCTTTACCGGATACCATTTTTAATTGATTGCCTGGCTTCAGATTTGCAGGATTTCTCGATAGCGGGCCAAAATGTAAACACTAACATCGACCCAGACCTCACTTTGTTTAACCTCGACTCGGATGTATCAACATTTTTTAATGACACGTAGCAGAAATTTCATGAAACCTATATTGACCCAGCATTTGGTCAAAACGTAGAAACAGCTTGTCGAGCAAACAACGGTGCAGTTGTAGGCTAGTTTTTGCGATTTGTTCTCGGGAAAATCGTGCAGTTTCAGGCTACCGCAAATTAAGACGAATTCTTTAACGCATAAAACGTCGACAATGTTTGCTCGTGGGTGTGTAGTGGGTTCGAATTTGGGGGTTGCAAGGGTTACGGTTAGCACTTGTGTCTGCAAATGAACATTACACTATAAACTGCTTTTCTCAAGAAATATGCTTTTTCCTGATTTACGGATATACAATTGAATTGTATAGTTCTATTGAAATATACCTGGATATTTTCGGCTCACAATCGCCAGCGGTAATCGTCAGCAACTAGTAAAGATTTGGAAAGAACATTGTATATGCATAACCTAGTTTATGCCAACAGATGGAGTTCGTTGACCACTCAAAAATAGTACTTTGAGCAATCTCTTCGCCTCGCTTATTCGATATTTCATGCCGATTGAGTCGCATTTGGTGATACGAGTGTTAATATGCAATGCTCTTCCCAATTCCAATCCCAAAATATTCGGTTTTATTTCAATATGAATATATTATTCAATATACATGGGCATTTTCAAACATCTGCGCATAACTGCGGTGCATAATTCGTAGCGCATCGTTGTGCGTAGTCAAGTGTTACACCGTTACAATCGTTGGTTATAGGACTTGTTTCCGACTGCTTCGTGCCGGTATGAATATGATAGTTTGCGAACACCGACAGCTGTCAAAACAATATAGTTTCGCGAGCCATGCGAAATTTCTCAGTAAATTATGACAAATAACAAGTACATTTAATTATTTTCTTGCGAGTACGCAGCGTACAGGTTCATGAGGTTGCGTTGCTGTCTCAGAAATTGACACAGATCGATGAAGATAGAAATATCATCGCGTGATACGAATCAAAGTTTCGCGGGGATATACTGTAACAATTCCATGCATCCGTTTTTTCAATCTTCTCCGTTCTAAGAGTCTTATCCTCGATTTCTTGTCAGCCCAGCCGTGATTGATCCGGCGGCGGTGTTACAAATTTCGATTGAAACTATGCCTTGATCAATATGCTCAACGCACCAGAGTTATACAACAGAAAAATTTTTGCTTTTCCAAATTACATTACAATTTGATTTACTGAATTCGCAAAAACTTCAGTTAATATCAAATCAGAGTTCGTTATCATAAGCACGAAATGACAAATGTCTGTATACCGAGTTCCACTCTTTTCTCACTATACATATACAGTTATACGCTTGTCCTGTACCACTTTGGTGGAACCAGAAATTAGATTTGAATTTGAACTAGAGCATAGGAACATTTGGCAAAATATCTTACCGGTATTTCACTCTAATTAGTATATTGAGACAATTAGAATTACCTATAGTTGTCCTTGGTATTTCAGCGGGGATTGCGCCTCGAATTGCAGCTGCGGACAAGCGTACTCTCCCGTGTGTGACCTTGCCACGGACATCACATACATGTCCCCGTGCCACGCTGGATGTACAACCGCCGTAATGGAAGAAGGGAAAAAGGTTTGTTGATCCACTGCTAGACAGAGATGATCTATTACGGACTTTCAATTTACGCAGTACTACTTACTTACTTACTTACTTACTTACTTACTGACTTACTTACTTACTTACTTACTTACTTACTTACTTACTTACTTACTTACTTACTTACTTACTTACTTACTTACTTACTTACTTACTAACTATGGCCATGGTCACTTTTAGCAAAAACTGCTTGCATTTTATAATTTGGATACGATATAGCTATCCCAACACAGTTAAGGGAAGGGGGAGAAATGGTGTAGTGTTATGATCCAGAGCTGCAACACCAATGGGTTGCGCGTTCGAGTCCGACCGAGGTCGATTCCAGAATTCCTACCTAAGTGTTGGCTCCTCCTCTCCATCTCATCTGCGTAGGCGGTGTCTTAACAAGCCTAGAAGTGGGCCGTGCGTGAATCAAGAATGCAGAAAATCGACCCGGTGTAAATAACCATTGTAGTCGACAAAACTATGAATACCACAGACAATTGTCATGGAAACTGTTGCGTCTTTTTGTAGTCGCGTAGAAATGTAAGGCGACAGCTCGGTGTTTCAGTGTGAGCGATAAACTGATAATGATAACGTGACATATCGTCAGACCTTGAATTGCGATCGCCAAATAGTAAACAGAGTGTAGCCTTATTTTGCGGTAGACGCGCACGCCTTCGCCGTAAATAGTTTCGATATTGCTCAAGGCGATTATCAAAACCGCGCATACTTCGACAAGGGGTGATTCGCGCCACGTGATGCTCACGTGAGTTAAGTAGCAATAGCGTGGACAAAGAGGCTAAGAAACAGCGTTGGATAACTTGAAAATCGTCATCTTTTACAAATTTGGTTTACAATTCGAATTATAGCTGCACGATTTTTAGTTTTTTTTCAAATTAGACTAGAATTATAACTACATAGTATTACAAATTAAAATGCAACAAGAGTCATAGCTACACGGTTTTTATTCAAATTAGATTAGAATTAGAATTATAGCTACTCAATTTGTTCCAAATTAGACTAGAATTAGAATCATAGCTAGTTAATTTCACAAGTTATATTACAATTAGACTTAAAGCTACACAGTTTTTATCCAAATTAGATTACAATTAGAATTATAGCCACGCAGTTTGTACCCGAATTAGATTAGAATTAGAAATTAGCTACACATTTTTACAAATTATATTGCAATTAGAATTACAGCTACAGTTTTACAAAGTAGATTACAATTAGAATTATAGCTACACGGTTCTTTACAAATTAGATTAGAGTTAGAGGTGCAGCATTCGCAAAAACTTGGAAATAAAATGAAATAAATACAACAAAAACCATGTTTGGATCATATCAAGTCATTAGAATAGCAAATGTCTATACACCAAGATTGGCTCGTTCCGCACTATACATTTCTCCGGTAGCGCTTTCAGGAAAACCACAAATTAGACAAAATTTACAATTAGAGCATACAAATATTTCCCGAATCACACAACTACAATTACCTTTTTTTCAAGTTTGATAAGACTCTGACCCCTCACGTGTGATACGTCATGCAAAAGCGGACGCCTATGATTGCAAGGTCTCGTGTTTCACGCACGTGTCAGTATATATCAAGCTAACATCGCAAGGGACAAAGTGTATTGTGTACGCGTATGTGTTTCCCTGCCTGACTGCAAAAGCGCAAATATTCAATAGCATACGCGGTCGTAGGGTTAGGGCGGATTGTTTTACAGAACGGCAACATTGCCGTTTGACCTACCACCGTAATTACGTCCGCTGCGAGTTATGTTACGATCAACGCGATGGCGCGTGTAGATTATGGTAACGTGTTTGTGTCACTGGGTAGGCAGCATGTGCGGCGGGTGGGCTTTTTTGCGCTTTGAAGACACGAGATATTCTTAGAAATTGCTGTTCAGGGGTACACGTTTTATACACGCTAGCACACACAGCGGGTGAGCCGTGGCTATTGCGAACTATATGGGGGATTGGGGTTGTTCAAACAGAATTTTTTGAAATTTTTGCAACTATTTGCAAAAAAACGTTGAACACCAAATTTGGGTCAATTGCAATCAGTCGATGTGAAGCTATAGGTATAGTAGTTTGAAAACTTTTAATGTATTATTATAAAATAAAGCTTTTTTTCAAATTTTGCTGTTTAACCCATGAAATTGTTGAGTTGTATACAAAAATCCTGCAATATTTACTTTTTTACATACTTTAAATCCAAACTTGATCTTGTACTTCAGTAGAACTTTATGACGTTACGTTACTTTACTCCGACTTGAGCACCAACCATGACTACATTTGACCACCTCTGCCAAAAAGTCAATAGCTATATTATCGAATAGTATATTCATATTGAAATGAACCGAACATTTTCGGCTGACACTCGTCAGGGGTAATCGTCAAACAACTATATATCATTATTTGTTTAATTTCAATATGGATACAGGATTCAAATGTATATTGCAGTTCCTGTACCTCCTAGAAGCTCTTCAAATATCATATTATTACTGTAATCATGGCGACCCAATGCATAAACACAATTGCAGATGATCGTCACGGGTGTATTCACTATGTTGACTGATTTTGTGTACTTTACGCTTGGCCGCAATAAAACTTGGCATACCTCAGCCGTATTAGCCCCCTGCGGCCGACGAATACAAAGCGCCCAACTGTGAGCGATCGTTTCGGCCAAAACTGTAACGCGCCAAGGCAGCGGTATTTCGTGCCGTAAACACACGCGCTCTAAATGTATTCTGGGAACTCTCATTCTTGTGGTCAGCCAGACTAACGCTGAGAATGTGTGGTCGCGGCCGCGTGTTAACACAACTCACATTGTTGCATGTGTTGTTTCAGTAAAGTTTATGTTTTAGATTCCTTTACAATCATTGTTACCTTAATGTTACAGATATAGGCCAGGTGGGTGTCTGATTTAGAAGACTACTCCAAGTCATTTCGACACCTTCCTATCTTTCATTGTATCGCAGCCTTGCGGTGCATTGAAATGATGAAATTTTTAGCAATAAATTGAATTGAAATTGAATTGAATATTCGTTTATTGTGAACACACTGACTCACAACGGGCGTCAAAGGATAGTCAGCGTTGCTGTACTCACGAATGAGTAGAAGTAACACCTAAAATTACTGCTTGGATAACATCTTGCAGATACAGAAGTTCAATTTACAATCGAATAATATACTCATATTGAAATAAACTAGAATATTTTCGACTGACACTCGTCAAGGGTAATCGTTAGCGACTATAGTCGAGATTCCGATGAACTTTCTGTATCATACTTGGAGACCTAGATAATTGTAGTGCTATAATTATACTAATTAGACGAAATGCCGGTAATCTAATTATAATCTAAGCTGTGAAATATATCTCTGCTCAAATTTAATTAAATCTAATTTAACTGTTTTTTTTTCGGAAAACGCTTCAGGATAACTGTATAGTGCGAAACAAGCGAAGCTTGCTGCAGAGACATTTGCCATTTTCATTTTTATGAGAACTAACTGGACTTAATTCCATTTCCTAGTTTTACTCAATTCAGTAATTCTAATTCTAATCTAATTTGGAAAAGGCTGTGTAGCTATAATTCAAGCTTAATTTTGAAAAAACTGTATAGCTATAATTATAATTGTAATCTAGTTCGGAAAAGCTAAACATTTTCTAGTTGTCCAACTGTGTTCAATCAACAGTCGTATCACCAATTATGGCGTCACTGTATTCGCAAGCCTATTCCATGTCCTGTGACGCAATACCTTTTTATAATTGTACGTACAATTACCTCCACCGTGATAAAGCGATTTCATTATCCTTTATGAATGGGCATTGGGCGCAGCCGTGCGTGGTTATAGTTTCTCAATCACGCCAAGCGGCTAACAGTAAAAGCAGTAATGTTTTATTTGTTTATGAAGCTGGATTTCCGAGCTAGCATAATCGCGGATTAAGAGTGGGATCGCGCACGCTTTCGATACAATTTCAACCGCATTACGCTTTCAAATGTGATTACACGTCTTACGGTTCTCGATCGGTTGACGAAATACATCATCTCACTGTGCGCGATTCGATGCTACATTGTTACAATAGGATGTTTAGCTGTGATTTTGTTTAGGATCTGGTTTTAATCTGGTATGAACGTAGATAAATAGCCTACGGACTAACTCTGCTATACGGACTTGGACAACTAGAAAATTTTCAGCTTTTCCAAATTAGATTAGAATTAGATTACCGGCATTTCGCTCTAATTTAGTGAAATTAGAAACTAGAATTATCTAGTTATCCAAGCGTATACTTGGACAACTAGAAAAATTTCAGCTTTTTCAAATTAGATTAGAATTAGATTACTGGCATTTCGCTCTAATTTAGTGAAATTAGACAACTAGAATTATCTAGTTGTCCAAGTCTGCTGCTATATTGAGTTGTGTGTATACCGTAGCCAGAGTTGGTCAAAGTGACTATGGTGGGTACCAGGGTTGCAACCAAGTCACTAGGTTAGAGTCACAAGTCGATCTCACTTTTAAAGTCTTGACTCGGGTCAAGTGGAGTAATATTGAATGTATGTCCCGAGTATGACTCGTACACCATTACGATACGCTCCATCTTCGTGTTTCAGATCTACACGGATTGCAAGTGTCTGATCCGGTCTCCGGAAATCAACAAACTGTCTCCGGTTGACTCCGGGAAAGGCGCCGCTTTGTCTACCGTGCCCGGTTCTTGCAACGTGCCCGACTGCTTGCAATCTCACCTGCCTGTGTTTTTGGGAGTCATGGGAGCCGCTAGTCTTACGGCCGGTGTTGCTTCCACGCCCTCAAGCCTCCTCATTTTAAGGGTGGTTCCGCCAGCCGAAAAGGTTTGTTTCATTATTGTTTCTTCGAAATTGCTACTTTATATTTGTAATTGAGTTGAGCTTTTCGAGGTTTCTTCTACTTTTGCTCTGAGTACCAACGATGATAACTTTGACCACTTCTGGTCGCGGGTGTGTGGGAATTTGGATAATTTGTAACGCCGCTTTGGTGCTATGTAGACATTGATTGCTTCAAACATGCACACACCGTGCCAGAGATGATCAGATTATTATATAGTCTATGTCTTTCAGCTGGCGCTTTAGGATCCAATTTGAAATCCCACAATCATCCAATATATATCCAATATATATCCAATTCCATATACCTGGTAATGACTAATGCGTGTTTGAAAGTTAGGATAATCCAAATCTAATTCCGAACCGGCAAAATCTTTGCATCCGGAATTTTAGAAGCTTAATTCCATGTTCGTATCTATTATGGTTATATATAAGACTCAAAGACTGGGCTAAACCGAATACCCGAATCATTACAATCGATACTCGACTCAGAGAGAGAGAAAGTATCTATATTTGTACCAATCAATTTTACATTACATAAATGCTATCGGGTACAATACGATACACAGATAAGCAAGGCATAGACGGGAAGATAGATATAAGTTCTAGGGCTGGGCACAATGATTCGAGTACTCGAATCTGAATCGAGTATTAATTTTAATGATCCGAGTCGAGTAGTAAAATACGATTTTTGCGAGTACTGAAATTATACGCTCCTCGCCACTGAAAGTTAATTTATCAACGAGAATTATAGTTTCGATACTAATTTTCACTGTTGAATCCTTGAAATCGTGATTGGTGGTATCGTAGCATACGAAACATTAATAAAAAGCTACGAAGGTTACTGAACGCAGCACATTTCCGAAGACGGGGATTATCGCACAACATTATCACCTATAGTGGAATGAAATCGGTATGGTCGAAAAAGTACCAAAATATCATTTATGAGACGGATAAAAGGCATAAAGGCAAAATTTATTTTATTCTTTGTGGGGGCATAAACGGTACATATTCGAAGCTTGACGTATTACATTCTGTTATGACGTCATAATGAGTGATACTCGACTCGAGGCATATTACTTGATTCAGAATCGAATCTCTCAGGTACTCAATTTTTCCCTGCCCTAGATATAACAGAGTCATCAAGCTGAGTCACACAGGACCGGAGTATCTTACTATACAGAAGTATACAGTTACTCACAATTTAGATTAACTAACATAATACATATGTGAGTAGGCATATATTATTTCGAACGTGGAAGTAGTACATTGTTTCAAATGCCTATAATACGAAAGGTATGGGGCTCACGACTGCCTTAACAAAGTTTATGGGATACACCGCAGTAGCAATAACCTTACACTTCATATCCATTTCAAATTTGAAATTTCATTCACTACCTTACCACTGACTTTCTGTATTTCAGGCAATCGGCATCGCTATCGTGTTTGTGTTTACGCGGGTGCTGGCTTGGGTGCCGTCTCCAGTATACGTGGGATACCTCATCGATTCTGCATGCATGCGCTGGTCGGCCATAAAAAGCTCGCGCGATTACGACGAAGCAGAACAGAGCCGTTGTGAGGTAAGTGTCGTTGGAGAAAATTGGGGCTCAAGTGCAGTGACTTCATATTCGTACGCATACTTGGAAAACACTAACTTTATTTGTTGCATTGTGCTCAGGTAAGTAGTTCAAAACCAACTTGAGTGCCACGAACCAGCAGAAGTATTCCGCCTATAACCACATCTACTTTCAAGACACCACATGATTGCGATACAGTGAAAAGATAGGAAGGTCTTGACCTTGATTTCTGTGGGTGTTAACCTTTTACCTTTGATTAAGGTCCAGTCAAAACTTGGACGATTAATCAAACGCAGTCTTCAATATCGCCTCAAGTCTTCAGTTGGTTATGAATAATTCAATAAGTCATCATAGCCCGTTCAGAGCAATGAGCTCGTGAACTGATATAATAGTCGATTGGTCTCCATTTTGTAATGTGACGCAGCAATGAATGGGATCTCAAAATGCAACATAGCTGCAATGTAGCTTCCCGGGCCAACTGCCGACACGAATTATGATGTCACAGCGCCGTTTAGCGGTCGCTTGAAATTAGGATCCGTTGCTAGCTATCAGTGGTCAAGGTAGCAAGCGTTTCTACTCAAGTGGAAGTAGAAGTAATGACGTAAATTACTGCTCAAACAACTAGACGTAAAGTATTCCAAGTCATTCCCAAACTCCATCACATAGAAGTAGAAAATCTACAACGGATTAGTGCAATTTTCGAAATGTATTCACATTCAGTTATCCCCATACAGGGGTGTTTCATCCAGTCGTTATGCCAAAATTTCACTCATGAACTTTAGATCAGTGGTTCCCAACCGGTGGGGAATTCAGGGGTTTCTGGTGGGGAACAGACGCACCTGCAAAATAACTACATATAGTTTAGTATACAAAAGTACGTAGGCATATCACCACGATTACCCACCCATTTCACTGCGCTCAACTATACGTCGCTAATTTAAGGCTTGTTGTTCACGCTCATTCATAATTCTGGCAAACCAATATTGGGCTTACAAATACGTTTTGTACGAGAAGAATGATGTGCAGTAAAGCTCGTATCTGTTCATAACATCGCAGGTGTCATATTCTGTATGACATTGCACATTGTGTGTCTTGATCGGATACCAATGATAAAAACTGCTGATTTTCATCCGAAGATCCTCTCGTATTGCAGATGTACGACAAGGACCGTCTGCGGAATCACTTTTTCGCGGCAACCGGCAGCCTGCTCGTACTAAGTCTGTTCTTCTACTGCCTAGCCATGTTCTACCACAGGAAGAAGTCCAGGCTACGGCGAAAACAGCGCTCAATCGCACGCAGGCAGCTTGCAGCCTTTTCCAACACTCTAAATATTTCAAACAACACCTCTCCCGGTAGTACACTAACTTCTAAGTCTCGTACGAGCTCGATAGCGCGTGATTTACTACCTAGCGATAAGAGTAGCGATGATAAAGATCAAAATTTCAACGAATATCCTTCAGAAAGCAGAGTGAAGCTGATAGTTTCTTCTGCTTTGGAAAAGACATTCAGCGTAGCTATCTCAGTGTCTACGCCGTCGCTAGCCAAACGGAACGCGGAATACACGTCGCAATGCGCGCGAACGCCTTCCGACGCGAGTTACGTGACCGCCGTGTGATAGCGAGAGGCTTTACTAGCTGTCTGTGATGTGGTGGGCAGCGAGAATCGGTCACTTTGTGAGCGTGGTTCGTCATTGTGAGCCCCCGGATGGATATTTAGACCCGTGGGGTTTGGGGAGGTGGTTGTCTGTTCGAATCCGAGCCCGAACTCTGGGATTCGATGCGGCAATATCGAATGTCTTACTGTGAGATATGGCCTATATGACCATGGCGAAAGTCAAAGGTGGTCAGTGGAGTAAAATAAATTTCTACTTCGAAGTATACTTAAGTAGATCTTTCTAGCTCGCGCTAGTTATTCGATTGGTTATGATATAGTCTACTGCTTGAGAGTCTTGAATATTTGAGCAAATTGAGCATTAGAACACTCGCTTTTACTTGCTCAGAAATCGTGACCCGACATTCGGGCAAAGTAACGTGAATACGGATCCAATTCTGTTTCGGAAAACTTACCGGATTTCTGTCCAGTTTTAATGCAAAATCCTGTGAGTCACTAATACACACACACACACACACACACACACACATGAGTGAGAGAGATGGTCTGCTGTGGGCCAATGAGTTGTCATACTATATGGCTTCGTTTGTAGCAAGATATATGGCGCGTTTGTCTCTTTGGATCAAAATTTCTCGTAGCTATGCGACGTGTTGAAGTGTCTAGGATTTCTCTACGGAATTTCTTTTGCGCCACCCCGCTATTTGAGAGTTTCTTGTCCCTGACATACGCTTGGGGTTAATTTACCTAAAATGCATTGCATTTATCGTGGTATTTGATCGTGAGTCTGTTATCAATAAGATACCTAGAGTGATACATATCTATACATATATGCGCTGTTTTAACAAGGTGATTTTCAAGGTGTATTGTTCGTACCCGAACCTTATATGTTATCATTATCATAAATATATTTCTTCTCGCCTGCAGTAATCTGTCATCGCAAACGATTGCAACATTGCCCGTAATGGTATTCTCATTAATGTTATTATTTTAGATTCCTAATATTAACCATGTGTAATGCTCTTTATATTGTGCTCTACAGCTCCCCCATTGACTGCCATGAAATATCCTGATACTCAAGTAATGTATAGATCTTATTCGATCTCCGTCGCTAAATTAGATACAAGTTACATTGAAGTATGGGGTTGCATTTAAAACAAATGATGTTTTATAAATACCACTTTATGGCTTTAAAAAAATGCGTTTATTTTTACAAATATTTTACAATTATGCCATAAGTGCGTGAATACTTCCGAATAAACATGTCGTATGAACGAACGGACGATTTGCGCCCGATAAATTCGACGCATACGATGTGGAGTGCTGGGTGGAACTCTCGAAATCGTCGTCGTGGTCGGAAGCCATTTGCGTCGAATGAGCCATATTTACCCTATATTTTCAAATGTCAATGTCAATCCACTGTGACGCGACAGTTAGGACTCGTGATGTCATGGCTAAAAAAAACGACAATTAAAAACATGTTTTAAACAAGGGTCATGTTTTAAACATGTTTGTTTTAAATGCAACCCTGAAAGTTACGTTCTTCGCGATTCATTGATATCGGGCTGTAATCGCCTGAACCCAGTTTTGCTGCTATTTGAATGAGTTACATGATATAATATTTTTCTATTCGACGCTATCATATCTTGCGAATTTTTGTAACTCCCGTTTTCAATTCTGTAAGTCTAGTTCTTTGATACGCTAGGAATATTATTCACACTGTATTATTCATGTCGCTCGACTACATTCGATATGATATGTTCACGGAATAAAACATGAAATGCGAGTGCGATTGTGTTATTTGCAACTGTCGTAGATCATGCATGGGTCGACTGCAGCAGGTTTGGACAACTAGATAATTTTAGTTTTCAAATTAGAGGGATATGCCGGTAACTCTGGCTTGATATGAACGGAACTTGATGACATTTAAAAAAAATCCGAGTTCAGTAATTCTAATCTAATTTGGGAACAACTGTGTGGCAACAATTCTAATAATAATATAATTTGGAAAATACTGTATAGCTATAATTCTAATCTGATTTGGAAAAATTGAACATTTTCTATAGTCGTCTAAATCTGGTCTTCGCGGTGGCCAGTAATGAATTATTTCTTCTTTTCCAAGCTGATTTTTATGAATTCAGATCATACTTCTCGAGATTTTTTCAATTTTATAGACAAAACTAGGCCTTGAATACTTACTTTTCTACTGACTGGGAAGTCGCAACTTGTACTTGAGTAGAATTTTACGACGTTGCTGCTACTTGGGTGTCAACGATGACTACATTGACTATCTCTTGCCGTCTGGAGGCGGACGCTTAGAAACATACGTATGCAATTCCGTGTTTCTTAAACTTTTTAGGCCGCGACCCAAGCCACACACATCAAAAAAATGCATTTTTAATCTTAGCATGCTACGTTTTTGCGGGCATGTTTAACAGTAAGAACGCGCAGACAACAGTTTTACGCAACGCAGCTCCGTGGAACTTTTCTGTCGCACTCGCTTTTAAAATGGGGTGCATTATTTTCCTCTGTGGGTCACATTTTGACTACAGTCTTGTCATCTCCAATCTCCATGTGTTGCGGTGCGGACGGGGTTAGTCTCGAAATACCTGTGTCTCATAGACTCGCAACTAGCGTTGGGACCCCGGGAAATCCCGATCCCGGGATTTGAAGCAATCCCGATCCCGGGATTTGAAGCAATCCCGATCCCGGGCTTAATCCGAATGGAATCCCGGGATTTGTAAGCAGCAACTAGCAAGGTTTACGCAGGGCCATCTCTCTTCTTTTGGTAATAAAGCAGTGTCACAAACTCGGCTGATTGTCTGAAACAGTGGTATCTAACACGCAGCCCGCGTTGGCCTTTTTCATTTTCAAGTATTCGACAATATTTAACTGGACAATATCTTATTTCGGATATGAGAACTTGAAATTATCTCTAAAACCAATCCGTAAACCTGAATCGCTATGACATGTCAAATGCCCGCTAGCTGCAAAATTATAACGCAGCAGCTTTCACGATGACATGATGCATTTGTCGTCTGGCATGGTGTCTAGATGTATATAACTCATTACATCGCCAAATTATGCCAAGCACAACAAAATGTTTAATAATGCATTTAAAAATATGACATTTCCATGAATATTACAATAGTGAATCACATTTGCACAATGTGCATGGAATGCCAGTCTGCAAGGTCCGTCATATAAGGCCTACTTGGAAATAATATTATACCCCTATTTGAGGGGTGGCCAACCTGCGGCCGTAGAAGGAAATTTATGCGGCCGTGGACACGTAATTCAATTAGTATCTGTTGGCGGCCGTCGACATGCAATTTGAATTTACGAATGGACTCCCGATTTATTGATAGCTTTTAATAAATCTTGAAATTTTCTTCGCGTCACGCGCGATTCAATGTGACTGCATTCTTCCATTGTAATATAGTTGGGCCCTTTGCAATTACTTCCCCACATTACAGATTCGAAAAGCAGAGGAAAATGATGCGCTCCATATATAAATATACAAACTCCGAATCCTCTCTATACTGAAAATCCTGATGGGAGGTCAAGAAATAACAGCATGCAAAAAAAGTAACCAATACCAATTGGCCCATCCGAAGATGCATCATCATATATATCTCGCCCCAAATTCTCGAAACCACCCCATTTATCAACTCTACCGGTGAATCTGATCACATCCATATGGGCTGAGAGAGGATAAACGTTTGATAGTAATATGTAAAACTACTAATATTAATCACGAAATTCATTAGTAAATGAGAACAAATTTTCTTGCGACAATGTACAGACCCATAATATGAACAGTGACCAGCACTCGCGATTTTTATGCATATAGCAAGACTATATGTTTAAATAGAGAAGTCCGGAGCTCACCAGAAATGAACATAAGACATCCTAACAATGGTAGATATATTTGCTGTATAACTAGTTCATTGCGACTATGCCCTGGAATGCGGCCGGAGGCCCCATGAGAACTCCAAATGCGACCGTAAATGGTTAAAAGGTAGGCCACCCCTTCCCTATTTGATGCTGCGGCCCGCCGCGTCTCAGAAACTGCAAAATTCGCCCGCGAGCAAATTTGAGCTCGAGACCCCTGGTCTAAACGAGGATACTCTTAAAGCTCACATGTTTGGCGTCAATAATAAAAGGAATAAATGTTTTTTGTATAGCTTGTATGTGTATTTTACTACTTTTCTAATCCCGGGAAATCCCGGGATTGAGAACCGAAAATCCCGGGAAATCCCGATCCCGGGATTTCAAATTTGATCCCGAAGTCCCAACCCTACTCGCAACCGCTCGTTGCGCACCCCGACAATAAAGCATCCGATAGCGGTCTGTGACCATGTTTTCTAGAGAAACCAATGTTGGATCAATATTAGCATGAATTCAAACCAATTTGTGTAACACAAAGATCGACACATTTCCATGACCAAGCCATGTTGTAGGAGCAACTTTTCTGCCTGTCCACAGGAAATCGCGCGAAGAAATTCAAATATTACATACATATTAGAATTCAATTCACTTTTATTGCTAAAAATCTTATCATTTCAATACGCCACGAAACTGTGATACAATGAAAGATAGGATGGTGTCGAAACGACTTGAAGTAGTCTTCGAGATCATACACCCGCCTGACCTAGGCGATGTAAAAACAGAGGCATGCACACTTAATGAAAAGTAAAAGAATATAATATAAAGGGACAGGTGAGAAGAAAAGGTGGCATGTGTCAGAAGGCGAGATCTTTATGTCAGGTCGTGGCCCGGTAAACTAGAGGGCTAACTAGTATTCGCTCTTGCGTCGTCACGACCCAGAATTTTACGCTTCGCGACCCTTACTTTGAGAATCCCTGCAATACACTGACGTAGCCTGCTAGCGAGAAGCTTCTTTTACCATTACCTGTGTTTGATTACGTAAAATTCATCAGTGACGCCATATCAGTATGGAAATACTTTCGCCCGGCCCGGACCCTCGGATATCTTCAAAACAGATGTACGTAATTACGGTGAATGAGATAGCCTACAGCCTACTTCCTACAACTCCGCCAGGGCTCTATGGAAAGCATATGTAATACAGATACGCCGTATGATAGTGGTTCAAATTAGAATGTGGTCGTACTGAGATGACTGTCTTTAGTTCGCGCCTAAAAAGTGTTGCAAGTATTCAAGTATAAAAACACGGAGTATGCGACTAGGATCAGAGAATTTCGACATGCTCGACGACTGTCGGATAGCCGATAATCATTTCTAAATTATGAAGAGTTGTTGCAGCCTTTCACCCAGATCATCGTGCCAGTTGATATGATTTTGAATTTAGTTTCTGGCGACGGGATATCGACTTAACGCGTCATTGTTTTGCTAACGTTCGCATTGTCGACTGTGTCGGCACAAACTCGATTGTGGGTCGAGTTAATTATCAACTCGCGCATCGGTAAGAGAGTATTTTATTCAACGAGTTTGCTGTAAATGTTCATAAGACCTTTGAAATATTTCACGGTTTTCACTCTAAGTTCCAAGGTTGCGTCTTCGTCGCATACAAATGTAGTTTTTGCATGCTGCTGAAACGCAGACACGGTCCACATGTGATTTATACCCTCCTCTATAGCTTTGTGCAGCGCTAAAGCTTTTCGTGCGCCTGTTATCATTATCATCACTTCTCTGGCGGCCATGACAGTTCCGACACCGACAGTTAGTGCCTGGTGCGGTACCTTGTCGATATCTCCATCAAAAAACCTTGCATTTGCGAGTATGGTGTCTTGCGCTAAGGTTTTCACTCTTGTTTTAGACACTAAACTTGACCCGGGCTCGTTAAAAGCTACGTGGCCGTCTTCTCCGATTCCGCCGATGAATAAATCTATTCCACCCGCGTCATGAATCTTTTTCTCGTACGATTCACATTCAACAGTGAGATCCTCGGCATTTCCGTTCAACAAATTAGCATTTATTGGTTCGATATCGATGTGTTTGAATAGGTGATTCCACATGAATGAATGATAACTTTCCGGGTGATCTCTTGGAAGTCCGACGTATTCGTCCATGTTAAAGGTTTTAACGTATTTGAAGGACAGCTCCCCATTTTTGTGAAATTCAACAAGCTTCGCGTAAGTACCGGTCGGCGTACCACCAGTTGGTAATCCGAGAACAAAGTAGCGGTCCGGACCTGGGTTGAATTCGTTGATTTTATGTTTGACATACCTAGCGGCCCAATCGCTCGCTTTGTCGTAATCATCCAGTATCACTAAGCGCATTTTTCTGTGTTAGCTGGTCGATTTCTGTCTCATTTGATGTTACGTTAACTGGTCTAACTCAAGCAATTTGTCCCCGAAACGATCGCCTCAGTCCCATAACAATACTTCCGAGCTTTGATTCGATAGCAGTATCAGTATTTGAATGTTGATCTGCAACTTGTTGTTCGGATTATATAGTGACACCACGCGGAATATATTTCGCATTACCTATTTCAGCATACAAGCAAGTGTGCATTGTGCGCATTATCTGATTTGTCGACCTTACTCGTCAATGGAATAATCTGGGAGGGGACGGGCGATATGACATTACTGCCGATATCATACGAAATTTGAGGTTAATAATAAGAAACCTGAAGAGATTCGGTGTTCTAAACATTAGGGTTACCAGTCCTCCTTTAGGAGGATTTGTCCTCCTTTTTCGGGTTTTTGAAAATGTCCTCCGAGGACGCCTAAATGTCTTCCTTTTGGAGATTTTGTCCTCTTTTTTAGGAATTATGGTCAAATTTATAGCAAAATTCGACTGAGATGCCGTAAATCAGCACCGAAGTGACGTTCCAGCGGGTATTTCGGGAGCTGAGCGAAAGTTGACCTTTTTATTTATTTTTTTTAGTCAACCGACTACGAAGTGATAGAAATTTACCACCTTTTCAGGATTTGCCACAGGTATTCTGAGTTTGAAAATTTTTGAAAAATTGTCCTCCTTCCCGATTCCAAAATATGGTAACCCTACTAAACATAAAAGATATGCGGAAACTAGAAATCGCCAAGTTTAAGTATCAGTTCCACTGCAGTCATTGCCCAGAATATTTTAGTGACTTCTTTACCTCGGCATCAAAAGCGCACAAGTAGCCTGCGACACACGTTCGTCTTCGTCGTTATCATATGATCGACCGCAAAGATCATCGCTCTATCAAATATGCCGGACCTGACGTGTGGATATCCGACAGTCGACGAGCATGTCCACATTCAAGTCGAAATACAAACAATTTCTACTAAATCAATACTATCCACCCCAAGATTGCCGGACCACGACCTGACCAATCGATCTCTCCTCCCTTGCTTCTTTGTCCCTTGCTTCTTAATATTATCGTCTGTTACTTTTCATTTAGTGTGCATGCCTTCTCTTTACATAGCCTGGGCCAAGGCGTGTGTCTGATCTCAAAGACTACTACAAGTCGGTTCGACAACTTCCTATCTTTTCATTGTACCGCAATTTTTTGTGGTGTATTGAACTGATAAAATTGCTAATAAACCGAACCGAAGGAATCAATGAGTGTCCTTTATTTGAGGGGAAGGGTAATTCAATATTATCTCTGTCATACCCAGTGGCCGGATTCATCGAAAGCGTATACGCAAATAAAGACTGATTTTATTATTTTCGGTTTTTTCATATAATATAGCCCAAGTTACCTACATTGGGGAGTGATGAGCTGAGCAATCTTGTCACAATATTGGTGATAGTGACGATAGCCTGCACTACACGCTACAAAAATATAAGTATTATTTTGCTAACTTGCCTAAAAAATGCAGCACATCATCGTTTTCTCGAGGATATCTCAAGGAATTTGACATATTTTCTGTTGCAGTGCTCAGTAACCGAAGTAGGCTACTTCATTTTATGAGTAATCGCACTCAAGTGGGTTATTTCTACTTCGGCTACTTAGGCTACTTAAGTATAGTTATGTTTTAGAGTCAACCTATACTTTTTTTGAGCAAAACTTTTTCATAGTTTGGATTATGTAAAAGTAGAAAAAATATGGGTTGGCATTCATACATTTATTAACTCATTAGTGCATTTATATTTTTATCAATTCAAAAAACCGCAAGGCTTCGATAAAATGAAACGACAGCAAGAAGTCGAAAAGACATTAATTTTATGAGTGAAATTTTCATAACAACCGGGAGAAATACCCACCGTGTCGGAAACTGATAATTTCGAAAATTGCAACCCTTAGTAATGGCATTAGGCAGTTTGCGTTGTGTGCGAAGATGCATTTCAAAAGTGGTCCCTTCCGAGTAACTTTTAAACAGGCCAATCTGCGTGCCCCGTTTCACACACTTCCCTTTGTACTGCAAGTAGATGAGGGCACGACATTCACCGAGTGGAGGATTTAGCGTTTGGTCAATCCCCGCAATACGCCAGATAATCGTAATAATGGTGAGATTATATATTTCAAGCCAATGATATAAATATCATTGTTTTAAGCCGCGCAATCAAGACACACAAATGTAGAATGCGATGTAATGAAGATGAGCAGATAGGAGGAAGCCATGGAACGACCAGTTGCGGTAACTTTCTGGCATTTAACTCGCCGTAGTATCCGAAGTTTATCTTTATTCGGCCGCCTTTAACATCATTTTTAGACGCCCTGTCTTGTTCTTTTCTTTCGATTCTTCGCATTGTTCATCTGATCTTTTTTTGGGCATGTTTGTCGCCGTAATAACGACCAACACAAGGGAGACGGAGATATAGATAAACCGCTTGAACTCTACCTACGCTTCGAAATGTTCTACTGCTGGGAATCTTTCGTTTTTACGACGTCCTCCAATCTTTTCATTTTATCACAATGTCGTGGTGAAAATATTAATAAACGAATGAAACATGCCCCCTCATTTTGTCGCTTGCGTATTATATTTTCTGCATTACTTTTCATTCAGTGTGCAATGTGCATGCCTCTTATTCACTTCGCCTAGGCCAGGGGTCACCAACACGCGGCCCGCCAAGTCATATTCTGCGGCCCGCGACCTGATTTGAGATTTAGGAAGAAAGCTAAGAAAACCAATTTGAAATGATGAAATTAACTACAGTTTCAACATGTTGTTGTTGTTTCAAAATAAGCTATTCTCTTGTGCCCAACATCACTATTCGTCATTATAGCTAAAACGGCTGTGGTGATGGCAACAGCATTCCATCGAGGGAGAATCAGCTGATGTGAATGGGCAATTGGGCATATTGTCTTGACTTGCAATGGCCCAAACACTGCTAAGACCGATACGCGTAGACAACGGCTTAGGGCAGTGCTTCCCAAACTGGGGAGCGCGCGCCCCTTGTGGGGTCGCGAAAGCATCTGAAGGGGAAGCGGAGATGCGCTCAAATGAAAATTTTTTCGCTCTCCGCGCGATTTACCTCTATTTCATAGTTATTGCTATTTGTATAGTACGGAATTCAACTTATAGAATTATGTCATCAACAGCCATAACCTTCCATGCCATCAAGCTAGCCGTTGGGATTGCTGGCATTCTGGTTGCATTTTGTGATATGACGATTTTTCAGTATCATAAAGGGGTGTGTGTCTAAAAAAGTTTGAGGGCCACTGGCTTAGGGCTTCCCCACAAGATCAAGCTTTACGTGGCGATGGTCTTTCAGCTAGTAACGTATCCCACTAGTCCCAATATCGATTCCTTAGTCGCTGAAAAGCGTTTCCAGGTATCGTGCACAGCTCACAGTTCAAAATAAAATATAATTGGTGATAATGATTTTTTGTTGTGTAGGCCTATTCCTTTAATGAAATATTATTTCTTTTGTGGTCAAATATGCCCATCGCCTATGTTAGGTAGCTCACCGTTGGACTGACGTAGAGTTTTAGAACGTGGATTCCTATCTTACATCGATATCGAATTCATGCGACCCGCGGCCTCTACGAAATTTGAAAAGTGGCCCGCGACCCGTTTTGAGTTGGCGACCCCTGGCCTAGGCCCTAGGCTAAGATGGGTGTCTGATCTTGAACGCTACTCCAAGTTGTTTCGACACCTTCCTATCTTTTCATTGTATCGCAGTCTTGTGATGTTTTGAAACGATGAAAATATTAATTAACCTGATTGATTGATTGACTTGCGATCAGACATGGGGTGATTACTTCACGAATGTAATCGATTGCGATTACGATTACTTGTGAATCCCGCGATTACGATTACGATTACGATTACAGCCAAATCAGGAAGTAGTCGATTACGATTACGATTACTTTTCAAAAGTAATCATGATTACTCACGATTACATTTGTTTTACTTCTTAGAACTAATTTCAGAAGAGATTTTGGAAGACAATACAAATAAGGCTTGCAATGAAAAGATCTTATGAGATAACAACTTTCTTTATAAATCATAGTCATTTGCTTGTTACGTCATAATGCACCCATTGCCCACCTCTATGCAGGACTAT
Source organism: Botryllus schlosseri (assembly GCF_051294905.1). NCBI lineage: Eukaryota > Metazoa > Chordata > Ascidiacea > Stolidobranchia > Styelidae > Botryllus > Botryllus schlosseri. The sequence continues at coordinate 28,273,304 of NC_137239.1, read as the reverse complement.
TCGTCGCACCCAACGATTTGCATTCTTGCCAGGTCCGTAACTGCCACACCCCAAACTCCCCAATAGGACCAGGAGCAAGCTCTTAGGGGACTCAAAATTATTTCGTAAATCAACACATTTTCAAGAGAATTAATTCACTTGAAAATTTTTCTCGAGTTTCGGCATTTAATGTCCCTAAATACAAAGTGTGCTACCAAAGAATGACCTTGTCCAAAACGTCGGGTATGTGTTCATTGTCAGTAGCCGCGCTCTGTGGGCATGACGAATAGTCCGGTCCTTCCAATCTGAGCCCCAACAATGCAAATGCCACCCGGGGCACTCACAGAGGAATGAAGACATGGCAATTTGTGTGTGCGTCTCACGAAAGTTTTTCTTTTAGTCTGCTACGTTTGGGCGACTACAGTATCTTTTGATTATATAAAAGATGGGAGGTCACGAATAAACAACAAACAATAATGAAATTATAACAACATACCAGATGCTATAATTATGAATTACTTGCTCCCAGCTCTACCGGTAAATCTGAATGAATAGCAAGATAATGCAATCACTAATATTATTGACGAAATTCAGTCATCAACTTGAAAACTGACCACCCTATGGGGCGCCAATACCCCGGGTTGTAATGACTCGCGTCATGACTCGACTCGAGTCGCGATTTTTTGGTGACTAGACTTGACTCGAGTCGTTTTTTGTATTGACTCGACTTGTACTCGAGTAATTTTGTATGACTCGAGACTAGAACGGCCAAGACAGACATTCCATGTAACTTCGAAGAATAGTAAAGTTACCACATTATTTGTATTTCGTCTATCAGTCCCGATACTTGGAAATGGGGCCGTAAACTGTGAAAACTGATGAAAATTACTATATTATGAATACGAGCCATTCCATATCACTCGAACAGAGTTGAAAAAAGTGGGCTGAACCGGATTGATCAGAAAACTGATCTGTGAACATAACGACTTGGACTCGTACTCGAGTCAAAAAACATGACTCGGACTCGACCCCATACTAGCTGACTTGGACTCGGACTTGACTCGGGGGTGAATTGAAAATGAATCGACTTGACTCGAGTCAAAACTATAAAAGTGAGATTGACTTGTGACCCGGAACATTGTAACTTGGTTACAACCTTAACAATACCAACGTTTGGAGTGGGGGACGAATTGCTGTTTTGGTCCTGATTGTACCTACAACCCACGCTAACATGGTGTATAAGCGGATGACTATGGCGTCAGGTATAAATGTCGAGTGAAGAATTGTGAAATAACGATTGGCGCTCATTTCAAGTAGTCATATGAGAATAAGATAAAGTGAACTTAAAATTCTACCTTCCACTTATTACAGATACTGCAAGCTGCCGTTATGCCGTTACGAGAAACGGCAAAGAACGGCTCCGTTATGATGTATAAACGCAGCTGTTGATTTAAACCATCGTAATGTTTTATTTGACGAGTACAAAACTTCAAATCTTTGTCCGGTGTACGCACAATACATACGTATACTACATAGATAGGCCTACTGCTCGCCAAGCAGCAACGGTCAAACTGCGTTTAACTATAAGCATAACCAAACATCAATACATAAGTTACTATTTGAAACTGGGCAGAGTGGTGATTATTATCTTGCTGCGACGTTGTGGCGATTGGAGTGTATTGATAACCTGATATACAGTATGGCTTACACTGTTCTAACAATCACACAACAATGTACATCGAATATATATTTACTACGTGTGTATACTTCTTACGCAAGGACGAGCAAAACTAATACTTCTGACGTAATAATGAGCAGTGGCGTTTGAAAATCAACCGCTTGCGCTATCAATAACCTGGTATAATATCTCTTCCTTGTTCACGAATGTTCGGTTATGTCATATTCATTGTACAAATAAAAAGTAATCGTTCTTTCACAAAGTAATCGATTAGATATGTGAAGTAGTCGATTACGATTACGATTACTTTGGATTTTTTTCGAATGTAATCGATTGCGATTACGATTACTCGAAAATGCTGTAATCGTCGTAATCGATTACGATTACTAATCGCGATTACCCCGTGTCTGCTTGCGATAGCCTACCTGAGTGATGCCTGTGATACCTGAGTGAGTTCATCCACAGGGCATTCTTCATGGTACATTGTTTGTTGTTGCTGCTGCAGTTAGTTGTTATCGCGGCGGCAGTTTCATCTTGCGGCACGCGGAAGATACTGGCATGATGAATTTCCGGTATTTCTGTGCGGTTCCTTGTTGTAGGTTAGGCGCGATGCGAGCGTTTACATGAGCGTAGAGTAGAGTAGGACCTCCGCGTTAGATCGTATCGATCGATGCAGTATTCAAATAACCAGCACTGCCATTAAAATAAAAATATATAGCACTGCTGTAGCCTACTCCTGTTCCAGCAATTTGTCAATAACTTATTAGCCGTAACAGACTCTTATTAATGCTGAATTTACTGTGATTCAGCTTATAAATATTTTAGCTGTTCAGAGAACCACAAAATTTTAATATGTTCAGGGAGAAAAAGAACAGGTACTTGGACCAGGGTGAAGTTAGCCCTCAACGATTTGGCCCTCAAAGTAAAAATTACCAACTAACATACTCACGACAGCATGAATCCAATGGATCACCATTTTTAAAATATCGACCATGATCTGTAAATCTCAAACGCCAAACGTAGTATTTTCATAAAATCAAATCAAAGCATTGGCCTGCAACAAACCTAGAATGATAATATTTTAGGGGTTGATTATGGTGATTCAACTATTACTAAGACATAACCTAATATATTTCGCTTGACGAATCAAACCCGATCTGCACAGCCCTCTGGTTACTTATGCCACCATTATCATTTTTTTATAATTAACATGATCGCTCTACTGTGGAAAATAAAAACCGTCGAATCTTGAAATAAAAACGAATAAATCCAATACCTAGCACATTAATCACGTACCGAGTCTTGACTTCTGACAGGAGCCGATTAGGGTCCAGATCAGAGGATGAAGATTATCTGTTTAGACAAATTAACAGGATCGCTCTGCAGTGGAAAAACTAAAGAGCGTCGAATATTGGAATCACAACGAATAAAACTACTACCTAGCACATTAATCACACACCAAGTTTTGACTTCTGACAGGAACCGATTAGGGTCCAGATCCGAGGATGAAGATTCTCTCTGAAGACAAATTAACATGATCGCTCTACAGTGGAAAAAAGAAAGAGCGTCGAATATTGCAATCAGAACGAATAAAACTACTACCTAGCACATTAATCACACACCGACTCTTGACTTCTGACAGGAGCCGATTAGGGTCCAGATCCGAGGATGAAGATTCTCTGTTTAGATAAATTAACATGATCGCTCTACAGTAGTAAAAATATAGAGCCTCGAATATTGGAATCAAAACGAATAAATCTAATACCTAGCACATTAATCACACACCGAGTCTTGACTTCGGACAGGAGCCGATTAGGGTCCAGATCAGAGGATGAAGATTCTCTGTTTAGATAAATTAACATGATCGCTCTACAGTAGTAAAAATATAGAGCGTCGAATATTGGAATCAAAACGAATAAATCTAATACCTAGCACATTAATCACACACCGAGTCTTGACTTCGGACAGGAGCCGATTAGGGTCCAGATCAGAGGATGAAGATTCTCTGTTTGGACAAATTAACATGATCGCTCTGCAGTGGAAAAACTAAAGAGCGTCGAATATTGGAATCACAACGAATAAAACTACTACCTAGCACATTAATCACACACCAAGTCTTGACTTCTGACAGGAGCCGATTAGGGTCCAGATCCGAGGATGAAGATTCTCTCTGAAGACAAATTAACATGATCGCTCTACAGTGGAAAAAAGAAAGAGCGTCGAATATTGCAATCAGAACGAATAAAACTACTACCTAGCACATTAATCACACACCGACTCTTGACTTCTGACAGGAGCCGATTAGGGTCCAGATCCGAGGATGAAGATTCGCTGTTTAGATAAATTAACATGATCGCTCTGCAGTGGAAAAAATAAAGACCGTCGAATATTGGAATCAGAACGAATAGAACTACTACCTAGCACATTAATCACACACCGACTCTTGACTTCTGACAGGAGCCGATTAGGGTTCAGATCAGAGGATGAAGATTCTCTGTTTAGATAAATTAACATGATCGCTCTACAGTAGTAAAAATAAAGAGCGTCGAATATCGGAATCAAAACGAATAAATCTAATACCTAGCACATTAATCACACACCGAGTCTTGACTTCTGGCAGGAGCCGATTAGGGTCCAGATCAGAGGATGAAGATTCTCTGTTAAGACAAATTAACATGATAGATCTACAGCGTAAAAAATAAAGACACTATAGACCGTAAGCCGTGTGTCCGTTTGACAGCCTCAAAGCCAAAATTTCCCATGCTGTACCGGGACCGAATTTCCGAGGCTGCTAACTGTAGTTCTTCAGAATGATGTTCTGTATTCAATATAGCATGTGCAATCTATGAGATAACAATTGCGTATGTGTCCGAACTCGTTGACCTTTCCAGTTAGGCTTACGCAATCTCTCGAGTTACAGTCATTTCCATTTCTGCAGATAATTAGTCAGGTGTAGTGCGAACATGAACCGTGTCGAATCTTTGCTCTTTATTTTTACCACTGTAGAGCGATCATGTGAATTTGTCTAAACAGAGAATCTTCATCCTCTGATCTGGACCCTAATCGGCTCCTGTCAGAAGTCAAGACTCGGTGTGTGATTAATGTGCTAGGTATTAGATTTATTAGTTCTGATTCCAATATTCGACGCTCTTTATTTTTTCCACTGTAGAGCGATCATGTTAATTTGTCTTACCAGAGAATCTTCATCGGATCCTCGGATTTGCAGATCGGGTTTGATTCGTCAAGCGAAATATATTAGGTTATGACTTAGTAATAGTTGAATCACCATAGTCAGCCCTTAAAATATTATCGTTCTAGGTTTGTTGCCGGGCAATGCTTTGATTTGATTTCATGAAAATACTACTTGTGGCGTTTGAGATTTATAGATCATGGTCGATATTTGAAAAATGGTGATCCATTGGATTCATGCTGTCGTGAGTATGTTAGTTGGTAATTTTTACATTGAGGGCCAAATCGTTGAGGGCTAACTTCACCCTGGTAATAATTCATTGTGGCTTGTAGTGAATATAAGGGACATGTAGATAATATATGAGAATTGGTGCTCTTACGGCTGATCCCCAACATTTTTGTGGACCAATAGTTATTGTTGGCAAGAAAGACATACAGTCGACCCACTTGAGGCAATAATGCTATCGGAGAAGAACTTAACAAGCCCCGAATCATCAGTAATTCACGGCGGTGACTGATAAATGCCGGGCCTTACCCGATTATAGGCTTACCTCTATCTCATGAAAAATTCACGATTTTTTTACAGTGTCACAAAAATGCACGGATAACAAGTCAGTTGTGGAGATTATAGAATTTGAGTCGGTCATGCTGATTAGTGCGAAGTTTTTAGCCTGCTCTATTGCTCAGTGTCATTGTTTTGCAAGAAATTGTGTTCATCCAATTTATAACTACCGTATATTCTTATTGTTCATTCTACCAAAGGCATACAATCGATATCAGCTGCAAAGGCTCAAAATGTCATTACAGCCTCATCTTGAAATAGGCGTTACTGTTAAAGTATCCATAATTTGTCAGGTGATAAATGATATGAATGCAAAGCTTTTGTATGCGAGACCAAGCCCGACTTCTCTTATCGCCACTATTAACAGCGTAATTATATATTCGAGATCCACTGTATCTGAGAAATGAGAAAAATGATATCAGAAATATCATTTGACTTATGAAAACGGTAAATAATGAATAAACTTGCTATTTACCTATGCATCGAATAAGGTCATCAGACTGTGTGTGTAGACTGTGTACTGATTATGTATCGCAGAAGTCTTGAGTTACATTGATATTCTTTTGGATACTGTATTCAGTTGGGATTTGCTTTGACCTGTTGCCTAGGTGTAATCAAAATCACTAACTTAATGTTTGGAAAAAAATTTATTAACAGGCTACGGTATATATATATATTTTAAAAAGTTAATAATATTAGACAACTGAAGTGAATACTTTACATGCTTACAATGGCTACGTCTGTGCCTGTTACAAAAGTAGAACTCACAGTCAGTTGTCTGGACCTGATCAATAAGGATGTCACGTCAAAATCGGATCCGATATGTCAGCTAGAATGCTTCGACGAAACGAGGCAAACCTGGTACGAATTCGCACGGACAGAACAAGTGAAAAACAACCTCAACCCAGACTTCAGCCATAAAATAACGGTGGATTATTACTTTGAAACGGTGCAAAAGCTGAGATTTCGTATCTACGACATTGATAACGCGTCGGCAACGTTAGATGATGATGATTTTTTAGGCTCCATGGAATGCACTTTGGCTAACATTGTGTCGAGGAAGACTTATCAACAACGTTTAGTGTTGAAACATAAGCAGAAATCGAAAAGTTCAATAATTATCGTTGCTGACGAAATAAGCGACAACAGAGTGCTTGCACTTACTGTGAAAGCTACCAAGCTCGATAACAAGGATTTTTTGGGAAAATCAGATCCATATTTGGAATTCTGGCGTGAAAACGATGGAGGCGCTTGGAGCTTGGCTCATCGTACTGAAGTTATCAAGAACACGTTAAATCCCGTTTGGCGTCCATTTCATATTCCGTTCCACACACTATGCGGCGGTAATATGGACAGAAAAATCAAAGTGATATGCTACGATTGGGACAGTGATGGTGGACATGATTTAATTGGAGAGTTCTTCACGACTGTGTCTGAGATAGATAAGTCTAAAAAACCACACGATTTTCCGGTGATAAACCCGAAAAAGAAAGCAAAAAAATCATCGTATAAAAATTCAGGCACCGTCACCATTGTAGGATCAAAAATCGACAAGCATTACTCATTTTTGGATTACATCATGGGCGGATTACAAATCAATTTTACAGTCGGAATAGATTTCACCGGATCAAACGGCGACCCAAATTCCCCAAATTCACTGCATTTTATAAACCCAAATGTACAAAACGAATATGCTCAAGCACTTTTTGCGGTTGGAAACGTAGTTCAAGATTACGATACCGATAATCTTTACCCGGCGTTTGGATTTGGGGCAAAAATACCACCAAGTGAAACCGTCTCTCATGAATTTGCATTGAATTTCAACCCGCAAAATCCATACTGTGCGGGAATAGCTGGGATTTTGCAAGCTTATCATAACGCAGTTCGTCGTGTCAAACTATGGGGACCTACTAATATCTCACCCATCATCAACCACGTAGCGCGGTTTGCAAGAGATGCTGAAAGTCAACAAACGACTCCGCAGAATTACTTCATTCTATTGTTGATCACTGATGGTGTTATTACTGACATGGATGAAACGCGATCAGCAATTGTACGTGCTTCAGAGCTGCCTATGTCAATAATTATAGTCGGTGTGGGGCAAGCTGATTTTTCAGCCATGGAAATGCTAGATGGTGACGACGGAGTTCTGAAAAGTCCATACGGCCACCCTGCCGTGCGGGATATTGTACAATTTGTTCCGTTTCACACCCTTAAAAAAGCAGGACCCGCTGGCCTCGCTAAAGCTGTTTTGGCAGAAGTACCGTCTCAAGTCACCAAGTATTTTCAGATGAAAGGGATGGCTGCGGGACCTGGACTACAGCAAAAAGCTCCACAGTAATTGAATATGTCGATATGTGTATGTGTATTGAATTCAATGCTCTTTTTAACAATTTCATCTGTGTCTGTCGACCATGATAAATCTAATCGTCCAAATTGATGCTCCCCCACCACCAAATCCTGTTATATATATATTTTCATATATTTACTACTTAACATGTTAACACATTTCGTTATTTTGTATTCCAGGCTGCTGTCAATTCAATATTTAGTGGTATCCAATCTCTCCTATCCCAATATTACTTGCGTGGGTTACTTAATTAATCAGGGTTGTAATGACTCGATTTGTACTCTAGATATTGCGCCTGACCATACCAAGTCATCACTCCAGACATTCTATATGACTGGATCCAAGTCTCGGGTATCAGGGCCAATAATTTGAAAAACTTGTCTTTATCTGTTTGAATAAACATGTTAGGAGTGAGGAAATGAGTATATTAAGAATGCGAGGCCTTCGATGTTACACATGACTTTTGTAGAAGTGATTTGAAACTGGTTTGAACTTGATAATGAACCTTGAACACTCTGAGGCGGTGGTGAATTGAAAATGACTCGACTTGACACGAGTCAAAACTATGTGAGTAGGAATGGCTTGTGACTCGGAACCACTGCTCCGTCTAAGCTGCGCAGAAGGAAGTCGAAGTGATGACCTTTTTTGTCCATTTTGGTGATGACCAAAATTGTCCAACGCCATATGTTGCTTGGCAACTTGGATGTAATGTAATATATACATCCAAGTTACCAAGCGACATATGGCGTTATCCTCTATAGAATATTTGTGCCATTGTTTCCATTCGATCATGCATGCTCTTGAATTTATTGTTTTGCTGTGTGTGTTTGATACAATGGTAACCCTGTAGTTTTGCTGTGAATTATGATTTGGCGGTAGACCTATATCCTCGTTCCGCATTTGCTTGTATTCTGAAATCTTTTTGCCATTTATTCGCAATATTGGGGACATTCGTTGTGATTCCAGTCTATATTATTATCATCCGATTATTTTTATATTTGTGTACCCAAGTATTTCAACGTGTGCGTCCCATAACTTCTCAACCCAATTTCAAGTCATGTGTCTGCCCACCTCTAAGAATGGAATTTGTCACCATGGTCAAGCTTGATTTGAGACCTACAGTTGGTCATCGTTGTGATTTCCTCCTTTGATCAATATTTTATATGAGCAGTGTACGACGATATGTATAATTATTGTACTCTATTGTCGTTGTCTCACCATGACACATGGCAGCTTACAATATCAAATGGCACTACCATGACTTGGTGATGATGATCGTACATTTGTCAATGCGCTTTCAAACAATGCAACGTACTTTATGTGACATTGGACCAATTTCATTCAGCGAAAAGTACCACCCAATAATGATGTCATGTGTAAGAAAAAGGCACTAAATACTTCAATTTGTAATGTCTATGATTTGGGGTTCGCGTCATGCCTAATATTGCATATCTTCATATCACTTGATTTATATGCATACCCATTTTCTAGACTAATTCTGTCATTGTCAAAAGTGTAATACTAAGCCCTGGATAATTGGGCTATTACTCTGAGGCACTATTGGCTACTATACCATTCAACTCGTTACTTTATAGGCTACATCTTTATGTCGAGCAGTCACATGGTGATTCCTTTATAAAATTGAGTTTCAATGTATATGAAAGTTTGAGAAGTGATACCGCAATGTATGTTAGATGTCATTGCTGTGGTACTTGCAAAAGAAATAGATATTGTGTGTCACCTGGTGTTGAAATTGAAAGAATAAGCTGAGTTGCTAAAATAGTGTTTTAGTCCCTATGACAATAGGCTACTTTGAATTGAAAAACTTGAATATATGCCCCAAGATACTTCGACGCCATGTAATCATGTTGCTGTGACTCTTCCAACAATTACTTCAATGGTCTACTTTTAATACTGTATTAATGCACTACAACAACTGTGCCCTCTGCATTTAGGTATTGGATTGTAATCTGTCAGATGTGCTGTTGGTTGAATTGTTCGTAGATTATTTCATTAAAAGTGATTGCACTCTCTGATGCTTTAGTTACCTATGTAAATTTTTGACGCCTAGTAGAGTACACAGCATTTAATAGTATTTTCGTTATCATTTACAGTTAAATTCAACAATATTTTGACCAAGTTGGTCGTGTACGTGGCAAGTGTGACGAGTCGTGAAACCGTTGTTTGATTGAGGACTGGACAGGTTTGATGAGATAATAGTGAATTAGGCAATTGCTGGCTCGCATTTATGGTAACGTGCCAGATTTTTCTCTAGAATACTTCATTGGGAGATTCTAGGATCAGGTTTATTGGTGGGAAATTTGATCAAAGTAGTCAGTATTCAAGTAGAAGTAGTGATTAAGTAAAAAAGCTAGTATTCTTGACCTAAAAACTGAAAACTCGAGTAGAAGTGGTGCAAATACGCAAAATCTACTTGAAGTACTTTTCAAAGTTATTGACTACTCTGGACGGTTTAGCTACCTGCATTTTCCCAATTCCAGCAACAGTTCTTGTTCTAGCAGACATTGTGCATTATACACTTTCTTTTTTGCACCATGGCTACTCCAAGTAGTCTTAGTACGGTCCGTGTACAGGAAATAATAATTCGTAATAGTAATAACTTGTGTATTTTTACTTTATTAAAATTTGGCATGGGGATAGTTAGCCATTCAGGTAGTGGAAGCTGATCCTTCTAATGTCCCGAAGTCTATAGACAATATACCTGAAGAACCAAACAAGGATATCTATGTCCTCAGCACAGATGTTCCCTCTAAGCTGCGCAGTGCGCAAATGCGCAGTGCTGACACGGTCTCTGCGCACAGAAAATCTAGGTTGCGCACAAAAAATCCGAAGTGATGACCTTCTATTTTGTAGTAAGGCACTGTTGTCCAAGGGACTGTGCAGTGAGTTGGTGAGTGTGCGCAGATTCGTCAAAAATTAGAGGGAACATTGCTCAGCACACTCTGGCCGACTGTAGACTGCAGTTACTGACTGTTTAATGAAGTGAGACACAGAAACTACTATACAAGATAACTCTAGGAAAAATCAGGAAAAGTAATTCTACAGCTTTGCCTCGTGAAATATTATAATCTCACTCTATTATGAACATTGTTTGAAGCAATTTCATGCAGAAAATTATGCAAATCCATCCAAATGCTTAAGCCAATTATGCGGCTCCAAGATAGACCTACATGGTATACAATGTGATTGAAGAGGAAATATTCTTGAGAATGGTATGTCCTAAAGCAGAACGCATAAATTGTGCAAATATTTGAAATTGTCAGAGGCAAGTTCTGTCATATATTTAATCAGCGTCCTCAAAGAAACAAACAAACTACGTCTCGTACATTAGAACATTATATCATAAGTTTGCTGCACGAGTAATAAAACTACGGTATTATTAAGATGACACCATTTCCTTAGTGATGGAACTACAAAAATATTATGATTCGAAGCATATTGTGTGAACATGTCGAGCGCCCTATCATTATCACCATATTTTGCTAAAGCTGCAGGCTGCACTGTGCTGGAATCAGAGATGGCCACAGTCCGGTGCCGGAGCCGGAGCAGGATTTTGATGAATTTTACTGTGGCCGGATCGGAGCCGGATTCTGAAACTGTCATATGAGCCGGATTTAAACAGGATTGATATTCATAACAAATATTGGGTGATAAAGGTTCAAGATATCTTATATTCAATGAAAAAATCTGCTTCGATATTACTTCCGTAGTTAAATGCATTCATTGCTATGGATCAAGCCCAGGCTGGTTCCGACAATAAATGACAACGTTGAAACCGCTAATACCGGTCACGTCGTTGAAATGCGTAAGCAACATAAGTAAAGTTTCTGTAGTGATGAGATTACTGCTGGATGAGATGAGGACGAAGGCAGGCTCCAGCAGGCGAATTCAGTTGTTCCTCAGATATTGATTCTTATCCTTCCTGTTATAAGCCATTAGGGTACTTGATATCAGTTGTCAGGATGACAGAAAAGCGAGGTGTCGGTGTTATTGCAGATGTAACTGGTGGTTCAGATTTCTGAATGATTGTGTGGTGTGGTAATGTATGAATATATGCTGGCATGGTCAATTGGTCATGTTTATGATTTCGGAAACACACTAGAACTGAAGTGCCACCGGCACTCTCTGATTGATTGTGCACATCATCATGCTGTTTATATATAATATTATATATATTTCCTATTCATTGCTGCTCTATCAAGTGATAATTTTGATTAATCCCATTTGTTTGATACATGTCTGTTCTGTGACTATGCCACTTCTTGTGAAAATTTAGTTCCATTCTTCAGTAGTACTATAGGCCTAGTTGTCTTGGCCTAGTCACAATCCACAATATCTGATTTTGTTGTTCCCATCATGGCATGCCTGGGTTACTATGTTTACCCTCTCCGTAAAGCAACTAATATAGCTATCTCTGATCTCACAGTCTTTTTAGCTCATTTCCCCTGCCTAGTTCCTACTACTCGCATTTATATTCAAGATATATACCGTACCTAACATTATTGATTCGAAATGTGATATAAATAAACCCGTGTAAGGCATTACTTGATACTAATTTGTTGATATAATGTTCATATCTGTTTTGCAGGCTATATTTAATGTGAAATAGCACTAAAGCAATAGCAGGATTTTTTCGGATCCGAATTTTGTTGCTCAACTGTCGGACTCCGAAATCCTATTTGACTGTCGGATCAGGACGGATACGGATTCCCAAAATTTGGAATCCGCCCATCTCTGGCTGGAATACGCAGCTATCGATCGCAAGCGCAATATGAGATTATATTACAGTGTGTGCTCTGAATTATTGACAAGCGCTTTGTGGAATTCTGGTTGAAGTATTATAAATGAATACCATTGAAAAGTGAACAGTGAACACCAATCAAATACCACACGTAATGCAAATATTTGTAAATGTCTTCCCCTTTGGCTTAATCTTTATTTAAAAATCAGTCGATATATAGTTTAGGTCCAATCATTTGCAGCTTATCTAGTCGCAAGGAAGGTCTGTCTTCCTCCAAACTGGTTTGCTAGCAACGTCGTAGGAAATTATTTGGTAACCAAATTATCTGAGCGTGTATAGGAGTTCCAATTAAACTTTTATAAGGGGTGTCACGCACTGTATCGCTCTGATTCAATTCTTACACCTTTATAGTATGTGGCATGAATAATGTACTATATAGGGTTGCAGCCAGCCGTCCGTCTTGTCGAGTGTAGTTAATTCCGAAGACAGCTATGGAGCTGGGGAGTTGGAATCGGGAGTGGCTTCTTTCAATTCCTTGTCCTCTATCAAGACAGTAGCCATTTTCTATTTTGGGAGCTAACGAGGCACAGCAGCAGTTAAAAATCGTGATAGGAAGCAGTCAGAGACAGTAACTAATAATTATTATACTGTATTTAACACCATTCCTTTGAGAAACGCTCCAGGTTAGTAAAGAGATTATAACGAGAGCAGAACTTCAGCTTACACTTCAATATGAAATTCATATTTTATTTCATCCGATGCTTTTCATGCGGACGGTTGCCTGACATATGAGCATGCGACACAATGGAAAACGACAGTTCAGCATGGAACACATCAGCATGCGACATGCGTCACTTCAGCATGTGACTGTATAACCCAAAAACTTACCCTAACCCGAAATATAGCCTAACCTAACCTAAAGCCTAACCCTAACCCAACCATAAATCCAACCCTAACCCGTAATTTAACCCACATGCTCATTGCTCATGTGTCGCATGCCAAATTGTCGCATGCCGAAGTCTCGCATGCTCATATGTCCACGGACCCATGCGGACACCTGTCAGGGTCACCGTCAGCAATAGATGATACGGAGATCATCATTTATTAATAGTTTTATCCTTTCAAACACCACAAGATTCATTTTTATTCGAAATCTCATAGATTGAGATACCAACCACCTGATGTCCATAAATCAGTGGTCGCCAACACGCGGGCCGCATGGTCCTCGAGGTCATACTTTGCGGCCCACGACCTGATTTAAGATTTTGGAAGATCGCGTATTAAAACATTTTTAAATGATGAAATTGATCTCCGTTTAAAAATATTGTCGTTGTTCAAATTAGGTATTCTCCTGGGCCCATCACCAGTCCTCACTAGCTGTTACGGCTTCCGCGGTGGTAATAGCATTCCATGGAGGAATATTCAGCTGATATGGAGGGGTTACCTTGACTTGCAATGGCTCAGACTCTGCCAAGACCGAGACGCTTAGAAAACGACTTAGGGCTTTCCCACAAGATCAAGCTTTACGATGAGATAGTTTTCCAGAAAGTACCGTGTCTAGCAAACCCCAAATCGACCCCTTAGTGGCTGAAAAGTGTTTTCGTGGGCAGCTCATGGTTCAAAGAAGAATGAAAGTGATGACAATGATATTTTTGTTGTATTTGTATTTCTTTAGTGAAATATCATTTTAGAGTGCACTTTCACATGCACAGCGTTAAACTGACGTAGATTTTTTTAAAAGTGGTTGTTAGACTGTGTGGCCTATTGTGTCTCGATATTGAGTTCATGCGGCCCTCGGCCTCTGCGAAATTTGAAAAGTGGCCCGCGACCCGACTTGAGTTGGCGACCCCAACCATAAAACAATCCTCTGCCTACTAGTGTAGTATTATATCTGGAGTAACGGCAGCCTGCAGAAGTGTTTAAAAATTGGCAAGCCATGACGACGAAGGCACGTGTCACTATGTTAGCACGGGTACAGGCAAAGTCGGTGTCGATGGTGTGACAAACATCCATCCGACAATCCCCAAAATCGCGCTAGTATTTATCCTAAAAGGAAACTGGCTGAATTCGCAAATACAAAAGTGATAAAATGCAGGCGTAGACAGAACAGGTTAATGAGTGATTCAAATGATATATGGAATACTTTTGCTGGCATAGACTTGCGGTTGCCGAATCGTGGACTCGAGAACAGACAAATGAAATTTGTCAGTTGATTTGCCACGTATGTTCGACCCACTTTCAAATACTCTCAAAATATCAATCATCGTTTCAGAGACACAATGGCGGGCCTTGTTTCCAAAATAGAATTGTCAATATCATGCTCAGACTTGCTGAAGAAAGATCTGACGTCCGAATCGGATCCTCTGTGTCTGCTGCAAGGATACGACGAATCGAGCAAGTCGTGGTACGAAATAGCGCGCACGGAACGCGTCAAAAACGAAAGCTGCCCTGTCTTCAGTAAGAAAATATCTGTCGACTATCTTTTCGAAGAAGTTCAGAAGCTGAGATTCAAGATTTACGACGTCGATAACGACACCGCCTCGTTGAAGGATGATGATTATCTGGGAAAGCTAAAATGCACACTCGGAAGTATAGTCTCCGCGAAGACTTACAAACAGCCGCTATTTAAGAAAGGCAAAAAGCAAGCGGGCAAAAGTAGTATTAAAATCGAAGCAGAAGAGTGTACCGACAACAACGACTTGGTTGTGTCCGTGAAGGGCAAGAAACTCGATAACAAAGACTTCCTTGGAAAGTCTGATCCGTATCTTGAATTTTGGCGGGAAAACGACGACCAGACGTGGTCCATGTCTTACCGGTCGCCGGTAGTGAAAAACACGTTAGATCCGGCGTGGCCAATAATGCGCATACCGATGCAGGGCCTATGTAAGGGTAACATAAAACGTAAAATATCTGTGAAATGCTACGATTGGGACAAAGACGGCGATCATGACTTGATAGGCGAGTTTACCATGACAGTCGATGACATCCTAAACGGCGGGCAGGACGAATATTTCTGCATCAACGACAAAAAGAAGAAGTCCAAAAAATCGTACAAGAATTCTGGAGTGATCAAATTTTCTGATGCTAAAATACAGAGACGTCACTCGTTTCTTGATTACGTCTTCGGAGGCTTGCAAATTAACTTCACAGTCGGCGTTGATTTCACAGGCTCAAACGGCGACCCTAGAGACCCGAATTCGTTACACTTCAACAATCCCCAGT
This sequence comes from Botryllus schlosseri, assembly GCF_051294905.1. Lineage (NCBI taxonomy): Eukaryota > Metazoa > Chordata > Ascidiacea > Stolidobranchia > Styelidae > Botryllus > Botryllus schlosseri. The sequence continues at coordinate 28,257,562 of NC_137239.1, read as the reverse complement.
TCATGAATGAATACGTCCAGGCCTTATACGCTGTTGGTAATGTAGTTCAAGATTACGACACCGATAAATTATTCCCAGCTTTCGGATTCGGCGCTAAGATACCGCCCGATGATCGCGTTTCCCACGAATTCGCTCTAAATTTCCAGCCAACCAACCCGTATTGTAATGGCGTGAACGGTATTGTGGCCGCGTATCAACAAGCTATTTTGAAAGTCAGATTTTGGGGACCTACCAATTTCTCTCCGATCATAAATCACGTATCTAGATTCGCGGAAGACGCGCAAGCAAAGCAAGTTACGCCTCAAAATTACTTCGTGCTGCTAATCATCACAGACGGAGTCATTACTGATATGGAGGAAACGATAAAGGCTATCGTGCGTGCGTCGCATCTTCCCATGTCTATTATCATTGCAGGCGTGGGTCAGGCTGATTTCACTCTGATGCAAGCTCTCGATGGGGACGATGGCGTACTGAAGGATGTGACTGGTGCCCGTATATCAAGGGATATCGTGCAGTTTGTACCGTTTCGGGATTACAAAAGCAAAGGCGCCATCGCCTTAGCGAGAGCGGTCCTGGCCGAAGTCCCGACTCAGGTCACCGAGTATTTCCGTCAGAGAGGCATGGACCCGGGACAAAACCAGAGTCAACCGAGTACCTGATTTAGTTCGGCTGGTGCAGCACCGTATTTCATCTCTACAGTGGACTCATAATCCCTTTCCCGATACTTAACCAATTAATACGAAGTCATTGAATGGGGTTGAAGATTTCTTTTGTCTTACATCATCTATACTTGCGGAGGTGGTCAGTAGCGAATTGTGTTATTTCGGAGTGCTGAAGTAGGTTTTGCGTTCTTGCGCTACTTGGTACTTACTCGAGCTGTTGTTTTTCGATTATTTCAGCTTCTACACGAAAGTTTTTTTGGGCAAATCTACTCATTTTTAGACTTCCGATTTGGAAAGTAGATAGCAGGTTTGGGGTCTGTATGCGTCACCTTTAATAGTGAGATTGTGATACCGAATGGGCAAAATAGCACCTGTACAACAGTAACTTAATTTATTTTGGAAACTTGCTTCGATTTGCAGTGTCGTTATCGTTTTGCATTAGTCGCGAAAAGGATTGCAATTAAAACTAATCTACTTTTGAAATTACCTACTTGAGTACTCTTCAGACCTCCATTTTCTAGTTCTACTTGAAGTATTTTGACCCGTCTTGAAAAGTGTCACTTCTACTTGTCATTGAGTAAAAATTGACGACGTTCCTTCGACTTCAGTACGATTGACGACAGCGAATTATACAGAAAGTCTACTTACATAATTCGAATTTTCATAATTTTCACCGATTTTTTTTTCATGGTTCGAGATATGGCATACGCACTACCACGTATATTTACCATTCATATGTAATTGGCAGCAAGTAACTTTCCCACTGCCAGCTTACAATTACTGTTGCTATACGACTTTGTTGTATGATGTGTGCTTTGGTTGCATCAGAACCAAACATGCGTTCGACGGCGATTTTTAGTTCGAATTATGTTTGCAATTTTTTAGTGGTTTTCAATATAATAGTGTGTAATCTGATGTCTCTTCCTAGTGATAAATTACTCGTGTCAATTAATCGCACGGTTGATCACGGTTTTCCACCAAGAGCTGGGAATGTTTATCACAAATCAAAATACGCCAGCTAAGTCTGTGCCTATAGGAGTTCGTGTACCATCTAAAAATATTACATTGAGCTTGAGCGCTCCCTCGCCTCGATAGGTCGAAATTTCATGTCGGTGAAGTCATATTTTGTGGTACGATTGTTGATGTACCATGTTATTTCCAAATCTCTACTAGTTGCTGACGATTACCCCCGACGAGTGTCAGCCGAAAATGTTCGGGCTCATTTCAATATGACGAAACTATACAATTGTATATTGAAGTTCTGTACCTCCAAGAAGCTCTACAAATCAACTATAAGATTGTCTTCACTATTTAATCTTGTGTATTTGTTTCTCGTATCATCGATTGCTTTATAAACCAACTATCATTTGTTACCATATGCTACAGATTTTTTCATTTCCAATCATTCGCATATTCGGTACCGTAGATAAGTTGGTTGCCCGACATATGAGCATGCGACACAAAGAAATGCGACAGTTGAGCATGGGACACTTCAGTTTTTGAAATTCCCTGAAATTCATCCTTATGTATAACCTAACCCCAACCGTAACACTAACCCAACCCTAAATCAAAGCTGAACCCGTAATTTAACCCACATGCTCATGTGTCGCATGCTTATATGTCCAACCATGGACCAGTTAAGTTTACTCTTATATGTTTTAAGGGTGGCGACCATAAAGTTAGCTTATCCGCGAGAACGGTAATCGTGTGATTAAAACGGTTACTCGTGGCTCGTCGAGTGGGATAAGATTCCGCGCCAGGATGATCCTCAATCGTCTGGTGAAACTTTTAATCCAGCGAAGTTGGTTATCACGATTAACTGTTAATCTGTCGATTAGCATTCTCCCAGATAAGCTAACTTTATGTTATCCACCCTAGTCAGCTAATTCGATGTATTTTAATCATTCGACGTATCCAAAGCATCATATATATGCGCAGCATATTGTGCAGTGTATCGCTCTTTCAATATATACCATTGTATTGTATACAAAATGATTGCAATTTCTATTGATATAATCATCATGCGTGTAGATCGAAGATGTCATGCGTGAAGCTCTATTTTCCAGCGGGTTTCCAACGGTATCTGTCGCACCTACGCGGGGACGAAAGGGTAAACCGTAATCCTCTCTCCATTTTCGTACTTGTAACAAGGCATGAAAATTTCCTCTCCTTCCACGCAGTCTTCGATTGGCGCGACTGAAAGACAGCGAAGAAAACGATAATCAACTGTTCTATGACGACTTACGCAAACTCCTGGATTTTTTTAATTCGCAACGAAGAGCTAGAGCTACTCAATTTTCAAAATACGCTACTAAAACTATAGAACTACTCAGTTTTCATAACTCGCAATACTACAACTAATCATTTTTCAAAAAGTGTTGGAGGTTTATACTGGCTCCTCGCCACGTGATCCGTGTAAGTAACAGTGTCTTATAAAAGCCTAGAAATGGGCCGTGCTACAAGTCGGTAAGTACGGAATCAAAATAAAAAATATCGGCGTGGTGTAAAATGACCAATGTAGTCGAAACACTGTGAATATCAAAAAACTGTAGATTGGTACATAGTGCAAGTCTGGTTGTCCGTTCAAGGTATTCAGGAATGTACTGGGCCTGTGTATTGTATTAGCCTACCCAGAGTTAGATACTAGAAAATATTTCGCTTCTCCGAATTTCATTAGAATTATAGCGAAACAGTACGTACTTACTGAATTCGCTAAACGAGATTGAATTCCATTCGGAATTAGACAGGAATACAACAAAAGTTCTGTTCGTGTCAAATAATTCATTCTCATAAGCAAGAGAATGGCAAATGTCTGCACCAAGCTTATTGGCTCTTTACGGCTCTGAAGCATTTCCAGGAAAATCAGACATGTTAGAATCATACCGTATTACATCTGCTTGTAGCCTACTTGAGTGACCACTTTAACCACCTCTTCACTAGCATCAGCCAATTTGCTTTCGATAGATATATTGGTTCCAGAATTCGAAGCCGGGTTGGGCACAAATATACATCGCTGTCTCACGTTAGGGAATGGGATTATCCCCACCCATATCGCACGCCTATGAATCGAGTTGCCGACGTTTGATCAAAACAGTCGTTTCGACTATTACTTTTCATGTTTTTTTTTTATCGTAACCTTGTGGTGTTTTGAAATGGCGAAATTCTTGATAAACTGAACTTATCTGACACTCACTGTTTTCCACCTTGTACATGCAATACTTTCTCCAATCGTACTCGTCGTTATACGGGAATACGGCGATGTATTGCTTGTTTACGTCGTGCGTGGCTGGCATGAAACATTCGCCGTTGGGAGGTAGGTCGCAGCAATCCTCAACTAACTCCATATGCCCCGAATTAGATCTGTCTCTGTAGAATACACGTATCGAGTGGTTACTATTATCAACTGCTGGTGCTCACAGTTCAGCATATGTATTACGTAGGCTGATTGCAAAAGAAAAATAACCCAAGAACAAATGTTAAGTTTCATCAACTTAACGTCGAACCATTGGGAAAACAATACTCGCTTCGCACATATAAACTAATATCGTAACCAAAACAAGCCACAGTATCAATAAAACCATGAATTCAAAAGAGATGTGTGATCTCCACCGCGGAACAGGACAGCACATCCAGACACAAGATAGAGATTCGTGGGAGTGAGAGCAACTGAAGAATGAGTGCGAGAGGGTTGAAAGACCTTACCGAGAATACAAGAAATCGAAGACCTATGAATATTATGAAATTTGTGTCGTGGAGCACAAGGCTTGAAAAGGCGATAAGCTCTATAGAGTTGCGTGCGTGTGCCCCATTATTACAATACAAGATCTTTTAGAAGTAGATTCGAGTGGAGTAAATTTGACAATATGAATATATTGTTAATTACGACAATGAAAAGATCGAAGCGGTGTATAGTAGGGATGGTGTGAACGTGAGGTTCACGTTCGCGTTCTGTGTGTGAACCTTGGAAATTTATAGGTTCACGTTCACAAACGAACCTTGGTAGGTTCTGCACTGTGAACCTTTTTCATGTATTACAATTTTCACTTCATTATAACATCTTTTGTTGAAATTTATTGCATTTCAACTGCGGGCCACACTCTATGCATGGCGCTGGCAGCATAAAACTATCAACACTAAACGAGCATGTACCCTGGCAATCTCAAACATTTTACTTGCTTTGTTACAAATGATTGCTCGAAATATCCAGCTTTACGTTGGTTTATATTTAGTGAATCTCTGCTGTGAGCTTCACCCACAATCACACAACATCAAGAGTTAAATACACCACATGTAGGTGGTAAGCGAATGATGCTTATTCAACCAATCAATTAAATTGATATCGTTGCCTGATGTAAAAAAATCTATCAGGCGTACGGGGTCAATCTTGATTTCATATGTTTATTGTATCATGAAAACCAAATCCGTGCGATTGGGGTGTTGGCTACTGTTGTGTAACTTGTTAAAGGGGTAATATCGATAGCAAGTACAGAAAGGTCTACACCCGTTTTGCACTCTGCTCAATATTAGCGTCGCAATTACACTCGGACGCCGAATACATTGTCCGGCCTGGCCTATACCGTTTAAGGCGTAGGCTTATGTTCCTTGCAAGTCCTAGTCGAAATTGTTGGCGAAGGACGGAGGGTATTGATTTATGGGATTATTATATCATTTGATTGCCCCAGTTGATACATTCGGCGACGTTTAAAACGTCACTATGTACTTCAGCATTGTGGCCCGAGTCGTTGCTAGGTATCGTGGACAACTCTACAATCTACATTAATATATGCTATCACTTCACTGAAATGGGGGGTTGGAATTAGCAATATGACGTCACGTGACGTCATGAGGTTCACGTTCGCGTTCACACGAACCTGAACCTTTCAGAGGTTCACACCATCTCTAGTGTATAGGTCACCATCAATCAGCTTACCTGAGATATACCGAGTATGTCCAGTTCGCGGGCATCTGGCTATCGGTAACGTATTGACCAGGGGTGAAGTATAATTGTTCGTCGGTATCGACCAGCTTGTCTGGTTTGTGTTTCATATAAAGGCATCCTTCGATGTACATGTACGAATCTACATTGCGAGAAAAGATTTAACGGCCAGTCGACATGCATCAGTTCTAATCGTTTCCCGGAATACATCTTGAACACGGTCCATCATAAGGCAGCGAATGATCATAGGAAGTATACATTAGTTTCTAAAACTAAATGAACCATCCTGATTAGCGAAGATGTCAGTACCTGCCCCGTGCTTTTCTACTTGTGTTTTATTGATAAAGCGATGAGGATAGCGATAGAAACGATCATAAAGAAACCCCCTGGCTTAGCTTACTGTGCGAAAGCTATGGAGATGCGGTAATCTTGGGGACTGACTAATACAGCTTGAAACAAAACTGTCGTAGAATATTTGTGTGCTAGTTTGATACTTACCGATCATGTCTTTAATACAGTGCGTGTCGATGCTACACATGTTTCCTTCATATGTACATTCGTCCAGGCGATCAACAATACTTTTTCCCATTGCCAGTTGCAGGAGCAAAGCTAGAACCGCGGTGATAGCAGTTGAAGTAGTCATAATGCTAAATGCTGAAAGTACTATAAGTACCTCTGTGTATGATTAAATTCTGGGGAAATAAATGTTAGAGTTACAGTAGTAAACGGCGAAACATCCAATAATACATAATGCGGAGGCGACTATTTCGCCTTGACCGCATATTCACTGCAGGAAGTCGCGGTTGCAGTTCCGGTCTATGAGAAACCGATTTGTGATCATGAGTTTTATATCCCGATACAACGTCCGACGAGAAGTGCGTCGGGGAAGCACGTCACGTGAAAGCAATGTGGTATTGAATGAGTTAACATCAGGAATACCTAGTCTAGGTAACTAGTCTATACATATCCCCGGTGAACCTGAACATCAACTGATATCCATTGTCGCGGAGCGAACGATCTATACGCCGAACGTGTCAAATAAGCAACAGCTTTGCCGTCTTTTAAAAGCCAGACAAGAAGCAACCACTTACTTGCTTCTTCGAATTGATCCAGAACAGAGTAGACTGCAATTGCTGTTTAATCGAATTAACTACCACAGCCGTGTGACACGGCATTGCCTCCATCGCGATCACGAAAAATACCCTCAAGTTAAACCTATTTGGTGCATAGCTCGTTGCAGAATATACGCACGTGTTAATTACAGGCATAATACGTTTTGCAATTGCAAAGTTTGTCGCGGACTAGAAACTACCCAGGGGACGATCTACCGGTGTACCAGACTTTGCGTTTTCCAGTTTAATTTGCGTACAATAGTTGGTCATCTACCAGAAAACAAGCGTTGGATAGAATGTGTACGTGGAACTGAATAGAAAGGCATTGGAAGTTAAGATACAAACTGTAGTGTGGGAGGAAGCAGACCATATACAAATTACGAGGTATAACGTTCATACAGGTAATAAGCATTCGAAAAAACATATCGCCGTATGGAACGCAGAGCAATGAAAGCTCTTGTCTATGCGTACGCCGTACGTACACACTTTTCGAAAGCTACCGTACCTGCAGACCACCCAATACACTGCAAAGCACACGAAATACAACTGCAGGTGAATGGTCTGTACTGCACTATTTTATATAGCCGACGTGTAGGTAGATATAGGCATTTTAATGTGTATATAGGGAAATAGATTATTATCGAATGCTTACATTGCAATTGTCACGAAATATTGCCTTTGTTTGTATTCATATATCTTTATTTCTAGGTGTATTTTCGACCATATTGTTTTGCCGGATCAATGCTGTGATGAACTACCATAGCTACTCATTAGCTGTGCATTGCAATAATAGAGCTGGAGCCGAGTCTCCCAATAGTATAAGATCTAATGCCCATGTGATACCTGAATTTGGGAATGAAGCCACAATCGAAGATTTCTGAAGTATCTTTTTCGCAGCACATAGTCGCATACGGAGGGAATCCTACATCAGACATTTTCTCACCAAACAGAGATAACAATTCATCTGACTAATTACGGCAAAAGTATATTTGCTCTTGCCTGATCCTGTTGGCGACATTTCGTTAACAAATTTTTCATCAGGGTGCGATAATTACTCACGCAGCCACGGTCGTTGCAATGTTAAAATCTTGGTATTCTCGTGTTAGCAGAGCCTTTTTTCTTGACTTGATAGGCTATTGGACATGTCTTAATTCCACCCAATCATTGGCGCACGCTTTCAAACAAAGGGGAGGTTTTAGTTCGAGAATGTAGTCCCCGTAACTTGCATGACTGTCAGGAACTGCCATGATTTCCGGAGTAAGTCGGTAAACTATAACATGTGATATCATATATTACTAAGGTAGTTCGCGATTGTTTAAAACAACGCAAGATCGTAATACAACGAGAGATCGGAAGAAGTCTATAAGCGATTTCTTGACATCGAGATATTTTGATGTTTTTCGGTTTTCTCGGTATTTGCATATCTTCACTTGTGAGCCGGCGGAGTAAACTTTTTACAGTACCAGTGGCCATGTTCGATATTTTAAGATTCATGTTAGGGTTAGTAGGCGATTTGGAGTTAGTTTAATAGTAGACTGTAAATCTGATTAAATGCCATTTATATATCGAATGGTTCTTGGTACAACCAATTCCAATAGCATGAAAAAAATCACAAATCAAATTTGATTATTCGATTGGCAAACACAAATGGCAACGCATGCGAAGTTTCACATATGAAGATTCTACCTGTCTCATTTTAGCATATGTAATATGTATGATCCATTCTATCTCGTTTCTTGTCATATTTAGAACTAATCATGAGTCTCGAGCAGGTAATTGTACTCATAACGGCCGCATTCCATATCGCAGCATGCTCGTCTGGGGCAGGATCTGGATCAGATGAGGAATATTTCGGATATTATCATCAAACTCAATCTACAGATACAGTTATTCATGAAATCACCAACGACCAGTACGTTGACACGTCGTCGGATTACGTAACAACAGCACCAGCGATGCCTGACGAGCAGCCGTGTAAAACCAAAGGAGACTGTGGCGTCACAGTAGCATCATCCGCCACGCATGTCATCAGTCTTCATATTGAGGACGAGGACGTTTACGAAGAAGCATTTACAAAGCCTTCAAATTCCAAATACATCTCCGAAAATGGATACTATTACCTAAAATCCGAAACTCAAAAGGTAGTAAACGCCATTCTCGACAAAATCGACAGCAGCGAACGTGTTTTACCCAGATTTGAAGAAAATGTTTGTAAAAGACTCGACGCCCTTGAACTAGGCATTGAGCGGGTTCTGGAATCGGTGAAAATATCCCATCTAAAATCACCTGAGACTAAGTCGGAGGTCATCCCTGAGCTTGTCGCTACCGAAACCTGGTCTTACATCGATTCCAAGTTCACGGAGCTGAAATCGAAGCTGATAGAAGCCAACGAGAAAATTAAAAGCGATTTCGAAGCTAGAATCAATGAGGTGTTGAACACATACGACCAAAGACGTAAGTTATTAGCATAGATGGTCGGTAACGAAATGGCTCTATAATTTTTCCAAGACCGCAATTATAGGTTTTGTATACACGTGCAATCCTTACTAAAATGGTTACGTTTTTATACCGCTGCCACTTCTACTTTTTGGCCTGATTTTTACATTAAAAATTTTGAACAGCAGAAGGTAGTTTTGGGATAAGTTTTCATCACTTTCATGGGCGAATTCGTCATAGGAACCGCAACGCTAACTACTTTTTCCACCCTTGAATTGAGGTACATAAATTCAACCACTGCCCCAGACTCATTTAGTTAATATACCAGCATGGACAATGCAATAGAAAACGCAACATCAAATGGCGTTATGTCACTATTTTAGTTACATTTTCCAGCTTCACTGAAAAATCCGCATCGAAACGAGTCTGGTTCGTATAAGAAATCTGTGATTAACGTCTTGACGAGGGACGTGTCTCACAAGGTGAGTTTGAAGAAATATATATAAGCAAATTATATATGAGCAATGCAGTTATTCAATACGGGGTACAGCTATTATAGGATAAGTTTCTGGTTAGACAGTCGTGAAATTTATGTCGATTTACAATGTATAACACCCCTGAAACTTTTTATGATCGCCATGCAAGTACTATATTGGGTCTGTTTCATATGAAACTGCATTTGAAATATAGATGTTTAAAAAATGCAACTAGTTCATTTTTTCTATTATTTATTTTGATAAACAGTTGAAACAAGTCAGATTTCCATCTATAACATCATTTAACAACTACAAAAGTGAACGCTTGTGTTCGAAAAACCACTGAGTAGACATCCAGGAATTAAAACGCAGAACTGCTAAAGAGAATAGCACAAGCAGAGAAATATAGCCTAATCGAACACTTGGCTACTGGAATTTAACGAATGTCAGCATTTGTCTTATCAGAGCGAAGGCGATTCATCGTGTCGACACTGCTGCCAAGTGCTACTGAAATCCAAGATTGAATCCCCTCAAACTAATCGAAAAGATGTGAGTGCAGGCTATACCTGAGTGAAAATCTAAGCTACTTTGCTGGGTGCGTTTCACATTTACGTTGTTCAGGAAAGAGAAGTCGATAATGAAGATCTTCCTGGGCGAAGCATTCTGATAGAACAAGGTTTGTTTTGAACCAGGAACTATTACTTTTTCATCTTAGAGGACCAAATGAAAGACTAGAATCTATACCGTTTCCCTACGGACAGATCGTAAATCAAGTCCTGTGAATCTTCGGTGGGATCATCGGTCATCAAAGACCGTTGAAGGAACTGACAATGGAGACCATTCAAGTGTATTAGGAAAACTAGCTCGCCTAACCCATGATGGTAGGCATAAACCGGCTCTCACAAAGTTCTGGAGAACTGAAAATCGGATGGTAGATGGACTTAAGAGAAGCGTAGGAGATTCGGTAGTGATATTTCGTTCTGATCTCCGCACTCGAGAAGAAAACAAAGATTCAACCAGACACATGACGCTTTACTCTGGTGAGGACCAAGCGCATACGTGTCTTTAACCTAAACTTATTCGCCTTGTTCAGAAAACTCAAGTCATTGATGATATGTTCAGTCACTCAAATAATACGCCATAATGACGATCAAATACCTTACACATTGTGCCAGTGGGGAGTAGCATATTATCTGAGAGATGAAGGCTTTATAGTAGGGTTACCATACTTCCTCCTTTAAGAGGATTTGTCTCCTTTTTTCGGGATATCGAAAACGTCCTCCGAGGGCGCTCAAATACTCTGCTTTTCGGTAATTCACCCTCCATTATAATTTTGACAGCCGGGCGATGCGATTGTTCAGGCACAACTACAAAAAACGCCTTAAATGAGAGGGATTCTGGAATATGGACGTTCGCATTTCGTCGAGTTTTGAAAATGACCTTTTTTAGTCAACTTGACAATAATTACAGTAAAATTACCCGTTTTCTCTTCTGACATTATTAATTTTAATATTTGTAAAAAGCGTTCTCTTTTCAGGACCTCAAAATATGGAGCCCTATTTATAGTCAATAATATTACGATGTTTTGATAAATATTAACGAATTGCCACAGATAGCCCGACTCATTGTGGCGACGTATACGCGATGGGTCAACGGAAAAGCGGGGTTTACAGCATAAGCCCACTAGGTCACGATTCGTTTGAAGTATATTGTGACATGGACACAGATGGGGGAGGCTGGACTGTATTACAGCGAAGGTAATAATTTCTTTTTTTACAATTCGACTTAAGACACTATTCATTTGACGGGTACTGTCGACATTTCTGAGACTAGGGCATTATAGCAGCGGTTCTCGACCGCCGGTCTGTGGCAAGTTTCCTGCCGGTCCGTCAAATATACTATAATTTTATATCTCAATTCCAAAACGCAAGAAGTTGGTCGCTTTTCCATTAACTAGAGAAATATAACATCGAATTGTAAATTTGTTTAGAAATTTGGAAAATGCTTTTCTAAATGGTATCCCAGAGAGTTCATGTTCTACTTTGGATAGTATAATATAGGTTGTATATCGAAAAGAAAAGTCGCATCTCTCTTCAAACGATGGCAAACAACTATAATCGAGTTGATGGTCTTTAACAGGACTTACCAGTCTTCGCCTTGCAGAAACTTGAATCGAACCACATACAAATATTTGATATAAAAAGGCAGCATGAAATTAAGTTTCTAATATCACATTGAGTTGCAAACATATTGTAATTGAATTTAGTGTAAATTTTGATTTTTGAAGGTTCACCGGTCCCCAACTTTTGTTTTGAAGTTTTACCGGTCCGCGAGGTCTAAAAGGTTGAGAACCACTAGAATGACTATAGATTAAAGAATTGCAACCGACTGTATATGCAATGAAGTATGTACCACATTTTGGAGTGAGCAGCCAATAAAATTAAGACTCGTTTATTCACTTCCGACTTCACTGGATCATCGATCACCATTATACTGACTAAACTCACTGTAAATTGTGACACGATACAGATTCCCTTTTATACCTAAAATGCGGTGATATATATTCATATTCATGATGGGATACGGAGAACTATTGTTGGGGATGTTTTGAATATACAAAATGTGTTTTTCTCTCAGTACTTACATAGGATAATCCGAACTGCTACAGTGACGCGTTACGAATTTAGTTCGTGACGTACCTATTTTCCAAATACGGGCCCGTTGTGTGTCACGTTGTACGCGGGAATTTGAAACTCACGGTCTGTGAGCTTCAACAAACCTATTTCAATTATAACCGATTCTCATCACTCATAACGTTCCGAAAACAATGCTTGTTTGATCGTGATATAAATTTTAACTATGTGGAAACACTTCGGAGAAGAGCTGATTTATCCTTATTTGAGTGGCACGGTAACACGGAAATATTCTGGAATTCGAAAACACATACCAACGAATATTACCCCATCTATACTATAGCTGAAATAACAGCCGAATTATCTCATAGCGGTAATTAAACATGGTAGCAGTGCTTTATTGCGCCTACTTTGCATTTGCAGTATTGAAAACGCCTCTAATTAGGGCGTGATTATGATTTGAGAAGGGTAGATTTGTATAAATGCGACTAGGGTCAGCTCGGATGACGTGTTCGAGACGAGAACTATATTTTCTTACAACAGTGATGCAAATTCATCACGATAATTCAATGTGAAATTGTTTCGTATATCCCAGAACGTTCGGGAACGTCAATTTTACTCGCGGCTGGCAAGATTACAAGTACGGATTTGGAGTGGTAACGGGAGACTACTGGATGGGTTTGGAACGGATGCATATCTTGAGTGGATTACTCGGGTATAAGCCTTTGGGTGTAGCCTGTAGCATGTATCAGTCCCGCGGATATAGTCGTCCGTAGGCATGTCAGCTCTCCGTCCCACAACACTGTTGCTATAATTCGTATATATTAGGAATGATGTGCACCCCGGAAAGGTTATGGTTCATGTGACGCTATATGTTAATTCCTACCCTACACTTCGTCATTATTACCTTACAATTCCTACCCTTCTGGAACGTACTGTAAAATATATTAATGTACGCGACCTAGCGACGACCACATTATGACACAGTGCTGAAGTACATGCTGCTGACCTTTTAAGCATCGCCAAATGTATCAACTGGAACAATCAAATGCTGTAATAATTCCATAAAATCAATATCTCCCGTCGCTTTGACAACACTTTTGACGAGGACTTGCAAGGGAATGTAATCTTACGCCTTAACGGTGAAATACTTCTACTAACAAACTTAATTAGGACTGCAACTACTTACACTTCTACTCTGACAATTTTTAGGTATAACTACGTACTGCTTACATTTTGATTTAGAAAATTGGAAAGTAGTTCAGGGATAAGTTTGCGCCACTTTTATCGATGAAATCGTAATTTGAACCGCATGAAATAGCCCTTGTATCACTGCAACTGAATATATCATCGAAGAATCTTTATATTTGTATAGTGTTGTTAGTCATTTTGCCTTTGTCGTCGTCCTGCAGGTTTATAGACATCTCAGATTAACTGTATGTGACCCCTCGACTTAACCCAACCTTTTAAAATTATATATATACTTGAAAGCTTTTCAGACCATAATTTTTTCCTTCCACGGGAAGTAATTTCGATGTCTTTTAAATCGTTTTTTTCTGTACCACGGGTTCACACCCGTAGAGGAGATGTGGTACCAATGGATCACTGGGACCGAGAATACTTGAAAAATTCTCCATGATAATTCCATGATTACACTCCGTGAATTTGTCTACAATTACATGCTGACAGAATCTTTCCTCACAAACAACAAATTCAACCTGTGTGAGTTATGGGGTCTGTGAAGAATGATTTACGTTTTAGCGGGTGTAAAGTAAATTTGGCTTGACATTTTCATGTTTCTATATCACCTTTCAGACTAACAAACCCGCCATAATTTTTGATGTGAAGTATAGGGCTTGTATCAGGGTATATAATGGCACATATTTTGGGAATCAATACCATCCTCGAGTGGACTATTTTCAAGTCAATTACCATATTTACGGGTGCGGGACCTATGGTACCATAGCTAAATCAAGCAAAATAGATGGACCAACTAATCACTTAACAACATAAACTCGCCTACATATATATAGGCTGTAAATAATAGTTACCTGTGGTGTTTTATCGCTATTGCGAGGTATTTGAAAGTCAAAATGTCGATTTGCGGGTAATATGTATGTGGCATTAATTTTCTAAGTTGAGGCGTAAATCAAAACATGATTTTATGCCAACGTTTGAGTTGATATAAATTATTTTATTCTCTGAGGTCGCGACGAAACATTCTTCATTGGCTTGCTGTAGCTTAGCTTATGGTACACAACAAAACAAGTCAACAAATTTGAGTTTTTGAGCGTATGTCTCATAGGTCCCATGGTCGTATGCCTTTGGACCCACCGGGTGGGGACCGATGACACGTTCGAGCAACACATTTTAAACGTTTATAAATATTTCTTGAAAAGGCGGATATTCATGTAAATGTCCGCGATAGGTAGAGCTTGTATCGAAGTGTTGATGCAGCAAAAGATCTGCTATTCTCTGCTGAAGATTTGAGGGCCAGAGATCATTTTGCAATTTTTGATCCATCGGTACCACATCTCCCCTATATCACGGAAAAGGAAACAGGACGTTATATATTTTTGCCTTTGGTGTTTTGCGGCATATACACCGACTCATGATTATACAATATACATACACACAATCTGTGCATAATGCATATGCATACCAAGAGTGAATGATGTGCATATGCCGTTGGACAAGCAAGGTGGGGATATAGCCTTGTAAGGCTTTCTAAGTCTTGCACCAACGCTCCATGCCATCCCGGTAATGCTGAGCTCCAAGCGGGAAGTCATGGATATTAGGGCTGGGCAAAATCGAGAACCCGGATGATTCGATTCTGAATCACGTATTCTACTTTGAGCAGTACTCTGCTTAGTAGGCTAATCGAGTATTACTCATTATGACTTCATAACTGAATGTAATATGTCAAAGTGCAAATATGTACCTTTTATGCCACCATGAAGAATCGAAATGCCCGTTATCCATCACATTAAAGATACTTGGGTATTTTTTGAACCAGAGCGATTTCATTGCACTTGGTGACAATGCTATGGAATGATCATTACTACGGAAATGTTTCGAGTGAAAATTATAGCATCGAAACTATACTTCTCGTTGATAAATTAACTTTCAGTGGCGAGAGATGATTTCAGTACTTGAAAAAGTCGTATTTTACTACTCGACTCGAATCATTAAAATTAATACTCGATTCAGATTCGAGTACTCGAATCATTATGCTCAGCGCTAATGGATATCAGTGTGACTAATCAGGTCTTTGGTCTGATCCGGCCGGGGCTTTAACACACGACCTGCGGCGGGCGTGTAACTGTGTATATACTTTGTACAATTTTCGCTAGGAGTATAGGAACAATGACCACTTTGGCCACATCTGCATGTTTAACGTTGCTTCGAATTTACTGCAGGCAGGCAATGTCCCTTCGCGTAGATCTGAAGGACTGGTCGAACGTCTCTCAGTACGCGCACTACAACCTATTCAAGATACAGGGCGAGGAGCAGGACTATCGCATTCACCTGAAGGATTATTACGGCACCGCCGGCAACGCCATGCAATACACGCCGGGGTGCGTTTTACTACCGATTCTCACACAGTGAGCGTGTTGTGCGCGTGTATGATCAGATTTGACTGAAATCGCTGCTGCAGAAAACTGGGAGTATTCTAAAAGCATGCCCATTGCCCACTTTACTAAGTATTGCAAGTGGGCAAAATCTACTTGATTACTATAAAAAAGAAGTCTATATACTTCTTAACTGACCACTAGATGGACAGCTATAAAATTTTCAGCTTTTCCAAATTAGATTAGAATTAGAATTGCTGAATTTTAAAAAGAAACTTGGAAATTGAGTTACATTCCGAACTAAATAGAACAAAATTCATTTCATTTAGTTGGTAACAACTCAGACTACATTCCCATAAGCATGAGAATGGTTATTGTATGTACGCCGATATTGTCTCATTTTGCACCATAGAGTTCTCCTGTAACATTTTCAAGAAAACCCGAAATTAGATTAGAAATAAAATGAAATAGAAATGTTTCAAGAATTACCCCAATTACAGCGGTAATCGAATTATAATCTAGTTTATGATATGTTCTTTGCTCTGATTCTAATTGTAATCAAATTTGTGAAATGTTTCCAAGCTCTCATTATGTTTCTAATCTAATTTCTGCTTTTCCTGAAAATGTTACAGGAGGCGCGAAACGAGTTATGCTCGCTGTACATTAGGGCTCTTCAAAAATGACTTTTTTTCTCAAATCGTACTGGCTACTTGATAAAATTGTTAGGTTACCTAATTTAAGCGTACGCACAAAATTTGATTCAATTCCAGCCAGTAACCGCTTTGCTACAGGAGAAGAAAGTTTCTATTTGCTATACAAAAATAAATAATGAAAAATTTGAAAATTTTCTGTTCACCCCATGAAAGTGTTAGGCTGTCTATAGAACCGATCCTCATCAAATTTGGTTCAATTCCAACCAGTGGAAGCGGAGTTATTGCCGTCGAAAAATTTGGATTTGAATAAAATAGTATTTACGGTGAGCACAACTATAATAAATAAACAAAGAATCGGTCACCGTAAATACTTTCATGGGGTGAACAGAAAATTTTGAAATTTTTTAATATTTATTTTTATATAATAAATATAAATTTTCTTCTTCCGTAGCAAAGCGGCTACTGGCTGGAATTGAACCAAATTTTGTGTGTAGGCTTAAATTAGGTAACCTAACAATTTTATCAAGTAGCCAGTACGATTTGAGAAAAAAAGTCATTTTTGAAGAGCCCTACTGTACATATAGGCCTATTTGCCATTCTCGTGCTGCTTATTAAAATGAACTCTGATTTGGTTTGATATAAACTGAACTTCATTCGATGTCCATGTTTTCGCGTATTCAGTAATTCGAATTCGAATTCTAGCCTAATTTGAAAAAAAACTGTTTAGCTCTAATTCTAATTCTAATCCAATTCAGAATAGCAGCAAATTGTGTAGTTGTTCAAGTCTGTCTGCTATACCCGCCTCTGTTACGGGAGACGTATTGCATGCTGACACAAAGCTATATTTCCAGCGGCACATACAATCACAACCGCCAGAGATTCACGACCATAGACCGGGACAACGACGCCTACCGGCTGGGCAGCTGCGGCAGATATTACGGCGCCGGCTGGTGGTTCAACTCGTGCTTCGCGGCCAACCTCAACGGCAAATATTACCGCGGCATGTACAAGGGCATAAGAGACGGGATATATTGGGGCACTTGGTATCGGCTGAACGACGCAGCCACCAATTCAAGGCATTCCTTCAAGTTCGCGGATATGAAGATCAGGCCGGTGGACTTCAAAAAGACGGCACTGTAGCGTCACAGTGTTAGACGACAAGAACATTTTCAACTCTTCCAAATTGGATCAGAATTTGAATTATAGCTACGCGGTTTTTATAAAAATACTGAATACTGAAATATACATCAAACTTTCATCAAGGCAAAGTAACCAGCCCGAAATAGCCTTCAAAGTCTGAAAATTGGCATTGTTCCAAACAATCCCAGCGACGCACCACAATGACCATAACAGTGACCCTTGCGTGTCTGCCATTCTTGAGAACAATGCCGATTTTCAGACTTTGAGATGTATTTCGAGGCGGTTCCATTACCCTGATCAGATTTTAATGAATATTTTCGGAATGAGTGCGACAGTAGTTTTCAAATAAGATCAACTTTATTCAATTTGAGCGCTCGGGTCGTCATCTATGGAATCAGCAATTATGTTGCGTTTAGATTGCTGAGCAGTGTTTCCCTCCAAGCAAGCGAACGTGACGACGAGTGTTGCGTATCTATCCGTAGGTTAGTTATCTATAATGAGAATGGCAAATGTCTGTATACCATGTTTGTCTCGCCTCGCACTGTACAGTACAATTCTCCTGTAGCATTTTCAAGATATCCAGAAATTAGATTATAACTGAAATTAGAGCATGGAAACATATCACAAATTAGATTAGATTTAGATAACCGACATTTCTCTCTAACAAAGCTAATTACCTAGTTATTCAAGTCTGTTCGGTGGCGGATGAAGCCGTCATAAGTTTGTTTATTGTGACGAAAGACTGTATTGTGATTTCATAACGATCTCACGTCGTAAAAGCATGAAACGAATTCTTGGCTTTGTGATTGATATTGTTGCATTGTGGCAACGTGATTTCCTATGCTTCGCGAAAAGTCGACAAATAAAATCTATTGTCAACAAATTCAAATCAATCGAGTGAGTCTGTTTGAGACAAATCGGACGAGAAAGAACATTTTTCAAAATCGTTATGATCTTTTGTCAAACGCTCTGACGATGTACGGCAGGGGTTCTCAACTTCGCTTGCATAACGGGCCGCATTTTAACAGCAGAAGACGCTGCGGGCCGCAGAAAAATATTTACATGTATTTGTGGGCAACTGTCAAATTTAGGCTAATGTAGCCTACTAGTATATACGGCAATGTAGTAGGTTTTTATGCATTCTAAAGCATTAATGGACAGCGTTCGTGAGTTTGCGGCTGCTGCTTGTTGTGACGCAAGTGAATCCCTTCATGGAGCGTGCATTGCATTCGATACCAAGTCGGTATATTCAACTTTAAACCCTTCCACCAAAGAACCGAACTCTCTGTTTCAATGCGTGAGAGAGCATTTATGAAATTACTGTAACTTTTGCGTTACGGAGGCCATTATCACATTGAGCTCTGAGTGATATGAGAAGACGTGTGGTGATCGGGGCCATTTCTGAGCAAACCAATCAACCCTTTTTCTTTCCTATCAAGCCTGCAGCAATAATTACAGTAGTCAGCTTTGTCAAGTTGATGTTTTTGCTGATCCCCTCCCCGTCCGAGGCTGGGTTAAAGTAGTCTACGCGGCAACGTGTTTCAGAACATGCGATAAAAGATCGATTGACATTGATGTTTCTCGTCTGGTCACGATTGAATCAGACGACTGCATCTTTGCAATTCGTCGGGTGATGTTGTCCTTGCTACCAAGTTCCGGAAACAGCAAATATTTGCACAGAATGTCAAGGTTTTATTGAAATAACACCTTCTATAGCAGATTTCTTGGGTTTAGCGATATTCCAATCAATTTTGAACGATGCGTCTGTAACGTCGTCGGCAATCTCAACAACCGTATGCAGTTAGTCAACACTCTTTAAAAGTGTAGGCCTACTACGTAGTGGAATTCTCTTGAACTAGAGTCCAGACGAATACCGATTCAAAACAATAACAATCTGAAGTCGAGCATATATCAAGAAACACATTAAAGCAGTGGTTCTCAAACCATTTTACACGCCCCCGTTTTTGATAGGGAAAATTTAGTGGCCCCTTATCGTCATATAACAAAATGCAACCAGTAGAGAGAGATGCTTTGACGACATAGTTGCGATACGGCCGAAAGGTCATCTGGTCTGCACCTCCGTTTTTTCTTCTCCATGCTATCCGTGATTGCTCCGTGATTGCTGAGCGCCTGGCAGGATAGCTGCGGATAACAATTTTCTAGTCTTTGGTATGACCCGGCCGGGGATCGAACCCACGACCTACCGACCGAGAAGCCGGACATTACAATATCTCGCTAGGGATGCTAGCAACACAAACGGCTAGTTCGATGGCATGGAAGGTTATAGCTGTTGATGAAAGAAATAACTAGGAATCGGAGATAAAATGTGCACAGGGTAAATTTTTTTTCAGTTGACCGCAGCTTCACGCCCCACCACCTTCAGATGCTTTCAGGCCCCCAAGGGGGCGCGTCCTCCCGTTTGAGAACCACTGCTTTCAATAATGAGTAATCGAACGAAAGAGAGACGGTGTGATAAAAGAGCTAAGTATCTAAATTAATTTGTAAAAATGCCGTGTAAATGCGTTTATAATGAAAGATGTCGCGGGCCGCAAAATAAACGTCTGCGGGCCGCGGGTTGAGAACCCCTGATGTACGGAATGAACTGCTATATCCAGGCGACATTTAAGTGACTATTCCTTACAATGTAACGATGCCAACATCTTTTCGACTTTCCTAATAAAATGCCGCCGTTAAGAGTATCTACCACAAATCCTTTTTGCGAACGTAGGATCACCTGCACAATAAGTAAATACTCTGCTGATTTGCATCTCTACTCCGTGTCGATCTATAGCTGTTTTACGTTATATCCACATCGGGTCGTACATATTAGGTACGTTCGTAATACACATGATGTATAGACCCCAAATATAGGCCTAATAAGGCGATTTCATTCATTTAAATCTTCTTGAAACTTGCAAGCATTTTTATTATATGCATGGGTGGCTTATTCTCTATAATCAAAACACAGTTAGGAGTCGAAACGACTCGTTCTAATCAATCAATCAAACTCCAATCCTGGCCTATACAGATACAGCAGACGGCAGAACGTGTAAATAGAAATACGCACGCTTGCACGCGCACACGCAGTGACACAATTATCCAAAATTGGGCAGGCGATGGTTCTGTATAGCAGTGGTTCCCAAACTGTGGTACGCGTACCACTAGTGGTACGCGGGAGCATCTCAAGTGTACGTGACGAGTGACTTCGTCGAACCTATAAATTTATGAATTGAAGAAATATTTAGATCGAATTAAGATTTCTAATTTCATTTGTATTCATGGTCCCAGTTAGCGATAATCTCCGATGTAGTACTGACCTGTGGCACAAACAATCTAGGATGCTCGATTGCTGGTTGCGTATGCTCAACTATGGCCCGTGGTTGAAATTTATCAGACCTCAGACGTGCAACCATGATCACCCTTGTGCAACCGCGAGTCAAGCCAGTAAAGAATAAGTTGTTAAATTCACTGCCGCCATCGACCCGAAAGACCCCGATTCCAGTCTGGGCATATCACGTTTGAACTATATGGTCTCCTCTTCCTCTACGTCTCAATTATCTTGGCTAATTTACAAAAAAAAATCCAAGAAACAGACCCGATTAAGGGAATGTGAAACATGAATGAGAAAGTGCAAGGAAAATCGCCAAAAAGGAAAGACAAACGAAAGACCAAGACCGAACACTGTAACATCTGGCATTCTGTTGAGGTGGATGTTAGATTGAGAGACGGTAATTGATCGTTTGGACATCCTCGTAACTGTTTATTACATCGCATTGTTTCTTATGTATCGCATTTTACCGTGTGTGTTTCAGCGGATTAAATAATAGAATCGTCAATTATACCATGTGAGGTGAATGACAATCCTTGTGGGAGGAGGTTAATCTTATTGCCGCAAGGAGATGGTATTAAAAATGATAACCAAATTCATCCAGTTAGAATGTTTAAAAGTAGTTCAGTCACTATAAGCCCTCTAATCGTCCATTAAGCGATATTAACCTATGTAGGTTAGTTATCTATAGATATACAAGATACGATCGCTGAATACTACGCCAATGCGGGGCGGATAGTGTAGTGGTTACGATTAGGGCTGGGTGATTCGATTCTGAATCACGTAATATGCTTCGAGTCGAGCAACCGAGTATCACTCATTATGACGTCACAACAGAATGTAATATGTCAAAGCTCACATATGTACCTTTTATGCGACCACAAAGAATATAATGCCTGTTCCATCACATTAAATAGGCTTACCATATGTCCTCTTTTAAGAGGATTTGTCCTCTTTTTTGACTTTTTTGAAAGGGTCCTCGGAGGACGCCCTTTTGTCCTCTTTTTTGAGATTATGTCCTCTTTTTTGAAAATTTAGGTCAGATTTAGAGGAAATTGCGAGTGATATGCCGTAAATTAGCACAGAAGAGACGCTCCGGCGGGTATGTCGGAGTTAAAAACGGTGAATTTAGCTCTGAGCGAAAAGATGACCTTTTTTTTTTATTTTTTTTTGTTAGTCATCCACCTAGAAATGTGGAGAGAAAAACGGTATTTTGAGCTCTGAGTGGACCGGTTTTGCAAGTCTCAAATTTCTGAAAAAGTGTCCTCTTTTTAGATTTCCAAAATATGGTATAAGCCTACATTAAAGATACTTTGGTATTTTTTCGATCATACCGATTTCATTGCACTTGGTGACAATGTTGTGGGATGATCATGACCTCGGAAATGTGCCATTTCCAGTAATGTTTGTACTCTGTACGACATGTTACGTATGCTACGATGCGGCCAATCAGGATTTCAAGGATTCAACAGTGAAAATTAGTATCGAAACTATAATTCTCGTTGATAAATTAACTTTCAGTGGCGAGGAGCGTATAATTTCAGTACTCGAAAAAACCCGTCTTTTACTACTCGACTCGAATCATTAAAATTATTACTGGATTCAGATTCGAGTACTCGAATCATTGTGCCCAGCTCTAGTTACGATAAGCGCCCACCAATCTGACGGACCGGGTCATCTGAGCTCCTCATCCCCCGCCGTCGCCGTTCTTACGGCGATGAAAAAAAAAGCCCAGAAAAAGACCCGACGAAAGAAAGCACTCACAAGGAATGGAAAGAACTAGAAAGGGCTGCGGCTTTAAAAATATCAACATTGAAAAAAACTGTTACATCGGGCACTCTAGGCCGAGGTGGATGTCAGCCTAGAAAGGATCGCAACTGCGTGCCTTTCGATATCCTCCTATCCGTTCATTACATACATGGCATTGTGTCTTATCGCATTGTACATTTTGTGTACCTAGTTCAGATTAAAATTATAACCAAACGATTATGCTGTTGTCGTTTATGGCCTCATTGGTCATATACTCAATGAAGCGTGAAATCGACCCCAACCTGTCAATCAGTCTTCTGAAGCTCCGTAGTCTGTATATTCATTTTTTAGGAGGGGTTATTTTTCCCTTCGTAAGGTATTGTTGAAATGGCTTCGTTGTTTGGACTGGTAAACAGGTGTTTACAGCAGCATTCCACCCGAACCGGTAAGAGAATATATTGGAACTTTATAGATTACGGTACCGTTAGCGTGCAATCCTTCCTGTCTTTACTGACCTATTAATCGCTCTCATCTTACGACTTGAATTATGAATTGCAGTAATTGCAGAACTCGACATTATTATCGCCACCGAGTTCGACATTTCTACAAGTATTTATTTCATCGGTTATTTATAGTTATTAATTATGAGCAACGTTTTGGATACTTCCGATTATTTCTATGTGAATTTATTAAAATGTGAATGGAATTTTCCAAGTGTCAAACTATTAATAGCATGATGAGACTAGGAGAAAGTAAGGGAATACCTATAAATATATTATACACAGATAATATGCCAACGAAGTATTCACTAAAGGATAGAATTCGATGGAAAGTGCAGTGCTTGGTTTGCTAATAGTTTATGAATGCTACTGTTTAGAACACTTGAAATCATGCAAGTTTTCTCAATGGAAATGCGTTTATACTCATTTTCATATTTGTAAGGAATTCTGCGCAAAATAGCGAAACCATTTTCAACCACAACATGGGCCGGGACTGCACAAGATGGAGTAACGCAGCCAACGGAAAACTTGCGTAAGTGTCACTGTATATTTGAAGCCATTGAAATTATTCCCTAATTTATGCGTAACATCTGTAAGGGGAGATTTCATCCGGCTTACGAAGCAATGTTGTTTAAATGTTGAGTAGGCTACTAAGATTATTCAGCAGAATTCTATCAAAAGTCTGAGTATTTAGTAAGAAATCCTTCCATAAAGACCATATTGCGAAGCATGTTCATTAAGGTTAACTTTTTTTTCTGGATTTCAGGATTCACTGATTGAATTGTTAAGTTGCCTAAGAACGCTACACACCAAATGTGACTAATTCCTACCAGTAGAGGCCAAATCAGAGCCAATTAAAATTTGAGCCATTCTGGGAAATAATAGTATTTACGGTGGCAAATTTCCGCCCTCGAGAGTCGCCAAACATCGTGTGGCAGGCATGTCCGCAGGTAGTTGAGAGGGATGCATTTTTCACTAACATACATCTTGAAAAGGGCCTGGGATAACGTTTGGATATAGACATCACTAATAAAAAATAATTATGACACTGCTTGGATGAAAATAGTTAACTCCATTGAAATGGCCTCATTACAACGATGGTGATATCGTTAGCAAATAAAATACTTTCCGTCCCGAAATTGCTGACCACGAAGATGAAATAAACTGACAAGCAGCTAAAATACAGGTAGTTTTACTTGGTTATTGAGCTCATGAAAAGTTATCTCACTGGACGCCAACAAATGGTTGCGATCTCAAACACCTTGTCCTCTCCTTACCTGGTGACCTGTGGTGTGCCCCAAGGCTCAGTACTTGAACCGGTCCTCTTCACCTTATATGTCAACGACATTTTTGAAACCTCCTCATTGAACACCACACTGCTCGTTGATGATACTCACCTCCTCTCTTCCGCATCTTCGACGGCAGAGCTGGATGCCCTGACTGGTGACCAAATGCCTAAAGTCCATGAGTGGACGGCCCAGAACAACCTTAGTATAAATGCCTCGAAATCCCAATTGCTGACAGTAAATTCAAAAAATAACCTAACCGTTAATATCGCTGGTCAGCCCGTTTCCAACACAGATAATGCCAAATATCTCGGGGTTTTACTGGACTCGAACATGTCCTGGAAGAGTCATATTCAGTCCCTAGAAACTAAATTATCACCGAAGTGCGGCCTGTTCTACAGCCTTAGGCGCTTCATGCCAGCATGGGTTCTTCTGATACTCTTTAAATCTTTAATCCAATCGAAGTTACATTATGGCATCCTCTGTTAGGGAGCTGCCAGTAAAACTGCACTCAAGCCACTGCAGAAACTACAGCATTAAGTACTCCGAATCATAGCTAGGGCCCCGAAGGGGCCTGGCTGCCCATCCAATAAGTCGCTGCTGAAGAGATTCGGCGTCCTAAACATAGAAGATATGCAGAAACTAGAAATCGCCAAGTTTATGTATCAGTTTCACTGCGGTCGTTGCCCCGAATATTTCAATGACTTTTTTACCTCTGAATCAAAAGCGCACAAGCACAACACACGCGCGTCCACATCGTCCAAATATCATATGATCGACCGAAAAGATCATGGCTCTATCAAATATGCCGGACCTGATGTGTGGAACAATATCCCGCCGGCCATCCGGCAGTCGACGAGCATGTCCACATTCAAGTCGAAATACAAGCAATTACTACTAAATAATTACAGTCCATCCTCAAGATTACCGGACCACGACTGACCTATCGATCTCGCTTCCCATGACATGCCGCCCTATTTCTTTTCGCTTCCTTTTTCTATACTATGTTCTTTACTTTCATTCAGTGTGCATGCCTCCTCTTTTCATCACCTAGTCCAAGGTGGGTGTCTGATTCAATAGACAACTCCTAGTCGCTTCGACATCTTCCTGTCTTTTCATTGTATCGCATTTTTTGTGGTGTATTGAACTGATAAAATTGCTAATGAACCAATGATGATGATGATGATTACAGGTAGACTCTATAATTCCTATCATTCCGTCCTGCAGGGTTGTAACCGAGTCACAATGCTCCGAGTCACAAGTCAATCTCACTTTTATAGTTTTGACTCGAGTCAAGTCGAGTCATTTTCAATTCACCACAGAGTCAAGTCCAAGTCAGCGAGCACAGGGTCGAGTCCGAGTCATGGTGCTTTGAATTGAGTCTTGAGTCCTAGTCATTGTGTTGACGGCCCAGTTTCCAGTTGAAGTCTTGTTAAACACACTTTTTATAATCTGTTTGGTGATATCTAATGGTTCGCATTTAGAATATACTAATTTTTCTCACTTTCACCAAATTCTGGTCGCATTTTCAAGTGATCAGTACCAACAGACGAAATTCCACTAGTGCGGTTACTTCACTCTTTTTTGAAATTACAATGACATGTCGATCTCGGCCATCTGAGGTTCGAGTCATATGACTTGGTTCGAGTCGAGTCATTTCCGTGTTTTGAGAAAATGACTCAAGTCAAGCCGAGTCACCAGAAAATCGCGACTCGAGTCATTACAACCCTGGCGTTCGGTATAATTATACCCATTAAAAGTGCACTTTGACAAAAGGTATAGTTTTGGAGGTAATATTTTGGTGTTATTGAACGGATTTGGCTGCAAACGATTGAAAAATCTTCTTCCGAGTATAACGTGTCTGCATCAAAAGTTATCGACACCATTATATCCAATTAGGTTGAACTAGTTCATCTTTTCTGTGCTCATTTTATAACAATATATGTAATCCTAATGTCTAGATTTGATGAATGAATACTATTTGATGTTGATCTGATGAGGAATATTTTCGTTTTTAGCCGAAGTCAAACTATCCAACGAATTGACGAGATCGAAACTGATGGAATTCGGTGACTATGTCGCAAATTGTCTACCGAAATATGTGCAGCAGGTAAATCCACAATTATAATTACAAGGAATGTGCAAATATGATATAATATAGGGGCTCCGTGGACATATGAGCATGCGACATACTATCATGTGACAATTAGGTATGTGGGTAAAATTCGGGGTTAGAGCCGGGTATGGTTTTTAGATTGACAAATGGGTTATGGAGTTATGGTGAGGTTCAGGGTTAGGATATATATCTATATATTTTCAAATTTTACTGTCAAACGAAATTGGTAAGTTGTCTACGAAAACGATGTAAAACAAATTTGACGCAATTCCAACCGGTAGAAGCGAAGTTATTTGAGTATTTCATTAATAATTCTGGGATTGCAACCGTCGATGCTATTTGTGCAAATCCAAAACTTTCAACTGCAATAACTTCGCTCCAACCGGTTGGAAGTGAGAAAAACTTGATATGAATCGTTCTTTTGGGCAATTTGACAATTTCCTGGGGTTGACAGGAAAATTTGGAAAATTTTTTTTATAAATATATTCTAAAATTTCAAATGGCTCTGCGTCGACTTCTACTGGTTGGAATTGAGCCAAATTTTGTGTGCAGCATTTATTTAGGGAACCTGACAATGTAATCAGTAAATCTCCGAAATCCGGAGAAAAAAGTTATTTTTGAACAACCCTGTGACCACTTACGCCTATAAGATAAGTAGCGTTAGATTTTTTACCGTGTATTATCTGCCAGGTTCAACTGACGCATACCAACGAACTGGAGGTGATGATTGACCCGGAAGGCGTGATCCCCGTTATGAGTTTCCTCAGCTTTAATACCCTCTGTCAGTTTGAAAATCTCAGCGACATTTGCGCCGTGGACATCCCAGCGAAAGCGTACCGATTCGAAGTGAGAAAATGTGCTCTTTCATCTTTTTCTGATGTCTGGGCACGATGATTCGAGTTCTCAAATCTTAATCGAGTATTAACTCTAGTAATAAGTCTCTTGCATCGAGAGATGATACTTTCAATACTGAAATTTTACGTTCCTGATCACTAAGAGTTTATTTATCGACAGGAAATATAGTTTGGATACTATTTCCCATTGTGGGAGGGCCATAAATAAAATATTGTGGTGGTACCGCAGCATACGAAACACGTAGCAACAAAGTTGTACCATTATCATGATTGATACTCTGATACTCGGCTCGAAGCTTGATAGCCTACTCAATTCAGAAACGAATCACTCGTGTACTCAATTTTGCCTCGCCCTGTTTTTTTCCGAGCTATGTCTTTAAAATTTGAAATTTGAACATATCTGTATTGTCAGCTTGTCTACAACCTTCTATCTTTACGATACAACCAACGGATTCGTGTGAAGACATACACGGACGAGTTGACGCCAGTCGACTCGGTCTGTAGCGTGTACCGGGGTGCGGACTGGTATGAGAGGGAGGTAAGTCTGAGTAGTTCATGGTGGTGGTTCTCAACCACCGGTCTGTGGCAAGTTTACTGCCAGTCTGCCTAATGTATTAAGATTCAATATCTATATTCCAAATTGCAAGAAGTGGGACGCTTGTCCATCAATTAGAGACATAAGATATCAAATTTTAAATTGATTTGGAAGTTTAGAACGTAGTTTCTGTGTGGTGTCGTAATAGACAGTTCATGGTCTACTCTGGGAATATGCCACACTGCTGTAAGTATTGTACGAAACTTAAAAGTAGAGAGAACGAGGATTGTAACCAAGTCATAAGGATCCAAGATCAATCTAACTTTTATAGCTTTGACTCGTTTGAGTCATTTTCAATTCACCACCGAGTCAAGTCCGACTCGAAGTCAGTGAGTAGAGGGTCGACTGCGAGTCATAGTGTTGTGGCTCGAGTCCGAGTCCAAGTTGTTGTGTGCACTTTTCAGTTTTGAGTTCAATCGGGTTCAACCCTCTTTTTTGAACTCTGCTCAGAAGATATAAAATGTCTCGTGTTCATAATATCGTGATTTTCCTCAGTCCTAACAGTTTCTGGCGCTATTTTCCAAGTATCAGGACTGATTGACGAAATACCAATCATGTGGTGACTTCACTATTCTTCGAATTTACAATGAAATGTCTGTCTTGGCCGTCCTAGTGTCGAGTCATATGACTTGGTCGAGTGGAGTCACTACACAAATTGACTCGAGTCAAGTCGAGTCACCAAAAAATCGCCATTACAGTCCTGTTGCATTTGGCAATATGATTAAGTTGCGGTTTTTTTCTGGGTAGTTGAAGTAAACCTAAATTGCTGCACAAATACGAGTATAAGTAACAATTCCCTAAGCGACTAAAAGTAAGTATTCTAGGCCAAATTTTGTCGAAAATTGAAAACTAGGAGGTGAAAAAAGAAGTAGTTATAACTATAATCACATGAGTAAAGTGCAAGTAACCAAAATATACTTGAATACTCTAAAAAATAGAAGTACTTTCGATTTGTGGTTTATAGTTTCGAAGTTGCACAATTTTTGGCACTGCCAGCGTCATCCATTCTGAATTAGTCTCTTGTGATAGCCAGTTTAAAGTTGTCTGCCAACGCCATATACTACTCAAGAGTAGCTATGGTCCCTATGGGAGTCGCCACTTTTTGTAGTAATCAAATAAAATTTTACGGCATTACTATTTGGTAATTTCAATGTCCTTTCAAGAATGATTCTGTGCTGTAACTTTTTTCGTGTGCCAAGTACTAGGCAATGATTGGTACTTTACCGTTTCAGGCTTGGGACTTGTACGGAGTGTTCTTCCGAAATCATCCGGATTTGAGACGCATTTTAACAGACTACGGCTTCGACGGTCACCCGTTCCGAAAAGATTTTCCGCTGACAGGATATTACGAGGTGTGCAACTCAAACTTGATTGATGATCATCATCATTTTCATTAAATTTTTGTCAAATCAATCCACCACAAGATTGCGATATAATGATAAGATAGCAGGGTGCCTAAACGACGTGGAGTGGTCTTTTAATCAGACACCCACCTTGGCCTGCAGCATGTAATAAGAGGCATTCACACTGGATTTAAGAAACGATGATATAAATGGAAGCGACGAAAATTAGTGGTGCATGTGTCAGTAGGCGAGGTCGATATGTCAGGTCGTGGTCCGGTAATCTTGAAGGCTGACTGGTATTGTATTTCGATTTGAATGTGGACATGCTCGGCGGCTGTCGCATAGCTGGCGAGATGCTGTTCCGCACTACAGTACTTTATAAAGCGATGCGTTTTCTTGTATTACGTCCGGATCATAAGGTAGTTGGTCTCCGAGGACGCACGTGTGTTGTAATTGTGCGTTCTTCATTCCGAGGCTTAGCAAAGTTGAAAAACCACTGGCCTACGTATTACCCAATTTACCCATGGATGTTGTGATCTAATTTTTTTCTTTCCAAGGTCCGGTACGACGACGAACTGCAGAGGGTGGTGCGAGACCCAGTTGAACTGGCACAGGAATTTCGAAAGTTCGACTTGAACAGCCCGTGGGAGACTTTCCCGAAACACAGCGAACGAGAAAAGCTGAAACTGCAAGATTCGAAATCGGACGAGAAGAAAGAGTAGTTGATTTTTATATTGAATTTCTTGAATGTCAAAATGAGTATCGATGTGGGTGTTTGTGAGTTGTCGTGCGTTACTGGGGCGCAGGATGTGGGGTGTAGGCATATATACTGCTTTGTTGTCATCTGGGGCAATACAGTAAAGGTAGCTTGCTTTTCTGCATGAGTAAAAGTAATGTAAGTGAGGATTTTAGACTTGGTTTGCAGAATTGGACAATTTGATGATTCAAGTTGCATAATAGTTAGGGTGAAATATTTCCATGCACTAGTTTAGTTCTAATCTAATTTCGGGTTTTGCGAAGAATGCTGCAGAAGAACTGCACAGTGCGAAACGTGCTGACGAGAATGAACTGATTTTATATGAGCTCAACAGGATTTAATTTCTGTATGTTCGCGACATCAGTAGGCTAATTCGAAAGAAAACTGCGTAGCTTTTATACTTACTAGTCTAATTTGGAAATAAATGTGATGCTCTATTTCTAATTGCATGGTTATGGCTCATTTATTTGAGTTAATAACTCATGGCTGAATGCATAATTGTAAGCTACGCTAATCTAATTTGGTCTGTGAACATATGAGCAGAGCATGCGGCACTTGCGCATGTGGGTAATATAGTTAGGGTCGGGTACGGCTTAGATCTGTGCTTCCAAACCGGTGGGTCACGAAGACTTTCTAAATGTAAGTCTTTTATTCAATTTGCCGACAACCTGGTCGTCTCACGATTGGACGTCCCATACCCTTTCTCCCCTGATTTAAAGCCACGTTCAAGTTCTTACAGAAAATAGTGGACCAGATTTTCGTGACAGTCATTTCGATAGGAAGTGCGAAATTGGACAGTGTGTTTAAATTACAAACTTTTATCGGAAAAATGCAATCCGGCCCGATTGTAATCAGCAAACAATACACGGGAACGTTTTATGGTCGACGTAATAAACGACTCCACAGAAGAAATGTAAAAGGTGGGTAAATCGGGAGTCGAGTCGAAGTGATGACCCTTTCTCAGCTGCTTTAAATTTCGGTCAACTAGATTTTGTGATTTGGTAAATGTGCCCCCCTTTCCTGATATCGTAGCCCTGATGTTGGTAAGACTTCAAATTCGAAGGCCAGGCTGTTAATTCGCACTGTACAAAAGCTCAGAATAGTAGGCTAGCCTACACAATTAAAAAGACTTGAAAATTCTCCGCGCATATTGAGCGCCAAGCAAAAGACTAGTGAAGACAACGATAATCTTGATTTTACCGACTAGCATTTCGGTTTAACATAGCTGGTTTGTAACTCGTCTGCGACCGTAAGCAGGTCTAGCTGGTTCAGGTTTACTATGCAGCGTGAGGAGGAGGCTATAATTGTAATTGCCCATGTCAGGGGTGGGTAACCTGCGGCCGGCCATGGATGGGAATTTGTGCGGCCGTCAACAGTATGTGTTGGATGGCCATCGACATGCCAATTGAAATTACGAATTCACTCCCGAATTTTTTAGAGATTTTATCAATCTTGAAATTATATTCGCGTCCCGCGCGATTGAATGTGACTTCAATCTTCGATTTTAATTGTAGCGCCCTTTGCACTATGCGCTAGAATCGGAATCGTGTGCTCTTCACGAAAGAAATTTGTTTCTGGTACATTTTGACGATTCCAATATATTCCCACTATAACGACAATCCTGGTGGGGGTCACGAAATAACAGCAAGCAACAAAGTGACCAATAACAATTGCCCTACCCGAAGACGTATTATCATTTATAACTTGAACTAAATTTTCGAACGCACTCCCTCTACCAACTCTACCGGTGAATCTGATCACATGGGCTGAGTGATGATAAATATTTGATAGCATGTGATACTGCTACTGAAAACGACGGAATCCATTCCTGAATCTGAAAAATCTTCGCGCTTCGCGCCCATAACCATTTCCCGAGATCTATTCATAACATTACTACTCGCGATTTCGGCGCGTATAATCGGCCGAAGTGAAAAATAGAAGGGTCCAGAGTTCACTGGAAATGGACATGGGGAGTTTGGGGGAGGTATTTTGCGTCTAGTTAGTTCATTTCGGATAATCATCATCATTGGTCTATTAGCAATTTATCAGCTCAATACACCACAAAATGCGATACAATGAAAAGATAGGAAGGTGTCGAAGCGACTTGGAGTAGTCTATGGGTATGCCCTGGAATGCGGCCGTAGTCTACATAAGTACTCGAAATGCGGCCGTAATTAGCAAAAAGGTTGCCCCCCTCTGGTCCATGTCCATCGCCCATTTACGTCGCCTTAGATATCTAGCCTACGCTGGCATTGTGTCTTAGTATCGTATCGTAGGGCCTGCGTTGTGTGTCTTGAGCGGAAGAAAATATATTCGGCGATTATTATAATTGATCATTAACCACAGATCACGAATCAATTATGCGGTAACAATGAGTATTTATTTAGCAATATCGATATCAATTTGACATCCAGTCCGAAAGACCGGGACGCGTCTGCTGGAAGGCGCAGGCTAGTATAGGCCAACGTCAAAAATGATTCTGCGAATGGCGCAATTGACAATGTGCATATTTTGTATAATTGTCATGGACGGCTTGTACGTAATCTTGGATAAAGGGCTTTTCGCACTGTTGTACCTGCTCACGTTCATTTTTCAGTTCATAAGAGAAATGGCAGGTGAGTCCAATGTGAATCACTGATCTTGAATTGTTCGTTCACTGACCGCGAGACAGACTGGTGGCAACGATTAACAGAATTGACCTATAGAAATCAGGGGCTCAATTCAGCGAACGGTTCAGGATATATGGAAGCCTATATAGTTATACGAAGGGTCGTTCAACATCTGTGATCGATTCACTTTGCAGATGAGTTTCTCTTGATCACGAAGAATACAGTCAAATCCAGGGAGAAGAAGCAGATCCGTTCTTAGCTATGTACGGGGTACGCATGATGTACGAATCACGCAGTTTGCAATCATGAAATGCGCGTAAAACGTTTCGTGGACATTATACGTTTTTGTTGAGAGCATCTATACTACATTTTGAACTAAAGAATTCAAAAAGCTTCTGTGAAAGAATCACCGCTGCTGCTACTTCGCAACGGTTTCCGCTAAGTCCCGCTGCAATAGCTGAGGTAGCCTGTGTCGACGTGCAGCTGTACTCTTTTCGAGAACTCAAGTTTGTTTCAACTATACTAGTCCATCAAGGAGCTTTCTGCCTGCCTGTGAATAGCGTTGTTGGGAACGTCAATAGTTTACCACCCGCTCAACTTATTTGATGTAGTCAACAGTAGGATACTAGTCTATTAGTATGACTCGCATGGATGACATTACAACCCAATATCTAGACAAGGAAGATAGGGTAACACTATGTCCTTTTCATTGCGGGCTATTGATGAAGGTTTTTCGAGGCGCTACAGACATCCTGGTATAATTCCAGACGTTTCCAGTAGAATCCTGTTGGGCTGTTTCTTGTCGGGTTGAATTTGTAGAGTTTCTCGGGATTTGAGACGTAGAAGCGATTCCTTTCCTGCCCCTATCCGTTTAATAGAGTTCAACTTGGCCCCAAGATACGAGATGTGCGCAACTCTTAACCTACAACTCAACAACCTCCAATCGTTTCGATTTTAAAGCCTCTGGACCAGTGATTCCCAAGTGCGGCCCCCAGATAGCCTTCTTGCGGCCCCCAAAATATATTAAGAAATCGATTTATGACAAAAAATAAAATTTACATTTATAAAATACTATTGCTTGGCTTAGCCTCTGTAGTTTTTAATTATAGAATTGCAGGAAAGTTGTGAGTATAGACTGCTAACGTTACGTCACTGCTGTTTCAATGCAATGTGCCCTAACTTTCCAGTTGAACGGTCAGTAGTTATAGATATAAATAGGTATTGATAACTTTCAAAACCGGAGGAAAATCCTGAAAAAATGGTAAATTTTTCCGACTTCGTGGTCGCTTGACTAAAAAAGAAAAAGAAGCTCAACTCCCGGAAAATACAGTTTTTCTTTCACAAACAGGTGGTTGACTGAAAAAAGGTCCACTTTCCGATCAAGCTCCCGAAATAGTCGCCGTATCGTTCCCGCAGTGCTGACTTGATGTATATCAGTCGAATTTGCCCCTATATGTAACCAAAATCCTCAAAAAAAGAAGACAAAATCTCAAAAAAGAAGACATTTGGGCGTCCTCCGAGGACACTTTAAAAAAAATCGAAAAAGAGGACAAATCATCTTAAAAGAGGACGTATGGTAACCCTATGATAACTAGATGTGCAACACGTGACTCGCGGTTGAATACGCCGAAATGCATACTGCTTAGCCGGCTAAAAGCAGCATAATCAGTAGTCCTATAGTCAGGGCCGTAGCTGTCGCACCCCAAACCCCCCAATTGAGGGGGACCGAGCTTGAAGGGGGCACAAAATTATTTCGTGAGTTAGCATAAATTATAGAGTATTTTTTGCAAATTTATGCAACTTTTTCAAAAAATTTTCGCGCTATGCACGATTTCAATTCGCCACATATCTTGATTATTGGGTATTCTTCCCCAAGAAAAAATACGCAAGATTTATAGAAATGGGCATATCAGCGTTGGCCATGACCGCACCACAACGCACCAAGACGTATAAAGTTTTAGGCCATGTAACATGTGACTCTAAGAAGTGTGTCAGAACGATTGGCAGCGAGAAAGCCCGAAGATGTTTAATTTTACGGGGTCTGCAGACACTTCTCACTCAGCTCTACCGGTAAATCTGATTACGTGGGCAAAGAGGACAACCATGCAAATCCCGATCTTATTCACCGATTTTATCATGAATTATCGAAATATTCGCGCGTCGCGCTATCTCACTAAACAGTACAACTTTAATTTCGTGGCAAAAGCGAACAACGTGACGCGGGGTCAGTTTATCACTCTATGGGAGCCTGGGGTCCTGACGAAGTGCTGTTACGTTCCTGCCAACGGGTATACCCCCGGAGATGTTTAATTACTATTGAGGGGGCCTATACCTTTTCAAACACACCTCACTCAGCTGTACCGGTAAATCAGTTTAAGTGAACAGAGACAGGATGAAAATTGATGGCAATACATGCAATTCCCGATCATATTGACCGATTCAGTCATGAAACTAAAGAAATTTCTCGCGCTTCGCGCGTTTAGGCCAGGAAAGCTGATTCACTCAACGGCACCCAATGCAGCAGGTAAGTAGCGGTAAACAGTGTACAGTTTTGAAATCTCGTCAGGGCAATAAAACTACTCCAAAATAGCCACGATGACTGTTTGAGTCCGTTTCATAGCCGTAGTATTCGTGCGGCCCCGACCGTACTCTGAAATTCTAAAATTGGCCCTCACACCGAAAAATTTTGGGAACCACTGCTCTGGACAGTATATGTTGTATAATTTCAAATTACAAAGCTGTACACGCCAAAACAGCAAGTTTCGGTAAAATTCCACGGAAATGATTGAAAATAGTCTTCTGCTCATGAAAGACATAAGTCACGCGACGTATACGGGACAAGTCCAGGAGGGCTGTGCTCAGTGTCTTCTAAGTTCCGAATCCGTTGTCAAGGTTTCTTCACGCTCGCCGGAAGTACTAAAACAGAGATTAATTACCGGAATGCCTCATCTGAGTTTTAGACATGACCGCAATGAAATTCGTCTTTCGATTGGGACGAAAATAGTTGGCGAGTTAAACACACACAACCACTACATAGCGTGTAACGCAGGGGTCGTCAACTCAAACGAGCCGAGGAAAACTTCTCAAATTTCATAGAGGCCGCGGGCCGCATAAACTGATTAAGCAACACAGTTTAACAACCAAGTTTTTAAAACTTTACGTCACCGCAAGGGTGTGCTCTCTAACATGGGCGACGGGCATAGTTACCACAAAATAAATACAGACATTACAAAATATGTCATGATCCTCACTTTCAATTTATTTCGAACTATGACCTGCGCACGAAACCTGAGAACATTTTTCAGCGACGAAAGAATCGATATTGAGGTTTATTATTCATTATAGGTGGCACCGAAAATACTATTTTACTCAAATCCAAATTTTCAGACGCGAATATCTCCGCTTTCACTGGTTGGAATTGAGCCAAATTTGGTGAACATCTTTCCTATAGACAACCTAATAATTTCATGAGGTGAACATAAAATTTTCAATTTTTCAAATTTATTTTTATATAATAAATAAAAAACTTTCTCCTGTAGCAATGCGGCTACTGGTTGGAATTGAATCAAATTTGGTGTGCAGGCATTAATCAGGTAACCTAACAATTTTATGAAGTAGCCAGTACAATTTGAGAAAAAAAGTCAATTTTGAACACCTCTAAATGCCCAATTGTCCAATGTCCGTTCATATAACATAATTGCCATCGCGGACGCCCTATCAGCTAGTGAGGAATAGTGGTGCTGGGAACAGGATACCTTATTTCGAACAACAACAACAAAACTGAAATGAGTTTCGGCATTTCAAAATGCTCTACCAAGCGTTCTTCC
Organism: Botryllus schlosseri; assembly: GCF_051294905.1. Lineage (NCBI taxonomy): Eukaryota > Metazoa > Chordata > Ascidiacea > Stolidobranchia > Styelidae > Botryllus > Botryllus schlosseri. The sequence continues at coordinate 28,220,978 of NC_137239.1, read as the reverse complement.
GAAATATCAAATCAGGTAAAGCGAGTCGCATAATATGAGCTCACGGGCTGCGTGTTGGTGGCCCCTGGTCTAACGGGTATAACTTGCGAACAAGGTCAGGCAATGATGATACACATGAATGGCACAGCGAGGTTGATACATGACATCACAATGCAAATTCTGTGAAATTGAATAACATTACGACAAATTAACGACGTTTCTGACGTACCAAATATCACCACTTTGCAGCGCAATCACGAATACTTACGCCGGTTTATCAATGCTACTCCAACCCCAGCCACGACAAGGTTTACTTGCTGATCGATCGAGCGCGTGCTTGTTTCTTGCGATTGTTGGATTCGTTTTCAAACTTCGCTAAAATCCCCCACTGGCTCGGTCGGGAGCTATGCTGGCTGGCTTCTTTCTTTGATCTGAAAAGAAACAATAAACACGGATTGACAGCCATGTCAAGTGCATGTCTCGCGCAAATCAATTGAATCTTGCTACACGAAAACATGTTATGAATTTGATTACGCATATATGAAGTTAAGTACATGCTTATCGTTGCTAGCTATAGAGTTTACTGTACTTCAACTTGATAGGGTTCACTGTCGTAGTTTGTAAGTATATCACGAATAACAAGTTCCTTACGGTTATTTGTTTGCTGATACATTTATTCTAGTCTAGTTCATATCATATCGGAGTTTCTTAAAAGCACGAGAATGGCTCATGTCTGCACATTGTACAAGCTTGACTCGCTTCGCACTATACAGCTCTGTAGTATTTGCAGGAAAACCAGAGATTACATCAAAATTTGAGCATAGAAACATGCACGAAACAGAATAGGATTGACTAGTGGCCCAAGCCTGCCACCTACCGATAGTCGCCAACACAGTCAATCCACTGTACAAGGCATATTCCGCAGCTGCTTCATTTTTGAAAACCTTACCTCCCCTTTCCACTGGCATGCCGGAACAGCTTGCTCTCCGGAGTAAAATTATAGAAGTCATACTCGTCGTAGTACTCGTTCTCGAAGTGCTCGGTAGCCAGTTTTCCCGGGATAACTCTGTTGTAACAATGCCGAATATTATAAATGGGACAGTAGTCAGCAACGCGTAAACAATTCATGCCGTTAACAAAACAAGTCCTTGTTACTCGTTAGGTCATAAGCACGCTCGGTATTAATTACCTGGGTCCAGATACTCCTTCAGCTGTATCGTCCGAGTTCTTGATTTTGATGCTATCACCAAATATGACTTGCTCCGTAACGCTAGTGGGCGACGGAGGAGACGACGAGTCAGACATAACGCGTTTATATGTATAATCGATATTGCTTCATAAAACAAATGTATGAATCAATGGTGATATACGGGACCTTGTTGCTTCCAACTTCAAATGACACTTCCAACTTCAAATGACACAGTAGGATAATTTGAAAAATATACCAATGTGATACATGTTATTTATTGCGATTGGGTAAAATAAACAGAACCTTATCGACTTCATTACATCAGTAATATTTGTTAGAGAGATTGTATTGCGCCCAAGAAGCAGAAATTTATCGACTTCATTGCTACTGCAATATTTTGTATTGTATTTGGGCCAGGAAACGGAAATTTAGCGACTTCATATTCATATCAACCGCTCAAGGATAGTATATTTCTCAGTTCTGTATGAGGGTCTAAAACAGGGGTGGCCAACCTTTTCAGCCACAGGGCCACATTCGATTGACGAACTATTGCGCGGGCCACTAGTCGCGCCAAGCGCGAAATTTTCGAAGTTCATAGGTCAATGATATTGTCACTATACTATATTGCGGGCCTGCTGTATATCGCTGGGCTCAGTTTGCAAGGAGTGGACAGTGGACTATTCGGCGCCTGGACATATCGATATCGAAAGCTTCGACCAACATGCGTCAAACAGTGTGTGCCTAGGTTTCACACTCGACGGTCTTTCTGCGAGCGCAAACGCAAGGTCGCATATGTTGAACGACACTTTGTCTCGTAATCGCGAATATATTTAGACTCAATGTGATACATAAGGCGTTCTTTCATTTTCACAAAGGGGTAACAATATTAAAAGCAAGAAATCGAGTGACAACATGTTGCGCGAAGCGTGTAAAAAGTTTACTTTTGAAAAATCTTATCGCAAATTATTCTGCTTTATTGTAGTATACGAAGATCTACCAAAATGAGACTGGCTCATGGATCTGCCAATGCGTCGGAACTGATATTTTAGTCATCACATCTCAAGTATTGCGGCCAGACTAATCAAATTTTTGGTTGGCCATGCAAGTTCACAATCTGTGCAATCCATTTTTGATGATATTACTAATTTCGGAAATTACCTCGCGGGCCACTCAAAACGTTCTCGCGGGCCATATGTGGCCCGCGGGCCACGGGTTGGCCAGCCCTGGTCTAGAAACACAAACTTTATCGACTTCAACTAATTAACCGTACGCATGAACAATGCTGGAAATGTATCGTCTTATACGGCAGTCTGCAATCGCAAGTATAGAACTTGATATGTAACTTCCGACTATAGTAAGTATATAATATATCTGCAAATGCGTTTGTTGATCAGATGTCACAACCTCGGGCATTTCTAAGGAGGTCGAATGAGTCACATAATTTCATGGCTCACGAAGACCTGTAAACAAGCAGGACTACGTATAGAATCTCACGAACGGTGTCGTTGGTAATTTTGCGGACCAACAACATTGGTACAAACGGTGAAAGGTGTCACGGGTGCAGCAGTACATAGCTGGATATCCGAGGAGTCTTATCGCTTGCCAAGGCTGCTACTTATTCCTGAACTCGAGGCAAACAATTTTGCAGCTCGAATTCGACAGAAGATTATTATCTGAACTCTTTATCTCGTAGTACGTGTTTGAAAAGGCCTATATCCATTGCCAAGCATTTCATGGAGCTACAGGCAGCCGGCACTAAAATCATATATTGTGCCTTCCGATTAGCCTCCCAAATCGATCTCGTATTCCCACTTTATAGGCCTACTTTTTGAAACTGAACATAGCTACTCAGCTATCTGAAAGCCCTAATTGATTATATAGAATAGATAACAGGATGTTATTATAATCTATATATCTCTAATTACAGCGCGTCAGAATACATAGCCTTGATCACCTTCTGCGAAAGAAACGCAAGGCAACAATATATGCAGCAGCTACGCTATATTAAATAATTCATTTTCACGTATATGACTTACATGTACACTATACAGCCACCCAATGCAGGAGCATTCACCACACATTCATTTTCGGCGAGATGTCATATGGCTAATACTACAGACCCGGAACACCCGGCTGCTAACACTTTAATCATCTGCCTAAATCACATGGGAAATGATTCAAAATGCCGCAGCCGTTTACACCAACGTACATTCACCGCGTTACATGGAATGGCACAACGAATTCGAACATTTTGCACAATAAACAACATCCACAGCACGCTGTCACCACGCTTGTTTCCGTGTGGCTCAAAAGCTGAGTGTAAATCTTTTATCCAACTCGATACCACTCAACAAAGTACGAGTAGATACTAATGACCAATGATTGACATTTTGCTGTTCAGCGTAAACAAGCACCTGTGAAAACAGTCGCTTTGTTTCCTTGCATCAACTCCGGTACATGAAACAAAAACAGGTTACATGGACGCTATGTATACTGCTATTGCACTTCAATATGCAGTATTGAACGTACAGCTAGCTAAACCCTGGAGCGACTGTATCGATTAGTGTGGTATTCGAAGATACGGCCCTACGGCCGCAGCGAGGAGTTCAAAGAAACGAGAGATTTAGTTTGCTGAAGGCTTCTGCAAGAATACGTCAACCGTACAGTACAGCGATATCCGTCGAGATATTTGATCTCCATTCACTGCTTGCTATCATGGTCAAGCAGGCGAATTCTGTGAAGTAACATACGTTTTGCACATACCTCATACCCAAGTATTTCTCGACAGATACTATAAGTAGGGCTACCATACGTTCTCCTTTAGGAGGATTTGTCCTCCTTTTTCAAGGAATGTCCTCCCTTCGCCCAAATGTCCTTCATTTTAGGCTAACATGGTCTAAAAGGCCGCGAAAAAGGGTGAGTTGTTGACCTAAATTACATAAGACGGGTATTTCGGGAGTCGAATCGGAAAATGACATTTTCTTTAGTGAACTATGTTAATATAAGGCGAGAGCGGGTATTTCAGGAGTAGGGCAGGACGCAATGGTTCCAGTACTCGAATCTGAATCGAGCATTCATTTTAATGATTCGAGTCGAGTAGTCAAATACGATTATTTCGAGTACTGGAATTTTACGCTCCTCGCAACTGAAAGTTAATTTACTAACGAGAATTAGAGTTTTGATACTATTTTCCACTGAAGAAGCCTTGAAACCTTGATTGGCCGTGTCGCAGCATACGAGACATAGTACAAAGGTACGAACGTTACTAGAAATAACACATTTCCGAAGTCATGATCATCCCACGACATTGTCAAGAAGTGCAATGAAATCGGTATGGTCGAAAAATACCAAAGTATCTTTCATGTGATGGAGAACAGGCATTATGTTCTTTGTGGTCGCATAAAAGGTACATATTTGAATTTTTACATAGTACATTCTGTTGTGACGTCATAATCACTGATACTCGACTCGAAGCGTACTACGTGATTCAGAATCGAATCACTCAGGTACTCGATTTTGCCAAGCCCTATTCGGAAAATGACCCGTTTTTTTAGTCAACAAATTAGCTCTATAAATAAAAAAAATTTCACATTTTCTAGCCCGCTGTAGTAACTTTTGCAACATGTCAAAAGTGTCTTCCTTTGAGGATCTCAAAATGTGGGAACCTTAACTATAAGTCATCCTTTTAGGCCAGTGATTCTATACCGGGATTGGCTGAGCCAGTCTCAGGTGTTCGGGGGAGGTCAAGACGCGCACCCAACTCACGTAGGAGTCACACGTGCAATAAATAGACATAATTATATTTTTGTTTTGTGTGAAAATCTTTTTTTGACGGTTATGTTCCTTTAAAAGTGTCGGTGATACGATCGTTGATATTTAATGTTCTTTCCAATTCTGTACTACGCAATTACTGGCGATCAAATCCCAGACAAAAAGAGTCTGGTTTATTTCAATATGAATAGGCCTACATACAAATATATATATCGCAACCAAATAATTCTATCAGTAAAATAACTGTAATCAACCGTTTGATGAATTGGAAGGAATGAAAGAAATCATGTCAACAATAGATTGTCGATGTAATGACAGAACTTGGTTGAGTTCCGCTTCAAAAATACGATATGGCTTTCGTAGGTTACAAATTATCGACAGCGTCGCCTAGCGTCGCCTATGAACGACACACGCGATGTCTTTGTGGCTAGAAGCATTTGCCCCCTCTATTCGAAAGAAAACAAGCTCTCGGCGGTTCAACAGGGTGCGACGCTGACACAGCTGACGACTATCGTCCCGTACCTCCTTAACGGTCAAAATGACTTTGGCCGACTGTACTTGATACAGATAAGGACTTGATCACGCTGGTGTGGATGTCATGAAATAGGCTGGGCTTGTCGCAGGTGGGTAAACTAAATGATTGCTACCTGCGGTGCTCTGAACACAATGCTTACCCTGAATGTGGTAAAGTCTGTCCTTTCTGTTATGTAGGGTTACCAACCATATGTGCTCCTTTAGGAGGATTTGTCCTCCATTTTCAGGAAATCGAAAATGTCCTCCGAGAATGCCTAAATGCCCTCCTTTTTGTAAATTCGTCCACCTTTATAGATTTGACAGCCAGGGTAATGGACTGATTGAACTAAAAAAACGTCATAAATGATGCGAAGTTCGCAATGCGTACGCCCGAGCGGGTCATTCAGGAGTAGGACATCACCTTTTTAGTAAACACCAGAGAGACAGAGATTTTATTGACTGGAGGTGACGATATGATCGACCTATAAAGGCCTTGTTACTCGCCAGTCACCACGTCCATGACAGTGAAGTAATCAAGTGTATTAATTTTTAGAAATATAACAGTGGACCGGGACAGTCTGCAACAGAAGATAATAATAAACACAAATATATAACAAAGACAGCGGAGATGATAGGATTTAAAATTTCTATGTCCTAATCCAATCCAAATCCGAACCTTCAAATCCAAATCCTAATCCATAACTTTTTCATATTCAAGTCTATGTCCAATCCTAATCCAATTCCAACTGGAAATTCAGAAAAAATACTAATTTATGCAAGGGAGGGATTCGAAAATTTTCTTTCACAACCAACGATTCACTTGATTCAAGATAACTTGGTAACCATAATTACATTAATAACTGATCTGAATAAAGTTTGTCGCCATTCCCACACGACATTTCAATCTCCCAGAAAATAGGTAAATCCAATCCAAAGCCTAATCCGTTCTGAAAAAAATGTCTAATCCAAATCCAATCCAAATCCGACAAAATTTCACAAATCCTGTTTTTTTCAAAACCTAATCCTAATCCATGCTCATCTCTGAAAGACAGTAGCCATGGTAACATATGAAATCAATAAATATATATATATATATGATATATAAATTAACGGTGCAGATTCTGAGATCATATTGTAATTTCCACAAAGGTAATCCTGGTATTTGGTTTTAAATTCATGTTGTAGCGGTTCTTTGATGTTGTCGGGTACGCTTTTCCAAATATTTGTGCCCATATATTCACCACAGCAGTATTATTAAAAAAGGGTTAATTCGCGAGACGAGTCGGAAAGATGACCTTTTTTTAGTCAACATAATAAGATTTCCAGTACAAATTTTACAGTCAGCAGTTTTCAGGTCCGGTAATCTGACTTCAACGATATGTTCATAAGCGTCCTCCTTTCCGAATTCCAAAATATGGTAATCCTATTGTTATGGCAGCTATACAAAGACAATGTTGACGCTAAAGTTAATGGGTGTTCACTCTTCATGCGCAAATGCTCATTTTTCAACCCGTTCGCAGTGCAAAGTGGAATGACTCTCTCTTGCTAAGTTCAGACGAAACATGTAGCACAAATCTGCGCACGTTAGTGGAATGACATTTCTGTGGTGAAGTCGTTTTAAAAATTGAACCCACATCATTGTCGCAATGAAATAGATATTGGTGAAAAAATACTAAATTATCCTTTATGGCATGCGATGTAGAACTGGCGTTATCTTCTTTGTGGTCGCATAAAAATACGTACCAGAAACTAAAGCTCCATATCCCCAATCGACTTGACTCGAAGCCCATGATATACTTAATTCAATATTGGAATCACCCAGTTACTCGCTTTTACCCATCCCCAGTTAACACTCGTTATAATAATTAATATCGGTAGACCAAGGCGTGTAATAGATTGATGGACTGCACACGGTCGTCTCAAAACCAGGGTTGCGACTTCGGGATCAAATTTGAAAGCCCGGGATCGGGATTTTCGCTCCTCAATCCCTGGATTAGCAAAGTAGAAAAATACGGTCCGTGGACAAATGCGCATGCGACATAAAAGCAAGCGACACTTGAGCATGCGACTGTTACGCATGGCGACTTTTCGTAATGGCGACGCGTGAGCATAGAGACACAGTAGCATGGGGACACATCAGCAAGGGGACACATGAGCGGAGGCACACATGGGCATGCGACACTTACACACGGCGACTTTTAATCATGACGACGGCTGAGCATAGGGACTCATGCGCATGGGTACTCATGAGCATGGTGACTTATGAGCATGGGGTCAAATAAGCATGGTGACACCTCAGCATTGGGACTCATCGGCATGGCGACAATTCAGCATGGCTACACGTGAGCATGTTAACACGTGAGCATGCGACACATCAGCATAGCGACACATCAGCATGGTGACACATCAGCATGGTGACAGGTACCTCAGCATTGGGACTCATCGGCATGGCGACAATTCAGCATGGCTACACGTGAGCATGTTAACACGTGAGCATGCGACACATTAGCATAGCGACACATCAGCATGGTGACAGGTAAACGGTGTGACAAGAGAGCATGCGGCAGATAAGCATGCGACGCTTGTCTGCCTCACCTGAACGTAGGCCTATGTCACTGCCTATACTTCGTCGTCACATCTTTCCCAAATATTCCCTAACCTTTACATATGAAGTATGGCCCTGTATACGATGTGACTTGTGAGCTTTCACGTTTCCTGTCTCCTCATTTCAATAAGATTCTCTCCCCAGACTCACAAAAGTTAGTACTCGCAATTAGGAAACGTACCAATTATTGCTCAGAAAATGACAGTATCACCACCAAAAACGAAACATCGGCTGATCCATAATCATGATCATACAATCATAGTCAATAGTCAAGTTTCATTTTAAACACATAAGCTGATGTTAGAAGCTATTCCGTGGAGAAAATCGATCCTTGTCATACTTTGATTCGCGTATGAGCGGATGACGCGTTCAAGCCGGAGGTTCAATTCCCGAAATCGCTTTTCCGTTGGAGGCGCGGGTACCCCGGCGATTCTTTGCTGTAGCACAAGGTATTGCACAATCTCCTCCCGCTTCAAAGCTTCAAAAAATCTCCAAATTGACGGATGGTCACCTTCAAAATGCCTTTGGATGCCGCTGTGCCATCCTTCCAACTTATTGTTGGTTCTTGGAATGCCGCATTCTGTTCTCTCCTTTACATTCCACATGGAAATGTCAAATTTTGGTTTACTTTTCTCTGCACTTTCCGCGTTTCGTCGTCCAATGTAATAATCTTCAAAGTATTGATATAGATGACTTAGCCCTTCAGGTAGATCTGCTGCTTGAACCTCTAAATGAAGCTCTTCATATCCAGCGACCACTTCATCAAGAGGAAGAAAGGCCAGAGCACAAAGCATTTTGACGTATTTGCGAACGTCGGTATTTCGGGAATACTGTTCAGTTATGCCACACCTCTGAACACTTCTCCAGACGGACTGACAGAGGTGGAAATAGCAGCCTGTTACTTTGATACCGGGGAACTCAACTTCAAGCGCATTCTTGGAGGCTACTTCGAAATCGATCACGGCGTGTTTCGGTTGAAGACCATTTTGATTTGATTTCAATATTGCGAATAGTCTTCTGTATGTCTCCGACCGCTTATTAGGAAGAAGAGCGTTAACACATGGAATAACGTAGTCTTCAAGTGTGAACGGTGTATAGCTGGTAAAACTGCGAGGGTGATACTTTGAATGTGCCGTCAAGCATCCACGTGGAAGATTGCTGCAATGTGTTGAGCATGTACATTGATGCAAAGATGATAGCTCTATGATGAGGACTGCATTGTTCCACTCCAGTCAAGTCGTCGTGTAGAAGAAACACCACTTCATTTGTACCGTGTAAAACCGTTTTATATCTGTCTGGAATAACGAAATCATTTGACGACGGCTCTGGTTCAAATCCACCCATTCGTCGCCTCTGTCTTTGAATCATTCTGGAAAGACTCTTCCTTTGTGGTGTTCTACAAGCGGCTTCCTCAGAGACCCCTTTTAACGTCTGACCAAGTATGCGCCTTGGAGCATCATTAGCAACTCTCGCAGCTGCTTTTATACAATCCTTCAGCAATAGTAACTCTATTCTAGCTGGGTCAGGAACGTGAGAATGCCGTTGCAACAGGTTTACTTCCTGGCAAGTGACGTAGTCTCTTGCAGTCGAGAGACTGCCTTTACAGTCTCTGAAATCGCACCGCCAATTCGTCGAATTGATATTCTGGTTGCTCCGGCGGTAGGAATAACCTTGGTAAGCGAGCTTAGGCTTTCCTTTTGTAGACATAAAAATTCGATATTCCGACATGTTGCAGATCCAAATGAATAACACGGCAACCGAACGCAGAATAAAGCAAACTGCCTATAACTAAGAATATAAGATTGGATTACGTAAATTAATTATATCGTCACTATATAGCTCAGTATAGCTCGGTGTTATCTAGGCTCATCCTCGCAACGTGATCCGCGAAGCGCAAGCGGTGTGTTATGAAAGCCTAGAAGTGGGATTTGATATAAGTCGGTAAACGCGAAATATAAGTGAAGAATATCGGCCTGTGGTGTAAAATGACCAAAGTAGTCGAAACACCATGAATATCAAACAAACCCCGAAGACCCGCTGACTACTCCCTGTAATTACGTAGATTGCGCTATCTGTAAGCATCGCGCAGGAAATGGGCTACCAATTCAAGATGTCTGAGCTATCTCAACGTATTTTTTTCAGAATCATTATAGTCAGATATCGCAAGCTTAACACAAGCATACTGCACCCTGATCTACTACAAAGCCAATAAGTTCATTACCAAGGGTTAAATGATGAGGAGAAACATTTGTTTATGACATCGCAAAAGTAATGTAATTTACAAGCTGCGTACAGTTGATATGAACATTGTACGATATTGCAAATCTGGTCAAACTGTTCTGAAGCACGATATTGCCTATTTATTGTAATAGCCAGTCAGTAGTCATTGGTACATTGTAATGCGGACCTCGTACACCCCCTTCGAGTGGTGCAGCCTTTAAAAGTTTTGGTACACGATACACCCGGTTGAAGAGCCCTGCAATAGCCTGCGCCATATCACCGGTCCGCTAACAGCTAAGCTATAATTATGTTTTACCTCCTCTCGGAGGGCTATACCCATGCAAACTAACACTGTAAAGATGTATACTGTATAGCTATTGATTTGATGCTGTCGAAGAGCGAGGATTTTAAATACAATAAGGTTGTTAGTATGACGAATCGAATCAACGACTGTTGCGTGTATAATTACACCCTTGATCCAGATCTATAGACGACGGACGCTCCACAAATGCCCCTTCTTATTGATAGCACATACAGCTCTAAGCTATAATTAAGATGCAACTCGAGTACGGCTACCTAAACTCACACTGTTAAGATGTATAGCAATTGATTTTATGGTAACGAAGAGCGAAGATTCTAAAGGCAGCAAGGGTGTTATTCAGACGAATTGGATCACCAGTCTTGCGTGTAGAAGAACGCAAACCCGGCTGTATAATTGCTGTAACTAATCAGTGACATGGATTTTTGCCAACTGTACATACCCGCAGTGATAATCAACTATATTCTCACTCTAAAAACTCCCGATTCCGGATTAAACCAATTTCAGCCAACTTCACTCAATTCGCAAACTTTGGCTCCGCTCAATATCGACCAGAGAAACGGCTTTGTACGGATCTAGCGGAAAATCAATTCTTCGATTCCTTCGTCATCATGGTCATCGACAAAGGCAGACAACGCATCACGAATATAGACTAATAATGCTGTTTATCGTATCACAATCTAGCAATTAGAATTGCGAACCTGTGTCCGAAGTAAACGGATAATTGTCTGAATTAATGGGATTTTTTACCAGCAAATTTACCATTTATATTCCGTTACGAGGATGTCAAAATGTAGCGAGGTAGCATCAATTTACGCGTGTAAATGCCAAATAATGATTGGGTCAGATAAACTTCCTGCTGTTGACGAAGTTATGAGTATGGTAGATCTAGATATTAGCCGCCACATGCTTCACTTTCCACGTCTCTTTAACTAGAAATAAATATGCCATTTCATCTGTAACGAGTTCGGCTATGCTGTCAATAAGCGAATCCTCGACCTCCCGTGGATACATATTCATATACCTATGAACTCTTATTATACCGAATCAGGTCGCTGTCCAGTCGATTCTCGCTAGTTGGAGGCACTGGCACCGATAATACGAATAGCTGAATTGCAAATAAGCTAAGAGGCCTAAATGTTTCAGATACGATCGGCACTTCATACAGACGTTTAATAAGCGAGGTTAATAATGTAAATACTTTAATTTACAAGTGAGTCTATTCCCAACACATGCTGAAGTGTCGTAATGCGCAATAGTCGCATGATCAAACGTCGCATGCGGAAGTGTCGTGATGCTCAAGTGTCGTGATGCTCAAGTGCCGCATGCCAAACTGTCACCATGCTTATGTGGCCCTATGCTCTTGTGTAACCATGCTCATATGTAAACATTGTCAAGTGTCCCCATGTGGATGTGTCCCCATGTTCATGAGTCTCCATGCTCATATGTCCCAATGCCGATGTGTAACCATGCCGATATATCCCCACGCTAATGTGTCCCCATGCTCAGGTGTCCCCATGCTGTTCTGGCACCATGCCGATATATCCCCACGCTAATGTGTCGTCATGCTAATGTGTCCCCACGCTCATGTGTCCCCACGCTCATGTGTCCCCATGTTGTTGTGTCGTATGCTGACCAGTCGTTTTTCATTTTGTCGCATGCTCAAATGTCGGGCAACCGAAAAATACGCATACAAGCTACACAAACAACATTTATTCCTTTTAATGTTGACGCAAAAACATGCTCCCGTGCATACGAATGAAATCCAGCGATCGAAAGCCGTCCGCATAATGAGCGTTTAAATTCATGTACCGCCTGTTTCGTGTAGAAGTTGATTTGTCCAAAGTGATCGAAAAACGTCCATCATTCCGTTACATTGCCATAAGCTCTTCTTCCACACACTTGCGGATTTTTTTGCTGTGCTCGATCACGAAGTCCCTAACCTGTTTGTGATATCTCAAGTCTAGCCGTCATCCTTGAAGGCCCGACGAATTCGCTCACTTTAAAGTGATTTGTTTAAATGCTAGCCCGTCCACAGCAGATCACTGGCTAGGAAGTTCATCGAACCGAGGATTATGCGATTTATAAAAGGAATCGATCTTACTCGTCTTCATTTTTGACTGATCTTTCTTTGACGTGCCCGATTAAGTCATGCATGATTTAATTACTGTCAAGACTCAAGAGTACGGACCTTCAATGCGTTACCAGTCTCTTTGTGCTATACCAGTGGTTCCCAACCTTTTTCAACTCATTGCCACCTTATCAAGTTCGACACAAATTTTCGCCCCCCATCCCCTATCGCCCCATATTTACGGATCTGAAAAAGAGGACATATAAACGGGAAATTCATTCACCTAACTTTGATGGCGAAAGAATTGAGTAAATAAAAAGGTCAAACCGATTTCCGGCGTTAAGTTGACCATTTTTTAGTCAAATTTGGCGTCGTATGCTAAATAAGTCATCTTCACGTGCATTTTTAGGCGGTGTTGAGTAAATATATCTTACTGAACGTCCGAACATTTCGACCCCATACCAATCGCCCCCTTGTTTCTCAAAGTCGCCCACTGTGGGGCAAGATTGCCCGCGTTGGGAACCACTGTGCTAGACCCTGACACAAGTTGCATTTGGCTTTTTCTGTAGATTTACAAAACAAAAGGTTTTGCCAAACATCCGATTTTTTTTTTCGCACTGACATCTTCGAAATTCGCTATTATCCCGACCTGTATTTCACCTCCACAGCACCGTCTTTGCAACGTTCCGATACTGAGTTACACTGCTACGATCCATAGACTACGACGGAAGTGATTGTGCAGTTCATATGTCGCTACGCAATCCTTGGTAGATGCTATTTACAAATCCCGGTATTTCGTTGCGATTGATCCTGGGATCGGGATTGCTTCAAATGCCGGGATGCAGGGATCGGGATTTCCGGGGGTCCCAACGCTACTCAAAACTCCTCTATATTTACTCCAACGCATTGTGTCTCGTGCTCATGCTAAGCAGTATAACCAAGTGATTTCCAGAGAGAGTATACAAAAACATTATCTGCAGAAGCAAAATCCTGTCACCAGAAATACGCTTCAATCTGCCTGCGACAAACAATGACACAATGGTAGAAGCGCACAGTCGCACACCCTAAGCGCGATTAGCCCTTCGCTACTGCAGTACAATTAGTCAATGTTCATTGACTACGAAGCTTCATAGGATAATTTGTTCCCACTCTTCAATCCGGTGGTTCTCAGGGTTCACTGAGTCATATAGTCTCAGTGTTCGCTGAAGTTCAAGGCACACACCCAACTCATACTTTAGAAACCGCGCTGATTTGTCGCGAATATGCATCATCGTCAATCATGTTCAATTGTTTTGTTCCTTTAACGCTGTTGATGATGCACAGTTTATTTTGAATGCTAGTCTTCTATAGTAATGAATTAAATGTGCAATGCGGTAGAATTCTGGTTTTGTGACGAGGCGCAAATGTGGGGTTGACCAAACGCTTGCAAATTAGCGTAAGGATGGGCTGGCCAACCTTTCTACTATTCACGGCCGCGTTTCGATTACTCATGTAGCCTATGGCCGCATTCCAGGGCATCATAGTCGTAGTAACGTAGTAACGCCAAATATTCATGTTAGACTGTCCAGTCCATGTCCTTTTCCGGTGAACTACGGACTAATCTATTCATTCATATCGGCTTACTAAACGTACCGAAATCGCGAGTAGTCATGTTAAGAATAGTTTCTATGGGATACGATATGGTCGCGGTAAGCGCGAAAATGTTTTCACATTCACCAATGAATTTCGTCATAAATATCAGTAGTTTCACATATTACTATCAAACATTTATCCTTTCTCAACCCATGTGATCAGATTCACGGGTAAAGTTGATTGTTGGGAATGTGAAGTTTTCGGAAATTTAGAGCAAGTTATAAATGATCATGTATCTTCGGGTGCGATAATTGTTCCATTAGTCACTTTGTTAAATGTTGTTATTTCTTGACCTCGCATCAGGATTGTTGATATAGTGGAAAGATATTGGAATCGTCCAATCGTACGAGAAATCAATTTCTTTCGAGGGGAGCACACACAATTCCAAGTTGATATTTCTATATGGGGCGCATCATTTTGCTCTGGTGTTCAAATCTGTATTCGTATTGAATCGCGCACAGGGTGAAGAAAATTTCATGATTAATTAAGTCAATTCGTAAATTCAATTTGCATGTCGACGGTCGCCAACACATACTAATGGAATTAAGTTTCGACGGCCGCAGTTTGGCGACCACGTGGCGCAAGGGCTCGCCAGGTTATTAGAGGTTATGAACAATTGCGTTAATCACCCTCGCTTCGTGTGTCCACTGTCCACCTTCAGGTCTCTGCTGCCAGCTTTGTACTAAGTTCGGTTTAGTATATCTGTGGGCGTTGTGTCTACAGCAGTATCGGCGGGAAGACCCCATGAATACAGAATAGGGTTGTTCAAAAATAACTTTTTTTTTCAAATTTCATCCGCTTCATAATAAAAGTGTCAGGTTGCCTTAAAAAACGCTACACACCACATTTGGGTCAATTCCGACCGGTAAAGGCCGTGCAATCTTAAATTGAAATTTCGACCATTTTAAAATTTATAGTATTCACGGTGGCAAAATTCGACACTTCGATATGACTAAATATCTTGTTCCAGTCATGCCTGAAGGGAAAGTGATGCGTTTTCCACGGGTTTACATCTTGATACTGGGATGTGATAGAGTTGCGATAATGAAAAAGCTATTTAATGAAAAATTAATTTGACAGTTATCTGCTGGAAATGAGTTAACGAAATTGAAATAGTCTCGTGGTGATCGTGATATATATTAGCAAATAAAATACTTTTAAGGTTGAAATCAGGCACTATGAAGAGAAAATGAAATGACGCACAGGTATACAGCAATATATATTTCCCAGGTTAATATCGATACCCGAACGTATCTTTTGTCGTGCCGATGTAGATTTACCGACTTTGTGGCTGTTTTCTTCGCAATATACCTCTACAAGGGGAATTACGAATGCTGAGGCATTATTTTCGAATTGTAGCGGATCCGCATCATCATAGGCCATTTATATGTACCGTAGTGAGCTCGCGCCAACCAATAATGGGATGTTTGAGGTATGTCATGCCTGACTCTGGCGTCCCCTTGTTTTAAAGACTGTAGTAAAAACTATGGGTAAGTGGTCAAAGTCCACTTTCGGGTTGAGACTTCACTATTAGACCACTCGACTAATTAACGGCATAATTGTATAGTATATATGCTATTTTCGGGATCAAATCCAGGAGGTAAAAACCATCGGGTAAGTCCTACGGGCTCATAGCATTTGGTTCGAGATCGATGTACCGATCCCGAATTCTCCTCTGCGATTGGCAATACGGGGAAGTTGATTGTATTGGGTTTTGTTTTATTGCTTTTTGTGACTACTGAATCAACTGAGAATGTGGTGGAGATTTGCTCACATTGAATTTAGTAGGCTTACTGCACCAAGCTATTAACTTTAATATGAATGGGTGTATAACAACACCAAGCAGTATCATCCTTTATGATAGATGAAGAAATATTCTGAGGATTTCATTTTGTATAGCTCTCAAATACAAGTATATTTAGTTAATCATTTTGACCAAAAAGTTTCAAAACATCTTCCAAGTACAGAGGGCATCACTCTCAAAAGTTATACAGTACAGTGCTTTTTCGATATCGACACCCAGTGCACCGCAGGATACAACATCTAGTTCAGTGGTTCCCAACCTTTTTCGACTCATCGCCCCCTTTTCAAGCTAAACGCCGATCATCGCCCACTAGATTTTGTGGACCGAAAAATCGGTATACAATTTGTAATCATCGGCGGGTTCGCCCACGTTGGGAACCAGTGATCTAGTTCAAAACATTTTGTGGAAAATCATCCGAGCTAGCAGTAGCCTATAAGTATCAGTCTATTAATATTTTCATCATTTCAAAACACCACAAACTGCGATATAATGAAAACATAGGAAGGTGTCGAAACGGTCTGGAGTAGCTAGGGTGACGGGAGTGTTTTAACGAGGATTTGGCAATCCAAAAGTACGCCAAATTCATTTTACACGACTTAAAATAAACCACTGCATTCATGGAAATATCGTAGGTGGATATTTCGCGATGAGCGCAACGAAAAAAGCATTGATTTCACAGATTTTGTCGAATGTTAGTTTGCAATGAGAGCTTTGGGAGATATAAAACTATTGTTCGACTATATAATGATATGACCTTACTACACCATACAGCGATTTTCTTCAGCGCCTCCATAGCGCTCCCTGAGCTCAGCGCTCCCATTTCGCACATTGAGCGATTCCGCCCCCTTCAAAATCCAAATCGACCCCTGGGGGGCGCCTGGGACAATGTCCATTTCTAGTGAACTCCGGACTAATCTTCTTTTTCATATCGTCTTACTATACGCACCTAAATCGCGACATAATGGTCATGTTGACTGGGATCGGAAATGGTCGCGCGACGCGCGAAAATTTGTTCCGATTCACGAATGAATTTCGTCATTAATAATCCTAGTTTCACATATTACTATCAAATATTTATCATTCCTCGGCCAATGCGATCAGATTCATCGGCAAAGTTGATGGAGGGAGTGTTTTCGAAAAGTTAGGGCAGATTATAAATGATGATGCATCTTCGGGTGGGCCAACTAGTATTGTAGTCACTTTGATGCGTGTTGTTATCTCTTGTCCGCTCATCAGCATTGACATTATAGTGCAGTGCTTCTCAATTTTTTTTATACACGCCCCCCTTATGGCAGTGAAAAATTTCGCGTCCCCTGATCGTCATATCCCAAAATGCAACCAGAATGCTGGTAATCCCAACGGATAGTTTGATGGCATGTAAGGCAGTGTGTATTGATGGGAGAATTTCGAAATGTGAAATTCGGAATCGAAATGTGAAATTCGGAATAAACACACAGCAATAACCATGGAAAGGAGATCAATCGCGCCGAGAGAGAAATTTGTTTTCAGTTGACTGCACTTTGGCGCCTCCCTTCGGATGCTTCTACACCCCTAGTTTAACCACTACGTACTAGAAAAAAATTTATTTCGTGACGAGTTGGTATTTCTATATGGGGTGCATCATTTTCCTCCGCTGTTCGCATCTGTACTGTGGAGCTCAGATTGCAAACGGCGCTACAGCTATAATAAAATCGAAAAATGAAGTCGTTTGAATCGCGCCCATAGCGCGAAGAAAATTTCAAGACTAAGTAGGGGAGATGTGGTACCAATGGATCACTGGGACCGAAAATACTTGAAAAATTCTCAATGATAATTCCATTATTGCACTCCGTGAATTTGTCTACAATTACATGCTGACAGAATCTTTCCTCACATGCAAAAAAATTCGACCCGCGTGAGTTATGGGGTCTGTGACGAATGATTTACGTTTTAGGGGGTGTAAAGTAGATTTTGATCGACATTTGCATTTTTCTATATCACCTTTCATACTAACAAACCCGCCATAATTTTTGATGTGAAGTATGGGGCTTGTATCAGGGTATATAATTACACATATTTTTTGAACCAATACCATCCTCGAGTGGACTATTTTCAAGTCAATTACAATATTTATGGGGTAGGGGACCTATGGTACCATAGCCAAATCAAGCAACATAGAGGGACCAACTAATCACTTAACAACAGAAACTCGCCTACATATGTATAGGCTGTAAATCATAGTTACATGTGGTGTTCTATTGCTATTACGAGGTATTTGAAAGTCAAAATGTCGATTTGTGGGTAATATGTATGTAGCATTAATTTTGTAAGTTTAGGCGTAAATCAAAACATGATTTTATGCCAACATTTGAATTGATATAATCTATTTTATTCTTAAAGGTCGCGACGAAACATTCTTCATTGGCTTGCTGTAGCTTAGCTTATAGTACACAATAAAACAAGTTAACAAATTTGATTTTTTGAGCTTATGTCTCATAGGTCCCATGGTCGTGTGCCTTTGGACCCACCGGGTGGGGACCAATGACACGTTCGAGCAACAAATTTTAAACGTTTATAAATATTTTTTGAAAAGGCGGATATTCATGTAAATGTGCGCGATAGGTAGAGCTTGTATCGAAGTGTTGAGACAGCAAAAGATCCGCTATTCTCGGCTGAAGATTTGAGGGTCAGAGATCATTTTGCAATTTTTGATCCATGGGTACCACATCTCCCCTAAAATATCTCGAAAAATCAGAAGTCAGTTCGTAAATTCAACTTTCATGTCGACGGCCGCCAACACATACCAATTGAATTACGTGTCCACTGTGCACGGCCGCACAAATTTCCTTGTACGGCCACAGGTTAGCCACCCCTGTGCCAGAGAGAGACGTTTTGAGGGTTTTGATCGTAATTAAATATGTTTATGATGGTATTCATGTGATTTTACGGTAGTGTCTGCTGGGTGCTGAGTCGACGTAAAATTGACTTGCCCAGATAAACATAGGCTAATTTCGTGCCGAAGGCCGTGGATTTATCGACCGCGCCAACTCAAATAATATTCTTCTTTTCGACAATATCCAGAGATGAAGCTTTTGGAGTAGGACCAAGCACCTTGTCGAGCTATCTTGCTCATTTCCCACTACTACCAGACGTAGCTTACTACGAGGACAATGCGCCGCACGAAAACACCTTGCAACAGAAATACCTGGCCAGTGGCCATCCACAAAATGAATGAATCGAAAACGAATGATCTTACGAATTGCGCGGGTTAGCGATTCAGCTCGTACTTAGCGAGTCGCTCGTAAGTCGTCACCGCATACAGCTTGAATTTTAAGTAAAATTGAACATGTTTCTGGGCCTAATCTTAGGCTACCTCATGAATTTCTGCATCAGCTTAACGAAGACTCTGACCTAGCAATGGCTGCAAGAACATGATACACCAGAGCAGCGGTTTCACGATTCGCGCCAAACTACACACGTGTTTGCATTGTTCTACGTCTGAATGGTCATACGCAACTAGAACTGCTCACTTTTCAAAATCCGCAACAAGAACTAAAAATAAAACTACTCTTTTCAAAATTCGCAACTACAACTAGAACCACTAAAAAACCAGTTGACTAGATAGCTAGTTTCTACATATCTGGCCCTAGCAGTCCATGCGGCACAAAACACGTTTTCTCGGGCATCATGTATTTTGTGCTTCCAAAAACAGAGTGAAGTGAATATGTTATACACGTTATCAAGAAAAGAACAATCAAAAAATCAAAAAAGGAAGAAAAACGCGCAATAACACCAAAACATCCGACTCGCGAAAAGTCCAGGATGAGAAAAACATAAGAATAAACACAAAATGTATCTATACATCGCGTCGTAAAGGCGCAATAATGAGGTCGCGGCACCGACCCCAAAATCAGAACAAGCTCAATCGCTGAGATCTATAAAACTATCATTGCGAGTCTGCACACGACACAAAAGTGCTCGAAAATCTTCGGATTAAAACAAATGAGATAAATAAAACAATTCGCACGCCAGCAAACACCGAGACTTTGTCAGGTTCCGTCACATTGTCGTGACTGCACTGCATTGGTACCCGACCGTGACCCACCCCGGGAGTGTTATAAGCCAATTTCGTGATAACATATTTACGGATAGCGCTGACATCAGGAAAACACGACAGCGGTCTTTGTAGAGATTCTTGGATGCACAGAGCTTTAATATACAATTGAATAATATATTCAAATTCATATTGAAATAAAAGCGAATATGTTCGGCTGACACTCGCCATATAGGTCAACATGGTAGAAAATTGAAAAAACATTGTATATTGACAATCGTATTACTCCCAAAATATAAATATCAATATGCTATTCAATTGTATGCTGCACGTGACAAATTTTGTCACGTACGCACACTATTATTTGCGGCGGGGGCTTCCCGCTGCGAGGTATATGCGTATACTTACCACCCATGGCCGCAATAGAGTTTATTTTAGCGTCGGCCAACCTATCAAGTAGCATGTCGTCTAGCCGGATCGCTAGGGTAAATATTTTTCACCAAATTTAACGAATCCAAGTTGTAGCAAGCATATATGTCCCAGTCGAGAAGGAATTACTCTAAAATTTGAAATTTTTGACATTTTCTTTTGAACACCAGGCCACGGCGATGTGTATGGCTGCACTTGCAATATACGATAGCGACTTCATCATGAATTATCGCTTGACGGACGAACATTGCCAAGGGTCAACGGAATCCAAAAATGAATAGTACACAAGATCTTTCTAGACATAGATTCGGCTGTAGGCCAGCGTAAAAGCCTTCAGCAGCTCCGCGATGTATCATGAAAACACCGATTTCGAATAGTAATAATGACTTTACAATTCTTAAACACGAATCTTTTTGCGTCCACAAGGAAAAGGTTGCCGTGTACATCATCCAATATAATCTCGTATCTCTTCACCATGACTATTTCGGAGCTCTTTGTAACCGTTGCGAATAATACTCGAGATAAATATCGTTCCGTTGATATTAGAGTAATAGGGTTGTTCAAAAACACCCTTTATTTCAGATTTTGGCGGTTATCCAGGCAAAATTGTTAGGTTGGCTCAAAAAGAAACACGTTGCACACCAAATTCCGCTAATTCCAACGTGTAGACGTGAAGCTATTTGAGTTTGAACATTATAAATTTATTATAAAATAAATTAATCCATAGAATTGTTAAGTCGGCCACAAATACGATGCAAAACAAATTTGACTCAATTCCAGCCCGCAGAGGTGAATTTATTCGAGTTTTCATTAATAATTCTACGATTACCCATAGTAAATACTATTTTTTTCGCATCCATGACTTTCAACACCAATAACTTCGCTTCTACCGGTTGGAATTGAGCCAAATTTGATGTGTATCGTTTTATTAGATTACTTGACAATTCCATGGAGCGGACAGAAAAATTTGAAAAAATTATTTTCAAAATTTTTACAATAAATTGAAAATTTTCAAACTCTGATAGCTTCACTTCTACGTGTCGGAGACGAGCCAAATTTGGTGTGCCGCGTATTTTTTTAGCCAACCCAACAATTTTAGCTAATTACCGCAATAATATGAAAAGTTTTTTTGGAACAACCCCAGTGAATATTGATAGCACAATATCCAAACTATATTATTCGTTGATAAAATACTACTCTCACTGTGAATGCATATATTATCGTTACTCGAACAAATCAATTCGAAATTGAACACTCTACTTTCAGTATTATATAATCTAGCCAGGAATCGGGTAAGGGAGAGGTCAGGAATCGGCACCTCGCACAAAAACAAGACAAAATCACAGCAGACCCGGGTTCGTGTTTTTAGCGGATCTACAGACCGGTTTCGCGCGACAATATCCGGTAAAACCCGGACTATGTATCTTTACACTCGACAGAGATTTGAGCTCATAATCAGCCAGGATAATTGAGCGATACCAGCTCGTATGTCTGTCCGTCTGTTCTGTCCCGTGGCGCTTAACCGATGGGTCCGTCGTGATGACGTCACAAAGCCCACTTCCGGTGGTTTCCGGGAATTTCGAATCGCAATCACATTAAAATAATCTCAAGAATCCGCGATTTCGTTAGTGTTAAGCCTGACTGGGACTTCACTGTTCATAATAGACGCGTTTTCATCGTCTTCATAGTTAGAGGTAGCGTAACCGCTGTCGTAGCAAGCAACTAGGGGATGTCCTAGCGTTTTGCCACCTTTTCTGTCTAAAAAACTGGGTTTCTGTAATTCTTGGCCTCTGATTCTACCAGACGCGGGTTCAGAATCACTCTGCGAAGTCGCGAGTTCCGAAAATTTGGCGTCGTCTCTCTTAGATTGCTTGTGAGACGCCTTCTGCTTCAAAAGCGAAGTCTGAGAATTGGCCGAACTCACGGAAGACACTTCGCTTATTGGCGACAAGGGCGGCGCTAGGGATGGCAGCTGAGCTTGCTTTGTGGGGCGTATGGAGAGTCCACGTGGGTTTTTGGGCCGGCCGGGGCCTCTGGTCTGGTGCGCGCGGCACGAGTCGCCGTGGCGGTGGGCGCGGTTCTCGTCGGGGCAGCCGCAGCAGTGCGCGCACGGGCCCGGGAGGGGGGCGAAGTCGTCGTGGCGCGAGTCGGGAGTCATCCCGTGATGGTGGTGTCCGGGCGGCTGTAAAGTAAAGTGATATTTAGTTTGAAATTTTGAGTATGATATAGTTTTGAAGTTCGGGGTGAAATCAATTTTCGGCAAAGTTAGTTTTGAAATTTGGAGCGAAATTCGGTTTTGAAATTTTGGGTGAAATGAAGCTTTGAAATTAGGGATGGTATTGAGTTGTAAATTTTTAAGTAAAATACAGTTTTGAAAGTTAGTTTTGAAATTTTGGGTAAAATCTGGCAGTGAAATTTTGGGTAAAATACACTTTTCAAAGTTACTTTTGAAATTTCGGGAAAATTTTGCTTTCAAAGCCAGTTTTCAAATTTGGAGCGGGGTAAATTTAGTTGTGAAATTTTGAGTAGAAAACTATTCTCGCAGTAGTTTCAAATCCTAGATTTGGACGAGTTGTAGTTAGCATAATTTATTAGCGGTTGATCGAAATTGGCTACTTTTTTCGCGATTTACGTAAAATGACTAATAATGGAAACTAGAAATTGGTATAATTTACGAAAATAAATCCAGATACACAGACATTGCGGCAATTTCACGCGATTCTTATTACAATTTCACTCGTAAACTGTGTGAAATAAATCCCTGAACTAATCTCTACTCTACAGGAAGATCTGAAAATTGAAAAGTAAGTACTTTTGCCTAAAAAACGTCAAGTTGAAGTAGTTTAAAACATAACCACAAGAGTCGGTAATTAAAGTGGGCGAAATCAACCTAAATCCTCCTAAAATGTAGAAGCTATACGATACTGAAAACCTTCTGTAGCTTTCACAGAAACGGCTTAACTTTACATATCAAATATCTACCTGTTTATGGTCAATATCCACGGCCGGGTGCGACTGTATCAACCCGGGCTGACTCTTCAAAAACTTTATCACGTCGTCCAGCGTCGTCTCCCGGGCTTCGTCCGCTTTTCGCGCCCCGCGCGGCGAATACCTCGATTCCGAATCGGTCAGCAGAACCGAATCCGCGGTGGAGCTCGAAGACAAGTTCGAGTTCGAGGCGGATTTTTCGGTGTCGCCGTCTCGAGGGCAGCTGACGACCAGAGCGCGGGTGTAGTCGTGGCCCTTGCCGGGTTTGCCGGGTTTCTTGTGGAAAAACCGGCGCCGGTAGAGAAGCAGTACCGCAAACAGGATCAGAATCGAGGTCGTTGTGGCGATCACGACGAACAGAAGCGATTGTGTGGTTGTATCTGGAATTGCAAACGAATTGAGTTGTTACATTGTTATTATGCGCAGACATTGTAAGAAGGGCTGAGCACTAGGGTTATTCAAAAACAGCTTCTTTTTCCAGATTTTTGCGGCTATTAGCTAAAATTGTTAGGTCGGCTAGAAAAAACGTTGCACACCAAACTTCGAGTGGGGGTCGAACAATAAAAGTTCTGACAAGTACTCTGAAGTCTGGAGCAGTTTCGAAAATGCGGTTCACCGAAATTGTATGACGTACATTCGCCAGACATTTATAACTGAATGATTCTAAACTAATTTGTGAAATGTTTCTTTCTACGCGCAAATTTCAATTCAATTATCTTCTGGTTTTCCTGAAAACGCTACAGGAGAGCTGCATCGTGCGAAGCGAGCTAATATTTCTGAACAGATATCTGCCACTCTCATGCTTACGAGAATGGGCTCAAATTTGATATGAAGTGAACTTACTTTAGTTGTATTTCTTCCAAGGTCGGAAATTCAAATTCTAATCTAATTTGGAAACACCTGAAATTTTCTAGCTATCCAACTCATCGCGACTGAAGCAAAATGACAAAAGATAGTCCCAATTTAAGAAAACATATTCAGTCACTGTGATGGAGGGATATTTCGCGCGGTTCTTACCACAACTTGGCTCGTAAAATTGGTACAAACTCAACACAAAACTACTTTTTACTACATAAAATCAAAAGTCTCAAAAGTAACTGGTTCAGCTTAAAAACTGTACAAATCAAAGCAATCCTAAAGACATAACAAGAGTATGTAACGCGAATATCCACAATCAACTTGATTGCTCGGAAAAAGTATACATACTTCGACTTCGTCACTGATGACTTTCACAGACGCTAGCATTTCACGGGGGTATCTTTTACATGGTTAGGCTGCTTTAATAGGTTTAAGCCATATTATCATAAAGTCTGGATAGTGAGCGTAACAGCTGTCTGCTTTTCATTGCCTTTCCGCGCTGTCAGAACCGCAGATAACGCCTACCATTTCCAATCCGGAAAGATAGAAAATTCACGTACGCCACCCTTTGATGGCTATCGGAAATTTATCAACAAGCGGCCGGCATTCGAAACATGACAATCAAACCGAAAGCTTTATCGCGCGTTTACAGAGAGTCGAATGTCGGAGGATTAAATACGCGCCGTTTCCCAGAACACTGCTTAAGAGGGCTACGCATGGTCAGATAACACGCGTTTATGAGTTACGCGAATATCTGGTATTTTGGGAAGCGTATATAGTACATATATTGCGAAAATGTTTGTACATCTGCCTGTGTCGTCACAGTAAAAGTAAACCAATGTATTTGTGCTGATTAATGTGACATCGTTTTCGTACAGGGCTAGGTTTCGACGATAGTCCGCAACGCAACTCATATCAATGCCACTTGGAGGTGCATAACTTCAATATTAAACCCGAATATGGTCGGCGGACACTCGAATTCGATACAATGTTCTTTCCAATTCTCTGCTAGTTGCTGACGATTACCCCTGGCGAGTGTCAACCGAAAATATTCGAGTTTATTTCAATACGAATATATATTCGATTGTATATTAATGCTCATAAAACAGTCCTTGAAACTTGTGCCCGCTTTGGGATAGAGATATACTGTGTTGGCCGATGCGGTCAAGCAGACATCGTAGGCACTCAAGCAGGAGTGGAGGTATAGCAGTTTAAGAGCTTCTTGAAGGCACGGAACTTCGATATACAATATAACATATATTCAAACATATTCAATATATTACGAAATTTCAAGTGTCAGTTACTGCGTTCTTATGACGATTTCATATTTCACACAGAAAAGTGACTCAAATTAAGCAGTTTTGCCTAAAAAAAATCGTCAAATATAATCGGAATTAGTCTAAAATCATAGAGTGGCAAAACCAACAACCAACTCCCTTGAGACGTACTGATCAGAGCGTGCCAACAATACACTCACAATATAAACCAACCCCGAGTATAATTCCACATAATGCATCCGACCCTTATCGGTCAATCACGAAGGTCAAGTTATCTCGCCGGGATTTCGATTTACAGTCGCGCGGCCCAAAACCCCGACCCAAACCCTCCGCGGCATTATAATAGGATTAGGGTGGACCGTACCATGCGTATTATTAGATACGCTATTAGAAACGGGCGAAATAAGAAGATTTCGCGCATTTTTGACCGACCGTCTAAAAGCAAATGAGTGCTTTGTAAATAGCCGCAAATTGGATTTTGCGATGGTGGCGCGCGCGCGCGTATCACAGCATCGACGAGGTATGTACATTGTACAACTACTAACTGGATAAGTGTTGATGTTGAAGTTAGAAGGTATACCCTGCATGAATAATAATCCGACACATCTCATTAGCGATGACTGGCGCGTAATTTGCACTCAATTATGACGTCAGCTACGATTCATCGGGATTTTTGTGGTATTTGCTACTTTTTGGTCGGAAATTTGGGCGACGGCTTACAGTAGGCAGTACATTAACGCCATTGCGGGTGTTGACACTTCGCTTATTTTGCAGCGGGTTCCCAACACCTGTATATACTCCCACACCCTGACACCATGTACTCATATAGTTTAAAATTGGTCATTTAGGCACTAAAATTGAATAAAAATCACCCTTTCGATAAGCAATATTGCGAAATTTATTCCACTCCAGGCACAATTCGGCGATTTGACTTGAAGTGCTCAAATGCACCGGTATTCGTCATGAAGTTCTCCTTATTATATTTGCAGATTCTAAATTCTGTGGATGTAATTTTTCACAGAATTCGATTGCAATATTGAATTTTAAGTTTTGAGTTGTTTCGAGTTTTAGTCGCAAAGACTCACTTTTTGCACTTACTTAATCGAGTACTTCTCACGAATATCATTTTCACGTCCACTTAAGTAGTTTTGATGCGTATTAGGCAACAAGAATTATCTAGTCCGCTCACCTTTGTCGTTCTCTGCCTTTTCCGACTCCACGCTCTCCACGTAGACATCGATTTTAAGCGGGGGACTCCCTCCGTCCGCGCGCGCGACGCCTGCCTCGCCCGACACCGCGCGCTGAATCGCGAGCGCGTCCTCTCGCGAGATCGTGATACGCGCGTTCTGCAGCACGTCCGCTCTCTCGCTCTCCGCCTTCTTATCTTCTTGCTCTCTCTCGTTTTGCGACGCGTCGCTCCGCTCGGCTTCGCTCTGCTCCGTGTAGAGGGTCTCAGCTTGATACACGTAACCTTCGGGGAAAACGGCTTCGTACTCTATAACGAAGCGGCTCCATTCGGCGGATTTGCGTCGGCGGCGCGATCTTTGCTTCGCGAACGCGTACGCGTTCTTCAGGGCTCCTATTAGGTCCTGGGATCGGATGAAACGCGCGGAAAACCGGTGGCCTTGTACGGACAAGACTGGTTCTATGCTTCTCGAAGGGAGAGGATAACGCGGCCATTGTACCGCTCCGTATGTGTGCGACCATTTGGACGCGTGTCCTGTAAAACATTACACACATTAACTTACGGTGTTAGAGCATAGCGTGTGTGACAGTGTACAGCACCAGAGGTGACATCGGGCCTGATAGGAATCTGATACGGTATCAACTCGAAACTCATGTTTTAAGAAGAACTGAAGCCGAACCGATCCATTTGGAGTCAAACCAGGAAAAAACGACCGAAATCAGGCCATCCCCTCTTTCTGGTACTGATATACATCCCAGGGGAGTAAAGTGGGTGGTGTTTGCGTGCACCATTTTTGTGCGCATTTGTAGGGCTGCACACGAGAACTGAACGCACAACACCCCTGGGATTGATCGCCATAAGAAATGGTGCATTTCACTCGTTTCCCCCTTTAGAATGGGTGTAAAAGCATAATTTTGTACCAGAGATCCAGTTTCCCTGATTTCCATCGTACGATATGGTGAAAATCCATAACAATCCAACATTCAACACTCACTCGAATGACCGGAAACTGTCGCGGACTGATTCAAAGCGCCAGCCGGCGGCACGATCGCTTCCAATTCGTTCCTAGCCTTGGACGAATTGACGATCCACATGATCTGTGACGTCACAACCGAACCGTCCGGCGTCGTCAGAGACAAGCTCGACCCTTCGCCGGCTTCGATTTCGATAACACCGCCCAGCTTGCGCCTCGTGTCGATTTTCCGGACGATTGTGTTGATTTTGGTGGCGTGGCCGATGTGCACGTCCCAGGCGCACGAGACTTTGGGCTTTTTCGCTAATTCGGTAGGGGTCTTATCCGATACGGGATCTGTGATAACAGAAAACGAATGATTTATTCTTCTGTGAAGCAATATACATTTTCTATGCAAAGCGGCAGTCAGAAATGAAGTGAATGTACTCAAGCGCGTTTAGCCTACTCGCACAGCTTACCCAAGTATAGACACGGACAAGTAGTTAATTCGAGTTGCCCCATCAGAGTAACAAATACGAACAGCCGGTAATCTCACTCAAATTTAATCCGTGCTGTTTTTATGGTCTCATTTTTATTCTAAGCTAATTTCTGGTTTTCCTGAAAACGCTACAGGAGACTGTATGGTACGAAACGAGCAAAGCTTGCTGTACAATTTCCAAATTTTCGCGAATTCAGTAATTCTAGTCTTATTTGGAAAACATGTCTAGCTATAATTTTAAGACATATGTAATTTGGAAAAAAAAAATGTATAGCTAATTCTAATCTAATTCGCAAAATTGTGGAGCTGCGATTCTTTTGTCGTTTTTTTTCTCGCTCGGATTTCAATTACATTTCCAAGTGTTTGCGAATTCAGCAATTCTAATTCAAAAGCTCAGGATTTCCCAGTTGTCCGGACGCTGGTTCCATGGAGTGAATTTGCTCCACGGGTCTTATTTCCAATCAAGTGAAAAACTGACTATTATAGGCCTAGCTTTTCCAAAAACAGAAAACTATGAAGTAGAAGTAATCTAGAAAGATATTTGCTTGAGTTGGTAGTGCTTATAAGGAAAACCTAGTTTGAGTACTCAAAAAAGTAGAAGCGAATCGTTCCTGGCTACATCAACGAAATGCCGGCGGTAAATCAGGTACGTCACGAGATCTAAACAATTACTACTGTACAAACAGTGATCAAGTTACCATCATCAGCATGCAGCCTGTCTTTCTGCTTTCTAAGCATAGACTCGGTGGCTTCCATCGTGGTCATCATGTCCGAACTGCCCGGGAAATCGGGGTAACCCGGGGAGTAAATCGCCCCGGCCGCGCTGCGCAGGGGCTTCTCGGTCCCGCAAGTGCCCAGCTCGGTCTTGTACACGTCCATGTAGCCGTCCCCGCCGCACGGCTGCGTCTTGATGCCGAAGCATTTGTCGTGGCAGTGCGTGCCCCGGTACGCGGCTTTTCCGTAGCGATCGTAACCTTCGTTTCCGCAGTAACATGCGTGGCCTGGAACAGAGCGGGTGCATTTGTAAACGCGAATGAAAACAGTAAAATATAAATAATTTTGTTTTGTTTATTATGTTTGCCCAGATTTGTACACAATACCAATCCATAGTTAGCTGACGGTCAGCCGTTTTTTTATGATTAATTCTAGTTGTTGATTTTGAAAAGTGAGTAGTTCTAGTTCAAGCTTCATATTTAAAAATGTGAGTAGTTCCAGTTCCAGTTGCGGATTTTGAAAAGTTAGTGGTGCTAGTTTTAGTTGCAGATTTTAAAAAGTGAGTAGCGCTAGTTCTAATTGCGGATTTAGAAAAGTGAGTAGTTTTAGTTCTAGTTGCAGATTTTGAAAACTGAGTACCGGTAGTTCTAGTTCTAGTCCCATTTGCGGATTTTGAAAAGTGAGTAGTTTTAGTTCTTGCTCTAGTCGCTAGTTTTGAAAATTGAGTAGTTCTAGTTCTTATTCAAGTTGCAGGTTGTGAAAAGTGAGTAGTTCTAGTTATAGCTGCGCATTTTGAAAATCCATTAGTTTGTCCGTGTGTTTGTGCACGGAGTCGCAGCATAACATAAGCTATCCCACGAGAATAACATTCGTAATCGTTTCTCGCTAAACATTAACTGCTTCGCCCCACACCATAACGTATTCACAGAAACCGGGCGTTGAATAACCGTTTCTAACGAGGTTGAACTTTTCGAAATCCCGGGCTTTGCCGGGAGAACAAACACAGTTTGCAAACCTACAGAAAGGTCACGTTGAACAGGGCACGAGAACAAATCGTTTGATGCAAACAGATAGACCCAAAGTGCCCTCGCTTATCGTGCGCTTAATCCGCGCACATTATACCAATCAAAACAATAATCCGTTGCGAGATAGAAAGCCGAAAACTTGGCAAGGTTATCATAACATCCAGAGTCCAGACGCGCAATCGTGAAGATCAATCGAGGCTGATATGAACGCAGCGCGGATACGCGCATATATCAACGCACCCCAAGACGCATACAAATTACATATGTAACGCCGTATATATCTACTACAAGCACAGCTATAGAAGTAGCGATTTCAAAGTATGTTTGGAGTTTAGGAGTGATCATTCAAACTCTAATCTGATTAATAAAAGCCGTAAATATTCTACCTTTTCAACTCGTAGGCGGGCTACGAAAACGTCTCATGCCTTACATTAAATGCGCTGCATGACTTTTATCATCACGAAACCGATCACTAAACCACATCCGCTGTGGATAGAAAGCGGTGAAATAGTGCATGTCGACGGTGCGTTTTGCTGACAAGTCAAAATATCCGTTTTTGATCGATACACTGATTAAAACGGAACGGCCGATATAGAAATAGCCTATACACGCCGTTCTTCGTGACGTACGCTCAATTGCAGAGTTTGACGTATTGAAATTAGAAAGGTATCTATCTACTAATCTACAGTACAAGGTTTTGTCCGTATTAGGCTAGATTTAGTAAAGTGAGTACTAGTTCTAGATGTGCATATTGAAAAATGAGTACTGAGTAGTTGTAGTTCTAGAACGCATTAAGGAATTATATAGCTACACACAAACAAACACAAACTATAAACGCAAGCCAATTCAAGACACGATTCTCGTAAAAACCGAGTCACTGCAACAGCCGTGATTGAAGCACGCTAATCGCAGTCAAACAACACCCAATATCGGAAAAGCAGATCCAAACACTTCCTAACCTAATTACCGCGCAAAAGCGTGATGTCTTCTCCCGTTTCAACCACGCAATGTTACCCGCCGGCATGAAAGAGCAAGGTCACGGGGAAAGGTAATGCAGCCGGCCAGCGCAATTATTGACTGTCGAGAAACCACCCGTCTACGCACGGTTCAAAGGTTCAGGCCGCTTTCAAACGTTGTGTAAAAATGGCTGACCTGTACCTCCAGTAGGCATGTTAGAAAGTAACTTCTTTTCTTCGCATTTTACTGGATATTCCTTAAAATTGCAGGATTGGATATAAAAAATGCAGAACACCAGATCTGGCTCAATTCTAACGCGTAGAAGCGAAGCTATTACAGTTAGAAAAATTTACATTTGACTGTCAACCCCAGGATATTGTTAATTTGTCTGAAAAGCGATACCCAACAAATTTGGCTCAATTCCAAGCGGAACAAGCGAAGATATTGGAATAAAAAAAACCATAGGTTTGAAAAAATAGCATTTAATATTGCAATTTCTTTAGCCATAAGACTAATTAGACCGAAATGTGAGTGATGCTCTAATACTCGTCTCGAAGCCCAAAAGCGTATTCGGAACCAAATTATCAGATGCTAGATTTTGCCCAGCCCCGCTGTTGATCCGCGCAATATCGCGTATCAAACGACACCGGGAGAATGATGCATTCGCGACTTAGCCGATCGGCCGCCTTCAAACAATTTCGCGCGCGATAGCTCATGTATAATTGAGGAGATATTTCGGTTTCTCTAGCCCAGCGACGGGTCTGAAACAAGCGCGACTTTCGCGCGGCGCGTCCTCTGATGTCGATACTTAGCGGCTTAACCCGTTACCGGAAACACGACGCGTTTTAACCCCTTGTCGGTGAGACGCGTATTGAGAATCTGCGATTGCTGCTTCGTTTACGATATCGGGACACGATAAAGACAAATAATGTCTGTATCAGCAAGATTGAATCGTTTCGCACTATACGGCTCTCTTGTAGCATTTTGAGGAAAGCCAGAAATTATATTATAATCACAATTAAACCGCATAAACATTTTAAAAATTACAATTATATTACCGGTATTTGGCTCTAATTAGACAACCAGAATTATGCAATTGTCCAAGTTCAGCACCACAGGCGTTCACGATTGCAACACCATAACACCAACTACACGCAAGGCTATCCATGCCACCAGTATTGTAAAACAAGACGCAAACTTCAATCGCCAGTGAAAGCGCCATTTCCTTTCGCTGGTCGCGCATGGCCTGGCCCGGAATCGCGTTTCAACGCCGAGCCTCGCACGATTCCATGCGACCTGAAACGCTTTCTCCGCGCTCTCACGACCCCGCCTTAAACCCGACACCGCGCGGGTCAACATCCAAAGCCGTATCGTAAATAACGCGCTTTGATAGCGGCGCAGTCAAGGATGATTTCAACCGGTCGCCGTTGTTTTATCGCAAAAGGCATTAAATAATAACCATGTGTTCTAGTTGCTAGTTGTGACATGCGAGTTTTTAAAAGTGAGTAGTTCCAGTTACAAGATGCAAAATAGATTAGTTCGAGTTCTAGTTGATAGTTTTGAAATATGAGTAGTTCTAGTTCTAGGTGCGAGTTTTGGAAAGCGAGTACTTCTATTTCTAGCTGGACATTTTGAACAGCGAGTAGTTCTAGTTCTAGTGAGTTTTGAAAAAGGAGTAGTTCTGGTTACAAGATTTCAAAAGTGATTAGTACTAGTTCTAGTTGACAATTTTGATTGAAAAGTGAGTAGTTGTAGTTCTAGTTGCGAGTTTCGGAAAGTGAGTAGTTCTGGTTCTAGTTTTGTTCTAATTATCCCGTTACATTTTGCAAAGTAGGGAGCAGTTGTGGGATACGCTGGCACACTTTTTCGAGTGAAATTGTCGTAGGAACCGCGCGAAATATCCCCGTACCACGGCAACTAGCCCCATCTCTGGTCATTTCCTACAGGCACACAGTATGAACGTGCAATTGAGTAAGAATCACAAGCCACAACGCAGCTTCACACTGCTACACTCCCAAAGCACCGACTCATTTTAGTTTTGTCGTATCAGCAGCAGTGCTGTTTCCACTTTACAACGTCACGCTTCAGGCAACCTCCTATCACGTAAACAATGGCGTTTCAATCAGCGCAGCGCTAACGTTATCGTAGATCACAAAGATCAACGTTACATGCCCATTGCGTAAGCCGGGAGTCTCATCTTACAGTATTTTCCCCCGCAAAACACCTTGGTAAAGCTTGGTGCTTTTAGCGAAGCGATAAGGCAAGGAAATGCGACGGGTTGTTGTCGTAGTCTACAAAAATACCGGCTAACGCACGGCAAACTGGTGGGAATAACGTGAACCAGCACCTGTCGCCTTGAGATCATGTTTTGCGCGATATGCATGGCGGGGAAATGGCACTGGCATCGCGACCCGACCCCCTTTTAGTCTCGTAATTCTGCGAATAGTGAGCCGGTGGTATCTCCGGGGAACAAACTAAATAGACAGATTCATGCTGATATCTCGCAGGTTCTCCATGCGAACGCACTGTTTAGGCTACTACTGTATGGGTATTCACACTTTTACTGTACAGATACACACCGGGGCCTACGATAACTTATCGTAGGCCCCGTACACACACATGCAGACTTGAAGAACAAGAGAATCCTAGTTGTATAACTTACTCAGATTAGACTAGAAGTAAAAAGAGACCATTGTAACACTTCACAAATTATATCAGAATTGGATTACAGGCGTTTCGTCCTAATTAGTCTACTGGAATTATCTAGTTGTTAAATTCTTTACTAACGTAGTTGTGATCGACGTAGTATCGTGACGTATTTCCTTGTTTCTGACATTACGCTGTAATCATAGTTTGATCCAAGATACTTTACCGCCAAGAACCTAAAATCTTCCACCAAGCGGAACGAGATCCAGGACTCAACGTATTATTTCCTGCAAATCGTGCCCACTAGCACGGCCCCGCCTGTGCTGTGTCTATAGATTGAGCCTCCTAAATAGCCCCACAATCCCATAATTGAAGCGGGCGCATTGTGATGAAAGCAACGCGCCATAATTGAACATTGTCCAGCCATTGCTTGTAATCCTAACCCGGTCGCGTCGGCGCCGCGCTGTACTCGAAAGGAAAGCGGTAATCCGTACACCCCGGCGCGTAAGCCTTTCCTGTCGTTAATACACATTTTAATATTACCGACTTTAATCCCGGAGCGAATTTTCGCTCAAAAATAACACGCAGGCGCATTGAAGTGATCCAGACTACGACGCATATGGTTTACGTAATATGCCCGGGGAAAATGAAGCTATGGCAAAAAGTGTACAACCACACTGCTGGGTTTGGAAAATGCGCAACTAGAATTACTCGCTTTTCGAAACTCACATCTGGAACTAGAACTAATCGCTTCCAAAACTCACAATTAGAACTAGAACTGCTCAGTTTTCAAAACTAGCAACTAAAACTAGGTCTAGAACTACTCACTTTTTCAAACTCGCTACCAGAACTTGAACTACTCGCATTTCAAAACTCACAACTAGTACTAGAACTAATCGCTTTACAAAACTCACAAATAGAACTAGAACTGCTCAGTTTTCGAAACTCGCAACTAAAACTACAACTAGAACTACTCACTTTTCAAAACTCGCAACTAGAACTACTCGCTCTTCCAAATACACGACTACTGACATATAAAAACTTGAAAGTAGAACTATTCACTTTTGAAAATACACAACTAGAAATAACTCACTTTTCAAAATTCATAACTAGCTAGAACCGACGAACTCTAAAAATCCGGCACAAACTAAAACACGACCAACTTCAAATTCTATATTAATAGTTTTTAGGCAAAGCTACTTACTTTCACGCTTCGGATTTTGTAAAGCATGAAGTAGCCTTGGGATGTTCTCGCACCTCTAATATTAGTGGATTTGTGATGCGAACTGGGCAAAAGATATCAACCCTGTATCATGGTAACTTGATCTAGATGTTCGAAAAATCGCTGCAATTTGCAGTGTGATTGGTCTTTTTGTTTTGGTAGCGAACATGCGTCTTGCATTTTCTCTACTTTACTCAAAGTAGTTTGTGGACATGTCTTTGAAATTGCTAATTCTGCATGTAATTCAGTAGAGTTTTGCAGCATTAATCCTACTTGAGTACTGCTTTGACCGCATCTCGTCCTCATAGCCTCTTATCATTGATAATAATTGATATGCAGTACTTTGATGCTTAAAGAACGAGATAAGACATAGAGTAGTTCCTGCAACACGGTACAACCGTCCTTTAAAACATCGATATCTTTCTTATCTGAATCCATCCAGGCAACCCGTATAGGTTGAATTGACGGGATTTAGCAAAGATCACATTCGCGAAGGATTATTGAACGTCTATCTCATTACGAGTCGTTAAAACTTGATACTAGACCGCGGTTGACATGGGGCATCGTGATTTTACGAAATCCCTTGCGAAAACAGTGCGATACAGTGATGGAAATTGATATTAAAATGGGATCTTCGGCGAGGTATTGCAAAATACGCGATCATCCATCATAATTAGTTCCTAATTCAGTTTCAAAGCGGGTTGCTTTCATCTCCCGTTATGAGAGGGCGATACTGATACCCCGTTTCGTGTACATAATCCAGCTCGTTACGTTTGGTTTTTGTAAAAATTTCTGAATTCGCTCCGTTCCTGGGATGTCAGAAGAGGCCGAGACGCGGAAAATTACCACCGTCATAAAAAAAGTCCGTGATGTCACGCCCCTACACGGCGTGAATAATTTGTGGCACAGGTGGATATTTAGGGTTGCACTGACTCGAGTCACGATTTTTTGATGACTCGATTGTAATCACTGATTTCCGACCAACCGCCAC
Source organism: Botryllus schlosseri (assembly GCF_051294905.1). Lineage (NCBI taxonomy): Eukaryota > Metazoa > Chordata > Ascidiacea > Stolidobranchia > Styelidae > Botryllus > Botryllus schlosseri. The sequence continues at coordinate 28,185,098 of NC_137239.1, read as the reverse complement.
ACGTAATATCGTTGGTATTTCTCAAAAGTTGTTTTTTATTTATACCTACAAAATTGAAATAGTAGTATCAGTTAGAAGATTGTTGGCATTCCATAACAGCCAGAATCAGCCCTCAATGATATATTGAATAGAAAACTGTAACGTTTAGAAATGCTTCGCGGCCCAGTGGTTGGGGAACACACGCTATAGTCAACCGACTGTATTGTGATTGAGAGATATGACTTCGATGTTCGTACGTTCGTTCCGAACCTATAAATCATCTGTTCCGGAATGATATTGTTCGTGAAAACAGTGCCTCGCTAGGTTTAACCCGCTTGGGTCACGGCGAGTGTGATCAGAATCTTTTCAGCCTCAGTTTACAAAATACAAACGCGGAATTCGGTTTAGGGGGCTTCGTGGGATCTCGGTAGAAATCGTGTTTACCTTTCCGGCCTCCGTACCGCGGATAGGTTTACGTTTCTCGTTCAACTTGAAGTCGAAAAATGCAGCTTCTGGGCGTTTTAATACCCGATGAATTCTTTAAGCGCCGGTCTACACGGCTGCATACTGTTAACCAGATGTTCTCAACCTTTGCTGAGCTGGCGAACCCATACGCTAATCTGCAAGCAATTATCCGTATCGGCTATATTTTCAATTTTAGTGACACCACAGCTTAGCAATAGGCGAGTCGGGGAACTATAACCTACTTCTACAATAGAAATACTGATCTAGTTCTTATAGATTACATAAGATGTAGTTTATTCATGTCCGTCCAACCATAGCGATGGCTGTAATGCTGTTCAAATGAATGCTCTCAAGTTTTTGAAATGCGCCTCAAGCTAGATGTTACATCTTTTGAATATCGGCCGAATAAATCGGTGAAAGTACTAGTTATCGGGGAAGGCTGCAAAATCCGATGTCGATCGGGCATTAGATATGATATTAAGCTACCTACATTTCTACTTAACATATTCATTTTTGAATTATAGCGACACACTTTTCTCAAAATTAGATTACAATTATCGTTTTTTCAAGCCATGACGTCACGAATAAAATTGGTACGTCATAATGGATTGATGGTAAATATAGCTCCTTTGACGAAATATCCGTACTATAACTGTTGCACCGACTATATTGAGTGTTCCAACCATCCCATATCGATATGCGTCTGCTAAATCGGATGGTAATTGTCCGTAGGCTCATACGACGTGTTTTTGAAAAGTATTTACACAATTACGGCATAATTTTACAACTTGAAAAAAAACACAACTTTATTAAAGGCCTTTGTTTAAAACGCTGCTTAAAACATGTTTTGTAAAACACCGTTTGTTTTAAATGCAACCCTAGCTTTGTTTTGATGGCGGCACCCTGCAGCGTGCAGTGCAAAGCAGAAATTAGATTAGAATTAGAATTAGAGCAAAGAAACATTCCACAAAATATCTTAAAATTTAAGTACAAACAACTAGAATTATCTAATTGTCCAAGTCTGAACAGGGGCACTAAATTCTTTTTCATTCTTTTGACTAATTTGCCCCACGGCCCCGCTACGACCCTTCTAAGTTGCACAATTGACACGCCGACAAAAAAAATGCGCCATTACTCTGACGCCTCAAGAGGGAGGAATTATTTTCGATGTTGCTTTGTCTGGGAACGACCGTTAATCCTGAAACCTTTCTGTACAGAAACGACATCACAAACTAATCCCGTATACGCATCAAATGTTTGCGCCCTTTTTCTGTCGAGCGGGGCGACAATTTCTCATCTCTTTACTGATTGGGCGTGACGTACGTGCTGCGAACAACTACGTGTCACTGATGCAGACCAGATTCCGCACGGGGCGAATCGCAGCGCCCATTACCAGTCTCATTTCCTAAAATTCACCCCTATTTCAATGTTTGCGCTTCGTGCTTTTGGGGGTTTGCGTAGGAATCATCGAATTTCAGGCAGGGCCGATGATCAAACAAAACCGGTATGCCTAGTGTCTGATTTCACCGGATAACACAGCCAACTTTGACATGAGCGCGGTAGCGTGTCCGAAGGTAAACTGCGTCGGCGCGGTAGCGACTGTAACGCGTTTAAGGGTGGCTTGTCAGGGGAATGAGCAAACACGCGGGAACGGAAGGATTTGAGAAACCGCAAAATATTTACGGTAAAATATCAATCATAAAAATTCACGACAAATGCGCTAGGAAAAAAGGCAAACGGTTTCGGTAGCTTTTACGCGACCACAAACGATATAAAGCCAGTTCTGCATCATGTTAAAGATTATTTGGTATTTTTCTACCATGCCTTTTTCATTCCCTCGATATCACGACATTCACAGATCTGTCATTACCACGAACTTGCGTGGCTTTAAACTACACATTTGGTATGTTTTGTACGTAGGTTTACAGCCTTCAACAGTGGGAAATAGGTATCGCAACTATAATTCGAGTTGATAAAATTTACTCTTAATAACAAGGCAAGAACAATTGATATCAGCAACCGTTTGTAGAAGGGGTGTTCAAAAATGACTATTTTCTCAAATTGTACTGGCTACTTGATAAAATTGTTAGGTTACCTATTTTAATCCTACACACTAAATTTGGTTCAATTCCAGCCAGTAGCCGCATTGCTACGGGAGAAGAAAGTTTCTATTTACTATAGAAACGATGTTCACCAGATTTGGTTCAATTCCAACCAGTGGAAGCGGAGAATTTTTGAACATCCCTATTATACATGCTTGCATAATGCATACGCATACCCGTATTGTTCTGTGGCGGTAGTTGACTAACAACAGATTCCGAGACGACCTATCGCGTATCTTAACGGCTACTGACGCTCGTCAACGTAACGGCAAACTTAAAGCGCAGTCTTCCGAGCTGATAGCAAATCAGTACAAGATTACTCACCGGCTTCCAGCCCCGCGTACTTGAAGTTGTTCCGCCTGCAAAACGCGATGCACGAGCCGACTGTCATGTACTTGTGGAGAATCACCTCCCCGTCCAAGGCGGACGGCGAGCCTCTGTCCGGGAAGCATCCCAGGTAACCGGGAACTGTGAAACAGGGCGATGCCGAAGCTTAGCTCCCTGGTCGGGCGAAACATACTTGCACAAATAGATAATTGTGATCGTGACGTTGGATTAATTTAAGCGAAATACGAAATACGTTTATATTCGGATCGAATTTCCGGTTTCCCTGAAAATGCTGCATGAGAGCTGTACAGTGCGAAACTAGCCAAGCTCGCTGTACATATTTTAGTTGGAGAATGAAATCTGGTTTTTGTGCATTTCTTTCTAATTGGAATTTGATTTAAATTCCAAGGTTTTGCGGATTCAGTACTTCTGATTCTAATATAACTTTTGGATATACAATTTTTTAATTCTAGTTTAATTTCGAAACACCGAGACTACTTTCCACTTTACAAAACAACAAGTGTAAATAGTAAGTAGCTTTACCAAACAAAACAGTCAAGCTAATTTAAAGTACACGTTTCTACCACGAGACAAATATTTTGAATAGTATATCCGTATTGGAATAGACCCAAATATTTTCGGCTGACACTCGTGAACTAGTACTACTAGTCGCTGACGATAACCCCTGCCGACTGTCAGCCGAAAATATATTTCAATGTCAATATTATATTCCATTATATACTGAAGTTCTGTACCTCCAAGAATCTCTACGCAAATATCTGCTAAATGCAGGACTGACTTAACACTGGGAAAGCGATAGCGTTACGTTAACATATAGAAAGCGTGTTTAGTTACCGTACCTTCGCATTCGGGAAGATGGCAATAGCCCCAAGCGCCTTCCGATCCCTGGCGTCCCTTGACTTTACACCACGGCAGAATATCGTTGTCTGGATTCCTGCAATAGCTGTGATTCCCGATGCCTTTTTCGCGCGCGCGCGGCTTCTTGCTTTCCGAAGACGTGTTCCATGTCAAGCATTTGGTGAGACGTTCTGAAATCAACATCGTCGCTTCGATAACCAAACGATAAAACTATCGTATTCCTAAGATCTCGATATCGTATAGCACCAAGAGACATTTCCTGGCATATTTTTCCTCAAAGCATTCAAAAGATACTCAAGTATTACGGAGTATATATCCAGAGGCGATCACTCACGGCAACACCCATCGTAACAATTCTAGGATCATTAACTGTAAATACTTTTTCTTCAAATTCAAGATTTTAAACTCCAATAAATTCGCTCCTGCCAGTTGTGATTGAGCCAGATTTGCCGAGAATCGTTTTAGTGGACAAATTGGCAATTCCATGGGGTGGGCAGCAAAATTAAAATTAACTTTTTAAAAATAAATTAAAAATTTTCCAAATCTGATAGCTTCACTTCTACTCGTTGGAATTGAGTCAAATTTGGTACCGGTACGGTACTCAACGTTTTTGTAGCCGACCTAACAATTTTAGCTAATAGCCGGAAATTTTTTGAGAAAAAAAGTTATTTTGGAACAACCCTAACCAGGGTATCCCTCTCTAGAAAGTTTTCACTTGAATAATTCATCATGTGGTCACTATCCCAAAAGCCTGTTTGGATTTTCAATCAACGCCGACTGTCGAAGTGTCGCACGTGACGAGACTATCATTAAGGCTACATCGTTAAGGCTATAACACTGCTGTATATCGCAACAGGAACGGTGTCGAGTACATTTGATACCCCATATCGCATCTTACGCGCGTGAATATTTATGAAGGATAATGATTTGTTTGGATTACGCTGGCGCATTGCGAGTATTCGCAGTTTAAATAGGGTTGTACTCACCTCCTGCCTCGGGAGGCAGTCCGATCGAGTCTTGCCTTCCGCGATAATCGCGTCCAGTGATGGTGTAGCATTCTGCAAAACAACACGACGCATTGAAACCACACGATTAAACATTCCAAATGAAATGCATGTGTGTGATAATACTTAACGAAGCCGGAAGCGTTCAACACACAAAAGTATGAATAGGATGTGTTAGGAACGAGCTACATTCAAAGTGGGACAATGGACATCCAGAAAATGTTATACTTTTCCAAATTACATTAAAATTAAATTGACTGAATCCGCAAAAACTTGCGACTCGAATTATACCTCCAAAGAAATGAAACAAAAAACAAGTTAACTTCGTATCATAAGCACGGGAATGGCAAATGTAGGTATACAGCAAGCTTGGGTAGTTTCGCGCTACACAGTTCACCCGTGGCGTTTTCATGAAAACCAAAATTAGAATTGAAAATAGATCGCAGAAACATATCCCGAACTTGATGCGATTGCGCGGTTGTGCCGCGCGCCCACAAGTTACCGACGAGAATTTACGAACATTTCGAGACTTGGCAGTTCAACGACCGAAATTCCCAGGCATATAATTCCCGCAAGCATAAACCCGTCGGACATCCCGCAGATCCGTCAACGCGCCGAAAGTTCGCCGTAAATTGAAGCCGCGCAGAACTGTTTCGGCCGAACTGCATCAAATACGCCGCCAGATATTTGTTCGCATCGTGCATTCATCATTGTCAATTTGTATTTACGACAACGTTGGATTTACGGCGCGCGGCATTGGCACAGAAACCCGCTAAATCGCGGTCTGTTTACTTTGATAACAAGAACATAATTTCATTTGACACGCGCCCAATAACAAAGCTGTAAATCGCGTCGGATAGTCAAATTCGGCTTTACGCGGGAATAGACGGGCAATTACGTCCGTAAATGAGATGGATTGTTTTATGGGTTATGAATAATTCAAGCAGTACCTCGCGACAAGTATGCTTTTACTCACGAGAAAGGCTGATTGGGGGTTCCAGGACCGCGAGCAGAATAAATTCATATTTTCGCAATCAGTACCGCGGTAGCTTTCGATTCATACCCGGTTCATCAAATTTAAAGCTCGGCAAGTCGGTCAAAAATTACCGTCAAATTTCCTTTGACCAAATGGAAAGTGTGACCTAGTCCAATTTCACGGAGCCGTGAGATTTGCTTGTGTCCACACCACACCATATAGGACACTATGATGCTACAGGACTGTATAGGGCCAAACTATAGCCAATCTCGCTGCACGGACATTTGCTAGTATCATGCTAATGAGAGTGACATTGTTGACATTGTTGACATTGGTTATACTATACACATTTCCATGGTGCCCGTAATCCAACATATATCGAGGTATTGTATCAAATCAAACGTGCTGACGTCACTAATAACTTCCGCGGCACCGCGACTTTGATATTAGCGTTATTATTTAGTCATAACAAAAGCTTGATGACTCGCTCATTGAAACCAAGTAAGGTCTCCCAGGTAGGAGAAGGTAATTACTATTTGATGTGTCGCCAGAGCAATTTCCATACGCCCGGCCAGATATTGCCTCTTTTTATTGACACAGTCGCGAGCAAACACGCATGAAAGGGCCGCCAGCTCGAAATTTTATGTCGGTGGTCAACACAATTACAGCAGTCTTTAGAGCCGGCACGTTATTAAACATAGCGCGGAGTTCGTGACACCGATTCCGAATTCGGAGCACTTATGCGTTGCTGCAAATCAAAAAAGTATGACCAATACCAGGTATTTAAGAAGGGATATACACAGACAATCCGTGATGTGTGAGATGCATGAGTTGAAAAATGTTCTTTCCAATTCTCTGCTAGTTGCTGACTCTTGCCCTGGACGAGTGTCAGCCCAAAACATTCAGGTCCATTCCAATATCAATATATCACGCAATGGTTGTGGTACACATTCTACACAAGATCACAAATTCAGCCAAGGCGGCGTTTTATATTCTTATCGAGGTCGTTATATCTTGCGTTCTGCATCGCGAATTCGTGTCAATTCGTGGCTTTGGCGCATGCGTGCAATTTGCGTGAGAGCTTGCTCGTATGGCTAATCATATATATTAACATCGGACGCCAATTCAAGTATACCTCTGCGTAGTCTGCCGAATTCTGTCAGTTCAAATTTGAATTGCCGATGAAACGCTTTCAGTCAATCTGACTATATACCATACCGCAAAGCCAATACGCCACACAAGCGAGGAATTAATGTGGTACCATATTGACTATTTCTCGGCGCGTTTTCCCGTGAGATTGGCACTCCTTTCTCGCTGTGTGATATTATATCGAAATGTTACTCCCCGGTGAGCGCATTAAACGAGTTAGGGTGGTCTTTCCCGGTCGATGGGTGGTTCGAAGTAATATGATCGTGCGACTTTGTATTTAGTAATATGTTCATATTGATATAAACCCTAGAATTTCCGGCTGGCACTCGTTAGGGGAAATTATCAGTATCTAGTACAGTATTCACAAGAACTTGGTACATCCAAACCAATATCCAACCGATAACACACTTTGAAATAAATATCGGTATCGGTCATTTTAAACAAAATATCGGCCATTTTCGTGACGACACAACATGGTATGATATAGCCGGAGTACTACAATTTGCGAGTGCTAGTAAGTTGATAGATTTCTTCTAGCTCACAAAAGTACTTGTCGTTATTCGTTGACAGCAAGTAGAGGTAGAATGTAGAAAGTCGTGTACAAGTGCAAGAAACTAATTTTAAGTAAGTAAAAATTTGTACTTGAGTAGAATTAGAAATTACCGAATTTCCGAGAAAAAATTCTACTTGTCTAATGAGATGCCGGCAGTCTAATACTATCAAGTTTGTGGAATGTTTCTTTGCTGTAATTCTAATCTAATTTGTGAAATGTTTCTTTGCTGTAATTCTAATCTAACTTGTGAAATGTTTCTTTGCTGTAATTCTAATCTAACTTGTGAAATGTTTCTTTGCTGTAATTCTAATCTAACTTGTGAAATGTTTCTTTGCTGTAATTCTAATCTAATTTGTGAAATGTTTCTTTGCTGTAATTCTAATCTAATTTGTGAAATGTTTCTTTGCTGTAATTCTAATCTAATTTGTGAAATGTTTCTTTGCTGTAATTCTAATCTAATTTGTGAAATGTTTCTTTGCTGTAATTCTAATCTAACTTGTGAAATGTTTCTTTGCTGTAATTCTAATCTAACTTGTGAAATGTTTCTTTGCTGTAATTCTAATCTAATTTGTGAAATGTTTCTTTGCTGTAATTCTAATCTAATTTGTGAAATGTTTCTTTGCTGTAATTCTAATCTAATTTGTGAAATGTTTCTTTGCTGTAATTCTAATCTAATTTGCGAAATGTTTCTCCCCCCCCCCCGATTTTAATTCTAATATAATTTCTGGTAATGCTGAAAATGCTGTAGGAGATACGACTGTACAGCACGCAATAAGTTTCCGCCATCAAAACAGCCGTGTTACAGACTTAATAATTTCAACTGTCACATTCCACTAATTAGTCGAAATGCCGATAATCTAATTCTAATCTAATGTCATAAGTTTATATTCTCTGATTTTAGTTCTAATCTAATTTCTGGCTTTCCTGAAAATGCTGCGGGAGAACTGTATAGTAGGTCTCTTCAAAAATGACTTTTTTTCTCAAATCGTACTGGCTACTTGATAAAATTGTTAGGTTACCTAATTCAAGCCTACACACAAAATTCGGTTCCATTCCAGCCAGTGACCGCTTTGCTACTGGAGAAGAAAGTTTCTATTTATCATCTAAAAATAAATAATAAAAAATTTGAAATTTTCTGTTTAATAAAATAGTATTTACGGTGAGCACAACTATAATAAATAAACAAAGAATCGGTCACCGTAAATACTATTTTATTCAAATCCAAATTTTTCGATGGCAATAACTCCGCTTCCACTGGTTGGAATTGAACCAAATTTGGTGAGGATCGTTTCCATAGACAGCCTAACACTTTCATGGGGTGAACAGAAAAATTTCAAATTTTCAATATTTATTTTTATATAATAAATAGAAACTTTCTTCTCCTGTAGCAAGGCGGTTACTGGCTGGAATTGAACCAAATTTTGTGTGTAGGCTTAAATTAGGTAACCTAACAATTTTATCAAGTAGCCAGTACGATTTGAGAAAAAAAGTCATTTTTGAAGAGCCCCACTGTATAGTACTGTATATAGTAATTAGTAAGTATGAAAAAGCTACTTGGGTGTATTTTCCATTTCGTACAGACGTCACTGGCATAGCAAATCCTTTCGGACATTCCCTTCGCAAACGATAGCCGGTGTTTTGCGACACATGTTTGAAGTTTTATTGCTCTCGGCCTTGTAGCGTGGCAATTACTCGAAATGAGGCTTGGAATCTGCCTTGTTACCGAGATATGTAAGTGCAACTGGTCATTTCGAAATACTTTGATGGCACCGCTTGATCACCGACTTCAAAGCATTGATACACAGGAATATTATGTAGCGAAATTCGGACATTGTATGTACCGTACTTTAGCAACATAACCGAATCGGGTTTAATCACAGGCGTATATCAAGCCAGTTGCTGACGATTACCCCTGACGAGTGTCAACCGAAAATATTCGGGTTTACATCAACACTTAAACAAAGGATTCCGCGAACTATAGCCACGTGATCTCCTGGGACCCGGGCATCCTCAAAGGAAACGGCCCTTAATCCGCCACAGCGCGCACAATGAATGTCAACCAGCGACGCTGGTACGAACGGCGAATAAATAAACAGGCCGGGAACAATCTCCCGCATTCGACCCGTCCTAGGACCCGTGTTTATTTGTTTTGTGCGTTCCTTCGTTTGGTCGCTTTGAAGACGCGTTCATTTCGTTATCGCGTTTTGCGAGGCCATTGAATGATAACGGCCGATGCCGTGCGCGAAACGTTCTTTTTATAATAGGGTCATATAAGATATGACTGCACTGCATCCACTGAGACGCCGCTATCAAAACACCGCCGTGTAATTGACAACTCAAACTAATTTGAGATAATCTAATTTTATTCTAATGTGAAACGTTTCTATTCTCTGATCTTAATTCTAATATATTTTGTGATAATATTGTTGATATACGATGATCTTTCCAATTCTCCAATAGTTGCTGACGATTGCCCCTGACGAGTGTCAGCCGAAAGTGTTCGGGATCATTTCAATATCAATATATTATTCAGTCGTATATTGAATTTCTCTATCACTAGGAAGCTCTTGAAATATCGAGCAAGTAAAAATTCAATCAGATCATAATCGCGCGGTCGTCTGCCTTCAGAAAATCGCCGCGCGGGGTCTGCTTTCAAGTCTCGCTTCCTCTCTGAGCGTCCTAGCTTGACTGATTTAATAAGAGACAAGATTCACGCCGGGAATTATCCGCAAATCTACAGCGAACAGTGCGTATAATCTAGTTTGGCCGCACAATATTTCACCGCTTGACCCCGCGGACTAGGTAACAGTCACCGCCCGTTATTCTACTCGGCCGAGCACAACCGAATTATTTTAAGCAGGAATACGGACTATCATTCTACGACCACACATGGCTGGATATTATGCGTGGAAAATACGCTGTTAGGCTTGCGCGCAGCGTGCGACCCTAATACACCGCTGATTCGTATTGACTCACACTATATTACTTTTGGCTACTTCCCAAGCTTAGCGGACCGATGTTTGACTCCAAATGACTCGATGTATAATGTGGACTTTATATTTCTCCAAACGAGCCCATGACTAACGCGTAATTCGGGCGGTGGGGTACTTTGTAGGCACGGTGTCTCTTTTCTACCTAGTCGAATATTTAAGAACAATTTGGGTTCGCGGGGGTGTTCCATATATCAATCACTGTCTCCACAATTTCAGCATCAGCAAATATCGATACAGTTGAATGGTATATTCATATTGTAATGAGCTCGAATCTTTTCGGCTGACACTCGTCAGGGGTAATCGGCAGCAACTGGTAGATAATTCAAAAGAACATTGTGTATCAACAATCGTACAATTCTCTAACCAGCTCAGTAACTGTTGAATTCTCGAAAGTTCTACCTAATTGTAATTGTTCGATCATCCATCCGAGGGTGTAATTGCCTTTAATAACCCGAAATTTACGCTGTTACGAGACTAATGATACACCATAAACATCCTCGAATCTGAAAAGAATTCGCGCAAATTTTGTGATACTTAGCAAGCGCTCAAAGGAGAATGTGTGAGAAACTTTTTCAAATTTTTGCGGTTACTAGCTAAAATTCTTAGGTTGGATAAAAAAAGTTGCACACCAAAAGTTTGAAAATTTTGAATTTATCATAGAAAATGAAAATGAAAAAATTGAAATTTCACTGGTTAATCCATGAAATTGTCAAGTTGTCTACAAAAACGTTGCACAACAAATTTGACTTGATTCCAGACCTTAAAGTGAAGTTATTCGAGTTTTTCATTCATAATTCTTCGATTACCCACAGCCACAGTAAAAGTTTTTTTTTTTCAAATACAACATTTTCAACTTAAAAAACTTCGCTTCTACCGGTTGAAATTGAGCCAGATTTGGTGTGCAGCGTTTTTTTTTTAGCCAACCTAACAATTTTAGCTAATAGCCGCAAAAAATTGGTAAAAATATAATTTTGAACAACCCTAGTGTGGATACCAGTCTAATCCATTGCTCCTCCGCACTCTTAATGGAGAGTGCATTTCTACGTTCCACCCGTGTACCACCCCTGACATACAGGTGTGAATACGCACCCATTGTATACGAAACTAGAACATACCTCAAAAATATACCGCGGTATAAATCGAGTACAAGATTTGCAGCACGTAGGATTTACGACCGCGATATAATGCTGAGTTAGGTTCTTTGGGTGTGAATACACAATTTTTCGCTAAGAGTGCATTACGTTATATAAATCCACAACGGCAGATCAATTGAAATTATGCTCAATCAATACCCTTATAGGCAACGCGTACGCCAACACAATCGCAACGGAAATCACCATGCCAACTTAAACTTGAGATATGTACAGCTTTCATGCATCCGACATCGCCGTTTAGTAATCAAACAAGGTATTGGTACAATCTAATAGATCATAACATTCGATTATCGTGGGAAAGCGATATCGCGCATGCTCGAAACGACATTTCAATAAAGTTGTTGTTGACACAGATGTACGAAATCAAACCATCCCGCTAGAAGGCCCATCACCGAATCAAAATTCATCAAACCAACGCCGTGAAGGCGTATACTGATTCCCTACGCGTATTGGGTACGAATCTCTATAACAGCTGAGAATGAAAGACAAAAAAAAACAATACATCAGGTTCAGGTACCATGTCTTGGAAACGACTCCATCAAACCCCAAACTGACGTCAGATCTATAGCAGAGTCACCATATTTTTGAAATCTGTACAGAAGACACTTTTTCAAAATTTCCAAACTTGCGATACCGGATGAAACTCCTGAAAAACGGTATCAGTTGGCTGACTAAAAAAAGGTCAACTTTCCGGCTCAGCTCCCGAAATAGCCGCCGGAGCGCTACTTCAGTGCTGGTTTACTGTATCTCAGGCGGATTTTGCACTTTATTCAACTTAAATTCTCAACAAAAAGGGCAAAATCTCAAAAAAGAGGACACGCGGGCGTCCTCCGAGGACACTTTCAAAAAAGTCGAAAAAGAGGACTAATCCTCCCAAAAGAGGACGTATGGTTAGCCTAATATACAGTGACTATCCTATCTTATTCATATTCATATTCATATCTATGCGTAGCTATAATCTATAATTTTAATTCTAGTATGATTTGCAAAAACTGTAGCTATAATATTAATTCTAGTCTAATTTGGAAACAAATTTAGCTATAATTCTAAGTTTAGTCCAATTTGAAAAAAACTGTAGCTATAATTGTAATGCCAATCTAATTTGGAAAAATTTGTAGCTATAATTTCAATTCTAGTCTAATTTAAAAGAAAAAAACTGTGTAGCTCTCCAGCTCTACCATATACAACACCAAGTCAGCTGACCAGGCGTCAGACATTTGAAATTAATCATTCCATCCCAATGGAAAGATCACTATTAAGGCGTCTTGATTAATACGCGTTCGACTTAACCCTTGGCCACTCGAACGTGATGTCACGGGACGTCATAAAAATATTTACATTCAAAGACAATTCGGTCACGTTTCATCAGGTAAAAGGTCCCATAGTCACTGCCGAATTACTGCCAGCGAGGAGATGCGAGTCCAAATTACTCTCAAACGGTTTAACTTGATACGGGCAATTATTTACTGGATTCCCAATCTCGCGGGCCGTTGATATAGGACGGATGAAGTGTTTACATGCCCTCACGCTAACATCAAATGGGAATAAACTGCTTGTATGATGACGCATTATCCCTTAGGGCAGTGTTCGGTGGATGATGACATGTGAAAGCTGCCATATCGTCCAAACAAAGTTAACTTGACGAGAAGTCACGGACAGCAGAACCCAGCATTCAGATGTATAAGTTTCTATCAAACCCTGACGTAATGATGAAATCGAATACGTTACGCCAGTGGTTCCGAACCTTTACGAACGCGGCGGGCCCTTACGCTAATCGACAAGCGTTTGAGCCCAAAATCTTTGCATATTGCACATGTGGTCGATTTTTGCATAACTATGGACTACTGTTTGGACCACACAATGCCTTACCTATATATCAATATTTTGCGTTGTTAACTTCCAGTGAATGAACAGTAGGGCTCTTCAAAAATGACTTTTTTTTCTCAAATCGTACTGGCTACCTGATAAAATTGTTAGGTTACCTAATTTAAGCCTACACCCAAAATTTGGTTCGATTCCAGCCAGTAACCGCTTTGCTACAGGAGAAGAAAGTTTCTATTTATTATATAAAAATAAATAATAAAAAATTTGAAAATTTTCTGTTCACCCCATGAAAGCGTTAGGCTGTCTATAGAAACGATGCTCACCAAATTTGGTTCAATTCCAACCAGTAACCGCTTTGCTACAGGAGAAGAAAGTTTCTATTTATTATATAAAAATAAACAATAAAAAATTTGAAAATTTTCTGTTCACCCCATGAAAGCGTTAGGCTGTCTATAGAAACGATGCTCACCAAATTTGGTTCAATTCCAACCAGTGGAAGCGGATTTATTGTTTATTTATTATAGTTGTGCTCACCGTAAATACTATCTTATTCAGATCCAAATTTTTCGACGGTAATAACTCCACTTCCACTGGTTGAAATTGAACCAAATTTGGTGAGTATCGTTTCTATAGACAGCCTAACACTTTCATGGGGTGAACAGAAAATTTTCAAATTTTTTATTGTTTATTTTTATATAATAAATAGAAACTTTCTTCTCCTGTAGCAAAGCGGTTACTGGCTGGAATTGAACCAAATTTTGGGTGTAGGCTTAAATTAGATAACCTAACAATTTTATCAAGTAGCCAGTACCATTTGAGAAAAAAAGTCATTTTTGAAGAGCCGTAATGAACAGCGCATGAGCTGATACTACTAAATTGTTTTTTCGAGGTACAGAACTTCAATATACAATTGAATAGTATATTGATATTGAAATAAAACCCGGATATTATTTTCGGCTGACACTCGTCAGGGGTAATCGTCAGAAACTAGTAAATATTTGGAAAGAACATTCTATGTCAATAATCGTATATCAAAATATTACTACGTGAAAACAGCGACAAACGCATTTTCGCCAGACTGATTAAGACACGGAGTCCAGCGTCGTGCGGTAGCCGCGGGTCGCGCGTGAGTCAAAATACGAATGAAGACAAATCGCGAATAAGACTATTTACACGGCCCGTGTTCTTTCTTGCGGCTGACCCTGTTCCTTGTGGACATTTCTCGGTCTGACTAAACACGGAAAGCGGGCAGAATCCAGGAAACCAACGACGGGCACTAAAATCGCCTGTAAACGCGACAGCGTTTCGAAATTTACAAGCGACAAGTTGTTTGTAACCACCCGACGGGATGTCGTAAATCAGTCGAAGATGGATTTCAAGAATATTAAATAGGTTACAAATGAATAATACATTCATATTGAAATGAACCCGAATATTTTCGGCTGACACTAGTCAGTGGTAATCGTCGGCGATTAGCAGAGAATTGGAAAGAACATTGTATACCAACAATCGCATCAAACCAACAATCGCATCAATGTTCTAATTGCCATTTCCAATTGATATGATTATTGTTGCAATTCAACTCTAATCTTAATTCTCATGTAATTTGTGATTTGTTTTTTTATTCTAATTATATTTCTATAATCAAATTTGGAAAAAAAACTGTGTAGCTATGATTCTAATTATCATTTCATTTGGAAAAAAACTTTGTAGCTGTAATTTTAATTCTAATCGAATTTGCAAAACTCAAAATTTTCTAGTTGACCAATTAAGGTTGAAAACCACTGTTCTGCACGACTTTTTGACGAGCATATCACAACTGAAAGTCAAAACAAGGGATATCTAGGAGATTTAGATATCCCTGGTCAAAACACTAAGGAGTTGCGACACCTCGACACCTACCTGCCCAGTTGGCACCAGACTTGGACAACTAGATAATTCTAGTTGTCTAATTTCACTAAATTAGAGCGAAATGCCAGTAATCTAATTCTAATCTAATTTGGGAAAGCTGAAAATTTTCTAGTTGTCCAAGTATATGCTTGGACAACTTGATAATTCTAGTTGTCTAATTTCGCTAAATTAGATCGAAATGCCAGTAATCTAATTCTAATCTAATTTGGAAAAGATGGAAATTTTCTAGTTGTCCAAGTCTGGTTGGCACAAGAGCTTCAAAGCTCGCAAGAAACATAGCGGCTGTTTAAACGCGCGTCGGCTTGTTATATTACTATCTACCAATGGAATGTAAGTACCGGCCAAATATGTATTTCCGCGAACCTCCCACCAGTTATTTTCGATTTGATATTTCCGCGAAAAGCGCATAATTGCGGGTCTACGCGGCCCGATTTATTCGGCTCATAATGATAATGATATATTCCGCGCGTTCATTAGAAAACGATAGAGGTTCAATACAAGAGGAATTACGAACAGTAGAAAGCCTATTCTCGAAACGCAATTAGCATTTTCGGAGGCGATTACTGAGCAGCAGCGTATAGGCTACGTGGTCACGACGAGGGTTAAATGGACATAATAATTCTTCACTACTTCTTAATAGACTTGCACAATTAGAAAATTATAGCTTGAATTACAGCTACATTTTTTAAAAATTAGACTAGAATTAGAATTATATCTACAGTTTTTTTGAAATTCGATTTGAATTAGAATTACCGAATTTCCGAAAGGTAGGACAATGAATGAAGTTCAGTACCTTACCTAACAATCCACAGTTCATTCTCATCAACAAGAGAATAGCAAATACCTGTACCAGTGTACCTGTACCTGTACGTGTACACTGTACATGTACACATGTACATTGTACAGTAGGGGTGTTCAAAAATGACTTTTTTCTCAAATTGTTCTGGCTACTTGAAAAGATTGTTAGGTTACCTGATTAAAGCCTGTACACCAAATTTGGTTCAATTCCAGCCAGTAGCCGCATTGCTACAGGTGAAGAAAGTTTTTTTTATTATATAAAAATAAATAAATAAAATTCGAAATTTTCTAGTCACCCCATGAAATTGTTGGGTTGTCTATACAAACGATGTTCACCAAATTTGGCTCAATTCCAACCAGTGGAAGCGGAGTTATTGCCGTCGAAAAATTTGGAGTTACGAACCACGTTTTAACACGCGATGAAAAGGTGGTTACAGCGCCTGATTCATGGAACAATAATCCATACTTGTTGTAAACGTGGTGGAAGGTTGTTTGGTTATGCATCCTTTAAACTTACGTCAGCGCTACGCCTCAACGAACTCGGCGCAGGCTTCATGTTACAGTATTACGTTGGTACAGCAAGCCGTTCACCTATTGTTCTGAAGTGCGGTAATGTAACGGTGTACGCATTATTTCTCCCAAACCTTCACAAAACGAATCAAACCTTCCGAAATGTAATGTTTCAAGTGATTTAACTGGATCACATCATGCGAAGTGCCGGTCATGAAGTTTTTTGTTTTTCGTACCTGTAATCATTTTCGAGGCAGAAAAAATCATCCACTCAACCTGAAACTTTGAAAGTCGGCATATCTTTGTATGTTAAACCGAATGAAAAGTTTTTTTCGTGTGTAAGTATGGGTATAGTACGAAACGAGCCATGTTCAAACATTTGCTATTCTCGTGCCTATGATTTGATATGAAAAGAACTTAATTCAATATCCAAGCTTTCGCGAATTCGATAATTCTAATTATAATCAAATTTGGGAAGAACTAGTCATCATTTGGAAATAAACCGCGTTGCAATAATTCCAATTAGATAAACCGTGAATATCTGATTTGATACCACATACGAAGAGGCTACAGAGAAATTGCAGAAACAATTAACCAACAATGGCTTGCTACAGTCGCGTGCAATGCTTCCGATTTACAATCGCGCAGTTGAGGTGATGTCACAATGGGTCTTGTGCTGGTACCGAACATCGATAGCACAAGGCCTGTTATATTTGACACCGTCGGGCGTATAATAAACAAACTTCTTAACCGCGTTAATTCGGCGATAACGAACGCAAACGCATCACGCAAATCCCGTAAATTGCGTGAAAATTGCCAACCGGCAAAGGGCCATTCGTTACGCCGCTTCCTAAATACGTAAACACATACTAATGTTGATACTTATTGGCCGTTTTGCCACGCGAAAAAAACACGCCATCGCGGACCGTATTATTGATTACACGGAATCAAACGTGTAGTGAAGCGTTGTACCTTAATTTGCTGAAAGTAGCCCATTTCACACGCCGCCAAGGAAAATCTTGGCAAGCCAGCAGGTAAATTGACAATTTGACGATTCCAATTGTCTGAACAAACTAGTTAGCGAATGCCTGTAATCTATTTCTAATCTAATTTGTGAAATGTTTCTACATTTGCTATCCTCGTGTGTAGCTATAACTGCGCAAGCTGTGCAAGTCTTTAGTAGGGGTTGTCCACGATTAGGCCGAGGTGAAGTCATCACAATATCGTATTGCCGACGATTACTATTTGAGCGTTGGCGAACGCCGTATGTGCGCGCACAGGAATCAGCACGCAGTCAATTATGATTTTGGATTAATTTGAACGCAACACAGGTCACCATCCCACACGAAACAGACTAACCATTAGCACCATAATTACTATAATAACACGCGATAACTACTGTATTAATCCGAGGCAACATGCAGCAAATCTCTCGGCCCAACGCGACATTAATCGCTGCATCATGGCGTTTACGTTCACATAATCACATATCTCATGTGCAGTTGAAGTTGCCTCGGTGTCTCCAACACAGTGTGAGAAACATGTGACCTGCGCTCCGGGTTACAAGAAAACTTTTCACAGTCTGTTTTGTAACATAAATTACAGTGACGCCAATGGATGGTGCTTTTAATTACATATTCGAATCTGATAGAACTAGGGTGGAGACGTGGGATTACGAAGCATACTTGGACTAGAGAAAGTGTTAAGCTTATCTATATGTTAGAATTATATCTATGCCGTACAGTTTTTATTCAAATTAGCCCAGAACTAGAGTTATAGCTACACACGTTTTTCCGAATTAGATTGAATTACAATTGCTGAATTCGTGAAAACTTGGCAATTGAATGAGGATCATTCATATCAAACCAGAGTAAATTGTCATAAGCATGACAATGGGAAATATACGCACAGAAAACTTGGCTTGATTCGCACTCTAGGCCTTCAGTTCTACGGTAGCTTTTCAGGAAAACCAGAAATTAGATTAGAATTAAAATTTGAGAGTAGCAACATTTCACAAATTCTATTACAATTAGATTACCGGTATTCCTCTCTAATTAGTCTAATTACACAACTAAAATTATCTAGCTTTCCAATTATGTTACGAAGCCTTGAACTCGGCAATGTCGGTATTGGTAACGATCTGCCAACTGTATATTTGCCTCAAATCAGCCAGGATATTATGATGCTACATAGCAATGAAAATATACACAGTATGATCCTGATCATCAAATAAAGAAATCTCACGGTTGGATGCTATACTAACTGTCTTTCCCATTATACGACAGTCGCAGCGTGAATGCGCGTGTTTGCGTAAATTGCCGAGAGGCGCCGTTACACATTTAGGTCACAAACCACGAAAATTCGCCGTCATCTGCCGCTCTGGATGATCAGGCGTCGCTGGTATCTTGGTAAAAGCGTAATTTAACCAAATTAGCTTCCGAGAAACCACAACAATGCGTCACGTACGAAAATGGCGACGTGCGGTCGCCATTGGCATACGCGGATACGTTGACCCGGCTGTCGGGGCGTCGCAAGGCAATTCGTTACGGGAGAGTTGGTTTAAAATTTAAATCAATCCTTTAAAACGGGGTGTATATCAGAACGCAGACAGCATTGATGCGAAATGTGTTAAAATTTGAACCACTTCGACCTTTCGTCATCCAATTGAAGGTATTTAGGCTAACTTGCGATAGTTGCTGTTTGCGCCGACTTTTACAAACTGCAAATTTAAATAGTTGACGGTGGACCAACTATTGTTTTCTTCAGAAGTTCTAGTTCTGGTTGCGGATTTCGAAATACGAGTAGTTCTATAGTTGAACAGCTTCTTTAAGGTACAGAACTTCAATATACAATTGAATAGTATATTCATATTAAAATGAACCCGAATATTTTCGGCTGACACTCGTCAGGGGTAATCGTCAGCAACTAGTAGTTGCTGACGATTACCCCTGACGAGTGTCAGCCGAAAATATTCGGGTTCATTTTAATATGAATATACTATTCAGTTCTATAGTTGTAGTTGCGCATTTTATAAATAATTGCAGCCATTTATGGTTCCTAGTTTTTCTGCCGAGACAATTAGAATTGGCTAGTAGTTTGGAAATTGAGTAGTTATAGCTATAGTTTCGCAATTTGAAAGTCCGTTGTTAGGTAACATACTTCAACCTTCACTAATCACTAACACACATTCAAGTGATCAACCATTAACATCTCAAATATCAACAATTCCAGATTAGGATCGCTACAATAGAATTCTGCAGTATCGATGACTTTACTTTAGACCAGAGGTCTCAAACTCAAATGTGCTTGCGGGCCATTTTTCCAGTTTTGACGACGCCGCGGGCCGCAGCATTTATATAGGGCTATTCTATGTCTTTTCAAGTAGGCCTTATTTGGCGGGAATGAATTTTCCTACTGAAAGTGAGCCGATCCAGCATACTTACAGTAAACACACATCGTCAAAATGTGATTTACGTTTGTATCAATTTAGGCCTGGCACGAAAAGAATCATCACATTTATAAATTATTTGAATAGAATTGTTGTACTTGATATATATGAACTATAAGATATAGACACCATGATGGGCGGACAAATGTATGATGCCATCATAAAAGCTATCAGGTTATAATTTTCAGCTACTATGAATATTTTGAATCCAACAAACTGATAATAGAGACTGATCTGATATCAAAACTTTTTAAGTTGAGCATTGTAATTCCAATCCAGGATTCGGGTATACTTCTGATACGTAGGCTATTAATCTCATGGCCAAATATCTTCAAATATAGGAGCAGAAAAAATATAAATATAATATAAATATATTAATGAATGTGTCCTAGTGATTGAAATGTCGGAACGCCGAACGGCCCATTGCTGTTACATCGTTGGAGCGTACCACTACGGTAGCCTACTCGGTACCTTTAAGTGGCCTTAATAACATGGTTTAGCGACCAAATATGTAGGCCCACCTAACAGATTGCCAATGGTTGCCATAACTATATACTTGCTTAGTTAGCGAAATACCAAGCTGCGACCTTCTGATCTATTACTGTTCCCCTGATGCGCGATTAGTTTATTGCGTCCATGGTTCTAACAAATTTACGGCATTCCGAGTCACTTCAAGTCCACTCGAGTCATTATCATTTTGCCAGCGAGTTAGCCCGAGTCTGAGCAATTCTAAGAAAGGTCGCGTCCAAGTCCAACTCACAAATTTCAGTCTAGAATCGTCTAAGGGTCCGGTTTTGTCATCATGAATTGGAAATGTGGCGAAATAGTGAATGTTCCACTGCATGGTAGCGTTTGCAATTGATGTGATAGTGAAGTTTCATGAATAGTTTAAGGCTTTCGGAGCAATTTAAGAGGGAATTTTCACTTTAAAACCTGAAAAGATATATGTGACACTTATATTTTGTAGTGACGTTTGGTGAATAGTTTAAGGCTTTCGGAGCAATTTAAGAAGGAATTTTCACTTTAAAACCTGAAAAGATATATGTGACACTTTTATTTTGTCATATTAATAAAAATCTAAAATGTCGTCGCGGGCCGCACAAAATGCTCTGGCGGGCCGCATGCGGCCCGCGGGCCGCGTGTTCGAGACCTCTGCTTTAGACTGTGTATAGTGGGTGCATAATATTTAAAAATGAGACTTATTTGCACCTGGCGTGTAACGCATCCCAGCCCCATTAAAGTACCTATCGTATTATCAATATATATGTTTGATTAACACCAATACGACCGCAATAATGACGCCGATAAAAGAAATAGCAGGACAGAATAGGAAAGTACCAGCATATCAACATGATAGTTAACGCGCACGACAAGACGCACCGTCGTATCGCGTTTCATTACCAACTCTTTTTTGCGTAACAATTAGAAGATAGTCAACACCTCAATACAATATGAGTGATTACTTTGATACCGAACAAGCAACTACTCCATAAAGAATTCGTTTCATTAGTTCAACCCTCTTGTAACAGTATAGTCAAATTCGCATCTTTTAAGTACAGCGCGGTGTCGATTACAAGGAATTTCAAGTGATTCTGTTTACTCCGTAATGTGGGACGTGACTGTGTGCGAATTCAGGTATATATCTTCGCTGAAAGTGGCCACAAATTCATACTGTGGACACGTCATAAATAGTGATACACAACTTGAAGCCTAATACACTCGATTTTAAGCCCAGCCCTACTAACAGACTCAAATTGAAGCACAGCACACCATTCATGACCCATTTCGTTTTGTAGCCTAATTGATTGGCATTATCTCAAATTCATTGACAACAGTCAAATCAGCTCGCAGTCGGCCGCTGTCATTTCCCTAATAATTACGCGCGCCGGCTAAATTGCAAGGTTCCCGCCCGTTAAGTGTGTGGGAAACACACGCGCTTAACCGTTCGGCAGTGTAATTACTGGAAAACACACTCGCTCACCCTAAAATATGCCACCGAGGTCGGAAAAACGTGCGCGGAAAAGCGATGGATGCCTATGATGAATGATTGTTGTGCTGATCATACTGAGGAATTACAAGGCCGCTCTCAACCCAACCGAAACCTGGCCGCGTTTCAAAGGGTGTTTACGGAGAGGCAGAGTAATTTTTTAATGGTTACGTTCGCGCTAAAGCTATGTAGCACGTTAAGTTCGTGCTTAAAAGCCAGGTTTGTTAGCGCTTCCGATAAAGATCTTCAATTATTCCGACCGGATATTCACTAAGCCGCACCGCAACTAATACTGTTCCAGTACAGTATTTCCGCAATCCACAATCACTCGGACATATATTATCTTGATAAATACAACTACTTCATTACTTGCCATATCTGAATATAACCCAACATATCTTGCTTACCTGATCCCAAAGAATCCACCTGAGGTAGGTTACAGCAAATCGTAGTTAGAATGAAGCAAATCGCGGCTACTGTAACAACCGGCTTTATCCGCGGAGAGTGTTGTTGAGTCATGATCGCGTCCTCTTGAAAAGTGCAGTACCTCTTGCAGTAAAAATCCAAAGGGAAGAACAGAAACGACGATAAGATATCCCGTGAACAGTGCACTTTTCCGTGGCGACGCATTTATGTGTTCATGGCAGAAATGGATCCGGAAGAGATTTTATCACGATGCAGTTTTCGTGGAATAATATAAGTAGCTTTATCTAATCTGGACAAAGCATATGAACTCGTAAGTTGCATCTACGATCAGATTTTCTGTAAATAAGACTATGCGGTAGCATGCTGAATATGTGTTTGCCTTTATCCTCGGATCTAACGAATCAAATGAATATTGATGCAAAAAACGTATACACAAATGACTCGCAAGTTGCGTATTCCTTGTTCAGTAAATAAGGGTATGCGGTAGCATTGCAGAAGACTGAAGAGATATATTACTGATAATCGCCTGATCTATGTGTATTGATACAATAAACTTGATACGCATCTATTAATCAGGAACATTTCATGAATTATAGAACGTTCATGGCTACGAAAATGTGTCAGATACAGTAATAACCACGAAGATAAAACTGCCGAAAGGCATAAACTATGCAGAAGGCATGCCACACGCAAAGATTACAGTACGACCGCAACGTCGATACTTATAATAACTTCAGCCCACGACGCGATGTAAAACGAACTGCCTTGCAGCTTGCAGGGATTCTTTTATTGATTATACTCGCTGTACGCAGAGCAGTTTGAATTGAAACTATCGCAATGAGTAGAGCGATATGTAGGCCTACGATAACACGGCCATTGCCCATCGCAAGCAAAACATCAGCGCATATGACGTCACACGCAGTGCAGTTATCTGTCGACACCGGTTTGAAAACTGACCGAAAGCACTTAACTCCGCATGGAGTGGTCACTGAATGTTTATATTGTGCCGAAGATGTACACCGTGTATCTTACTAAAGGGGTAAGATTAGCTGTGTGACACACACTTGAAAGTCGCGGACATACTTGAGCCTGTACTGAAGATACATCTAGCGACAGAGGCCAATAACGCTACCGGTGCAGTGGGCACACCCCAGACTTGTACAAACCACCAATATAGAAATTGACGACCAATTTACTAGTGTTTTTCGAGTAGTTCTAGCTCAAGTTACGGATTTAATAAAAAATTAGTGGCCAAACAACTAGACAACTCTTATTCAACAATTAAAGAAAGTTAGTTTTAGACCTAGTAGTTTGTTTTGTACATCCTCTACGTAAAGCCATGTTTGCAGTGCAGACTATATATGACAATTACAACTGCATTCAGATCGATGGATCATCATTGAGACTTAATGTGAAAGTAATACCGCGTGATTAAAAGACAGCGATCAAACAAACCCTCCCAACGGTATACTATTTTCATACTTAGACGTGTGTGGTATTGCAACAAACTTTTTTGATTCAAGGTAACGCTTTGCGGTCGCTACAGAACAGGTGCTGAAACTACCCGCTCCCCTAAGGCGTTTTGGCGAAGCAGGTGTTCTTCCCTCAGTAAAATCACAAGAACTTCTTCGATAAAAGTTATCAAGTTTCAGGTTATTGAATTATTGGTATTGGCATGATTTAGCATACCTCGTCGTCAGGTCACGGTACCGTCCGCGTGACTGTGCACTGGTGCAGTGTGCACCAGCGTGGAACATTCAGCACCGTGATAAGAAAATGGCGTTAAAACTAACCGACGAAACACTACAGAGCAATCAAGGTACAATCGAATATATTGATATTGAAATACAACCGAAAGAACATTGTAAATCAACAATAGTATCAACAAATATGACTACGGTGGTATACCTTTGTTGGTACCTTACACCTAGTTGCTGACGAGTGACGATTACCCCTGATGAGTGTTAGCCGAAAATATTCCCGGTTTAGTTCAATATGAATATACTATTGAATTGTATGAAGAGGATATGTACCTCCAGGAATCTCTACAAACAATCAAGATATATGCATCCCATGTAGGCCTTATTTAGACCCTATTTAGGCTTGTCACTGTAGCAAGATACGGGCATTCAGACACAGGATAATATTCGAATATCAACGAGCGTTTTCGGTGGTCATGGTCAATTACATCCCTCGTGCAGATGTGCAGCAATGCGCCTTAACCCACCGAATTAAATGTGCGGATTTTAAAATGCATTCATCAATATAATTATCACGGCGCTTAAAAAAGCATCTTCGGTAGTTACCACAACACAACACGAGCTCTTCATCTCGTTCTCCCTAACGGTAATAAAACCGGCAACCATTTACGACTGAGATAATCTCGTACGGGTAATTCGGTTTGGCTGAGATATTTAAGTGTCATCGCTAAGCACACAAAAAGACGGGGTGATAGTTCGGTTGCGCTAGCCTTGATCACAGACGCCGTAAGTTGGTGGAAGGGAATTTCGTAAATATGAGACTGAGGATTAGGGTTGGTTTCGCCGGCTTATAGTAAAGCACTGATCCAATGTCGCATGCTCTGTAAGAAGGGTCCATTTCGGCATCTCGTTTTCGTAAATGTATCCGGACGAGATCGATTACACTGTGGTGATCTGGGTTCGTAATTTACGGCACGCTGCCTCTTTGAGGAGCAATTTCTCCGAAAGGAGTCTAGTTACACCATAGCAAAATAGCGATTCCTAAAATTATCCCAGCGTAACGTGCAGCACAGGCCTACTCAAGTGCTCAATCCAGACCTTATGTCTCGGTATAAACATGGTGTGTACAAAACCAAATCCATTAATTCATAGAAAGCCTCACAAGGCTATATCTGCACCTTCTTTGTCCAGAGGCATATGCACATTGCACAATTGCATATCATGCACTCATGGTATTCATATGCATTATGCACGGATTGGGTGCCGCTTAACCGGATATTGTATTATAGTTATGTCGTATCGCATTTGTACGACTGTAATTTATTTCACGAGAGTTACAGCTGGACCTTTGCTAAAATAGTTTGGCAGCCCTGTCCCACGCAATAAGCTCAAAAATAAATACTGGTCAGTAATCGGGGAACCGGTGAATTGGTATGGATTTGGTGGTTCGAGAATTCATACCGAGCTGCGGACTGTTGATAAAATATTTAAAATACGATACGATTGCTAATATACAATGTTATTTCCGATTCTCTACTATTTGCTGACGAATACCCCTGACGAGTGTCGTCCGAACGTATTCGGCTTCATTTCAATACGAATATACTATTCAATTATCACTATTGCGTAATAAATCACTCGCGTAAAATTGTCCGTTTTCAAACAGACCACAAGGCGGGTAGATGATATTATATTCTTACGACGGACTTTCCCGCATCAGATTATAATCTGTCCCACCAAAATATTTGGACAATAAATAAGTTATAATTCCTGTTAGAGTCTGGCGAGGCGTATCCATCGGTAAGATCACTACATGACTCAATATCATAAAAGCGACATGAAAGGTGACATCACGGTGAGTAAGAGGTATTATTCGACGCATCGTATTGAAGGCCCGGCGCATAGTAGCAATATTTCATATTATTTCATCGAGACGATTCCCATGAGTCTACTCACTGCTCTAATTGCCTATGGGGCGGGGTATCGAATGTGTTTGTTATCGCGATTGAAATCGAATACGAAAATTAAGAATTCGACAACTGACTGCCGGAGATGAACGCGTTATCAGCCAGAGCTGGAAAAGTAGAAAACTTACAGCTCTTCCTACGAAGATTACAATTATAATTATAGCTACACAGGTTTTTCAAGTTAGATTATTACCAAGACTTGGAAATCGAATTAAATGCAATAAAAGTCAAGGTCAGTACTGAATACATATCAAATCAGAGTTCAGATTAGAATTATATTACTGACATTTCGCTGTAGTTAGTCTTATTATACAACTAAAATCATCTAGTTGTCCAAGTCTGTTTTCAGCAATCACGAACAATGGTGTATTATAGCAAGATTTTCACAGCGTGATAATCGACAGACATTTCCTCTATTGAAAATAATATTATTTTGTAACATGTTTCAACATAATTTCGATTTTACCGAGCTTAACGGAAGCGAAATTACATTATAGTAAGATAGAAGAACTTGTCACAGAATCTGAAAAAACTAGCTTGCACCGTTGCACAAAGATACAGTCGAATGGATGGCGTGAAATACGGAATCATATGAACTGTCTTTAAGAGCCAACATTGACCTACAAGCATATCAGAAGAGATTTGTAGATACAGAACTTCAGTACACATTTACCGTAATATATTATTAATTGTATACAAACACAAAGCTTATCACTCTCGCAACGCAGCAATCTGTCGGCCGCTACCTCCCGCGATCGCCGAGATAAAATACGCCCAGACCCCGCAGAATACCGACTAGTTACCCAGCCGCAAAGAAGAAAACGGTTGTGCTAGCGTCGCGAATACCATGTCGGTAATCAGTTCAAAACGCATGAAATCCTTGCAAGTCACACGCAGGGCACAAGCAAAAGTAGCTACAATCCTCAACTTTTTTAGTTACAATTGGATAGTAGGTTCATATTGAAATGGACCTGAATCTTTTATGCTGACAGCTGACACTCAACATTGGTAATCGTCAACAACTATTAGAGATTTGGAAAGAACATTGTATATACCCTGACCAGTGTCAGCCGAAAATATTCAGGTTCATTTCAATATGAATTGAATATTGAAGCTATGTACCTCCAAGAAGCTTTTCTAGTCTCGTCCTGACTTAAATCCCGTGTATTTTAGTGCATTCTAGTCTAGCGTATTCTAGTCTATCTGTTCACTGTAACGCGACTGCTTCATGACGACACAACGTATAGCTTATTCGCTGGACAAAACCGCCATATCGAAACTGCAAAACGTCTCTCTGCTGGAGTATAGACTGTTGTTCGCGCCTCAGTTTACGAGCGCTTACCGATAAAGATAATAACTCGTTTCGAGCAGCGAGACGAGTGCCCGTCGGCGGCAAATTATCTTTTTCAATCCAGTAGTTAGAAAGTGCGGACGCCTGTGCTAACTATGCTTTTTTCGGGAGAGGCAAAAATGAGATAATCGCGCTACTCGGTGGAGCGTTTGATCCCGAGCTGAGAAGTGGCGATAACCCACAATCGCAGACTTCAAACCCAGTCCAGAATGGCGAAAAAATTTCTCTCTCAGTGCGATGCGAGCGGTTGCTCTTACCAGAATATGCGCAATATAGCTGTACCTGAACTGCGAGCAATTTTACAACAAAACCAATTCGCCCTTTTACGGTATCTACACTAGGCCTGCCATATTTTCAGCACACGAAAAGATAACAATTTTTCAGGTAAGTAGAATTGTTGCGCTGGTGTTTGATGCTATTTTACGTTTCATTGGTAGTTGCAGGCAAAGTTACAGAAAACAGACACAAAAACAGCTAAACAAATTCATTTCTCATAATCAGCCCATGAATACTGTGCGATTTCCTTATCCTTTGCTAATAAGGGTCGTGAATTTTTTTACTTGAAATATCATTGAAATTTTGTACAGCCGTCAAGATGCTCGAAACTTACCCAAATAATAGGCTTTCTCTTTCTTTGCGCAATAAAAATGTGCGTTGAACATTTGCATTATGGGTCATAATGCCAAAGTAAAATTGCTCGGGTTTTAACTGTTCACGAAGCATTTCTCGTTGAAAGTACAAGCTGCTAACTCGAAATGCGGAAAAAGAGGACATTTTTTACAGAGAAAAGGCGACCAATCCTCCCAAAAGAGGACATATTGTAGGTCTTATCCACACGATTGGTGCGGAAGGACCTGAGATAAATTACCGGCTTTTTACCATAAATTCACATAAAATGGTACTGTATTTACCTAAAATTCGAACATACAGCCTCTTCAAAACTGCACAAGCCACGCACTAGACTTGGAGAGATTTTCCAAATTAGATTAGAATTAGAATTATAGCCAAGCATTTTTTTCCTAAATTCGAATAGAATGAGAATTATTACTACGCAGTTCTTCCAAATTAGACTAGCATTAGAATTATTATAGCTATTAACGATTTCTTCAAAATTAGATTAGAATTAGAATTACTGAGTCTGCGAAAAATTGGACATTGATTGAAGTTCAGTTCCTATCAACTCAAACTTCATTCTCGAGACGAATGTCCTGTACAGCAAGTTTGGCTCGTTTCGCACAGTACAGCTCTCCTGTAGCATTTTCGGGAAATCATGTATTAGATTAGAATTAAAATTAGAGGAAAGAAACATTTCACAGATTGGATATGAATTAGAACACCGGCATTTCGCTCTGATTAGTTTATTAGACATTTAGAATTATCTAGTAATACAAGTCCGGCTCTAGACACGCAGGTTCGCCCGCAGCACCAGGTCGTTCATAATCGAGGCATTCACGAATTATCGGTGTCGGTGCTGACTTCGAACAGCGAGATAACAATATCCGCCCGGTCCTCAACACAACTTTGACCTAATTCCAACTTCCGCTATCGTTTCGCAACGCGTAGCCCGTACATTAAACTCTACAGAGATACGCCATTCGATATGGTGTATAAAGATGCCGCACGACGATTCCCAAACGGTTCACGGAATATTTCTCCCCGCGTAAGATAACATATAAGATGATCTGATATCGTCACGAATCCGAGCTGTGTTGGGCAATCTTCTACCGATCTTACGAGGCGTCTGATATATTGCAAGGCCGTTGTTCTCATTAACTAGAATCAATGCGGTTCGAGCCTTTTCAAAACGCAGTTCAACAGTGCTGGACTACCTTAATGCTGAAGATCCTCTTGGACGTACGGAACTTCAATACACGATGTAATAATATATTCATGTTGAACTAAACCCGCATATTTTCGGCTGGCGCTCGTCAGCGGTAATCTTCAGTAACTAGTAGAGAATTGCAAAGAACAATGTATAAATATCAACAGAATAAAACATTGTATATAATATATGGTGAAGTTGTATCCAGCAGTGACTGAATGTGTGGGTTATTTCAATATGAATATATTATTCATTTATCTTAATGCTTGAGACGATATCATAACCGACTTTCTGATGGCAGGGTTTTTCATCAGATTCGATCTTTTTTCCCAGTAAAATCGCGGTTACCTGTACGTATCGAAGTTAGACTGAAATCGCGAATTGTAAACTCGAAAACTGTCACATCTGTAATCAAGATCACCGCCGCTAATTTGGCGCTTCGAATATAGGGTGACGCTTGTGAATTAATTTTAGCGCGGCGGCGATTAAATCAGGGTGAGAAATATAATACAAACGCCAATCACGACACGACATAAGGTGAGGCCTATCCACTCTAACACGTACCGTACGAATGGAATAATGTAAAATATAGATGTATCGATTTGACGCAACGGACTACCCTTCTCAGTAAGCCTCCGTCTCGTACGGTATAACTGCGAAATCACCTATGGTGTCTTACAAATCGATAAGGATTTTCCAATAGCAGATTATCGATTTAGTAGGTGCAAGACAATATAGCGCGTAAGGATTAGCAGATACAAGAATCGGTAATCGTGACCATATGTACGAAAGATGAATGTCAACCACTGCAGCCTGTTGTCGAAGGTAGACAACGCTTTAAAGTGCCACTGCGCTCTAAATATGATGTTGGTCTCAAATTAAACATAAAATCGGGAAAAAAATTGGCCGCAGTCATTTTCTTCGGAAAGTCACCGTAATGGGACCGTAGCTAAAACATAACTTCAACTATACGCTATACCCATTCCACGCCTGTTACATCAATAAATTTCTATGGTTGCGAGTCTCCGCTACTTAACCCGTCGCGAAAAGTTATACTTTCATTTCATGTAAATTGCACTGTACAAGTACAGTATTTCGATGCCAAACGAATCTACAAATACTGTATATTATTGTGTAACACGTGTACATATATGTTTGAAATAGTACAGCAATTCATCAAATACAGTGCTAAGCCAGGTAAAAAAGGACCGAAATGGTATTTTTATTTCGTAAAAGTATACGCCATAAAAACAGGAACTTCAAGCAAAAAGCTTATAGCCGGACAGAATATCATTTATGGAAAATCTACCAACGCTGACTGATGGTTCAATCCACACAACACTGGCGTTCAGTGGTAGGGTTACCATATTTTGAGATCCGGAAAAAGTTGACACTTCTTACAAATCACAAAACTTATACTATCGGACAAGAAAACGCGTAATCAGAATTTTTTTACAAGGTCATCTGTCCAACTAGACTCCCGCGAGACCCGCTCTCGCGTAATTTCGGTTGTGGTTGGCCCTTCTTTTAGTCATGCTTGCCCCGTCACTACCGGCGGAATCCAGGTTTCTCGTCATTTATGGCGCTTTTACTGCACAGTGTACAATCGCCTGGCTGTCAAAGCTATAAAGGAGGACGCATTGCCAAAAGGGTGAGGATATTTTCGAATTCTTGAAAAAGGACTACGTATGCTTATCCTATTCAGTGGGCACATAAGTATGGATGCGGTTATTGTCGATTGCTGTTATATGGATCGTCATCATAATCAACATAACCACCCATATTGTGTTAAAACGAATGAGGTATTGTTTATCTTTATTGTGTCATAACCTAACGAGAGGAATCGCGCACCTGTGTCCGAACAAAATTTTTGTCCGGGTTATCCAGTGTCCGAATTTAGCCGATTCGACTGTATAACTATTACTACTCATCAGATTGATACGGCGAAATGAACTGTCATGTTGTGCGTCGATATCTTCCTTGAAGTATGCACTCGTTTTATCACAATGGAACTTTTCAGGATGGTAAAGGTATAAAAGTGGCGAAACTCGAATAGTGTTAGTACTCCTTTCGTAATGATCACCACGAAGCAGACTTGGGCGACTAGAAAATTTTCAGCTTTTCGAAATAAGATTAGAGTTATAGCTATACAGTTTTTTCAGATTAGACTAGACTTACAATTATAGCTACCGTGCACATTTTTCCAAATTATTAGAATTAGAATTACTGAATCCGTGACAACTTGGAAATTGAATAAAGTTTTAGCGTGCATTCCCATAAGCACGAGAATGGTACATGGCAACATACGGCCCGCGACGGGATTTTGAGCGACCCGCAGACAGTTTCTACCATGAAATTGAAATTGTAGTCTGAAAGTATTGACAATTATTATGCGTCACAGCATGAATCCAAGTTTCCCAACCTGAGAAAGATGGTCATGACATTACTTGTTTATTCGGGTCTACACATTTCCGACCATGAACATTAACAAAACAAGGCTGCGTCCCAACATAGCTGATGTTCACGCGCAGTCTTTACAGAGGGTTTCTTCACGCGACATGCAGCTAGAGTTCGAAGAACTTGTGGACGGCTTTGATGGACCAGAGACCACAGATTGACTTCAGCAGCTATTGAGTGGCCTGCATCAGGTTAATAAATTCATCAAATACCGTTTTGGTCCTTATGCTTTGGACTTAAAGTTTACAATAGATACGATTTATTCCTTGTATAGATGGATAAATGCTCGCTCAATGTATCGATTTTGTAATCCGGCTCTCCAAGCAGTTCATTTTTCTATATCAGGCCGGCCGACCAGAGAAGTTGCCCGCCCCCCTCGGCTCTAACTAGACAACTAGAATTGTCTGTCTCCCACGAGGCATTTGTGCCACTCACCGGGAAAACGAGAAGCCATGACGTATCGTGGCATTCGAATAGTCTTATAACTAATAACATGGTGCCAAACTTTCGTCCGGGACAAAAGATAAAATCCATAATATGACATTGCGACTCTATTGAAGCACAGGCGACCTTGTCATAGAGTTTAGTGTTAGTTTAAGAACGACTTATGATCACAAGAGCGGACGTAACATTCAGCCTGTGCTATTCCGTACACAGTCCAATCTACACTTGCGTATCAATATCATATCGTATCAGATATAAACCAGTAATAACACGTAGCGAAATAGTGGTCCAAAATCAAAGCATTGATGTAGCCGTAAAATTTGAAAGCGCCGCGATGGAACCCAGCATTGCAAAGTAAGATTACATAGTAAGGACGCAATACAAATGTGATCAGTATCATCGTTTAGACACGCGGGCTGAGGTATTTTCTACAAGGTTGGTTCGGTTATGTTCACAATAACGACAGTTTTGTTCAAAATAAGAACAGTCTCATGTACACAATAAGAACAGTGATGTTTACAATAAGAACAGTCGTTATATTTACAGTAACATCAGTCGCAACACCAACCGATATCTCCGGACTGCGTTGCCAATCGGAAATCGCTTTCGGACATCATATCCGGAGTGCGTTCAGAAATCATGTCTGGGGTATCTCCGGACTGCGTTGACACTCAGACACCTGGCCTGGGGCGCGTTCGGCCATCATGTCCGGGCTGTGTTCGGACATCATGTATGGGATATTTCCAGACTGCGTTGCCAATCGGAAATCGTGTTTGGGGCGTGTTCGAACATTATGTCTGGGGTGTGTTCGGACTGCGTTGGCACTCGGACATCGTGTCTGGGGGGGGTGTTCGGATTGTGTTGCCAATCGGAAATCGTGTTTGGGGCGTGTTCAGACATCATGTCTGGGGTGTGTTCGGACTGCGTCGGCACTTGGACGTCGTGTCTGAGGGATATGTTGGGGCTGCCACGGAGGTTATTATGAATATGACAACTGTTCTTGTTGTGAACATGAGACTGAGACTGTTCTTATTGTGAACACGAGACTGTTCTTATTTTGGACAAAACTGTTCTTATTGTGAGCATAATCGAACAAACCCTCCTCGGTATTTTGGCTCACAGCTGTCTCGGGTAAAACGCTCTGAGAAGACTCATACACCCTACCAATCTGGTTAGTTGAAGGTCAACTAACTATTGTTTTTATGAGTAGTTTTAGTTCCATATAGTTACGGATTTTGAAAAGACAGTAGTACTAGTTATACATTCAGTTGCGGATTTTGAATAGTGAGTACTTCGAATTCTAGTTTTACTTGCGCATTTCCAAAAATAGTTGCCGAACAAGTAGAAAACACGTGTAGTCCTTTGGTGCGAATCCTGATACCGGTATTACGTGATGTTGTTGCAATTATTGCTAGCTCAGAGTGCTCGCTACTAACAGTGGCGAAACCAGG
Organism: Botryllus schlosseri; assembly: GCF_051294905.1. Taxonomy (NCBI): domain Eukaryota; kingdom Metazoa; phylum Chordata; class Ascidiacea; order Stolidobranchia; family Styelidae; genus Botryllus; species Botryllus schlosseri. The sequence goes on along the minus strand of NC_137239.1, from coordinate 28,151,421 downwards.
GGGGGAATTTGAGGGTCGTAACACCTCCCATTTCAAATTTTAGCTGATGTTCATGCGGAACGCCGATCCGATTAAGATAAAATAATAAGTTTCTTCGAATTTGAATCTAGTGAATTGTGCTTTAGTTACTTAGTTGGGGATTTGCAAAGGTCGTTAGTTCGAGTTCTTGTTCTAGTTGCAAGTTTTGAACACGAGTGGCAAGTTTTGGAAAGGGAGTAGTTTTATCTAATTTGGTAAATGTTTCAGTGGTCTAATTTTACTTCAAATTTCTGGATTCCCTGGATTCTAGTTGCGCATTTTGTAAATCCAGTAGTTTGTACAAGCCTGACCCTGAGATAGTTATTCTGTACCGGACAAATCCTTCGTTCTGACCGTGAGGTGTTTCCACGTTTTGGTCCACCTGGTCAAATCGATCGACCTTGAATGGGTGTGATGCGCGGTCACTTCGATGTAATTAGACACCCAAAACCGACCGTTTGCAGCATGTATAACACCTGTAACACTGAAATTAGACGCTTTCCATACGGTTTCCGTGTGTTTTTATTTGTTTAACAGCCTGCAGTCGCGCTTATACATGGGTTGATACAGGAATAATGATTACATGTTTATAATTAGGGCGAACACCTCGTAGCGTGAATGATTTCGAGGGCGTTAAACCAATCTTTCCACCGGATATCCACGCGTAGTACAGACCAAAAGTAGATCAGCTGAGCCTCGATAATATTGATTTATGGTGACCTAGTAACTGCATCTGGTATTTATGGGGCGGATTAAGCCTAAAACCCTTAATGGCTACATCAGGTATATGGCTTTAACCACGCCAACCTTTCCCTATTTCGTACTATATTGGATTACGTCACGCATGTAACAAGAATGTATACTGCATCATAAGCTAAGTTTAAAGAACCCTGGGATTTATAATATTATGTCATCAATTTCTGTGTTGCGTCACCGCGTGTCTGTGATGTCACTTCATTGTTGAAATACTATACTGTCCAAATTTCCCATATAACTAAGCACAGACTTGGACAACTAGATCATACTAATTGACTAATCAGGCTAATTAAAGAAAAATGCCGGCAATCTGATTGTAATCTAGTTTGTGAAACGGTTTCATACTATCATTTTAATTCTAATCTAATTTCTGGTTTCCCCGAAAACGCAACAGGAGAACTGTATAGTGCAAAACGATTCAAGCTCGATATACAGACATTTTTCATTCTAATGCTCATGAGGATGATCTCTGATTTGATATGAACTGAACCATATTCAATTACCAGATTCGCGAGTTCAGTAATTCTAATTCTAATCCAGTTCGGAAAACCTGTGTAGCTATATTCTAATTCTAGTATAATTTGGAAAATGTTGTGTAGTGATAATTCTAAATTTCTAATTATAATCTGAATTGGAAAATGTTGTGCAGCTATAATTCTAATTCTCATCTAATTTGGAAAAACAACTGTAGCTATAATTCATATCTAGTGTAATTTTGAAAAAAAAAATTGTGTAGCTATAATTCTCATTTCAATCAAATTTGGAAAATGCGGTGTATCTATAATTCTAATTATAATCCAATTTGGAAAAGCTATAAAAAATTCCATTTGTCAAACGCTGTGTATAAGCCCCTGATGTGACATATAAAACTCCAAAATATCTTGCAACTACAACCGAAAGTATAAGATGTCACTTTCAATAGAGTTATTGTACGCAACAGCGCACTTACCACTAGTAATCATGACGAGAATATTCGTTAATCACGATAACAATTGCACGACGCTTGACTTGATCAATACATTTATAGTTAATAAATGTAGCAGAACACACGAAATGACATCTTTCACACGCACAACTACAAGTGCGTCAAGGTATAATTATGATTTACACTGGCTAGTTACCTGATAGAAAAGTAAGACTGAAGCAGTACCGCAGCGACCAATATTTCAAAGCATGCAATTTCGCACTCAGAAGAACCTTTCGAGTTTTCGATTTCACCACTTGAGGATACAGTCATTAAAGATACAGCCATCAAAGTCATCGAAAATACAAGGCTACGTGATGGCTCTGGCGTTGGCAGTAGTTGCTTTTTCGGTACGCACAATGGCTGTTTGTTGTCAATGCGAGGTGGATATCGAATCAAGTTTTACACTTGTGCGTACAGGTTGCATAAGGCTTGTACGTTCATGAAGCAACCTACACTTCTCACGCACCGTTAAGTGCAACTTCTACGTCACATTAAAGATAATTTGGCATCTTTGGACCATGCCTATTTCGTTGCACTTTGTGAGAATGCTGCGCTTGTTTGTTCAAAAAGTTTCTATGCCTATTTTTTCAATTGTATACGTAGAATGTATCGAATCATATAACGTGGTCGAGTCACGCGCACTGACTCTAGTACAAGTCGAGTCAATACACAAGTCAAGTCAAGTCGAATCAACGAAGACTCGAGTCACTACAACCCATAGTTTATTCTCATAAGTATGAGAAAGGCAAATGTCTATACCAGTGGTTCCCAACCTTTTAATCATAATTCCCCACTTCCGATTTATTCCGAGCCTTCATTCCCCACCTAAAATCTCTATATCCATATCTACCCTTTAAAGAGCTACCTCCAATAAAATTTTGCAAGACTTTGCTTAGTAAATAGTACGTGCTATTGGTGATTGTTAAAATCCCCGGATTTGATCAACACACAATAAAATTAACGCAGCGGTGAACTGGTAACCGTAGACGTACCTCCGTAAATATATGTATCCACCCCGGCGCGCATCCAACAGAAAAATAGGAGGGGTTCGAAAATTTTCCAAATGTAGCGGGGTAGCATCAATTTACATACGTGAATATCGAATAATACATGGGTCAGATAAACTTCCTGATGTTGACGAACTCATGCGTGCGATATATATATAAGCCGCCGTCAACTACACTTTCGCACAATACTAGAAGAACTTGAAAGAATATAAATATGTAATTTCATTTGTAACGAGACCGGATGTGCTATCAATTAGCGAGTCCATGATCTCCCTTGAATAGATGTTCAGCAATATGAGCTCTTATTACAACGAATCAGAATTTTTCTATCACTGCGATTTGTGACCGATGATGGTGTACAAATGAATAAAAACATTTCTGGAGATCGCGTGTCGCTATCCAGGCGATTTTGCTAATTGGAGGCACTGATAATATGAATCGCTAAATTGCAGATGAGCTATGAAATATTCGGTTGCCATTTCAAAACGACATTTATTGGAGGAGGATATTACTGTAAAGATATTTTCAAAAGTGAGTCTATTCCCCGCCAGAAATCCCGAAATTCCCCACCAGTGGGGAATTCCCCACCGTTTGGGAACCACTGGTCTATACAGTATGCTCGGCTCGTTTGGCACGATACGGTTGTCTTGAAGCATTTTCAAGAAAACCAGAGATTACATTAGAATTAAAATTAGAGCATATGTCGACAGACAGGTGCATGCACATCTAAAATATTATACATTAATTTCTGGGACAATACATTTAGATATAGATATGAAAGAGTTGCCTGCAATTTTCCATGTTTTCAAAAAGAAGAGCTTCCTTGAGATACAGGACTTCAATATACTATTGAATAGTATTTTCATATTAAATGAACCAGAATATATTCGGCTGACATGACACTCGTCAGTGGCAATCGTTAGTAGAGAATTGGAAAGAACATTTAAACAGTGCATGTCTGTTAAAATGAGTATTTTCTATATACTTTGTTACTGCTAATTGAAGCGATAAACGAATTGGACATTCTGTCATCTTTAGACAATATTGCGACAACTAGATATACGACCCTTCAGAAATCACAATGCTGTTGAGCGTATTCCACGCTTTCAAAAGTGCATCATTCTATGCGTTTCTTAAAATCTGAAAAAATTATTACGAACTGCTAGTACTGATTCCGCAGTTTCAACATCGCACCACGAATCGCCTACATTGCACGAAACCGAATGTCAATTCCATACGTCGTTACGGCACAGCGCCTTGAATGTATTTGTAATAACTGCCTTTAGTCCTTAATTTGCAATGCGGGTTATAATCTCAAGGTTAGCGTCAGCGCTATAATCAACGGTTTGCAACGCAATTTTTCGAATGATACTTCCCGACCGGGCATTTTCGTGACCCTACCTGACCTGAGCAAATACGATGGCAAAAGTTCTGATCTGTGCTACCGTATTAAACAACCTCCACGTTCGATAAATTATAATTTCAGCCAATCCGTCGTGTTGCGATAGCCGGTAATTAAGCCTATTTTAGCTGTCAAGTAACTTGATTTGTAAGCACGAAAGATCGATACATCACACAAATTAACTTCACAGAACGCGCCCTGTAGTTTACCATATAAATACAACACAAGAAGCCTTCAATTAGCACTGAATAACTGGGCGGCACGACCTTGAGAAGTATCCAGCGCGATTCCGACTCTGATATTACACTAGCCAATGTTTAGAAGTGATTAAATACAGCAGGTAATCAAGCGATCCACAGGGACGCGATCCCAATCCCTTAGGCCGCGGACATACAGCTCTGTATTCGGGCGGCCTTTGAAATATGCACCAACAGCGTATCCGCTTGGGCTGATGATATTAATTTTATACAGCACACGTTAGGAAATCGACGCTATGCCATTCTGAAATGCAATGCAGAGTATGGTATGATACGATGTTTCGGTATTAAAAATGGATATGAGGTAGCGGTAGTATGGTGTGGAAGGGAAACTATATACTTGAATAATTGACTACCGGTACTTTTGTTGGTGCTGAGTTGAATATACTGCAGGAGATGCATGCTATTTATCCCATACGAATAAAAAGTATTGTAAGTATACGAACTATTTATAAATGAATAGATTGGTATGGTGCGGTACGGTATGGACAGAGTTGGTCGAGTATGGAATATTGGGATTTCTCGTTAATACAGGCTACGCACTTTTGCATAAATGGCATATTTGTGCAGTCGTGATGAATCCACACTACGTCACTAAAAGCAGTGAAATAATTATGGTCTAAAAAAATACCAAATGATCAATAATGTGATATCGAACTGGCGTTATGTTCTTTGTGGTCGTATAAATCAGTGGTTCTCAACCGCAGGTGCCGGTCCGTAACAAATTTTCGGCCAGTCCGCCAGATATATTAGAATTTTCTATCTCAATCCGAAAATGCAAGAAGTTGGGTGCTTGCCCATTGCTCGGAGAAATAAACATCAAATTTTGAATTTATCTTGAAGTGTGTAGCGTTTTTTTTCCATGGCGTCGCAATACACACAGGTCAGCATGGTCTACTTTAGGCGATCTTCACAATGGTACATGTGACTTAAGAAACTGTCAAGAAGTAGCCTAGAACTCGTTTCGGACAAGTTATATATGAAAACTATGGAAACTTTTAAAGAAACTTCAATCAAGCAACTCTTTGCAGTATATAGACACTACAGCAAATAACAAATTCACATTTCTTTCAAAGGACACCGAACAATCACAAGCAAGCAAGTGGTCTACAACACGACTTCGCGAACTTCGCCTTGCAGAAACTTCAATAGAACCACGAATGAATATACAGCATCAAAAAGGCACCGTGAAATGGAGTTTCCAATACTAAATTCAAATTGTCGTAATTCAATTTTGCGTGAATTTTAGTTTTTGAGGGTTCACCGGTCCGCGACATAAAGATTGAGAACCACTCGTATATAGTAACAATGTGAACTTTCCGCGTCATTGATACTGCTGTGACGTTGTAATTAGTGATACTTGAATACTTGACTTAAGCCTAATTCTAAATTTAGAATCAAATCACTCAAGTACCCGATATTGCCCAGCCCGCCGTCCCACGCCATACCCTACTAATGTGATAGGTATCAATATTAGGAAACAATCTTCCGGATCAATACGGTTTAGTGTGTCATGTAGATTAGAAGCGCAGAAGCTCAACGGAAACATCTAGGTAGAAATCAATTTAAGTGAAATCCGAGCGAGCCAGTAATCGGATTTCGCCGGATGCGAGACATATGGCGGCGAAAAATTAGGTTTGGGAAGATGCTGTCGCAATTGGATTTCACAATACGAGTCCCTGAAATACAACGTCATAGTTATCCAACTGAGCAGCTTTCAAACGCATACATATTACCTTAGTATAAGTACATGCATGGCATCCATTGGTCACTATAAATCTGTATGCAATATAAAATTATAAATGATCATGAAAATGCGCCGACTTTTGTATTGGACAGATTGGTTCGATGTGACATTTACTTACATTTGTGACTCTGGAGTTTCGGGGCCGACCTATGCGCGCCGGAACACTGGAAGACATAAACTTTTGGTCAAAATGCGGCTGGGCAAATGGCGGTGCCGAAAATATAATGACTGTCGCTGGTTGGCCAAACCTTCAATATTGGCATGTTGTTGAAATTGTCGGCACCAGAATATAATGCAGCCCAATATGAAATCACGTTATTTGCACTCATGCATGTTTCATAGAACTCGCTTGCGATTATCTTGTTGTCCGCACATTCTGTATTTCATGCATACCAATAAATCGTAGCATACCAAGAGTAAAATGCGTTCATTTCGATGCGTGAGGCTTGGGCGGTCTAACAAGTTTAGGAACAACTGTCATAGTCCATGAAGTTTATGATAACAATTCCAACAGCAATAAATCACGTCATGATACTGCTGAATGCAAAACGTTAACCTCAACATTGGTCTCAAGTCCGAATCAAGCTAAGATTTGGATCATTTATACCAAAGCATGTTTTACGCGCTCATAATTTGGATTTGCCCGCTCCGATCGCATGCTGTATAAGTTTCGCATCCGGCACTGTCTTTGGAAACATTTCCGCGTGTATTTGCTCACTGCCCACATTAGTAATGTGTTGTATTGTTCGTGACAATCCAACAATATTTGCACAAGTAAGTCATAATTCATTGCTGTCAGACAGGAAAAAAGACCTCGCCGTTCCGTTTGAAAATTCTTTCATTACATTATGAAATACAATGTCGGGAAGTTTACTCAGCGAAATTAATTGCGCCCGACCTTGTTTATAGAGATGTCGTTATATTTCACGATTCGGAACAAAACTGTAACATGAAAGTGCGTCGGGTTTTGTTAGGGGTATAACTTGCTTAGCGCTCGTAAGCGAATCCGTTTCAACTGAATATTTTACAGTTCTGTGGGTTGTTGTAATCGATTTATACCACGTCACTCGCTAGGTCATACACCTTTACGGTAAATACAATAAAGCCACAATAAAATCCACGCCATCCTCAGTATCACTGTTCAGTGTTCATTGTCGAGATATATACAATTGAAGTCCCATTTTGGGACGTTAGACGCAATAATAAGATTTAATCACGTCGGATTTCACATCGGATTCAAACATACAATGACTCAATATTTGCCATAGCCATCTATGGATATTGTTTGTCAAGACATACATACCGCAGTTCAATGAGCAAAATCAATAGTGACCCTAGCCGGGGCCTACGATAACTTATCGTAGGCCCCGCCCTAGCTCATGCAGTAAGGTAGTGTAGCTTACCTGAGGAAGTTGAGACCGATTAACAGATTTGAAAACTCCGTTTTGGCAACACGTGACCTCGTTTTAAGCGGGCGAGCATAATTATACCGGCGGAGCAGATATTGATCACGTTTGCCAATGAACGTGTCACGTATTACTGATAAAGAATAGTGAGCATGAGCAGTTTGAGCACCACTGCAATTGACCTCTTTATCGGTACACTGCTCAAAACAACAGTACCGGTAACGAAATTGCACGATGTTGCCAGACTTGTACAAACTACTGGATTTTCAAAATTCGTTACTAGAACTAGAACTCAAGACCTTAAAAAACCCACAACTAACTAACTGAAACGCAAATAACTAGATTCGATATCGAGACAACTCATTAATTTTATTTTATCGGATCGGTTTACCACGTGAATATCAGCACAAGTCCGAAATGGGAAAGGTTTCGACCCCCCAAACCTACTCTCCGGCTACACCACTGTGACTAGTGAACACAACACCAGTTTTACGATTTGCGCCGAACGACGGCATGTGTTTTCTAGCTGCTCCTAAACTATTTTTTTTTGAGTGTGCAACTAGGACTAGAGCTAGAACTGATCTCTTTCCAAAAATCGCAACTAGAACTAGGACTAACATTACTCAGAAAACACGGTAGTCTGTTGACCGTCAATTAACTAGATTGTCAGTTTGTACAAGTCTGGACTTGGTATTCGAGCCATTGGCATATTTTACGAAGTCTTGAAAATGTTGACTGTTGATATCTTATTGTGCGGTAGGATTGTTCAAAAAGAACTTTTTTTTCAGATATTCGCGGATAACTAGCTAAAATTTAGCTACAATTGTTAGGTTGGCTAGAAAAACGTTGCACGTCAAATTTGACTCGATTCTGACCAGTAGAAGTGAAGCCATCAGATTGGGAAATTTTGAATTCATTATAAAAAATGAATATTTTTTTTTTTCAAATTTACTGTCTGCCCCATGGAATTGTCAAGTAGTCAAATAAAACGATACACACCAAATTTGGCTCAATTCCCACTGGTAGAAGCGAAGTTATTGGAGTTGAAAATCATGGATTTGAAAACATAGTAATGGGTAATCCAAGAATTTTGTATAAAAAGACGAAATAACTTCACTTCTATGAGATGGAATTGAGTCAAATTTGTCTAGCATAGGTTAGCCAGTAAAATTTGAATACATTTTTTTTAATTGTTTTATAATAAATTCAAATTTTTCAAACTCTAACAGCTTCGCTTTCTACTCGTTGGAATTGAGGCAAATTTGGTGCGCAACTTTTTATCAGCCAACCTGAAACTTTTTAGTTAATAGCCTTGAAAAATCTGAAAAAAGGTTATTTTTGAACAACCTTATTCTGCAGCCATCACTTGGATCAAGCACACCGATTTACCCATTCTCAGTTTCCACTCATGAACAAGTCTACACTCGTATTCAACCGACGAACAAAGTTCACATAAATGCACTGTATCTGACATATGACGACATTCTATACGCCCGCATTAGTTATCATCAATTTGAAATATTTGAATGACGTAAGTACATCATTTATACATGCTCGATAAATCAGATTTAGGTAACCATATCGGCGTTAAACACATGCCGGATTAAGCCGCGCAGCGGTTGTTTGCAGATTGTCATGCAGTAATGGAGGAAATCGCTTCGCCTGTCCAATTTATTACGGTATCAGCAGTCAGATACGCGTGAGCCAAATTACGTCGGGATTGTTTAACACTGTGGGCGAGTCTTTCGTCATTGATACGTTGGCCACTTGGAACGTAACATTACCTATGAATGTTATATACACTGTTTCAATATTCCCTAAGACAGTGGTCCTAAAACTTTTTAGACCGCGACCCAAATGTGATTTTAGTAGAAAGAATGCGTATATGTAAGAATGCTACGTTTTTACGGGCGTGAGGACGCGTTGACAACAGTTTCGCAACGCATATTAGACATGTCTGACGCACGTGATTTCAAATAGGGGTGCATTATTTTTCATTGTGGGTCGCATTTGCAGTGTTGTACTACATTTGTAATACTGTCTACTCAGATTGCAAGGACGGGACTAGTCGGTGCCGACAATTTCGACGGTCGGACATATTAATATCAGGGTGGCGAGATAGCGTTAATGGTATAATCCACATCTGCAACACCAATGGACCAATGGATCGAGTCTGACCGAGACCGACTCCAGAATCCCTACCTAAGTGTTGGAGGTTTATCTAGGCTCATCCGTGTAAGCGGCGTCTCAAAAAAGCCTATAAGTGGGCCTTGCTACAAGTCGGCAGCTACGGAATAATAATGGAAGAAAGTTGGCCTAGTGTAAATGACCATAGCAGTCGACAAACACCATGAATAGCACAAACAAACATATTAATATCGAAGATTCTGGCGAATCAGCGACGGTCAATTTTGGATAGCTTTTATGCCACCGATCGTTCTGGCATTACATTGTGCCTAGCCGTATATGGTCCAAACTTCATTTCTTCAAATGTTCCGGCGCGGAAGGGGTTGGCCTCGAAATACCCGGGTCTCATAGTCCCGCGCCCGCTCGTTGCACATCCCTGCACTAAAGCATCCCAACGGCCCCCGGCGGTGTTTTCAGGAGAAACCAAAATGTCGGACAAATCTTATCATGAACTCAAACCAATTTTTGCAATACAAAGGTTGATAAATTTTAATGATGAAGTCATGTTTAAGTAACGACATCTCTACGTATCTCTTTTATTGGTTATAGTACCCAACACAGAAGCCTACACACTGAACTCGGATAATTATGTACATTATTGTACATTATACAAGCTATCTGCAAGGAATCGCGCGAAGATTTTTGTTGTTGTACGAAATCCAACAAATATCACATTCATTTCACACCATGCCACCCTCTAAATTAGTACATTGTGTATATCACGGAGAGTTATTGACTTACAGGAACTTCATCCGTTAACGCACGGCATTCTAACACGCGCATCGTCGCTCACAAGGTATTTAGGGTAACGAGTGCGTTTGCGATAAACAACTGTAATTCTTTGCACAGAGGCCGATGTCAGTGTATGTATTATACTTCAGGAACGCTGCGTATTAATCGTAGGCCCCGATTGATCAGTTAAATTATCGGTGTCAGTTTAATTCTATATATTATACGTCAATATGCATATTGCATATGCACATTGGTGGCCCTACGATTGGGGGGCCCTGGGTGAGACTTCCGGGGGGGGGGGCTATAACAAATGCGGAGATTTTATGATTGACTCATCTGAACGGAATCATCTTCTTGAGTGGTACAAGTATTTCCACGTCTATTCGCTACAACCCTTGACATAAGCGCTAAAGCCAAAGAGGGGGGCCCTTCGACCAGGGGGGCCCCGGGCGACCGCCCACCTCGCCCACCCCAAAAGTCACCACTGCATATGCATATACAATATGCCCATGATTGGTAGCTTGGCTTAGGCTTACATAAATTCAGCGTTAACCGTTGCTATACGACGTCGTCAAGGTCATTGTCTCTCCACCAATCAGCGTCAAGTTTGGTTTACGGCGGTATTATATTGATGCTGTGTGCGGCAATGCAGCTTCTGGTCGACGACCACCCGGAAGCACGATTCTGCTGCGTTTTTTTCGCAATTACGTGTAGCTATAGCGCAATAAAAAACCTTTCAAGCATTGCTGTATTCGTGCAAGTTGTTGTGGTGCATGTGGTGGAGTTAATCCTGCGTTTAGTAAGTATACATGTCACCGGCATAGCTCGCAAAGCTTGTGAGAAAAGAGATTTCGTGTATTTTCTACACAATCATGGTGGGTCTGGCGTAAGTTACAGGATGAATTATTTTTTAGACAACCTTGCCGCAACTGCCGACGAAATCCGGATTTCGCGTCATTTATGCTGTTTTTATCTGCCCCCGTTTAATATACCCAGGCTCTCATAGCTATGGAGGAGGACCAATTGCAAAAAACGCAGGACATTTGGGCGTCCTCGGAGGACATTTTCGATCACTTGAAAAAGGAGGTCAAATCTTCCTAAAGGAGGACGCGTGGTAACCATATTATGTAATAAATTATGAAAACCATTCTACATTTTCATATCTTCCTGATTTCTGACTTAACAAATTACAGAAATATAGAACCCAAATTAAGTCATTATGTCAACTTCCACACGTTGATAAAATTACCTGACCCTGCTATTTTCTATGTGTCCTATTTTTTGAAAATTATACAATCAGAATTTGAGGGACAGCGTAGCCAATTGATAGTAATTATTAAACGAATTCAAACGAATGCATTGCTAAATCATACCCATTACTCCTTGTATATAACTTGATTCTATCGCAATCTTTTGGCGTATTGATTAAGATATTCATACACTGAGCTGGCATAGCTGACTCGATATTCGTAGGCCCCGGCTGACTGCTATCAAAAGCTATCGCGATTATACCAAGTCTAGAAATAGTAATCCACAGGCCGCCTTCCAGACTAGATCTGCGCTTAGTTTTCTGGCCTAATATGAACTTAACTAACGCATTCATAAATACAACGAGGCGTACACCGCTACGATCAATGGGAGTACCGTAAGCTGTCGAGTAATAAAAGTGCTATTCTGGCGCATGTATAACTGGAGTCCGGGCGCAGGAAATCAGCAATAAAAGTTGATGTGACCAGGACAACTCCTGTGATCCGGATCGAGGCGAAAATATAGACAAAGAGAGGACGCAGACGTTTTTGACTAATCTCACCAATAAACATAATTACGATCGGACGCCGATATCGCGATTGCTTAAATCCGGGGTTCGCAACCTATTTTACACTGTGAGCCACTTTGAAAATCTTGAAAAATCATACAGTAACCGGCAGTTAGAATGATAAAATTATATAAATACAACCCAAATTAAACATGATATACTGCCATATGCTGAAATAATAGAAATACAACACGCAATAAACATGATAGTACATGAATTAGCTATCCTTATTACATATGCAGTTAAGGTGGTGATTGGGCTTATTTTTGCTGTGACGTCTTACTGGCTGGTTTGATGGTGGTGAGGAAAAGTAGACTCAGGATCTAGAAATACCTTATTGCTGTACTTGTATCTTTAATATATTTTACTATATTTATTTTGTTATATAGTGGAGCAGACATAGAGATGATGAATTTTAGTCCCCAGGTTAGGAAATCCAGTATCGTGAAACTGTCTACGATACAGATACTAATTAACTCAAAATGGTCGCCGATACGCATCTGCTACCACCAAGTACCTACATCGTAAATATGATTGGTACGGTAAATGTCGTTTAATTTTATCAACAAAAGGTCCATATCACCGTTATAAATCTCTTCTGGAAATCGATGTAAACCCGAATGACCAGATAAATTATATACAATCATTGCATTCTGCTATAACACCAACACGTATTGACACAACAATCGTGCCAAAGCATAATGGTATCAATAACAATCGGTGTTATCTGCGAAGCGGCTAACCCGAATAACTCGATTCGATACAGTACGCCAGCGGAGGGAAGTCAAAATTTACAATATGAGATTCTATTGTGCGTAGCAGCTTGTAAAGAACCAGATGTTACAAAGCTTATCGCCTCAATATCCAGTGTAGCATTATCTTAAATGGCGGATGTTAAATTACGACTGTATCCATATCCTATTGGGAGTTGATCTATTAACAGCGCATTGCGAGATTAGTGATTTATTAACCTCGAACTGTCAGTCATGTTGACGAATCGACTAGTTATCAAATTGGGCTGCTTCAATCAACAATGCTTTGAAGAATCGTGGGCCATAGAATTATATTACCAATGCGATCCGCAGTGAAACTGTGCGTACTTTAGTGAACTAGATGATAACATATAGGGTAAATATAGCTCCCTGATGAAATCTCTGTGCTATTGCAGTTGAACCGACTATTTTGATGGTTCCAGCCCCTCCCCCCTCCTCCATATCGATATACGTCGGCTATATCCGGTGGTAATGGTAACTGGCTGGAATTGAACCAAATTTTGTGTGTAGGCTTACATTAGGTAACCTAACAATTTTATCAAGTATAGCCAGTACGATTTGAGAAAAAAAAAGTCATTTTTGAAGAGCCCTACTGTACAGTGTACACCACGCTTGGCTCGTTTCGCACTACACAGTTCTCTTGTAGCATTTTCAGGAAAACCAGAAATTAGATAATAATTAAAACTAGAGCAAAGACACATTTCACAAATTATATTAGAATCAGAATACCTGCGTTTCGCTAAATTAGACAACCAGAACTATCTAGTTGTTCAAGCCTGGTAGAGGGTCTGGTGAATCAGTATTGTAACATATCTCGCGCCGGTTTGCGACTTTCAGTTAATTAAGCCATTAAAGGCTTAGGTATTCGTCAGTTATGGGAAGGACATGAGTCACGTAGCAATAAAACGGCAGTACCATGACAGAAAAGCGTACGCTGTTGAAGTTCCGGCATGGTTCAGATGCGGTGAATTTGCAGGTATCGCGAAATGACAGATAAGGAAGCTGCAAGGCGCGGAATCGGTCATGGATTACTGAATGTAGCTGGAGTGTGGCGGGACCGTGCTTAAAACGGGTTGACACGGTTGCTGGATTCACCCCGCCGCTTGCGGACTTGGCTTTGACGCGGAGATATTGATTCACCCGAGTACCGTTACGGGTGATTGGGAATCGTACAGTATCGAGGAAAATAACGCAACGATCGATGTAGCCATGGTATCGGTTGTTTGTAATGGATTAGAATTAGAATGATTGACTGAAAATTGAATTACATTCATTGAAACACAACAACAATCAAGCTGAGTTCATATCAAAACATAGTTCATTATCATAAGCGTGAGAATTGCAAATGTCCGTTCACCAAACTTGGCTCGCTTCGCACAATCCTGTAGCATTTTCAGGAAATCCAAAAATTTTATTATACAGATTTCGCTTTGAAATAATAAACGTGTTACCAACTTCATCATAAATAGTATGATGTTATTTTCACGAAAATTCATTTTATTGCCATTTACCACTAGCATACAGGTAATATTTGCACACGGCAGATTACGGTTGCACGATAATTAAGCTTCGCGGGTCCGTCGGGGTTCGTTGTGGTGTAATAGAGGTCCGCTGATCAAAATGGTATAGTCTAGTGATGGTCAGTGAAATTATTGAATCCGGTTTATGGATTATGGTTTATGTATAAGGCTATTAGTTGGTATGCACTGCTGATTCGATACAATAACAGGATAGCATAAGCGCGCAGCTGAGAATCCACGATGAGCAATATTGATAACAACGGTATGGCAAGTAGCTCTAAGTATAGGTTTATTGCATATTTAGCGCCGAGGCGATCTCTATTATTAGCGCGCTTATATACGAGGGCACGTGTCATCAGCACGTCACATTCCTAGCACACATCAATCAAATCGTGACAGCTGCCTCTCCGCGATATGAATAAAAGCTATATTTCATTGAGCAACCCGGGGTCTGTTGATGAATGGACGTGGTAATGTGTGAAATACCAACGCGTCTTTATGCTGCATAAGCCAAGCGCCGTATCATGGCCTCTCACGCGATGCGACGGAGAGTTGACATAAGGCCGATATTCTGTTGATAGGCGCTCACAAACAAATGTCGGCGATTTCGCGCGAATACTTTACAACACAAGGCGAGATCTCAATAAATACAAACAGCCGTTTGATCGTTGGACTGAAAACTTGGAGATACAAGCTAGTATACACGGGCGAATGCATGACTGACTAATCACCGACCATAACATGGGAGTATTACACTGCAAAGAGAAGGGAGTCCGCACATTACAGTGTGTTTGCGTATTGTTTGATTCGTAGTAATACTTCCAGGTATCAAGAAAAAGGGTGGGGGAATGCAGAGGTACATACACCAAAATGAGAATTATAGCTGAAACGATTTTTAAGTATTAGATTAGAATTAGATTACCGGCCTTTCGTTTTAATAAGTCTAATCTAATTAGTCAACTAGAAATATCTAGTTCAGTGGTTCTCAACCTCTTTGTATTCGCGGACCCCGTTTGGCCCGTCAACGACACCCGCGTACCCCTAAGTTTTGTTAACATTTAGCTCAATTATCGTGCAACCGTCATCTGCGTTTGGCGTATATTAACTGTATGCTAGTGACAAACAGCAACAAAATGACTATTTTCGAAAATAACATCGAACTGTTCATGTGAAAATTGGATAGACGGTAGCGAAATCTGCAGCTGCATTTCTTGAAATACGTGGTAGGCCTATAGTGTCTTGAAAATCAGCGCCTTCGATTTGATATGAATGAGTGCCGAAGATTTATTTCCACAAAGATAGGCGGTGGCGAATGCTATAATAATGCGCAACGCTTCCGACGACCCATTTGGGTATGATCGCAATATATATATGCCGCCAAAATAGAGACACAGATTTTTTATTGAACATATAGCGTCCATCCTAATCATTTCTATCTAGCAGCTCATCTCGAAGTTGTTCTGGAACAGTAGTTATGTATATCACAGGAAAAAATGGATTTTGGCCTACATTTGAAGTCACGCTGATTGACCTTACTAATCCTACTTTATTATTTTTTCCGCAAACTTCAACAAAACATCTCTAAACAGCAGTATGTTTGTATCAGTAGACTATTGCCAATTTGGTAATTAAAATGGCTTCGCACAGTACGATATTTCATCCCAGATGGTCATTCTGTTGATGTGAATCATGAAATTGTAGCAGTAATGACGCGAAACTGCCTCGTAATTTCTTTACTTTAAAAAATATAGTAAAGTTGTCAATCATTTTGTAAATTTAGAGGCATGACGGACCCCCTGAAAATGCTTCGCGGACCCCGGTTGAGAACCACTGATCTAGTTGACCAAGTCTTGAGTGAGGGAAGGAAATTGCCAAACATGCCACCTCGTTTTATCTTTCTATGTTACCCTCTATTACTTTTCATTCAATGTGCATTCCTCCTCTTTACCTCGCCTGAGCCCAGGTGGGTTTCTGATTTAAGGACTACTCAAAGTCGTTTCGGCACCTTCCCATCTTTTCATTGTATCGCATTCTTGTGGTGTATTGATTGGATAAAAATTTAGCAATAAACTGAACTAATAATACACCGGTAGTAGGACGTGAAATATTACAAAACTGTCAAAAGCTAATGGACTACGATCCACAAGAAGCCGTGCACAACGATAAACATATACTACAAATGGCGATAACCATGTCAATTTTGTTACCCCGAAGAAACACAACCGCACTGAAGCCATTCTGGTCCCGTTGTCAACGTATACCATATGGAATGCGTGTATCAAATTAATGAATACATCCTCCTGTCAACGTTCATAAATCTTAGTTCGCTGAAACGACTCTCTGGGTTGGATTGGGGATCAGCAGTATCAGAATATGGATACATTGCCATTTTGTTGGTCACCGAATCCAGAACATAAATATCAGCGACCGACAGTATAATATTCCTAATTCTTATCGATTGTCTAACGTATTTTTGTAGGAGTATCTCGGTATGTTGATGCGTGAAGGCATATGCAGTTATGCACCTGTTCTGTTACGACAAATTTCTTTAGTTTTTGTTTTTTAATGTTAGAGATAGTTCTCCAGCAAGACATATACCTTTAACTCACGGTTCCTAACGCACACTATTATTTTTTGGCTCGCTTGTTTTCAGGCATAATGTATATGAGGCGAAAAAATAACATTAAATATAATTGAAAACATAAAGTGATCATAAAACTTGAACATTATACACCATGACCCGTATTTAAGAAACGTTACTCAGTGTTCAAACTCATTTTGAGTGGGAATTGAGTTACAATTTCATCACTAGGAATATTACCGTCCTTTGTTTGGGTCGCAAGATTTTTCGGTTATGAAATATTGTTTTAAATGCAGCAGCCCCTACCCCGATACGCGACTACTAAAACTTAGGCATGTAGTATACAGTAATCGGAACACCAAAGATCCCTTGTCGCTTTTAGGTGACAGCAGGTAATCGCTCGGGTCAACAAACACCTAGAGATAAACCGTCAGTTCTCAAGCCCATCATTTGTCACAGCATTCGTTTGCAAAATAGATAGCAGTATCATAAAACGACAGGCTCTGTCATGCATCGGTGTTGAATTGTAACGGTAGACATGACAAATCACCACATCAACAGCACAGGGGCGAGCCTGTGCAAAACGCGTCCTTGGTTAGCGATTTGATACTACTGCTGTCAATTACCGGAATACATGATACTAAACTCCGCGTGATCGGAATTGATATATGATAATTGCAACCGCTCATGTTTAAAATCATTCCGCGTAACATGAACCAGCATTGTATCCGAGTCACCAGTCACTTTTATAGTTTTGACTTGGGTCAGGTCGAGTCATTTTCAACTCAACACACATTTTTAAGAAAGGGACTCGAGTCAACAAAATACTGCGACTAGGATAGAGTCATTACTACACTGAGATGAATAAAGAAGCAATCATTTATCACGCAAACTATTCTATCGGCATATTTGATGCCCAGCGTATACTTCGTATAAAAACACAAGACTAATGAACCTGCGATTTTCGTATTTAAAAACACGATTTATGATGTACAGTACATCGTTAGAGGATTGCTCGGCAATCAAGTGCTAAGCAATTTTACGATGACAGTGTATATCGCGTCGAGCGAAAATAAACCATCGCCATATTGCAATAACTAGTCCGTCGAATATAGTATTAAAGCAAGGTCGTCCACAGCGATTACCATAAATGGCAAGCAACATCTTATGTTTACACTGCCTCTATAGCATAACGCAATAGGTATACAAGGTCGCCGAACAGTAAACAGAGTGTCTATTGCAATTACAAGTTATCGTAGATGGCATTCCGAATCTAGTTCCTTGTAATACTTAGTCAATTAACTTCAAAATTGTTATACCCTTAAATTGCTACATCCCTAATTGTAGGGTTACCATATTTTGGAATCCGGGAAGGACACTTTTATGAAATCATAAAAGTTACATTACCGAAATAGAAAACGGTGAATTTTGCAATAATTACTGGAAATCTTGTTGCGTTCACTAAAAAAATGAAAAGGTCACCAGTCTGTCTCGACTCCCGAATTACCCACTTTTACCTGTCGTTATGTAGTGTTCGCGTTGCCATTTTTCAGATTTGACTCCTGCATAACCTGACGTCTATCTTTTAGACCAAATTATACGTATTTCGTGGTCTTTTGGGGCATTTTAGGCTAAAATGGATGGCAACGTGTCAAAAAGAGGACATTTGGGCGAAGGGAGGTCATTTCTTTAGAAAGGACGACAAATCCTCCGCAAGAAGGACGTATGGTAACCCTACCTAATTCGATATGTTTAGATTGTGAAGCTTGTGCCATGCTCTCAGTGAACACAAATCCACATGACATCCTACTATAGAACGCTTCGAAAGCATCAAGCTCCACTCTCGCTTAAATAGCAAAGGTATACTTGGAAGACACGTTTCTCAGCACGTATTCTCGTACAAATTTACAGCTGTAACACTAGATGAGCCACTATGGTCAGGTCATGGTCACAATTTCGATCGTATATACAATGTTATCTCCAATTCTCTGCTAGTTGCAGACGATTACCCCTGATGGGTGCCAGTCAAAAATAGTGGTGATTACTTCAACATGAACATACCTTTCAATTATATATAAGTTCTGTAACTCAAAGATCAACATTCTACGACATAAAGTTGAGATTGCCGTATCTAGGTATTGCTATGTACGCCATGAGTGAAACTGACCGATCAGCAATATCAACCCCTGCAAAATTGAAACGTGAAGATTAAAGCGAACCTGCTGGCCAACCTAAAATATCTATGACATATCTATTCGTTCTGTTCAGGTGTCCTATGTATGATCGAAAGCCTGGTCTAACCGATCACAGAGCTTCTTCTAAATAAGTACATAGTGATGAACTGATAAATTTGATATCCCTGTCAGCTATCTAGCATTATTAGTACAGATCAATAATAAGCCACGAGCTGCTTGCGATTTCGGCCTATGCTGGCTTATACGACGGAGTTAACCGACCATTACATGCTCTCTCGTCCTTTCAGGCATGTTTGTATAGTGATAGCATCTTCGTTCGTATTATGACGAGTCTATTTGACAACCCACAGATAGCATACCTTCAAAGACGACCGCATAGGGGCCTAAGTCCTTTCATCCTTAGTTACGGGTCGAGAATCGACAGAAAGAGCTTGTATTGACGGAGTATTATTCGAGACTGGCGCAGCTGGATGAAACAATACTGTTGCCAAGAATATTGCCTCAACGTGACCGTGAATAAATAAATTTGACATTGCACAACGTCAACACTGATCGAAATTAAAGGGCGTTACTAGTTCCGAAGTATCAATCACATGTTCCGCATTAAAATCATCTGAAATTCAGGTATTTCGCTATCAACGCGACCAAGCATCGGTCGAGATTTGAGTAGTTTTGCGTCGCCCTAACTAGATAACACAACTAGTTAATTCTACTTCTAATTCGAGCAAAATTTCGGTAATCTAATTCTGATAAAATTGTGAAATGTTTCACCCTTGTAATTACCAGTCAGTTCCCACAAACTTTATACGACGGTTGTAAGACATCTCGGTCTCACATAGATTTAGGGTTGAATTTAAAACAAACGGTGTTTAAAGAAACTTTGTTTAAAAGATGTTTTACACAGAAGCCTTTAAAAAAAAATTGTGTTTTTTAAGTTGTAGAATTATGCCATTATTGTGTAAATACTTTCCCAAAAACGTGTTGTATGAGCCTACGGACAATTGCCACCCGATTTAGCCGACTTATATCGATATGGCATGGTTAGAACCCTCAAAATTGTCGGTTCGACAGTTATAGAACAGATATTTTGTCAAAGGAGCTATATTTACCCTATATTTTCAAGTGTCAATGTCAATCCATTATGACGTCACAATTGAATATTCGTGACGTCATGACTTGAAATAAAATAATTTTTAAAAATGTTTTAAATTAGGGCCTTGTTTTAAAGATGTTTGCTTTTAATGGATTTTTGTTTTAAATGCTACCCTGCATAGATATGATAATTTTAAAAAATGTTTTAAATTAGGCCCTTGTTTTAAAGATGTTTGTTTTTAATTGATTTTTGTTTTAAATGCAACCCTACATTGTGGGATCGAAATATGAGAGATCTAAAAACAATTCAAATATTTATTGGCATCGCTGATTCCTTGGGAATCCTTTGAAATCCATTCCAAAATTCCGTAGTAACTGCACTTTTCGGATTTCATGTACCGTATCGAAAAGAATAACAAAATCAAGTCACACGGTTCCTAGACACAAGTCAATTGGAATTTTGTAGTTTTGACTCGAGTCAAGGCAAGTCGTTCTCTGTTAATGGCCGAATCAATTCCGAGTCCAATTCAGGAAGCAACGGTCGAGTCCGAGCCATAATGTTGGGACTCGAGTCCGGGTCCTAGTCATAGTGTTTGCTGTTCACTATCGTGTTTAAGCCAGATTCAACTCACTTTCGTGAAGCGTTTGGGTGCTATCGAAGACCTCGGATTAATAATACACCCGTTTTCTCAATATAAACATGTTTATTCAAACAGAAAAATACAGTTTCTGGGCCTATTTTTTTAATTATCGGTCCTGATATACGGGACTTGAATATGTCAAATAGAATATGTCTAGTATACTATGACTTGTCATGTGCAATGACTCGAATAGAAGTCGAATCAATACACAAGATCGTTTCATTTTAATTTTTATGTCTAATTTAAAATTTCTCTCTAATCTTCACCATATTATATCATCATTATTACAGGGTATACGGAAAGAATGGAGATCCTGATTTTCTCTTCATTTATATTACATCATTTCATTTATATTACTTCCATGCGGCATATTATTACAACCTCGTGTTTGAGAGTCATTTCAATACTCGCTGAGTACATATCTTATTGTTTTCCCTTGTTCTATTTCAGTATGCTCATTACCCGTTACACAGCGGCCGCTGGCATGTGAAGTGGTCAGAAGGGTATAATATTAAATACAAATCACGCCCCTCTTTCGACTCGTTTGTTTACTCTAAAAGATTCCTGTATTTTTTATTACGAACTACACGGCGCGCCGTGGAGTAATAAGATTTCACTTTAAAATTATTGGCAGAAAGTCTGCCGAATGATGGGTTTTTAAAGTACAATCGTGGGTTGAGTGGTGCCGAAAATAGCGTAAAATGCTGTATTTAGGATAATCTATATTATCATACAAAGCACCGCGCTTGCTTTAGCATCAACTCAGCGAACTTAATCACGAAGGTCGGCACGGGCTGCAAACGCAGAAACTTCCCAGCGTATAGAGCTCCATAGCAACTTAGCAGACACGTTTATACATAGAAGTGCCGCGATTTTACAGTTCTGTACGTTAACGGATTAGCAAAATGACCACATAGTTCTCATGATATCGTAAGCCAGTATAGATCAGAGTCGGACAATAAAAATATGTTAATCTATTCCAAATTGTAGTGGCGTTAGAATCATAGCTACACAGTTCTTTACAAACTAGATTAGAATTAGAAATACCGAATTCCCAAAAACTTAAAATTCCTAAAACACCCGAATTAAAAAGAAAACATCTAAAATCACGTTCAGTTCATACCAAATCAGAATTGACGCTCACAAGCGTTATACCGCACTATGCCGCAGTTGCCCTGTAGAATTCCCAGGAAAACCAGAAAATATATTATAATTATATCATAGAAACATTTCACGAATTGGAATATAATTAAATGACCAGTATTTCGCTTTAATTAGTCTAATTAGACTACCAAAATCATCGATTTGTCCACGTCTGCGTTAGATACGCCAAGTACGAAAGGCATGACGCCTTCCGAATTCCATTTCATTTACACATTTCCCAGTCTCTCCTTGTGCCAGCGTCCACTGCTTGACCGTGACGATGTTCAAGTGCCGCCACGGGATTTTCGGGACTTGTAACGCACTGCACGGTGTGGCGATATGAATCGAAGTTTCGGGGTCGTGGTTTCTCCGACCATGTCGTCACGGTCAATCCATCTAATCCGTCTGTTGTTGGAGGCGGGCGATACGGTGCACACGACAGGATGTACCAAGCAGCAAGACACCAATTTTCGTCCTCCGCACTCTGAGGAATATTGCACAACGAAAGAATAACGGGTTAACTGGGATGACCTATTGACCGAGTCCAATATTTTAGACTTTTAGATCATGTAATCGATTTTGTAGTTGCATCAAGACCTCGAATATTTCATGAAAATTAGTTTAATATTGTGCATGCCAAGTAATATGAACAGGGGTCACCAACACGCGGCCTGCAAGGTCATATTTTGCGACTCGCGACCTGATTTGAGATTACGGAAGAACGCTTGGAAACCCATTTTGAAATGCTGAAATTGAATTCGTACTTTAAAAATATTGTTGTCGTTGTTCAAAATAAGTCATTCCCCTGTGTCCAACATTACTATTCCTCACTAGCTGGTATGGCTTCGGCGATGGTAATAGCATTCCACGGAGGAAGGATTAGCTGATATGAATGGGCGTATTTTCTTGGCGTGCAATGGCCCAGACACTATACCTAGCTAGACCAAGACGCTTATAAAACTCGACTTGGGGCTTTCCCACATGATCAACCTTTGCGAGGAGATAGACTTCTTGCAAATACCAGCTAACCCCAGTAGCGATTCTTTAGTCTCTGAAAGGTGTTGAGTTGTATCGTACGCAGCTCATAGTTCAGAATAGAATGAAAGCGAAGATCAGGATATTTTTGTAGTATTTGTATTTCTTTAATAAAATACTATTTCTTTTGTGGTAACTATGCCCGTCGCCCACGTTGGAGAGCACAGCGTCGTACTGGCGTAAAGTTCCATGAACGTGGTTGTTAATCTTTGGCCATTTTACATCGATATCGAATTCGTGCGGCCCGCAGCCTCGGCGAAATTTGGAAAGTGATCCGCGAGTCGTTCTGAGTTGGCTACCCCTGATAATCGGCGTAATCGGTGTCTTACAAAAAGCCTAGAAGTGGTTCGTGCTATAAGTCGGCAGTTACGGAATAAAAATGAAGGATATCGGCCTGGTGTAAATGACCATAGTAGTCGACAAACAACATCAATACCTAACAAACACACAAACAAACAAACCCCTGGTATAAAATCAATCAATTAGCGTGTATTGGTTGATGACATTTTTTCAGTGTAATTGAATGATATTTTCATCTTGAAATAAAGCCGAATATTTTCGGCTGACAGTCGTCAGGGGTAATAGTCAGCAAATAGCAGAGAATTGGACAAAACATCGTATATCAACATCAACAATCGTATCACAAAACATGACTTCACCGCCATGAAATTTCGAGTAATCGCACATATTATTCAATTATATATTGAAGCTCTGCAACTCAGAGAAGGCATTCATCAGTAATGAAGCAAGTCTACTTTTTAAGAGTAATCAAGTTAAGTTTCTCTACTTTCATCACTTACTCATGTGGTTACGTGATTAGACCATTTACGCTTCAACTGGACAGTTTTTAAATAACACTAATCATTTTAGACCTTGTATATTATAAAACCTAAAATAGTTTAGGGATATGTTTCCATCGCGTGTTGAATGATATTGTCAATAGTCCTGAGAATGGCAGATTCGCATGTAGTTGAGAAGACATTCATGTCGTGACTTTGTCTTCTACTGTACTAGAGTAGCAATGCTGACTATATTTACATCGCTGGATGAAAGAGAACTGAAATTATGCATACCATTCTTGTTCACTTCACCACATATCCGCTGTAACGGAAATCGCATCAATCAAATGAACTCAATATCACCCGATAGTTGTAAATATGACATTCGCGCCATCAAAGCAGCTGAAACACGCCTCTAATTCCGGAAGAGAGAGCTCCAAGGGTCGCGAATTATTACAATATCCTCGAAAGTCTTGTCGAGTAGAAAGTGAAATATCATAAAAAGCGCCGTTCAAGAGCCCGGTGCGCTCGTTAGCAATACCCGATTCCGACTTATGAAGATCCACTCGCGAGATACTGTTGTTTTTCCGAGGTATGAACAAACAAGCCGCGCGATGTCGATGGTCATTTCCTGGTGTGGAATTCTGTGAAAAGTCTCGTTTCAATGTGCTTGAGCGATTGAAAGCGAAATATGATGGTAATGTGAAGAAGCGCGTTTCCGATTACACAACGTATTAGAATGTCAGCTGGTTAGCTGGAAAATTGACATCAGTGAGTATATTAACATGAGCTGGAAACTGAATGTGGTCAGGAACGAAGTACTTTTACTTTGCGAACTATACATCAAAGAGGTTTTGCCTGCATGCACTTTTTACTCAAATGGTTATAATTTTAGAATTGATTTACTTTTGAAGAGCTTCTTGGAGGTACAGAGCTTCAATACACAATTAAATAATACATTCATATTGAAATGAACCCGAATATTTTCGGCTGACATTCGTCAGGGGTAATCAGGGGACTTCAATATGAATATACTATTCAATCATTTACTTTGATACATGATATTGTTCCGTGTTTTAGGAAAAACCCGGCATGCAATACTTGGCTACTTATTTACTTGCTTGGTAATCGATACTTGCACTTGTAGTTACTTAAAAAGTTGCTGATTATACTTCTACTCGAGTATAAACCAGTGGTCCTCAAACTTTTTTAGACGCGTCCCCCTTTATGGTAGTGAAAATTTCGCGCCCCCCTTATCGGCATATCACAGAATGCAACCAAAATGCTAGCAATCCCAACGGATATTTTGATTGTATGGAAGGTTATGACTGTTGATCAGAGAATTCTCACATATGAAATTCGGACTATACACCGAGAAATAACTAGGGATTGGGGGTAAATCGCGCGGAGCGCGAAAAATATCTGTTTACCTCAGCTTCGTGCCCCCTTTAAGATGCTTTCACGCCCCCCAGTTTGAGAACCACTGGTATAAAAGATGACTAGTTTGACCACATATGCTGGAAACACTCTTGATTGCCTATGATGTTTCCTAGATTTTACTGCTGAATAAACTCTTGAATTCGATGTAATTATTGTTTTGATTGAGACTTCGGAATATCAGTATCAGTTTGTTATTAACGATTTCAGCATTTCAAAACCCCACAAGACTGCAATACAATGAAAAACAACTTGGAGTAGTCTTTGAAATCAGACACTCACCTGGCCTAAGTGATGTAAAAAGGAGGCATGATGCCCACTGAATGAAAAGTCAAAGTTGAAAACCGAAAATGACAAGCGACAAAATGAGGTGGCATGTGACGGAAGGCGAGATTAATATTTCAGGTCGAGGTCCGATAAACTTGAGGGCTGACTAGTATGCATTCAGTAGAAATTGCTTGTATTTCAATTTGAATGTGGACTGGACGGACATGCTCGACGACTGTTAGAATCGTTCCGGTAATTTCATGGAAGATCTATTTCATATTTACGATGGCCATGGTGGTAATCAACATCCGGGATTTAAATTAAGTATATGTGTCGTAGACTGATTATTGCATTTTAGTAAATGAGTATCGCTTTAGTAAAGTCATGGTAGTTAATGTGGCTTTAAGCAACATACAATACAGCCGACAGCACAACATAATAGAATAGATTGACACGGTAATGATAAGCCAACAGTAAACTGTGCAATGGAAGGCTAACCAAATGAAAATATCGATTGCTTGATTACGAAATTACGGATTCGGATACAAAATATCCTCCACAAGGTTGAGCATTGAGCATCTATATTTGCCTCTGTCGGCGAACTCTTTCTAATTACACCTCGACATAGTGGTGCAGTGCTGAAGCCAGCTGAGTCCAAGTTCATACAAAATATCCGAGTAAAGAGACAGAAAGTCACTTTCATTAGAGATACCATACGTCCTCTTTCAAGAGGATTTGTCCTCATTTTTTTAAATTGAAAGTGTCCTCAGAGTACGCCCAAATGTCCTCTTTTTTGGGGAATTTGTCCTCATATTCTATAAAAAGGATTAAAATTCAACCACAAACTCGACTCCGACGCAACGAACGTCAGAGTTTCGTAAAAACAAACGGGTAAATCGGGAGTCGAGTCAAAGAGACGACATTTTCTTAGTCAGCACCAGATATTATCGCGAAAAAGTGTGTATTTAGTGAGTCGAGCCGAAGTGATGACCTTTTTTTATATAGTCAACACAGTTCTATCGGTCGAAAAATTTTCAAAATCCCCTGTTTTCTTGTCCGGTGATGGATGTTTCAGTATTTTTGAAAGGTGTCTACTTTTTAGGATTTTAAAATATGATAACCCTACTTTCATGCACTAGAAATTTTGAATTCTGTCCACGTCCGGATCCGAAAGTCGGGCAAAAATATGAGTCCGTATCCGATCCTGTTAGTGAAAAACTTGCCGGATTTACATCTCTACTACCAACACAATATGCTTGGAATGACACGCTAAAACAGTGGTTCTTAACCTTGCCCCCAGCGCCCCCCAGGGGGCGCTGGCGATGTTGAAGGGGGGCGGAAACGCTCAGGGGGCGATATGGGGGGCGCTGGGCTCAGGGGGGCGGTATGGGGGGCGCTGGAGAAAAATGGCTTCGCAGTAGATGATGTGGTGATAGGACATATCCTTAATGAGTATTCAGAGCAAATTAACACCGAAAACTTCGTTACATATAGCCTTCAAAATACATATAGGTTTAATTGTCCATGGGTGCCTAAATGACTGACACCGAATGTTCCTGTCTTGGAAATCTGAACCCCAGAAGACGAATTCCATCTGGCAGGGAAAAATTATATGTCAGTGAAGAAATACCAATCTGAAATCGTGTGGGTGTTTTAGTTTAGTACGATTGGGCGACAGGGATATTCCTGTTGGGCGATATCACCGTTGAGCGATTCTATATTTTTTGATATTGCAGACAGGGGGTCACGAAATAACATCATACAACGAGGTCATATCCACGGGTTCGCCTGCCCGAATATGTTTAATTATTGGTAACGGGCCCTACAGTTTCCAAGAAACCTCACAATGTTCGCTTTAAGTTTTGATGAGTCTGCGCACACTCAACAACTCACTGCGCTGACCCTTGACAACAGTGCGTAACGACTAAAAAAAGGTAATAACTCCGGATTTGTTGTGCGCAACGTAGATTTTCTGTGCGCAGAGACCGTGTCAGCACTGCGCACGTGCGCAGCTTAGAGGGAACATTGCACCTAACTCAGCTCTACCGGTAAATGTGTTTACGTGAGCAGAGAGAGGATAAAAATTGATCTCAATTTACATGCAATTTCCGATGATATTGACAAATTCAATCATTAATTAGTGAAATTTTTCGCACTTCGCACGACTAGGCGAGAATAGCTCCCTCAGTGAATGTACACCCAATGTAGATACCTAATAGGCTATCAGCAAATAGCGGACAGCCTAATGGGGGTCTGGGAGCGAAGTCCCCCGGAAGTTTGGTTTATCACCCGATGGGGGCCGAGGACCAACGTTTTATGTTGGGGGAGGGGGGCTGACGAAGTGCTGTTACGGCCCTGGTAACGATTAATAGTACCTGCGGGAACGCCCGAATATGTTTAATTATTAATTACGTGCCCCTTATTTTCCTATACAACAGCTCACTCAGTGCTACTGGTAAATCTGATTACGTGGGCTGAGAGGATAAAAAGTTTATAGCGACTTATAAATGTAATTACCATGCATTATAGCAAATTTTGGTACCTAGGGCGACCAACCCACACAAACTTTGCTGACCATCAAAATCACGATATGGGGTTCGTGGGGGCGAAGCCCTCAGAAGTTCGGTTTATCACGCTATGGGTGCGAAAGGCAATCGTTTTTAGGGGGGTTGACGAAGTGCTGTTACGGCCCTCCCTCTTACTCATTGTCTTTATTTCATTCCTTACAATATGAAGTTGAGGGGGGCGCTGGAGCACGATAATTTTTGAAAGGGGGCGCTGGACGAAAAAAGGTTAAGAACCACTGCGCTAAAACTACTTCATGTGTCAGTAAAATTGGATATCCGAGAAGAGCTCCAGCATGTAGTTTCGAACAGCAGATTCATGGTCAAGCAGGTACCTATTTTCCCCCAAAAGTCTGGTAGATGCAGGTATCGTCACAATCTGTCGAGTGTCAACGTTGAAAACTTGCGACAGCGACTTTCCGACAGGCATTCCTAAAACAATCCAGAACGACACTTCATTACCTAGTCCAGACTATCACGACAATTTCCGATCTACTAAAAGTGACTCAATCGATTCAAGACATCACAATTGAAGGCCATTCGGATGCAGACATGACCTTTCGCTGTTTGAAGGCCCCTTTAGCGACGACCCATCTCCAAGGGGCGTGTCGACTCAGACACATCACGTCTTAGGCGAGAAGCGTGTGACTTCGGCCGTTTCGGTTTCCCCGATTTTAGACAAGACACGGGCTCTTGTAAGTGGAAGGTCATGTGCCCGACTGATAATGTTACGCGCGCTCGTAAGAGCGTATCCACGTTGATTAGATTGATGAGCTCGGCGTTTGGCCTTGGATGAACTGAAATTTATTCTTTCGCGCGATAAAGAAAACCATATACGGCTACTGCAAATGTGTTTCTGCGCGACATTTGGTCATCTTTCTGCCGATATATCGCTGGTCGTCAAATGCTTTATTCATAAAGCATGTTGTTGGATACAGAACTTCAATATACAATTGTATAGTATATTCATATTGAAATGAACCCGAATATTTTCGACTGACACTCGTCAGGGTTATTCGCCGGCAACTAGTAGAGAATTGGAAAGAACGTTGTATATCTAGTTGTTATAACATATAAACTAGGCGATTTTTGACTTGAAAAACTTAAGTTTGACAAAGTTTTGCCCTCATCTACGTAAATTACGTGTTGTCGCACATAATGTTAAAATTGTACAACCAGTCTTCATTTCTCGTTGGAGCTCTGTCCTTACGAAGTAGTTTGACCTGAAAAAACTTTGTTGACTAAAAAACTGACAAATTTTTACATGAAAAAAACTTAATTTAACGCAATCTGTACCGATGAAGAATTCCAGTACTTACATCACGCATTATGGGAGTAATAATTAAAATTTGTTGTAGTACAACGAAAGATACTCTCCAACATTATCGGGTAGAAAGTGCCTGTCCGTATTAAGTAGCTTGCCAAGAATGGAGAAAGAACGTTTAACAGCAGCAGTCGTTGGCTGGCAAGACTGAAGTTGTCCGTACACTGCTGGTGACACACTGTATTGCTTCATTCTGACAATGTTGTCTATATAGCAATTTTCATCATGCGCTTCTTGATAAGATATAAGAACCAATGCCCACGCGATCTTGCTTCAGTTAGGACCTTAGGAGTTAGTATATTGTGGTACGTTGAGCATAACACCATGTCAACCTGTTTCATTTGAATGTTTATGATTCACAATGAGCAGACAATGGGCCGTCTACAACGGCAGACCGCGATAGAGTAGGCTACAAAATGTCCGTCCAATGTCAAATGATCACCGACAGTGCAAACATCTACGATACAAACGAAATGCAGGTTGCAAAAATATTTTGACTTTGTAAACAATTTTGACAACTTTTTGACCTAACGGTACAATTTTCAACGATATTAACGTGTTCCGAACGATATCAACGTAACACCCATCACGATCTTGTTGCCACCAAGGCTAAATGAAGTGTGCGGGAAGCTTGACACGTACCGCTAGTTGAAACGTGGACGTTTTCGATGTCTCGGATTGTTGACTGGATTGAACTGATCCGGATCTGGGAAGGGGTGTTGATTCAAAGTCAGTCGGGCACCTGGCTTGTAGAAATTAGCGATCGTTAAGAGGATTTACTGGTAATCCGAGAACGTTTGCGCTTTCTCTGCTAAAAACTTCCGAATGGGTTGTTTTCTTTTTCATTTCCTCGCCGTTACTTGATGTCTGTCAAATACATCTTTACTATATATCTTTCCCTTAATCCGTTCTTGCCTGTTGGAAACTTCTAAACACGTAACGTGCGATGCCTTTGCTCCGCGCGAGATTTATTATCTTTTCCATTGAGTCACACTAGTTAGAGCAGGATTGTAATGATTTGTTTTGGTGGAAAATGACTCGACTCGATTTGAGGCGATTTGTGTAAGCCTATTGACTCGACTGGTACTCGAGTCATTGTTCATGCCTCGACCAAGCCATATGACTCGAGACTCGGATGGTCAAGACAGGCATTTCGTTGTCACTTCTAAGAATACTAAGTTCTCACATTATTGGTATTTCATTTGTCGGTAGCGGTGTTTGTAAAATACGGCCAGGAGCTGTGTAATGTGCGGAAAATTATGAATGCGGGGCATTCAATATCACCCAAACAGAGTCTTAAAAGGGAGTTGGAACAGGATTGCACTCGAAAATGAACATTGAACACAATGACTCGAGTCTCAACATTGTAACTCGGACTCGAACCTTTGAATCCAGACTTGGATTCGGACTTGACCAAGTGCTGAATTGAAAATGACTCGACTGGGCAATAGTTCAAACTATAAAAGTATAATCGACTTGTGACTCGGCACCTTGCGACTAGGTTGCGACGCTGATTTTGAACACCTTCATTCATATACGTCGATGGTAAAATTTTTTAATTGTATACGGGTGGCGATATGAATCGTAGTACTTTGCACAAGTTAGAGTTGATCTCAGATCAGAATCCAAATAACGCGTTCGCTGTACTGTGATCATGATTGTGTGACATCACACTCGGATTCTGTACGGAACAACTAGCGATATTACTCCTCCGTAATGTCGCAGTTCATGTAGTGACAAGAGTACATAAATAATACGTAGTTGCATAGAACAAGACTCCAACCCATAGTGGCAATTTTCATTTCAATTACATCAACAACAAGTAATTCGTATGGATTTCATATCAAATATTACAAAGTGTATGATTAATAAATAGTATCGATATAATGGGAATGGGTGTTATCGGTACTTGTCGATATGCGGCCGGGTGGCCGCAGTTTACAGTAAACACTGGCGATGACCATGTACCTGTTCCATGACAGTAACCATTATTTGAAGAGCTTCTTGGAGTTGCAGAACTTCAATATACAATTGAATGACATATCCATATTGAAATAAACCCAAATCTATTCGGCTGACACTATTCAGGGGTAATCTTCAGCAACAAGTAGAGAACTGGAAAGGACATTGTATATCAACGGAAGAGAACATTATAGATAATATGCGGTACAGTATTATCCATTAGTGACATAATATGTGGGTTTATTTCAATATGAATATAGTATCCAATAGCAACCATTATTCACGATATTCAATCAAAATTATTGCGATATCTTAAGTTAGGCTACAGATCTGTCGGTCTTTCTATTTCTGCTAGCTATTTGATAATGTCTTCATCATTTGCGGGATGTCTACCGTGTGTAGTTTGACTCCTTGCATTCCGTAGTTTTCCGCTACGGTGACTGTTTCATCCAGAACTATATTCTTCCTCGTTTGCGGTTCGTAGTGAGGCCACGGTGTTGGAATGTCGACTCCTTTATTGGGATCTCTGTAACAATAGTGAATCGGTTGGCTATGCGTCTACTAAGAAATGTTCACAGCAGTCCGTCTTGCTATTGAAGTAACGAGGTTCAATTATTAATTATTAAGAGCCATATTTGTATACGCTAGATGGCGCCTGTCTTACTACATCTCTTGGTCAATGGTCATGTCCAATAGGGTGGAGTGAAAATGACTTTTTTTTCAAATCGAAAAAAGGGCTTCCTCAATCCTGACAAATGACCTAAAACTTCAATAAAAAGTGACTTCAGGGTATTGCCCCCATTTTCTAGCCGGCAACCCCCCAATTTCTGCGCGTGGGGGGGTAAAATGGCCCATCTCGGCAACCGCTGGTCGTAGAGTCATGATATATAGCTCAAAATCTGCGGAAGCATCATGATTCTATCTGTCTTAAGAAGAAAGTTTTCTCTATTGTGAACACAAAATGAGTTATAGCCAAAAAACAATATATACGCACATTTTTGTTGAAATTCAGCATTTGTTCTGACGAATTGTGATCTGTCATCAGTTTTTTTTTAATCTAAAAGTAACACACTGACAATACCGAATATTGGGCCCATAATACAAATATATTCACAACACAGTCCTTTTAAAATCGGTTCAAAACATCATAATGAAACACTCACATTTAACGACTTATTGAAAATGCATTCTTGTGTCAAGTTTTTTCATCAGTTTACGAGACTTAATTTTTTGGCGAATGAGGCCATCTCGTCTTTGAAATCCCGAAACTTGTGCTGATGCTTCTGTTACGAGCTTTACACTGTTCCACTGTTCCACTGTTTGATTGTGGCATGGATGAAACAAAATCAGAGGCTTCTCGCGGCATTCTTCCAACTCTGCATCAGTCAAGTGCTCAATCGCTGGAGGAAGTTGTTGATAAGGTTCAATATCAACCAACTCGTGGTATGCCTTTGCTTCCAAATTCAACTTTGGGACACAGAATAAACGAATAGGACCGCAGTTCAATTGGTTGGAACTGCTATGACTCTCAATGTCCATAAGTGAATTTTGTTGGAAGAATGCCGCGAGAAGCCTCTGATTTTGTTTCATCCATGCCACAATCAAACAGTGGAACGACATGTAAAGCTCGTAACAGAAGCATCAGCACAAGTTTCGGGATTTAAAAGACGAGATGGCCTCTCGATTGCCCAAAAAATAAGTCTCGTAAACTGATGAAAAAATTTGACGCAAAAATGCATTTTGAATAAGTCGTTAAATGTGAGTGTTTCATTATGATGCTTTGAGCCGATTTTATAAGGACTGTGTTGTGAATATATTTGTATTATGGGCCCAATATTCGGTATTGTCAGTGTGTTACTTTTAGATTAAAAAAAAACCGATGACAGATCACAATTCGTCAGAATAAATGCTGAATTTCAACAAAAATGTGCGTATATATTGTTTTTTGGCTATAACTCATTTTGTGTTCACAATAGAGAAAACTTTCTTCTTAAGACAAATAGAAACATGATGCTTCCGCAGATTTTGAGCTATATATCATGACTCTACGACCAGCGGTTGCCGAGATGGGCCATTTTACCCCCCCATGCGCAGAAATTGGGGGGTTGCCGGCTGGAAAATGGGGGTAATACCCTGAAGTCACTTTTATTGAAGTTTTAGGTCATTTGTCAGGATTGAGGAAGCCCTTTTTTTGATTTGAAAAAAAAAGTCATTTTCACTCCACCCTAATGTCCAATGGCCCCTCTAATTTTTCACGAGTCTGCGTGCACTCACCAACTCAATGCTCGGTCCCTTGGACAACAGTGCGTAACATTTTGAGGTCCAAAACAGAGGACAATGTGAGTCGAGTTTTTCATCGCATTTTACTACATTCTCTACATTTATATATCGGAAATGGTCGTCAGTTTGAACTGATCAGATCAGTGCCTTCTGCGAAAGATACAGTGATAATTTATTTTGTGCGCGGCACTAATTTTTCTTTGCAGGCAGCCTATGTCAGCAGTGCGCGGCGGCGCTCGCGCAGCGTAGTGGGAACATTGGTCATGTCTACGTACAAAGAAATGATATGACTAGAACAGGGGCTCTCAACCCGCGACATCTTTCACTGTGAAAGCAATTACTACTGACACCTGTGTTGTTACATATTAATTTAGCTACTTATTTGCTCTCTTGTCGCGAGGCCTCTGTGTCGTTTGATTACTCATTCTTTGATGTGTTCTGGTTTCTTGATATATGGTCGATTTTAGATTGCAGGGTTGTAACCCAGTCACAAGGCTCCGAGTCAAGTCAATCCCACTTTTTTAGTATTGACTCGAGTCAAGTCGAGTGATTTTCAATTTACCACCGATTCATGTCCGAGTCATATGGTATTATGACTCGACTCCGAGTCCAAGTCATTGTGCTGAAGGCTCCGTTTCCAGTTGAAGTCTTGTTGACCCCTCTTTTTATAACTTTGTTTGGTGATATCGTATGGTTCGCATTTATAATATACCAATTCTCCTCACTTTTAGCAGTTTCTGGTCGCCTTTTCAAGTGTTAGTACCATAGACAAAATCCCAAAAGAGTGGTAACTTTACTATTCTTCAAAATTGCAATGAAATGTCGGTCTTGGTCGTCTGAGACTCGAATCATATGGCTTGGTTTGAGTCATGTGCAATGAATCGAGTGCAAATCGTGTCATTTCCGTATTTTGAGAAAATGATTTGACTCAAGTCGAGTCATCAGAAAATCGTGACTCGAGTCATTACAGCCCTGTTAGATTGTTATTGTTTTGAATCGGAATTCGGGTGGACTCCGGTTCGAGAGAACCCCGCGACATATTGTACACCTTTACAGAGCAGACATATTTTCAAAGTAAATACTGTCAGGGAAAACGTGGGGAGTTTGGTTATTTGGTGAAAGGGTTTGACGGTGCATGGCAACGAATGCAATGAACGCCCCATGAAGGGATTTACTTGCGCTGCTGGAAGATTTATATTAAAAAACAGCAACTGCAAACTTTCGAACGCTGTCCAATATTGCTTTAAATGCATAAAAATGTACTAAATGCCCCTACGACTGCAAAATAGACTACAGTAGCCTAAATTTAATAGTAGGCCACAAATACATGGTAATAATTTTCTGCGGCCCGCAGCATCTTTTGCTGCTAAAATGCGGCCCATTATACAAGAGAAGTTGAGAACCCCTGGACTATAGAATATGAGAGTCGCGTCGAGATACTGGATCGTGCAAGTGCAACTGAATATATCACGTCAGCACTTTCGCAACTGGTAAAGCAGCGAAGACTCGCAACCGCGCCACATAGAAATGCGTGTATTCAACTGGTCTGGAATGGGGATATTTGGAATTTTCGTTTAGCTGCAGTTCCTTTACGGTGGATTTCTGAAGAAAACGGCTGCAGCAAAAATATTTTTCCCGATTAATTGGATACCACATCATATTTAGAGTGCAGTGCCCCTTTAAGCATCAACGCCAAGTACTTTGACCAACTCTGAAAAAAGCACACCACATAAGCTCACCCCGATTTTGCGAAGTTGGTTAAATACTTCATGACAACGCGGCTACATTCCGTTTCTTCCTTCGTGAACCAGGCGCCTCCCGGCAAATCCGCTTTCACGAACGGCACACCCCAAACGTAATGACAGGTGTCGCCGTGATCGCAATTGACGTAGTCTGCCTTGTTTTTGATGCCCGGGCCGTTGGTGGTCGAGTGGTTGTACTGGAGGCGCTTCGCCAACACGTAGAAATAAGTGGGTATCTGCATACCTGGCATTAGAATTGAAGTCTTTGAGCAACCGAATAGGACATTTTATAATGAATCGGTGGGCCGAATTCCATACCATTCACAATCACAATATTACTGTGTAAAACACACATATAGGGCTATGATAGTACAGTAATTCTTTATGGCTGAAAGACTATTTTCACCTGATGAAAGTACTCCACAAAACAGTAGAAAATTAAAAACAAAAAAGCTTTTAGCTACTGCAGAAAACCTTTCTGTACCATTCTGTTCTACAAGACGGACTCAACTGTAAAGTAGTAAAAGCGACTATAATGCTGACACGGTCTTATGAATTCAATGTCGATTTTTTATGGATGGACCGACTTTGTTTTGTCATAATCACTCAATTTGTGTCGAAACAAACGAAGTGCCGAATCATGCGTCGAATTGTCCGAATAAATCGGAGTTTTTTGCATGCAATTTTACTTCTGTTCCGTTTCCGAGCATTTTGGCCGAATAAAACGGTTGCCCGGGTTATCCGGTGTCTGAATTAAGCGGAGTCGACTATATACCAATTGCCATGGAGATCTCCATATGGATTGTTTTTGACTCCCTTTGGAACGGGTGTAAAAACAGAATTTGGTTACAGAAAGTGCCTACGGCCTGATTTACAACCTGCGCTAGGGTTAAAATCGGCAAAATACATGCCTTTCGTTTACAGCACCTATAATAGGTTTAGCATATGCCCTCCTTTGGGAGAATTTGATCTCCTTTTTCAGGAAATAGAAAATGTCCTCTGAGGACGCCTAAATGTCCTCATTTTTAGCAATTCGTCCTCCTTTACAGCTTCTACAGCTAAGATAATGAATAGATTCGAGCGAAAATGGGCATATATGAAGCCAAATAGGAAATTCGCGGTTCGATCGGAAGTGACGACCTTTTTTTTAGTCAACACCACTAATTTCAAGTAAAAAGTGTGTAAATCGGGAGCCGAACGAAAGTGATGACCATTTTTTAGCGCGAAATCGACTGATTTCAGTTTTGATCAAGTAACTTCTATGATATGGTCAAAGGGCCCTCCTTTCCGATTCCAATATATGGTAACCCTACCCCCTACCATACCAGTATCGAGAAAATGTGGGTAATTCGGGAGTCGTGCCGGAATGATGACCTTTTTTAGTCATCACAACGGTTTCCAGCAGATTTGAGAATTCAGCAGTTTTCTAGTCCGGCAATCATACTTTTTATGATTTGTAAAAAGTCTCCTCCTTCCCGTATTCCAAGATATGGTAACCCTAAAACCTATAAGCTTCGGTGGAAATTCCGTAAATACACCTATTTTCCACAAGTGCATAATGTACATGGGGATTATTATCATTGATCAAGAGCTTGTTATAGGTACAGACTTTCAATATACAGTTAGTTAGGGTTAGTATATTGATGCTGAAATGAAACCAAATGTGTTCGGCTGACACTCGTCAGGGGTAATCGTCAGCAACTAATGGAGAATTGGATGCAGTTGCAAAATGCAGTTTAGTCTCCACCTTGCGGCCCTTGGCTTTATCAATACTCGGTTCAACCTTATGTTACGTATCACTTACGAGCCAGTCATTTTCCCATGACTCGCAATGCAGTGAGTAGGCGGTAATATCGTATGCTTAAAATATTCAAGTGCACCTGCACACTTAGGACACAAACATCGTAATGATTTGAAAGCAGAGGCGATCGGTAAGGAAATACTGTTACCATTTCGAGTCTGCAACTAAGTGTTGCAGTATCAGTCTATTAATAATTTTATCAGATCAATACACCACAAGACTGCGACGCAATGAAAGATAGGAAGTGTCGAAACGCCTTGGAGCAGTGTGTGACATCAGACACCCAGCTGGGCCTAGCTAGGCGATGTAAAGATGAAGCTTGCGCATTCCACCACAACTACGAAAAGTTTATGAGCCTTGACTTGGTCAACGAATATATTTAAAGTATGTGCATTGTGCAAACTATGGTTTATGGTTATGGTGCACGTTGACTACCAGTATAATCTTATGCTACCTAATTCGAGTTTGATCTCGAAAGAGTGAAAATTTGCATTTATAGAAAAAAGCACTAACCGATATAACTTCACACTCACTTGACAATGCCGTTATCGACATTACGGCCGGAACGATGAAGATGGTGTCCGCTAAAACCTGACTATATATCTTTGAATACTTCATTTTATCGCTGTCGTCCGCAATGGGGGAGTAGGCAGCCACGAGCATTTTGGCCGCTTTCGATTTGTCTGCCTCCTGAAAAATGTGAAAATATATCGTCCAGACCCCACCAAAACACTTCCAGATATTATATAGCCGATCGCAATCTAACGCGGAATACGTTCTGGCGGTGGTCGACTGAACAACTAGAAAATTTACAACTTTACCGGAAAATGAATGCTGACGACTTTTTCAAATATCTTCAAAATAGCTTCCACGCTGCAGCCCGTGAAGAAGTTTTCAGGCTCGGACAAGCAGAGCAGCCCGCCGCCTTCGCAGTCGCACACTCCGCTCATGAACGGGACCCTATGCACTTTTCCAGCTTTCAGAATATTCCGAGGATGGTCCACCATCACGCGGCCGTCGATGCAGGGTTTGAACGTGTCTAAACCCTGGCAACAAGAGATTTCAATTGTGAATTTATAGCGGTAAACTATGCTAATCACACTGTAAATAAAAATAGTGCATTTTTCCAATTACACTTAGTTCTCAAACTAGGAGGCGTAAATGCATCTGAATGGGGGCGCGAAGCCGCCTGAGAGAAATTAAGTTTCGTGAAGTCGGAATGAGTTTAATATGTGGTGAAACTTCTAAGTTTAAACAACGGCAATAATCCGAATTATAATACGATTTTGAATGTCAGAGCTACGTCGCGCCATCCATTCACCGACGCTGGGTTGCGACTGATTCCGGACCTTGCACAAATCAGAATATGTATCTGAAATAGGACAAACAAATGAATGCGTTTAGGTGTTAGTTAGGCTTTTACGGTCTGTCTGTCTGTCAAGGATCTGTGCAGAGCGCATAGTAAGTTACAACATTATGGGGAAATGAAAGGGTGTACACGTGTAACATGCCTTTTCAATCTTATAAATGAGGATTTAGGTCGAAGTGGCTTAGAACGGGACCGGACCATCGGTTTTTCATTTAGCTTATGGCCAGTACGCTTGAGCCAAGCCCAACTCAGGAAACAGAAGGTATTAGACACCAAAATCGTTAAAATATGTATATACTACGTGCTATATCACAGCACATGATTTTTGACAAATTATTCAACTAAAAAAAAATATTTCGCTCCGCGCGATTTACCTTCAACTGATAGCTAATACTCTGTGTATAGTTCGCTTGAGAGGTCTCTCATCAGTAATAACTAGGGCAAGTTTTTGTTGCAGTTAAATACATGGAAAGTTGCATTTATTTTTGACAAAAGTTGCAGTAAAAAGTTGCATTTATTTGTTCACAAAAGTTGCACTAAAAGATTTCCTTTTGCTCGGTTGACTAAAAAAAGGTCAACTTCCCATTTCCACTCCCGAGATGCAGTTTCCATCCACATTCTCCATTGGTTGACTAAAAAGAGGTCAACTATCCGGCTCAGCTCCCGAAATGACCCGTAAGGGCGTAAGAGCGTTACTTCAGTGCTAATTTACGGTATTTCAGTCGAATTTAGCCATGTTTTTCACCAAAATTCTCAAAAAACAGTGACATAGACTGCCAAATATTTCCAGTAAAAAGTGAGTTGCATGATATATCGAAAAAACTGTCATGAAAAATCGAAAAAGTTGCAAAAAGTTGCATGAAAAAAAATGTACAAAAGTTGCAAAAAGTTGCACTATTAGATTTACTCAAACAGCTTAAAACAGCATTCTACATATCTCCCGAGTATTTAGGAAGCTGCCGGAAGCTGTAAAAAAAGTTGCAAAAGTTGCAATAACTTGCCCTAGTCATAACCTTAAATGCCATCAAAGTATATGCGTTGGGGTTGGAAACATTCTTGTGTCTCTTTTTAATAGTTTTCTGATATGGTGATTAGGGGGGCACGAATTTATCCACTATCTCCGAGGGGGCGTGTCTAAAAAAGTTTGAGGATCGCTGGCCTATCGAGCGAGATAGTGTAATGGTTGTGCGTCCGGCTTCTCGGTCGGTAGGTCGTGGGTTCGATCCCCGGCCGGGTCAGACCAAAGACTCGAAAAATGGTATCCGCGGCTATCCTGCTAGGCGCTCAGCAATCACGGATAGCATGGATGAGAAAAAACCGGGGGTGCAGACTAGATGACCTTACTATAAGGGCCGTATCGCATCTCTGTCGTCAAAGCATCTCGATGGTGCAGGCGAAAAAGAATACCCTATCTCGCTCTCTCTCTCTCTCTCTCTCTCTCTATCGGGTGCAAATCAATGAAACTGCATTTTTGGTACCAGATAAAGCTTTCCCGCTTATTTCAGTGGATGAAAAAGAACCAAATATACCGATTTTTATGGAGATATATAACAGGCGTGTGCTGTCAGTCCTGCTTTCGCGTACCGCTTTCCCGCACATGAATTCACAGTAGGCCTACCGCCCTATATGCAGTGTCAATTAGTCGCGTTGACTTATGTCAAAATCGTGGTAATCGACATATTACTCTGGATTCAGAGCCATCTTTATTGAATAGGCTATAAGACATTTGTTTTGTACCGCATTTTGTGACCATATGAAATATGTTTTATACTTTGTCTTACGTCGTAGCGTCGTTGAACCTGTACGATTTCGTCGGTAGACAGCGCTTGCAATTTCTTCAGTATTACGTCAGGATCTTCGTCGAGCGGTATGTTCAGGTCTAACAGAAATTTCTCGCTCAAGACCCTGCCCTCGTCGAAAAGAGCTGTCACGATAAAGGCAGACTTGTACGATCAGATGGCAGGGTTGTAATGACTCGAGTCATGACTCGACTCGAGTCAGACTCGAGTCACGATTTTCAGATGACTCGACTCGACTCGAGTCATTTTCTCAAAATACGGAAATGACTCGACTCGACTCGAGTCAATCTGTGTATTGACTCGACTTGGACTCGAGTCATTGCGCATGACTCGAAGCAAGTCATTGACTCGAGATTCAGACGGCCAAGACCGACATTTCAGTGTAATTTGGAAGCCATAACACTATTGGGATTTCGTTTGTTGGTACTGGTGCTTGAAAATGCGACCAGAAACTGCTAAAAGTGAGGAAAATTGATATATTATAAATGCGAACCATTCAATATCACCAAACAGAGTTAAAAAAGTGGGTTTAGGAATACTTTAACTGGAAACTGAGCAGTCAACACAATGACTTGGACTCGGACTCGAGTCATAATACCATGACTCGGACTCGATCCTCTGTTCGCTGACTTGGACTCGGACTTGACTCGGTGGGAATTGAAAATGACTCGACTTGACTCGAGTCAAAAATATAAAAGTGAGATTGACTTGTGACTCGAAGCCTTGTGACTTGGTTACAACCCTGTCAGATGGCGAAGAGAAGCTTAGAAAAACCGCAACCTATTGTCGTTGTAGCTGTGGATCATACAACATTGCCAGACTGAGACAGCTAGACAATTCTAGTTGTCTAATTGAAGCAAAATGCAAGGAATCCAATTTAAATTACTTTGTGAAATGCTTATTTGCTTTAATTCCTATTCTAATCTAATTTGTGAAATGTTTCTATGCTCTAATTTTGATTCTATTCCGATTTCCGGTTTTCCTGAAAAAGCTACAGAACAAGAGACCTATATAGTCCGAAACGTGCCAAGCTTGGTGTGAACTTCGGTTTGGTATGAACTGAACTTGTTTTTGTTGCATTTCTTTCGAATTCTGAATTCCTGATTCAGTATTTCTAATCCTAACTGCTTTCAGATTGTTTTTGTTAAGTTTTCCATTGTTTTCAGTTGCCCCAAAATGAAAGGAAACTTACCCCCAGCTTGAGAAACTATAATCTAATAGCAATGGCAAGGTGTCTTTATATTCATACATCAAATACATTGTCTACGTAATTAGATTTCACAACCTCACAAGGTACAAGCTAGAGTTCATAGCATTTTCCAAACGTAGGTACAGCCAACCAGGCACTCACCTGTAGCAAGTATGCTACCGCTTAAGGCTATTCCCTTGTGAAACAAACCCTCGGCCAGCGGAGACATCATAAGCAGCTCAACCATCACCCCACCCGCACTTTCGCCAAATATTGTAACGTTGTCTGGATCTCCGCCGAAATCTGATATGTTATCTTGAACCCATCTGAAAAATTATTGGCAAACGCTATTTCCAAATGGATTAATAAACTATAATAATAATAATATCGTTGGGTTATATTTTTCATCTGAACAAGTCACACACAATATACAATGCGATAAGACACAATGCGATGTCATGAACAGATAGGAGAGGAGGATGGACACTATATAGCTTTGTATTACATATTTTGGATGTTGTTTTACGACTAATCGAGGTCTCAAATCTTCCTCGTGAAAATGTATCGAAACTATAATTCCAGTTGAATATAACTCTTAGTGAAAGGGGACGTATAGTTTCAATTCTCGAAAAAACTCGACTCGAAACATAACAAATTGTTATTAACAATTAATATTCTATTAGGATGGGCTTACTCGAATCATTGTGCCCATATGAATGCATAAATGTAAAGCAGCACTTATACTTATACGCAGATAGAATCGCTGAATACTTTGACCATCCCCTCACGAATACTTACTTGAGAGCAAGTATCACATCTAAAACACCGTTGTTGCCCGGACATTTTGTTCCTTTCCCAAGCGATAAAAATCCGAACGCATTCACTCTGTAGTTGGGCGACACCACTATGACGTCATTGAGCCCACATAAAGGCCCGCCGTCGAACGCGCACGCGCTGCCGCGCATAAAGCCTCCGCCAACAATCCATAGCAGTACCTGCGAGTTTATGAGATTGTTACGAAAATATCACATATGCATCTTGGACAATCATAGATAATTTCAGTCGTCCAATTAGACTAATCAGAGTGAAACGCCGGTAATCTAATTTGTGAAATGTGCGAAACGAGCCAAGCTTGGTGTGCAGGCATTCTCTATTCTCATGATTATGACAATGAAATCTGATTTGATATGAACTGAGCTTTATTCTTTATGATTCGGAATTGGATTCAATTTCCAATTTTTTTCGAATTCAATAATTCAAATACTAATCTAATTTGGAAAAGCTGAAACTTTTCTAGTTGTACAATTCTACATGTACATTGTACGACAACACTTACTGGTAATTTTGACGTCTTCTCTATCGACGGAGTGAATAGGTTCAAGTTTAAGCAGTCTTCGTCCTGATTCTCATAGGAGCAGCCCATGAAAAACTTCATCGGGAGGACGTCATCGAAACGCTTCGCCACAGCAGCGTCCTGAATCGGGTGAAGCATGTTTCTTGTCGCGTCTCTGACTCCATCCCACGCGTCGATTCTAAACAATATTCGAAGACTCTTGGATGTAGGCTACAGAACTTCATATAAATATTGATATTGAAATGTCAGGGGTAGAT
This sequence comes from Botryllus schlosseri, assembly GCF_051294905.1. Taxonomy (NCBI): domain Eukaryota; kingdom Metazoa; phylum Chordata; class Ascidiacea; order Stolidobranchia; family Styelidae; genus Botryllus; species Botryllus schlosseri. The sequence continues at coordinate 28,108,022 of NC_137239.1, read as the reverse complement.
ATCCCAGTGAAATATACCCGAATATCTTCGGCTGACACTCGTACACATGGATAATCGTCAGCAATAGGACAGAATTTAAAAGAACAGTAAAAGAATAAATTACAGAATGACGTATTCGATTACACCAACTTTCAAGCCGGTGACGTCATATTTGGTGATACGACTGTTGATACACCCCTGATGAGTGTCAGCCGGAAATATTCGAGTTTATTTCAATGTGAATATACCATTCAATTGCAGCTGCTGGCAAATGTATTCGCGCGTACGTACCTTTCTGGTGGCAGAAAACGCCTGTTGCCCGTGGGAGGTTTTCCAAAGGGAACGTTCAGGAAATTATACACAGGTTTTGCCGAATCATCTTCGATCCTGCTGACAAATCCTCGCAGTTTCCCGCATTTTGTTTCGACGACCGGGTTATCGCCCAGTCGCGCTTGAGCAGGCATCTTGTCGGTTAAAGTTACGAATAGTCACCAAGTCAGAAAGCTAACAGTAACCAATAAGTCAGAGGTTGTCAGCAACGACGTATACTTCCACCTTATTCAAGTACTCAAGTCACGTGGCTCGAGACATTCTCCGTGACTGGATTGAAGTCTCGTGTATCAGAACCGATACTTGAAAAATAGGCACAGAAAATGTCTTTTATCAGTTTGAATGAACACTGTTCTTGTTCATTGAACAGTGAGAAAAATTAGTATATTATAAATGCGGGGCCTTCGATGCCCCCCCCTCCAAGCGAGTAAAAAAATGATTTGAACCTGACTTGAATTCGATAAGTAATAGTGAACGCTATGACTTGGACTCGGACTCTTAAGACTGTGACTTGTACTTGACTCGGTGGTGAGTTGACAATGACTCGAATTGACTCGGACTCTAAACAGTAAGAGTAAAAACTACTTAAATTATGCAGTTCGGATTTTGCAAAGTCGAACGTTGTTTGGGATATGCTTGCATCATTATATAATGAGTGAAATTGACATTACAGTTACGTTACAGTTACGGGAAATTGCAGAGTTGAAACCAAGTCACAAGTCAATTCTACTTTTATAGTTGTGACTCGAGTTAAGTCAAGTCATTTTCAATTCACCACCGAGTCAAGTCCTCGTCAGGGAGTAACGGGGCCGAGTCCAAGTCATAGTGCCGTGGTTCTCAACCAGGGGTCCGCGAAACATTTTCAGGGGGTCCGCGAAACCTCCAAATTTGCAAAATGGTTGATAACCTAACTTGTATTCTTTTGGATATATCCTGTTAATACAAACATATCGCTGTTTAGAGATGTTTTGTTGGGCTTTTGGATAAAATTTGTTTGCAAAAATCCATTTCTCCTGAGATATCATAACCGCTATTCCAGTATAACAATAAGATGAGCTGCTGGATGGATAGAAATGACTAAAGTGGACGTTATGTTCACAAAAAAAATGTTTCTCAATTTTGGTTCCACATATGTTGCGAACATACCAAAAGGTGTCGTCGGAAGCGTTACGCGTAATTATTACAGTCGCCGCCACCTACCTATTATCTTTGTGGAAATGAATTTTCGCCACTCGTTAATATCAACTAGACGGCGCGCATCTCAAGAAATTTAGCTGCAGAATTCGCTTTGAATTAATAAAAGTCTTCCAAATTTCTACATAAATAGTAGGTTATGATGTTATTTTCGAGAATCGTCATTCTGTTGATGTTTATCACTATAGTCTATACAGCAGGTATTTGCACAGGACCGATGCCGGTTGCACAATAATAGAGATAAATTTTAACTAAATCTTTGGGGGTCCGTGACGCACCAAAAGGGGTCCGAGAAGACAAAAAGGTTGAGAGCCACTTTCATAGTATTTGCTATCAAGTATCGAGATCAAGTCAGGTTCAACTCAGCACTCCGTGAAACTCTTGGGTGATATCGAAGGCATCGGTTTCATAATATATAGGCCTACTCATTTTTTCACTCTAAGCATGTTTAGTCCAACAGTTTCTGGGCCAATTTTTCATATTATCGGTCCTGATATACGAGACTTGAATACGTCGTATAGTATGTGTCGAGTCATGATCAATGACTCGAGAGTACAAGTCGAGTCAACGACAAATTGCGACTCGAGTCAGAACAACCACGGACACTTGCACCTGCACATATTTGTAGTTTCGTTGGTCATTTTGCGTTAGTGGCAGAGATAAGTCGACTGTTTCGAAATCGGCCACCTCAGATTAACTGTAGAAAGCATGTGACCCATCGACCAAATTTACTTTTTGAAATAATTTTGTACTTCCACTTAAAGCAGTTTTGACAGATATCGAAAACGGATACATTTACTTGCAATTGAGTAGAAATTCACGGCCTTGCTTCTACTTCTAGCTGATAAGCAACGCCGATGACTTCGTGATCACCAAGCTACTATGGCAATCAGTTTTGCGAAAGTAACGTGAACGTCACTTTGTACCATAAGCGTTCCGCCTCATCAATCCTAATTCATCGTAGAGCTCTTCCTGTGTTGGCGATTTGATACGACGTAGCCCTACAATCCCATTCATAACAGACGCGGGCAGTAAAGATATTTGTGACAGGTTCCAGGATAGATATACTGACAGATGATTTCAAGATATATGCCTGGTACCCAAATTTTCCATTACCAGCCAATCGTAGCCAAAAGTACAACTGTGCAGGCCCTATTCCCAATTCATTTCAGTCGCTTACACCAGAATATTGCCACTTTCGAATCAAGTTATTCAGATGTAGCCTTACCCTACTTTTTAATCTCAGCGACTGCATAAGCGAATGAATTAATACTAATCAAAATCACCCATTAAGATTACCGGACCTTGATCCGACATATCGACAAATGCGTCAGTCATTTTCCTCACTAGTCATTTTATGTTATCCCTTATTTCTTTCCGTCCGGTGTGTATGATTAATTGATTATTTATATCGCCAAGCCCAGGAGGGGGACTGATTTCAAAGGCTACTCCAAGTCGTTTCGACACCTTCCTATCTTTTCATTGTATCGCAGTCTTGTGGGTGTTGTTTTGAAATTATAGAATTCTTAATAGAACTGATACTGATACCATCGTATTCGATCAAACCGGCATATATAAACTTGTTTCGCCTGTATCTTCGCTTATAGCTGCTCAGGAAGTGATAACCTTCATTGAATCTATGGAGGGAAAACGCTGACTGACCAGTTTAGGCTATATCCGACTAAAGTCATGCTCGATCACCAGTAATAAGTTATTAGCCTGTGCTATGCACATTGCACACTGCCACTCAACCTGTCGTGGAACAGAACAGGTGACGACTGAATTATCGGCAGACTATGTCGCGAAGTCGTGCAATATCTCGCCGGTTTGAATCAGTGTTTGCATAACGTAACCGTTCAGCTGTAGCAAACCTCGTTGATTGCAGACCAAGCGATTTCTTCATAATATAGCCTAGATGTCCAAACAATCCGCGGACGATATCGAGGTTTTGGAGAATAATTTCACAATAACGGAGTACTATATACCTAAACTCAATTTCCCGTGAGCGATAATGGACGAACAGTTGCACGTTAGCCACGTTTCAGTATATATCATGATTTTATTTCCGCTTCGATCGCTCCATATTCAAACCAGCATTTTGGAACACCTGAACTATACATTTCAGACGGCGGGAGATTCGGTACACTGCTGTATAAAGTGTATTGTATACCGTAGGCTACGGTACGTTGCTGCAGTTGCACGCTGAACTGAGTTCCCAAGTTGCAGTTATCAGAGACAACCTGCTAAATGCATCAAGACAAATATACAAAACTACCAAAATCTGTGGTATGCAGGCTCTAGCTGTCCCGCAATGCAACCCAAACAATCATTCAACCCCACGAAGTAGCCCTAATTAGCTTACTGTGCTATTCTCGGGACTTTGCAGAAAAAGTGTAGACTCAATGTTTACTTGGAGCGACGAGACTTGAGCGCATATACGATTTAATATAAGTCGTCTATTAATGATTCATGTCTACAAATATAGTTGGTGCAACTCTAGAGGACCAAGCACAGCTAGTGCGTGAGTTAGTCACGTTGTTAGTTCTATTTGTCCAATTGTCCATGTATAATTAAATTATACAAGGGAACATATGATATTTGAACGTATATTTAGCCATTGATGCATCTGAGAGTCGCAATGTTGACCCGAAAACTATGTTTTCGATCATAATACTTCAGCGAGGGGCAGCGCGTAGATATGCGGGACCACGTTGCACTAATCCAGTGGTTCTCAACCGGTGTGCCGATAAGACTGCTCAGTGCTCTAGGGTGCCGCGCATCGCGCTTGAAAATGTGGAAAAGTAATCCAAACTTTGGCTGTGGCATTGTCGGTGGTTCTATTATTTGTACACCCTCAGGGCACAAAATATACAATGCAATGTAATTAACAGATAGGAGAATTTCGAAACGACCTAGCATCCACCTCAGCTTAATGCTCGATGTAGAACAGTTCGATCTTTATCTTTCTTTTTTAGGGTCCCTCGATTTTTCCATGATCTTCCTCGAATTAGTCCTTGTTCCGGTCTTTTTTGGACTCTCTTGTAACGGGACTGTGAGCACAGCGACGTAGGCTAAGGGAGGGGCCTCAACGGTCAATGGCCGTGGAACGCTAACTTGCCCACGTATAACAGCATTTGGGAACACGAAAACTAAACAAAAGGTCGTGACTCGGGCAATTCGACCCTGATGTAGGGATGGTGTGAACCTCTGAAAGGTTCAGGTTCGTGTGAACGCGAACCTTTTTGAAAGGTTCTGTGTGAACGCGAACGTGAACCTCATGACGTCACGTGACGTCATATTGCTGATTCCATCCCTACATTTCAGTGAAGTGATAGCTTATATTATTGACCACATAATGCCACAATGCTGAAGTACATTTTGACGTTTTAAAAGATGCCAAATGTATCAACTGGGGCAATCAAATGATATAATAGTCCCATGAAATCAATATCATTCGTCGCTTTGCCAACAATTTAGACGACGACTTAAGAGAGAATATACTAGGGTTACCATACGTCCTCTTTTAAGAGGATTTGTCCTCTTTTTTGACTTTTTTGAAAGTGTCCTCGGAGGACGGCCTTTTGTCCTCTTTTTTGAAAATTGAGGTCACATTTAGAGCAAAATGCGAGTGATATGCCGTAAATTAGCACAGAAGTGACGCTCCGGTGGGTATTTCGGAGTGTAAAGCGATGATTTGAGCCCTGAGCGAAAAGTTGACCTTTTTTTTTTATTTTTATTTTTAGTCCTCCACCTAGCAATGTGGCGAAGAAAACGGTATTTTGAGATCTGAGCGGAAAGTTGCCCTTTTTTTAGTCAACCGATCACGAAGTGGGAAAAATTTACCGATCTTTGAGAATTCTCCTCCGGTTTTGCGTCCTCTTTTTAGATTTCCAAAATATGGTAAGCCTAAAATATACGCCCCAACGGTATAGGCCAGACCGTACAATGTATTCGGCGTCTGAGTATTGCTATTGCTTGATATTGAGCGGAATGTAAAACGGGTTTCTGTACTTGCTACCGACATTACCCTATTAAAAATTTATACAGCAGTAGCCAACACCCCAATCGCACGGATTTGTTTTTTTTTATGATACAATAAACATATGAAATCAAGATTGACCCGATAGGCCTGTTAGATTTTTATATCATACAACGACATCAATTTCATTGATTGGTTGAATAAGCATCATTCGCCAATTACCTATATACACGCTTCAAGTACTGTATTTCGCTCTTGATGTTGTGTGATTGCGGGTCAAACTCACAGCAGGGAATCACTAAATACTTACAAACGGAAAGCTGGATATTTCGAGCAAACTTTTGTAACATAACAAGTAAAATGTTTGAGATTGGCGGGTACATGCCCGTTTGGTGATGTTTATTTTTATCCTGTCATCGCCATGCATAGAATGGTGCGAAGTTGAAATGCAAAGAATTTCAACGAAAGATGTTATAATGACGTGTAAAATGATAATCTATGAAAAAGGTTCACAGTCCAGAACCTACCACGGTTCGTTTGTGAACGTGAACCTCTAAATTTCTGCAGTTCACACACAGAACACGAACGTGAACCTCACGTTCACACCATCCCTACCCGCAATCACACTACATCACGAGCGAAATGCGTAGTCAGCGAATGATGCTTATTCAACCAATCAAGGACATTGATATCGTTTTCTGATGTAAAAAATCTAGCAGGCGTACGGGGTCAATCTTGACTTCATATCTTTACTGAATCATTAAAACCAAATCCGTGCGATTAAGGTGTTGGCTACTGATGTATAACTTGTTGTTGTTTGTGGTATCGACAAACAGTATAGAAACCCGTTTTGCACTCTGCTGAATGTCAATGCAGCAATACTCAGACTCCGAAGTCCGAATACATTGTCCGGTCTGGCCAAGACCGTTAAGGAGTAAGCTTATATTGCCCGGTAAGTCCTCGTCGAAATTGTTGGCAAAGCGACGGAATGTATTGATTTTATGGGATTATTATATCCTTTGATTACCGCGGTTGATACATTCAGCGACGTTTGAAACGCCAATATGTACTTCAGCATTGTGGCATTATGTGGCCAGAGTCGTCGCTATAGGTGTCGTGTACATTAATTTAGGTTATCATTTCATTAAAAGATAGGGTTGGAATTAGCAATATGACGTCACGTGACGTCATGAGGTTCACGTTCGCGTTCACACAGAACCTTTCAAAAAGGTTCGCGTTCACACGAACCTGAACCTTTCAGAGGTTCACACCATCCCTAATCCCTACCCTGATGTCGAAATTTGGCCGACAGTATGTTGACCATTTTCCCATCAGAGCCAAGGGCGAAACAATAACATGACGTTGGTTGATGACATTTTTGCTATTTCCTTTTAATTTTTCTTCGTCGGTTCTTTTAGAAGCTATTTCTTGTTTTTTTCTGTTTTTTTTTGTCGCCGCAAGAACAAGCGGCACGGGGGACGAGGGACGAGTAGCTTAGCATAACGGCCGGACTTATAAGCACGGGCCGCCTGCGTGGATGGCGCCACGACGCTCACCACATACGCTACCTCCAGAACGCCTTTCCATGTGATGGACAGTTGGTGGTTTATCTAGGCTCCTCGCTAAGATTACCATGTTTTGGGACCTGGAATACTTTTTGCAAATCGCAAGACTTATAAAATCGGGCGAAAATACGGGCAACTTGGAAATTTTAACTGGAAATACCGTTGTGTTGACTAAAAAAGGGTCATTTTACCAACTCGACTCGCGACAGTCTCCCCTTAAGGTCATTTTGTACTCGTCCTTACCGTCACTGACGTCGTAATCCAGATTTCGCGTCATTTATTGCGTTTTTCAGTTCGCCTGGAGTCAAAGCTATAAAGGAGACCGAATTGCCAAAAAGGGGGACATTTGGGCGTAGGCTACTCTGAGGACATTTTCAGTCTCTTGAAAAAGAAGGCCAAATCCTTCTGAAGGGGATCGCCATCTTATCTGCGTGAGCGATGTCTAGAAGTGGGCCGTGCTACAGATACGTAACATAATAATGAATATCGGCCTGGTGTAAATGACTATGTAGTCGAAAATACACCTCAACAGAGGTGGTCAGTAACGAAGTACTTCTACTTTTTCGAAGTACTCAGGTAGTTTTCATCTACTTCTGGTACTTACTCGAGTAGATCTTTTTTCACTACTTCTATTTCTACTTCGTAATATTCTGGGAACTACTTACTTACTTTTCGCTATTTTCAGTTTGTCAAGTAGAAGTAGTTTAATCCCGGGATAAGAAAGACAGGCGAAGGATTTTCGGGGCTGTTTTCACGTAGTACCAACATTTAATTTTCATAAAAGTCATGCAATACCCAGAATTTTAGTTGCGCTTCGCGCACAGTAGATTTGGAGTGGCAAATATGTTTCAACGAAAGCATCGCTGAATATGATTTAGATACCGGGTTGCGTGGTTCCGTTCACACCGCATTGTCGCCCATACGAAAATTTAATCACAGTAAGTACCGCCCCCATAACGTCTGAAACTACCGTTTCGCAATCTAGCAATTACCTGATAAACCTAGCAGCCCATGACGTGTCCTAATCTGGAAAATTGGACTATGACTTTTTTCAACTGCGTTAGACCTGTTTTAGCAGACCACCGTTGAGACATTCTGCTCAAAAGAGATGAAATATATTTCCCGCTTTTTGAAAGTAGTATTACTATTTTTATTTCAATTGCGAGCGTTATACGTTGAGTTCTAATTATAGTTTCAGTTCTTTTGTCTGGAGAACATACATATTGAAATATAAAAGAAAGTGTAGTAATGCAATATATTTTTGAAAATAAAGTTGTACACTATATGACATTTTTACGGTCTGACATATTTTTAATTAACGTATACTAATCGCGCAAAGAGTTGAAGCCGTGTCCGAAACAACTTCTCTGTATTACTCTTCGACTGAACTAGGGGCCTTATAATATGGGGGAGGGTGCCATGCCACGATATTCTCTAGATGGGGTGTTCGAGTAAACAAAGGATTAGTATCGCATTTCCATATCAATGCTGTAATTTTCATCCCATGATGTGGACGACTGCTTATTATGTCAAAAATTGACACCTCCTGGGATGCATCAATAGGCCTATGAATCAAGCTCTCTATACCTTCCGCATAGCTCCATTTGCAGCTTTTGACAGTCCATGCGAACGAATTGCAATCGTTTTCACAACTACTTACTTACTTGAGTAGATTTAGAGTCAGTCAATTCTACTTCTACTTCAAGTAGTTTTATTTTGCTTATGTAAGTACTGCTACTCGTACTTGAGTAGATTTTTTCGTCGCTACTTCTACTTGAGTAGCCTTCTAGACTACCTGTGCACCTCAACAACAACAACCCCAAAACAACTTTAAACGAATCAATGAAACGAGTTAAAAACACGAACACTCGAGTAAGTAGGCTATATTTCAGCACTCCGGAACAGTAGAAGTACCGTACTTCGTTACTGAGTAAGAACATCTGGCGATTCGACGATACCTCACAAATTCATTGACACGATATTTCGTACTTGACAAAAATTTCATGAGTTGCATATACTAGCTGAGGTCATTATATAATCTGAGGCGAACTGCCTGAGTATCCAGAGACAAAATACTTCTGACCAACTCCACTTACGACACGTAACTTGATAACCCAATAAATGGTGATCCAATATCCAATAGAAAGTTCATGTTTCACATAGCAACTGCTCATAAATATCGTCAACGAGTAAACAGCGCACGCAAATGCCTCAATTTTTTTTATATTTGGAATAAATACACAGAAACTTTTACTACACATTTGCGGGTCACCAGTATACGAGCAGTAATCCGGAACACAGCCAAATCACGATATTCGGTAAGGTTATGTGTGAATGTGGCTGGGCATAATGATTCGATACTGTTTCCACTGTGGCAAGCTTTAAATCCCGATTGGTTGTATCACATCATACGAAACATGTAGTACAAAGCCATGCACGTTAGTGGAAATACATATCTGTGATCGGCCGATGAAATACGCATAGTGGTAAAATATACCGATTAATTTTTAATGTGATGTAGAACAGGTATTAATATTCTTTGTGGTCGCATAAAATGTACATGTTTGAACTTTCCTCATCATTCATACTGTTATGATGTCACAAGTGATATTCGTTTACTCCACTGACTCGAAGCCTTAATACTCGACTCAGAATCGAATCCCTCGTGTCCTAGACTTTGCCCAGCTCTATATGCGACAGAGGTACCAGTAAATCAAGTTTATTGATTTTTAAAACAATTATATATGCATGGCACGACTCTCAAAAGTCCATTCTGCAAACAGGATTATCGTGAACCATCTGCAGATTAATTTTGTGCCCCACCAAATCCCTGATATTATCGATGCCGTATTTGATCATAGTAGGTCTTTCCAGCGATAACCCCCACGCGATGACATTGACGCCTTCCGGCAATCCCATTGGTCTAAGCATTTCCGGTCTGAAAACGCCGGAATTGCCGATTTCGACCCATTTCTTCAAACCCTCGTGGTAACTGAATACTTCCATGGAAGGCTCAGTGTATGGGTTGTAAGCAGGCTTGAAGCGAAGCTTTCTGATGCCTAACTTATGAAAAAATGCTTGCAGAACACCCATTAGGTCTCCCAAAGTAACGCTGTAATCTGCGACTACCCCTTCGACTTGGTGAAATTCTGCCAAATGCGTAGCATCTAGCGTTTCATTTCGGAAAACACGGTCGATAGAGAAAAATTTGCAAGGTTTAAATCCTTCTTGTGCTGCTTTGTACAACATTCGCGAACTCACAGCTGTCGTATGAGTACGTAGCAAATTCTTTTTAGCCTCCGAGTATTTCCAATCATATCGATAGCCTTGTGAGCCATATCCGCCTTCCGAATGTACTTTTTTGACACGCTCAGCGTAATCTGCAGGAAAAGTGTTACACTCGGCTGGGTCTGCGATGAAAAAAGTGTCATGCGCATCACGTGCCGGATGTTGTTGTGGTTGAAACAGAGCGTCAAAATTCCAAAACGAACTCTCAACGTAGTTATTCGTCGGCATTTCTGTAAACCCCATTTCCAAAAATATTTGACGGTACACGGAACGCACTTTCAATAACGGATGTAGATGACCGGCTTGTGGCTTAATTCCCATCGCTAAGTAATTATAATCTTTGAAATCTGTGTTCTTCCACGAACCATCTTGAATCATTTGGGCGGTCAGGTCTGTGGCTGCTTTTTGTAATTTTGTAGTGAAATTTTCGCCCTTCGAGATTTCGTAGCTTTTCACTATGATTTCTTCGATTAATTTCCGCTTTTTCAAATCAGAACGATCTTTGTCCGGGATGGATTCACCATTTTTCACTAGTTTCAAGCATTCTTTGACTTTATCAACAGGATTGATTCCGTCCATTCGAACAATTTTAGGTTTTTCTCCTGATTTATCCATTTTGATCCATTTATTCGACATTGCTTTACTGAATCCAATCTTATCCTTCTTGTCTTTAACTAGTTCCGATTGAGCAATACCTTCCTCTGGCACCCGTTGGTATATTACAAATTCGTAGCTACCATTTTCCTCCAAAGACTTGCCTTCCGTTGTTAAATTCCATGTCGAAGAAGATTGCTGTTTTGCATCGACAACACCTACGTGTGTCTGAATACTCTTGATAACACCCACGATCTTCTGATGGTCTACATTCTTTTCGGCAGCATATTCGACGGAATTTACGCGGTCCGAAATACTCAAATGCTGTAGCAAATCGGTTACCAAATCAGCTTCTTTCTCGGCCATATTATTTCGCGTTCACGACAGTAAATTCAGTGCCAAAAATAAATGATGCAACCGAAGATGCCCAGTTGTTGTCAACGTGTGTCTTTTCCTCTAGGGTCCGCGAGATGGCGGTACTGCAAAAAAATTCGTAGTGCAGCAAAATCAGGCATCAGCTTGAGAACTTTGACTGGTTTTGAGAAAGTGTTAAACAATGCAAAAACGGTTATATATTATTTCGATAAAATACCGACCAACCAAACAACTAATAAAAGCTGGTGCATCTATCGTAGTAGCATAGCAATTTACAACGTAGCTGGCATGGAGACTCGATCTGGTAACTTGTGGTTTGCAGCTCCCCCCTAGTGGGTAGGTAACCCAATATGACGATGCCGTTGCTGTAGTGCGGATTGTGCTGGTATTTGCCGTAAATTGAACTCATTTGGAGTTCGGATAGTTCTTGGATATGGTATTCAATGAAGAGTAATTGCTAAGAATTTTAGACAACTGTAGTATCTCCCTCACGGAAAGTATTTTCTATCGCTTCGTAGAACGTCTATGCAGTGATATTGGGATATTTCCAGCAGACATTTCAAGTGAAGTTTGACATCCAGTTCTCTACGGTGAATTTAGTCTGATACGAATATTACGCTTACAAACTCTTGACATGGATTTATATATTCCTGGATTGATGATAAACTCACTGCACATCAAGAGCCTGCTGTTTTGAAAGTTTCCAGGGGAAAAAACAGCGCTCACCATGCAGGGCTGTGGGCTATGGTTTTGGTGTCCCGGAGACACTAAAATTTCAGAAATCACGAACATTTCGGCGACCAGCATTATCTACCTGTGCTTATCAATAGTGAATTGCATCCAGGAGGAAATACTACAAGACTTCAATCAAGTTTTTATGGGCTAAAATTGGAAATGTCGCGATGATAATACTGAATGCCCGCTAATCATATTGTGGAACCACCTCCCTCCAGCTACGTATGAAAAAATCAAAAGATTCATTCCTTCAAGATCCTTCAGGAGTGGAGGTATTTTTATTACCAATGATGACGAAAGATTCTAATGTACATGACTGGTTCACTATTAACATGCAGATCGCAGATTAGTACGACTATATATGTAAATTGAATTCAATCGGACATATCCTCCAATAGATCTTCACGAATCCTCAAGAATAGACAGAAGATATTTGCTTGCGCCCAAAGAGTCGTTCTTCTGGCTGATGGTTGGGACAGAATCCCTACTTCGAGGACCTATGACTTCCAAATCTGTCAACAAACAGCAAATTATCAATGTACAATATTGACAGTTGAAACTCACCATGCAATTACTGAACATCCATTTCATTCGTGCATGATTACATATGCACTTAAGGACAGCAGAAATTCCAAATCGCAAATCTGCTTTCCTACACAAATCAAAGTCTGATTTAGGATTTGCACAAGTCATTATTGTTGCTCTGGTGATATTTATATAATATAAATGATGCAATTTCTCAGCAATAAAAAGGGCAAATTATGTGTATGTTCCTTCCTTTTCAATTTTCGTTCAAGGTTATCAATGCATTTCACATGCAAGGCCATACAGGAAGTATAAATACTTGTTTCGCATTACAAATCTACGTAACAATTTTCACTGGAGAATATGTAAATATTACACTGTTACTGATGACTAGGGCGAATATTTTTTGGCATGTCAAAAGAGTCAAAATTTTTATCAAAATTGTTGCGTTGACCTTTTGTCAAATTTGTTACCAGTGTGCAGGGCTGTGGAGTCGGAGTCGGTGGAGTCGGAGTAATTTTTGCTTGATGGAGTCGGAGTCGTGAAAACTATAATAGCTGGAGTCGGAGTCGGTGGGAAAATACTGACTGGAGTCGGAGTTTGAGTTTTTTTGCAAACTGCATTTCGTTGGTGTCGTATAGGAGCTGCTCTATGGCAAGCACATTTCTCGTAGTTGAAGAGAGGGAAAACTACTTCTATACTCATTGGCGACATCTCTGTGCATGAAAAGACGTATAGTCCTACATCTTGGACACCAGACCAGCATAGTGGAGACAGTGATCCAGCACGTAGATTGACGACACACTGAAGAAGCTGGAAATTGAAAGAAATAATTTCGTTTTAATGCTTACCAATTCAGCCAGGTACATGAGCGAAGCTTCTTCACAAAACAAACAGATCCAACTATAGATATGTAGAAAATGTCACGTTATACGCGAAGATGCAAAATTGTGCAATGTCGAATTTCGTATGGCCATCTGCATCATTGTATCCAAATTTCAGACAACTCTGAGAGTCATTTTAAAAAAAGCAGAATCCTTGAACTGTCTGGAGCAGTGTTTCTCAACCTTTTTGTCTTCGTGAACCACTTTTAGACCGTCCTGCCACCAGTTCAAATTAAGCTCCGTCATCGTCATCTATAATTATTAACTGTAGGCTAGTGATAAACGGCGAGAAAATGACTTTTATTGAAAATAACGGCGCTTCTTTGTTAGTGGCCACACATCGAACAATAATCACCATAATCAACAATAAATGATTCCCTTAAACATGTCGAAATTCATAATCATCAAAATAAATTATTTTTCGCGTCTGGTTAGGTTGGAGGCGGGTTAGGGAATCGTAAGATTGGGCTTGTAGGTGCGTTAGGGAGAGGGCTGTGGTTAGGGTAACGTAAGATTAGCGTTTGGGGAGATGGTTATATGGGCAAGTTTTTGATGCACTAAAAACCTGAGAAAGTTGCATTTATTTTTTTAATTATAAAAAAAGTTGCAGAAGTTGCATTTATACAATTTTTTGAAGTCATGAGGGTATGAGATACTCGAAAGGTTCCAGCAGTTTAAAATTTGCATGGTGTCTGCTTGTTCCGTTTCTACCTTCCCTATTCAATCGATCATGGTTACATTTTTATTTACATAGGGTTCGCACAATTTACCAGTTAGTTCAGGGAGTTTCATGACTAACGGAATGGTGGGTATGCCGCATACCCCAAAAAAATTGCTAGGTAAGCACGGCATACCAAGTATACCTGCGTCAGGCGCGTATGGTGGGCCGCATTGTCACTTGAAATCCATTAATTTAGTCTTTATTCTAGTTTTATAGCATATTTTGCGCAATACTTGATGAAAGTTGCATGAAAAATATAGACAAAAGTTGCAACATAAAAACTCCTCCAAACAGTTTAAAACACCATACTTCATACATTATGAGTATTTACGAAGCTACCAGATGCTGTAAAAAAAGTTGCAAAAGCTTGCCCTTTTGAAGGTGGGTAGGGTACCGTAATATTAGGGTTAGGGTGAGCCCGTAATGTTAGGATACGGTACCCTAGGGTTAGCGGTTAGGGTGAATGCAACAGTACCTTCCTACTACCATAACTAATCTTCACTACGTCACTCAGCACATAGGCCTACAAAACATTCTATTAAAATATTTCCGCGACCAATGTTTAGTCAGCATCCCTAAAAGGCTAAAACCATTCTTGTTATGCTTGCAGTTGGGACGGAATCTTGTATAAACCTGTCATTGCCTGCACTATAGCAGTTGCAAAATTAAAGTCAGCACCATATCTACCATTTCTGCCTCTCTTGCGCTAAATGAACAGAGATGCGCCGCGTTCTTGTGTTTTCAACTCAGAAATGGTATACCAACCCCTAGCTACGTTGTAAATTGCTATGGTAGTAGTGTTTTCATAGCCTTTATAAGTCTTATAAACGCTATGGTGTTGTCGCCAACTGTGGCACAAATCAAAATAACTAAAACTATAGATAACCACTGAGCTATATAAAAAGATAACCAACCTACAAATAAACCGGATGATGGTTATCTATACTATTTCGGTTCGGTTTAATAGCAATTTATCAGTTCAATACACCACAAAAATTGCGATGCAATGAAAAGATAGGAAGATGTCGAAACGACTTGGAGTAGTCTTTGAAATCAGACAGGCGATGTCAAGACCAAGCTAATGAGGCAAACAAAAGAGAATGAATACGATGATCATTACAAGTTACAGTGATTGTTATGCAACGACTCCTCAAAAGGAAAAAGAATGAAGCACGGACATAATAATATATGTGTGTTACTGCATATTTTTGTCCTCGATTTATTTATCTGAGGCATAGGCAGGATTCCATGAAGAATTCATGACGTTCAAAGACTACTCCAAGTCGTTTCAACAGCCTCCTTACTTTTCATTGTATCACAATCTTGTGGTGTATTGATCTGATGAAATTGAACAGAACTAAACCGGACGTTGATGGCATGAATGACATGTCACAAATTTATGACAATGATGACGTAACAATATATGTACTCGATGTCAAGTTATATATTTTCCGACAAGCATAGCATACAAAGTAGCTACGGGACTGGTATTTCTGAGGGGATTTTGTCCTGTGCATCGCAAGTGCGATGGGAAGGTTTCGTCAGTTGCTAACATATAATTGTTGAAATCTTAATTTTTTCAAACCACTTTTCAACTAATCGGTTACTTTGAATGTTATGGAATCGCATCTTTTACTTTTTTATTTGCATTCGATACGATCACCAGATGGAAAAGAAGGACCAGATATTCTGCGTCGTCATGGTTTTAATGCTGAGTGTGCAGATTTCCGGGTCTGTGTTTTCAATATTGTCCATGAGCGGAATCGTATCTCGTAGTTGGTTTCTATTCTGGATGTAATACTGGACCGCAGAAAAGAACAAAAATTATGACTATCGAAGGGAAATTAGAGAAAATGGAGGTGGACTATACAGAAACCGTTGACAGAATCATTCCGGAATGTCAGCAAACTGCTTTGGTAAGGCTATTATATACCGGTATTTAACTTGATTTTTTATTTTATTGCATGTTCATTTTCTGTCATGATCTAATCTACACCCACGGTTACTCAATGTACTTCAAACCTCTGTCAAATGATATACCGACCCACAACATCTAAAACATCACAACATTTGACTTGAATACGGCATATTTTCAAATTGACTCGAGACGAGTCATCTAAAATATTTCAGATTCGAGTCAATTTCAAGTCATAAAATATTTACATTTTGTGTCGTTTGATTTGATGTGCGCATTAAGAGGCATATGCGTATGGGCCATAGACTGTGCCAGCCTTGTCTTGACATTGCATGTACATCGTAATGATGAAAACGTGATGACTTGGAAATTGACTCAAAAAGTTGTCTCTAGGTCACAGGTGATTTCGCAGACATAGAGGTCAAGTCATTCGTTTATGAGTCAAGTCATGATTGGAATCATCCCGTTAATTTCTGGAGTCCAGGGAAAGTTAATATTCTGTCATCGATGTTCTATATTACGAATACACTTTACAAAAACCCCATTGCAATTATATTTGAAGCCTGGAGAATTTTTTGTGACTCTGATTATCAAATTTTATGTCAGTATGTAAATTTTTAAAATAAAATATTGCCGGCAACATTGTATATATTATATTTGTTGATACGATTGTTGATATACAACGTTCTTTCAAATTGTCAACTACTTGCTGTCGATTACTATTGACAAGTGTCAGCCGCAAATATTCGAGTTTATTTCAATATGAATTGAATATACTATTCAGAAAATAGAATGTAACAAAACTTATAAAAACATTGCTATTTGTTACCTCATGCCTGAATATAACGGTAGAGAGCCACACAAAATGGTGTTTCAAGATTCTAGACGGTACAAAACTGCAATGTACAATTCAATAATATATTCATATTGAAATAAATCCGATGAAGGTAACTAGCAGAGAATTGAGAAAAACAACAAAATTTGTTGCGTCGTCTTATTTAGGCTCTGTACCGCAGATCATTGTTCAAATTCACCCTACATTCTTCTTATTAATCACAGGATGGCAAGCTGAATGATGCCGTTCAACAGCTAATGAGTCTTGAGAAGCAGACCAGACTGGTAAGTGACATTTATTGAAGTCTAAATTCGATCTGGCAAGTGTATATAGCGATAACTTTGGTTATTTTGTGGTCTACCCCACATTTTACTGTCAAAATCAACTTTGCTGAAACTTTGGGATCATTTCCCACTTCTGATCCATTTCAAACCAATATAAAATCTGATCACAAAGGTCTACTGCATGGAAAACAATTCATAATAAATGATCTTTCCTCTTTCAGGCCGGAGATATGATTTCAACGGGCAAACTTCTGGTCGCGATCGTGAAGCTTTGTTTTGAAGCCAAAGAATGGGACATGCTCAATGACAATATTGTGGTGATCACAAAGAAACGCAGCCAGTTGAAACAGGTCAGTCTGTCACAAGAGATTGTGACCTTACTGTAATGTGTACATGTCTCGGGGTATAGGGATACTCTCACATTTCGGACGCTCTGCTGTAATCAAACTTACACAACTAGATAATTCCAGTTGTTAAATTACACTAATTAGAGTATAAGGCCGAGCTAATTCGCGAAATGTTTCCATGGTCTTATTTTAATGGTTATCTAATTTCTGCTCTTCCTGAAAATACTACAGGAGAGCTGTATAGTGCAAAACAAGCCTAACTTGATGTAAATACATTTTGCATTTTCATGCTGATAAGAATGAACTATGAGTTGGTATGAACCATACATGATTTTTGTTAAATTTCTTTTTAATTGGGAATTCAGTTGACTATCCAAGTTTTTCCAATTTGGTAATTCAATTCTATTCTAATTTGGAAAAGCTGCATATTTTCTCTGTCAAACCCTGTTGTTTGTTTTTGTTACAGGCTGTTGCAAAAATGGTACAGGAATGCTATAAATATGTGGATCAGACTCCCGACATGGATACCAAACTCAAGCTTATCGACACTCTCAGAATAGTAACGGAAGGCAAGGTATATGACCTGTTGAAATTACTTGAAGCAGTCAAAAATTGTGCCAAAATAGTTCAAGACAACATATTCTTTCATTCGTGGACCTTGGAATTGACTTTTATCAAAATCCGCCAACAGAAAGAGTTTGTGCATTTTGTAAATATAAAGCTTCAGCCATCTGTCAGCCTTGATTATTCAAATTGCATGCTGGTGACGTCGTATTTAGTGATGCGATTGTTGATCTGATATACAATGTTCTTTCTAATCCTCTACTAGTTGCTGATGATTACCCCTGCCGAGTGTCAGCCGAAAATATTGAGGTTCATTGCAATATGGATATTGCATTCAATTGTATCTTGAAGTTCTGTACCCCGAAAAAGCTCTTAAAGTAATAATAACGTACCACTTGAAAGTTGCTTGCTTCCTACAGGCAGCATACATTTTGAAACTTGCTCTCTAAAAATATCTGCTCTCAATCTGTGTTTATCGATGTAATTTTCAGATCTACGTGGAAATCGAGCGGGCAAGACTAACAATGATTCTTGCAAAGATCAAAGAGGACCAGGGCGAGGTTTCGGAGGCCGCGTCCATCTTGCAGGAACTTCAGGCGAGTGAAAGCTTTCTGGCCTAGGACACAAAAACACTGACTTAGTAGATGGAATTATGCTGTGATTGTGAGGACCTCGCTTCAATTAGTTTAGGATGACATGTCCCAGATTTCAATAAAAAAAACTTGCCGTGTCTAATGTCGAATGCACAATTGGACATTAGCGGTAAAAATGGATCAAAACTACTTCAAGAGGTGTTAGAAAATAAAAGTTTAGAAAAGTACTCGAGTAGTTTCTACAATGAGATTTGGTAGAGACGTATACTTTCAGTACTCCACCAGAAGTGGCTACTTTTTAAAATTCTTGACTAATGCAATATTACTATAGCATTAAAAGTTATACAATTTTCAAAATATAAATTCGGTTACCATCATTACTGGGGGGGAGGCTATTTCAAACAGTTGCTATGACAATTTCGATGGAAACTTCTAAAAACTAATTACTACTTAACAGAACCCAAAGTCTGAAAAATATATAGTTTTGCAATAAATGCAATGACTTGAGTAGGTTACGCACTGCAAGTAGTATTTGAAAAGTAGCAGTACTTTTATAATAACCACCTATGGCAATTATCTACTCGTGCTCTGAGTTTAATATCTCCGTTATCAGCACAGCTAATCTTTTTCCAGCAAGCCCACTACTCGTGCTTGGCTTGTTTACTATTTGAATAAATATCTTCCAGGTGGAGACGTTCGGCAGCATGGAGCGTAAGGAAAAAGTGGAATTTATCCTGGAACAGATGCGGCTGTGTCTCGCCAAGAAGGACTACATCCGCTGTCAGATTATCAGCAAGAAGATTAGCATTAAATTTTTCGTTTCCGAAGACGAGGAGATTCAGGTATGTTGTTACCGAGTCACGAGTCAATCTCACTTTCTAGTTTTGACTCGAGTCAAGTCGAGTCATTTTCAATTCATCACCGAGTTGAGACCGAGTCCAAGTCCGCTAATAGAGGGTCGAGTCCGAGTCATAGTGTTTTGACTCCAGTCTGAGCCGCAAGTCGCTGTTCAGTTTTAAGTTTAATAGTTCAACCCACTTTTTTGTTCAACTCTGCTCCAGTGATAAGCCTATAGAGTGGCTCGCATTCATAATTCGCCGCTGTAAAACCAAACTGTGTTATGTCCCGTTTTGGGAAATTTTGACTTTGAACATATAATTTGGACACGAGTCAGTTTTGTTTTCAATTTGCCTGTAAAATTCAAGTTCATATGTCCACTTCACTAGAAGTTCATGCTACTTTGGAGCTTGGAACCCGGTTCAAACGAAAGATCTATGTCCAAATAGTGGAAGAAGAAAACGATTCAAAAAATCATTCACAATGTTAATTTTCCGATTGTTTTCATTTTGCAGAAATTGAAATTGCGTTATTATCAAATGATGATCGAACTCGACCTGTCTGAGAATTCGTACCTTTCCACCTGCAAACATTTCAAAGCGGTTTTCGACACGCCAATGATACAGAGTGACGTCACGAAATGGCAACAGGCGTTGAAAAGCGTTGTGCTTTACGTGATTCTGGCCCCGTACGATAATGAACAGTCCGATACTCTTGAGAGAATACGCCAAGAAAAAAAACTGGAGGACATGCCGCTATACAAGTGAGTGTTTTTGTGCAGTTCCAACATTTTGATCTGAACAGTCTTTTAGACAACTAACCAGCTATTTACTATTTCAAGACCTTCTTGGAGTTACAGAACTTTAATATACAATTGCACAATACATCCATATTGAAATTGTCGTCACCAAATTCCGTGATACGATTGTTGATATGCAATGTTCTTTTCAATTCTCTGCTAGTCGCTGACGATTACCCCTGACCAGCCGAAAATATTCGAGTTTATTTCAATATCAATATGCTATTCAATTGTAATTGTGAAACTTGTTAGTTGAATCTGTACTTGAAGACGAGTTCCAATTTTTCAAGCAAAACTGGGCCTGGTATAATTACTATTTACTTATTTTCCGAAATATCTACTTGTACTGTACTTGAATAGAACCCTTCTTCTACTTCTACTTGACTTCTACCTGCCTCTGACAATGCTTCGGTCGACAGGTCTCTGCTTCAGTCTTTCGTGAGTCAGGAAGTAATGCAGCTGCAAAAGGTGAAGGAGATTTACATGCAAGAATTGCGGCACGGAACCCCGGACAGCCCCTGCACAGACGTCTTTCCGTCCACGGACGAGGGAAACGCCAGGTGGAAGGATTTTGCGAACCGGGTTGTGGAACATGTGAGTTTTGTGTATTCTCGGTTTGCTGTAGGCTAGATAAGACTTACGGGCCTACTTTGAAAACTGGAGCGCGACCAGAACTAGAACTACTCACATTTCAAAATCCGCAACTAGAACTATTCAAAAAACATATTAGTTAGTTAACTGTCAACTAACTCAATGAGTAGTTTGTACAGGTCTGGTTGTACTGTATCTACTTCCTACTTTTCCTACACAGAACATCAGAATCATGGCGAAATACTACACCAGGATCACCACCAAAAGAATGAGTGAGCTCTTGGACCTGAGCATCCAGGTACGGTGTGCTTTTCATCTTTTGAAGTCGTTTGCACCCTGTCCTATGTCGTGAGTTCTTTTTATGTAATGATGCCGCTAATGATTCTTGAGTTGCATCGTCATTATTTGTATGGGCATCGATATCATTTCGAAATTTTGTAGCTTGCTACGAAACATCAGAAATCTTTCCAGGACTCGCCAACTAATTTTGAGCTCAAGGCATATGTTCTTTTGAAATATCAACTAATTGCTGATGGTTTCCCCTGACGAGTGTCAGCCTAAAAGATGCGGATTTATTTCAATATGAATATATTATACAATTGTACATTGATGTTCTGTACCTCCAAGATTTTCTTCAAATTTCCAGGAAGCAGAAGACTACCTCTCGAAGCTGGTTGTGAACAAGACAGTGTACGCGAAAATTGACCGTCTCGACGGCGTGATCACATTCTGCCGGCCGAAAGACCCGAGCGACGTGCTCACGGAATGGTCGCACAACGTCAACCAGCTCATGTCGCTGGTTAACAAGACAACGCATCTCATATCCAAGGAAGAGATGATACATAACTTGAAATAGAACATATCTTCTGGGCTTGTGTGACTGATTTTTATTGCGCTTTGTTCTAAAACACGACAGCACGTGAGACTAGGGCTGTTGTACGCGGGTAACTATATCCCCCAGCACTGTTACAACAGTAATAAGGACTAGAGCCCGTCATAATACCTGTTCTCCAATAATCTCGGCTCAATGGCACACATTGAAAGAAATATCGGCATCGACCATTAGATTTTACAAAATGGCTGCATATTTTTGCGACGTTTACGTTTACTGGTGTCCAAATGCAGCCTTTCTAGTTTATTTCATGTCCAAGCGTAGCGATGGCTGGAAAGCTGTTCGAATAAAAGTTCTGGAAACATTGGGTAAACATATCGGTAAAGGTGCTAGTTGTCGGTATTTTCTCAATAATCCGATATCGATAGTGCTGTGGAGAGTATGCTTTCCATGGTAAAATAACTGCAAATAACACTTGTTTTGTTACTATTGATATCGCACTCGGGATTCCAGTACCTGGATCATTGTGTCCAGCCCTACGAGACGGCTCTGAAGCGCGAGAATTTACCATGTTTTGGAAGGCTATGGCCGTTATTGGTTATTGATATCGCGAGCAATTTTGCCGGATAATTTCAATCTCGAAATACACGGGTCCAACTGTTCGCGGTTATTAAAACAGTCTCGAATGTTCACTTGTTCAGTCCGTCATTCGTTCATGGTTTGACGAGAAATAGGGGCAGAGATGGTCAGTTGGTATATTAAGGATTTTCATCAATGTGAAACACCGCGATATAATTAAAAGATAGGAAGGTGTCGTAACGACTTGGAGTGGTCTTTGAAATCAGGCACCCACCCGGGCCTAGGTGATGTAAAGAGTAGGCAAGCACACAGTGCGCACTACACACTGAATCGGAAAGCGAGATCGATATGTCGTGGTCCGGTAAACTAGAGGGCTAACTAGTATTTATTCGTACTATAATGAGCGATGGTCTACTCATGTACTCGATTTTGCCCAGCACTAACAAAGTGGATACGCGATCTCAGTAGGCTAGGCCTATGTCTTAGCGAAACCAAGCTTCAAGTTGTTCTAGTCAAGTATCTTCTTATTCTTCTATCACGTCATGCGCATGACGGAGACCGAACGGTTGAAATTTAATCCAAAACTGTGTTATCCAACCTACGAAAACTGAAGTGGCCCCTCGCCGCTACACGATGTCGATAACATAAGGTAGGTTCAAATTGTCGTTTCCGCATCAGCTCGTGTCGTCTGCGAGATGCACTCGGGGTGAAGAGAATGCCCGCGCTAGTTCACCGATAAGCCACTGCAGGGATTTAGATATTAGAAAAAGTCAGGTATCAGTAAAATCAGAACTGTCGCGTCGAGTAGCAGGAATCGATGGATTGTAATTCCAAAAGATTAGAATTTTAATCAGCACGAAGAAGTCTAGAACCGGCCGGCGTTCTTGTTGGTTGCGTGTCTATGTTTTATGTATTGTTTGCCATTATTGTGCTGATTGAGGACTTGAATTGGGCTGATGTTTCATGTCATGATAAACAGATTACAAGGTGCCCTTCCGTGATGCAATTTTTACTAAAATTCTAGGGAGTTATCGCTAGTATTCTGGAGGGTTCGTGCGTGTTAAAGTCAGGCTTGGTTAAGGGTTAGTTTCAAATTTCGGATTAGGCTGAGATTTGGGGTTATGATGTCGCATGCTCGAATGTCGGAATAGCATATTCCGGATGCAAACTGTAAATATTGTAATATTTTACCGAAAACTGTGATGTAAGTAGGCTATATATCTACATATTGTCGCAGTCATCACGCCAGACTTGCTCGATTCGAAACAATATTCAGCTTTATTTTCTTGGCGGTAGTCGGAATTTGATCAACATTTTCGAATGTGCTGACGAAGCAGAGTTGGTCAACTAGAAAATTTTCAGTTTTTTCCAACTAGATTAAAATTAGAATTATAGCTACACATTTTTGTCAAATTAGTCTAGAATTAGAATTTTATAGCTTTACAGTGTTTCCAAATTAGATAATCAGAATTACTGAATTCGCGAAAACTTAGACATTGAATCGTGTTCAGTTCGTATCAAATCAGAATTCATTATCATAATTAGGAGAATGGCGAATGTCTATAACAGCAATAACCTTGACTCGTTTCGCACTATACAGTTATGTAGCTTTTTCAGGAAACAGAAGTTAGTGCATAGAAACATTTCACAAATTAGATTAAAATTAGGTCCAACAGAATTTTGCCATAATTAGTCTACAATTAGACAAATAGAATTATGTATAGTTGTCCAAGTCTGCGTCGATCACTATTTCGCATGAAAGCCCCGTAATTCATGCCAGACCTCGGCGATTCAATCCTGGCCATCTCATCTAAATGATGGTATGTCGATTGACGATTGTGATGGTCCAGCAATAGACGACCAATCGCGCCTTTTGCAAAGTGACGATATAGCCGACCTGCTGCAATATTAATCTAGTTTCGTCGAAAAGGCTGCATGAGGAGCGATAGACATAAAATCCTATCACGCCAAATGCTGCGAGCATGAAACAATTTGCGATTATTAAATAGCATGTTGCGTGAGCTATTCTTGGAAATCGACCCAATAATGCACAAAATTTCCGTATTGGTGCATCGATTTAAGCCTACAATTTAGGAACAGGCCTAGTCCTGGCTACGCCGGACGTTCGAGATCGAGGTAAAGGTTTTATATTTAAACTTATTAAATTTTCAAATCGTTGAAAATAGTTTAGGCTGAAATATCGACACCTTGTAAATGTCGAAACAAAAATGACCAGTGACACATTTTGAAGTTTATGACGAAAGTCGATTAAGTATTCGTATCTAAGCAGTATTGATTCGTTGCGGGATCTACCGTCTTGAGTAGTCTTGAACGGATAATGACATTCCGCCGTACTCTCCGGGGAGTTGTGAGAATGATCCGAGACAACGGCAACATTCCCAGACAGCTATATGTGACAACGTCAGAAGCTGTAATGTGAATTCCCTAACAGGAGTTGGGGAACTGTGGAAAAATTTCAGTTTTGACAAATAAGATTATAAGTAGAATTACTAAAACTTCAGTTGATATGAAATCAGAGTTCATCCTCATAAACGCGGGAATAGCAAATATCTGCACACCGCAAGCTTGGCGCGTTTCGCACTATACAGTTCACCTGTAGCATTTTCAGGAAAATCAGAAATTAGATTACAATTAAAATTAGAGAGCATGGGACATTTCACAAATTAGATCTTATTAAATCTGATATCCAAGCCTACATAACCATCCATATTCGCACAGCATTGGCATATATAGCCTACAGTGTTATTTAAGACAGATGGTTTGTTTTAACATATATCAAACCAGAACACCTAAATATCGGAATTGGTTTACAATTTACATTGCGACTTGCTACGAAAGGTAGCGCGTATAATTTTATCAACTCTTACCGCGGCCCGATGCTACGTTGTTGTTTGTGAAATTCGGAGCGTTTTTTGATTACAACGGTCAATGATCATATACACACCAGGCCGATATTCTTAATTATTATTCCGTATCTACCGACTTGTAGCACGGCCCGCTCATACGCTGTTTAAGACATCACTTATGCGGATGAGAGAGCGAGGAGGAGCCAAGATAAACTTCCGCCACTTGAAATAGGATTCTGGAGTCGGCCTCGATCGGACTCGTACCCGCAAGCAATGTTCCCTCTAATTTTTGACGCGTCTGCGCACACTCACCAACTTACTGCTCAGATCGTTGGACAACAGCGCGTAACGACTAAAAAAAGGTCATAACTTCGATTTTTTTGTGCGCAACTTAGATTTTCTGTGCGCAGAGAACGTCTCATCACTGCGCAAGTGCGCAGCTTAGAGGGAACATTGCCCGCAACATGTGTGGCTGCTGTTGATCATCATGATGATAATCATCAATAGCCTACGTTATCTTGCCAAGGCTTATGCTATATGTTAGTAATCGATTCGTCATGCGATTAAAAGTCATTGTATTCAAGACCAATAGCGCCGAATTGCTTCTCACTCAGATAAGTCGACCAGCTAATCCGATGTTCCGAACATAGAAGATATAAATAGGATTGGGACGTTTGTATTTTTGTCCTTGATTTTTTGCAGCATATACACATATACCGCATACATGTAGAAATACAATATAAGGGAAGCAGAAACTGCCAGTCATAGTCATATTTATTTTTTCGTAAAGCCAGAGCCTTGAATAACAAAGCGAAACACGAAGTGTTGTAAGGTCGCAAGTTCACGTATCAGTTCTATTGCGGTATTGTCCAGCAAAATTCAACAGCTCCTTCAATACGGAATTTAATGCGAATAAGTACAACGCACGCCTGTGCTCGTCGTCCAGTTACGATGTAATCCAGCAAAATTACATGATAACGCAGCGCTTTATCTGTCGACTCGAGGATAACGGACCGCAATTGCGGCGCCCAGTGTCCACTTTCAATGCAATATACAAGCAGATTCTACCAAACAAATACTAGCCTGCGCTTTAGCTATAATCGGACCATAATATCTTAAATATCAGGGGTGGGGTCACCATGAGGCCCGAGAGGTGCGATGTTTCATTATTAAACCTATTCTTGGTACGTATATCACGGATCGTTATGGCTGTGTTCTAGCAACAACACTATTCGGAGACGACCGACTTTGGTAAAATCACAATGATAATCCGATTGAATATACATATAAACAACTGAACAGCGGCGCTTAGCCCGCGGGTCGCGACGATGTAAGTTGCCATATTTCTGTGCTCCATTTTCCATTCGCGATGACGAGGTGTTAGCCCTGCGTGTAGGTGCGAGGATTCTGTAAAAGTGCTCATTAAGTGGAAATTAGAATTAGAAATATGGTCTTTGTGAGGCTGGTATACCTTTTAAGATAGATATACATTAGATATATTTTCTGCCTTATATTCTGCGAGCACTGTAACTTGCACTCAGCAGTTAGCCTTAGCGTTTTCGTGTCTGTAAATAACTTTCGTTCTATTTTCCTTGAAAACTCAGCACCCCGTGTTAGGAAGTTGATGTAATAGACTTGTTACTGATGGTGGCGGGACGTGTAAGACACAACAATGCTGCCAGGCGGTCAGAATGTGTCGCATAAAAACATCTGTGACAGTTGCTTAGAATTATGTCTCATGAAAAATCTTAACCTTAGAAACCCGCTGAATAATACTAGCATTCTTCATTTACTCAGCATCGCATGGCAGGCGTGTCTTTGACATGTGTGGAGCTCAGTGTAAATGAGACGTATGAGAGTACCGCAGAGCAGTGTTGGGATCAAGTCACTACCTTCGAGTCACGAGTCATCTCGAGTCATTACAGATTTTGACTCGAGTCAAGTCAAGTCAATAGATTTTCAAAGGTGACTCGAGTCAAGTCAAGTCACTCGTTTTTTGGAGGTGACTCGAGTCAAGTCGAGTCAAGTCAAGTCAAGTCACGAGTCAAGTCACAATTCAAGTCAAATTGAATTTTCGAAGTAAGAGTGATATGATTCAAAGTCATTACATTTTGCTAGCTGTGTGAAAGACAGATTAAATGATCATTTATCTAAATCAAATAACGAATATCTAGTCAAATATACAAGCAAAAAGACGTTGTAACCCTCACGCACACGTAGAACTGCTAATAAAGTACGTGAATAACTGCACAGCTACCTACTACAGTCAGTGCTTATCAGCCAAATTATAGGACCTAATAAGAGGCTTCGGGAAGTTTAAACAAATTGATCTGGTACAATAGCCTACACTACCCATCTAACACACATCCGTGAGAATATAAACGCACGATATATATTCGTTCGATTTAAATCACACAAGAGGTTTGGTAAATGTGAGCACTGGGCAACGTAAGCATTGAGCCGTCTAAGAAACAGAGACACATTGCTATTTACAATAATTTTTTACTTTGCGGTCAATTTATTTGTGATCTAACAATGAAGGAACCTTATTGTAACGTACAATCACTGAATGACTGGTTCTTTCTCACAAGTGACACCGGCGTATCTCGAACAATCCGAACATCCACAAGATACTGGGATTTATTCGACACCGCTTACTTAACGACTTGAAATTGACTCGTAAATTTTGCTCCGAGTCACGAGTCAATGCACATTTTTGAAGCTCCGAGTCAAGTCAAGTCAAGTCATTTTTCCAAAGTGACTCGAGTCAAGTCAAGTCATACGAAAAAGTTGACTCGAGTCATCCCAACACTGCCGCAGAGTAGACTATTCCTGATAATCTAATTCTAAACTATATCTAGATATTTTGTAATCCAACACAATCTGCGAGGAACCGGTAGCTTACAGAACGTAAGAATTCGTATTCTTTACGGTTAGAAACTGAAACGTTCTATAAATTGGCTTATAGCAGGGGCGGTCAACTTCTCCGGTCGACGGGCCGGATATGGAAAAATAAAGTACTTGGCGTATCGCGTATTTTTCCACCAATAGAAGGAATAAATCTTATTTAATAAACAATATTCAATGAATTTATATACAATAGCTGTTGAACTCACTCAGACATGTGTGATCGTTCAAAGTCGTCAATAAGTTCTTTGAAAGCTGGCTGCATGTCGCACGTTGAAACCCTTAGCAAAGACTGCACGTGAACATCAGTTATAATGGAGCGCAGCCTTGTCTCGATAATGTTCATTGTTCATGGTTGAAAATGCATGTAGACCGGAACAGAGCCAGTAGTTTCGTGGAAATCTTTCTCAGGTTGGCGAACTTAGATTCATTTTGTGACGAATAGAATTTGTCAATACTTTCAGAACAGAATTTCATTTTCAGGGTAGAAACTCTCTGCGGACCGGTCAAAACCCCTTCGCGGGCCGTATGTTGCCCGTCCTAGGCTTATAGTATACAAAGAGATGACAAATTTATTTCTCGATTGTAGATTAATAGAACAACAGTACGGGCCACTGCAGGGGTGGGTCGCAGACCGTATTCAACATCCTAGTCCAGTGGTTCCCAACGTGGGCGATTTGGCGGTATTGGGGGGCGAAAATGACGAAGGGGGCGACAGGGGGGCGAAAATGGACAAAGGGGGCAACGGGGGGCGAAAATAGCGAAGGGGGCGATGACGCGTCAAAACGGCTGACCTTTTTTTTTTTTTTCAGTCAACCCACGGAAATTTAGTTACAAAAGTGTGTCAAATTACACATCGAGCCGAAAATTTGACCTTTTTTTAAGTTTATATGCCCAATTTTTGGTACACAAATTTTGGGGGGCGATGATCGGTGTTGGCCTTGAAAAGATGGCGATGGGCCGAAAAAGGTTGGGAACCACTGTCCTAGTCCATTCGCGGGCTGCACTATATATAAAATTGGGATTATAAACCAAAACGAACGCAATATTGGTATTTGATTACATAATGAGGATATGGAAATAATACATATGCCGATTTGAAACAAACAAACCATTGATTTGACGATATCGTACACGCGTCAGAAACATTGGTGAGGTTTCATAAGCTGGTCATTGGTCAACCTCAAAAACCAATTTTTAAAACTAGGGATGAAAGTCGGTTGTCCTGATTCTCAGATCAGGGTGGAGATTTGAATCTGTGGGCATTAGGCATTGATCTGTTTATAGATTTACTGATTCTATTTTTGGATCAACTTCATGACATAGAATGCTAACAGTGTCAACCATGTTATCTTCAAATGAGCACCCACTAAAATATATAAATGTTATAAATATTCATACTAATGCACATACAGAGAACGGATCTACTTAACACACGCGCGAATCGGGTTTTTCCAAGTAAGTAATAACCTTGCTGGAGTGGCCCATGTAAAATTACACTCGTGATTCGAAAGTCATTCCCGTTTTGACTTTCTTTAATGTTTAGCTGTTCAGAACTTTTACAATGCGTCAGCCTTGAGGTCGAGCTATCGCGCCAGCAATGAAATAAAAATATATATTATAGTAAGCATATAACATATAATTATCGTGGTGATATATAATAGGGAAAAGTCTAATCGAATCCCAGCAGTAATTAGATTTTAGTACGCATTTTATCAATATTTTGAATACATTTCTTGAGCCTTTCGCGGGCCACACAAACGGTATACTTTGCCTACCCTGGGCTTCTGCATTAAGAGCAAGTGTCTAATTCAGACATTGATCGGCTGCGGCCGGGAATTAATCGAACGCACGAAAGTCTAATCTAAAAAATGAGATAACGAAAGATTTATACTATCAGTAATCGACTTTCACCCGCAAACAACAGCTGGCGCGGTGATACCAGACTTGGACAACTAGAAAATTTTCAGCTTTTCTGAATTAGATTTGAATTAGAATTAGAGCTCCACAGTTTTTTTCAAACTAGATTAGAATTAGAATTAGAGCTGCACAGTTTTACCAAATTAGATTAGAATTAGAATAAGAGCTACACAGCTTTTTTTAAATTAGATTAGAATTAGAATTAGAGCTACTAAGCTTTTTCCAGATTATATTAGAATTAGAATTAGAGCTATACTGAGTTCGCAAAAACTTGGAAATTGAATGAAGTTGTATATGGGAACTGAATACAGCAAAATGCAGTTCACATCAAATCACAGTGCGTGGTGCAAAAGGCCGTGAGGCGATAAGCGCCACATATTTTTGTTTAATAAACAAAAACAACAGTGCATTCCCATAAACATGAGAATGGTTACCTTCTGTACACCAAGCTAGGCTCGATTTTTACGATACTTTAATAGAATATTAC
Source organism: Botryllus schlosseri (assembly GCF_051294905.1). NCBI lineage: Eukaryota > Metazoa > Chordata > Ascidiacea > Stolidobranchia > Styelidae > Botryllus > Botryllus schlosseri. Next base: position 28,077,496 of record NC_137239.1, on the reverse strand, counting down.
TTCTTTTATGGTAACCGTGGGCATCGCCCATGTTAGTCAGAACGGCGATGCACTAACGTAAAGTTTTAGAAACTAGAATGCTGTTCGCAGACTACAAGCTACTCTAGCAGGCTATATTCGTCATAATATCTACTATGACTGCACGTTGTAAGTAAGGCGATGGCGGCTTGGCACTGGATTTCCCTGTGCAAGCGGGATGTTATTTGAAATCACTGCGATAGTGCAATATGCCTCGGACAAAGAGGCATTTTCAGGAAAACAATAATTAGATTAGAACTAGAATTAGAGAATACGGACATTTCACAAATTAGATTAGAATTAGAATTAGAGCATAAGAACATTTCACAAATTAGATTAGAATTAGAATTAGAGCATGGAAGCATTTCACAAATTAGATTAGAATTAGATTACTGGCATTTCGCTCTAATTTAGTGAAATTAGACAACTAGAATTATCTAGTTGTCCAAGTCTGGGTGATACCATTTGATCGCAGTCTTTCAAAGTACTGCATCCCGCGGGGCTTGTTTAATTTGTGCATTTTGTTTCGGCAGAAAGGCTATAGGTGTTGTCGCGTGAGGCATGTCTGATGCATCGACTATCATCCCTACACCGCTTTCAGAAGAACCATTCATTTTGTGTATGGTGTTTGTGTTGATGGTTTTCTTGGGAATATTGATCAAGCGATGTATCAAAACTGCGCTCAATCCGTATGATGAAGACAATGTAGACTGGTTGATATCAACTCCTCTCAATTTCAAAGCAATGTGATAGTATACGCTTTCCAGTAGTCCCAAGGGCGAGAAGGCAATATTGCACAGTAACATGGGGCTTGCAGCAAGCTGTACAGAAGACAGAGTATTGTAATGAAGTTGAAATACGAAGAGCTGGGAAACAGACAATAAGGACCGCATACAAGTTCTTCAAGAACATACGGCTAGAGCAGAAACAGAATTCACCCCAACGAAATGGTTTCGTATTAACCGTCTCGGTTCGGGGTGCATTTTCTGTTATGATGAAGGAGGAGCTGATGTGAATTTTGTGTATGTACTCGTACTGCTGCACACTATATCATATAAAGTGTAAGCTTCTTATTGTTAGCTTACACATCAAAAGCTTAGCGCGGATTTCATGCAGTGTACGTATGAAAGCGTCCGTCATGTTTCAATGTATATTTCATTTCAGACCATGGAGGAAGTTTATTGATTAACTTCGCCAAGTCATTTCGATTTTCCACTTCTTCTTCTGTTTTCACTGTGATGTAATTATTGTATCATCTCGCATTAATAAAAATGAAAATGGTAATGAATCAAGGCCTATATGTATCTTATAGAAACGATCATAAACAGTCGTACAATGTTATATTCGATATACAATTGTGTCAACAGAGATTCGCGTGACGGATCATTTAGGATGATCTGCTATTGCCAATGAAATTTGGTCTGTATAATGTGATATAAGCAGATACCGCAATCGAAATCCATTGTCCCCATTCTCTATCATTGAGGCAATACACTCTTTCTTATCTGTTTTATTCAAAACATTTACACTAGGCCTATTATGTATACACTGTACAGACTGTCGATGTGTGATAGTAACCCTCATAAAACACATCCATATAATATACAATTTAATACTTCGGCTATAATCAGGATACTAAGGCACCATTTCCATTCACAATCGGCAACGGCGATGGGGTAGAGCTCACGCAATCAGATAGATTTCATTCTGACGGAGTGTCAAGAGAACAGTAAGCATCTCATATTTTTGTGAATCACTATGCCCGAACATACAAAACCACCTATACACGATCGGGTGCGTTTCTATGATGGTCTGGGAAAATTCCTCAGCAACATCCGTCCCTTTGTCGTTATTTCGTCTGCGAAATGAAAGGTTGGGATTGTCACAAGATTCCATCATCGTGCATGGAGCCCGATTAGCTCAGTCGGCAGAGCCTTGGTCTCTATGCGATGTAAAGCAGAGGCATGCACACTGCACACTGCACAGTGAATGAAAATTAAAAGAACATCACATTAAAAAATAAGCGACAAAATGGGGTGGCATGTGACGGAAGGCGAGATCGATATATGTCAGGTCGTGTTCTGGTAATCTTGCGGGCGAACTGTAAGGATGGTGTGAACGTGAGGTTCACGTTCGCGTTCTGTGTGTGAACCTCCGAAATTTAGAGGTTCACGTTCACAAACGAACCTAGGTAGGTTCTGCACTGTGAACCTTTTTTATATATTTCAATTTTCACTTCAGTCGAGAAATATCAACGAAAATCTCCAATAACTCCGCTTCTACTAGTTTGAATTGAGTCAAATTTGTTTTGCATCGTCTCTGAAGACAGCTCAACAATTTCATGGAGTTGACAGGAATTTTTTTTTTTTCCTGTTTAAATTAAAAAATTTAATTGGATCTGCGGAGCCCTATACTTGTTAGAATTGAACCAAATTTGGTGTGCCGCGTTTTTTAGGGTAACCTGACAATTTGATAACCGAACGACTGGAATCCAGAGAAAAAAGTTATTTTTGAACAGTCCTACTGTACAGTGTACAGTGGCCAGTCTGTCCACCTTCCTCTACGTTAACAAGCTGTTGGGGCCTAAAGCAGATGAGGCATCGGACTCCAAGAGCTAGAGAGCGATTTTAAGCACGCGAGGCAGTTGTCTGGTAAGTGACGCGTTTATATAGCTATGCCACGAGCCAGCTACGCGCAGAGTCGCATAATACTATTTAACTGAAGCGCGATGTGCTGCAGAATGGAGTAATCAGCAAAATTGAAAAATCATTGTTCCATTGTAGAAGTACTGCGTCTGTGTTGTGAAAGTGTCATTACAAAAATGCTGAGAACGACAGCCGAAAGGCCAACATCTCGCCATTACATCGAATCGCGTCTTGTGTATCGCATTATAAATTATGTGTCTTGCCGGGATGAAAATAATGGAGCCGCCGATTGCGATCATTACAATTAGCGCATTTTTAGTATACTATCAAGCAACGTCGTAGAACATGAACGAAGAAGGCATTTCGCGGCATTGCACAATATCCTGCGGCATATATATCAATTGCAGGAATAAAGGCGATTTTACAAATATGACCATAGCCTGACAAAATATCCCAGTTCTGTGGTCTGGGGAGTGCATATGTTATTGGCGCGGAAACAGCATTGTCGATGTGTGTATTGTATGTGGTATCATAACAGCCTTTAGACACTTCCTGCCAGCCTGGGTTATTCTGATACTCTTTTAAATCCTTAATCCTATCGAAGTTACTATATGGCATCCTCTGTTCGGGGGCTGCCAGTAAAACTGCACTCAAGCCACTGCAAAAACTATAACATAACGTACTCAGTATCATAGCTATAGGGCCGCAAAGGGGCCTGGTTGTCCATCCAACAAGTCTCTGCTGAAGAGATTCGGTGTCCTAAACATAGAAGATATGCGGAAACTAGAAATCGCCAATAAGTTTATGTATCAGTTCCACTGCGGCCATTGCCCCGAATATTTCAATGACTTTCTTTACCTCGGAATCAAAAGCGCACAAGTACAACACACGCGCGTCCACGTCGTCCAAATATCATATGATCGACCGAAAAGATCATCGCCCTATCAAATATGCCGGGCCTGACGTGTGGAACAGTATCCCACCGGCCATACGACAGTCGACGAGCATGTCCGCATTCAGGTGGAAATACAAGCAATTATACTATAATAAATTAATACTATATAGTCCATCCTCAAGATTACCGGACCAAGACCTGACTTATCGATCTCGCCTTCCATAACATGCCACCCCGTTCTTTGTCGCTTGCTTTTTCCTATACTATCTTTTTTTACTTTTAATTCAGTGTGCAATGCCTCCTCTTTATATCGCCTAGGCTAGGTCAAGGTGGGTGTCTGATTCCATAGACTACTCCAAGTCGCTTCGACAACTTCCTATCTTTTCATTGTATCGCATTTTTGTGGTGTATTGAACTGATAAAACTTGCTAATAAACCAATGATGATGATGATGATGAACAAGAACTCACCCACTGACCATACCCTGCGGAATGTATGATAGTCTGCTCCGACGCGGCCTGCATAAACGACGGGGCGAAGGGCATCTGAATCGATTGCTGACCAGGCATCGGCGAGCAAACGTACGCTGTCGGCACTTGCACGTGCCCCTGGGGGGCCTGGATAACTGGCGCCCACTGCGATAATACACAACGATAATGCGTAACCACGATGGCAAGGGTGATGAGCTTTACAATTTCAAGGTACCTGTGTTGTCGCCATTTTCGCACGTGATTCGGGAGACGGGTTGGCGATGCCTGTAGCTGGAGAAGATAAAACACCAATGTGTTGATTATGGTCCAATGCTTGCACGGGAGTCAGTATTTCACCGCACGAACCGGTCTGGAAAACACGCAATCTCAATTTAGCAGGCGTTTACTAATTACATACGCGAGAATAGTGACGACGCGCAGGGCTGAGTTACTGTGATCGATCATAATCGAAACGATACGCCTCGAAACTGGTTTTAAAGCGAATAAGTGCGACATGAAGAACCAGTCTACAAACTATATACAATCGCCATTAAAAGATTCTTGGAGGTACATATCTTCAACACAATTGAATAATATTTTCATGTTGCGATGGACCCGAATATTTCCAGCTGACACTCGTAGGGATAATCGTCATTTGGCGATACCACTGTTGATATACAAAGTTCGTTTGAATTCTCTGCTAGTTGCTGACGATTACCCGTAATGAGTGTCAGTCGAAAATATTCTGGTTTATTTGAATATGAAAATGATATTCAATCGCGATTTAGCAGCCGCCTTTTGTCTAATTACGAAAGCCAAAACAGTGATCACGAGAAGAGCTGCGTTACTGTGATTTATGAATCATACCGCACGAGCGTTGAAACTGGTTTTGAAATGAATATTGTGTGTGCCGAGGAGGACAATCATACTGAAGTAAAAAGCGTTCGTCAATACCTGCGCGGGACCCCAAGGTATTGTGGCTGCATCGCTGGGAATTTGTTGTATGGCTCTAGGATTTTGTCCAAACCCTCCGTACTGTGTCACAGGCTGAGTGACGGTCCCATTGTACGCCATGACGTAAGGTTGCTGGGGCGGTATCATCTGTAACGGGCATATGTTGAATATGATGGTGACGGTGGGCCTTGCAACGAAAGTACGTACCTGAACCTGAAGCGTAGGCAGAAAGTAGGTGATGCCGTTAGCATTTGTGTAGGACGCGTAACCGCCAGGGTGCATTGTCCAACTGCAAACTGGGCTAGGGACGTGGATATCTGCAATATTAATAATATCAGCTGTAACTCACGTCAGAGATCTAAACTAAAAACACATGTAATACGCGCAACTCAATAATAGCTGCATGTGCTTGAGTCGCCACGAAATATATGCCGTGACCTGTGCAAATTGCTTTTTATAGTAGTCTGCGCCACATGGTGATTAATCGCGCGGTAACAAGTGAGCCGGCAGCTCTAATATTCATTGAATTTGATTCTAAGATGCTAACCTTTTGGTAAAAACAGCTGTTGCTTCCGAATTGCCGGCCCGATGTTCAGCTTCTTCTTATTCAGGTACAGGTATTCTTCCTGAAAACCTCCAGTATCTGAGTAAACGATTTCAGCGTAATAATGACTCTTAACCGCTGACCGCAGTGCACCTGTGTTTCAAATGGCATCAAAACTGATTCGACAAATTCACGGCAACGATCTCGCAAAGCGCAGAACTTTAGAATTCGGTCAGACAAAGCTATGTAAAATGGGTTCAAATATAGCGAGTTTTAGATAGTGTACCTGCTCCATAACTTTCTTAACGTCCTCGGTGGATCTGAACGTGACGAAGCCGTACCTGCACAACACGACTCAAATATCAACGAGAACGAGTGCATTAACATAACCAAGCTAACCCCTTAGACACATCTGCCCGGTCTCTGACGATATTAGTGTCACGTACGGTTCCGAAACAGCTGAAAAACTTGTGCAGATCTTTTTCTGTAGTCTGAAACATGGCAATAAAATTGCGACGCGTTACAGTCATGGCAATAGAGCCTAAGCAACCCAGCCCACCCAGCCCGCGACCTTGTGATTCTAGCCTAGGCTGATGAATCTATCATATCGGTATTTAAATTCGACGTTTAAGTATATGAGTTCAACATTACCGAAATAAAATCTCGCAATCCAACTTACCATGAAATCTATGCCACCAACGAAAATGCGACACGGAATGACCGTACCATATTTTGACGCGTTGGACGAAGTAGCCGTGGAGGTTTGGGGAGTAGAACTCATGGCTAACGACATGGACTTTAAAATAGACTTTATAAAGATACCTTGCAAATTGAGAAAATAATATCAGTAACTATCATACGGTTCATACCATTTTAGATTGTTTGCCCTCACCTATTGATAACCGTACCAGCTAAGGTTCAAGTTACTACACTACAGAGAGCAGTACACAAAATTAGAAAGTGGAATAACCCTTACTACTCAGACTCATATACGAAAACTGCGAAAACATAATCAGCCTGATTAAAACCTGACTCCGCCTTGACATCTCTAACTTTGCAGTCAAAATGACGTATTTTCTCAGAGCGACGACTACCGTACCAATATTATGATCCTACCATGCTTAGCGCAGACTGACAAAGAGCTTGTTTGAAATATATACGCGACATAATACAGAATGACTTTGCAATGCCAGACCGCCAAATGTAAACTGGATTTTCAAAGATCATCTGAGGCGCCTTTTTCGTTGACTTGACCGGACTCATAATGGCGGCGTATAACTATGCATCAGATGTGGCTAGGAGCAAAGAGACTACCATAATGCAATTTGAACTAGGTATTTTGTGTGATGGTATAGCATTAACACATGCTTTAGTGTAATTCTCTTGATGTTTGACAGGTTGGCACTCCATATATTCTGTCGGTGTTGCATTCAGTATGTAGCCTTTTGTACGCCAATCTCCATCAGTCGGTCATTGAGCTTTTGTGGGTGGAAATGATCGTAACTACTGCATCAACAATTCAGGAATACTCCATACATAAAATGGTCAGTTGGTCACTGCAACTCGCAGCGTCAGCCGCCAGGCCTGTCATACGATGTTCGATTTGGCCATGACGCTCCCATCGAGATCAGAGCTTAACGTCCTAACCTGACCGAAAAGGCTGGCTATGGCTTGCAGTCAGCAGCCGATAGGTACAACCTGAATCAAATATAATGGCAGGACTAGTCTCCGATTTCATGCAGCGCGTAACTTAATTGAAGTATGGAAGCCTAAGCCTGTATTCTACTCAATGCTAATAGTCGTTGGATTGATCCAGGTCTGGTTGATGTCCGATGCGTGTTCCGTGTGCCCCACAACTTGACGCAAGAAGGCGCATCAGCAAGTTTCAATAGCATACGCCGTGCAGCATGCAGTGGCTACATGACACCCTACCTCAGGGGTGGGCAAACTTCTGAGCTCGCGGGCCGCATTCAACATCTGAATTCATTCGCGGGCCGCACTATATAAAATGGGATTATAAACCAAAACGCAATATTGGTATTTGATGATATAGTGAGGACAGGGAGATAATATATGTGTTTATTTAAAACAGTGGTTCCCAACCTTTCTTTAGACACGCCCCTTTTTTGATAGTGGAAAATTTCGCGCCCCCTTATCGTCATATCACTAAATCCAACCGGGTTGCTAGCAACCCCAACAGATTGTTTGATGGCTTTGAAGGTTATGACTGTTGATGAGAGAATTCAAAAATACGAAATTCGGTCTATGTATAGAGAAACGCGCGCGAATTGGAGGTAAATCGCGCAGAGCGCGAAAATTTTTCAGTTGACCCGCGCTTCTTCGCGCCCCCCTTCAGATGCTTTCAGGTCCTCCCGCCCAGGTTGGGAACCACTGATTTAAAACAAACCAAACATTGCTTTGATGATCGTACACGCGTCAGAAAGATAGTGGCGAAATTTAATAGGCTGGTCGACCTCAATAACCTTTTTTTCAAAATTACAGAGAGGAAAGTCGGTTGTCCCGATTCTTAGAAGAGGATTGAAATTTAAATCTGTGAGCAGCGATCTGTTCATAGATTTACTAATTTAACTTTTGATTCAGTTCCAGGACACATTGCACATTTTGACTCGAGTCAAGTCAAGTGGATCGTTTATTGGACGTGACTCGAGTCAAGTCAAGTCGAGTCACGAGTCTAGTCACAATTCAAGCCAAGTTGATTTTTCGAAGTACGAGTCGTAATTGCGTCATTGCAACGAATATAGAGTTGAATATACATGCAAAAAAAGGTTTGTATCGCTCTCGCATACGTAGAACTGCAAAACTACTGCAGCTATCCCGCTGTGATCACTAGTCCATGATATTTCGCTATGTCTTGGTTAAGAAACTACTTCTTGTTGTGATTACTCGAGAGTCGAGACTCGTATATAAGTGCCTGTAACAAGTGTTTTAGAGGATTATTGATTGAGACTCTATACGCAACTACTGCAAACGTCTGAATAAACCGATTGTATTGAGCATATATCTGTGACGAAGAACTTCATCCAAGGCAACAGCTTCTCGAGATAAGTATTGTATAGCCGAGCACCAAGACGATTGGTTAGCTATACTTTTATACAGATCGCCAGATACAAAAAGCTTTACTTATACCGCACTACTTAAGTAACTGTATAGCCCCAGTCTATAATGATCAGCCAAAATAGAGAATAGGAAACCTCAGAAAGTTGAAACGAATAGATATGATGCAATGCACTATAGCTACCAGAGTTGGATCAATTGTAATTTATAATTGAGCTGAAGTAATTATTACATTTTTTCATGTAATTGTAATTGAAGCATTTCTATTTGGTGAAATTGTAATTGTAATGTAATTGTGTAATTGTGATGGTGTGAACCTCTGAAAGGTGCAGGTTCTTGTGAACGCGAACGTGAACCTCATGACGTCACATTGCTAATTCCAACCCTAAATTCAAGTGAGGTGATGGAGAGGTGATGTTCCCTCTAATTTTGGACGAGTCTGCGCACACTTACCAAATCACTGCGCAGACCCTTGGACAACAGCTATTGCGTAACGACTAAGAAAGGTCATCACTTCGGATATTTTGTGCGCAACTTAGATTTTATGTGCGCAGGGCTGTTCAAAAAAACTTTTTTTCCTGAATCTTGCTGGTTACGTGATTAAATCGTTAGGTTGCCCTAAAAAACGACGCACACCAAATTTCAATTCATTCCAACCAATAATCGCTGATTTCGTACAGTTTGAAAATTTTGAATTTACCCAAAGATGCCAAAAAATTTTTTGGTCAGATTTTTCTGTTAACCCCATGAAATCGTTGCGCTGTCTTCAAAGACGATGCAAAACAATTTTGACTCAAGATGAGAGATACGACGAGATAGATGTGAGCAGTGGTGGCTTTACGAGCGGGTGGGGACATATCTATGTAATCGTAAACCACTTTTCGACTACTCAGGGCGATTTTTATTGTCCGAAAAATGGAAGATTTTGACCTAAAAATCAAAATTTTGACATTTTTCAACCTTGAAAAGCTGAATTTTTACCAAAATTTGACCTAACGTATGCAAATTAGGTGTTTCCCACATAATGTTGTTGAAATTGTACTACTTATGTTCATTTCTGGTTGGAACTGTCTGTCCTTACGAAGTAGTTTGACTTTGTAAAAAATTTTGACATTTTTTGACCTAACGCTTAAATTTCGACAAAATTTTGACATGTGAAAAAAAAATCGCCCTACTAATCACAACTATAAGAAAGTACGCCTCCATGAAAACGAAATTGTAGCCTGTTGGACTTTTTTAACGAATGCAGAGACTTGATGATTGAGCCCTCTGTACCTACCTATCTCAGAACATAAACAGTAAAAAACACTAAAACAAAACTGCTTTGTTATCCAATATCCTCACGAACCAACCTACAGAATCACGATCACGACAGAATGGCACAGAAGCTGCAAACACCACCAGTACCAGATTTAGTTTTAGCCTTTATTACACCACTTCGGCAACGGCAGTAGGACAAGTAAAATGATAGCAGCTTGTTCATATTCAATATTCCAATTTTAATCGCAACACCTCTGATTGTCAGTGTATGACATTTCCAGATTTGAATAGGCGAGGTGCAAAACAGGTTGGTGTAACCCATGAGTAGGGCTGGGTTTGATTCTCGATTCAGAATCAAATCAATCAGGTACTAGATTTTGCCAAGTCACACCAGTCGAACCATGATTTCATCAATGTCAGCATCACTCTCCAACCATAATTCGTAGAGTTGCACGCAATGTACAGTGTGCACCTTTGCCTGGCATCCAACAACGGGAAATAATCAGTTTACGTCAAGCCTTTTCCTTCCAAAACGCCAAACACGTCACCCTCGCTTTCGTATCTATATCTAAAACACATTTAGGCGCTTTCAAAACGGTATCTTCATCGTCCAGTAACTTTTCTTCATTAATACACCACACTTTTACATGCCCGTCGCTAGAAGCGGAAGCTAGCAGAGTGTCTTTCTCGTCAGGCATCGCCTTCAAAGCTTTCACACGCGACGTGTGAGCCTCAAACTTGCACGACAACGACCCATCTTCCGTTCGATAAATGTACACATGATTACCTTCGCCCGAGACAGCCAGTAATTTTTCCGACACAAACTCAATTGATAATATACTTCCTACGTTTTTCCAATCGATTTCTTTGATCAATTTGGCTGATTCCAACTCGAAAACTTGCACCGCCTTTCGGGAAGCTACCGCGAAATGCTTTCCCCTGCCAGGACTGAATTTTACAAGTTCAGGCCCAAATTTTTTCATATTTTTAATGTACACCGGTCTTCCTTTTAGCATATTCCAAGTACGTAGACTCCCGTCTTTTGAAGACACTGACAACGCAAGTTTTTCTGTAGGATGCACGTCAAACGAAGTCACTGGCCCTTTATGGCCCCTTAGTGCCTTCGCTTTTTTCCAATTAGACGCAGCGAGCCAGATATTAATCACACCGTCGTCGCTGGCGCTCATTAAATGATTCTTGTCGGGAAAAGTCAAATAATTCACAGTCCCTTCATGTCCTTGGATAGACCCGATTTCTTTATTTTCCGCCATATCGAATATGTATACCATCTCATCGGTAGCGCCAGACGCAAGATACGTAGTCCCGCACGCTACCGTTCTGACGCATCCAGTATGCGAATGGTCTGTGAAAATCGGTTCGCATTTCAAAGCGCCGGAATCTTCCGTTTTCGTAACGGAATATCCGAGCAGCATTTGCTCGTAACAACCGACGATTAATTTAATCATATTGCGCCTTGTAACGAGAATCTGTGCAAAGAAAACAATCACGTTAAAACTGTTACGCTCGTAATATTAATCGAACATTTGAAAACAACAATACTGCAGGAAAGATCTTACTTACAATCAAGTACATAAACTGCTATTTCGTGCTTAAATTCAACTTCTTATTACACTAGAGTTGATATACATGAGCCAAGCAGTCAGTGTTGTGAAAAATTAGCTTTGAGCCATACGCAGAATTGACGCGTATCAAGTAAAATAAGTTACAGCATCACAAAAAGCCACAGCCTCAGTCAAATACCAAGATCATTTTACTAATGAAATGCGAAGACTCCTGCAATAAAACATGAACTTTCTAATATTTCGAGCATTCAGAGCTTCAAAGATACAGTGTTTATAATTATATCCATTTATCTGCTAGCAAAATAAAAATCAACAAGTGATGAACTATGAACACAACTGTGTCAGGGGTGCGTGTATCATAGGAACCTTATTTTGGTCACACGTTGAGAAATAACAATGCTTCAACTTTTCAGTGGTGAGGGTCATGAACAAACGTTGAGATATGATCATAAAATATAATCAGCTCGGGTATATTTCAGTTTGAAGATATATTAGTGTAATCAGTGCGTACCTCTGAATATGATTATACAATGTAAGATCTCATTGTTCAACAAGTTGGCAGCAAATAGCAGGCTCTTACTTCGTAGCTTGCGACAGTTAAAAATTGCAAATCTATTAACTGTCAGAAATATTGAACGATGCAGCAAAATAAAGCAATTGAATATGGTGATTTAAATCAAATCACTTGTCCCTCCGGCTGATTGCAGATGAGTAAATCTAGTAGGCCTATCACTGAAGCAAGCAATTTTTTATAATGAAATCAAAGAAGCCAGGGAAACACGGGTATATGCCAGGCACAACATCAGACACATAAAGATTATATAGATAAGCCGTTTAGGGTACAGAACTTCAGAATTAAACGAAACAATAACTTCATATTGTTAATTCGTTACATGACTTTCAATATCTATCTAGTTATCCGAGTCAGACGAGAGCGAAGTAATTACCGACAGGAACATATTGTTTCGTGTAATTCTGAAATTTGTGAACGTCTACTGAACTATATGAAGTTATTGTCTGGTGTATGAGTGTGGATAACAAAAAATTAGTGGTAATTGAAGTTACTGCAAACGTGACATTTCATCTATAACCGCGTGCGTAAACTGTGTGGTAGTGGCATACCCTCCCAAGTCAGCGGTACGAGTTTTACCATCGTTAACCACTTTAGTTACTGCTTTCGACAGTAAATCCCCTTCCTTCACAAAATGCAAATGATGCAGCATGTTAGCCGAAGCCAACAGCATCGCGGTCGGATTCGCGATATTTCGACCTACGGCTTGCGCAAAGGGGTGTCGAGCCCCCGTTTCAAACATGACACACTCTTTTGAATAACTTTCCCCTGGTACTAAACCAGCCCCGCCTACTAAGCCTGCAGCTAAATTATCGATGATATTACCGTACAAATTAGGAGTCACCATCACGTCAAACTGATGCGGTTTCGACACCAGCTGCATGCAAGTGTTATCTACTATCAGCGATTCGAATTTGATTTTCGGATACAATTTCGCTACTTCTTGACACGATTCCAAAAACATTCCGTCACCCAATTTCATAATGTTCGCTTTGTGAACCGCGGTGACACATTTCCGGCCGTGCTTTGTTGCATAATCAAACGCAAACTTTGCGATTCTCTTCGATTTTTTGCGAGTCACAATCTTTAACGATTCAACAACTCCCGGCACGCTTTCATGCTCCAAAGAGCTGTATTCTCCCTCAGTCTGCTCGCGGATGATTACGAGATCCAAATTATTATGCCGGGTCTGATATCCGTCGAAACTTTTCACTCTAACAACATTGGCGAATAAATCCAATTTTTGCCTTAACAAAAACTTCGTAGACGCTAATTCTCCATGCATGGCGCTCAAACGCGAAGAAATATCTCCCGTCAATGCGACGTTGTTCTTCAATATCGAGTCGGAAGCTTCCTGCATAACGTCTTCAGAGTTGTGGTCCTGTATTTCGCTCAGCCAAAATTCCTCAAATTTAACAGGGAAAGCGGCCGCTTTGAACACAGTTTTCACGGCCGACATCAATTCTGGTCCGACACCGTCTCCCGGTATCATAGTCACGTTGACTTTCTGATCCAAATGAGCATTTGCGCCGACTTGAATAGACCGTGTCGCTTGAGTCAGTATCAAGTTTTTTGGAACACCCTTACTGATACGCAACATATTCCCGATCCTCAAAGCCATGGCTCTACACAGCCAAAAAAGACACTAAAGATAGTCAAAATACAGTAAAGAGCTGCAAAAACAAACATAATTTCACAGGTTGGCAGTGTAGATTTGTAAGTAACGGCATATTAAACCAGCAGTCTAGTTGGGCGACACCATCATCCACTATAAATTAAGTGACAACTACCACTCTACCAGTGTGCAACAGGTAAAGCATATTATCACCTATACAGGAACACCTTTACACTCTCATCTTGGTACATCAAGGTTAGTCCAGCGCAAACTGTGAGCTACTATAAAAACACAATTCTTAAACTCATTGCAGAATGACTAGAAAGACAGATTTTAAAAACAGTGTCAAGTTCAAATCAAAGTCGCAGCATTATTCAACATCCATGTTTAGAGCAATGGTTTGAAACCATGGCCCCTCCTGGCCGGATTCAGGTTTCCAATGCATACATAGCTGCATCACAACATTACTTCATTGCAATAGCAGACGGGACTAAATCATGCATCAGTTAGTATTATATGAAACCAATAACTAGCATCTTCACCGATAACCACGATATATTCTAGCTCAATGTCCATCCCCAGAACTGCACAGCATTTATTTGAGCAGCTTTATAGCCACTGCTATGCTTTGACATGAAATTAAACTAGAAAGGCTGCATCTGGACACATGTGACCTACACGAAACAGATCCCAGCCTGGCAGTCGCAGATTATTTTTCAACGACTCCTTAGTACCATGTTGAGATGTCACGATGTTGATGATATTTTCACTTATAACGGGCAATACAGATATATATTCAAAGTGTGATATATTGACTTGATATTATCTGCGAATCGGTCGCTCTACATTGCTGAATGGTCGAAAGAAATTCAAAATCTACGAATCTTCTTTTTCTAACTGTCCGCATTTGAGACAGTAGTAAAAAATAGTCATCCCTTCGTCAGCCGAGCGCGTCTGCTGCGTTTTATACGTCATCTGGTTATGTCCGCAGTGTCCACATAACCGTTCGAGCGTCGGTCCCATCATCCCTTCCGTCACGTTACTCTTCTTTTTCTTTTTTCTCCGAATTTCATTGAATAAAATCTCTCCTCTCGCCACCACCATTTTGTCGAAGGTGGAACACGATATTTTCGACTTGCAAATGCAAGTGATGTGGGCTTGCTCTGAATCCACGGGCAGCGGCAAAATCGCGCCGCAGTCCGGGCAAAACCCATCTTCGGTCGCTACCGTCCTATTCATAGTAAGTATACTGTTATTGAAGACAGGAAAGATATTTTAAATTTGGACAAAATTGCGAACTCAGTTTTAACTGTTAAAACACACAATTTCTGAAAATTAAAGGCAAATGGCTCTTGCAGAGATCACAGTTGAATTGATGGTTAAAGTTCATGCATTACGATGGAGAAAAGCCTCTTGGAGGTACAAAGTTCAACAGCCTGTACAACTGAATGGTGTATGGTGTATTCATATTGAAATAAATTCAATTCTCGACCGACACTCGTCAGGGGTAATCGTCAGCAACTAGTAGAAAATACAGATCAACATTGTTGGTATATAGTTTAATATGATGACAATTACCCCATACCCCTGACGTGTGCCAGCCGAAAACATCGGCAAGTTAGTGTATATTTAAACGTAAACATATTATTCAATTGCATATTGAAGTTCTGTACCTCAAAGAGGCTTATATTATTCAATACTATGATAGATCTATACTTTGTAGACATGTGAAATATACAGTATATACAGTACACTGATTCCATTCGCGAACGGAGTCAAATAAATTATAAATATATATCGTAATCATACACATATAATTTCTAAAGGCAATAAGTGATAATGATTCAGAATGTGAACATAGAAAAAACATACATGCGTGAAAAATGAAGCATATCTCGTCACTAAAGACGATGCAGAATTCATCGCAACGAATGCAAAATTTCATTTTTGCACGATTAAAAACGCATTACAAACAAGGCAAAGTAACCGAAGATCAACAGTTGTATATGAATTAGACATCAAATCAAGTGCAATCTCGCTACATTATAGATAATCTAGACCAGTGGCTCTTATCCGGGCTTCCCGCATACCCAGGGCGTTCGCTGGAGGCCAACAAGACACACAACCGACTCATACAGAAGTCGCATTGATTTGTAGTAAATATTGATCAGGCTACAATCTTTTTTTTATGTGAAATTCATCTTTGAATGGTTCTGGTCTTTTAACGCTGTTATTGATGCATAGTTCAAATTGGGCACCAGCATTTTTCAGTATATGTATTAGATGTGTAAAGCAGATTCGGACAACTAGAAAACGGTCACCTTTCAGAAATTAGACTAGAATTATAGCTACAAAGTTTTTTTTCCAAATCAGGATAGTATCAAAATTATAGCTACACGGGTTTATCCAAATTGGATTAGAATTACCGAATTGTCAAAAATTTGGAAATTGATACAAGTTCAGTACACATCACGTTTCACACTGTCAGTTCTCTTGTCTCTGCAACGTCAGGAAAACCAGAAATTATATTAGAATCAGAATTAAATTAAGAGCGTAGAAACATTTCACAAACAAATTCGTCCAGAATTGGAGCATGAAAACCAGGGCTCTAACAAAGCCGCAAGGTTCCGAGTCACAAGACAATCTCACTTTTGTAGTTTCGACTTGAGTCAAGTCGAGTCATCAACAATTCACCACCGTGTCAAATCCAAGTCGTGGCCGAGTTTCTGGCCTATTTTCCAAGTATCTGGACGGTTGCCAGTGAACTCGGCACCTGGTGAAATCGGCGCTTGTATTGTGACGCAACAATGCCCTATGTCGTTGTTGGTCTACTCGGTACAGTATTGCTAATTTGACGGATAGAGGGAATGATTGATATATGTGATGGACATGGACATATGCGTTGAGATTGAAGTGGGGCCGCTACTGGATAGTCGATCTTTACAACCAGGTAAGTCGAATAGTGCTAATTAATTAGATGTGAGCTATCAGATTTTAACTAAATTTTGTTTGCAGGAAGATGCCGTGTTGAGATTGAAGTGGGGCCGCTACCGGTAGCCGATCTTAACAACCAGGTAAGTCGAATAGTGCTAATTAATTCGATATGAGTGATCAGATTTTAACTTATAATTTTGTTTGCAGGAAGATAATCTCACAGACTCGTCGTTATCCGATGTGTCCGCTGCTCAGGTCAACTCTGAAATGTCATGCTCGGACGAGTCAACTAATAAAATATTGGAGGGTGTATCGCAAAGAGGATGAGATATGCTGTTTGACGACTAAAGTCGATCGTTCTTACACCAGGAAGATGAAAAAAAACATGCCTCAATTCTTTGGAGATGCAAGAATCGTGCAAAATATATATATTATATTTATAGCTTTCAATACAATATCCATTGTAAAATAATATTTATTGAACTCGAAGACTTTTCGGGTGCCTCTTTTCAAGAGTTAACGGCACACTAACGGCACACATATTTTATTTATTAGTTGATTAGTTATTGATAAGTTCAACTGTTAGGTTTATTAGAGATTTTATAAGTTAAATACAACACAACAATACTGATTTTGTATTAGCTGATTACTTATAGGATTTAGGAAGGTGTGATTTTGTCACAGGTAGCTGGTCAGGAGCAGGTTGATAGGTGACATTGGGAAACATCCAGCTAAAAAAATATAGTTAAAGGGCGATATTTAATTTATAATATCCGTTTCTTTGAAGGAAAAAACTGATTGTTTTGGCCTTCATAAGTTTCGATGTGTTCATGGGAAACATTTATTGGTGTCACGGGGAACATTGTATTGTCATAAACTTGAAACAATAGAGATGGCACAGCATCTAAGGTCAAACGAAGTGCCGAGTTGAAGGTGCCGAGTTCACCAGGTACCGAGTTCACTGGCAACCATCTGGACTGATGGACGAAATGGTGATTTTACTATTCTTTGAAGTCGCAATGAAATGTCTGTCTCGGCTGTCATAGTCTCGAGTCCATACAAAAAATCGAGTCATTTTTTCAAATGTGTAAAATGACTCGAGTCACCAAGAAATCTGGCTCGAGTCGAGTCATTACAACCCCGACAGAAACATTTCATAACATTTCCGGCATTTCGCTCTAATTGGTCTAATTTGACAACTAGAATAATCCAGTTGTCAAAGTCTGTGTAATGTGATGCAATTTTATTTTTGTAATTCGGCAAAAATTTGGGGTTCAACAGGTTAGTAACAGTTAATAACCACTGATCTAGACTTGCGTCTCCGTTTTAGATTTACGATTCGATTTAGTTTCCGGTAATCTGTAACCTTTATCCCCAAGAGTAGGCCTACTCAGTTCCACGCTGGCTTTAACACTACATTTTTCAACGTGAGACGCCATCGTGGGGCGTCCGGAATCGACCCATCGAACCTTATCAAACGCGGGCGGAAAGTACCATACTTTTTTATCGCACACCCATTTCGGAAAGCCGTCATTTCGCTTCCGCCATTTCATTTCGACTATACCTCGGGTGCTGACATGATTCCTGCATATTTCTCGAAAGTATCTGCAAGTTAAAGACATTTGACTTAACGCAAAAGGGTCGAGGTAACGGATCAAACACATCATTGCATCGTATGGCAAGTCCAGCAGGCTTGAGTTAGGATTTGATTCGCGATTTTCACATGGAATATTATGCGACACTGCAAAAGATCCAAGAGCATGATGGTATATTAACTTACTGGATGGATTACCAGGGCTAAAACGTGGCGATGTGTAATTACACCCAAACGCCGAGTACGGACATCTATCTTCAATCCAACCATTCAAACCGGTCATGATATCGCAATGAACGTTTTCGACATGTGCAGAAAATTGATCACGACGCAACAAGCACCCGCACATAAACGTAGCCAACGACAAAATCCACGAATCGCGCCGTAGAGCAGAAAATCGCGGCAAAAAATCTGCGTAACAATTTAGCGACAGGCTATCGAAAGCTAGATTGTCGGACATTTTATAATACTCGAAACTCGAGTCTTTGTCCTGTCCTTTTGTGAGCAATGCTCTGATTGTTTGACGTTCGTTTAAGGCTGTACCGATTGAAGAAAGGGGTGAGTTTGATAACTGCCGGCCTATTCCGCCAATATCAACATCTATCAAAAACGGCGGAACAGTCTGCTCAGCTGTTTCCATCTGATAATGCGAAATCGAAGTGCGAAGGCATGGATTCGGCGAACTAGACCCAATTATAGAAAATATCCGATCAATCAAGTCCGTACTGCTTAACGTAGCTTGAGGCGATGTCCATTCGAGAGTAGACATATCCACGTCTAGAGAGTCTGTATCAGTGCTCGCGTCAGAGTGAACTTTTCGAGGCATCCATCCCATTGATGAAATATTCGCGGACGAGCCATTGGTGGTGTAATCAAACATCCAAGCGTCTTTTCTCAATTTACTCAACAGCCCAGACTTTTTAGGGGGTTTAATTACATCAGGCTGGTCACTGCTATCACAGACAGTGTTATTTTCACGAGTATTAGCAATATCTAGCGCTTTTTCGTCACAAATTATACCGTTTTTCTGCATGCAATCTTGATCATTACTTTGAACGCAATTGATTTGTGTCGCTACATTATCACCATCCGTAGGGCAGTTTTCAGAACTGCGATCAGAGATATCATCGCTTATCTTTAAATTGTTTTTTATGGAGGTTATAGATAAATTTTTCTCCACAGCATCTTTTTTCGGAGAGCAACTTTCCAGACATGAATGTTTGGTCGTTTCATCACCGTTGTCAACCTGTAATTGATCTGCTAAGTTTGAATAATACTTCAAAATATCGCGAGGCATGATTGTTTCAAGCAAGACGCGCTGGTCATGAACGGCACAGGCAATGTCAAGGTTTCGGTCAGTTGTCTGTTCAGATTTCATTGCACGCACCTCCCTTTTGCAGAAATTGCGCTTATTTTTCGATAATCCAATCACTGACGTGCTGTCACGGCGATTCCATTCCATTGTACACATAATCACATTGGCGGGACATACTTCTAAATGATGTGCCATTTGACGCCGTAGAACTTGAACTGGACATCCATAACCTTCATTAATACAGCGTACTGTCGCGTTGTCACATAATTCCTTATGATCTTCAAATTTACATCCATGCAGCATATGACCACAGGCGAGCGGGCAATTCTGCACTTCACAGCTTACCGATGGAACAATATCGAACGTACAATTTCTTGAGTAACAAGAAATGCAGTGGTCATGAATCCTGTTACTAAGTGACATAGTGATGATAATTCTGTAAATCATAAATAGCCTCATTAGTACAATTAGTGACAGGACTGTTCAGTGGGAGTAGGGCTGTTCAAAAATAACTTTTTTCCAAATCTTGCTGGCTAGGTGATCAAATTGTCAGGTTGCCTAAAAAACGATGCACTGACACCAAATTTGAATATATCTCAACCGGTAATCACAGAGTTCCTAGGCTACAGTTTGAAAATTTATCATATTTTATTTTGATATTAAAAGTACCGTATCTTTTGTCGAATTTTACTGGCTACTCCATGAAATAGATTCGTTGTCTAAATAAACGAGAGAGAGAGAGAGAGAGAGAGAGACAATTTTTTCATTCATCATCGCAAAATAACAAAACAGCAGGGTTGTAACCAAGTCACAAGGCTCCGAGTCAGAAGTCAATCTCACTCTTATAGTTTTGACTCGAGTCAAGTCGATTCATTTCAGTTCACCACCGAGTCCAAGTCAGCGAGCAGAGGGTCGAGTCCGAGTCATGGAATTATGACTCGAGTCCGAGTCCAAGTCATGGTGTTGACTGCTCAGTTTCCAGTTAAATTCTACCCACTTTTTATAACTCTGTTTGGTGATATCGAATGGTTCGCATTTATAATATACTAATTTCCTCACGTTTAGCAGTTTCTGGTCGCATTTTCAAGTACCAGTACCAACAGACGAAATCCCAATAGTGTGTTGGCTTTGCAATTACAATGAAATGTCGGTCTTAGCCGTCTGAGTGTCGAGTCAATGAAATGGTTCAAGTCATGCGCAATGACTCGAGTCCAAGTCGAGTCATTACACAGATTGACCCAAGTCGAGTCGAGTCATTTCCGTATCTAGAAAAAATGACTCGAGTCAAGTCGAGTCATCATAAAATCGTGACTCGAGTCGAGTCATGACTCTAGTCATTACAACCCTGCAAAACATGCAACAAAATAGCATAAACTTCAGAATCACGGACACATACAAAAAAAATGGTTACAGTGTCAATTTCAAAGCAAATGAGACGAAGAAAAACAATTTTGGCTACATTTACCCGATTTTAATCCTACCTACTATATGACAGACATGAAGTAAAAAAATACAATCCTCTGCTGTGGAGTCAAGAGCCTTTTCCGCAATTTCGTTAGAGTCAGTAAGTATATCAGTTTTTGAAATCAGACACCCAGCTGGGCCTACAAGCGATGTAAAGAGGCATATATACAGACGGGGTGGCGTGGAAAGAAATAACGAACAGCATAAAAAATGAGTATATGTAGCGATTGTGCTCTGCAAGTTATAGAGCAATATTTCGCAGCCAGTCAGCAGTCAGGATAGCTCGCACAAGTATGTATTCAGATCAGCAGGTATTACTATACTATTCTCTACTTTCTACATATCTACAGTACTGTGATAGTGTATACTTACTGAAACTAACCATGTCCTCCCATGCCTCCCTCCTTCGAATGATTGATAGGACAGTGTTTCTAACCTGTCGACGAAAACTACGAGCAGAATCCGGCACCGCAGTTATCTACGAGTCAGAGAAATAATTTATCATGATTTGTAATTATATATCACGCAGATATCCAGGTGATACTCGTGAAATTGTTATAAAAATTACTGCAAGCCGTTAAGGGTGATTTCTGCAACGATATCGCCCTCTCCATGGAAACTCACAGGCTTCAATTTATCGTTTCCACAACTTCCCTCGGTTCACAACGATTGGATCAATTGATTTATTGAATGTTAACGATGTTGGTATTTCTCATACCATACTGTAGCCTTTATAAAGGCCATGACCACTTGATCAGACTGCCAAATCAGGTCGAATTCCATTACACTTCTCTCTCTCTCTCTCTCTCTCCATACTTCTTACATTGTTGTATTTACTTTATACACACACTGCTTCACTTGTGCGCTTCCAAATTTCTGTAAAGGAAGAATCTGTGAATCGTGTTGTGGACAAATTTATCAAGTTGCAAGTATTTGAAGATGTCTGCTCGTAAACTCACGAAAGTAAGGGTATTCCTGTCATTATTTAATCACCGTCTATATCCGTGTAAGCCGTGCCAGTGCTGTTAGCTTTTGATTCATTTGACACTCCTTCCATGTCCTGACGTCGTTGTATATCTTTTCATTGTATTACAATATTGTGGTGTTATAGGCTGATGCAGAATTACGCTGCTTTGATTTGTAACTTGAAATGATCAAAGAAACCCTATCAATGGAAAATTTGACACTTTCGGTGAGGTATTGCGAATTACAATTGCCACGTATCTGAGTGTTGGCTGTTAACAAAAATTTCGACATTCTTATCTAATTCTAGCAGTTCAAACATTCTTCAATTAAAGTAGCCTACCTGGTTACTGACCACCTCTGTTGAATCATAAGCTGTGATTGAATTTTAGCAATGAAATTGCAAATCATAGTATCATCATCATTGGAATAATGAGTAATGACTATATTATCACAATAAGCCCTAATGATTTAAGGGCTCCAGTGGCCGCAGTGAGGAACAAGATGAATACTGGAATGAGGGAAACCGATTGAAGAAATTCAACTTCGATGATGACGACGAGGAAGATTCTATCGAAGTTACAAATTGGGACGGTACTCCTAGTCAATCAGCCAAAAAGTAAGATTTGCATCAACAATCTTATCATGGGCATACTGCATACAACCCTTACAAGCTGGCTATTGTACGAAGTTGTTCGGGTAAATTATTTTTCAAATTTAATGGGCATCTCAATGAAATTGTGAAGTTAAGTGTTGATGAATAATGCACAGCGAATTTGGCTCAATTCCAAGCAGTAGAAATGAAGTTATTGATTTTCAAAATTATGGATTTGAAATAATAATAAGCCATTAAAGAATTTACCACCGAAAATGTTATTTCATTCAAATCCAAAATCTTGAATCCAATAACTTCTCTGCTGGTTGGAATTAGGCCAAATTTGTTGAGCATCGTTTTTCTTTGACAATTTCATGGGGTTGACGGTAATATTTATACAAAAAATTTAATAAATCTAATTTTTTTTGAATTCTAATAACTTGGCTTCTACATGTTAGAATTAGCCAAATTTGGTGTGCAGCAGTGCAGCGTTTTTTAGCCAACTTAACCATTTCAAGGAATAGCCAGTAACAGTTTAAAAAATCAAGGTATTTTTTATGAATAGTGTATTTAATGCGACCTGCATTCAAATGAAGGGCTGTAGCCAAGTCACAAGGCTCTGAGTCACAAGTCAATCTCACTTTTATAGTTTTGACTCGAGTCAAGTCGAGTCATTTTCAATTCACAACTGAGTCAAGTCCGAGTCCGAGTCAGCGAGCAGAGGGTGAAGTCCGAGTCATGGTATTACGACTCGAGTCCGAGTCCAAGTCATTGTGTTGACTGCTCAGTTTCCAGTTAAAAGTCTTGTTAAATCCACTTTTTATAACTCTGCTTGATGATATTGAATGGTTCGCATTTATAATATAACAATTTTACTCAGATTTAGCAGTTTCTGGTTGCATTTTCAAGTACCAGTACCAATAGAGGAAATCCCAATAGCGTGGTTACTTTACTATTCTTCAAAATTACCATGAAATGTCGGTCTTGGCCGTCTGAGTCTTGAGTCATATGACTTGGTTCGAGGCATGCGCAATGACTCGAGTCCAAGTCGAGTCAATACACAGATCAACTCATGTCGAGTGATTTCGGTATTTTGAGAAAATGACTCGAGTCAAGTCGAGTCATCAGAAATCGTTACTCGAGTCATTACAAGCCTGTTCCAATGTGAATCTTACACAGAACTTCAACGCAACCGTCTGCGAGACCACCAACAGTTGGGACAGTTGCATCAGCCCGCGCCTACAGAAGCAAAACTCCGAATACGGTATCATACTTTGATACAAGTATATAATACGAATATATAATATTTATTATTTTCAGACGGTGAAGTACACACGACCAACGCAGGAAAAGAGCAAGGGTGCTATTGAAAGTAAGTGAATGCGTAATATCCAGGGTTATGACCAACTTTAAAGTTTCGACTCAAGTCAAGTCCGGTCATTTTCAATTCACCACCGAGTCAAGACCAAGTCAGGGAGCAAAAGGTCGAGGCCGAGTCATGATGTTGAGACTCGAGTCCGAGTGATTGTGTTCACAGTTCAGTTTCGAGTTTATACCACAATTTCACCCTTAAAAGTGAATAAAAATTGAACCAAAAAACTGGTTTCCACCTTTGAAAATTCAAATTGTGAAATCTATGTAGTTTTGTCTAAAAATCTTCAGGTAAAAGGGAAGTAGTCTAATGCAACCACCGTAAACCGGGGTAACTTTGGGCAATTTTCAACAATTCCGCTCTGTATCTTGGAAATGCTAGGGTGCAGGGGAGGCAAGTTTTGTGTTTTTCATGGGTCATGGAGCAAAGGTTAGAATTACCTAATCCAAAATCTTCATGTTCATAAATAAGTACCTTATTTTCGTAAATTATCCGTGTCCAAAGTTACCCCTGCGTGTGGGGTGACTTTGTACATGTAGTTTTTTGTATGCCTTAACACTCCATTGTTTATGAAACCTCGTAAATGAGGCTTATTTGGTAAGAGTCGATGAGAGCAGTGGCTAAAACTACAACAAAATAGTTTATGTCTGGCCTATTGCATGAATTTTACCTAATCCCCCCCCCCCCCCAAAAAAAAAAGATTAGGTAGTTTATGAAGTGTAATGCCCCCTTATTCATCCCTTACCTCAACCTTCCCTCATGCCTTCACCAATTGGGACTTATAAATAACATATGGTGATGAGGGGTATCTCACTGGCAGTGTCAGCAATCGACAGAAAACATTAAGCATATTACCGTGAATTGTTTCCGATTTCAAATATCTTACTGCTCTTTAAAAGAATCACTTTCTCTTTCTTATGTCCTCTGATGGATATATTTGTCATAATTTACGATATCCAATTGTTCGTCCATAATTTCACTTTTTTTGATTTTTCTAGCATATGGATACAGCTCTTTCAGATGGCAATGAGACCTTCTCATATATTGGGCCTGTTCCTTGACTTGATGTGACATAGGCCAAATACTTTTGAATACATTTGAGAATAGAAGGGGCCTATGTCCAAGATTTTTGGACATAGGCTTTTTCCATCACCTTGCTTGAAGTAAGTAATTGGACATAGGCCCATTTTATTGTTGATGCATTATGACGGACAATTGAAATTTTTATTTCATCTCATGTGGAACAATGAACACTATCTAATTTTTCAGTTACACAAAGAGCTATCTAGCTAGGGTTGGGAAAATACTACTCTCGTAGATTTGACCAGCTAAAATCATTCCAAGAGAAATGGACCTTCAAAACACCAGCTATCAGTATTGATGTCAGTTGCTCTTTAGTTTCTTAGATTGATAAAGAAGCTATAAGAAGACTTCCACCCTCGTACAATAGGAATCTATCATACTCCACTCTCATAGTAAGCATAGCAAACAGAAAGCAGAAGGCAACCGGATAAAACATGACATGAAAAGTAATTACAAGTTAACTTGAGTCCATTCAAAGACTCTTATACAGCCACAACGGATACAGCTTCTTGAAGAGTGATTCGTTTGAGGTGAAACAGTGAGGAGATTTATTAGGAATTTAGGTAAACTGTCTTCACCATAAATTGTAAATGGAATCATGATGTATGTTATTGACTATATTTTAGTTGTTTCTTAGTTTCAAGTTTGTATAAAACTAAAATGGTGGTTGCTGAACTTGCTTCAATTTCAAGACCTATCAAAACTGGACATTCTAATGAACTCGGTACATGTTGTCTACAACACTTGTGGTTGAAAAATTCGAAAATACATTTGTTTCAATGGTTAACTGTTATTGCTCACAAAATACAGCATCATACTGTCTAAAAGGACGGATTGTAAAGGATTGACACATGGGCCTATGTCCCAATATTGAGTCAAATGGGCCTATGTCCCAGTATATTAGTTAGCATTAATCATGGCCTATGTCAATTAGGGGAGGAAAAACCCGACATGCCAATTGATTTGAAAATGGACATTTGTTCCCAAAGTAAGTTGATTGACAAGGAGAACGATCAAAGAACTAATAACAGGAAAAGGCTTTGAGATCTTTCAATAATGAATATGTAGAATCTTTAAATTGAATTTTCTCAGAACTATGAAAATGTGACATAGGCCCTTTCTATTCTTGACGAACGCCATATTCAGCAGGCACATCTTTAGGAGTATGTGATAAGTTTTTGAAGTAGCTTATGCCTGATTACAATCTCTCAGCTCATTGCCTACCCATTTTTCATATTTTGGCAAACTCTTAATTTGTTAACCTTCTCATTCCATTTTAAAAAGCCATCAGGCCGCTCATAAGGAATATAGTTGACGATACACTTTGACACAAATGAAGCAGCCACTTTCCAGAGCTCTCAATATCACATTTTCCACTGTCCAAAGTTGCCCCGTTCTGATAAAATTTGACGGGGCAACTTTGGACATCACGTTTTCTTGTATTGGTCTAAGGGTGCCCACTGAGCCCACTGAGATTTTTGCCATGGATTAGGACTACTTAGAGGTATCTGCTGCCAAGTTTTGAATCTATGAATCACATGCTATCTATGTTTGGTTGTAAGAAGTTTAATGGCCATCGATTTTGATGAAATTGACCCACACCATTAATTTATCAATGTTGGGGAAAGTTTAACTGGTTGTGAAATGAATATATCTTTTATTGAGACTACTTGTGGTACTCTTGCCTCGTGAAAAAGAATTGGACATCCAGCGGCAACCCTTTTCCATCAATAACCATTTAAATCTTTACTGCTTAGTGTCCAAAGTTACCCTTAAGTCCAAAGTTACCCCCGGTTTACGGCACTTGAGTAAGTAGTGCGAGCAGGCAAAACTACTTGAGTACTTTGGAAAAAGTAGAAGTACTCCAATAGGCAACTTACCATAACCACATCTGGATATAAGTCATCTACATTGAAAGGCGTTAATGCATTCCAATGTATTTTCTCAGGTAATACGTCGACAACGGCACTGGTGAAGCTGGAGCACGAGAAGAAAGATTTAGTCCGTCAGCTGATACAAGCCAAGAAAGAGCTGTCTGTCGCACCCACTATGGATGAAACATTGAAAAGATTCATGGTAAGCTTGGGGGATCAAGGTCAAAGTATCTACTCTGCTGAGTATGCCTACTACAGCATTGTACAGTAAATTGCTTTGAAATGCAGTTCCCATGCTTGGGCCTACTTATCTGTCTTGAAACCATTCAATTTTATCAGCTATCAAAGTGCAGTGCTTCTAAACCGCCGGACGCTTGTCCATTAATTAGAGAAATGAACCATCAATTTTAGAATTGATTTAGAAATTTGGAATGTAGGGGAGAGGAGGCAAAGATGAGGCACTCTTTTGATATGTCAACGCCGCTCGGAGAGTACCATCTTCTGAGCATTAATTTTGGTACCGAAGGAAAGCCTGTGATCTGTACTACGTATGACTATGCTTTGAGTTGTATTGAACAACATGCTCCTGGATTTCTCGGCCCGCAAAAATCCTTGCTCATATGTCTCAACTTACCCCCAGGTAAGGGTAAGATGTGACACACCGTGGTCAAGATGAGACACCAAGCAATTCTTGCTCCAATTCATCCCAAATGATGAAACAACTAGGGACATCATGAATGAAATATAAAAATAATCATGATATAATTCACTTTAATAGGAAATTGTACATCATATACGAATTTAAATGACATTTGTCATTATTTTGTCTTGTAATGTCACATCTGGTTAAGTACCAGACAAATAATCTATTATGTGTGCTGTGAAGAGTAAGTTTTGGAAGAGTCCTCCGATACCCATGAGTCAACTCACCCCCATGGCTTTGTCTCATCTTACCCCGCACCTCCATCATTGGATAAACTTCAATAAAATTGTTTCTGTCAATGACTTTTCAGAGGTAAGTGCATGATTACACTGCTAATATTGCACTCTACCAGCATGAAATCAACATAACTTACACAGACTATAATTTTTTTGGCATTTTTCTGCCCAACCTCAAATCTGTTGGCCTCATTAATATGGTAGGACAATAGAATGACATTATGGGAACAACATGGCTGAAGGAATCTGTCCATTAGAAAATTGTTCTATGAAAAGACTTCATGTCTCATCTTGCCCCGTGTCTCGTCTTTGCTTCCTCTCCCTCTATACGACTGTTGTTGATTACAATACAAAGTTGTTTTGAATTCTCTACCGGAAGAGCTTCATGGAGGTACAGAACTTCAAATATATAATTGAATGTTGATTCGTATATTCATATTGAAATAAACCCAACTATTTTCAACCGACACTCGTCGGAGGTAATCGTCATCAACTAGAAGAGAATTGTAAAGAACATTGTGTATCAACAACAAGAATTGTATCACCAAATATGACGTCACAAGCATGAAATCGCGAAGAGATTGTTTGAGCTCAATGTACTATTTCTGGATGGTGCAGTACCACTAGTTACTGACTTTTCCGTGACGATTGTCAGCTGAAAACATTCGTGTTTATTTCAATATGAATATACTATATACAATAACATTTCAATTTTTGCAGCTCGGAGATCCGGTGCTGTTGGAACTGTATAAATCTTTGGAAGACAAAAAGAGTCTTCTGGACAAAGCCATCGCGAGAAATGACGGGAACGCGATATTGGCCATCACACTTTTTATGAGAAACACATTGAAAAGAGGTTGGTCATCAAACTTCTATGGCGGAATAAACCTAAAATATGGATGGCGTTATTACAATCATGAATCAAAAGAAATCGCAATCATTGATGATGCATTTTATTCCGATTTACTGGAACTGAATAATGAGATTGGCATGATTCTTGTGTGAAAACTGTAAAAGGAAAATTGACTAGTGAATCGGAACCTCGTGACTTGGTTACAACCGTGCTTAGACCGCATCTGTTGGGAAATCACAGAAATATTCAGCAAAGAACTGATGAGCAGACCGGCGGCCGTGAATCACTATTGTTCCTATCTCCGTCGTACGTCGGAAATCGAGGAACTTCATGAAATTCTGACCATACTCGGACGTACGGAAGAGGCGGCCATGCTGAAATACAGACACTGTTTGCGGTGCGCCAAGTCTGCCGAAGTCAGGCGGGACTCGCTCAAAGACTGTGTTAAGTGAGTCCAGTAAATGCGTAGTTGAACCGCTAGAATATTTTTAGCTTTGCATTATTAGATTAGAATTTGTTGGCTACTATAACGCAGGGCAAATGTCTTCATCTGGGCTGTAATGACTCAAGTCATGACTCGACTCGAGTCGTGATTTTCTGATGACTCGATTTGACTCGAGTCATTTTCTTTGTTGTATATTGCACTGTGGGTTGTATATTGAAGTTCTATAATTCCAAGAATCGGTTCACTTTATTTATTAACAAGCCACGTGGTTAGATTTCGGAATCTTCGATGTACTGATTTTCTGGAAATAAGTACCCGTCTATAAGAATCCAGTGTTGGTAATAAGGCACTATATGTTTCCAGATATTACTTCGATTCTGACCCGCGTCTTGTCGGTGAGACCAAAGAGATATTGGACCAGATCTCTCTCCTGGCGCGTCAGATTATCGTTGACGAAAACGACAAGAAGACCCAGGATTCGGAGAAACCTTCCATTTTCAAAACCCACCCGATACGCGAACCCACCGTGCACAGATCGCTGACTGCCACACTGTACTACTGCTGCTATTATCACTGGGGAGAGGCCGAGGTAAGGCGTGCGTATGCGTGTCAATTCATTTGTGACGCAATTGCGTACTTATACTCAGAGCACAAAATTTTTGATTTGAAAAAAATAGTATTTACGGCAGGAAATTCTTCAATATTTATTATAGATCTACCCACCGTAAGTACTATGATTTATAATCCTAAAGTTTGAACATCAATAACTTCACTTATACGGATTGGAATTGAGCCAAATTTGTTGTGCATTGTTTTTTTCAGACAACCTAACCATTTCACAGTGTAACCAAAAATTTTTTGAAATTTTATATTTATTTTTATTCAATAAATCCAAAACTTTTTGCTTATATAGCAATGCTTTTGTAGGTTGGAATTGACCCAAAATTGGTGTGCAGCGTTTGTTGAGGCAACCTAACAATTTTATGAAGTAGCCTGTAAAATTTGAAAAAAAGTTATTTTTTCAACAGTTCTAGTGGCCATCACTGCCTGTACTCGTTAGGGATGGTCAGTAATTAAGAAGTTAGTAATACGTCTTTGACTGCTGAGTACTGCCTCTGTGCTCTGCTAATCACTGACAGGCTACTTACCGCCGTTCATCTTTCTATCCGCAGGGTATTCTGAGCAGTCCCATGTCGCTGAAACATGAATTTAAAATCGGAGAGAAGCAGTACGCTTACATGGCTGTAGCGGCGTTATGTCGAATGCGAAAGTGAGTGTTTTGTTAATTTCAGTTCTAGCGGTGTATGTTATGCGGGTTTGTAACCAAGTCACCAGTCAATTTGACCTTGACGGTTTTGACTCGAGTCGAGTCAATTTCACTTTACCACTAACTCTAAGTCAGGTAGCATCGCGTCTACGTCATAGAGTTCACTGTACAGTAGGGGTATTCAAATATAACTTTTTTCTCAATTTGTACTGGCTACTTGATAAAATTCCAACTAGTAGCCGCAGTGCTACAGGAGAAGAAAGTTTCTATTTATCATGCAAAAATTATTTTAAAAGATTTTCAAAATTTTTTGTTACCCCCATGAAAGTGTTAGGTTGTCTATAGAAACGATGTTCACCAAATTTGACTCAATTCCAGCCAGTGGAAGCGGAGTTATTGCCATCAAAAAAATTTGGAATTGAGCAAAATATGAATTTACGGTGGCTAATTCTTTGATTATTTATTCTAGCGGTGCCCACCGTAAATACTATTTTATTCAATTCCAAATTTTTTCGACGGCAATAAATCTGCTTCCACTGGCTGGAATCGAGTCAAATTTGCTGAACATCGTTTCTATAGACAACCTAACACTTTCATGGGGGTAACAAAAAATTTTGAAATTTTTTTTATTAATTTTTGTGCGATAAATAAATCGTTTCTTCTCCTGTAGCATCGCGGCTACTGTTGGAATTGAACCAGATTGGTGTGTGGGCTTAAATTAGGTAACCTAACAATTTTATCAAGTAGCCGGTACAATTTGAGAAAAAAAGTCATTTTTGAACACCCCCGCTGTTCAGTGTTCATTATTGAGTTCAAGACGGGTTCAGCTCGCTTCTGTGAAACTCTTGGGTGATATCGAAGGCCTCGCGTTCATTATATACTCATTTTTATCACTCTTAACATGTTTATTCAAACTGATAAGATAAGATAAGGTCTCTTTTTCAAGTATCAAGGTCGAGTTAAACCAAATGACTTGAGTACAAGTCGAGTCAATACGCAAATTGATTCGAGTCATGACAAGTTGACAATACCGCTATTGTGTTTTGATTAAATAACAGTAGAGTGTGGTTTCATTTCGATATTATTGATCGTCAATTTCTCGATCACATCATTGTTTTTTGTATATTTTCCCCAAGGGATTAAATGAGAAGGAGAAAACATTGCAGCTGACGGGGCCAATTATTTAATCTGATATTAATTTTATTTCCAAATCGAAAGCAGTGAATGGAATTGTTTGCAGGTTGCTATGAATCCTATGATAATGTGTTAATATTGGATAATGAAAAAGTGAAGGTTTGCTTACAGAAAATCACGCAATTAAATATTCGAAGAGCTTCTTGGAGGTACAGAACTTCAATATACAATTGAAAACTATATTCATATTGAAATGAACGCGAATATTTTCGGCTGAAACTCGTCAGCAACTAGTAGAGAATTGAAAAGAAGACATATCAGCAATCGTATCGCCATGTCTTCGCCTTGATTGTTCAAAATTTCATGCCGGTGACGTCATATTTGGTAATACCAGTGTTGATACACAATGTTCTTTTGAATGCTCTATTAGTTGCTGACAATTACCCCTGACGAGTATCAGCCGAAAATATTCGGATCTATTTCAATATGAATATATTACAATTGTATATCGAGTTTGTCCAAAGTAGGCTATAATTTCTAAATTGCAAGCAAGTTTTCGCGGAGTGTGGTCCCGGTGTGTAGTACTGTACAATAAACATGTTTGCCATAATTCGTGATCTCTCCTTTTCAATGCGCGATTACAGTAAATTTCAATTGTGTATATTTTGGTAGTGGGTTTGATGATTGATGTTGATGTTACGCGACATGACCTGCTGAACTCGCGCATTTCACTTTTCAGGTGGCGGGATCTGGAACAGTTTCTCACTACTCCCAAAACGCTTTTCCGCGGGCCCAAACTGCACGCCGTTATAGGATTCGATAAAGTTGTCGATGTCTTGAGCAAGAACATGGCGCCGCTTGACGTTAGTACACGAACGGCTCTGAATCCTTTATGGAGCGTTAATATTTTCTGATATCTTTCACGTACGCTGTCGGTAACGAATCCTTTTGTAATGAATGGAAATCGAAAATGTTCTACGAGGACGCACAAATGTCCTTCTTTTTGGCTATTCGTCCTCCTTTATAGCTTTGACAGCCAGCAATTGAACAATAGGGGTATTCAAAAATGACTTTTTTTCTCAAATCATACTAGCTACTTGATAAAATTGTTGGGTAACCTAATTTAAGCCTACTCGCCAAATTTGGTTCAATTCCAACCAGTGGAAGCGGAGTTATCACCGTCGAAAAATTTTGATTTGAATAAAATAGTATTTACGGTGAGCACAACTATAATAAATAATTAAAGAATCGGTCACCGTAAATACTATTTTATTCGAATCAAAATTTTTCGACGTCAATAACTCTGCTTCCACTGGCTGGAATTGAACCAAATTTGGTGAACATTGTTTCTATAGACAATGTAACACTTTCATGGGGTGAACAGAAAATTTTCAATTTTTTTATCGTGTGTTTTTATATAACAAATCGAAACTTCCTTCTCCTGTAGCAATGCGGCTGCTGGCTGTAATTGAACCAAATTTAGTGTGTAGGCTTAAATTAGGTAACCCAACAATTTTATCGAGTAGCCAGTATGATTGGAGACAAAAATCCATTTCTGAATACCCCTATTGTACAAGCACAACTAACTAGCTAACGCCATAAATGGCGCGAAATCTGGAGATTTCGTCGACAGTGATGGCAAGAATGACAAAAATATTACGTTAAATCAGGTCTTTCGGGAGTCGAAGTGGAAAAACGACCTTTTTTTAGTGAGCACAACAGTATTTCCAGTAAAAATTTTTGAATTATATTCGATTTTATAAGTTTTTTGATTTGTAAAAATGTCCTTTTTTCCAGATATCAAAATACGGTAACCCTAGGGTTATGCTCACTTGACCTACTTGGGTAGTTACGTTTTTCGGCTACATCCACTTCTACTTGATAGTTTATAGGGAAAACTACTTACTGTTTACAGTTTGGATTTTGTATTAACTAGACAAGATAGTTGTTTTGTGATCATTTTGCATCGATTTTGTGAGTGTCACGGTCTGAAATGCTGAAATTCGATTCTTATATAACAATTTCACTCATAATAGTAATGCAAAGTCGTGCCAAAACTATTCTGTAACTCTGAGAGTCTATGCAAATTTTTCAACATGCGCATTTCCACGCAGGCGCTGGAAAAATACTGCGGCGCGATCGACGACACGGACACTCGATTGGAATCCGCTGCCAAATTAAAGCTTTACAGAGTAGCAATCAATGTAAGTTGAATATTCGCGGATTTTAATTTATTTTTCATGAAACTTATTCATCAAAATGTTGCAATTCGTCAACACATACGAGTCCTGTGTAGATGATATTGATTCGTATCGGACTTTGAAAGAGATATCGGTATCGGCCGTTCGATGTAGGCCGGAAAAATATCGGAAATTTTCGTGATATCACAGGTAGTCAGAGAGCTATAATATGGGATGGTTAAACTGGGAATATTGGTCTATTTCTTAAGCTTACATGCAGAGATTCTACTCAAGTTTCAGTATAAAAAATATTGTGAATTTCTGAAGAAGAAACAGTGCTATCCAAATTAGTCAAATAGTAAGTATTCTAGTTGTTTACCTTGAAAAAGGATAATTTTGACCTAAAAAATCAAAATTTTGACTTTTTTGACCAAAACAAACTGAATTTTGACCTAACGTATGCAAACGAGGTGTTTTCCCGCATAATGTTCAAATTGTACCACTTATCTTCATTTCTGGTTTGAACTGGCTGTCCTAACGAAGTAGTTTGGCCTGAAAAAACGTTTTTGGCTTAGAAACAGACAAATTTTTACATGAAAAAGGTGGTATTTTAATGAAATCTGGCCCTATGGCCCAGTAGTTACAATACCTATTATGGTAGAAATAATTAAAATTTGTTGTAGTGCAATGAGAGATACTTTCCTACATTCTTGGGTAGAAAGTGTCTGTCCTTACTAAGTAGCTTGCCAAGAATGGAGAAAGAACGTTCAACAGCAGCAGATGTTGGCCGACAACACCAAAGTTGTGCGTACACTGCTGGTGACACACCGTGTTGCTTCATTCGGACAGTGCTATCTGCATCACAATTTTTCATCATGCGGTTCTTGATATAAGAACCATACAATGCCCAAGCAGTCTTGCTTCAGCTAGGATAAGGAGGTACGTTGACCATGATACCATGTCGACCTATTTGTTTCATTTGAGCTTATGTTATTCACAATGAGCTGACAATGGGCCGTCTACAACGGTAGGCCTATAAAGTAGGCTAC
This sequence comes from Botryllus schlosseri, assembly GCF_051294905.1. NCBI lineage: Eukaryota > Metazoa > Chordata > Ascidiacea > Stolidobranchia > Styelidae > Botryllus > Botryllus schlosseri. Next base: position 28,042,805 of record NC_137239.1, on the reverse strand, counting down.
AAGCTGTAAAATGTCAAATGACAAGTTCACCGACACTGCAAAATCTACGATACAAACGAAATGTAGGTTGCAAAAAAATTTTGACTTATTTTGACATGTCAAAAAAGAATTGCCCTAATCATAACCAATTGAGCGATTTGTGCAGTAGGCAAAATCTACTTAAGTGCTCTGAAAAAGTATTACGTCACTGACCTCGTCTGATTGCAGTTGTGTAGATGCAGCCTTTCTAGTATATTTCATGTCCATGTACACTGTACAGCAATGACTGTAAAGCTGCTCAAATAAAATGCTGTGAAGATTTGGAATCGAGCCTTTAAGCTAGAGGCAATATATTTTGAATATCGGCTGAATATATCGGGACTATTGGTGGTAGTATCTGTTTTATTGGTATTGACCCAAAAATCCGATATTGGTCGGGCTATAGTCCTTTGTCTGATGCTGGTTGAATTTTGTGCGTAAGATACCGAATCTGTGCTTTAGACCTACGTTCAAATGAAGGACCGTCAGCAGTTGAACGATTATTTGAAAGTGATTCCGGACACGCACCATCATATCCGACAATATCTTCTCAACGAATTGAAAAAGCCCGTAAGTATTCGTTGGTACGTCCAAGTGAAGAATTGTATGTCTTAGCCGCACAGCCTCAGATACTTCTCGCGATTATTTGGGTTTTCATGAGTGGAAGGGTTGTAATGACTCGACTTGACTCAATTTGTGTATTGACTCGACTTGTTCTTGTCATGTCACATGACTCGAGACATTCTAGATTGAAGGGCGGTTTTTTTTTACCTAAAAAAAGAAAATTTGGACCTAAAAAATCCAAATTTTAACTGTTTTTGACCTAAACAAACTGAATTTTGACCAAATTTTGACCTCACGTATCCAAGTTAGGTGTTTTCCCGGACAACGTTAAAATTGTACCACTTATCTTCATTTCTGGTCGGAACTGGCTGTCCGAACTAAGTAGTTTGGCCTGAAAAACGTTTTTGGCTCAGAAACAGGCAACTTTTTACATGAAAAAACCAATATTTTCGTGAAATCTGGCACTATGAAGAATTATTCCAGCGGGTACAATACGTATTATGGTAGAAATAATTAATTTTTTTGTAGTACAACGAGACATACTTTTCTACATTCTTGGGTAGAAAGTGCATGCCCTTGCTAAGAAGCTTGTCAAGGACGTTCAACAGCAGCAGTTGTTGCTGGTGACACACCGTGTTGCTTCATTCTGGCAATGTTTTCTACATCATAATTTTTCATCATGCGCTTCTTAATATAAAAATGATGCAATGCCCAAGAAGTCTTTCTTCAGTTAGGATATTGCGGTACGTTGACCATAACACCATGTTTCATTTGACCGTTTATGATTCACAATGAGCAGACAATTAGCCGTTTAAAACGGTAGGCCCATAAAGTAGGCTACAAGCTGTAAAACATCAAATGATACGTTCACCGACAGTGCATAATCTATGATAAAAACAAAATGCAGACGTCAAAAAATTTTGACTTTATGAACAAAACGCTACAATTTTGACAAATTTTTATATGTCAAAAAAGCGCCCTATAGATTACTTATTCAGTTCTTGTGTATGAAGGCCTAAACTTGATGAATAGGCGCATAAACCCTATTTTATCTGTTTCGATAAACATGTTAAGAGAGAGGAAAAATGAGTAGACCTGTATTATAAGTGGGATGATTTCGATGTCACCCGAGAGTTTCACAGAACTGTGTTGAAGCCGTCTATATATCAATAATGAACAGTGAACCCTATGACTTGAGTCTTAACGCTATGACTCGAACTCGACGATGAAGTGAAGATATCTCGACTTGACTGAGTCAAAACTATAAAAATTCACTTCTGACTCGGAACCTTGCGACTTGGTTACAAACCGGGGCACTGGTAGATTTTGTTTTCCGCGCAAGTATTTTATTTGAAGAGCTTCTTCAAGGTGCAGAACTTTGATGTACAATTGAATAGTATATTGATATTGAAATGAACCAGAATATTTTCGGCGGACACTCGTCAGGGGTAATCGTCAACAACTAGTAGAATTGGACAAAACATATATCAACAATCTTATCATTAGGGCGATTTTTTTTACCAAAAAAAGAGACAATTTTGACCTGAAAAATCAAAATTTTGACTTTTCTTGACCTAAACAAACTGAATTTTGACCAAATTTTGACCTCGCGTATGCAAATTAGGTGTTTTCGCGCATAACATTGAAATTGTACCACTTATCTTCATTTCTGGTAGAAACTGGGCATTTCTGGTTGGAACTGGCTGTCCTAACGAAGTAGTTTGGCCTGAACGAAACGTTTTTTGCTTAGAAACAGATAAATTTTTACATGAAAAACCTAATATTTTAATGAAGTCTGGCTCTATGAAGAATTCCAGTAGTTACAATATGTATTATGGTACAAATAATTAAAATTTGTTGTAGTACGAGAGATACTATCCTACATTCTCGGTTAAGAAGCTGAATGGGGGAGGAACCTTCAACAGCAGCAGTTGTTGGCTGACAACACTGACAACATAGTGTTGCTTCATTTTGACAATTTTGTCTACATCACAATTTTTCATCATGCGCTTCTTAATATAAGAATGATGCAATGCCCAAGAAGTCTTTCTTTAGTTAGGATATTGCGGTACGTTGACCTTAACACCATGTCAACCTATTTGTTTTATTTGAACGTTTATGATTCACAATGAGCGGACAATTGGCCGTTTACTACGGTAGGCCCATAAAGTAGGCTACAAGCTGTAAAATATCAAATAATAAGTGCACCGACAGTGCAAAATCTACGATACAAACGAAATTCAGAGGTCACAAACATTTTGGCTTTGTAAACAATTTTGACCTAACGCTACAATTTTGACAAGTAAAAAAAAATCGCCCTACTTATCAGTAATGAATTCACCAAGCTGAAGCTCAACGTACAATTTTTAGATTATATATGTTCTTATTATTTTCAGGATATCAAGTGGAAAAATTGAGTGTCAGAAAGAGCAATATCTCTCCTTTTTATCAAAGATTTCTAATCATATTGGTGGGAACATGAATTCCGTTTTATTCGTCAAACGAATTTTTTTCATACCTTTTTTCGATTGCCAGGATCAGCTATTCGAGTGTTGTCGCTATCTATATTTTATTCTTGATTTATTTCTCGAGCTTGTTACTATTGGCCTGCTGCTATTTGCTGTCTGTATGGTGCGTGTATTTGGGGTTGGGCAGATTAAGTATTGATGTTTTATGAATCAAAACGGGACTGTGTCGATGTAATTGGTCTGATAGCTGCTCATTTTTACCTGTCACGCCTGACTGCATGTTATTTGCCTTTGTTTTAATTAAAAGCTAACCAATTTGGCAATTCTACATTGTCTGTTTCTTCACTGCAATGCTGCCGGCTGCGTCAAATATACACTTTGCACCATTCCGTTGTGAGCTATGACATTGAACATCTGTGTACTTTTATAAAGTTATGATGGATGGTTCTGATTGCTGGGGCGATATATTTAGGTACATGCAGCGTTAGTGTTCAAACCAGGCCGCGTAAGGGGATCATTATTCTACAATTCTCTAACATGCTGGAATCCAGTACAACGCCGAGGTATTTGGCAGTTTTAATGCTGGAAATGGTTGCCCAGCAATGTCAACTGACGTTTTCAAGGGAGTTTACGACCAAAATAAGTACTTTACATTCGCTGTAGGCTACGTTTCTGGGCTAGGATTTTGAGCACGGACATTCGCTGTAGGCTACGTTTCTGGGCTAGGATTTTGAGCACGGAACTTTTCCTGGAGATTGCCAGCTTCTTTCGTAGGGCAGACTGGGGCTAGTTGTAACGATTCTGTCCATTTCCGGTCTCACAGCTTTTCTACTCGGCTTGCGCAAATAATTTTTTTACACTGTCTATAATAGCATTTCAAACAGGTGAGTCTTCTGCCCCATTGGGGAAAGTTGAGACAGGAGAGGAGGCAAGTTGTTACATTGAAATTGTCAGCTGAAAACTCTATCCAAAATAAAAGCATTGTTGTAACCATGGTATTGAAAACGAAATGAAAGAAAAATCAAACTGAACAGCAAAATATGAAAAGCAGTCATTCAGTCCTTGCAAAAATCACACACGTAGGGTATAGAGCGATCAGTGCATGCTTCATGCGCCCACTTTCGACATCCAGTGCATTTGACCCATACTTCCTCAGACCTAGAGTTGTCATAGCACAGTAGGCAATGATTGTCACTAGCATGTGTGTTTGTTTCGTCAGTGAAAGCTAGGTTTCTTTTTGTTGCTTTTTTTGTTCTTTTCTTTATGTCAATCTTAGGATTTTTTGCTTCCTTCGCCAAGTGCTCCTCTTGGAGGCGATGTCGTTCAGGAGTGCTTGTTGAGATGGAGGAACGGGGTCTTTTTCTCCCACCAATTTTTTTCTGCCTGGGTGCGGCTTCGTTGAAAGGCCGAATCATCTCTGGTGTTGTCTTAATACCAGTGGGTAAACTAGGGACTTCTTCAGGTGTGCGAATAGATAGGCTGGAATGTCTTTGTGAAAAGGAGGTAAACCAATCTGCTCCAGCTTTTTTGTTCGTGACCCAATTCTGTGGGACCTGAACACTGTTGATTGATGCATATTCATATGCCAACTTCCTTACATCATCAGGCGTTAAACAATAGTACAGCTCGGATGCTCTTTTGATGTACTTAACTAGAAGCTGCTCTTGGTCATTACGAAAAACAGCTCTTGGTGTTGCATAGCCAACAGATGGTTGTCCTCCAGATCGTATTTTGGCGCAAAATCTTTGCAATGTCATAAAATTGATCTGCAATTATATAAAGTCATTGTAAGTCAAATTGACTGCAATAGAATCAACAAAATAACCACAAGAAACCAGGGCTGTAACCAAGTCACAAGGCTCCGAATCACAAGTCAATCTCACTTTTATAGTTTTGACTCGAGTCAAGTCGAGTCATTTCAATTCACCACCGAGTCAAGTCCGAGTCCAAGTCAGCAAGCAGAGGGTCGAGTCCAAGTCATGGAATTATGACTCGAGTACAAGTCACTGTGTTCACTGCTTATACTTTCCAGTTAAAATCTTGGTAAACCCACTTTTTATAACTCTGTTTGGTGATATCAAATGGTTCGCATTTACAATATACCAATTTTCCTCACTCTTAGCAGTTTCTGGTCGCATTTTCAAGTACCAGTACCAACAGACGAAATCCCAATAGTGTGTTGGCTCTGGAATTACAATGAAATGTCGGTCTTGGCCGTCTGAGACTCCAGCCAATGACTTGGTTCGAGTCATGCGCAATTACTCGAGTCCAAGTTGAATCAATACCCAGATTGACTCGAGTCGAGTCATTTCCGGATTTTGAAAAAATGACTGGAGTCAAGTCGAGTCATCAGAAAATCGTGACTAGAGTTGAGTCACGACTCGAGTCATTACAACCCTGCAAGAAACTTACATCAAATTCAGAGGCGACAGTGCGCAGAGATCGTTTTTCATCAATCACTCTTCTTGCAGCTTCTTCCATGACCATCAAAGGTGTGGTGCCTCTTTCGGTCTTTTTTTTGTATTGCCTCACCATAATCGCAGATAATATATAGTTTAACAACAGAATTAATCTACAAGATAGGAGCAGGTTAATGGATACATTTTCATAAGTAATTGCAAAAGAATACAAGCTGTCTTCAACTGTTTCACCACATACTCAGTATAGGCCTAGACTGATGTGATAGCCTGCTGGTACCTAATGTGGCTTTTAATGTCACTGCACACTGCACAGCAGTGCAGAAAGATTTTGGTTAGAATAATGCTAACCCTGGCTATCAGGATGGATGAGATTTCATTAACAATTATGTTAATCACACATCATAACCACATTTAAGCAGTTGTTACAACCGCTATATAGTTGTTACAACCGTAACAATGTGCCCCAGTCGACTATGGCATTCTTAAGCTTACTTGCCGCCTTACCTAACTAACAAACAGCGCAAAGTCGACTGTGAAACTAAACTACAGGTCTTCTCCTTTCTTATGATGTAAATTAAGCATATGTCGGTCGCACGCAACTACTGTTGCACCAACGAGACTTAATCAAGGGAGCAATCTGACGGACCTGCTTCGATTTCCGTCGGAGGTTTATCTGGGCTCCTCTTCCCCCGCCGTTGCCGTTCTTACGGCGACAAAAAAGCCCAGTAAAAGACCCGACGAAAGAAAGAACTCACAAGCAATAGAAAGAACTAGTAGAAAGGGCCGCGGCTTCAAAAAGATCAACATCGAAAAGAACTGTGACATCAGGCCCTTTAGGCCGAGGTGGATACTAGATTACCAGTGAACCCAGCCCTCGGTGAACCCAGCCTCACAAACCCAGCCCTCGGTGAACCCAGCCCTCGGTGAATCGGCCCTCGGGAACTTTTGTAATTAAGTGTATTAACAAGTATCATTATGAATTATTAAACTAATAAGATTATTATCAACTGATTTGTCGATCTAGTAAGGAGGTCAGGGCATGCGTAGATCACGCAGTCACGGCGTGATCAGATCACGGATTGCGAAAGCGCCAATCGCGGCCTTACAAACTCGGCCCGCGGTGAACTCGGACCTCGGTGAACCCGGCCCTCGGTGAATTCCGCCCTCAGGAAATTTTGTATTCACCGGCAACCCTAATATCCACCCTCCCCCTCCCCTAATATCCCACCCCCGGCAACCCTAATATGCCACCTCCACCAAGACCAACCGCAATATCCCACCTCCGGCAACCCTAATATCCCACCTCCTCCAACCCTAATATCCCCCCTCCCCCAACCCTAATATCTCACCTCCGGCAACCCTAATATTCCACCTCCGGCAACCCTAATATCCCACCTCCGGCAACCCTATTATCTCACCTCCGGCAACCCTAATATCCCACCTCCACCAACCCTAATATCCCACCTCCGGCAACCCTATTATCTCACCTCCGGCAACCCTAATATCCCACCTCCACCAACCCTAATATCCCACCTCCGGCAACCCTATTATCTCACCTCCGGCAACCCTAATATCCCACCTCCACCAACCCTAATATCCCCCCTCCCCCAACCCTAATGTCTCACCTCCGGCAACCCTAATATCCCACCTCCACCAACCCTAATATCCCCCCTCCCCCAACCCTAATATCTCACATCCGGCAACCCTAATATCCCACCTCCGGCAACCTTAATATCCCACCTCCACCAACCCTAATATCCCACCTCCAGCAACCTAATATCCTACCTCCGCCAACCCTAATATCCCAGCTCCCAGCTTTAATTCAAAATTGTTCAGGGGCGGAATTCACCGAGGTCCATAGTATTCGAGAAACACCATGAATACCACAAAACAAACAAGTAGAGTATGTGAGCGTCGCGTTATCTCCCCCGCACGCTTGGGAATACAAAAGTTCCCGAGGGCCGAGTTCACCGAGGGCTGGGTTCACCGAGGGCTGGGTTTGTGAGGCTGGGTTCACCGAGGGCTGGGTTCACCGGCAACCGGATACTAGAGTAAAGGATCGCTACCGATGGGTGTCGTTCAACATCCTCCTATCTGTTCATGACATCGCATTCTGTCTTATCGCGTTGTACATTGTGTGTGAATTGTTCAGATGAAAAATGTAATCCAACGATATTATATTAAAACCCTCAATATACTTTTTCCTGCAAGCACATTTCGGAAGCCAGGCTGCGTTAGAATGTGGTTTCCAACCAGCCGAGAAGACTGTGTAAAAATGGTGCGCCATCTCCCGGCAAAAAAATTATTGCCGTTGTAACAACGTCCCCCCGTCAAAACTAGCTCCGGTCTCCCTTACTTTGGCATGCAAGAGATTAAAAAACAGACATCTTATTTATATTAATATCGCGGTATGAGGATACTTGTTTTCATCATCGTCAATAATCGTCAGATTATTTTTTTTCATCTCAACAAATACACACACAATATACAATGCGATGAAATGAACAGACAGGAGGATGCCGAACGACCAGTTGCGGTGTCTTAAACTGACATCCACCTCGCCTCAGTTGCCCGATGTCACACTTCCTTTTCCACCTCGATCTAGTTGCTCGATGTCACACTTCCTTTTTCAATCTGTCTCTATTCCGAGGGGGGGGTCTCCGTTCTTTGTGGGTGCGTAGTAGCCTACTTCGACAATGGAGATGCCAAGGAAGCTTTTTAGGTGATCGAGTCTCTCCTCTCAAGGCTTCTCGATCGACAGCAGAATCGTGACAGTATATTACATGTGTACTGCAATGGAGATGCCAAGGAAACTTTTTAGGTGATGGAGTCTCTCCTCTGAAGGCTTCCCTGTCGACGACAGCAGAATCGTGACAGTATATTAGCCTACATGAGCATTGAGCACTGATCGAGAGAGTGAGAATCTTCATTCGTCAGCGTTTCAAATAAGCATCACACAACAAAATGAGACATGCAAGGTAGACGAGGCTCGATAGGTCGTGAGTTCAATCCCTGTCAGGTCGGGCCGTCTCTTCTAATGGTGTTGAATACTAACCAGTAACCACTAACCAGACTCGGCATACGAGGTAACGTGATGGTAGGTCGTGTGGTCGATCGACGGTGGGTCGGGTCAGATTATATTTTCATCTGAACAAGACACACACAATGTACAATGCGATGTAATGAACAGATAGGATGCCGACCAGTTGCGTTCTCTTAAACTGGCATCCACCTCGGCCTAGTGCCTGATGTCAGAATTCCTTTTTTTCGATGCTAGTCTCTGTCCGCGACTATTTCCATTCTTCGTGGGTGCGCTCTTATATCGGGTCTTTTTTGTCGCCGTAAGAACAGCGGCGTGGGGGAACAGGAGCCCAGAAAAACCTGCGACGCGTAATCGAACCCAGGAAGGCAGTCCGATCCTCCAGACAGAGACAGTGTGCTCGCTTAGAAGCAATAGGACTCTGGTTGCCTCACATACATCGCACAGATATACTAGTGCTTGGGATGATAACGTAACTGCAGCATACCTAGAAAACAGTTGTAACCTGTCTAGTACGCGCCAATACTATCTACTGATCCATCTACCTTACTGACTGCAGTCATAAAACATTAACATCACAACAAAAATCAATATCATTTATTGCCCTCCATCCAACCATCTGCCGCCCACTCGGGCAAGGGCGTCTCAAACTCCCAGTCCGGACCGCGGTACTTCAAAGCGTGAAGATACATGACCAGCTCCTCCGGCCTTGGATCGGGAAGTGGACTTTTACATTCTTCGCAGTCGGCCCTGTACGGAACCAGGCCCTCGATTTTCGACGCGGCCTTTAGCATGGCGGGACTCTGCAAAAAACAAGCATCTTAATAACTTCTCCCACTCTCAGCAACAAGAATTTCTACTTTTCGTTGTACTTCAATTAGGTTTTGCCGAGCTGCATTACTTAAACAAATGGTTATAACTTTAGACCACCTCACTTTCATAGCTTTCAGTTTGTTAGGCAAAAGCAGGTCTTGAATATTTACTTGGAAATTTCGACTTCTACTTCTACCCGCTGCATGCTGACTTGGACTTGAGTCGGTGGTGAATTGAAAATGACTTGAATTGCCTAGAGTCAAAACTATATAATTGAGATTAACTTATGACTGGGTGCCTTGTGACTTGGTTACAACCCTGGTTCAAGGAAACAAAATCTATTCAAGTATTCCGAAAACTACTTTGTTATCGACCATACCCAACCGATAGATTCTCACCAAATCGGGCGATTTCACATCATCGCCATTGTCGGGAGTTTCTGCAGCAACCTTTTCTTGTTTCATGGAGTCATCAAACGACTCCAGCACCGAAGTCCATTTTTTCATGGACGCCAATTCCTCCATCACTTCCTTCATGGGTTTGGAAATGGGACCCAACCTGAATCTGTCCTCGCCCCAAGCGGGCGTGTTGTACATCATGTCGTTTGTTATCGGGTAGCCGAGATACTGCAGGTGCACTCGGATCTGATGGGTGCGACCTGAAATTGGAGTAATGATTCTTGCATTCCGTACGACGTATTGAAATAAACAAAATCAATAAAATAAATGAACACCGTTCTTAGCATGAAAAGAGAAACAGAATTTTGCCTGGCAGGAAAACATAAAAAGCAGTCCATATTAGTCACAGACAAATCGACTTCCTTACAGTTTAACTTATTAAAACGAAGCAAATATACCACAAAGCTACATTCTAATTCTTACAAATTAGAATTGGAAAAAGCGAGTAGTTTTGCACTTCAAAAAAAGTGCTTTGAACTTTTCAAAAATCCAAATTATAGAAAGTACGTACTTTTGTACTCCAAAATAGAGCTTTGCACTTTTTGAAATTCCAAATTATAAAAAACGAATAGTTTTGCATCCAAAAAAGTACCTTGTACTATTTAAAAAATCAAAATTATCAAAAACGTCTGTAGTTTTGTTCTACAAAAAAGTACTTTGTTAGCGACCACCTATAGAAATAGCTTTGAAGAGCTTCTAGGAGGTAAAGAACTTTAATATACAATTCAATGGTATATTCATATTGAAATAAACCCGAACATTTTCGGCTGACACTCGTCAGGGGTAATCGTCGACAACTAGCGGAGAATCGGAAAAAACATTGTATATCAACAACCAAACAATGTGATACGATTGGCGATATACAATGTTCTTACCAATTCTCTGCTAGCTGTCGACGATTACCCCTGACGAGTGTCAGCCGAAAATATTCGGGTTATTTCAATAGGAATATACTATTCAATTGGAAATAGTTTTACCTGTCTTTGGCTTGCATCGCACCACGCTCGTCACACCGTCGGTGGATAAACACTGGAATGTCGTGGTGCACTCTTTGGCCTCCTCATCTCGACTCACAACCGAAGTGCCTATCTTCATGTCGTAAACCTTCATGGCTTCACTAACAATCACAACGTCGCCCTTGATTTCTATATGATGATCGTGGTCTTCGGGCAGGGAAAATTTTGTGAAATCACCACAAACGCGGCACACATACTCCTTTTCCACCTGCGTGTCACAAAAAGCTCTTCACAGTCAGGTAATGGAGGCCTACTTCTCAAAGTTGGAAAACTAGAACATTATCAGCTTTTTGAAATTAGATTACAATTACTATTAATCAATTCGAAAATACTTTCTAAATTGAATTAATTCCCAAACCGGAAAGAAAGCGAGTCGCTATTACACTTTGAAAGAAATATCAATCGGCCATTAGAGATTAAAAACAAAATCGGCAATTTTCGTGACCATTCTCACTTTTATAGTTTTGATTCAAGGCAAGTCATTTTCAATTCATCACCGAGTCCAATTCAGATGGTAGAGGGTCGAGTCTGAGTCATAATGTTTGACTCGAGTCCGAGTCCAAGTCATTGTGTCCACTTTAAAGCTTTTCAAATAAATGCTATGAAGTTTTGAAAATGCGCTTTAAGATAGATGTCATATCTATTGAATATACGCCGAATATACCAAGGTTATCGATGAAGGTGCCATATCGGTTTTACTGGTATCGGCTGAAAAATCAGACGTCGGTCAGGTTTAGATCAAATCACAATGGCCAGCTGGCTTACCGTTCTATCTCTTATTTGAACGTGGCATTTTCCGGCGCGTTCTTTTGATTTTGCGAAAACAGTCAGTCCTGAAGTCATTCTGTCGAGACGATGGATGCTGAATATTTCAGTTTTGCCGAAATCCTGAATGTACAAAAGATTCACGAATAGAACCAGGAGACATCGAGTGCCATAGTGTTTCAATTCTGAACCGAGCATTAGGCTGTAAGTCAGGGTTGTAACGACTCGAGTCACGATCTTTTTGTGACGCGACTCAACTCGAGTCATTTTTTCAAATGCGTGAAATGACTCGACTTGAGTAAATCTGCGTGTTGTCTCGACTTTGATTCGAGACTCAAACAGCCAAGACCGACAATTCATTGTAATTTCGAAGAATAGTAAAGTAACCACACTATTGGGATTTCATCTGTTGGTACCGGTACTTGAAACTGCGACCAGAAGCTGCTAAAAGTGAGGAAAATTAGTATATTGTAAATGTGAACGATTCGATATCACCAAACTGAGTTATAAAAAGTGGGATTAACCACAGTTCAACAGGAAACTGAGCCGTCAACACAATGACTTGGACTCGATCCATAATACCATGACTCGGACTCGACCCTCTGCTTGCTGACTTGGACTTGACTAGGTGATGAATTGAAAATGACTCGACTTGACTCAAGTCAAAACTATAAAAGTGAGATTGACTTGTGACTCGAAACGTTGTGACTTGGCTACAACCCTGCTTCATGTCTATCAGTATCTAGATGTCACCATAATACAGTATGAAAGATGTGGTCCAAGTTGAAATATACAAATCATGCCGGATCTACATTGGATTAAAGATAATATGGCGTTTTTTTGACCTTACCTATTCTATCGCACTTTGTGAAAACCTGTAGAACTAAGTTATTGCAGTTGAAACTTACGGATATGCAAAAATAGTATTGATGGTGGGTAATCCCGGCAGGATTATTGATGAAAAATTAAAATAACTTCGCTTCTGCGGGTTGGAATCGCGTCAAATTTTTTTTGCATTGTTTTTGTAGACAACTTGACAATTTCGTGGGCTTGACAGTATCCTTCGAAAAATTTTATTCCCACTTTTTAATAAAATCAAAAATTTCATTTGGCTCTGTCGCGGCTTCGGTTGGTTGGAATTGACTCAAATTTGGTGTGCAGCCTTTTTTCAGGCAACACAAAAATTTAATAAGTGAATAGTCGGAATTCGGAGAAAAAAAGTTATTTTTGAACAACCCTAGTGCGTAGCTTTGCACTCAATGACCAATATAGGTGTCAAGATTTCCACAGCGGAAAATTCTATTGAAACCATAATTCTCATTGATAAATTAACTCTTAGTGGCAAAGATCATATAATTCCAGTGCTCAAAAGAATCATCTGTCAGTAATTGACTTAAATCATTCAGATTCGAGTACTCAAATTATTGCTCAAGATTGGTAAACTGTTTTTTGGTTGTGGAAATTTTCCGTCGAACCAGATTTGCGTGTCACAGAGAGACAAGTTTCGAATGCAGTGACTTTCAAGACACCTGGAGCTTTGCGCAATTATACAATTATTAATCCGGGAAAACAACATACCCATAACATGAATCATACCCGAGCAAGTATTGAAAGCAGACTGTTGTGGCGAAATCTCCCGGCCGGATGCAGAGGAACGCAGCACGGCTTATTGATGACGAAAAATTCATCGTTGTCAGCTACCACAGTTATTGGATCCGCGGATATGGGGCATTCGTGCCGGTGTGACCTGGAGTGTCAACACAAAATAGCGGAGATTCAAAAATCTCAGTTATAAAAGATACTGGAGCGTGGTCATCTTGTTGCAGTATATTGAAATAAAATGGCATACAAATTAAATACAAATCATGATTCATGATATATATTTGTTTTGCTAAGTAATAAAACTATCATTTTACTTGCTGGTAAAAAATATCCTCTTGTCGAGTTGCGCAAATATGGTACCGTAGTCCTTAATAATCATGATATATATTTACCCATTGAGACTATACTAACATATCGGAATTCAACTTTCAGAGAAGCTAATGCTGATTTAGTGTCAAAATAAGCCCCACTTACAACGAGGTAATCAAGTCGTTATCCTTGATAACACGGTCGAGAGATTTTGCCGGCTTTAGATTCACCAACAGCCGCTTTTCCCGGATGGCCCTCTCGTAAAACGCGATGGGATACAAACGAAATTCCGTCGTGTATATCTGACCCAACGTTTTTCCGACCCATCTGCCTTGAAAATACAAAGTGGTCACAGCAAAAAATGTCTTGACGATAAGATTATTGGTGTACAATTTTGAATTTGAGAAATTGAATATTTACGGTGGGAAATTTTCCAATAAGGCTGATAATAGTAGATCTGCCCACCGTAAATACTATCATTTTTTGATCTCCAGGGCTTCGCATTTGCCGTTTGGAATTGGCGCGAAATTGTTATGCACCATTTTTTGGGCATCTGAACAATTTCATGGGGTTGACAGTAAAATTTCAAAAAATATGTATTTTTTTAATAAATATAAAATTTCCGAACTCTACTTAGTTTCGCTTCTATAAGTTTGAATTGAGCCATATTTAGTGTGCAGTGTTTTTTAACCAATCCGACAATTTCATCGAATAGCCGGTAAAAATTGAAGGAAAAAGTTATTCTAGAACAGCCCCAGTGTCATAACGCTCCTAATAAATATAATATTCATTACAATTGTTCAATTTAAACTATTAATCAAAGCAATACACATACCTTTGGCAAATGTATTGTATTTGAAGTCGTACGGTACAACTTTTCTTAGTCCATTTTCAAAATAATGCGTTGTCTGCGATAATTCCTCGTCGCTTGTCAGTCGAGGCCTCTTGAAGGTGGCGTGAAGACTCATTTTTCTTTTACGTGAATTTTGCCTGTTGGAGGGTAACTTTTGGGTTTTGATTGCATCGTCATGTAATATAGCAGAAAGGTCTTCTGATGCAGTGTGGTTCTGTTGAGAATTGCCAGATTCAACATGATCTTCTTTTGCAGATTCAAGCGTCTGTTCTTGAGTAAGTTTTGATAAATGAGGCTCAGCAGGAGATGATACACTGGAACAATCAGCATCGGCAGTATTCAATGTATTTTTTCGATCGTTATCACCAAGAATGGTGTTTTCTTTGGGATCATCAGATGGTGTGCTCATTTTCACAGAGGATTTTTGAAATCCCGAATATTTAGAAGTCGATTGTTGGAGTAAGCTTCTGTACTTCGTTGATAACAAGGTCCCAGACAATACTTTCGCAGACGATTGACTTTTTACGCAGCTCGATTGTATCGCACACAATATTGAACGAATTAATAACATTCGTTACAGTTATTTCCAAGGCTCAAACTAGGCTGTTTCAAGTAGAGCGGAAAAATTCAGTACTGTGAGAAAATCATTAACAGTTGAGCTTTAAAAGCCCTCTAGCGATCAGTAAATGATTTCTACTTCGAGTAAGAAGTTCGTAAGTGGCGCTTCCTCGAAACTAGCTCTATCCTACTATTGGAGTGGGGAGTGTTAATCATGATCACCGATCAAACTTGTTAGCATTTGGCAATAGAATAGCCCAATTTGCTTGATAATGTCGGTGGAGTTATGTCGAACACTCTTGAATTGGATGTCCAAAATATGTGTGACCAGGTTCCAAACATGTGATCCGTGGCAATGTCGAGTACTATGGACTTATAGGCCTATTCATGCAGCAAGAAGTTCAGTATATATACAAGTTCAGTTGATTACATAAATCCAAAACAAAGTGTGAGATAAAGTGAATAGATGAGGGGTCGAAAAGACTTACAGCTTAGTGTTTCAACCAAACATCCCATTTGCAAATTATCACTGAAGTGCAGCCTGTTCTACAGCCTTAGGCGCTTCATGCCAGCATGGGTTCTTCTGATACTCTTTAAATCCTTAATCCAATCGAAGTTATACTATGGCATCCTCTGTTGGGGGGCTGCCAGTAAAACTGCACTCAAGCCACTGCAAAAACTACAACATAAAGTACTCCGAATCATAGCTATAGGGCCCCAAAGGGGCCTGGCTGCCCATCCAACAAGTCGCTGCTGAAGAGATTCGGCGTCCTAAACATAGAAGATATGCGGAAACTACAGAAATCGCCAAGTTTATGTATCAGTTCCACTGCAGTCGTTGCCCCGAATATTTCAATGACTTCTTTACCTCGGAATCAAAAGCGCGTCCACGTCGTCCAAATATCATATGATCGACCGAAAAGATCATCGCTCTATCAAATATGCCGGACCTGATGTGTGAAGAGTATCCCGCCGGCCATTCGACAGTCGACGAGCATGTCCACATTCAAGTCGAAATACAAGCAATTACTACTAAATAAATACAGTCCATCCTCAAGATTACCGGACCACGACTGACCTATCGATCTCGCTTCCCATGATATGCCGCCCTATTTCTTGTCGCTTTCTTTTTCTATACTATCTTCTTTACTTTCATTCAGTGTGCATGGAGTATTTGGTTGTATTAAGATATACGTATTGATAACTTATGTCATTATATGCACTGCTGCACTGTGATGCTAGAAAATGTCACAAAGATCCTCGTCCAAAAAGAATGTGGATTACGAAACTATACTATCGAAGCTGGATGCACTTTCAGACAAGATGGATGATCAAAAACTACAAAATGGCCAGAAGTTCTCTGAACTCATGAAGGAAATCATAGATCTCAAAAAGAGTGCCGAATTCCTAAACGAAAAATATGAGGAGATAAAAGGGAAACTTGATACTACGAGCAAGCAACTGTCGAAGGTTGAATCGGAAAATAACTACCTGAAGAAAATTGTACACGACCTCCAAACATCCAACAGAGAGACCAATAGAGCAATAAACGATCTGGAGCAATATGGAAGAAGAGAATGCATTGAATTGCAAGGAATACCCTACCACGAGAAGGAGTGTACTGAAGATCTTGTAATGTCAGTTGCCAAAAAAGTAGATGTGACAGTCACAAAGCACGATATAAGTGTTTGTCATAGACTAGCTCAACCAACTGAAGACTATCCTGATCCTATCTTGATAGTCAAATTTTGCTCGAGAAGAGTTCGTGACATGATCTACAACAGCAGATCAATACTGCACAAAACTAAAGAAAAAATATACATCAATGAGAGCCTTACGAAGACTAACCGAAAAAGATTCAATGCATGCCTAAAATTCAAAAGAGCCAACAAGTTCAAATACATATGGACAAGGCAAGGAGTATCCTACTTGAGAAAGGACGACGAAAGCCAAATTTGGACAATCAGAAGTGATGATGATCTGACAAGGTATGGCATCCCCCTAGAATGAACTGTAACCACTAATTCAGCCTTGACCAATAGATAAGAAAATGCCCGTCTTATTTCCATGTGGCTCTTGCCACAAACCATGCAAGTCAAATCAGCCTTGCATTTGCTGTGATATCTGTGACTACTGGACTCATTTGAAGTGCACCAAACTGACGACACCGCAATTCAATCTTATCGGAACTACTGATGAGTATTATTATTGCTGCCAATGCCTAAACTCGGAGTTACCATTTTCATCACTTGACAACATGCAACTAACCAGGGAATTATCTTATGTCAAAAATTTATCTAGCTCTGACCTACCTAAGGGATTCTCTAATTATTATAGTATAGAAGAATTTAATGCTCCTACTGATGATAGCCCTTATATTACTATGCTACATGCTAATGTAAGATCACTTCCTAAAAACAGTGGCTTAGTCACTTTGTTAATTTCTGAGTTTTCTAGACATCCTGACATACTTGCCATAAGTGAAACGAGATTATCTACTGTCCTTCCTTTTGACGTCCATATTGATGGATATACATTTATCAATGCAAATTCTCCCACAGTAGTGGGTGGAGTGGGGTTCTATATTAGGAACAATGTCCAATTCCATATCACTTCAGAGTTTGGCCTGAATCTTCAAGGCTGTGAAGACCTGTGGATTGAAATAACTTTGGTGAATAAAAAAAAGAGAGAAAACATCATAATAGGTGCAATCTACAGACACCCTCACCAATCGATGGCTCAATTCATAGATGCAATGGAAAATTGCTTCGAGAAGTTGACCCTACAACAAAAAACTTTTTACTTGTTGGGAGACTTCAACATAGACCTCCTTAAATCAGATAACAAATATTCTGTGGATCTGTCCAACCTAATATCATGTTTCTCGTGTCTTTCATTAATTAAAGATCCAACTAGAATAACTCATAACTCACAGACACTAATTGACCTCATATTCACCAACAATCAGGTCGAGCACCAATCTGGAATATTAAGAAGCGATATATCTGATCACTTACCAACTTTCTGTAAAATCATGAATGCTTCAGTAGGAGTGAAACACAAAATAGCCTACACTCGTAACTATAGAAGTCTCTCGGAGGACAACTTCTCGAATGAACTTTTTGATGCAATAAATGACCTTGAAGTCGAAAGTAGAACTCAAACTGATGATATAAATAATAACTTTTCATCTCTAATTAATACCATCAACTCCCTAATTGAAAAACATGCACCTCTCCGCAAAAAAACTCGCAGGGAGATGAGATACGCAAATAAACCATGGCTGACCTCTGCAATCCGAATCTCAATAGCGACTCGACGCAAACTCTACAAGAGTCATTTTCTTTCCGGTGTAGATAGCAAAGTGGAACTGTATAAAAATTACACAAATATATTAACCAAATTGAAGAAAAAGTCGAAGAGCAACTATTACAAGGATCAATTTTATAAGAACCAAGGTGATCAAACAAAAACATGGGGGCTCTTTAATAAACTTTTTAAATCAACTGAGCAAAAAAAATTTCCAACTAAAATCAGCATAGGCAATACAACCGTAACATCTGAACTTGACATATGCAAGGCTTTCAACCAATACTTTGCAAATATTGGCAGAAACCTTGCTGACAAACATGTGCCTACCAATAACTACAAGAAATATCTCGATAAACCACAACAGAACTCTATCTTTGTCCAGCCAGTCGTTGAGAATGAAGTCATCGCGATAGTTCACTCATTTAAGAATGATACAGCCACAGGCCCAGATTGTATTCCAGTCTTTATTCTGAAAGAGATCATATATACAATATTACCTATACTCACTAAACTGATCAATAAATGCTTCGAGCTTGGGATCTTCCCTGATATTTTGAAAGTAGCCAGAGTCACGCCTGTTCTGAAGAAAGGCAATCCTAAAGATCTCACCAATTATAGACCAATCTCTATTTTGCCTATTTTTTCTAAAATTATAGAAAAATTAATACTTAAAAGGCTAACTTGCTTCGTTGAGAAATTTAGCATAATATCCAGAAAACAATTTGGTTTCAGAGAGCGTCACTCAACCCAGCATGCAGTTATAGATAGTATAAATAACATCTCTAAAAACCTTTTCAGTAATCTATCCACCATCTGCATCTTTCTAGATCTAAAAAAGGCATTTGATACAGTGGATAGATCAATACTCTTGGAGAAATTATCTCACTATGGAGTTAGGGGTAACATGTATAAGCTACTACAGTCCTATTTATGTAATAGATGGCAATTTGTTAAAAATGGTGAAGTCTCAACAGATAAGCTCGAAATTGAAATGGGTGTACCTCAAGGATCAGTTCTGGGTCCTTTCCTATTTTTAATTTATATTAATGATATAGACAATGTATCGGACTTCACAATTCAACTGTTTGCAGATGATACATCTCTCATGCTCTCATCTTGTAATACGGCTGACCTTGAGTATTCATGTAATGCAAATCTAATAAAAATATATGACTGGATGTGTAGCAATAGACTAACAATAAATACTTCAAAAACACACTGTATGTTCTTTGGTAAAGGTACTCCAAAAGACATAGTACTGAAGCTCAATAACGAAAGACTTACTTTCCAGACGTCTCTATCCTATCTTGGCATAATTATAGATAATAAGCTATCCTGGGGTGATCACATTAATTCAATTTGCATTAAACTATCGAAAGCCATAGGAATCTTAAGAAAAGTTCGTTTCCTACTACCACTTTCCACACGACTAACAATATATCACACACTCTTCCACTCGCACTTGACTTATGGGGTCGTATTGTGGGGTTCAGCTAAAGCCAAATACTTGAATCGGATTAAAAGCCTGCAGAATAAAGCAATTAAATTGACTTGTCTCGCCAATCGCAGAGATAGTGTAAATCCTTTATATAGTCGCTTGAACATCTTAAAAGTTGAAGATATTCACTTTTATGAAATAGGTAAGCTCATGCATGGCTACTACAATGAGAGCCTACCAGAAATCTTCCTAGACTATTTCACTCATATCACCAGTCACCATTCACACAATACCCGAGGCTCTTCTATGAATCTATTCTTACCCCGAGAACATCCTAAGACTATCAGTTTCCTAGGTCCTCGTATATGGAACTCCATTCCACCCCATATTAAAGATAAATCACTCCATATCTTTAAACAAGTGTTTCACGAATATCTTGTAGGAAAATATGAACATTCTTAATAAATGTGTCAATCAGCGTCTCTTTGCCTAGTTTGTGTTCCTGTAGCCAGTGCAATTGTTTTACCTCGTCTATTCAGGTTACCTACTGTGATCCCACTTATTTTTTCATCTGTTTCTGATACATTGCGTATATGTTATATTTTTTGCTTGCAAATGTGTTATATTATGTGATAAGTTTCATATTACAACCATCCTTTCAGGCTGTAGCTGACTTGATGATCTCCCGATCCCTTCGCTACAGCCTGGTTCTGAATTATATATACTTTCCTTTGTATTTATCTATACCATGTGTATTATCAATGTTCATGGACCGAATAAATTCTCTCTCTCTCTCTCTCTCTCTCTCTCTTTACATCGCCTAGGCCAAGGTGGGCGTCAGATTCCATAGACTACTCCTTGTCGCTTCGACATCTTCCTGTCTTTTCATTGCATCGCATTTTTTGTGGTGTATTGAACTGATAAATTTGCTAATAAACCAATGATGATGATGATGACATAAAAACATAACAATGCTGTAAATGGCTATTGTAGAAAGATAGAAACACATCAGTTTTCGGTAAAATATTTATTCTTCATGTAGCGATATTTGTCAATACCAGGTAAGTGTATACATAACTGGATATCAATGGAAGTAGGTGACACAGAGATTGGTAATCTTCCGATGCAGAGTTGGTTTAATCTAAGGTTCAATTATAGAAATTAAACATGGAACGGCAACGACCGAGTTTGCAGCTTCGTTCCGCTTCGCCGGGGCTGGAGTGGAGAATTGTTTTGCGTAAGCGACTATAGGATTTCTGGCAATCCAAAAGCTATCTTCCCGAGCGCAGGAATTATTGAATCTGGTCTTGATCGAAAGCTACTGTTGCGCCGATTCCGAAAATATAAATAAAAATAACTATCAGGCACTGATCCACCTAGAATCCGTCCTCCAAGTCTGAAATATCGGCATTGTTGGAACAATCGGAGAGTCGCAACGGGTCATTGTTATGGTCATTGTGTTGCGGTTACCCGATTGTTCTAAACGGCAACGACCGATTTTGCAGCTTCGTTCCGCTTCGCCGAGGCTGGAGAGGAGAGTGGTTTTGCGTAAGCGACTGTAGGATTTCTGGCAATCCAAAAGCTATCTTCCCGAGCCCAGAAATTATTGAATCTGGTCTTGATCGAAAGCTACTGTTGCACCGATTCCGAAAATATAAATTTAAATAATGATCAGGCACTGATCCACCTAGAATCTGTCCTCCAAGTCTGAAATATCGGCATTGTTCAGAACAATCGGGTAACCGCAACACAATGACCGTAACAATGACCCGTTGCGACTCTCCGATTGTTCGAACAATGCCGATATTTCGACTTTGAGGACGGATTCTAGGTGGATCAGTGCTTGATCATTATTTTAATTTATATTTTCGGAATCGGTGCAACAGCAGCTTTCGATCAAGACCAGATTCAATAATTTCTGGGCTCGGGAAGATAGCTTTTGGATTGCCAGAAATCCTACAGTCGCTTACGCAAAACCACTCTCCTCTCCAGCCTCTGCGAAGCGGAACGAAGCTGCAAAATCGGTCGTTGCCGTTCCATGTTTAATTTCTATAGTTCAATTATAGAGACTACAGTCTCTATAGTTCAATCAATATAATATATCACTGGTTTGAGAGTTGTGATCAGAATGTAAAATCACTCGCGCAGAAACCAGCAGAAGGCGCTATCACTAACCATGGCAACGACAACAGACGAAAGCAGTGCGCAGTAATTCAGTTGCTCTGGAGTTCTCGTAATATCGTGTTATATTTGCTATAATAGTAGGAGGGAGAATATCATGGACGCGGAAGGCCTTCATTTGTCTGTGAATTACACTTCGAGTAGCGGAATCGTTCTAAGCCCCGAGCAGAGAGCGTCCCTGGAAACGTCGATGGTAATATTGAAAAACAACTACAAATTCAACAGAGTGTGGTTCTGGGGAAAAATTCTCGGCGTGAAAGACGATTATTTCATCGCGCAAGGCGCAGGAAAGAACGAACTTTGTAACAGGCAGACACTTTACAGGTAAGGGGGTATCTATATATAGGGTTACCATATTTTGGAAATCTAAAAATTTGAGACCTGCAAAACCGGAGGAGAATTGTCAAAAACCGGTGAATTTTTCCCACTTTGTGATCGGTTGACTAAAAAAAATATTAAAAAAAGGTCATCTTTCCGCTCAGAGCTCAAAATACCGTTTTTCTCTCCACATTGCTAGGTGGATGACTAAAAAAAAAGGTCAACTTTTCGCTCAGAGCTAAAATCACCGTTTTTCATTCCGAAATACCCGCCGGAGCGTCACTTCTGTGCTAATTTACGGCATATCACTCGCAATTTGCTCTAAATCTGACCTAAATTTTCAAAAAAGAGGACAAAATCTCAAAAAAGAGGACAAAAGGGCGTCCTTCGAGGACACTTTCAAAAAAGTCAAAAAACAAATCCTCTTAAAAGAGGACGTATGGTAACCCTATCCATATAGTCGTATTCCTATATTTATTACAATTTTTTATCGTTATAAAATTACCGATATTATATAGCCTTCGGTACGTAGTCTACCAATGTTAGGATTAGTTGATACCGGTAACACATAATCAAGTCATTTCAACTTCTTCCTCTACTTCTATTAGAATTGGAAAATAGATAGTTGTAGTTGTTTAATTAAATTAAAATGTTTCTATAATCTAATTTTTGGTTTTCTTGAAAATACTACAAGAGAACTGTATAGTAGGCTACGAAACGATCCACTGCACAAACATTTGCCATGCTCATGATTATGATGATGAACTATGATTAGATATGAACTGAACCTAATTTTTGTTTCATTTCTTTTTAATGCTGTATATATATAATTCAATTTCCGAATTTTTTGAACTCAATAATTCGAATCTAATTTCGAAAAATCTGAAAATATTCTAATTGTCCAACTCTGACTTCTATAGCCTCAAAATCTCATGATATATTGAGAGGATACAGTCTATAATTAAACTTTGACATCTCTTCTCTTTTCACACTCAATTGCCAATACTCTTCTTTGGCTAATGTTGTTCTACAGTTAATATAAATTAATGTTATTTCGCAGCTTGAATTGCGTCGACTGGCATTTACTGTCCCCTCCCACTGAGACCGCTTTCGAAAAGACAAAAATCATCCACGGAAGATTCCAAGGCGACCCGTCGTACGAATACGAACACACGGAAATCAAAAGAGTCGGAGATGGGGAGAATTTCACTGAGGAAGAAGTCACAGTAAGTTGTCTATGTGATCTTATTGCGAGTGCAGTATAATTTGGTAGCCTAGTCAAAGGCTACATGTGACGGTGCTACCCAACGGTTTGTAAAGTGCAGCCCCCTTGTAACATACTAATACCAATATGTTTTGACACCTCGCTAAATTCAGCCAGTATTAAAAACATACAGCATCTAGCTTAAGGCACATTTCCGAAGCTTCAGTGGATTTATTTGACCAGATTTACAGCCGTTGATATGCTTAGACGTGAACAAACTAGAACAAATGCATCTGGACAACTGTAAGCTATAAGAAATATAACAACATCTTAGATTAATAGTTTCAGATTATAGTTCTCTGATTTGCTACTACTATGTTGTTATGTCACGAAAATTGCCGATAATATTTATCTTTAATGGCTGCACTGATATTTCCGTCAAAGCGTGATATCAAGTTGATATTGTCGGAAAACCTATAATCGGCCAGTTTTTAGTGTTTACATAGCACATATCGATGTTGCAATTTAATCAACGGTCGGTGACTTTTGATCTATCCAAATCGGTAATTGTGATTTAATATAATGAACCAAATTCGAAGAGTCTTTGTTTACAGTTAAATCTCTTATATTCCTCACAGCGCATAGCCTACGCAGGGCCAACTCCGTATCACGACTAAAACATAGGGATCATAGAAATCCACCAACGCCAGTTAAAGGCTTCAGGCCACAATTTGAGTGGTTTGTAACTGTATTCAATCGGCCATCATTGTATATTTGACAATTTGATTGTTCGCCAATAAAGATGCTGCTAGAACAGAGCCTCTGTGATCTTTACTATTATACATCATGGACTTCATAATGAAGCATCCAATTTGGAGGTAACATTTTGGCATGATTTCAAACGATCAGGTTTTAATCAGGTCCGCAACCCAAACTGAGTTTGACAGCCTTGCTCCAAAGCATGTCAACGAGAGGCGTGCACAGATTACACACTGAATTAAAATGGTTTGCTACAATTTAGGTTCATCTGAAAGAGGAAGACCGTCTCGCTGCTGTGATCGTGTTGATTGACGAAGATGCGGCCATCGTACCGCGAGGCGCCTTCATCAGGACTCCGCTCGGAGAGGTTCACACGAACAGAAGCTTTGAAGGTACTACCGAAATAGATACAGCCCGGGTTGCCGTCAACATGGGATCAATAACTAAGGACAGCTAAAAACTCTAAGCCACTTAACACCGAAATTTGTTAACTCATGGTTAAAATGAGCTAACATCTATCCACGGCTGGTGACTGAAACAAAATAGGTCATCACTTTTGTTCAGACCTAATCATGGTGTCAGTGCCAAAAATAAAGACACAAGTCAAAAATACGGAATAATCTGGATCTAGCTTTACCTATAAAAATATTACTCAAAATCTTGGCCTATCCAAGAGTAGATCAACCGACTAAGATAGGATAGTTCATCAATTCCTTTGTGTCACACATCTTGATACAAGCTATTCAACAATTTTTAATTATATTTTCATATTGCGATATACCCAAAAATTTTCGGCTGACAAGATTATTGAATATTTATTTTCAAAATGATGCAAAGTAGTACTGATAATTGATAATAGTTTGTAAATACACTGCCACCGCCACAAGACACTGGTATTCGAGTCTCGGCTGTAGTACATTTCAAAGTGTCATAGGTTTATCTGGGCTACCCCTCATTGTTGTTCATATGTCCCTAACGAGAATAGCAAAGAATCGTCAAAAATGACAGTCAAAAGATCAAACTTGAACACTGTTACATCGGGCATTTATACTAATTAATACCATTGATTAGTATGTTCATATTGAAATGAACCCAAATATTTTCGGCTGACACTCGTCAGGGTTAATCGTCAACAACTAGTAGCGAATGGGAAAGAACATTGACTTCATGACTTCATATTTTGTGATACGATTGTTGATGTACAATGTTCTTTCCAATTCCCAACTAGTTGCTAACGATTACCTCTGATGAGTGTCAACCGAAAATATTAGGGCTCATTTCAACATGAATATCCTATTCAATTGCAAATTGAAGTTCTGTACCTCGAAGAAGCTCCTATATTAATACCAGTAGGACAAGGTGACTGTTAGATTGATGGAACGTATTGGGTCATTTCATTACATTGCATATGTGTTGTACATTGTGTGTCATGTAGTTAATAGAACCACAGATTATCCAGATTTAAAACATCACAAAATAATTTAACCTTGAAAACTGTTGAAGTTGTCACTGTAGCACAGAGGTCTCAAACTCAAATGTGCTCGCGGGCCATTTTCTAGTTTTTGATGACGCCGCGGGCCGCAGCATCAATAATAGGGATATTCAATGTATAATTTCCAAGTAGGTCTTATTTGACGGGACCTTGCAGACAAGCATTCCACAAACACCGTGGAAATTTAATTTACGATTGCATTATTCACGCTTGACACGGAAAAAAATCACAGTTTCAAATATTTGAATAAAATTGTTTTTGTGCGGGGCATAATTTTTTAATTAATGAGTTATATAGACATCATACGAGAGTTCGCATCATGACATCGTAAAACTGTCGGGTTATAATATTGTAACTAGTGAACCTTTGACGCGCCACAATTTTATGTAGAATATTTTAAAATCTACTGAAGAATGATCTGATATCAGACATTTGAGCGATGTAGCCTAATCCTGGTTTCGATAAAGTCGTGATAAGTATAGGCTATTGGTATTGTCATTGCCAACTTCAAATTAAATCAGCGTTAGATTTTGCCTTCGATTATTATTGGAACATATCAATAACAAATTAAATATAATCATTATTGAGCCATAGTAATAGCATTGCTACTTAATCTTATTAGTAGGGCAAGTTTTTGTTGCACTAAAAACCTGAGAAAGTTGCAATTATTTTTTTAATTTTAACAAAAGTTGCAGAAGTTGCATTTATAATTTTTTTTGAAATCATGAGGGTATGAGATTCTCGAAAGGTTCCAGCATTTTAAAATTTGCATGGTGTCTGCTTGTTCCGTTTCTTTCTTCGCTATTCAATCGATCATGGATACATTTTTATTTACATAGGGTTCGCACAATTTGCCAGTTTCAGGGAGTTTCATGACTAACGGAATAGTGGGTATGCCGCATACCCGAAAAAATTGCTAGGTAAACACGGCATACCCAGTATACCTGCGTCCGGCGCCTATGGTGGGCCGCATTGTCACTTGAAATCCATTAATTTAGTCTTTATTATAGTTTTATAGCATATTTTGCGCAATACTTGATAAAAGTTGCAGAAAAAAGTTGCATGAACAATATAGACAAAAGTTGCGAAAAGTTGCAACATTAAACTCCTCCAAACAGATTAAAACACCATACTACATACATTATGAGTATTTACGAAGCTTCCAGAAGCTGTAAAAAAAAGTTGCAAAAGTTGCAAAAACTTGCCCTACTTATTAGCGATCGTACCCCTTGTACTTCCAATGAAATTTCTCGTAGTCCCTGGCCATTTTCAACTCAATTTCTGATGGTACCTATATTAAAATCAGAAAGCGCATTGACATAAAATCGCGCGTAGCGCGAAGACTATTTTCCAGTTGAATTAATTGGCTAAGAACATACTCCACAGCACATAGGCCTAATTCCACAATTCATCTCGCACACCCTGATGCGGTGCTTCGTACCCTGATGGGGTCTACGAACTTGAACCCCTGGAATAGAAATGTCCAATCGGCGAATAATTCATTGGTGTTACAGCTGTAGAGCGTACTACCAGGCCTACCCTACTCGCCACCGATAATAACATCGATAAAGAGAAAAAAAACAACACCCAACATGTAATCAACTATACGTCACGGGGGTCATAGAATGCTAATGGTTGGTTGCCATACTGACCTGATTAGATAGCTATATACCCTACGCAACGCAAGCTACGACCTTTTGATATATTAATATTATCATGGCAGTTTCATAGATTGTTGCGTCCGTAGGATTAACAAGTCACCGTTCCGAGTCGAAAGTCCTTCTCTGATTTTAACGTTTGACCCGACTCAACTAGAGTCAATTACCCAATCAATCCGAAATCGAGTAATTTTACTAGAAGGTCGCACCAAACCAAATCAAAATTTTCAGTCACGAATCATCAACGGGTCATGTTTTATCGTCATGAACTAGATATGTGACGTAATAGCTGATCTTCTACCACATGGTAGCATTTAAAAGTGATGTGATATAGTGAAGTTTGTTGAGATGTCAGTGATTTTCATAGTAGTTTTAGGGTGAAATGTAAGTTCTCCTACTTATAAAAGATATATCGCACTTGAATATATTGTTGAATACTTGAAATTCCAAAATGTCGTCGCGGGCCGCACAAAATGCTCTGGCGGGCCGCATGCGGCCCGCGGGCCGCGTGTTTGAGACCTCTGCTGTAGCATATGTAGTCAACTTGATTACTGAGCAGCGAGATCGACTTTGTCCTAATGAAGATACTAACAATTCAGCATTTTGTTGTTAAGGTCTTTCAGTCACCGATGCCGGCAAACTGACGTCCTACCTCCACTTCCGAGAAGGGCAATATTACGCAAAAAAGACCATCAAGGAGAAAGCGGACCTGGACCCGTCCATAGATTTTCTGGACTGCATCGAGGATGATATACCGAGAGGTGAGACCTACTAGAGTAGATATTGTTTTGGTCAGTCGTGAAATGGTCGGAATTCAAAACGAAGTTCCAATGAGAAGTATATTCACCAGATCACTGTTCAGAATTGGCATGATACGATTGGTTTTATAAAGAGATTCTGACCAGCAATACGGACGCAAGTGTTGAAAATAATAAATTTCTTTCAGCTACAATGGTTAATATAATCAGGCACGAAGCATGTAAAGTAATTGCTAGAGATTGCATTGCTGTAGCCAGGGGGAAGCATCTTCAAGTTTCACCTTGTCTGGGTGGATATTAATTCAGGTCTTGAAATATGGACACAAATGAATCGTCGACCAATGGCCACAGTTTTGTGTATCTATCATTCTCATGGTGACATGTTCTTGTCACAGAACTCTGAGTATCAACTAGCCTACAAACTATAGTAATGCTGTATGATGCGCATTCATTACATATTGCCATCACAATATAGCTCAATTCACTGTTGTGTTAGTCCGTGGAGCAGGGAGTCGCACTCAAAACAATTGGTATTTACGACTTTGACTTCTTTGTAAACAGAATTGCAACCCTACTTATTATGGTTTGTGACTCTGGCTCCGATGTCATTATTCTCCTCCCTCCTGGTAGGTCCTGATTCAAGATTTCGTGTCGGGCCAGCTAGTCATATAGAAATGATCAATATATCAAGTCTCTTCACTCTTATTCAATTCACAGAATTTAATATGATTGGAATCACTTGCTGCGTTTTTTCAACTATTTCAAGTCGGTATATTTGTTAGCTACGGGTGCATTTAATTGAGGCATCTCTACCCAATAATCAAATTGCAGTTGGTAAATACGGGCTTTCGACTTCGAAATATATCATCATCATTGTAAATTTTATTCAAATCAATACAACATAAGATTGCAATATAATGACAAGATAGGGGCGACTTTGGCTAAAGCATGTTAATAAGAGGCATGCACACTGTATTCAAGAAAGGATAGCAGAAAAGGAAGCGACAAAATTGACTGCCGCATGTCACGATAGGCGAGGTCGATATCAGATTTGTAGAAATTGCTTGTATTTCGATTTGAATGCGGACATGCTCGACCAGTGTCAGATAGCCGGCCAGAAAAACAAACTAGAATGATTTCTTTTATTCTTAGGGGCTTGGAGTTTGAAATTTGAACGCGGCAGCGGTCTGGTGTGTCTACGCAGTCTGATCTGGTTGGGACAGACGTTTTTTCACGTTCCTAACACGAGGAAGTTCGGACGAATCTACGTCGGTACCGGAGAGAAGAACATGGACATCCCGTTCATGTTATGAACAACGTGCACAATCGAACTGTTTTTTTCTGCTACTCCTTGTATGAACGCAACATTTTTACAATAACAATAGGATACCAACTGGAATGATTGTCAAGTGTTGAAAAATTGGGAAGAGGTTCAGTTTAAAGGTTGTCACAGTTTACAGAAGTAGAAAGCAGGGCTGTAATCAGAGATGGGCCACTAGAAAACATGCAGCTTTTTCATATTAGGTTAGAATTATAGCTAGACAGTTTTTTCCTAATAGAAATTGTATCAAGCTTATTTCATACCAAATCACGGCTCATTCTCTTCAGCATGAGAATGGCATATGGTTATAAAGCTTGGCTGTATCATTTTCAAGAAAACCAGAAATTAGAATTAAAGCATAGAAACATTTCACAAATTAGACTATTGTCATTTTACTCTAATTAGACTAGAATGTTTAGTTTTAATGACACAACTGGAATCACAATTTTTCCGTGACTTGACTCAGACATTTTCTTCAACACCGAGATTGACTCGATTGGAGTCACTTTGTGTATTGACTCGACTTGTACTCAAGATATTCTATATCACTTATTCAACTCTCGTGTATCAGTACCGACACTTGAATTACATGCCCACTTACAGCCTTCCAATTTTGAATACAGGTTAGGAGTGATAAACATCAGCATATTATATGCGAGGTACTGGACATCACCCAAGAGTTTCAAAAAAGTGAGCTTAACCTGACTTGATAGCAACAGTGAACAGTATTGACTTGGTCTGACACCATGACTCGAACAAGACTCTTTGCTCCCTTACTTGACTCGTAACCTTGTGACTCGGTTACAAACCCAGGTAGAAAGATAACATCAAAGTCATTGTACAGCAGAAGCGAACCATGATCATTTATTGCGACGTACATGAAAGAAAAAAATACACAATTCAGTGCCATGCGCTCCAAATTCTAAATAGTTGAGCTTGTCTGATACGTTTTAAATACGGAAGAGCATTATCAGTGCCCAAAACGGGTTTATAGCAGTCACTAATACATAGTGTTACTATACGTCCTTCAGGAGGATTTTTCCTCCTTTTTTCAGGTTTTTGAAAATGTCCTACACCTGATGAAGTGAAAGAAAATACTGTAATTTGGGCGCCAAGCGGGAAAGCACTACTTCATAATAATCACAAAGGAGCGTATTTTGATGTGCCCCACAATCAGTATTGGCGTATCACTACAGTTTGATCATTGTATTTGTTGCGCTGCATTATCGGTATCATTTTCAATACACGAAACTGACACTAGCAGCCTACAAGCGAAATTGCATTAACACAAGTACCCAAAAGTACAGATTCTTTTAAATGCATCCATATCCTAACGGCACCACAAATATGCGAACCTCTGCTACTACACCCAACGAATCTGCAATCATAATACAAGGTCTTCAATGATGACCATATACGATTACATTTACAACAGTAAATCCGACACAAACACATAGAAATCACCGCCAACCATACAACATTTAAACAGCATTGATACAAGACTAATCAGGTTCATAAAACTAAAGTCGGGAACAGTACAAATGATAATCCATGTGAAGAGCTTCTTGGAGGTACAGAACTTCAATATACAAGTGAATAATATACTCATATTGAAATGAACCTGAATATATTGGACTGAAAATCGGCAGGGGTAATCATCATCGACTAGTAGAGAATTGAAAAGAACTTTGAATATCAACAATCGTATCACAGGCATAAGAAGTCAAATAATTGAGGCGAACAGATGTCTTCAGCTCAATGTCTTTCATATTTGACGTCACAATTTGATATACAGTTCCAAAATATTCCAGCTCATTTCAATACCGATACATTATTCAGTTGTATATTGGAATCTTAGCTACAATCCAAAAACACAATTCAATAAATATATATACAGGACAAAAATCACAGTGACAGTCTTCGAACAGACAACGCTAATGTTTAGTGGAATGGAAATACTCTGATTCGTCATCATCAGAAGCCCGTCGTTTTGAAGAAGATCCCTCCAGGACCGCCCAGCTTTCACTCGCATGACGAGCGCGGTAGATGGGTTCATATTCCTGCAAAAAAAGTTACGTTACACCAAGTCTCCGTACATCCAATCGAATGTGTGGCAATGTCCATTCGCAATTTTCAGAGGTCGTCTGTAACGAAGCACTTACGCAATTTGCACTGCTCAGACTTGAGACAATTAGGAAACGTTCAGCTTTTCCAAATCAGATCAGAATTAAGAGTTACAGCTACAAAGTATTTTTCAAATTAGTGTTGAATTCGGATTATAGCTACACAGTATTTCCAAATTCGATTAGAATTAGAATTACAGCTACAGTTTTTTCCCGAAATTCGATTAGAATCAGAATTACAGCTACAAAGTCTTTTTTTTCAAATTGGAGTAGAATTAGAATTATGATAGTTGCACAGTTGTTTTCCAAATTAGATTAAAATTAGAGTCAAAGCTACAGTTTTTTACCGAAATTAGAGCAGAATTAGAATTACAGCTACAATTTTTTTTCAAATTAGAGTAGAATTAGAATTATTATAGCTACACATTTTTTATTCAAAATTTGATCAAATTAGAATTGTAGCTACAGTTTTTTTCCAGATTAGAATTAGAGCTACAAGGTTTTTTCTAGATTAGATTAAAATGCAAGCTACAGAGTCTTTTTCAAATTAGAGTTGAATTAGGATTATAGCTACACGGTAGTTCCGAATTGGATTAGAATTAGAATTACAGCTATAAAGTTTTTTTTTTCCAATCAGAGTAGAATTTAGGATTATAGCTACACAGTCATTTCCAAATTAGATTAAAATTAGAATTATAGCTAGTTTTTTTCCAAATTAGATCAGAACTAAAATTAGCGAATTTGATTAAGACACTGATCCAACTTTTGCTAATGTCAAATCATAGTTCACTATTATGAGTATGAGAATATGAAATGCTCGTACGGCAACCTTCTCTCGTTTCGCACTATACAGTCCTGTAAAATTTTCAGGAAAACCTTAAAATTAGAATTAGACTACCAGCGTCTCGTTCTATTTAATCTAATTGGAGCTTCCCCACAAGATCAAGTTTTAAAAGGAAATATTTTTCAGCAAGGACCCTGTCTCGCTAACCCCTAACATCGATTCTTTAGTCGTTGAAATATGTTGTCATGTGGCGTGCGAAGCTCAAGAGTTTAAAATAGAATGCAAATGATGATGATCGTTTCCGTCGTATCTGTATATCCTTAATAGAATATTTTTCCTTTTGGGGTAACTATGAATCTTACCCACGTTGAGAGTTTTAGCAACGTGCTTGTTATATGCCTACTGCTCGGCCTATTAATATCTAGATATTGAATTCATGCGACCCGCGGCCAACATGAAATGTGTCCAGCGACCTGATTTGAGTTCGCAACCCCTGCCCAGGCTCAGACAGCTGTCTAATTTCATAGAATACTCCAAGTCGTTTCGGCGCCTTCCTATCTCTTCACTGCATCGCAATCTTCCATCGTTTTGAAATAATGAAAATATTATTATACTGATACCTGCAATTGACGAATGAACCCGACGTTTATCATCAAGCAGTTCCGTCTTGTTTTCAAAACTTTGTTCGCCTGTCTGACACACGAAAATTAACGATACCGGTTTGCCCATGCAGCAATCGGTAGACATACACTCACTCGAAAGTCAGCCCGTGAGACTCCATGATGTAGGCGATCACCAGCGCAGGGCTATGAGAAGAAAGCGCATTAAATTTTTTTTAAAAAAGGTGGCATCAATATATCAGGGTTAAGTACACATGTAAATGACGATCATACAAGAAAACGGGCAAAATGGATTATTACCTGTGTGATTTCATACCATGGTATTCAAGCATCATTAATTATATTGCCGAGCTTCTTGAAGGTACAGAACTTCAATATGCAATTGACTAGTATATTCATATTGAAATGAGCCCGAATATTTTCGGCTGACACTCGTCAGGGTTCAGCAACCAGTAAAGAATTGGAAAGAACATTATAGCACTAGTACATTGAGCTGAAGTGCCCTCTTCTCCCCAATGATTCGAGATTTCATGCTAGCGACCAGGGTTGTAACCAAGTCACAAGGCTCCGAGTCACAAGTCAATTTAACTTTTATTGATTTGACTCGAGTCAAGTCGAGTCATTTTCAACTCACCACCGAATCAAGTCCGAGTCCAAGTCATCGATCAGAGGGTCGAGTCCGAGTCATGGTATTATGACTCGAATCCGAGTCCAAGTCATTGTGTTGACTGCTCAGTTTTCGGCTAAAATCTTGTTAAACTGACTTTTTATAACTCTGACTGGTGATATCGAATGGTTCGCATTTACAATATAGTAGTTTCCCTCACTTTTAGCAGTTTCTGATCGCATTTTCAAGTACTAGTACCAATAGACAAAATCCTAACAGGGAGGTTACTTTAATATTCTTCGAAATTAGGATGAATTATCGGTCTTGGCCATCTGTGTCTCAAGTCATATGACTTGCTTCGAGTCATGCGCACTGACTCGAGTCAATACACAGATCGACTCGAGTCAAGTCGAGTCATTTCCGTATTTTGAGAAAATGACTCGAGTCAAGTCGAGTCATAAGAAAATCGTGACTCGAGTCATTACAACCGTGCTAGCGACGTCATATTCTGTGATACGATTGTTGATATACAATGTTCTTTCCAATTCTCCATTAGTTGCCGACGATTACCCCTGATGAGTGCCGAAAATATTTGGGTTCATTTCAATATGAATATACCATACAACTATAATGTCTTAAGTTAAGATAGGGAAAGCACAAATTTGTGCCTTTTATGCGACCACAAAGAAAGTAACCCTAGTTCTATACCACATTTTCAGAAAAACAGAAAGTAGACTGATACTAAAATGAAAGCGTAGACACATTTCACAAATTAGATTACAATTACATTACCGGCATTGCGCTATAATTTGTCTAATTCGAAAATCACATTTATCACCTTCTTGACATCCCGGTGAGGCCGTGGATCAGTATTTTTCCGCCCGACTCCAACGCCAGTTTGATGAAGTCTCTGGCTTCTGGGAATTTGTTGATGATACTCTCGGTGGGATGGTCGCGCATCTCGATAACCTTATATCTAAATGATTGAGTCATTTCATATTCCTACTATATTAACAAGGCAAACAGATTTGAGGTTGGGCAGAAAAATGCCCAAAACTATATTTTCCTAGTCTGTGTGTCAGTTATGTGAATTCGTGTTTGAGGGCATACCTATCACAGTACTTCATATTGTAAATCAACATCACTGGAGCTAGCAGAGTGCAACATTAGCAGTGTAATCGTGCACTTACCTCTGAAAAGTAATAGAGGGAAAAATTTTTATTCAAGTTTTTACAATAATCGAGGTGTGGGGGTGAGTTGAAACAGGGGTATAGCAGGGCTTTTCCATTGAAAGGTTCGTAAATATTCAAAATTTACACAATAGATTATTTATTTAGTAGTTTACCAGATGTGACTTTACAAGACAAAATAATAACGAAACTCTTATTGTTGCTGGATCCCATGGATAATTGGTTTTTGATGTCATTTGAATTCGTACAAGATGTACAAATTCCTTTTAAAAGTGAATTATTTCATGATTATTCTATTCTATTCATGATGCTGCTAGTTGACCCATCATTTGGGATGAATTGGTGGTGTAGTGAGCAAAAATTGCTTGGTGTCTCATCTTGGACACAGTGCGTCTCATCTTACCCTCACCTGGGGACAAGTTAGGACATTTGAGGGCCAAGTAATCCATAAGTATGTTGTTCAATATAACTCAACGCTTTCCATCGGTACCAAAACTAATCCTCAGAAGTCCTTACGCCTTGAGTGGCGTTGAAATATCAGAAAAGTGTCTCATCTTGGCCTCCTCTCCCCTATAATATCCGACTGTTATAATATAACAGTGTCTTAATGGAGATATTTATGTGTTTCTTATAGCTTACAGCCATTGTTACCGGTGTCCAAGCGGAGTCTTTACTATAGTTTATTTCATGCCCAATCAAATACGTCCTTCTTTTAGGTTTTGTCCTCCGATTTCTAGAAATCGAAAATGTCCTCCGAGGACGCCCAAATATCTTCCTTTTTGGCAATTCGTCCTTCTTTATAGCTTTAACAGCTAGGCGATTGCACAGGCGCAACTAAAAAACGCCATAAATGGCGCGACGGTGATGAAAAACTGATGTTAGAGCGGGTCTCCCCTTGAGATTAGATTTTCTCATTTGAGTTTTGTGACTTGTATGAAGTGTCCCCTTTCCATATCTCAAGATATGGTAACCCTAAATAAATGCTCTGAAGTTCTGGAAATGCGCCTCGAGCTAGATGCCATATCTTTTGAATATCGTCTGATATATCGGAGTTATCCGTAAAGGTGCTAGTTATCAGTGTATTCAAAATCTTTTCAAAAATCCAATATCGACCAGGCCAGACACTAATTTCTGAATCACGGGAAGAGATTCTTCGATACATAGGGAAACTGAAGTATAAACACGCTAAAAATTTCTGTTAAAATTCTATTCACTGCAAATACAGACCTAATTTTGTGTGCGTTGTCTGGGAATTTGATTAGGAAAGTAGCCTCCTTTGCACCGTAGTCATGTGTGATAACATCTAACAAATTTTAATTCCTGCGAAGGTCAACACAAACTAAATCCCTTGGAAAAAAAATCCAGACTCTTTGACTCAGGCACGGAGATCTTACATGAAATGATCTGGAAAATTGACTCGGACACATTTTGCTTCGATATCTTGACGAATGCACAGTATGTGCGTGATGCCGGAAAGTTGGAGATTCTCGAGCTGCACACAAAATAAAGGATCGTTAAAACCCTGGCCAAACACCTAAAACGGTATCCGGTGCCCAAGAGGTGATTTAAGTAGTCATTTGATTACAAGTAGGAGTAGCAATTTCAAGGATACGTTAAACTATACAAAAGTATAAAATAGTACTCGAGTATTTTGAAAGTAAATATGGTTGAGGGATCACATACTCTTACCAGTTAATCGGAATTGGCTGCAAGATATAAACTGGCAAATACAGTAACACAGAATGACTCAACTAATGACAATACACATCTAAATTCTATGGTCACCATACTTCCTTCTTTATGAGGATTTGTCCTCTTTTTTCAGGAAATCGAAAATGACCTTCGAGGACACCCAAATGTCCTACTTTTTGGCAAATTGTCTTCCCTTATAGCTTTCACACCCAGGCGATTGTGCCGGCACAACTAAACACCGCCAGAAATAACGCAAACCATGGAAACTAGAGAGGGTCTTTTCCCGATCTCAAAATACGGCAAACCAACCCAAATCTTTGAAAATATATTCAGCAGTTATTGCTATTTTTATGAAAATTTCACTAATAAAAGTGACAAACTTATCACAAACAATTTCTAAATTATAAAAAGTGTGTAGTTTTGCCTAAAAATCTATTCAAGTAGACTCAAAAGCACACTCAGAAGCATTGTCTGACTTGCATACTCTACCTGAGATTTCACAGCGCACTGATACGGCCCGAGAAAAATGTTCGGCAAAATCTCCTGCATCTCCCTCCTCATTGAATAATGCCAATCCTGCGAAAAAAAATCGGAAAACGAACGATATTTTCAGGCCCAATGTTTCAACGGTCGGTCAGTAAGTAGGACTGGGCAAAATCAAGTAGCCTACCTCAGCGATTCGGTCTCGGGTCGCGATTTTTTGGTGACCTGACTTGACTCGAGTCAATTTTTCGAATGTGTAAAATGACTCGACTCGGGTCAATTTTTGTATTGACTAGACTTGCACTCGAGTCATCGTGCATGACTCGAGACTAGGATGGACAAGACTGACATTTCATTGTTACTTCGGAGAATAGTGAAGTCACCGCATTATTGGTATTTTGTCTATCACCCAGCTGATACTTGAAAAATAGGGCCAGAAACTGTTAAAGCCAAGGAAAATTTCTATATTATGAATGCGAGGGCTGAATCGGATCGAACAGAAAACTGAACTGTGAACATAATGACTCGAACCTTGACTAGCTGACTTGGACTCGATTCGACCGCGAATTGAAAATGACTCAATTTGACTCAAGTCAAAACTATAAAAGTGAGATTGACTTGTGACTCGGAACCTTGTGACTTGGTTACAACCCTTGTGTTGCGTTACCTTCTCGCAGCCATTGCATCTCAGAGTCATCCCGACTAACAGTGGCGTAGCCAGAGGGCGGCTAACGGGATAGCCACCCTTCCGTTTTCAAACTTGTGTTGTTGTTCACGCGGTAACCAGATCCGGTAAATTGAAAAACAGTAAGTTGACTCGAAATTAAACCTAGTTAGTTGTGCCTCAGTTAGTTACGGGGTTTTTAAAGTTCGTTCCATTTCTAGTTCTGAAAAGCGAGCAGTTCTAGTTCTAGTTGCAAGTTTTGAAAAGTGAGTGTTCTGGTTTTAGTGCATTTTGACAATCCAGTAGTTGATGCAATTATGCTGCACAGTGTGTGAGTGCGAGAGATGGCGCCAAACCCAGCAACAGCGGGTCACGCAAGCTCAGACTTTTGGAACTACTGGTGCCGCTTGGTATGGTTTTCCAAACTGTCCGTTAAACTAACAAGTCTAATAAGATAATGTATACTTGCAATGAGTGGTAGCTGAGGAAAATCGAACACGGGTTCTTCATCCACATCCATGGCCAATCCGATTTCGAGATCTGAGGTTGAAGACAGCGTCATTCAACACAAAATACACAGGAAATGAATTCTAAACACTGACCTCATACGTCGCGCAACACCGTTTCTCAACACAAAACGCTCCAAATGGTCTCCGCCACGCAGTTCCTCATGTCCAATTAAAATTAACGCTTAAATAGCAATGCAAATGAAGGAAAGACATCATCACTCAGAAGAACTTTACACAGACACAATCGTACATAACTTTTACTTCGACGGTTTCCAACCCCACATTTTTCAAATGGTCAGTGAACGCAGAAGAACGCGACACTTTGGCATGCGACATTTGAGCCCGCGAGTCAAAATAAGGGTAAGATTTAGGGTTAGGGTTTATTTTGGGGTTATAAAACTGCAGTTTTCATCGTGTCGCATGCCCAAATGTCAGGCTAGTCTTAAATACTCGTTGATTACATTGGCAAACCAGAAGTACAAAAGTAGTCGATCCCACCGCCAAAGCAAGTTGAAAAGCAGTAATGAAAATGCAGGGGTTCTTGAACTGGAATCTGCTGACTAGCTTTAATGGGGGTGTGGAAGGAAAGTGTCAAAAATAAAACTATAACCTATAAAACCACATCACCGTTATTTACATGACCTGTCTCTATTTACTGTGACATGGGCTTCGCTGAAGTGTTGACCAGGTAGCTTCAACCCTATATCAAAGAATCACCGTCGGTTAGTGATGACCGTTACTTTCAGTCATCGAATACTCTTAACTTTTACTAGGCATTTTGAGAAATCACAATAAATTTTAGGGGGTACGAGCAACCACCTGAAAAATATAAGGTTTAAGAACCCCTGCTTTACAATGAAAATATAAGGTTTAAGAACCCCTGCTTTACAATGAAAAAGGTCACCGTAAGCGAAACGGTTACCAGCAAATACACCACTTGGTGAGTCCCGCATTCGAAGTGTAACAATTATTATTGTATAAAGCGATGCATCAATACTGTATTCATAACTTTGAAAACGAGTGTTTCACTGAATACGAAAGATGAATGTGACATACGGCGATTGGCAGGTATAGAATAATGTATTCAGCTTAGGGCTCAGCGTTAGGTGTTACGGTTGAGACAGGTTAGGAATAGGATTAGAGGCTGTGAAGTGATGAATTCACCGGTATACAGAGAAATACTCAGTTCGATAGGCTGGCAGTCTCGCCCGTCTCATTTACACAAAAATATATAAACGCGGCAAAAGAATCATTGCGTTACTCAGAATTTTGCATACCGGTAAATACAATAAATTTCAGCGAGTCCGAGCTACCACCCCCAAAAAACGTAGCGGCACGTGCTAAAGATGATCAAGAGCCCCTGCATTGCAGTCTTTACGACAAATAAGGTTACCGTAAGAGAAATATATTCACACAAAATTTTAACTGTATCAAAAACACTTCATTTCCTCCGTCTCAAACTCCTAGACGGCGTTTTGGAAACAAAATCTGCATCATCGCACTCCACAACGTCGGGCATGGCGTCAAACGGCGACGATATCTCCTCAGGCTGCAGCTTAAACCTACGCTTGGGTCGTGTAGAAGCAGAGGCCTTCCTAGTCTTCTTAGGCGACTTAGACGCCGACGACGCCACCGCGTCCTTCAAACCCTTAAACGCATTGCCGACAGGCGAGTTCTTAATCCTAGACCCTAGTGTCTTTGAATTCGAGGCTAGCATCGGAGAACCTGCATCCACGTCATTGGAATTCGAATTATTGTAATTCGCGGCGCGCGTTTTGCGTCTGGTCATACTGCGAGTGGATGATTTCACGGCAGAATCTTCAGCGTCGGAATTTTTGGCAGTTTTTTGCCTGCGTTTTCTAGTCCTTTTACTGGTGTCCGGGGTCGCGTCGATTTCGATCGTAGGCTCTGGAAAACAGCGACGATTTCCCGTCTCTTTCAGCAATTCAGAGTCATCCAAAACGCCCTCGTTTTCGTTATTCTGACTCGACGTCTCGGAAATTTTCGATTTTTTGGCGGGAGACCTCGAAATTCCCGATTTCTGTACAGGAAACTTCAAAACTTCCAATTTTATCACAGGAGACTTCAAAATTTCCGCATTATTCACGGGAGACTCGACGTCGGAAAAGACTTCCGGGAGAGGAGTAGCCGGGCGGGTTTTACGTTTGCCCCGCTTCAAAATCGAACTGCCCCGTTTCGCGCCCCTACTGGGTCTCGAGGTCGTTGCGACTTCGTCGTCAGTCGATTGTTTCCGGCTTCGTTTGGACCGGCCCGAATCCACGTCCGTCTCGTTGATCACTTGCGAATTCACTTCGGATTTCACGCCTGCGTTTTTCTCTCTCAACTGTGTCTGCAAGTCGCGATTTTCGCTTTTGAGACGAGCTTTTTCTGACGCCTGCTCTTGTAACTCGTCCTCGAGTTTATCGCGGCACTCTCTCTCAGCCGCGATCTGACCTTCCAACGCTTCCACAATCCTATCGCGGCTATCGCGAAACTGATTCAACTCTTTTTCACGTAAGTTGGAGGTCTCTTTGCTTTGCAGCAAATCGTTTTCGAGACTTTTCTTTTCAGCAACCAGTCGCGAATTCGCACTCTCCAATTTGCGTAGTCTCTCGTTTTGCACGTCTGTGACTTCGCTACGAAACTTATCGTAATTCGCTTTGAGAGAGGCGTGATCTCGCTCTTTCTGACGTAGCTTACTTTTCAAGTCTTCCAATTCGCAGTCACATTTCTCACTGTGCTCGGTCAATTTTTTAAACCGAGTTTTCACATCGTCAAGTTCGCGGTCGGAATTTTCATTTTTTCCCGTCATTTTTTTCAGCTGATCTTCCGCTTTTTGCCTCGCCGCCTCCGAATTTTTCAGCCTGGATTTCAAGTCTTCGGATTCGTCGTACTGATGACTGCGCTGGAGCCGCTTCACCTGACTTTCTAAGTCTAACAAATCGCTGCGCGTGTTTGTATTTTGGTCCCGCAATCTCTTCAATTCATCGTCGTGCGCCCGCGAGTCACTCAAGGCAGCCTGGAGCTCGCGATTTTTAGCGTCCAGTTCGGACCGCAGAGACGCGACCGTCTCGTCCGCGGCGCCTTTCGATTCCGTCAATTCGTCAACACAAATTTGCAAAGCCTTCCACTTTTCATCCGAGATCTCCAGGTTTCGGCGCAAAACCTCGTTTTCCTTGCCTTTGCCGTTTGCGTCGCCGCGTGTTTCGCGCAGGACGTGCTTTTTCGCCTCAAACTCCGCTTCTAAACTTTGCAATTTCTCGCTGATCGCGTCTTTTTCCTTGACGACCTGCTTCATTTCTATTTTCTGCTGTTCTTTTTCCTTCATGTTAGACTCCAATTGCTTTTCGAGGCCATCGATTTTATCTTCAAATTGCTTGTTTTCACTTTTTTGTCGTTCTAATTCCTTGATTTTATCATCGAATTGCTTTTTGAGGCCATCAATTTTATCCACGGATTCTCTGTTTTCAATATTTTGCTGCCCCAATTCTTTGATTTTACAGTCCAATTCCGTTTTCAGGCCATCAATTTTATCCCCAGATTGCTTGTTTTCTATTTCTTGCTGTCGCAATTCTTGGATTTTAGAGTCCAATTGCTTTTTGAGGCCATCAATTTTATTCTCAGATTCTTTGTTATCAATTTTTTGCTGTTCTAATTCTTTCATGTTAGAGCTCAGTTCCTTTTTCAGGCCGGCGATTTTATCCTCGGATTGCTTGTTTTCAATTCCTTGCAGTTCTAGTTCTTTAATTGTATTCTCCAATTCCTTTTTCAGGCCATTGTTTTCGTTGTTTTGCAGCTGTTCCAATTCATTGACTTTATCTTCCAATTGCTTTTCCAAATCATCGATTTTATTCCCTGATTGCTCGATTACAACTTTTTGTCGATCCGATTCGCTTACTTTATCGTTCAACTGCTTTTTGAGTCCGTCCATTTCCTCCTGAAGTTCGCAATTCGCCAGCAACGCGTTTTTCTCCTTCTCCTGCAAGTCATGGAATTCGTCCGCGATCTTCTGTACTTCATTCAATTTATCCGACAGAATCCGCAGATCTTCAGTCGTCTTAACACCGTCGCTGATCTTAAACTCAAGCTCTTTCTCAATAGACACCTTTTCGGCACACAAATGATCAACTTTTTCTGCAGATATCTTCAAGTCGTCAACCAATTTCATTTCCGATAACTTCAAATCGGAGATCGCCCCATCTTTGCCTTTGATATCGTCACGGAGAGCACATATCTCTGCTGCGTTTTTCTCCAAAGATTCCACAAGACACTGTAAGATTCCTTCCGTGTAGCACAAAGTCTTGCTCTCGTCGAGAACCACAATATCGCCGCACAAATCCGCGCTTCTCTTCATGATACCTTCAGATTTCTTCTCCAAGCCCGCGATATCGCATTTCAACTCGTGAACGACGTTTCTTAAATCGACAATCTCCAATTCCTTCTCCTCCATTTCAATCTGACGCGTGTTTGCGTCGTCCTGAAATTGTGCAAGCTGAATTTTGAGACTGTTATTTTCGTCCTGCATGTCTTCCAGTTGTTGACGATACTCATTGCTTTCTTCCATCAAAGATTTGATTAAATCTTTCCCATCTTCGATTTGAAGTAAAAGCTGTTTCGTATCGTAATCCTTACACACACTCGACCGACGGCTGCGTCGTTTCAAAGCATCGATCTCCTTTCCCTGTCTCTCATTGTCTAGTTTCAAATTTGTAATCTCCAACTGAAGCTTTGTCCGCTCGCTTTCCGCAGAGCCGTTCAACTCCGCTCGCAGATTTTCGAGGTCTTTCTCGTGTTCGACCTTCAGAGCCGCCAGCCTGTCTTCATTTCGTTGCTTGAGTTCACGTAGGTTGTTTCCTGACATCAGCTCCATTAGTTCTTGCTTTGAATTTTGCTCATCGGTCATCCTAGCGATTGCGCCTTCCACGTGTTCGTCACGTTCCTCCTTCATTTCTTGCATTATTTTCCGTTGGTAACGGTGGGCCTTCTCTCGTATTTCATCTTCTCTTTTACTATTCTCAATCTTTATTGCTTTAATCTTTTCTTCTGCTTTTTTCTGTTCAGCAGTCTTCGCGTCGAATAGCTTCTTGTACTCGGATTTCAAATATTCGATAACGTTCAAGTGTTTTCGACGTTCGAGCTTCCAATACCCAATGTCGCACTCGATATCTT
The DNA here is from genome assembly GCF_051294905.1 of Botryllus schlosseri. Taxonomy (NCBI): domain Eukaryota; kingdom Metazoa; phylum Chordata; class Ascidiacea; order Stolidobranchia; family Styelidae; genus Botryllus; species Botryllus schlosseri. Next base: position 27,999,639 of record NC_137239.1, on the reverse strand, counting down.
CATCTTCCGTATCGGATTCCGAATCATATTCAGATTCCTCGTCATCGTTTTCAAGTACGGTGTCTTCGGCTGGAGGCGTTTTAACCCAATCTATCGTCATTCGAGACGATTTGACTTTTGCGAAAAAATCATCGTCCGTAATCTCAGTCTTACGCTTGGTACCTCGTTTTGTGTCTTCGATTCTTTTTACGTCGCGCGCCACGCCGGAGAACTCTAAAACGTGAAGGGTCTCGTCAAAACCGCTGGCGCACATGTTGGCATTTACGATCATGCAAGTCCTGCCTTCTCCGAGCAGACAATTACGAAAGAGACGCGTCAATTTCGAGTCTCTGTACGCAAACGCCTTTTGTCTCGATTTGTCGTTTCTGTGTTTCTGATTGTGCCGCAAAGTCTCGAAGCACATGCCAAGCTTCATCAGCGAGTTATTGATATTACCAGCTTCTTTAAGCCTTTTGCCTGCTTCGCCCGTTTTTGCGGGCCGCTCGGAACCCGCTAGATCGCAAAAATACATTCTTGTTATCTCCGCCGTTTTGGGTTTAGGGATATCTTTCACTTTTACGAGAGTGATCGTGAAAATACAATGGCTACGGCTTGAACCTTTGTTAAGCCGAGTCGCGGCTACGTGCAAGTTCTTCTGCCCGGCCGACAACACTTTCATTACTTCACTGGCTGAGTTCACTTGTATTTCCCGCATTCTTGTAATGTGCGATCCGCCTTTTTTGTCGTCGATCATCGTTAAAACCTGTCCGCGTCGGCCGGATTTTAATTTGTCTTCCGTAACGGGAACTAAAAGATCGTGCAATAATTCACAGTACAGTTCGACAAACGACACAAAAATTGCGTATTTCACAGGAGATTCCAAGACCTCTGTGGTTGAAAGCTGTGAGTTATCAGTACCCGCCGTGGTGTTGCAGGAATCGAGCTGACTGCTCACATCGGATAACGTATCATAAAGTAGAGTTTTCTGATTCCCAGATACACTGGCTCTGTCTGCCATGGAGAGCACTTGACTTTTGATGTCCGCACTTGTCACTTTTTCACTTTCGCTCATATAACATAACTTCCTGCCAATTTTCGGTATGAATTGCACGTCGCTGATTAGTTGAGCACCGATGTCATCGAATATATCACTAACCGCTTGTGGAATTATACCTTCGTTGCCAGGTGTGCCTTGTAGAGAGTATGTTTTTCCTGAGTTAGTCACCCCGTACGTGAAGACAAGACCGTTTTTACCGCTGACAAAGTCTTTGATGACAGGCTGCGCCGTTGCCTGGTAAAAACTGCGTTGATCGGTATTTCCGTCGAATATCTTTGTAAACGCAAATTGTTTCACAGATTGATTGAAACCCCGACGGTTGCTCGCCTTAAACTTTTTCGACTCTTTTGGGGCGTTAGCGGTCAATATCTGACAGTTATCTGCTATTTGCAGACATTCCTGGTCCTCGCCTGCCTTAAGCTCTCGGTCAGTGAAGGGTCGTAGTCTCAGAAACACATTGAAAGCCCAGTCAGCCGGCAGATTTTCGAAGTTCTCGAAATCCGGCAACAGGTTCTTTTTCAATTTATTATCGTCGAAAACGATATCCTCCTCGGCATCGATTCTTGATACCGAAGGTACGGGAATAGCGGTCATTTCAAACCTAACGTGACTACGCAACGTCTGTCGAAATGGCAACGGAAAACTCAAGTTAATAAGCAGGAATATGTATATTCATCTTATGTAGCGATAGTTAACAAAAGTTAACAAAGGGCCGGTTTTAAAAGCTTGAAATTGGGTCAGGTCCGTTAAATCTCATGGAATGATTCACAGTCATACAAATGTAACGGTGTATAACTAAGGGTTGTAACGAAGTCACAAGACAATTGGACAATTAAAGTTTTGACTAGAGTCATTTTCTATTCACCACCGAACCAAGTCATAGTGTTCACTGTTCAATACCGAGTTCAACTCAGAACTGCGAAACCCTTAGATGATATTGAAGACCTCGGATTCATAATATACTCATTTTTCTCACTCTAGACATGTTTAATCAACAAATAAAAGACAGTTTCTGGATTTATTTCTCAACTATTTACAGTTAAATAGTATATTCATATTGAAATGAACCCCAATATTTTCGGCTGACACTCGTCAGGGGTAATCGTCAGCAACTAGTAGAGAATTGGAAAGAACATTGTATATCTTTCCAATTCTCTACTAGTTGCTGACGATTACCCCTGACGAGTGTCAGCCGAAAATATTCGGGTTCATTTCAATATGAATATACTATTTAATTGTATATTGAAGTTCTGTACCTCCAAGAAGCTCTTCAACTATTTACAGGACATACGAGACCTGAACTAGTCATTTAGAATGTGTCGAGTCATCTTCCATCTTCAAGAAATTGACTCAAGTCATTACAACCCTGGTACAACTACACGGTAAAGTGTTATTAGCAAAAGCAATAAGGGAATATATTTATTGTTCTGTTAGTCACAGCCAGTAGGCGACTTGTCGTTTTTAATTTCTTCCTAGTTCTCTAAATCCTGGTTATAAAGTGGGGAGAGCGAGTCTGTGGCAGCGGTCAACGTTTTCACTGTCATACAGATACGAAATCTATTTTTTATAAAGTTCACGTTTGAAAAAGCGACTGAACTGAAGATAACACTACAATTTGTTTTTGAACATCAACGATAATGGATTCGGTAAATTTGTTTAAAAACAATACGTATCAAAGTCGTTTCGACACATTCCTATTTTTCATTCTATCACAATCTTGGGATGTATTGATCTGATGAAACAGATACAGTTCAGATTCAAAACTGAAGGTCCATATTCTGACCGGGTATAGCTAGTTTAGTATCCCTGGTCAGCTGGTCTATGGTATCATGCTTGACGCCTTGACGGTGTCACAATTCTTCACCTTGACCTTGTGATGATAAGAGCCATAATCGTAATTTACTACATTGATATATGATATAGGTTTACCATATTTTTAGCACTCAAAAATAGGACATTTTTGCAGGCAAATTGAAATGAAAGTAGATTGGCGACGTTTGATGATGGTTTACAGTTTTTGGTAGTTGCATGCAGGCAAAAGTCACAAAAACAAGGTAGGCTAAATCAAAAGTTACAGACAATACACAAATCAAATTTATTTTTCAGATTCAGCTATTGAATACTATACTTTGCGGTTCCTTTAACTTTTGCCAATAAAGCATATTCAAGGAATGATCGTCTTAACAAGATCGTGAAATTGTTTACACAAAGTATCATTGAAATTGGTAGGTTAACTGTCAAAATACTCGAAAAATATCCTAGTCTTTACGCACCCTACGACTGAACTGTCTGATCACAGGACACTATAATACTAATACAGGTTGAGGACTTGAGGTCAGTGACGTGATGTCACAATCACCTACACAGAATTTGTGAAAGATATCTACTGATAACTCATTAGACGTTAATAGACTAGTGACCGTACAGATTAATCAAGGTGTAGGTCTGCAATCAATGTACGATATGCCCAGTCAAAGCTAAGCCACATTTAGTACAAGTACACAAACAGCGCTTTCTGAAAAAGCCTGACACGAAACTTCTTGGTTGATTTTAGCAGTCGCGCCAAAACGAAGCACATCGAAAATATGATGTCATGCATGAGCGACCTTACATAAAGAACATTTCAATACACCGCAAGATATGGAAGGCTTCGAAACGATTTCGAGAATTCTTCGAAATCAGATGCCCACCTGGCCTAGGTTATGTAAAAAAGGAGGCATGCACACTGAATGACAAATAAAAGAAGATAATATAAAAGGACAGGTGACAAAAAAGGTGGCATGTGTCGGAAGGCGAAATCGATATGTCAGGTCCTGGTCCGGTAAACCAGAGAGCTAATTTGTATTGACTCAGTAGAAATTGTTTGTATTTCGACTTGAATGAGGGGGAGATAGCGTAGTTGTGACGATAAGCGCCCACCGCACAGGCGGCATGTGTTTGATTCCACGTCAGAGGCTATTGTGGGCTCCCCTTCCCCCGCTATGTTGTTCTTACGGCGACAAAAAGCCCAGAAAAAGATCCGATGAAAGAGAGAAACCGCAACTGGTCGTTCGGCAACCTCCTGTCTGTTCATTACATCACATTGTACATTGTGTTATCTTGTTCAGATGACAATATATTCTGACGATTAGTCATTGATTAATGCTCGATGACTGTGGGATAATGCGGAGCGGATCGACAAGTTCTCTGGTCCGGCTCCGATCCGGTTGTTCAATTCTCTGGTCCGGCTCCGATCCGGCTCCGGCCGTAGCAGGAAAAAGTACTGATCCGGTTCTAATCCGGCTCAGCCCAAAATTGAAAAAGTCCGCCAGAAATCCGGCCCTACACGTTACGGGGGTTCCGTGAATTGATAAATATGCCTCGCACTGGCTTGGTGGTTACTTGTGTGTGCTTGGTTGGTTGGTTGGCAGTTATTTTAGTCATAAAAGTCATGCTTATCCATAACGATTTTGGCCGTATCAAAAAAGTAGTGATCCGGCTCCGATCCGGCTCCGGCCGTAACAGAAAAAGTACTGATCCGGCTCCGATCCGGTCCTGCCAAAATTGTAAAAATCCGGCCGGATATTCAATCTGGCTCCGGTCCATGCTCCGCACTACTGTGGGATAGCTGGCGAGATACTGTTCCTCAAATCAAGTTCGGCATATTTGATAGAGCGACGTTTTTTTGTCTACCATATGATAGTTAAACCATAGCAATTAATTTACAACGTAGCTACGTTGTAAATTGCTATGGTTAAACAACGTGGACACGCGTGTGTCGTACGAGCCAAGCCACGCAGACCAGGAGCAATTATCACAGCAAATAACTAACAAACATAAATATAAACTTCAAACATGGCTCATGGTAGATGATATTTTTGTAATTTTCCGCCCAAAGGTGGTTAGTAATAGGGTTACAATAAGTCCTCTCTAGAAAGTATCATTCGGAAGACGCCACAATGCCCTCTTTTTTGGGATTTTGTCCTATTTTTTGAAATATTCGGTTAAATACAGGGCAAATTCGACTGAAATGCCGTAAATCTGCACTGAAGTAACGTTCCGACGAGTATTTCGGGAGCTGGGCCGGAAAGTTGACCTTTTTTTTAGTCGACCTACCACAATGATGGGAAAGTTTACCATTTTTCAGGATTTTCCTCCGGTTTTGCAAGTTTTAAAATTTTGAAACCGTTTTCGCATTTCCAAAATATGGTAACCCTAGTTATTATATTAACGAGTACTTCTACTTCTTCGAAGTATTATAGGCCTATAGATACTTGGTCGAAATCCTTACTGATATTTGTATTTTGCGATGTTACTACTATCTACTACTATTACTACTTGCGTAACAGGGACGAATAAGAATACCTTTTCCACTTCTAATTATACCTCGACAATATTGAAGTTTGCTTGTAGGGATTTTCGAAATTGTGGTGCAACGCAGAAACCAGCCAAGTCCAATCTCATACTAAACACAGAAGTAATCAAAGAGAAATGTTTCACTTTCATGCACGGTGAATTCTGGATCGTGTTATTCATGTCAAATCAATAATGCAATCAATGTAAATCTCGATTACATCCATGTCCCTGAAAAAGCTTCCGGATTCCGAACCGGTTAGAATCCAAAATCCTTATCCTGCCGCCGATTTGGATTCCATTCTTCATCACAAGCTCCGCACAGAAGTTGAGCTTGTCGAAACTGCAGTAGCCCATAACGCATTGAATATTAGCATCATCATCATCATCAGCATGGCATTCAAAGGCAGTCTCGAGTAATGACGAACATCAGCAAGCATCCTGCAACATTCTATAACTTCAATCTATGATCTCACGATCAGATTGGTCCATAATCCATGCAAATTCACTATATCGGACATGTGGTTGCCTGTCATGTGTCGCATCAGGCCATCAAAGCTGGCTTATTATTTCAGTTTTAAATCAAGCGTAAATCGTCTTGTATATAATATGATATACAGTCTGGTGGTAGTATAAGAAATAAGATCATATTTGGAATACCTACTTGTTACCGTAGGATTATTTAGTGCGGATGCTGCGAAAGTTCGCGCGGTTCCGGTTCCAGCTCGCTATGCAGACTGTATAGCAGAGAGGATCAGGGATTAGGATTAGGATTTGGAAAAACCGGATTTGTTAAATTTTGTCGGATTTGGATTGGATTAGGATTTCTGTTTTTCTGAAATGGATTAGGATTAGGATTGGATTTAATTATTTTCGAGTAGTTTGATGTCCTGTGGCGAATGGCGACGAGTTTTTTTTTCCTACCAAAGTTACTTCATGTACTTTGGCACTCATTATGCGTTTTAATAATTTTTAGATAATTATGAGATATGACATTTTAACGAGGAATTTCAAGTTTATATCGGATTAGGATCAGGATTGGAATATACAAAATTTCTGGATTAGGACTTGGATTAGGACATAGAAATTTCAAATCCGCTCATCTCTGCTGGATAGCTATTCAGACGTTCGCAAACGAATCTCGGTAGTATAGAACGTTTGTCGTGTCCAATAGCCTCTGAGGGTATACAGCGAGTCCGTTGTCTACGGATAGCGACTGTTAGAAATGTACTCATGGCCGTATATATATAGCTGATACGAACGTCCTGATAATGAGTTCTTGACTAGCAGTTCAACTGACGACCATTTGCCTTTTCCAGATATGTTGTACGGATAAATCAAACAGTAGGTTTTTTATAACACACGTGTCTCATTCTTAGTGATCCAATATACAAACTTTTACAAGCGGCAACTTGCTTCGTGGAATTTAGCTTTAACACGAGGTCATGTTTCGCCGAATAGACGGCTTAGCCATGGGTAGTCCCCTGGGACCTATTTTGGCCAACATTTTCGTAGGGTATTACGAGGGCGAGCTTCTCTCCCAGCTTGAGTCCGCCAAACCACTATTGTACCGCCGATACGTAGATGATACATTTGTCATTTTCAGGAATGAATCGGAGTGTGACCAATTTCTCATTCGCTTAAACTCGCTTCACCCGGCCTTGCAATTCACAATAGAAAAAGAACGCAGTAACTCATTATCATTTCTGGACGTATTAGTTGAAAAGCGCAATACCAACAAATTTGAAACGTCTGTTTTCAGGAAACCGACATTCGCAGGCCAATACCTTCGCTGGAATTCATTCAGTCCTCGGCGCAGAAAAATTAACCTCATAGGCACACTCGTGCATAGAGCGTTGATGATATGTTCGGGTAACAAACTGAGTTTAGAACTTGACTACATCCGAAAAATCTTACTGGATAACGGTTACCCTGAACACGTCATCAGCCGCGGCATGGAGAGGAAATTAACGCAATTCAACGCAGAAAAACGAACAGAGCCCACCGCACGAACAATAAAAGATGTTTATATCCATCTACCTTGGATTGGCCCCATTTCCACCCGCTTTGAAAAACAATTGATTTCTGCTGTCAGTAAGTGTTACGACACAGTCAAAACCAATGTGATTTATACAACAACACAACTGCTCCCTTCAACACGCAAAGACATGCTTCCTGCACTTCAACAAAGTAATGTAGTGTACGAATATAGGTGCCATTGTGATTGTGGCTACGTGGGAAGAACGTCAAGACGTCTGCAGGACCGCATAAACCAACATGTCCCCAGATTTATCAGAACACGCTCAGTGAAAAGCTCACCCTTAACTCATCCACTTAAGATTGATGCTGATCGATCAAAGGCCATTAATTCTGCCATCGGCAAACATCTGTTGGATAATCCGATTTGTGCGAATAATTATCGAGACGACCGATTTCGAATCGTAGGGCGAGGTCGCTCACAATTCCATTTGTGTGCCTTGGAATCAACCTTTATCAAAATACACCAACCAAAACTCTGTCAACAAAAGGAGTTCGTGTACCACCTAAAAATAGTACATTGAACGCTCTCTCTTTCATGCTGGTGACGTCATATTTTGTGATACGATTTTTGATATACAATGTTCTTTCCAATTCTCTACTAGTTGCTGACGATTACCCCTGACGAGTGTCAGCCGAAAATATTCGGGTTCATTTCAATATGAATATACTATTTAATTGAATATACAATGTGCGTTTGGTTGTATACCAAGGGCGAATATAAGTCACGTGATGTGGTATTATTCCATAACGGATAAGAAAGAGAGAGAGAGAGGGACAGGGCTCTGCAGTAGGTTCCACCCCCGTAAATATCTGAAATTTTCAGCAACCTGTTCAGTAATACGATCGAAATTCCTTGATTAGCAACTTATTTCTATCAGCTGCACCAAAAGCAATTTATCTCATGCTACTGTAAATTATATAGAGAGGTCAGATTTATTTCCGCCTGCACCATCGAGATGCTTTTTGTCGATGGAGATGCGATACGACCTTTAGGTCATCTAGTCTCCACCACCAGCATTTTACCCTCCATGCTATCCATGGATGCGGAGCGCCTAGAATAGCCACGGATACCAGTTCTCGAGTCTTTGATCTGACCCGGCCGGGGATTGAAGCCACCATCAACCGATCAAGGAGCCGGGCGTATCCCCATTACGGTGTCTCGCTTGGCTCTTGGACTCCAAACTACGAATATTGTAGAGATGTCCATAGTCATGACACGCGATCTGCCGCAACTTATTTAGGGTAACCCTAAAAGGAGGGAACGCGGAAACTGCGGAAAACGCGGAACTCGCGGAAACGGCCCCTAAAACGCGGAAACTGCGGAAAAAGCGGGAAACCTCGATTCCTAAAGCGCTGAAATAGAGGGAAACGCGGAACGCGGAACAGTCGGTCATTGACCTTTATACATCACACAGTAGGCACTAAAACGAGGAAACAGCGGAACGCGGGACAGTCGGTCATCGAGGTGGGATATTAGGGTTGGGGAAGGTGGGATATTCGGGTTGGTGGAGGTGGGATATTAGGGTTGGGGAGGTGGGATGTTAGGGCTGGGGGAGGTGGGATATTAGGGTTGGGGGAGGTGGGATATTAGGGTTGGGGAGGTGGGGTATTAGGGTTGGGGGAGGTGGGATATTAGGGTTAGGGGTTAGGTTAGGGTTATGATTAGGGTTAGGGGACGTGAATATTAGGGTTGGTGAGAGGGGGATGTTAGGGTTGGGGAGAGGGGTGATATTAGGGTTGGAGATGAGGGTTAGGGACATGATATCCCACCTCCCCTAACCCTAACCCTAACCTAACCCTAATATCCCACCTCCCCTAACCCTAATATCCCACCTCCCCTAATCCTAACCCTAACCCCTAACCCTAATATCCCACCTCCCCTAACCCTAATATTCCACCTCCCCTAACCCTAATATCCCACCTCCCCTAACCCTAATCTAATCCTAATCCTAACCTAACCCTAACATCCCCCTATCCCCCAACCCTAATATATCCCCTCTCCTCAACCCTAATATCCCCCTCACGTAACCCTAATATACCCCCTCCGCCAACCCTGATCCGTCTCTCCCAAAGAAAAAACAATTTATTTTGACGTTAATAAATTTTTGTATTGTAAAACGAAGAAGCGCCATCAACAGTTCTCTGCCATTTATGAGTTCTACTTCGCCTCACTCTAACATTGGTGTCCCGCAGTTTCTTCGTTTTAGACTTTAGAGTTCATCTATGAGATCGACAAATGTCAATGACCGACTGTTCCGCGTTCCGCCTTTTCCTCTGTTTCCTCGTTTTAGTGGCTGCTTTGTGATCTATAGAGGTCAATGACCGACTGTTCCGCGTTCCGCGTTTTCCTCTTGTTTCAGCGCTTTAGGAATCGATGTTTCCCGCATTTTCCGCAGTTTCCGCGTTTTAGGGGCCGTTTCCGCGAGTTCCGCGTTTTCCGCAGTTTCCGCGGTCCCTCCTTTTAGGGTTACCCACTTATTTATGTCCCACTCTGATAGAGGTTTCCCTCCATTTAAACGAGCAGGGATTGAAGTCTGGAACAACCAGATTCCGCCACACCTAAAAAGCTCCAACTATAATTTATTTAAGTCAGGGATGTTGGACTCTCTTCTGAGCAAATACTAGTCAATGCTTGTACACTCCCCATTATATCAGTTATAAATCCTCAACCTACTTGTTCTTTTTTGCGCATTGATTGTGATTGTCTGTAACAGTTAGCCTATGTGTTTCATATATTCTCTGTTATTGCTGCTATTGCTTTTTGTAAGATACATTCCGTATTAGCTTACCCTGGTTCGTTATCACGTTATGAGGTTATCTCATTTAAATAACCATTTACCCTGGTTCCGGCTGACACGAAGATCGTCACGATCATATCGCCGGTACCAGTCAATACCGATAAACCACTGTTTTGTGTTTGTTAAATATTGCATATTTATATGAGTTCTAATTATTTTGGCGTCATCGGTTGACGAAATAAAAAATCTCTCTCTCTCTCTCTCTCTCTCTCTGAGCAGGCTAACAATAATATTCTGTGCGACTGCGAGGCCGCAAGCTATAGAACCTTATACAGGGGATGACGCTATGGTTTCACAAACATAATGTTGCAAATTTCGGATTTGATGAGACTCTTGGATATAGGTACAGGACATCTGTATACAATTGAGTAATGGGCTATATATTCGCATTGAGATAAATCCGAAAACAATGATCCAAACACTCGTTAGGGATAATCATCAGCTACTAGTATACGATGGTGAATATATAATCGTAAACCTGAACGAGATACATCCATTTGGAAGAGAATACACTTTATGAAATAGCTCCCGATTCGTTTCGACATCTTCCTATATTTTCGTTGTATCGAAATCTTGAGGTGATTTGTAAGAAATAACTGAACTTTTTTCGAAATCATTTGTCTCTCAGTCATGAATAATGATGAAGCCTGTAAATGCAGGCACAAGTAATGCCAAGACCAACGCTATATTGACGTTCCACAGACTCCGTCCTCTTGAAGTTGTAGTAAGCGCAGCACCTGCGATTTATAAATGCAGGAATCACTTAAGCACGAGTAAACAGTACGCAATACGTAGTGGGGTTTTGACGACATGGAAATGTGACGGATCACCCATTATGGGTGTATTTGCATTGATTAGATTAGTAGTTGTTGAATGTGTGCTAGTGTTATGACATGGCCCTCAAGTCTCTAGTCCGGAGTACGTTGAATGAAATTGGAAACCTGGTGGGCTCGTGACTATCATCATCATCATTGGTTTATTAGCAATTTTATCAGTTCAATACACCACAAAAAATGCGATACAATGAATAGACAGGAAGATGTCGAAGCGACTTGGATTTGTCAATGGAATCGGACACCCACCTTGGCCTAGGCGTAGTAAAGAGGAGGCATGCACACTGAATGAAAGTAAAGAATACAGTATAGAAAAAGAAAGCGACAAGAAATAGGGCGGCATGTCATGGGAAGCGAGCACGGATCTTTTGATCGTGATTTACATCGAGTTCATAGTTATAGTTATTGCTCTGTCTATAGTTCCGAATTCATATTTAGAATTCTCTCATCAAGATTCATAACCATCCATGTCATTAAACTATCCGCTATAGGATTGCTAGCTTTATGGATGCATTTTGTGGGGAAGACAATTTTCAGTATCATAAAGGGGGACATGTCTAAAAAGGCTTAGGGCTTCATCACAAGACCAAGCTTGTGGAGATGGTCGTTCAGCTAGTAACGGATCTCGCTAACCCCAAAAAGCGTTTCCAGGTATCGTGCACAGCTCAGAGTTCAAAATAAAATGAAATTGATGACAGTGATCTTTTGTTGTATTTTTATTCCTTTAATAAGATATCATCATCATCATCATCATCATTGGTTTATTAGCAATTTTATCAGTTCAATACACCACAAAAATGCGATACAATGAAAAGACAGCAAGATGTCGAAGCGACTTGGAGTAGTCTATGGAATCAGACACCCCCCTTGGCCTAGGCGATGTAAAGAAGAGGCATGTACAGTGTACACTGAATGAAAGTAAGAAGATAGTATAGAAAAAGAAAGCGACAAGTAATAGGGCGGCATGTCATGGGAAGCGAGATCGATAGGTCAGTCGTGGTTCGGTAATCTTGAGGATGTACTGTATTACTTCTTTTGTGATCACTATGCCCATCTCTCATGTTAGGCAGCACAGCGTTGTACTGACGTCGAGTTTTAAAACGTGGTTGCCTACTTTATATCGATATTGAATTCATGCGGCCCGCGGCCGCTACGAAATTTGAAAAGTGGTTCGCGACCCGTTTTGAGTTGGTGAACCCTGCTGTACAGTATGTAGCTTACTAGCTCACTCACATCACGAAATACAAATGACATGTACAGAAATTAAACATGGAACGGCAACGACCGATTTTGCAGCTTCGTTCCGCTTCGCCGAGGCTGGAGTGGAGAATTGTTTTGCGTAAGTGACTGTAGGATTTCTGGCAATCCAAAAGCTATCTTCCCGAGCGCAGAAATTATTGAATCTGGTCTTGATCATTGTTATGGCCATTGTGTTGCGGTTACCCTATTGTTCTGAACAATGCCGATATTTTAGACTTGGAGGACAGATTCTAGGTGGATCAGTGCCTGATCAATATTTTAATTTATATTTTCAGAATCGGTGCAACAGTAGCTTTCGATCAAGACCAGATTCAATAATTTCTGCGCGCGGGAAGATAGCTTTTGGATTGCCAGAAATCCTACTGTCGCTTACGCGAAACAATTCTTCACTCCAGCCTCAGCGAAGCTGCAAAATCGGTCGTTGCCGTTCCATGTTTAATTTCTATATAACATGCTTTGTCCCGAGTCCACCAAGTGTCCATTCAGCGTATTAAGCACTTGACGCTTGGTGGCCCTAGCAAATAAAAATAACAATACCGCACCAAAATAGCAGATACTAAATACAAATATGCCCTTCTACTGGGAGGGCTATCACAATCGTACCAACCTGTTTTGTCTGTAACACCCTCGCCCAGAATAGAAGTGTCATTGGTTTTCTCTGGACTCATATCTATTGCTTTTTCCGAACTGGACTGCGGGGAATCGGCTACACTGCTCGTAAGAGTTTTTGGTTCTGTTGTGGTAGACTTGGAAGTTTCTGTAACTGTCAAGCTCCAATAAAAGTTTGGCAGTTGCAAATAACGAACGTAGGTAACGTATCAGTATCGAACCAACCGGTTTTACCTGCACCCTGAACAGAAGCATCGTCAGTTACGACAGGATTACGATCTGTCGATTTCACAGTGCTGGAAGATGTAGAAAAGACGGTGGCACTCGTAATAGTTGTCGCTAGTGTTGACGTTGTAAGGGGCTTAGAAATTCCCGCGGCTTCTGGGGTGTAGCAGAGTTGATTTTTGCAACGTTGCCCTTGTTCACATTGACTGCAAGGTGGTCCAACAGAATAGGGACTCATTGCAGTTCCGTCAGATCTAAAAGCAGACATGCGATTGTGCGACATCAAAGGTTTTTATTAATCCAGTGATGGTTTCATGTAATTAATTTAACAATTCAGAAGAAATGTTGACTGTTTTGCAAATAAAGCGATCAAGTTAGAGTAATCATTGAAACGTACTTGTAATAATTGCCAATCGGACCATAGTTGCAGCATACTTCCAGGCCTTGATATACGACATCGCCTCTGAAACATTGCACATTTGATTAGGGCTACCATACTTTGGAATCCGGAAAATCAATAAAGTTAGTTAAACAGCTGGTTTTTAAAACTTGTTGATTTTAAACTCTTGTTTTGTTGCTTTATAAAAAAGGTCATCACTTTGACTCGACTCCTGAATTACCCGCTTTGTTACTTCGTGGTGTTGACTGAAAAAATTGTCATGCCTCGCGAATTATACCCGCTCGAACATCTGCATTATACCTATTTCGCGTAATTGAAGGGGATTTTCAGTTGAACCTGTCCATTGTCCTTGCTGTAAAATCTGTGAAGGAGGACGAATTGCCAAAAAGTAGGACATATCGGCGTCCTCGGAGGATATTTTCAATTTCCTGAAATAGTAGGACAAATCCTCCTAAAGGAGGACGTATGGTGACCCTCATATAGACCTGTTAGCTACTATAACTTATTGGTTCGTAACCTTTACAAACCCGTGGAACACTTACGCTAATCGCGGAACCACAGATTTTCGCTGAATCATATTAACAAAAATCGACCACAATAGGAAAGGAGAGGACGTAGTTTATTTTTGTCCTTGATGCTTTTGCGGCATATACACCGACTCATGATATACATACACACGATCTGTGCTTATGCCGACCATAAGTGCATGATGTGCATATGCCTCTGGACAAGGAAGGTACCAGAAATGAGCGGATTTGAAATTTCTATGTCCTAATCCAATCCAAATCCGAACCTTCAAATCCAAATCCATATCCTAATCCATAACTTTTTCATATTCAAGTCCATGTCCAATCCTAATCCGATTCCAACTGGAAATTCAGAAAAAATACTAATTTATGCAAGGGAGGGATTCAAAAATTTTCTTTCACAACCAACGATTCACTTGATTCAAGATAACTTAGTAACCATAATTACATTAATAACTGATCTGAATAAAGTTTGTCGCCATTCGCCACACAACATTTCAATCTCCCAGAAAATAGGTAAATCCAATCCAAATCCTAATCCGTTCTGAAAAAAATGTCTAATCCAAATCCAATCCAAATCCGACAAAACCTAATCCTAATCCATGCTCATCTCTGGAAGGTACAGACATAGCTTTGTGCGGCTTTCTAAGTCTTGCACCACCCCTCCATGTTATCCCAGTAATGCATGAGCGCCAAGCAGGAAAGTCATGGATACCAGTGTTACTAATCAGGTCTTTATGGTCTGACCCGGCCGGGGATCGAACCCACGACCTACCGATCAAGAAGCACACAATACACATCTATAACTGGGCCTACATATCAAATACATAACTATAGATGACTAGCCCACAATATTAACTGTGCAGTGTGCATCAATTAGGTTTTTAAAGAATAAAACTTCCCCTTTCAGATATCAGTTCAGAAATGCGAGGCTTCACATTGGAAAGTCCCATTGTAAATTGTTCGATCGAAATGGAACAGCGTAAAACCAATTGCTTAACTACAAATGAGCTATACAGATTGGGGATAGAAATGACGTTTCAGAAGGAAGGAGCTTCTATTTTGAACGCCAACATACGCCACTGCACACGACGTACCACGAAAAGAGGATCGCATTTCGATTCCTGATCGGGCCTGATCGCCTGCAATCAACGATTGCCAAGACGTGTCATCACAATGCCTATGTATGGGTTGAGTGTGTACCTTGGCGTCAATGGAGCCCATGAGGTTAACTCGCGGTGTGGTGAGATAGCGTAGTGGCATCAACCGAGGTCGACTCCAGAATTCCTACCTAAGTGTTGGTGGTTTCTCTAGGCTCCTCCTCGCCATCTCATCCGCGTAAGAGGTGTCTTCCAAAAAGCCTAGAAGTGGGCCGTGCTACTAGTCGGCAGATACCCAATCACAAATATGGAATATCGGCCTGGTGTGAATGACCACAGTAGTCGACAAACACCATGAATACCGCAAGCAGCAACAACTCGCGGGACCCCTAGTGTTCCGTATGGAACACCGGTTCCATTACACAACCTATCCATTAGTGATGTAGCCTATTGCTATCGCTGTGGGCACCGAGTGTCTTAGTACTGAGTTCATTGAATTGACACGAGACAAAGCATGTTACTTGTTATCTAAGCTGAAATGAAGTTCTCTAAAAACGACTGTCATATCTCTTATCATCGACAATATTAGGTCTTTCACAATTCATTATATGTCGAAATGGGGCGCGAAAGGATCGTAATTAGCCTACATCCCCAGCGATTTAAAAGCAGATTATCGGAATACAGTGCACGGATGCACCTCGCTAATAAAATGTTCGATTTGACACGAACCGACAAAAACAAGCCCTATCAGTCGAATTGCGAGTCTGTATATACTTACTCGCACCAAGCAATCGCACACCCGACTTTGATAGTTGTAGACCAGATAACCTGCGTGTAATGGCCGCACATCTTTCCTGGAACACAAGTCCCGTTCGCGAAATTGTAGTATTCGATCTAAATTGATAAGTGTGAATACAACAACCATCACTTTTAAACATATATGTAGCCTACAGCGTACTTGTAGTCTTGTACACGTGCAATGTGCATTGCTCATGACCAGGGCAAGTTTTTGCAACTTTTGCAACTTTTTTTTATAACTTCCGACAGCTTCCTAGATATGCTAATCAGAATCTATGTAGGCCTACTTTGATATTTTAAGCTGTTTGAAGAGATTTTACATTTCAACTTTTTGCAACTTTTCTCCATTTTTCATACCAATTTCTACTCTTATCAAATATTGCGTCGAAATGTAAAGGAGTGATTTAAAAACATGCCATAAACTATTTCTAGTATGGTTCTATTCTCTTTGATTTTCATAACAAAAAGCTATATGATGGATTAGCTCCGTCTCACTGTGCTATCTATCTATGACACACTGCCTTGCAAGCAAGCTAGTAGTTTAACTACCCCTGCCAAGCACGACCGTGTCCGAACAATATGAAAATAGACCGCTTTATTAATTCTGTCGTTTAAATTTGAGATAGTTTCCCATTTCACGGACGCCCAGGTGAGACCGCCGAAAATTACATTTTCACTGGATCACCTTATTCAGGCTATTATTGATTTTGCTAAAGTAGCCACGAGTGAGTTTTCGGCAACGCCTTGGGTCAAGTTTGCAAACCTAGGCGGTTTGGTGTGTGTTATTTGACTTGTTTTAGGGGGAGGGGTTATCGCTATGCTGTTTGATTTTTTTGGAGAAAATTATTCCCGCATTGCGTAATGCTCTTGCTGTGTACCGGGAAAAATATAATTCTTGCCAGAATGTCCCTAAAATGGCAAAGTAACAAATTTGACAGCTCTGTGGGAAATAATTTATACAACGGAACCTTTTCAGTATCTCATACCCTACTAATTAAACAAAATTTTGAATGCAACTTTTGTCAAAAGTGCAACTTTCTCGTGATTTCAGTGCAACAAAAACTTGCCTTACTCATGACCTATTTCAAGAGGTGGTCAATAACGAAGTATACTTATACTTTCGTAATGCTCAAGTAGGCTATCTTTTCCTTATACTTCAACTAAATACTCAGTCATTATGTTTTTAGAATACTTCCACTTCTGCGTGAACAGTTGCTTCGGTTGTTTCGAACCTGATAACACATATACAGATAGCCCACCGACCAAAAAGTATAGCAGCAGGGCTTTCAAACACAATCCTGACAGGCCAGACACGGCCCGTCAGATGATTTCATCCGGCCCGTGGAGGAATCTATTGCAGACCCTAGCAAGTAGCAATCACCAGAGCTCACACTACAGATGGCCCAATTCATGACCTATGTCCCACTCCATTCCTGTTTAGTGTATACAGTCGATGGGCAATGCTTTGCTAGTGTGACGTCATATTGACGGTCAATGAGTTACACCTCATTTTAAAATCCGCTAGTGGGCGCTAAAGAGTGTCCGGAATTGGCTTCACCAAAATATGGTAACCCTAGCCTAGATAAACCTCCAACACTCACGTAGGAACGTAGGAACCCGCAACCTATTGGTGCTGCAGCTTTGGATTATACCACCCTATACGCTATCTCGCCATAAATATACACCCGTTGCACACGAAACCAGAACCTCAGACTTATACCGCGGTATAAATCGAGTGCGATATTTTAATCCAAATGATGCATGCAAGTAGGAAAGTACGATTTAAGACCGCGACATAATTCTGAGTTAGGTTCTGTTTTCTAGTACCCTTTCCGACCATTTGAGCGTGAATGGTGAATACACACTCTTTTGGAATGTCTCGCGAAGATAAGCCTACATATCGCCATTTCCAAAGTAGCCGCTTCCGTTATGCTGATAAAAGTATACGACTCCTGGACAGGACCGTAACAGCACATCGTCAGCCCCCCCAAAAAAGTTGGTCTTGGCCCCCCCCCCCATAGGGTGATAAACCGAACAGACCCCCTCACTCTGTACGCTGTTTATCGCTACTTATCGTCTACATTGGGTGTCCGTGCAGTGAGTCAGCTTTTCTCGCATAGACGCGCGAAACGCGCGAAATTTCTGTGATTCATGATTGAATCGGTCAATATGATCGGGAATTGCCTATAGATTGCTATTAATTTTTATCCTCTCTCTGCTCACTTAATCTGATTTACCGGTAGAGCTGAGTGAGGTGTGTTTGAAAAGGTAGGACCCCTCAATAATAATTAAACATCTTCGGGTGTATACCCGTTGGCAGGAAAGAAACACCACTTCGTCAGACCCCCAAAAAACTTGAGTCCTGGTCTCCCATAGGGAGATAAACCGACCCCCCCCCCTATCACGTTGTTCGCTTCTGCCGCGAAATTATAGTTGTATAGTTTAGTGGAGCCATCGCGAAGATTTTCGATCATTCATAATAATATCGGTCAATAAGATCGGGAATTGCATGTATATTGCTATCAATTTCTTGTCCTCTCTGCTCACTTAATCAGATTTACCGGCAGAGCTGAGCGAGGTGTCTTGGAAACTGTAGGGCCCGTAAATTATAATTAAACATCTTCCTGTGTATATATCCGTCGGCAGGAACGAAACAGCACTTCGTCAGCCTACCCCCCCCCAAAAAAACTTGAGTCTTGGGCTCCCATTGGGTGATAAATAGACCCCCATCACGTTGTTCGCTTCTGCCGCGATATTACAGTCGTACCGTTCAGTGAGCCAACGCGAAGCGCGAAAATTTTCGATAATATATAATAAAATTCGGTCAATAAGATCGGGAATTGCATAATGCATATATATTGCTATCAATTCCCTGTCCTGTCTGCTCACGTAATCAGATTTACCGGTAGAGCTGAGTGAAGTGTCTTGGAAGCTGTAGGGCCCGTAAATAACAATAAACACCTTCGGGCGGGCGGATCCGTTGGTATGACTTCGTTGCATGATGTTATTTCGTGACCTCCTGTCTGCTACATAAAAAATATAGAATCGCCTAAACGTACTAAACTTAGAGATCACGTGATTTCAAATTGGGATTTCTTCACTGGCTTATGATTTTTCCCTGCGGGATGGTATTTATCCTGTTAATTTCAGATTGCCACGACAGGAACATTCGGCGCCAGTCATTTATAAGCGCCTATGGACAATTAAACCTATATGTATTTTGTATATATATATAACGAGGTTTTCGGTCTGCATAAGGGCAGTCCTTTTCGGCCAGGGTTTTTCTCGCTGCCGATCGTTCTGGCACACTTCTTGGAGTCGCACGTTGCATGGTCTAAAACTTAATATGTCTTGGTGCGTCGTGGTGCGGTAATGGCCAACGCCGATATGCCCATTTCCAAAAATCTTGCGTATTTTTTCTTCGGGGGAAGAGTACCCAACAATGACGATACATAGCAACTTGAAATCGCGCCGAGCGCGAAAATTTTTTGAAATTGTTGCATAAATTTTCAAAAGTTACTCTATAATTTATGCTAATTCACGAAATAATTTACGACACCCTTCGAGCTTGCCTCCCCTAGTTGGGGGTTTGGGGTGCGGCAATAACGGTCCTGTTACTGGATCAAATCTACTTTGTGACTGTTCCACTTCCATTTGACGCCTTTTGGCACGTCTTGTACATTTCAGTTCAGTTCAGCGTATTACGAATTTTCATCAATTCAAAACAACACAAGGCTGCAATTGCCATGACAATGACACGACGGCAGTTTCAACAGCTCAATGCATGGCGACTTTTCTTGTACTCCCTCTTACACGAAGAAGTCTCTCTCTCTCTCTTCCACGCGATTTCATTCGTCGGATGTTTGCCGCCGACTTTCAAGCTCGGCTCAATGTACTTTCTGGGCTTTTTAAGTCACTGCAATTGAGGCGATGAGGAGCCCAGATAAATCTCCGACGCACAGAAGTTTGTCCGAACCGGGATTCGAACCACTGACATTGGTGTCGTGACGACGGTGCATAACCAACTCCGCCACTCGCACCGCCATATATCTTCATTACATCGCTGTGTGGCTTGTATAATCGCACTGTACATTGTGTGTGTGTGTGTGTGTGTGTGTGTGTGTGTGTGTTAGAACTCTCGAATCGTTTCACTCGCAACAATGCTGCCTGTTCATGTTCATCAATCATTATGTTCAACAATGAACTTGATATTATTCGCGCCAGCGCAGGTCACAATCATTTCCGGGCTAGCAATGGTGAATACGGTTCTTCCATTTGTTTAGTAAAGGCTATAGCAATAATTGCATAGGGTGGCCAAGAAGATGTCGCCGAGGGTTAATTGCAAGAAAATAAAGTATGAACAGGAATATATAACAGTAACTTGAAACATCATTACGAAACCAAACACCAAAACTTTGCCACGCGTTACCAAACGAAGACCGATTTGCATATTTACACAGTAAACGTAATTGGAGAGTCTACATTTCATTGTGATGTGATAAATTCGTATTTTTGAATTTTTGTGTTGCGGTTGTTTTAAAGCCAAGATTTTTGATATGCGGCTCGCACATGAAGCAGGCCTGCTCCCTCCTGGCATCGGCGATGTAAAAAGGAGGCATGCTCACCGAACCGAATGACAAATAAAAGAAGATAATATAAAAAGACATCGACAAAATTAGGTGGCATGGGGCGGAAGGCGAGAGCGATATATCAGGTCATGGTCCGGTAAACTTGAGGGCTGACTATAGTATTGCAACTTCTACTTGTAATTGAGTTTGAGACGATGTTATCTGTTTTGGTTCTGGATGGAAATTTTAAAAGTCTTCCCATTTTTCCGCATTTGAATTTGAACATAACAGTTATGAGATAAACTAGGTTATACGAATTGGCCGACATTCCAGACACGTCGTCGTTCTATATATGTGCACAATGTAGAATGCATATCCTTGATCCGTATAGTCCTTACCTAGACTGTTCGAGTTCCGAGGTCAGGGGTGAAATTTTGTTTTATGCGTAACTAAGACTTAATAAAATCAGAATCTTACCTCCGCGTACCACATCCCGACGACCCGTTCTGCCAGACCTAGCATGTCAGGCTTGATTCCTATACGGTACAAATTTTCCCCCACAACGGAAAACTCGCTTGTCTTTCGATCTTCAGCGGGTGAGTGGCCCCTTTTGCATTGCCTATGAAAAGAGATTCAAATGGAGTGAATAGCCTATCAAGTTTAAAAAAAAATTATTTTCGTGCTCTATCAACTAGATTTGGACAACTTGAAATTTTCATCTTTTCCCAATTCAAATTGAAATTATAGCTAGATAATTTATCCAAGTTATATTACAATTAGAAGTACTGAAGTCGCACTACAGTTCTCCTTTGTAGAATTAGAATATAGGAAATTGTATTAGAATTAAAATTAGAGAACAGAAACATTTCCCAAATTAGATTAGAATTAGATGGCCGTCGTTAAGCCCTAATTAGTCGAATTCGACTACTAGATTTATCATTTTGTTCAAATCTGGTTCCTAGACAATCTGCGCACACAGTTTAGCAATTCCATAGGACTCGCCTTTTTAGGATCCAAACTCACTTCTTTATTCTTTATGCATCAGCGCAATTACATATACTGCACCTCTAGCCCCTTTCTAAAGATTCGTATAATAAGTGGCCGTATTCAATGTAATTAGTGTAGTCAGGCGCATACATTTTCGAATGGTATATGTTGAAATTACTTTAATAGTCAAATATCCGCGATTTGAAAATCAACCAAAACTGGAAAAGGTTTTATTACCTGACATTCTTCTCGGCGACTGCCGCCAGCTCGTCATCCCAAGACAGCATCTGCATATCCGCGGCTGTCGGATTGTCCACGTTACCTCGCAAGTCGTTATGTGCTTGCAGAAATTGTTGTTTTAAGCTCTCGTCGAATACTTCAACTTTAACAACTCCGTGGGCTATTCATAAAAAATATACGTTTACAATTGATTAGCTCAATTTGGAAGATCATGATTAGATTATAGCATGAAGTGCAAGCGTAGAAATAATCATTTGTTTCGCGTAAAGGATATCCTCAAAGTCCGCGCGGTAATAATAAATGCAGGTCGTTCACAGCAACAAAAGTGGTTACCATAACCTGTACTGTACAGTGTACAGTGTACAGTGTACGCTACTGCAGCAAACCTGTAGGCCTACTCACCTTGATCGAAAACGCAAAAACAGGCCAACATCAAGAGCTGCATTTTATCTATTGCGTATGATTCTAGCTTCTAGGTATAATGCAAAGAAGGATTCTGAAACTTGAACATTATAGTAGTTAATATATATAGTCGTTGTCGTCACTGCTACTTGGGGCATTGGTACCATTCAATGCACATTTGGCTTGTCGAAGCACATTCACCACGGTGAAAGTAGCAACCGGTTCACATAAAATTTGGAAAGTATATATAGTTATGTTATAAAGGGATCATACGAACCCTTAGCCTAGTAACTTACAACCAACGTATCTTGGCTAATTATGATTCTTTAATAATAATATTATTGTTGAAATGATATAATTTTGTACCATACCGTACTTGAAGCACCGTAATATCGTGCAGCACTTTCCACTAGAATTTAGTCCTACGGTACCAAATGTAGTACCATAGCCTATCACACCAATTCCTCGATTGAGCCTATCTTTGAAATATTCTTTTCGCGTCTTCGCAACTCCTGACCGATGATTATCATGCAGCCATGTATTTTAAAGCGGGCATAGAGGTTAACCACATAATTATCTTCTTCATAACTATACTTGGTGGTTTTTAATCGAATTCTTATAAATGCATGACATTGCTGTTTTCATTTGACATCTATGGTCAGCAGCCCCATTCTGGTATTGCGGATTCAGCTCGACTTATAGGATGATATATTGTGACCTAATAGTATATATTTATGCTCCAGTAATGCACAGACAGCCAACAACAGATATTCCTAACCTCATCTCGCTTCAGGCAAGACACAGAATTCTTGTGGTGAGAAATGCAAAATTCAATTATCAAGATAACATCGCATTTTCAATCGGTAACACTGCGGACGGCAATTTGAAGTTGTGATAGCGGTTCATTATACCTATGTGTCCGGAAACCTCGTAAATCGCCATGACGAATATAATTCAGAATATTTCAACAAGATATTCCGATACATCAGATTTTCCAACTTCATTATACAAATCGGTATTACGAAAATGAAAGTTTGGTGCCCAGTGCCCACTTAGACAATGCTGAGTTACCTCCAAAACCAAAAAAGGATGCTTTGATTAATTACTGATATTACACCGATTACAGTAACGGATCTGTTTCACAAATTATCATAGTTATGTGAACCCGTAAATTTATACCAATATACCAATATAACAATATTTCCGCTATACTATACCATTCGTTTATCAATACTCTTTACTGCAATGCAACGAATTACAACAATTCTTTTCTAAATAACCCACGTACCATTAAGTGGATATTGTTAACTCAGTGGTTCCCAACGTGGGCGATATCGCCCCCCAGGGGGCGATTTGGCGGTCTAGGGGGGCGAAAATAACGAAGGGGGCGATAGGGCGGCGAAAACGGACGAAGGGGGCGATAGGGAACGAAAACAACGAAGGGAGCGATAGGGGGGCGATGATGCGTTAAAACGGCTGTGTTGGAGTCGGGACCGTAACTACCGCAACCCAAACCCCCCAACTGGGGGTGGGGGCCCGAAATCGAAGGAAGCCCAAAATTATTTCGTGAATTAACATAAATGATAGAGTAATTTTTAGAAATTCATGCGACTTTTCCGAAAAAAAAAATTCGCGCTGGGCGCCATTTATTATTTTCATGTATCTTGATGTTGGGGTCCCCGTCACCCAACAAAAATACGCATGATTTATGGAAATGGGAGACTTCGGCGTCGGCCATTACTGCGCCACGACGCACCAATACATATGAAGTTAGAGGCCATGTAACGTGCGACTCCGAGAAGTGTGCCAGAACGATCAGCAGCGAGAAGACCTTGGCCGAAAAGGAATGCCCTTGTGCTGACCGAAAACTTCGATAGCCTACATATATGTTTAATTGTCCATAGGTGCCTCGATGGCTGGCGTCGAATGTTCCTGTCCTGGCGACCTAAACCCTACAGGACAAATGCCATCCCGCAAGGAAAAATTATTTGACACTAAAGAAATACCAATATGAAATCATGTGCGTCTTTTAGTTTGGTACGTTTTGACGATTTCCATATCTTCTGACATAGCAGATGTAGGAGGTCACGAAATAGCATCATGTAAAGAAGTCAATATAATAACGATTCTGCCCGAAGATGTTTAATTCTTATTTGGGGGTCCTACCTTTTCCAACATTCCATATCGACCATATTGACCGATTCAAACATGAATTATATGAATTTGTCGCGCTTCGCGCATTTAGGCGAAATACGGTGACTCACCAAACAGTACATGAAATAGGGTTGGCTGATGTGTAGCGACAAAAACCCCACTGTCTGAGGGGGGTCTGTGGTTTGGTTTATCACCATATGGGGCCAAAGACCAACGTTTTTTTTTTCGGGGGGGGGGGGGGGGGGCTGACGAAGTGCTGTTTTTCGGTTCCCAATATTTGGGGGCGATGATCGGTGTGGAGCTTCAAAAGGGGGCGATGAGTCGAATAAGGTTGGGAACCACTGTGTTAACCTAATCATTCTGTCAATATACATAACATTTCGTCGACCCTCTGCAACCTCACCACGGACCCAAACAGGCCTGTGTTGAGTTGCTCAATACGCGGACCTGAAATTTGGTATTGGTAGCTCTCGGGACCATTAAAAAGTTAGCGTCATGGTTATCGCCCCATTTCATCTTTCGATACTAATGCGTTACCATCATAACTGATGATCATTTATAAATGTAGCCCGCGGGTGGAATGTCTGTATATACGTCGACGTCGACGTGCCTTTAGTACGCGAGACCACGCCCATTTGGTGTTTATGGTGTTTACTGTTAGTCTGTTACCTCAGTGGCTGGGTCAAGGGTTATACTCCCGTTCATTGTCCACAGAGCCCAACCACGGGCGAGAAAGCCGGTTTCCAAACCCAATTATGAATGGATACTGGGCAGGTTGCGGCATTTCTATCCAAATGTACCGGACTTAGAAAACTAAAACTTACTGAATTACCGAAGAATTCCTTAACACGAAAAATATCGGAAATTTAATAAAATCTCGAATTGGATAAAGTAATAAAACAAAAATCCAGCTCAGCCCAAATCAAATCAGAGCACATCTCATAAGCACGAGAATGGCAAATGTTTATACGCCAAGCTTGCAGCGTTACAGTCTCCTGTAGGATTTTCAGGGAATATCAGAAATTAGATTAGAAGTAAACTTACAGAAACATTTCTCGAATTGGATTACCTGTATCTCGACCTAATTATAGCGAAATTAGACAACTAGATAATTCTAGTTGCCCAAGTCTGCAAGGCGGAACGTGACAAACAAGATGCAATGCGTTGCAGTAAACAGATAGGTGGATTTCGAAACGACCAATGGAGTCAGTGAATCTCTCATCAACCTCGGCCAAACGCGAATGTAACAATGTCGTATCTGTATCTTTCTGATGTTTTTTACAGCACCATTCGTTGCTATTTTCATTCGATTGTCGATTCATCTTTCTCTGGAATTTTCTTGCCACGACGTCGTCGTCAGTCATAGTCAGACCTGTGGTAACCAGTGCCATAACAGCTTTTTGTCTGCCCCCCAGGGCCATCCAGACACCGCTGTCAGACTGGACCTTTTGACCGCTACTTGTTAGTGAGATTTGTTGTACGGTTTAGTGAGGCAGCTGATAACGCCTAATTGCGTTAAGCGCGAAAATGTTCTATAATTCATGACCGAATCGGTCAATATAATAGGGAATTGCAAATATTTTGCTATCAATATTTTTATCCTCTCTCTGCTCACGTAATCAGATTTCCCGGTCGAGTTGTCTTGGAAAATCTACGAGCCGTAAATAATAATTAAGCGTATTCGGGTAGACCCGTTGGTATATAGGATTTGTCTGCAATGATAATAAAAGATATTGAAATCGTGCAAACGTTAACTAAAAGATGCACACGATTTTAAATTGGTATTTCTTCACCGACGGCAAATAATCTTTTTCTGTATAGTGGGGTTCAGATTGCCAGGACTGGAATATTCGCGGTCAGCCATCTAGGCGCCTGGACAATTAAACATACTTATATGTATGTATATATATCTAAGATTTCGGTCAGCATAAAGGCAGTCCTTTTCGGCCAAGGTTTCATCACTGCCGATCGTAATGGCGTACTTCTCGGAGTGGCATGTTACATGGCCTAAAACTTCATACGTCTTGGTGCGTCGTGGCGTGGTTATGGCTGTCGCCCATTTATATAAATCATGCGTATTTTTCGTGGGGAGGAGTATCCATAATCATGATAATTGGCAATTTTAAATAGCTCCCAGCGCGAAAATTGTAAAAGTTTCAAATTTTAAAAACAATTGTGTTAATTCACGAAATACCTTTGGGCCCCCTTCGAACTCGCCCACCTACTAGTAGGCCACGGGTAACCCCACACGCGCGAGAAGACTGTAAAGACTCCTTCTCTCTGACCATCTATATCAGGGGTTCTCAAACTTTTTTTTAACCGCGCACCCTTTCGAATTATCTACCTACATGCACGCCTGTACGGCGTACCAAACAATGTTGCATAACACGTACGCAATTGAAAGATAAAACACGGCATACTATATATATTTAGCCTACCAAACATAGATGGATGAGCTTGACCCTAGTCCTCGAGTAAATCTATCCTTGGAAGTGTTTTGGAAAGGCATAGGTCTACATGTAAATTATTTACAAAGGAAGATCTGTTCTTCATCGTTCACAATTGCACATTGCTTGAAAAACTTTGCTAGCAAGCCGCGACCATTAGGGGAGGGAATAGTAAAGACTCCGCCGTTATCTAGGCTTACCATATTTTGGAAATCCAAAAAGAGGACACTTTTGCAGAAATCTGAGACTTGCAAAACCGGAGAAGAATTCTCAAAAACCGGTGAATTTTTTCCACTTTGTGGTCGGTTGACTAAAAAAAAGGTCATCTTTCCGCTCAGAGCTCAAAATACCGTTTTTGCTAGGTCGGTGACTAAAAAAAAAGGTACTCTCTCCGCTCAGAGCTAAAATCACCGTTTTTCACTCCGAAATACCCGTCGGAGCGTCACTTCTGTGCTAATTTACGGCATATCACTCGCAATTTGCTCTAATTCTGACCTAAATTTTCAAAAAAGAGGACAAAATCTCAAAAAAGAGAACAAATCCTCTTAAAAGAGGACGTATGGTAACCATACCGTTACCATACTATAGACAAGTCCTATAAAGTATGGCCTGCTTCTCCTTGTACAATGTATCTACCAAACACTAAAGATGGCATAAGCAAGAACATCAGGTCAGGGATTCACTACGGTTAATGAAGATGAGGCGAGAAACGTTACATGGAAAAGTAAAAGCACCGTGGTTTGAACCTTAATAAACACGCCACTCAGAACCATAAAGGCTCCCCGAATCGGATACATGCGACCGAATAGGATCAATATATCGTTCGAGATGATTCAGAGGAAGCCCTATTTTCGTCCGTCATTGCATAACTGGTCATTAAATTTTGTTTCTTTTGCAAACGCTAGCCTACAAAAACTATGGATGGCATGCATAATACAACTAACAGCCTAACACTTTTTACCTCCCCGGTATATATTGTGCGCGCGTCTCAATAAACTCGCCCACTGCTTTATCTGAGAATGATAATGATCGAAAATGCACGATTTTAGCGTTTATCTAGAAGCCTGGCGCTAAACTGTCCGAACCGAGCCTTTAAAACGTGAAACCGCGCACCACAAGACGCTGGTATATTTCCAAAATACAAGATGACAGGGAATGATTTCAACTTATATGGCACAACATTATCAATTATAACCCAAGGGAAAATTGATGTATTTACTCTACCGATCGTGTAAGTATAAATTATCGTGTGGCGACTCAACTGTGAGTTAAACTGAATATCCTATCTCCGCGGTCTTGAGCAAGCTTTATGTGTTATAATCCGACGGAAATCGGCATTAACAACGTCATTGGCACCGTCATAAGTCTGGGTGAACCACACACGTCGTAAATATTTGTATCATCACACAACATGTCGGGAAAAGATTTGGTAACATATTTATCGGGTTTTGCCAAATGTAATTTTCAACGTTATATTGGACACTTCTGGAATAGTTGCAGAGAACCTTTACACCAGACCCGCGTAGCTTAGGATGTGATATAGTGCGGGTGACAAGGGTTACTTTCCGGCTCTACTCCAGAACTACAGTTTTTCTATCACACTATACGTTGGTTCACAAAAAAAGGTAGTGACTTTCGTTTGAACCACGAATTTCCTATTTAGCGTCATTTATGCCCATTTTCAATCGAATCCATCCGCTATCTTAGCTCTAAAAGCTGTAAAGAAGGACGAATTGCCAAAAATAAGGACATTTTGGCGTCCTCGGAGGACATTTTCAAAAACCTGAAAAAGGAGGACAAATCCTCCTAAAAGAGGACGTATGGTAACTCTAAGGGTGACCAAATATCGAAATATTATTATGACGCCATATTTGTGTACAAATGTACTAATTATTTCATCATATCAAGTTTGCATACCTACCAAAACAATAGTGAAATTCCGTGTTGATGCGACATGAGAGTGCCTACGTATTGTGCAGCTATGTTGGATGTCAAACGTTTAGTTTCATAACTATCATCTCATCATCATCATTGGTTTATTAGCAATTACACAACAGAAAATGCGATACAATGAAAAGAAAGGAAGATGTCGAAGCGACTAGGAGTTGTCTATGGAATCAGACACTCTCCTTGGCCTAGGCGATGTAAAGAGGAGGCATGCACACTGAATGAAAGTAAGAAAGATAGTATAGAAAAAGTAAGCGACAAGAAATAGGGCGGCATGTCATGGGAAGCGAGATCGATATGTCAGTCGTGGTCCGGTAATCTTGAGGATGGTATGTATTTATTTAGTAGTAATCAGGCAGCATCGAACTCGGTCAAATTGATATTTCGCGCAAAACTTGAGATTTCGGTCTATAACGAGACGAGCTCTCTTTCGCAGAGCTGATGCCGAGGAAATACGACGATGCAAAACATATCATATTGTCATTTTCGATATCACGGCTATTTCTTGTCGCATTCTTCTTCTATACTATCTTCTTTACTTTCATTCAGTGTGCATGCCTCCTCTTTACATCGCCTAGGCCAAGGTGGGTGTCAGATTCCATAGACTACTCCTTGTCGCTTCGACATCTTCCTGTCTTTTCATTGTATCGCATTTTTGTGGTGTATTGAACTGATAAAATTGCTAATAAACCAATGATGATGATGATGATTTGACTTATCATTACAGCTACAGGGCGCGTATTGGACTGTTTGTATCGTCGACATGTAACTAGAAAGATATTTTGTGTAATACTGACATCTAGTGGATTTCATATGCATAATGGACACAGATGGAGTTGGAGATGTTGACCAGGGATATCTAGAACTGCTAGTTTCTAGATATCCCTGATGTTGACATACTTCCAATGTAACAGCGCTGACCTGAATATGCGAGCTCTGAGAACACGTGCCTCGCAGACTGCCTGTGCCGTCACGTTTGTGGTTCCGAGCGCGGCCTATATTTATGCTTTCGCGCATGACGGAATTGGCACCCTGCCGGGACAGGTGTTACATCCAGAATTCCTCTATTTGAATGCAATTTTAGTTACTCATTTGTAGACATGTGATCCACTCAAGTTAGATTTAATCCTCATTTTATCACGTGAAGATTTGTGATTGTGATGACACAGAGCAGCATATTCATAATGCATGGATACAGTCTGCCTCTACATCAGGGGTCGCCAACACGCAACCCACGAGATCGTATTTAGCTGCCCGCGCTCTGATTTGAGATTTCGGAATAACGATAAGTAAAGTATTTAGAAATCCTGAAATTTATTTCAGTTTCTAAATGTTGTTGTTGTTTCAAAGTAAGCTATTCGCCCGTGCCCGACATCACCATTCCCCACACAATTTTGTTTTTTAAGTTGTAAAACTATGCCATAATTGTGTAAACACTTTCCCAAAAACATGTTTTATGATCCTGTGGACAATTAGCCTACCAATTAGCCTACCAATATAGCCGACGTATATGATATGGGATGGTTGGAACCCTCAAAATAGTCGGTTCAACAGATATAGTACGTAGATATATCGTCAAATGAGCTATATTTGCCTTATATTTTCAATTGTCAAAGTCAAGCTACTATGACGTCAAAATTGAATATTCATGACGTCATGGCTGAAAAAACATAAAAAAAAACATGTTTTTAACAAGGGCCTTGTTTTAGAAATGTTTGCTTTTGATTTTTGATTTCAAATGCAACCCTACATGGTTCAGTTGAAGATAAGTCAGTGTAGTACATAAAGCAGCGGTCGGGAACCTTTTTCGTCCGAAGAGCCATATCGACCCACTTTTTTCCACTTAGGGTGGATTGCACAGATGCCGATTGAAAAGTAATCACCGATTGCCTTAATCGGCGATAATTTAATCAGCGAGCAAGGTCACCTGGTGACTCTGTGGTACAGATACGGATTCGCCTGTGAGTTATCTTATCGCGGATTACTGACGCAAATCGACGCAAATGACGTACGTTAGCAATCAGCTGTTTTCGTTCGGTGGCGATATGAACTGTGTCGTCATAACGGAGAGATGAGCTCTTCATAGATATGTATGTTTAGTTGATGTCATGTGCGTATAGCAGCTAACTAAGCTGTTGCTACTGCACAGTGTAAGGTTATGAACGTCAGAACAAACGTTTTGAGGTTATGAAAAGAGGTATTGTAGGAATAGCGTACCAAAATCATCGTCTTATACCGGTATTGCTGTGCCAGAAACTCTACTGCAAATTTCGTATATTGCATGACATTTATCTCATTACTCAGGGATATCTAGATCTAGATAGATACTTTTCAGATAGAACTATATTTTGTGTTTATTGGTGCATTAGTCATGATAGCCGCTTCACCAATGTGAAGATATACAAATTGAGCTCATACACACACATTTGCATACCGTACCATTTTGATTTCTCCATACCAATGACAATTGGCTCTGCGGGAGTGTAGAAGTAAATTTCAGCCATTGCAAGGATCTAACTGTTGTGCAATGTGACGATGTTATCATATAATAAGTCATATGCATACATGTGCTCAAGTGCTGTACCAACAGTAATGCATTTATGTTACAATTTTGCAATGCAAAGTTATCTGCTGTTACCCAGTTGAGTAATCTTGTTTGCTGACAGCCGAACCCCACTTCAGTTTATCAAGAATTTGGTCAACCATAAAATTCAATACAACCTGTTTTATAGAGAGCTACATTAATATAGTGCAATATCGACTGAGAATAACAATGGATCCATACCTCAATGTTCTTGCTACCCTCCAGATGTTAGAGAGCCTAGCAGAAGAGAGAGTGCCAAGAAGATTGGTCAAAGACCGAGCAAATCCATTGGAATATACCCTGGAGGTTAGCGACACCGATAACGTGAAGGCACAACCGAGCATGACTTCAGCGCAGACAGATTGTTCAAAATCACTTCTCTACAATGTCTTGAGTATTTCATCTCGTGTTTGAACACCAATAACCACACATTCAATTCCTCGTCAATTATTTTTATTACGAGATCCAGTAACCTATGCTGTAGTCAGAATTGGACAACTAGAAAATCAGCTTTTCAAAATTATTAGACTATGATGATAATTATGGCTGCATATTTTTCCAAATTAGAATAGAATTTTAGACACAGTAGTTATTTTTCAATTAAATCAAAATAGGGATTACTGAATGAATATGTGAAAATTTTGTAATCTGCACAACTCTACTAAGTATTGTAGAGTTCTACTGTAGAATTTTCAGCAAAACCAGAAATTAAGTCAGAAATATATTACTGGCATTTTGCACTTACTATTCTAATTATACAGCCAATTAACTAGTTGTCCAAGTCTGGTTTTTGTGCTATTTCGATTTGTTGCTGTATTTTCTCAATTTTGCAGTTCTTTTTCCATTTCCAGTTTCTGGTACTTGATATGCATCTGTAATTCAAAATATTTCATTCTGATATCATGCTGCTCCTTTGCCATTTCCAGGACGCTCATTTCTGAACACCACATTTTGATCACCAACATTATAGTTAAAATACGATTTTTCAGCAACACACCTGGCTCTCTTTTTCAAGACAATTGCCGTTGAGCTTTTTGTGTTCTCTGTTTCATCTTGCATATCTGAATGTAGTAATGAATAAACTCTGGGTTGCATCACCATCATTGTATGCTAACACTTACCGGTCTGGTGTTCCATCCTGAAGTCTGTCGAGGGAACTGAAGGAAGCGTCACATCGCCATCAGCAACGAAAAGGCAGCAATTTCATTTGCTGCAAGAAAACTATGGTTAACAACAGTTGTATTGATTCCATAGAGTTCAAATTCAATAGAGGAATGTTCATGACAATCAAAACAACCCGCAATGTTCTATTTGAAGTATTCGTGTGGCTATGTTAGTACCAACACTATTCATATGGATTTCAAAGTAGTACCTCGACTTACCATCGCTGTTGTGACATGAAGAACCAGCCTCTGTGTTCACATCCTCGTCGATGATGAAGGTGCAAACTGAATCTTCGGAATATGCATCTGAATAAACATTTTATTTAAAAATTTTAGTTAGAAATACATTAGATAAGTTACTTTCAAATGATTTTTTCACGGTTTATCTTGACCCCGCGAAACATAGGAAGGATGGAGGACTAAAATCATGACTTGACTCGAGTTTTAATAGGATGAATGGATTTGACTCGAGTCACTGCTTCAATATGACATACGATATGAGAAATCCTGACTCAAAGTCAAATCTTCAAGTCAAGTTGCAAGCCTAACAATAATAATGGCCAACGATACTGCTAAGGCACCTGCACACGCACAGTAGCAAAGCCAGACTGTTGCAAGTTAAAATTGGATGCAAGTTCCTCTGCCGTTGGTTGTAACATATTAAAAAAGTTGATGTCCTAAATGCACTCACCATTGATCACGTGACTATTGAATACGCAATCGTAGTCATACCGATGTTTCAAACATTCAATTTGAGATGGAATAAGGTCTGAATAGTGATAATAAATATACCAGTGCTATAAAAATCAATTTCAGATTAGGAATTTGCCAAGCAGTGTTCCCCATGTGTCGTTTTCGTATAGCTGATGACGTGCAGCAGTCTCTGGCTGTGGTTAGTTTGTTGTGAATTACAAAAAGACAATGAATCCATGTTTTTCATAATCATCAAAATTTGTCTATTCAGTTCAAAACGAGCGTTAAAACGTGAGTATGAAGCA
The DNA here is from genome assembly GCF_051294905.1 of Botryllus schlosseri. Taxonomy (NCBI): domain Eukaryota; kingdom Metazoa; phylum Chordata; class Ascidiacea; order Stolidobranchia; family Styelidae; genus Botryllus; species Botryllus schlosseri. The sequence continues at coordinate 27,966,191 of NC_137239.1, read as the reverse complement.
CGCAGAGAGTCACGATAAACACGGATGGAAACAATACATCTCCTACTGCGAATTTTAAAGAATTGCCAGTAAAATTACCTATCAAAAACCTTTTCCAAGGAGTTCGTCAACTGGAGGTGGGCCAGTTTTGGCCCGTTCGACGCGTCGTGATGCATATATCTTTTTTGCTTTTCGTTTCAAATTTTTCAATACATTCTGGATTTGGCCAGTTGTACGGCTGCACGCGCAGGACTAGTATTCATAGCTGCATATTTCTTACTCATTACATCTCAGGCCGCATCTTTTGTTTTGCCATCAGTCTTTTTGTCTTCCTTGGTTTCAATGTATTCTTCTATCAATTCAATTATTCTAAACTCTTCTTGTCTGTTGCAATTTTCCGTCCTCGTATTTTATTACCAAAGTATACTATCGAATTCTGTACAGTGTACACTGTACAGTCTGTAAAAAATGTCATACCGGTAATCATAGCATAAGGTACTATCGGCTGTGGTAGGCCCACGCCCATAATATGCGCCAACAGTTGTAGTAGTGTCTGAGTACAATATTTTCAGCTAATACCGCAACTGCACGTCAGAGCATCCAGTTAACACCATCTCAATACCAAATACTGGTGTACCTATAGCCAGCCCGGACCGCAGTCAACGCGAAGCACACAGCCGATTAACTTTCTAGACACCTCTCTCGGCGGATAACATTTGGCCGATTAAAATTCACCGATTAGTGGCAGATCGGCATCTGTGCCACGGAAGCCAGCCGATTACTGACGTTTAATCGGCGATTAGGGATTAATCGACATCTGTGCAATCCACCCTTAAACTCTCAAAGAGCCATACATGTCAATGAACTGTTACGTCTCAATTGAAAATTTGAGGCGTGATGGTAGCACTATAGAGACTGTAGTCTCTATTGTAGCACTTATACAGACTCACTACATGAAGATTCGTCGTGTGCGCCTCATTTTCTTGGTAGAAACTCGTAGCCTACTAATCATGCTGGTAACCTTATTCGAGCATGCGAAACTTGAGTTACGAGAACGTAGCTTCGTCGTGATGCTCCGTTTAAATGCGAGAACCAATGATCACATGCGTAAGTGGGGCCAAACATGATCACCACAGCAGTATAATCCCCAATGTTCGGTGTGATACATCAGTGACGTGGGGTCAGGGGAGGCAAGTGAGGCAGTTCGTCACCTGTCGCCAGGATGAGTGAACGAAAATTTTGAAACCACCAATTACAGTTAGTATTTCTATCCATTATTGTTCATGAATGACTGAAGTTTCAGCATTTTCCTCCCAAATTTAGGCGATTTGCAAATTTATTATTCGACAATGAAGCCCAAAACGAGAGGTAGGCACAGACGGGCCAAGTATTCGGCGGAAACATAAAACGTTGCGCTACACGCCTATATTTTATCACCGGTACTACAAAGCGACTTGCCAATCAAGTACGTGGATAGCTATGGCGGTATTTGTATTTCGAGTTTCCAGGGCGGTTCATTTCGAGCCGTAGATCAGGAAGACAGTGCGTAGGCCTATATTCTATAACTGCGCTGTGATAGCCATATCTGCTGTTCTCAATGATCAATCAACGTATCGTGCAATCCAAGATTTCGAGTCGAGTACATCTAATTCGCGAGTGATATCGGCCGCCGGCGCGACAGTAACTTTAATATGGAGATTTTGAAAAGAGGGTCCGAGCACCTAACCCTGAATACGGCATCTTCTTTATCTCCCGTGTTCATACGGTCACGAGAATAATTATTCTGGTCGTGATAAAAATTTACCAACAGGATGCTGCAATATTGATCAATTCAGTAAAAAATTAAATATTTGGCAAAGAGCCATATCTTACACCCAAAAGAGTCATATATGGCTCGCGAGCCATAGGTTCCCGACCGCTGACATAAAGGGATGCTTTAAGAATGTCGAGATTACATGGTGGCATGTATGAGTACAAGGGGGTGCGTACTAGGCCATTGCAATCCAGCCAGGCATTGGTATCTGCAATTCGAAACAGATTTTCCACAGTACTGCTATATATCTTGTTTGGTGACTAGGTCGCAAACAGCTGATCAGCCTGACTGCACTTAGATAAGGCGGCAGTTGTAAAATATTCATTAGGCTCGCTCGTGCTTACGTTACTATACTGTGTGTCGGGTGTAGAGTAGAAAAGCTGGATAATATTCAGCTTGTCCACAGTAGATTGAAATTAGAATTATAGCTACACAGATATTAGCCTACTAAATGAGATTAGATTAGAATTACTGAATTTGCAAAGACTTGGAAATACTGCAAAACCAAGCTCAGTTCATATCATATCATAGTTTATTCTAATATGCATGAAAATGTCTGTAATTGAAGCTTGACTCGTTTCCCCGTATACGGTTCTCCTGTAGCATTTTCAGGAAGCCCAGAAATTAGATTAGATAGAAAATGAGCGCATAGAAAGATTTCACAAACTAGATTAGAATTGGATTACTGGCATTTCTTTCTATTTATCACTAACTACAAATATCTATAGTTGTCGAAGTCAGGAAAAGGAAGGCGACATCGGAATTACTTTTCTTGTGCAGCAGCTATAGTCACCATCAAGTTGTCCGGGGATACCCTAAATAAAGATTGTTATTTACAACCGCGATTGGTCAGTTTTATCCCCACGCAATCATATCCATTTTTCGTTAATTTCATGGCTCAGTAATGAGTGACGTTGATCATAATCCACAAATACATGGTAGGAGCGCATGTGGATAGTAATTATGCTGTGTACACCTTGATCACTACGAATCTCCGATGATTAGTTGTGTAAAATTTAGTATTGATATGAGAGTGTATAGCTGGATACGCTCAGTTGTAAATACACAGCTACAGCGTCTAGGCTACTTGAATAGAGCAGCTCGAATGTGAACCCTCAGTGACACCAAATGAAGTCTAATCTAGAAAGATAGCGCCAAAATGTAGAAAGTAGCCACGGAAATGCTTGGAATTCTTCTTGATTGCATCATCGATTAAACAGGCCGTTCTCGATTCATCGATAGGAAATGCGATGTAGTCTCTGACAATAGCCTCCAGCTATTTAAAACACATGTCTGATCGTAGCTGACGCCTGGTTCCACAGCACGGGCGTGGTCTTCAGAAACGAGCTTATGCGCTCTGCTTGGGTGTATTGATTTTTGATTTATTGGTTGAACCTACGTATTCGACTGCATCAGCGCAGACAGATCCAATAAGGCTCGCTACATGAGCTCGGAGAGTTTAATTTAGTCCATCGATTCCTTGAGCTCGATTTAGAACTTTGATATGGAAATGTGTAACATTGCTTTTATTTATAGGTGATCTTTTTGAATTGATCGGGTTTTAATTTTGGTAGCATCGCAACACAGTCAAAAATGAAGATATTCGTCCTATGCCTGTGTGCAATTATTCTGAAATGCCAGTATGCATCGGCCGGCGAAGGTGAGTACCAATTTACGATTTCAAATTGTGAAACGCGCGCTTCGCAATGATAAAATAACTAAATTATATCTTTTCTTCGTCATTTGAAAAATTCAGTTCATTAATCTAAACTAATGGAGTGTATATAATGTCCCACCCTCCATGCAGTCGACGTGAAAAATGGTATTACGGCCATTACACTGCTTATTTAAAACACATCAGTTCTTAACGAATGCTTATAAATAGGGGAGATATTCAATTAATATCCATATTATAGAAGTATATGTTATAGCAACTCATTGTCTTATCGATAAATAGATGATGTTTCTTCGAAAATTTGCCCCACTGCAAAAACCCTGAAAGATGGAAAATGCTATACCAGTGCACTTAATATAGGATTCGAGTACAATTTCCAGTTGTCGCATGCGATTTGCTGCATCGATCCGCTTTTCTTCTGGAATTTATGACACCCGCTTATCAATATCCGCTGTAAATACCTTCCGAGTCAATAAAACGATCGATTTCGCTGGGAGATAAGTAGCTTCAGCCTATGTTTTGTGAAATGTATGTAATTGAAGGGGCCTCAATTCAGACCTGGAAAACTGGAAGATTTTCAGATTCAGGATTAGAATTGCGGAATTCGCGAAAATTTTGGCATTGAATGAAGTTCAGTTCGTATCAAATTAGACTTCCTTCTCGTAAGTATAATAATGGCAAATGTCTGTACAGCAAACTTGGTTCGTTTCCCATTATACTGTTTACCTGTAGCATTTTGAGGAATACCAGAAATAATACTAGAATTATTATTATGGGACGGTTCTGAAGTCTAAAACGAAATTCAGCCAAGCGCCGAACGACTTTCGTCAGAAATGATTGTTACACGATATAGCAGCATTAACGGGAATTTATGATTTTCAGCTGTTGTCCCCTGTCCGGATAACTCGACATCTCCGGATTGTAAGACTACGACCATCGCGCGCGCCACCACCACTGCTACTCTTGTGTCCACCGATATGACTTCGAAAACACCCGCCTCTACAAAAGCGACCGAATCTCCCGTGCCCGAACCGGAGGGAGCATCCAATTCCACGGGTGCCCCAATCACTAGTAAGTGATCTATCAGTGATTTATTCATTATTCAGGGTCGCATAAAGCAACATGTCCATAGATTTATTTTAACAGAAAATCTCGTTTTTTACTCATCGCCTGAAGCTTGATTTAGAACAGGCAAAGGCCATGAATTCTGCCATTGGCAGACATTTGTTGAACAATTCTGTTTGTGCGAAAAATGACGGAAACGACTGATTTCGCGTCGTCGGGAGATGCCGCTCACACTTTCATTTGTGTGCCTCGGAGTCGACTTCCATCAAAATATGCCAACCAAGTTTTTTCCCAACAGAAGGAGTTCGTGCACCATCTAAAATAATACGTTTAGTTTAAGCGATCTCTTCGCCTCCCTAGATTATTCGAAATTTCATACCGGTGACGTTATATTTGGTGATACGAATGTTGTATACAATGTTCTTTCCAATCCTCTACTAGTTACCGACGATTTTCAGCTGTCCCCTGTTCCTGACGAGTGTCAGCCGAAAAATTCGAGTTTATTTCAATGTGAATTTACCTTTCAATTATTCAATTTTCTGATAGGCATAATTGTTTAGTGTAGGAGTGTGATCGGAGAACTATCTTACCCTACTTTCAGACATTTTCGGCCTTTCGTCATTACCTATAGATGTGATCAAAGTACTTATCATTAGCTTTTCCTAAAATACTGAAAATTGTAAAAGTGGAAGTAGTCTAAAATCATAACCACTTGAGTAAGTATTGCAAGTAGTCAAAACCTACTTGAGTACTACGAATAAGTATAAGTCGTTACGACACAATGTATTTAAGACGTTCCTTCGGTATTGGTCTTATCAGCCCGAATCGAAATTTTCATTCTTGTTTCGGCTTTAAACGTACTTAAGAGCTTTTTGGAATTGTAGTTTTCATGATCTGTGAACTGTGGAACGTGATTGATGATGTCTTCCGAAATATTACGAAGACCTAAAGACTCTGATGATTACGGAAGTTACTGCCGTGACGCAAATGATCTTATAGGCGATAAGCGACACTATTGCGTGTGAATAAAACAAACAAATGATCTGTGAACTGTGAGACGTGATTGATGATTATTTGTCCTGACCCTCTGGCTGGGTAGATCTCACCAATGACAGAGCTGTAAACAGTAACACCGATCGCCACTGGCCCACTTCGAACAAATCTCTGCCGTATTGGTTCGTTTTGAGCTATACAGTGCTCCTGCAGCATTTTCAGGACAACCAGAAATTAGATTAGAATGAAAATTAGCGTATAGAAACATTTCACAAATGAGAATAGATTGCCTGCATTTCGCTTTAATTTGTCTAATGAGACAACTGTAGAATTATCACAATGTCCAAGAGTGTAATCTCTCCATATCCATGCAAAATTTCATTTCAGCTACTTCGGGAAGCAGCACCGTGGTCGGATCTCTGATCGTTGCCCTGCTGAGTCTATTTCCGTGCCTCGTTCTTTTCGACACGCTGTAAAGGTCAAGTCAACTATAGTATCATATCGAACCGGGAATGATGCATGTATTGAGAGATGCTGTTATGACACGCTTACCCGATGAATATGATTTACGTAAATATGTAGGCAAATACAGCATAGGTTCCCTCGCTTACGGAACACTCATGCGGGATAAAAATTGTCACTATTTCAAAATTTGGCGTGGTTGCAGTGTTACGTTATTGGTTGTTATATTCGTCTGCTGTTATTTATCGCCGGAATTTATGAATGAATCTGTTGGATATCATTTCCCGATACCCTTCTTCTTGCGTTTATGCTTTGAACTCGCGAATGACTTGTTTAATTCTCGGTGATGATACAGGTCCAGACGTATTGTTTACAGGAGACATATTTTGATTGAATCTAAATGTCACGATGACGGTTGGATTGGTATTCGTGAGTATTCGGTGTCAATTATCAATTGTAGAAGACCTCTATCTGTACTCTATAGTTGATCACTCACGATTCAACAAGTGATGCAGAGACTTTATTGTGCGTCCGTTCGCCGAAGCGGCCAGAGACAGAAAAGCTAGCTATATCACAATTATATAACTGTCACAGGGACCAGTATAGAGCACGGCTGCCCCATAAATGATATATACTTCTATATATGATACCCCAACTGCAGATTTATGTAGCACAGCTCACTTTCGTTCTAGGGTTTTGTCACACACTGTTTACGCGGAACGGGTCCGATGAGCAGCCTAGATCAGCCTTCAATTAGGGCTGGGCAAAATCGAGTAACTGAGTGATACGATTCTGAATCACGTATTTTGCTTCGAGTCGAGTCGAGTATTCGAGTATCCCTCATTATGACGTCATAGCAGACTGGAATATGCCAAAGTTCAAATATGTACCTTTTATGCCTCCACAAGAATATAACGTCTGTTATCCATCACTGTAAATATACTTTGGAATTTTTCGACCATGCCGATTTCGTTGAAGTTTGTGGCAACGCTGTCGGATGATCAGTAGTTCGCAAATGTGTTATTTCCAGCAACGGTTTATAGCTTTGTACTATATGTTTCGTATGCTCGGACACGACTAATCAAGGTTTCAATGCTTCTACAGTGGAAAATACCATCAATACTATAATCTCCGTTGATAAATTCACTTTCAGTGACGGGGAGCGTATAATTTTAGTACTCGGAAAAATCGTCTCTTACTACTCGACTCGAATCATTAAAATTAGTACTAGATTCAGATTCGAATACTCGAATCATTGTGCCCAGCCCTACCTTCAATACTTGGGTAATTACAGAGTCGACCAGCCGGACTTCATTGGTCTTGCAGCGGTGGACCAGAGAGAGAGAGAGAGAGAGAGAGATTTGTCCAACCGTAAAGAAAACATCATTGGCACATGAAACAACAATATATGAACTTAACGGTATAGGACAGGGTGTGACCGATATGACTCTGGGTAGGGTCAACTAGTCTGATCACACCCTGCATTAATAAATACAGATATCGTGTCATAAATTTGGATGCACTGGTTGGGATCAATCAATTCAGCTCAGCATAAAAATAAAATACTGAAGAAACTAAAAATTTGGTGTGAGACTAGCGGATCATTGGTAATGGGAGATGAGGTGACTGAATAATTCCTTTTTGAAGGAGTGGTATGGGAGGTCCCGTATTGATGAAGGTATAGCATTCCATATGACAGGACCGGCATAGTCGATCGATTTCTTTGTGAGGTTACTGGTGGGTCGATGAAAATAGATGTTGCATTTGGAAGAAAATCTGGTATTGTGTGAGTGAACAGTTTGAGCAAGGACGAAGAAATCATTAAACGCAAGAGGCAATTCATTTGAAAAATATTGATGCATAAATTTGGCTACTTCAAATGTAAAAATACCATACCACATAAGACAGTGATTCCCAGACTATATTGTGCCGCGGCAGATTCTCTGGCGTTCCGCGAATATTTTTAGAATCTCGGAAAGCGTTCTATCTGCTTTAAGAGCGATTATATTAGCACATGTGACGATGAAACCATTATGGCTTTGGCGGTAAAGTAGGTCAATTTCTACGTCATGTTTACCCTGAATTCGATTATTAGTTCTGCACTCCGATCGTTTGGGTTAGTTATATTACCCCTGCCAACGGCAAGGTTGACCTGACTCCGAACCCCGGTAGGCTAAAGACGATATATTATGGATTTCTTTGTTTATATCTCAGTTTTTATAACCCTCAATATGAATTTAATTCTAGAAAGGTATTTTGATGGGGTCAATAGGCTATATCTAAACAAAAAGAGACAGAACAGTAGAAACCTGAACGTAATAAAGAAGAATATTTTCAGTGCGGCTGGTTTAATCGTTCAGGAGCCTAAGATAACCAAGAACATTTCTGCGTTATCTGCGATAAAGCCCTATTCAATGGGTCAGCTGTTCTCAGTAAGCTCAACGGACAATTGGAGGGAATCCTATTCGATGATCGGTACAAACGCAATCACAGTAATAATGTCAATTACAACCACATGGCTATGCGACCATGATTTTCTATTTCGCCTTAAATCAAAAGCTGTGGACGAATTGACGACGAAATGCGAGTATGTTTGTCAACAATGCACCCTCGTTTCAGCCGTATGTGCTCGTGCTCGGGTATAAACAAAAACAAGTACATCCATCGCATTTTAAAGAATGTTTCCTTATTTTGTAAATGTGCCGCGAGATTTTATTAATTTTTCTAGTGCGCCACAAGCTGAAAAAGTTTGGGAACCACTGACATAAGTTACTCTCTCTCGCTGGCGCAAAGAGTTCAATGATATATCTGCAGTTAATCGTGCCCTTCACATTTGACTAACTAGCTAGTTGCGATATCCAACTCTGGAAGACTTTGTAAATTTGTCGATGTTAATAGATACAACAGCTGTTTTTAGACACCTTTAGATCAGCCCACCTTCAGGCCTTAAGTTCAGATAACAACTTAACAAGTGACTTGCTATGACATGTCCACCAAGTGTCCTTTCAACGTGCTAAGTACTATACACTTGGTGGCCATCATAGCAATAACTACCACGTTTCTTTGGTACATACATAGTTGCAGTCAAGAGACGCAAAAAGAAAATCAAAAGTTACAAAAACATACACAGAAACAATTCAATTATATTTTTCAGATTCAGCCCATGAATACTTTGCGGTTCCCTTAACTTTTGCCAATAAGGAATGCTCGTCGAGAGTGTGACATTTGTAATACGAAATATCATTGATATTATATACAACCGTAAAGATGCTCGAAACTGATCCAACTAATGGATCTATTAAATTCGAACTTGCGCCAGAAAAATTGCGACAGATCCTAGCTTTTAAAAAAAGTCCCATATGCTACAGAGAACGTCGAACAATGTTTGCGATGACAATCGAGAAGGTTAGGTTGGCAGGGCAAGTTGTTGAAAGCGCTTTTTTAATCCAGCAATTCAGCATGGCTACAGTAATTTTTTGGAATAAATCTCGCCTAAAAGTCTTGTTGAAAGGATAAGCAACTAACGAAATGTGAGTAAAAGAGGACAAATCCCCCTAAAAGAGGTCATATGGTAGGTCCAAATCAGTGGCTCCCTTACCAAGCTCGACACAAATTTTCGCCCCTCATGCTTAGGGATCCCAAAAAAGAAGACACATAAACGGGAATATTACTCCAACTTTTTATTTTTCCACAATCCCCAACAAAACATCTCTAAACAGCAATATGTTTGTGTCAGTATAGGCTATATGGCAATTTAACAATTAAAAGGAGTTCGCACAGTAGGATATTTCATTTCGGACGGCCATGCAATCTGTTGATGTGAGTCCTGGAGTTTTACCAGTAATGAAGCTAAACTGCCTCGTGATTTTCCTAATTAATGCATACAAATTAGGTTATCAACCATTTTGTAAATTCAGAGGTCTCGCGGACCCCTGAAAATGCTTCGCGGACCCCCGGTTGATAATCGCTGCACTAGACGTTCAAACATTCTCGCCAATTTCCTGTATATTGTAATGCAGATTGGTGCGGTAAACATTAGCAGAACAAGTCAAATTGCACACCAAGGTAAACGAAGAAACATATTAAGACGCTTCCTTGACAGAGTTACAGTTGCGTTAGTGGGGAGATCAAAAAGTACTATTTGAACACTATATGCGTATGTTACACAGTATTTGTGGAACACAAGAAGGTGTAACTAGTGCGCGTCTTTTGTGATCTGTGGCTTCTGTGCCAATTACTGCTGTTTGTAATTGCCCTTGTTATTTTTTATTCTTTATTTGATGAGGCGGCTCATGCTGGTTTTAGGGAGTCCCTTCGCTATTCAACTGTCCTTTATTCGCATTTCTTTTTTTAAAATCATTCTAATTGTCTGCTTTTCTTCGCTTTGATTGTTTGATTAATGTTTATTCGTCTATTCGCACGTCTATATGTTTCGTCGTTGCTGTTGTTACATGCTCCATTCCATCGAGCATTGGGCGAGCGAGCACTATTGCAAATATCGCTGCCTGAAAGCATCTTAGTATTCTGAAAGCAAATCTTAAGTTTCACATTTTGGTTGCTTGATTGTAATTGAATGCAAGACTGTTACGCAACGTTTGCCGAGTTCACATATGCAGATTTTGTCGAGCACACAGGATTCGACGCCTGGAACATCGGCACTCATCGAGAAGGTCGTGTACCGCGCCGAAACAACCGCAGTCTAACGCAGCTGCATTTGAGTTATTACGCAACAGTAACATATTTTGAACGCACGACCAAGAAGCAGTGTCGGGATCAAGTCACTACCTTCGAGTCACGAGTCATTTCGAGTCATTGCAGATTTTGACTCGAGTCAAGTCAAGTCAATCGATTTTCGTAGATGACTCGAGTCAAGTCAAGTCTCTCGATTTTTGGAGGTGACTCGAGTCAAGTCAAGTCAAGTCACGAGTCAAGTCACAATTCAAGTCAAGTTGCCTTTTCGGCGTATGAGGCATGCTTACGTCATTACATTTTGCTAGCTGTCTGAAATACATATTGCGTGGTTATTGATTCTGAACCCTTGAACGAATATAGAGTCAAATATACCAGCAAGAAGGCGCTGTATCGCTCACATATACCTAGAAATGCTAAACTACGTAATTAAGTAGGCCTACATAGCCTCAGTTTAGTTACCAGCCAAAATAGAGACTAGAGAAGCGAATTAATAAGATGCCATGCCTTACCTTACCCATTAACAAATTGATATGACCATATTCGAGCGTGCGCCAATAGTTGAGGACTATATAAACTATATTCGAATTCAATGTCAATAAAACAAGAGGTTTGGTTAATGTATAAGACGAGAGAACAGAAATATCCATTTTTCGTAAGCTGTATGCTTCGATCACTTCATTTGTGGTCAATTTATTTGTGAGAGAACAATGGAGGTTCAGTAAAACGCACGATCGTTGAATGATTGGTCGCTTTCACGGGTTACGCCAGCGTTTCGCGAACAATCCGACCATATGCAGGATAGAGGGATTTCATCGACATCGATTACTTGATGACTTGGAATTGACTCGTGAATTTTGCTCCGAGTCACGAGTCAATCCGCATTCCTGATACGCCGAGTCAAGTCAAGTCAAGTCATTTTAGCAAAGTGACTCGAGTCAAGTCAAGTCATATGAAAAAGGTGACTCGAGTTTGACTTGAGTCAAGTCATGACTCGAGTCATCCCAACACTGCCAAGAAGCGAAAAATTGAATTCCCGATCAACTCGGACAAAGCTATTTCTCCGCTCAATTCGGCCAAAAGTGAGCGGGACCAAACGCGGAGTCGACTGTACGAGCATTATTAACAATAAGAACAGTTAAATCATTGCCTTCAAAATAAGGGCGCGGTGTCGCAACCCCGAACGTATCAGTAATGGCTCATAATTCATATTGGGCAACCCATGCAGCACTATACACCATGAATTGTTTTCATCTCATTACTAGAGCAAGTTTTTCTTGCAGTCAAATCCGTGGAAAGTTGCACTTATTTTTCACAAAGTTGTAGTAAAAAGTTGTTTTTTTTTCACAAAAGTTGCACTAAAAAGTTGCGTTTATGGTCAAGTTCCTTGAAATTATGAGGGTATGAGATACTTGAATCTATCCGTATCCAAGGCACTGTAGCAAAATTCAGTGTTGGCAACTTCAACAAAGTCAACAGCCTGGAAAAATTGACCCAGTGAAAATAAAATGTTCGGAGGTCTAGCCGGAATGTACGTCGAATCAAAACGGACATCGAATTTAAACGACAGTGAAATAATCAAGCCATCTATTTACATATAGTACCAAATATTTCCAGTAAAAAGCTATAGTTACGTGAAAAATCGAGAAAAAAAACTTGAAAAAAGTTGCATGAAAAATCGATAAAAGTTGCATGAAAAATAGGAAAAGTTGCGAAAAGTGTCATGAAGAAATATGGAAAATTTGCAAAAAGCTGCAATATAACATTTCTCCACCTCCAAGCAGCTTCAAACACCATACTATACATAACTTTTGAGTATTTAGAAAGCTGCAGGAATCTGTGAGACAGTTGCAAAAGTTGCAAAGACTTGCCCTAATCACTGCATGCAGTAATTTGTAATCGACGATCGACGAATAATTTCTGTCTCTCTCTCTCTCTCTTTCTCTTTCTCTTTGCGTGGCTATACTGGGTTCAATCTGGTAAAATAACGCCACCGCAGTATCTCACCATGCGACACGCGGAGAAAACGAGCAGGAATCGACGGTGCCCATTTAACTAAAACCTTCATTTTATTTTGGTTACGTAATCAATTTTTCGACACCTCACGGTCATCAACGCGAAACAAATGTCAAAGCGACGAAAAGTGAAACCTTATTTTGATAATTGTAATTCAACGCATCTGATAATTCTGTGTACATAGAGGTGTCCCTGTAATGGTAAATAATGAGGTCTTTTGTTAAAATTGTACTTGGGATTGCCTCTAGGTTCTATAGCAGACAAATTGTAATACCTGGTACCTTGTTTCCTTCCGCAGTCACAACGATATGGTATCGTAGTATTTAGTATCGTTTATAAGACGGATCTGTCAGGGTTTTGGATGATATCCTTATATGCGAGTTTCAGTTCGTTCATTTATGTTGCATTATAGTTTCGATGTCTACAATGAGCAGTTCTAAAAATCAATGAAATACTATCAAACGTAGCATGTCGACAACAGTAACCGAGTAATGATTTTAGGCTTTTCAAATAGCTTCATGAGAGCCTTGGGCGTCAAGGTATTGTTACGAATTCTGCGAATTCCGGGCGAAGCAGAGATCATTTCAGCATAAGATTTAGCCTAAATCTCGACAACGGAAGTTTTTCCAAATTATATTAGAAATAGAATTATTAAATTTGAAGGAAATTTAATGAAGTTTAGTTTATATAATCGGAGGCATTTCGCTCTCATTGGTCTATAATTAGACAACTAGAATAATCCATAATTGCCTAGTTGTCCAAGTCTGTTACAATGCATAGTTATGGTTTGCTTTATTTGGTCAAGCATTGAAGTAGGCCTACAGTTTATTATAACACTGGGATTTTTACTATATCTTAAGAGCAGATAGTGTCCAGCGAAATACGATGAAGATTTTCGTAGTGGCTACCGTAATACTTCTTCACTTCCAAGGTAATTAGGCTTATCGATTCAATGTGTGTTATATTACACAAAATACATATGCGTATGTCTGCTGTATATAGGGTGAAGATCTGTGGTTTTCGCGTTCTCCAGAGACGCACGGTCCATATCGGCCACCAACTCCGAATCATATCCTAACATAGTGCTTCCTAACTGTTGGGTCGCGGAGCTATTTCCAGTGAATCGCAATATAGCATTAGACTCTATTTGATGATATCCATTGCATAATATACAAGCTCAACTTTCGCATTGACGGTAACTTGTATATGTGTACATGGGTTGTTATTGTTGTTGTCGTTTGTGTTGATATTGGTGCCCGACTTCCAATAGTCTTTTGCACCAGATAAATGATGAGAGTAATATAAAAATATATATATCGTTTTATATCTTTATAAATCTCGACCAGGGAGCAGGGCATATTCTATCTGAGTACCCATGGTGAGAGGATTGTCCAGTAATGTTTCCAAGCGAAAAGGAATGGCGTCTCTTGGTCCCGTAGATACTGCCGAGGGCCTTCATATTTGGTGCAGTGGATGTCGTAATGTTCAACTGTTTCTGGTACGTCACAGCTTTCGCACAGTCCATTATCGCGAATCCCCATCCCCATTCTATGTAGACGAGAGTTCAGTTTACACGGGTTCTTGACTCATTAATTTGTTTGGTCATATCTCATTGTGGGCCGTGCACTAAAACATTAAATTCAAGGTGGGTATCGAACTAAAAAAGGTTCGGAACCACTGCCCTAGCACCACGAAGAAAATAATACCACTTCTCCACCGCGTTAAAGATAATCTGCATGGTATTTGTCAGGCTACACATATTTCATTGTACGTGTGACAATGCTGTGGGCTGATTACAACATCTCGGGAATGTCATTTCCACTAACGCAGGACGGGCAACTTCTTCGGTCGGCGCGCCTGATCTGGGAAAATGAAGTTCTTGGCTGGCCGGATTACAGAATCGAAAGATTAATCGCGTATTTATTCACCTATACAAGGAATAAATCGTATTTGATGGCCTAAACTTTAAGCTTGAAGCATAGAGACCAAAAACAGTAACCTATTTAATGAATTTATTAACCTAATTTCAATAGCTGTTGAAGTCAATCAGACATCTGTAGTCTATCGAAGTTGCGAACAATTTATATGAAATCTGGCTCCATGTCGGATGTGTAAATTCTTAGTAAAGACTGCACGTGAGCATCAGTCAGATTGAAACGCAGCCTTGTCTTGTGAATGTTCATGGTCGAAAATGTTAGCTCGCTATGCAGACAGGAACAAAATAAGTATCGTTTCGTGACTATCTCTCTCAGGTTGGCAAACTTGGATTCATGCTGTGACGCATAAAATTTGTCAATACTTTCAGATTGGAATTTCAATTTCACGGTAGAAACTCTCTGCGTGCCGCTTAAAATCTCTTCGCGGACAGGATCCGGCCCGCGGGCCGTATGTTGCCCGCCCCTGCACTAACGTATGCTTTGATGCGAGCAATCGAGTTTTCAAGGATTCCACGGTGCAAAAAAATAGAATAGAAGCTGGAAATCTTGTTCATTATATATAGCTCCTTGCGGAAAAGAGCGTACCAGGGTTGCAACCAAGTCACAAAGCTCCGAGTCAGAAGTCAATATCCATTTTATAGTTTTGACTCGGGTCATTTTCAATTCACCGCCGAGTCAAGTCCGAGTCCAAGTCATCGAGCAGAGGTTCGAGTCCGAGTCATAGTATTATGACTCGAGTCCGAGTCCAAGTCATTGTGTAGACTGCTCAGCTTCCAGTTAAAGTCGTGTTAAACCCACTTTTACAACTCTGTTTGGTGATATCGAATGGTTCGCATTCATATTATGCTAATTTTTCTCACTTTTAACAGTTTCTGGTCGCATTTTAAAGTACCAGTACCAATAGACAAATTCCTAATAGGGTGGTTACTTTACTGTTCTTCAAAATTACAATGAAATATCGGTCTTAGCCGTCTGAGTCTCGAGTCATATGACTTGGTTCGAGTCATGCACAATGACTCGAGTCCAAGTCGAGTCAATACACAGATTGACTCGAGTCGAGTCGAAGCATTTCCGTATTTTGAGAAAATGACTCGAGTCAAGTCGAGTCATCAGAAAATCGTGACTCGAGTCTGACTCGAGTCATTACAACCCTGGAGCGTACCCGAAATAACGTGTCACTCCTCGACTCAAATTATAACAATTTGTCGATTCAGTTTCGAGTTCTCGAATCATTGTGCGTCGCCCGTCAGTTATAATTCACAACTAAAAACCTATCATGCTCCATAAATACATGATGTTTTATTCGAAAACATATATCCTTCACCATATAGCTATATATACAAAAAATATCATAATAACAAACTTTGTTGCCTTGCTGTCCGTATTAAAAGATATTGCTGACCAAAATGTACGACACCTACAGTTTATGAAGAACTCACATCTGAAGTCCATCGACTTATTGACACGTGATAAGGGTTTCCTGACAATGTAGCCTATGTTATCATGCGCAGGTTCTCACTGCAGTATGCCGGATGGAGAAATATTCAGCCTGGAAGATGGTGACAAATCGAGGGTAGTCGAAATGCAGAATCAGATACGTCGTGATGTAACGTTTTATCAGGCGGCCGACATGCGCAAACTATTCTGGGATGACAGCCTCGCGAGTAAATGCCAAGATATCGCCAAGTAAGTCAACTCGCATATCAATTGCGACTCCGAAAGCAATTGCTGTTATAAAACCTGTAGCACAGGGGTGGGCAGACCTGCTTCATGAGCGAGTCACCTATCAAAAATCTTAGCTTTAAAAGAGCCGCATAGATCTGGGACACAGATCAGGACAGACCTGGGTATTTTACGGCCCGCGGGCTAAATGCGGACTAAACGCAGGAATTGCGGAGAAAATTTTGAAGAAAAAGAAAATCCATCCCAAAAGACCCTACTTCGTGTTGATTTACGCGCGGCAGTTACGGTCCTGCACAAAATGAAGAAATCAAAAACGAATGATCCTGCAAACTGCACGGTTTAGCGAGTCAGCTCGTATTTGTCGCTCGCGTGTCGTGAAATGACACGGCGTGAACATCAAGTCAAATCAAACATGTTCCAGACCTAATGTCTTCCTCACGAAGTTCTGAATCACTTTAAAATAGGATGTTTCATTTATTTTATTGATGGACAAGCCTTCCCATTGCATCTTGAAATTAAGGTATAAAATTGTAATATACCTGGTGGACCAGCATGAAAGTCGTCGCGGACCTGCACCAGTCCGCGTACCGGTGGTTGAGAACCACTGGTGTAAATGACGATAGTAGTAGACTAACACCGTGGATACCACAAACAACAACTGCAACCACAAGTCCGGAGGCACGAAAGGAAGAGAGAGAGAAAGAAAGAGAGAGAGAGACTGATGATGGGAGTGCGCGAGTGTGGAAGCCGTCCGGAAGATTACGAAGGCAAAGATCCTGAACATTACAAAATCATTGTCGTGGTGCAGAGGTCTCAAACTCAAATGTGCTTGCGGGCCAATTTCCTAGTTTTTGATGACCCCGCGGGCCGTAGCATCAATAATAGCGATATTTATTGTATAATTTCGAAGTAGGCCTTATTTGACGGGACCTTGCAGACAGGCATTCCACAAACACCGTGGAAATGTAATTTACTATTGTACTATTCACGTTTGACACGGAAAAATCAAATTTTGAAATATATGAATAAAATCGTTTTTGTGCCGGGCACAATTATTTTAATTAATGAGTTATAGACGTCATGCGAGAGGACGAATGATAACATCGTAAATCTGTCGGGTTTTATGTATTTTAAAATATACTAAAGATTGATCTGATATCAGAGCATTTGAGCGGTTTAGCCTAATCTTGGTTTTGATATAGTCGTGATTAATATAGGCTATTGTTACTGCCATTGCCAAAGTCAAATTAAATCAGCGTTAGATTTTGTTGCATTCGATTATTATTGGAACATATCAATAACAACTTAAACATAATCATTATTGAACCATAGCTTCTTAACCTTTTTCGAGATCGTGCCCATGGTGCTTCCAATGAGATTTTTAGTAGCCCCTGTCCATTTTCAACAAAATTTCTGATGGTAACTATATTAAAATCAGGAAGTCCATTCGCATAAAATCGTGCGTTGCGCGAAGACTATATATTGGCGAAGAAAATGTTGCACAGCATATAGGACTAATTCCACGATGCGTCTCGTACACCCTAATGTGGTGCTTCGTACCCCGATGGGTCCCCACCCTGGTTAAGAACACCTGGAATAGAAATCTCCAATCGGCGAAGAATTGATTGGTGTTACAGCTGCAAAAATCGTACTATACTACCTTCTCGCTACCGATAATAACATGAAAAGAGAACAATAAACAACATCCAGCATGTAACCAGCTATACGTCTCGGAGGTCACAGAATGCCAATGGTTGCAATACTGACCTGATTAGATAGCTGTATACCCGACACAACGCAAGCCACGTCCTTCTAATATATTACTATTCCCCATGACAGTTCCGAGTCGCAGGTCCTTCTCTGATTTTAAAGTTTCACCCTACTCAACTTGAGTCGTTTTTATTTAATCACCCAGTCAATCCGAAATCGAGTAATTTTACGAGAAGGTCGCACCAAACCAAATCACAATTTCCAGTCACGAATCAACAACGGGTCATGTTTTATCATCATTAACTAGAATTGTGAGGTAATAGCTGATCTTCTGCCGCATGTAGCTTTTGAAAGTGATGTGACAGTGAAGTTTGTTGAAATTTCAGTGATTTTTATAGCAGTTTTAGCGTAAACTTCAAGTTCTTTTTATCTAAAAATGATATATGGCAATTGAAGATATTGTTGAATACTTGAAATTCCAAAACGCCGTCGCGGGCCGCATGCTTGAGACCTCTGTCGTAGTGCATGTGACCTGAATAAACGATAAGCACCGATTTTGTATGTGAAATAGACAAACAAACAAACTTGTACGCGTGTAGAAATTTACGAAGTTACTTCTCATCCTACTCAAGTACCTGCGATGACTATACTATGAATATCTCTGAGTAGACAAAACCTACCTGAGTAGTGAGTACTCCGAAAGTGTAGAAGTATAGGCCTATACTTCGTTGCTAACCAGTGGATAGAGTTAGGGTTAGGGACAGGGTTAGGAATAGGGGTGATCACCTCTGATAATACTGCTTTACCTGTTCAAGACTCTGCCCGGAAATATCTAATTACACGGATGGATTGACAGAAAATTCCACGGACGAAACCGTCAACTTATATTACAAGGAGAACGCGTACTCATTCATGCAAGTCGCCACCGAAGCTTTCACAGAATGGAAATCGCAGGTGACTGAATTGAGATGCCAGAATGTTCTTTATGAAATTGGCACCCTGGCTTTGCTGCCTCATACATAACCTGACTAACGATCCATAAACACGAACAGTTTCGATTGCAGACTGGACTCGAGCGGAAGCAGTATTGGAGGTTGTATCGGGGCAGCAGTAGTCGAGTTGGTTGCAGTGCGGCACATTGCGGGTTAGTGAAACGATCCGAATCATTTTTGGTTTTACTCAATATAGATTGTGATATTTGAATATGTTGTATGTTTTATATCTCAGATGATTGGGAAATCGTGTATGTTACGTGTTACGTATATGTTATTGTTAGTTTTCTTCCTAATTAGACTTGAATTGGAGTGATAGCTACACATCCTGTTCTAAATTAGAGTAGAATTGTCGAATTACTGAATTTGTGAAAACTTGGAAATTGTTTTTATCAAATCAGAGTTGATTATCATCAGCACGAGAACGGCAAAAGCCATGCTCGTTTCGCACTAAACAGTTCTCCTGTTAGCATTTTCAGGAAAACCAGAATTTAGATTCGAACGGGAGCATAGAAGCATTTCAGAAATTAGATTACCGGTATTTCGCTCTACTCCGGGGGTTCTCAACCTGGGGGGCGCGCCCCCCTTGGGGGTGTGTAAAACATCTGAAGGGGGCGCGAAGAAGCCATCACCTGAAAAAAGGGAGCGCGATTTACCTCCAGTACACGCGTGTTTCTCTCTATATAGACCCAATTTCATATTTTTTTATTCTCTCATGAACATTCAGAACGGACCATACCACCAAATAATCTGTTGGGGTTGCTAGCATCCCAGTTGGATTTTGTGATATGACGATGAGGGGGGGCGTGAAATTTTTCATTATCAGAATTATCAGAATTTAGTCTGATAAGTAGCCGCAGCTCGGAGCGAGTGCGCACTGCGCAGCGAGAATGAGAATGTGAATGCGGCGGCATCGCCACATCACAATACCAAACTCAATTACAATAAAAAGGTGAGGCTGATTTTTGGTGGTTCTATAGGACAAGGAGTTCAACAAAATTTAAATTTTCGTAATCAGTAGGCCTACCCCAGTAGCTTTCGATTGATGCCTATTTTATCGAATTTCACGCTCGGTAAGCTGGTTAAAAATTACCGTCAAATTGCCTTTAGCCGAAGGGAATGTGTGACGTATACCAATCGCAGCGAGCCGTGAGATTTGCTTGTGTCCACTCGATTGTAGGACTCTATGATAATATTATGTATGCGTGAATCTATCTTTCTGATTGTAATATCAAACCAGATCACGTTCATATTAACTTGACTCTGAGATAGTGCTTGCAAATTTATGCAAAATCATATTGTGATCTGTAACAATCCACGTTAAAATCTATTCAACAAAATTGAAGGATCGCGATAACGGACCAAACCCAGTTTTCCGTTGGTAATTTCACTTTTTCGGCATTTATTTTGCAGATACGGAGGAATGCTGTGTTGCATGTACGGCCCGGCCCCGCTGAATCCGATCTGGTGAGTTTTTCATTCTTACATATACAACTACGGAACTGCGAACGATGTCGATCAAAAATGATGCATTGAATGTCAAGAAGAAAAGCCATTAAGTGGAAGCCGCGATTGACTGGAAGATATAATATACAGCATAGACATTTTCCCCAAATTATGCTAAAATTCGAATACTGGCATTTCGCTCATATTAGTTTACCACTACAGTAGAATTATCTACCAGGCACAGTCTGCCATACCGCGCCACATACTCGCAAGTATCTTCGCGTTATAGTTGTGGGTATATTACTGGGTATTGTCGAAGTCGGTAAACTACCCATACCAGAGGTGCTCAACGTGGGCGATTTTGAGACACAAGGGGGCGAAAATACCAAAGGGGTAATGGGGGCGAAAATGTTAGAAAGTCGAGTGAGGTACATTCAATTAACACGGTCAAAATGCAAGTGAAGACGGCTTAATCTGCACATGACGTGAATAAAAGTCAACTCCACTGAAAATAGGCGGTGCACCAAACATGTTGAAAAAATGGCCGTTTTCAGTAAATTCGCCACCGATCAGAGTTCCCCAATTATATCTTTCCTGTTCGGATCCGTAAATATATAACCAAAAATTTGGGTCGGGATTGATAGGGGTCGAGGTGTCGAAAAATGGCGGAACCAAGTAACTACTGGCCTATACGATCCTAGATGTAGAGCTGTTTTCCCTTCGACTGCCGGAACCACAAAGTCCTATAAGTTTCTTGATGTAAATATACGTGATATTGAAATGTTATCAATATATTGCTTGACAATACGATATAGAAATAGATCGAAGCAAGTTAGCTAAAGCCCCAGCAAGCTCAATAAATACAGTGGGAAACGTCCGGTGGGTCGATTACTATTGATACACAAGTACCCTATGACAGCTATATCCAGATCCAGAATATCCCTTGACGAAGAAGTGTATAGTCAAGCATATGCGTCCTCTAGCGTTAATAAATATGGCTCTTAATTTATTGTAGGCCTACTCCATTAGATAAACATGAAATACCCCCAGTAATATGTATCGTGAACTGTTGGTGAATAATACGGTTACCATACGTCCTCCTTTACGGGGATTTGTCCTCCTTTTTGACAATTTGTCTCCCTTGTTAGCTGAAAATGGCGACGAAGGACGTTAAAATTTGGGCTAACCTATGCGGGAGTCAAATCTGAAAAAATGACCGTTTTAGTCAACACCACAGAACTATCGGTAAAAAGTAGGTAATTCGTGAGTCGAGCCGGAGTGATGACCTTTATATTTTTATTTAGTGAACGAACGCAACAAGATTTCCAGTAATTATTGAGAAATCAGCTGTTTTCTATTTCGGTAAACTAACTTTTAAGATTTCATACAAGTGTCTTCCTTTCCCGATTCCAAAATATGGTAGTCCCACGAAAAAAACGCCATACGCGATCGAATTGAGTGTCTATACTTCTTTATCATTTCAGGGTGTATAAGCTTGGTGTGGAGTGTTCCGGATGCGAGAAGACTGATTTCTGTGACGATAAGCTTTGCGTCTCATGCGCAGAACGGAATGTTACCACCCCCGCATCGTGTGCGACTGACATCGCCGAAAACACTACTTATGTATTATCTACTCCAATTTCCACGACAGCCACTGTTCCTGGTAAGACCCTGCATGCCTACACATGTCAGTATCGAGGTGGACCGTACATACTTCTTCGATTAGATTAGTTTAAATTACCAACGAAGTACTTCTTCGAAGTACTAGAGTAGCTTTTACTACTTTAACTATTTACTCAGGTCGATATATGAATAGGGCTGCGCGCATGATTCGGCTATTCAAATTATACGCTCCGCTCAGAGTAAATTTATCAACGAATATTATATGGTATGGTTCCAATACTATTTACCACTGTGTAACCCTGGAAACCCCTATTGATCGTAGGATTTTATGTCCGTGCTATGTCACACATTGGTTAAATATATAGACCCCAGAAATAATAAACCACTGTATGTAGGGCTAGGCACAATGACTTCAATATCTCGAGTCGTGTTATGAGAGTCTGTTTATTTCGAGTAACGAAAACATGCGCCTTCGCACCTTAACGTGTAGGCTACTATTTAATCAGCGGGAATATAGTTGCAATACTTTTTCCACTGATCTATACCCCCACAATAGCCACGTAGTGCTAAAAAATAACTTTTGGTTCATAATTGGGAAGTTATTTTGGATGACTTCTAACCAGACCTCTTCAAACTACTGGGTTATCAAAATGCGCAACTGGAGCTAGAACTAGAGCTACTCATCTTTAGACACTCGCAACTAGAACTAGAAATACTCGCCTTTCGAAATGTACAACTAGAACTCTAAAACTACTCACTTTTCACAGCTCGCAACTAGAACTAGAAACACTCGCCTTTCGAAATGTGCAACTAGAACTAGAACTACTCACTCATAAAAACTCGCAACTATAACTAGAACTATAGGACTACTCTCTTTTCAAAACTCTCAACCACAACTAGAACCAACGAAATAGTGGAGATAGAACCGGCATTTCATGTCTCGAGGTTACTGCGCCATATGCCTTCATTACGAGCAAGAAAATATAGGTTTTTTCCTAAACTATTGCAAAACCGCACGCGTCTTAGAATTGGGGCTGAGGGGATTCCTTTGAAGACAGTATTTCTATCATTTATTTCGTTATTTCAAATATATACATTTGCCGCACATTCTGGTTCACAGCCTCAACCACAAGTGCGATCCCTGCACCGCTATCAACCTCCGCAGATGGAACTAAATCCACAATTACCTCTACATCAGATGGTGCGAGTTGGTGGGCAAGAAGTCGCGACGTGCAGGCCGTTGCTTTGATTGCGCTGCTGATCTCGTTAGTTCTCAGCGCTTGACTGCTACCAATGTCATTGTCTCATTATCGAATCTATTAGATTCAGGATTGTGTTACCTCGACTTGACTTGAGTCAATTTTTGTATTGACACAACCTGTACTCGAGTCATTGTGCATGACTCGACCAAGTGGTATGACTCGAGACATTCTGTGTGACATAATTCAAGTCTCGTGCATTGGGCGTGAATATTTATGACCATTGCCTGTGTATTTCATGGTTGTCGACATAAAGATTTTCTCTCTCTCTCTCTCTCTCTCTCCCTCGCACTGTGTATGAGGACCGATACTGGGATTTTACAAGACACCACTTACATGGTAAACTAGGCTTACCAATGTTCAGCACGCAGGTATACATATGTTGCCGGCAAGTGAAACGAAAGTATGGAATTGTTACGTTTGAATTTAATGTTTTACATTTTTGGTAGTTTTAAATAAAAGCTAAAACACAAAACAATAATTACGAAAACAGGCGCAAAAACAATATATCAAATTTGCTTTCAGATTTAGCCTATGTATACTTGGGGTTCACTCAACTTTTGCCGTTAAGGAATGGTCGTTTTTAGCGAGTTCGTGAAATTGTTCACACTCAATGTTATGGAAATTATATAGATCCGTTAAATTGTTCGAAACGGATCCAAATATTAGGTCTGTTAAGCGCGAACTTGAGCCAGAAGAATTGCTACAGATCCCCCAAATGCTGCAGAGAACGTCAAACAGTGTTCGCAATAACAAGCGAGAAGGTTGGGCTGGAAGGGGAATTTGTAGGAAAACCTTTTTTAAACCAACAAATTTTTGGAAATAAATGCAGCGTCTCGCCTAAAAGTCTTGTCGAAAGTAAAAGAAATTACCAAAATGCGAAAAAAGAGGACACTCCGGATTTCTGAGCGTCCTCGGAGGACAAATCCTCATAAAAGAGGACGTATGGTAAGTCTACATAAAGGGAAAATAAAGCTATCAAAATTGTCGGATCACTATCGACGCTTCGTCGACAATGCAGGAAAATGAACGGATGACGCTTGGAAAATCTCACTATGCGACACGCAGAGAAAACATACAGGTTTGCATTCACACCAGAAAAGCGATGGTGTTCATTTTAGCAAGACTTTAAAGTTAAAAGACAGGGAGGCGAACAGTAGCACCTTATTTTGACAATTTTACGCGTAGGAAAATTCTGAGCACTATCGCGGGCGCCCCTATAAATGTACAATAATGGAGGCTTTTGCCAAAGTCGCATTCGGAATTGCCTCGAGCTGTTATACCAGTCAAATTGTAATAACGGGAACAATAGTTTCTTTACGCGGTCACAGTGAATATAATATCAAAGTATTTTGCGTTTTTACAAGACGGATATTCCGCTGTTGCGGAAGCCACTTTCATATGGCAGACGAATTTCATGAATTTGGCTTTCATGAGTTGACAACAAGGAGCTACCCAGAGAATTGATGAGATACGTTAAAAGTTAACATGTCGGCTGTACCAGCCTAGTATTAGTATAAACGATTAGGCGTTTTCAATTGGTTTAATAAGAGCCTTGGGCGTGGTGTCAAGGCATTTTACGAAATCTGCTTATTGAGGTAAGTTAGATCATTCTAGAACAGGGTGTATGCGAAAATATGGAATATAAAGGTTGCAGTTCTAAGGTTACAAATGGGAAGCGTGGGTGCGGCGAGCCAGCAAAGAGTTCTGTTTGTTGCTGGTCCAATTCTAGGAGCATAATGCAATGCCCAATATTCTAATGTAACACATTACGAGATATAGTTATGAACTGCTTCATTTAGTCACGCATTCCAGTATACAGCTCATTTATAGCACCTTCTTTCTCTTATTCTAACTATAGCTTATATTAAAAGCACATAATTTCCAGTGAAATATGATAAAGATGAAGATTTCCTTAGTTCTTGTGTCAGTGATGGTTCTTGACTTTCAAGGTAAGCTTTATCGAGTCTACGTGTGTTATTACACCACATAAATATGCAGGCCTACTTTGTATATAATAGGATAAGGATCTGTGATCCATATTGAACATTATTCTCACATCATTCACACACTGATATACGGGTGTGAATGGCACACGTCCATGACACACAGAACCAGAACATCTCAGACTTGTACCGTGGTATAAATCGAGTACAGCATTTTCGTTCAAATTATGCATTCACGTAGGATGGTGCAAGTATAGGCGCGTATATAATAGGACTTATGAACGCGATATAATTCTGAGTTAGGATCTGCATTCGTGTAGGCCTACCACTCTTTTTGTCCCTTTGGGTGCGAATGAATAACACTCTCTTCGCTTAGAGTGCATGCATCTGGTCCCGAATATTATCAAGAAGCTGCAGCAGCATAAGGCTGGAAGTCCCAGATTTGGACGACTATAGATAACTAATTTCTGGTTGTCTGGCGAAATGCCGGTAATCAAATTCAAATCTCATTAGTTAAATGTGTTTCTTTGCTCTTATTCTAACTCCAATCCAATTTGTGAAATGTTTTTATTCTGCAATTTTAATTCTAGTAGAATTTCTGATTTTCCTGAAAATACTGCAGGAGGACACTATAGCGCGAAAGGAGACAAGCTTGGTGTACAGACATTTGTGATTCTCGTGCCCGTGAGAATTAACTCCCATTATATATGAACCAAACTTGATCATTTTTTTAAGTTTGCACGAATTAAGTAATTCTAATTCTAGTCTTATTAAAAAAATATGTAGCTACAATTCTAATTCTAGTCTAATTTGGAATAAAACTGTGTTACTACAATTCTAATTCTAACCTAATTTGGAAAAACCCGTGTAACCATAATTCTAATTCTAGTAAAATTTGAAAAAAAAACTTCACCTATAATTTTAATTCTAGCCTAATTTGGAAGAAACTGTGTAACTGTAATTCTAATTCTAACCAAAATTTGAAAACCCGTGTAACTTTGATTCTAATTCCAGTCAAATTTGAAGGAAAAACTGCAGCTATAATTCTAATTCAAGTCTATTTGGGAAGAAAACTGTGTTACTACAATTCTTATTGCAATCAAATTTAGAAAAGTTGAAATTTACTAGTTGTCCACGTCTGGCTGGGGCTAATCGCGTGTCTGTGAGAGATATCGGCATCGATATCCGAGTATCAATCATTGAAACCACAAATGAGTATTTGGATTTTGTGGAAATTTCAAACATGCGACCACAAAGAACATAACGACACTTCTCCGCCACATTAAAGACAATTTTGCATTTTTGACCACGCCTATTTCATTGTACTTTGTGAAAATGTCGGGGTTTGAACACGACTTCGAGGAAATGTCATTTCCGCTATCGTGCGTAGCTCTGTACTGAATGTGCCGTATGCTGAGATACGATCAATCGAGTTTTCAATATATCCACTATATGACAAAGCGTAGAGATTACAAAGTGGAAATATAGGGACGCATAATTTATGCACTGGCAAAATACGTCTCTCCTAGTCCTTACTGGTTAAAATGACTACAATTATTACTCGATTCAAATTCGATTACGCGAATTAGGGTTGCTTTTAAAACAAAAAAATCCATTTAAAACAAATATGTTTCAAACATTGCCCCTGCTTAAAACATGTCTTTATTTTAGCCATGACGTCACGAATATTGAATTGTGTCACAGTGGAATGATGTTGACTGTTGAAAATATAGGGTAAATAACTAAATATGGCTCCATGACGAAAAAGGCTTCCGATCCCCGTCTTAAAACGAATCAAAAATATCTACGACCAGGACTACATCGTTGTGCAGCATATTTTGCGGTCGGCGTTCATCATCATCAGAACACCCATTCCGTACCAATGATATCTATATAGTGCTATAACTGTTAAACCGACGACGATTTCGAGGGTTCCAACCATTCCATATCGAATACGTCGACAATATCTGGTACAAATCGCTCGTATAGGCTGATACTGCATGTTTTTAAAAAGTATTTACACAATTATAGCATAATTATACAGCTTTTAAAAATTAAAAAATAAAACAGTTTTGTTCTTTCAAAAATGACATGTTTTCAAAACACTGTTTAAAACAGCGGTTCCCAACCTGTGGTACGTGAGTAGATTCCGTTTCTCCTTTCCATTTTCTGTTTCGCTGACTTCAGCAGCTCAACATAGTGGGAACATTTTTGACTACCTTAGGCGCGCGTAACTTATGTAGGTGGTATGCGAGCACTGCATAAAACCTCGAAATAGTATACGTTGGTGGGGAAAAGGTTGGGAACCACTGGTTTAAAACATGCTTTGAAAAAAGTGTTTGAATACATTCGAATCATGCCTGATGAATATACACGATGTTTTATACGGAAAGATGAACAACTCACACTTTAACTACATTGCATTAAGAATACTTGGACACTAAAAATTTATAGCTACACACTTATTTTCCAACTATGCTCGAATTAAAAGTACAACTATACAGTTTTCCTTTCCAAAATAACTTATAGAATTTGAATTGTGGGTAGAGATTTTTTCAAAATTAGATAAGAATTAGAATTAGTGAATTGGCGAAAATTTGGACATCGAATGAAGTTCCCTTCATATCAAATCAGAGCTCATTATCACAATCAAGAGGATAGCAAATGTATGTACGCCAAGCCTGGCTCGTTTCGCACTGAACAGTGAACGGCTCTCCTATAGCATTTTCAAGGAGCTCGGAAATTAGATTAGAATTAAAATTATAGCATAGAGACATTTCACAAACTAAATTAGAATTAGATTACTGGCCTTTCGATGTAATTATACTAATTAATTAACTAGCTGTCAAAGTCTGGCCTTTACGCGTGGTAACGGTTAGCTCATAATATATTTCTGAGCAGTCGCTCGGTGCGGTATGGCGGACGGAGAGATATTAAGTATGGAGGACGGCGACAAGGCGAAGGCGCTCGAAATGCAGAACCAGATACGCCGGGCAATATTTCCTCCGGCGTCTAACATGCGTAAACTCTTCTGGGACGACGGTCTGGCGAACAAGTGCGAAGATATCGTTGTGTAAGGCTAGTAATTAATTTTCACTGCCTTTGCATTTTCGTTAGTTTATCTGTAGTTTTGAGAGTGACGATGACGACTTCTGTAGTAAGATGCCACACTTGCACAACTACATAATTCAAGTTGACTAATTAGACTTATTGGAGCGAAAAGCGGGTTATCAAATCCTAAGCTAATTTGTCAAATGTTTCTTCGCTCTAATTCTAATCTAATTTCTACAGCAGAACTAAAAATTTTTCAGGTAAACCTGAAATTATATCATAAATATGATTGTCACGTAGAAATATCTACCAAACTATATCTATAATTAGATTGCCGTCATTTAGCTCTAATTAGTAGGGCAATTTTTTACCTAAAACTCAAAATTTTGACATTTTGACCAAATTTTGACCTAACGTATGCAAATTAGGTGTTTTCCCACATGATGTCGCAATTGTACTACTTATATTCAATTCTGGTTCGAACTCTCTGTCCTTACGAAGTAGTTCGGCCTGAAAAAAACTTTTTCGACACAAAAACTGACTAGTTTTTTTCATGAAAAAACTTGATTTTAACGAAATCTGGTCCTATGAAGAATTTCAGTGGTTACACCACGTATTATGGTGGAAATAATTAAAATATGTTGTAGTGCAACGAAAGATACGTTCCTACATTCTCGGGTAGAAAGTGTCAGTCCTTACTAAAGTGGCTTGCCAAGAATGGAGAAAGAACGTTCAACAGTAGCAGTAGTTGGCTTGGCTGACAACACTGAAGTTGTTCATGAGAACACAGCTGGTGAGACACCGACCGTGTTGCTTCATTCTGACAATGGTGTCTACATCACAATTTTCCATAATGCGCTTCTTGATATAAGAATCATGCAATGCCCACGCAATCCTGCTTCAGTTACGATGTCAAATGTCAAATGATAAGTTGTCCGACAGTGCAAAATCTACGACCCAAACGAAATGCAGGATGTGAAAAATTTTGACTCTGTTTACAATTTCGACATTTTTTGAACTAACGCTACAATTTTGACCTAATTTTGACTTTTTTTTGACATGTCGAAAATAAATTGCCCTATACTAATTAGTATTTGTTTGTTTTGTTTCGGGGTATTCCTGGTGTTTGTCGACTAGGCTACTATGGTCATTTACACCAGGCCGATATTCTTCTTATTTTCCGTAACTAATTAGTATGATTAGATAACTAAAATCATTTAGTGGTCCAAGTCTGCTGAATGATAGCTGATAACAACATCTGCTAATTTATGCGTTTCCCTTCTCAAGACTCTGCCCCGAAAAGCCTGATCACACGATACGCGCCACGAAAAATTTCACAGACACAACGGTCAATTTATATTACAAGGAGAACGTGTACGAGTTCATGCCGGTCGCCACCGAGGCATTCAGAGAATGGAACTCTCGGGTAATTCAATTCGTCTAAAATGTTCTTTGGGAAATTGGCAACCACGATTGTCTCCTGCGATACGTAATTTTACAAACGATTCATAAGCTGATCTTGTTACAGAGTGACGTTGGGTCAAACGTTGAGAGGCAGTATCTGAGGTTGCGCTGGGCTAGCAGTAGCCGAGTTGGCTGCAGTGCGGCATATTGCGGGTTAGTGAAACCATCGGAATCATTTTCGATTTTACTCCGTATATCTAGAGTGTGATGTCTAAATTGTAACAATGAATTATTTTTATATATGTTGATTTATGTGTATAAGAAAGTCGTGTGTATTATGGATATATCTTCGCGGTGGAATCAGTCCGCTTTACACATTTTAAGAGAATTGTGCGAGGTTGCATTTTCTTTCGGCCATATCTTAGCCATGATTAAGTTTGAAACAATGTGACAAACATAACCACGGATATGGCTGCATTTTAAACAAAGGCTTTAAAAAAAAATTGTTTTCTTTTTCTTCAAATTGTATAATTATGCCATAATTGTGTGAATACTTTCCAAAAAAACATGTTGTACGAGCCTACGGACGACTACCACCATAGCCGACGCATACGATAAGGGATGGTTGGAACCCTCGAAATAGTTGGTTCAGCAGCTAGTACGCAGATATGGATCATTGGTACGAAGCGAATGCTCTGATGATGATGACCGCCGACCGTAAAAATGCTGCATGACAATATAGTCCTCGTTAAAGATAATTTTGGTCCGTAAATGACAGCGGTTGGAAGCGTATTTCGTCAAAGGAGCTATATATTTACTCTTTCTTTTTAATTGTCAATGCCAATCCATTATGACGTCACAATTGAATAATCGTGATGACATGGCTTTAAAAAACGATAAAAAACATATTTTAAACAAGGGCCATGTTTCAAATATGTTTGTTTTAAATTGATTCTTGTTTCAAGTGCAACCCTAAACATCAAAATTTTACAAAGAACATACTATTCCCAAAGACTGAAAATTTCCACATTTCCATTTTATGTATGAGCGAGAGAGTGTAATGGTGCTGCTATAGGCTTCTTGATCGGTAGGTCGTCGGTTCGGTCAGATCGAGGACTCGAAAACTGGTATCCACAGCTATTCTGCTAGGCGCCTAGCATCCACGGATATAGCGTGGAGGTGAAAAAAATGGGGGGTGCAGACTATAGGTGAATTACGGTCATATCGAATATCCGTCGTCAAAGCATCTCGATCGTGCAGGCGAAAAAGAATGTCATCTCTCTCTCTCTCTCTCTCTTTCTTTCTTTCTTTCTTTCTCTCTCTCTCTCAGCAGTGGTGACCTTGAGATCGTTGCTTACCGTAAAATACATTTTAAGCCATAGGAATCCGCGTTACTAAATTAAATGACCGAAATATGCAATCAAACCAAGTCATGCGTGACAATAATTACACATTTTACAGATATGGAGGACTGATCTGCTGCAAGTACGGCCCGACTGCGCTTGACCCGAGCATGTGAGATATTCATTTACAGAGGTGGTCAGTAACGAAGTACTTTTACTTTTCGAAGTGCTTGAAGTAGATTTTGCCTACTCATATTACTTTTAAAGTAGTTATGATTTTAGACTACTCCTACTTCCACTTGACAGTTTTCAGTTTTGTAGGCAAAATAAGCGTAGAATACCTACCTGCTTACTTGTGAACCACCACTCCTACTTCTAAATGAGTAGAAATTACGGCGTTACTTCTACTTCTACTTGAGTAGCGACGGGGACTACTTTGACTACCTCTGTTCATTTATATACCTATGGATCAGTGGCAACCTGACAATTTTATCATCAAGCAAGTGAAATTTGAAGAAGAAATATGTTATTTTTGAGCAACCCCAGTGTGCAGTGACGTACGCAGGGGAGGTTAGGGTTCTAAATCGAAACTACGTTCTTCAAAATGCCAATTCCATCTCCAATTGATATAAACTCATTTGTAATCAGGAAATAAGTATCCGCCGCGTTTCGACCGAACAATACGGTAACACTTTTCAAGGTGAAGCCTCGAATTACTGAACTGGTACCGGAAATGGAATAGTAGAAGTCGCATTGATATTCATACTGTGATTTCGTTTTGTGTGAAAATTACATTTTGATGGTAATGTTCTTTTAACACTCTGTTGATGCACAGTTCATTTTCTGCACCAGTAATTTATATACTAATGCATTAGACATGTAGTTAATGTGTTTTGTGGTGGATTTTGCTTTTTGTAACTCAGCGAAAATATGGGGTTACACGAAAGCTTGCAGATTCGCGAAGTGTTTCGCGGCTTAGAGAAGGTAAAGAACCGCCATCGTAGAGAATGGAGAATAACGTTGTGAACATTGTGTGCCATTATACGTTGTACATGTCTATTTCTTTAGGCCGGTCGTAAACTTACCCGTCCCGTATGCCCCTGACGTTGAGTCCTGCTCCGGTTGCGAGAAGACTGATTTCTGTGAGGATAAGCTTTGCGTCTCGTGCGCAGAACAGAACGTTACCGCCCCTGCTTCGTGTGCGACCGAAATAGACGAAAACACTACTTCTGCATCGTCGACTTCAATTTCTCCTGGTGAGATCCTGGCCAGAGTTCGACAACTATCGATATTTCTAGTTACCTCATTAGGTCAGTGGTTCCCAACCTTTTTTCATTCATTCCCCACTTCTGATTTCCAACCCTAAAATATGCTCCCTTCCATAATGTTTGGTAAGACTTTGTTTCGTAACGACTTCCTATCGGTTAAAGTTATAACAACGCGGGATTGATGATGACCACCGTATGTAGATAATGATTGTGGGAGTTGCTCATATTTTTTCCGTTAATACCGTTCTGGTTCACAGCCTCAACCAGAAGCACAATCCCAACGCTTCCAGCAACCGCCGGAGACGGAAATATGTCTACGAAGCCCGCATCTACATCTACATCAGGTGGTGTCAGCTGCTGGACAAGAAGAAGCAACACTGAATCGTTTACTTTGATTACCCTGCTGATTTCATTGCTTCTCGGTGTTTGACCGCTGCCTTCACAATTATAATTATGCATATACTGATACTAAATACCCCCTATTATTGAATCTAAGATTGATAAAACTCGAAAATATCTACCACCCACGCCACTCGTGTACATGTACTGTATTTTGATACCGTGCAACGTACAACGCATTACAACGTGTCAACATAATTGTGTCTGTTGTATTGCTCTTAGTCAGTTAGCTATGATCTCAAGGGGAGTCAGTTAGCTATGATCTCAAAGGGTATGTCGAACGTGACACTGGTGATATTTTCATGTCAAGAATAGTTTTGGCCAACTTCACTCCGTTGGATGATTTTGTTTTCAATTCTGAAAATTGCAATAAATATCGAGTAGTCTCAGTGATATATCGCGAGATTAGTAGGCTTATATCGGAACCGAGTTGACTGTATACCACAAACATACTCCGACTCATGACATCCAGATGTATTAAATTTGATTCTTAGATTTGAAATATGGTGTAATAACATGATACAAAGGGTGAGGGATGTAGACGACAGTTCAGGACACATTTTTGTTTATCTAATCTTTGTTAGGTTATCGGATGTATATGAATAAGTCAATGGAATTGTGGATGTCTGTATCAAGGGTCCCGAACGCGGTGCCCATGCACTCTGGGATTCTTTCCTTTTAATCTTCGATTCGCCCTCAGATATCAAGCATTGAAATTGAACCGTGGGTCTGGTTACTTTTCTAGTTTCAGCTCTCGTGAACCTCATTCTCCATAATGATGCATTGTCAATTTCTGACTTTTATAATAATCACCACTACATTTCATACCGAAGTCTGATAAAGAGGCGAATAGACGAAATCTAACATCAAGAATTACACTGCTGCTACCTAACCTAGTAAACAACAAGATTTTCAGGCGTCGTACACCGAGATGTACCGGTATCTGAAATATACATCAGTGAACCCATGACATACCTCGATTAAAAGTAACTGCTTAACCCAGATTCCAACCAATGTAGGCTACATTGTACACTCTACTGGTACAGGTTAAAATGAATCAGACAAGGCATAATAATTCCACCTGTATTTCGTCAATAGTATTAGTATAGTTTCACATTTCACTATCAAATATTTATCCTTTCTCAGCGCATGTGATCACTGGTAGTGCAGGGGGTGTATTCGAAAATTTATGGAAGTTATTAATTCTGTGCTGCATCTTTGGGTGGGCCGAATGTTATTATTCCACTTTGTTGCATAATGTTGTTTCTCGACCTCCCATCAGGATTGTCGGTATAGTGAAATAATATTGGATTGGCCCAAACGTAGGACTACCAGAATCAAATTCCCTGCATGATTAGGAGAACAAGATTAGAAATTTGTATTTCTTGATCGGGCACATCATTTTCCTCTCCTGATCGCATATGTACTGTGAGGCTCTCTCTGAAGGACACTACTATATTATAATCAAAAATCGACTCGGATTGAACAGCGCGTAGCGTGAAAAAATTTCAAGAATAAATCTTTCATTAATTAGGGAGTCAATTCGAAATTCAATTTGCAAATTGACGGCCGCCAACACATCCTAATCGAATTAAGTGTCCACAACCGCATAATTTGCCTTCTACTGCTGCAAATTGGCCACCCTTGGACTAAAGATTCGATATCGGGGTTAGCTAGAGACGCTACTTGCTGGTTAACTATCTCCTCGCTAGGCTTGGTCTTTGGGGAAGCCCGAAGTCGTTTTTTAAGCGTCTCTCTCTGGACAGTGATGCGCCATTGCACATCAAGGCAATATGCCCAATTGCACATTTATATCAGCAAATTCGTCCTCCATGGAATGATATTTCCATCGTAGAAGCCGTATCAGCTAGTTAGGAATAAGGAAATTGGGCACAGGAAAATAACTTACTTTGAACAACCACAACAATATGAATAAACTGAGATCAATTTCAGCATTTCAAAATGCTTTAGCCTACTAAGCGTTCTTCCGAAATTTTAAATCAGGTTGCCGGCCACAAAAAAAGACCTCGCGGGTCGCGTGTTGTTGTCTGTAGTATTCGTGGTGTATGTCGACTACTATGGTTACAACTGGCCGATATTCCTTATTGTTGATTCCGCATTTGCTGACTTGTAGCGCATCCCACTTCTAGGCTTTTTGTAAGACACCGCTTTCGCGGATGAGACGGCGAGAAGGAGCCTAGATAAAGATAAACCTCTAACACTTGAACGGGAATTCTGGAATCGACCTCGGTCGGACTTGAACCCACAACCCTGTGGTGTTGTAGCTGTGGATTATACCACTACGCTATCTCGCTAAGGGCCGCGGGTTGGTGACCCGGGTATAAATAGACCTACAACGCTATAGGCCAGGGCTGGCCAACCTTTTCAGCCAAAGGGCCACATTCGATTGACGAACTTTTGCGCGGGCCACTATCCGCGCGAAGCGCGAAAATTTTTTGAAGTTCATAGGTCAATAATATTGTCACCTGACTATATTGCGGGCCTGCTGTATATCGCTGGGCTAAGTTTGCGAGGACTTGACTATTCGGCGCATGTACATATCGATTACGAAAGCAGCGACCAACATACGTCAATCATTTCGTGCCTAGGTTTCATAGTCGACGGTCTTACTGCGAGAGCAAACGCAAGGTCGCATATGTTGAACGACACTTTGTCTCGTAATCGCTAATATAGTTGGACTCAATCTGATACATTGGGTGTTCTTCAATTTTCACAAAAGGGCAACAATATGAACAAAAAGTCGAGTGACAACATATTGCGCTAAGCTTGTAGAAAATTTTTACCTTTGATAAATCTATCGCAAATTATTCTGCTTTATTGTAGTGTACGAAGATATACCAATAAATGAATGGTTGATGGATCTGTCAATGAGTCGAAACTCATATTTTAGTCATCACATCTCAAGTGTTGCTGCCAGACTAATCAAATTTTTGGTTGGCCTTGCAAGTTCACAATCTGTGCAATCCGAGCGAGATAGTGTAATGGTTATGCGTCCGGCTTCTCGAGCGGTAGGTCGTGGGTTCGATCCCCGGCCGGGTCATACCAAAGACTCGAAAAATGGTATCCGCAGCTATCCTTCTAGGCGCTCAGCAATCACGGATAGCATGGAGGAGAAAAAAAACGGGGGCGCAGACTAGATGACCTCATGGGGCCGTATCGCAACTCCGTCGCCAAAGCATCTCGATGGTGCAGGCGAGAAAGAATATCATATCTCTCTCTCTCCATTTTTGATGATATTAGAAATTTCGGAAATTACCTCGCGGGCCACTCAAAACTTTCTCGCGGGCCACATGTGGCCCGCGGGCCACGGGTTGGCCGGCCCTGCTATAGGCACACGAGAAAACAATGATTTGCACTAATTACTAGTCATGTACAAATAAAGGAGTCAAATGCTACCAACGTAAATGCACGAACGTCACACTAAATATGCCTACTCGGGAAACATGGGGTAGAGGTATGTTGCAGAGATGAGCGTAGATTTGGACTTGGATTTTAAAAAACAATATCGCATTTCAAGGTTTTTACTTGACTATAATTTGGGCGTGATACAAACCGACTCCAGGATTTGGATTGGAAAAATGTGCAATTGGACATATATTTGAAAATATTAAATCCGCTATCTCTGTCATGTTGGTATTGGCGAAACATAGTAGCACGCGATGTAAGTTGTTGCCATAACATTCATCAAATATCACGCTCGTCAGGTTTGCGCGTGTGGGATATCGGAATTCCGCCGCAATCGGCGACAATGTAGCGTATAACCACCACAGTGTAACCGAGTGAGCTGCTGATCACCAATGGCAACAAGAAATATTTTTCATTTGCGGAATACCGATGGGACGTCATTCATTTGCGGACTCATGTCATTTCCGTTGTGAACTAGTACATTCTCACAAGATAAGACTGCCATCGAAATCAAGAATTAAGATAGTGTAGCCTATATATAGTATAGAATTTTCCAAATTGAAATGGCATATGGTGCAAAACGCCTCTCGCAGTTATACGCAACATTTCCACATTTACATGAAGCTATATACCACAAACGTATACGGCGCTGTAGCAGCTAGTAGAACACGCACAAATGGAAAATATTCAGTAGTGACGCGACTCCACCTAAATTATAGGGTTATCATATTTTCGTGGCCCAAATTACGGACACACTTTAGCGCCTCCCAGCTGGTTTTAAAATGAGTTATGACCAAATATGACGTCACAAAGGCAATTCTTTGCCTATCGATTGGAGTGGATTTTTCTTAACATAGGTCGTGAATTAATTAGACTAGACTATTGGACCAGCTCGAATTTGAGCTGTGATGTTTTTCAGGGTCGGCATTCTCATTTGGTATGCAATTTGTGCAAATATATGCAGTAATATGGTTGTGTAATGTGTATAGTAGCCAGAACCGAAACAACAGTTTTAAGCCAACTCCCGCCCCAAAAACACTGTTTTGGGGCCCACCACAAAGTGATCGAGGCAACGTCTGGTGGGGTATTCATCTGGTTTCTATATGTGCATCGGGTAGTTTATTTTGTGAATGAATTCTGTCAAAACGCGTTCTGTGTATGAACCTTGGAAGTTCGAACACACGTTGATTCAGAAGTTGAATTGTAATGTGATCATTAATAATTGTAATTAATTTTTCATGTAATCGTAATGCAGATTTCAAAATAAATTATGTTGTTATATTCGGATATACTAAAATTTGAAGAGCTTATCTTCAGAAGACAGTCATTAGATTATTGATTGCGATCAGACATGGCGTAATCGTGATTTGTAATCGTAACCGATTACGAGAATTACAGATTTCCGGTGTAATTCCGATGTAATTTCCGGTCGATTTCTTTATAAGGGGCGATTATGTTATACTTTTACGGGGACTATGGCATTTAAAAAATTTGTGAACGAGGAATAATGCGTTTTATCAAGTTTATAATAGTTTGTCCCCCCGCTCATTAACGCACCACTAGTATAGGCTACACTCTAATTTTAATCTATAATTTGAGAAATGTTTTTACAGTTTCATTTTAATTCTAATCTAATCTCTGACTTTCCTGAAAATGCTACATGAGAACTGCATAGTGCAAAACGAGCCAAGCGAGATGTAGGCTACATATATTTGCTATACTCATGCTTCCCAGTATGAACTGTGATTTGAACTCCCAAGTTTTCGCGATTCAGTAGCCTAATTCTAATTCTAATCCAATTTGGAAATATTAATATAGTTCAAATTGCAATCACATTGGGAAAAGTTGAACATTTTCTCGAAATGCAAGTCTGGTAACGACGACTGCGAGTGCAAAGGGGCTCCTACCGGTACCGGTAACAAGATTAATACACAAACGGGATATGCCTGCTGGCTGAACGTCGTCCGTTGAGTATACCAGCGCAGCTATACTGGGATGGTGTGAACGTGAGGTTCACGTTCGCGTTCTATGTATGAACCTCGGAAATTTAGAGGTTCACGTTCACAAACGAACCTTGGTCGGTTCTGCACTGTGAACCGTTTTCATATATTACAATTTTTGCTTCATTATAACATCTTTGGTTGATATTAATTGCATTTAAACGGCGGATCACTCTATGCATGGCGCTGACAGCATAACAATCAACCCTAAACGAGCATGCACCTTGACAATCTCAAAAATTTTACTTGCTTTTTTACAAAATTTTGCTCGAAATATCCAGTTTTCCGTTTTTGAATATTTAGTGACTCTCTGCTGTGAGTCTGACCCGCAATCACACATCATCAAGAGCGAAATACACTACATAGGTGGTTAGCGAATGAATCGTTCAACCAATCAATGAAATTGATATCGTTGTCTTATGTAAAAAATCGGACATGCGTACGTGGTCAATCTTGATTTCATATGTTTATTGTGTCATAAAAACCAAATCCGTGCAATTGGGGTATTGGCTACTGCTTTATAATTTGTTAAAGGGGTTATATCGGTAAACAGAAACCCGATTTACACTCTGCTCAGTATCAACGTAGCAATACCCAGACGCCGAATCCGAATACATTGTCCGGACTGTCCTAGACCGTTCAGTCGTAAGCTTATATTTCCTTGCAAGTCCTCTTCGAAATTGTTGGCAAAGCCACGGAACACATTGCTTTTATGGAATTATTATGTCATTTCATTGCCCCAGTAGATACATTTGGCGACATTTAAAACTTCAATTGTACTTCAGCATTGGGGAATTATGTGGCACGAGTCGTCGCTAGGTAGCGTGTTATAGGCTATCACTTCAGTGAAATGTAGGGTTGGAATTAGCAATATGACGTCATGAGGTTCACGTTCGCGTTCACACAAAGCCTTTCAAAAAGGTTCACGTTCACACGAACCTGAACCTTTTAGAGGTTCACACCATCTCCACCAGCTACCCCTACCACGGTACCAGAGTATCTTACGACGTGCGCCTGTTTAGAGCTTACTGGCACGCACGATACCATTTCAGTTTAGTTACACTTATTACAGTAAGTAGTATAGGCGTGCGGTACCGGCGCTGTCGGTAGAAAAGGGGTTGGTACTGGACTACCGGTATCGAGTTTCACACACAAACCTGACTGTCGAGCGCTAGTACCGTACGGCGTACGCCTGCTGATTGCAATTATGTTTTAACAATTAGGCATATGAAAAGCGACACGAGGAGTGTGATATCAGAAACAGCATTCATATTAGATAGCCGCTGAGCCACGTAGTGCAGCGTGAAATGACTCAAGCATCTCAATTGCCCCAACCCGAATAGGTGACGCAGGACGGCTGCTACTGCTACGGGTTGGTATAGTACGAGGTACAGGGAGCCTTGCTACAAGTCGGCAACGCTGAATCAGATAAGAGCGAGTGCGATAGTAGAAGTGGAATTCGAGTTCTCGTGGGTGCAGACGTCCAAGAATATGGTCTGCCACTCAACTGTTACCATGTGATGATTTGTTTTTGTTTTATTGTGCTTTTTAACTTCGATGGTGAAAGATGTTGTCACAATAAATATATAATATTTCTATACATACATCGTGTGCCAGGCATTTGGTGTCTTATATAAACTTATGTCCGTAGACACCATCGTGCGTCATGACAGTGACTAATTAGATAAATTGTTCCTGTTTCCGTAGAAACGCTATGAACGTTTTCCTGACTGAACGTGCTCACTGCTCTGTTGTCAAGGCTCTGGTCCCCCATTTTGGCGCGTTTAATTGTCCAACCCATGTTGTTTTAATAGCTAGCATAGTATAAAGAATATTGTCAAGTCAAAGAGAAAATATACAATCCAAAATCAGTTTCGTGGTGTATAAGGCCTTATTAGGCGATAAAAGCCACAGTTACAACGTTCAGCATTCTCGTGTTTTTGAGCAATAACATTGGAAACCATAGGAGACTGGGAATTTATCTTTTGGCATAGAAGGTGAATCAACTATCCGTTTTCCATCAGGTTTGCGACAACGTAAAATGGCACACAAAGGTCAGCATATAATTTTGACGGGCGACATTGTTCTGGAAGTATCGCAAAACTAGATTCCGCCGCTCAAATGGCTCAAAAACAAGTCGAAGCGACACCCAGAGAAACCGTAATCTGCTGGTCTTGGTCGCGGCGCGTCACTGCAAATCCTATCACGTCACAGCGCGTCAATCGAGATAATATCAATCTCGGATGACACGCGCGCGTACGGCATGTGGACTCGCAGGCTTCAAAGGTCATAAATATTTGCTTCGCAGATGATATCCAAAACCAAACCAATATTTTGGTTTGGGCTTCAACTATTATTATTGCCGCGGAGAGTACATTCTTCGCATTACACCCACCCGGCACATCCATCGCTCATTGCAATTTCACATTTAGTAGGCTACCGCGAAAGCGGTGTCTACATTATTTTGAGATAGGTAAACCGTCTATTTATAAAACAACTTTAAAACGCATTATTTGATCGCTGGACATAATGATCCGAGTACTCAAACCTGAATCGAGTATCAATTCTAATCGTTCAAGTAGAGTAATGAGAGAGTAGTACTGAAATTCCACGCTTCTTTACCACTAAGAGAATATTTTCAAAATATAGATATAAGGTTTCGATACTATTACATCGATTGGTCGTAACATCCAAACATGCAGTGCAAAACTACGCACTTTAAGACAGAAGTCACCAACACGCGGCCAGCCAGGTCATATTTTGCTGCCCGCGCTCTGATTTGAGATTTCTGAAAAACGCTAAGCATGTAGAAATGCTGAAATTTATTTCAGTTTCAACATGTTGCTGTTGTTTTTGTGTTTCACAATAAGCTATTCGCCTAAGCCCACTATCACTACTCCTCACTAGTTGAAACGACTTCGACTTTGCCAACAGCATGCCATCGAGGGAGAATCAGCCGGTATGAATGGGCATTGGGCATATTGCCTTGGCGTTGAATGATCCAGCCACTGCCAAGATCTAGACGCCTAGAAAACGGATCAAGGCTTTTCCACAAGATCAAGCTTTGGGAGACAGTGTTTTAGTTATAGTAACGACGAAACGCGTTGTCAGGTGTCGTGCGCAGTTCATAGTTCAAAATAAAATGAAATTGATTGTCATGATATTTCTTGTTGTATTTGTACTACTTTTGTAAAGTACTGCATCTTTTGTGGTAACTATGACAGGCGCCAACGTTGAGAAGCGCAGCGTTGTACTGGCGTAAAGTTTTAAAAACGTGGTTGCTGAACTGTGGGCATTTTTGTCTCAATATAGCGTTCTTGCGGGCCTTGCCGCCTCTACGAAATTTGAAAAGTGGCTCGCGAGCCGTTTTGAGTTGGCGACCCCTGCTTTAGGAAAAATGACATCTTTGTAAAGTGGTAATCAACCACAACATTGTCACAAAGAGCAATAAAATAGGTGTGGACGAAAACATACCAAAATAAACATTTTGTGACGTAGAATTTGCATTATATTCTTTGTGGTTGCGTAAAAGGTACATATTTGAACTTAACACATCATGTATACGTGACGTCATGAGTGATACTCATTTAACCGAATCGTCCCGAAGCCTAATACTCAATTCAGGATCGAACCACTCAGGATTCTGCGCCAGCCGCAGTCATAGCTCCCCGCGTCCGCATGCAGATTTTCCACTGCGCATCCAGGAATTCAGACATATATCCGACTAGCGGATGTTTATCAAAACTTGGCGAGTTTCCTCAAACGCAGATAACGTCCAGATATGACGATAGCTCCGATAAATTACGCACCCGGATTTAAATACCCGCCCATATTTCAACCTCATATCAATGGCCGCAAGCAAATCTGATACAGATTTCACGCTCAATAAATAAGAATTCAAGATTGACTTTGTCCAAGAGCTCGAAAAATGATACCGTGTGATGTTGTGGTGATCTTGGTGTCTTGACCGCTGCTATGAAGGAGCATGGTGTCTACTGAAGTTATGTAGAAATAGATTTCTTCTGATTGCTATGCTATCGTGAATCCAATAAGATCGAGTGGAATGCAGAAATGATTACAGCGTCGTATCATATCCATGCGCTGATCATATCGTAAATCTACCGGCTGACAGCTCGCCAATTTGTTTTCGTTTCTGGAGCGGTGTATTTTATTCTTTATCGCATAATATCCTAAATTAAAGCATGGCGGAGCATTCGGGTAATAGGGCTGCGTCATGTTGGAATTGGGAACATGAAAGCATACAGTAACTGCCGACCCAACAGCGTATTTGACTATTAAAATATGATCAATATTACAAGGGAAATTCAAAGCCAAAAAAGTGAAATTATATAATCTATGCCTACTTGACTACTATGTTTCATTGTCTACTTAACTAAAAATCTCATTCGCGTGGGAGATAATTATTCGCAAAAGTGAAAGCCTTTTCTAATAATTTTATTCTGTTGAGATTGTTTATATGATAGTAGATTATAACACTTTATTCACCTTACTGCTGTAAAATATATAAGTAAAATGAAAAGTTAAGGTCAACAAGAATCACCGAAAGTGAAACTAGAACCTATACCGATTATCGTTTTCTATGAAATTTATTTCAATCCATATAGTCACCTCAAAATCACCCAAATATTACAGTTGGTATTCGAACATCAATACAACGTAAGTGCACGGAAATCCGAAGATGTTTAACAGAAGCAGGCTCGGCCGTTATCCATATTTCAGGCTACGTCTCTCATGATTTATATGCGGTAATTGGTTTACCTTTACTGCCATGCCTATTGGGTGCGGCATATATATGCTAGTACTTTTAAGATGTATGCGATAATCCTGATTATACGACAAGGGTCATGACATACCTATCCAGAGAGATGTATGCGGAAAAGAGACCTAATTTCGAACATTAAAGAACGGTGATCTAGCGTACGAAAGAAAACTGTAGCCTAAATATCTCAATACGTGATTGTATAGGTGATTCTAAGCACGATACAGCTGTCAGAGGATAATTGACGACCCTTTCAGAAAGTTGGAATTATACCGTACAGGTAATTAGACATCATTGTATATTTCTTCAACGCGATCATGGATATGATAGGACGGACATTGTCGCTCTTCGTGATACTGTGCAATCGTCCAGGTAATTATTTATGCTATAGTAACCATATAACAAATATTTAAGTCATGCAAATTGCAATATCACACCGTTGTACCATCGTATCTTCCGTTCTAACAAATTATTACCGACTTGGTGATAAGTATTTAAAAGTAAAGTAATAATCCAGAGAAATGTAGTATAAGCACGGTATAGCTTGATAGGGATCGAGGCACGCATGGTTAAGTTATCGTTGTTTGGATATGAAGATGGCTATAGGGTAGAAAAGCTTTGCAGTGCGAAAAGAGCCAAGATTGCGGTACATACATTTGTTATTCTCATGCTTTTGAGTTTTGAGAATGGACTATCATTTGATAGGAACTGAGCTTCATTCAATGTCCAAGTCTTCGTGAATTCAGTATTTCTAATTCTAATCCAATCAGAGAATAAGTGTGCAGTTATCATTGTAATCCCGGTTTAATAATACCCAAACTAGCAGCAGTTAAATCTCGCGTGCTCTGATTAACAGTTGTCCATTGTGACGCGCGCGTCGGAATCACTATCACAGCCGAGGACGAGGTCAGGAATTATTTTGTCAACTACCACAACGAAATGAGGATGCATTTTCCACACCCGACAGCGTCAAACATGAGGAAAGTGCGTTGGGACGATTGTCTCGCGAGTACGTGCGAAGATGTGGCACGGTGAGTGTATTGAAACTCAACTTTACGCCACGCAGCATAGGTAATCCAGCAACAATGTGCTCGCATTACTAAATTTACACACTTCAAACTTTTTGACTGACTCTCATCGGCAGCGTTGGCTAACTACCAGTTGTTGGTCTCTATAATGATGTCGCAGAATAATTAATTGTGAATCTTACTCATTGCGCTGTCTTTACGTTGTTTATTACGTTCTCGCGTTCGTTTGGTTGTATCATAGTGTCCTATATGGTGTCGACACAGGCAAATCTCACGCCTCAGTGAAATTGTATCACGTCACAATTTCCATTTGGCTACAGGCAATTTGACGGTAATTTTTGACCGGCTTGCCGAGCCTTAAATTTGGTAAAACGGGTATCAATCGAAAGCTGACTCTGCACTGATTACGAAAATATAAATTTTATTCCGCTCGTGGCCCTGGAACTCCCACAATCAGCCTCGAATTTTTCATTGTTATGGAGATTGGCATTGGGACGCAACAATGCTGTCTGGCGAAACGAGAGTGTAGCTCAAGAGAAAAAGGTCCAAAAACCATTGTTGCGTCCCAATGCCAACCTCCATAACAATGAAAAATTCGAGGCTGATTGTGGGGGTTCCAGGGCCGCAAGCGGAATAAGATTTATATTTTTGTAATCAGTGCAGAGTCAGCTTTCGATTGATACCCGTTTTACCAAATTTAATGCTCGGCAAGCCGGTCAAAAATTACCGTCAAATTGCCTGTAGCCAAATGGAAATTGTGACCTGATACAATTTCACTGAGGCGTGAGATTTGCCTGTGTCGACACCATATAGGACACTATGGTTCT
This sequence comes from Botryllus schlosseri, assembly GCF_051294905.1. Taxonomy (NCBI): domain Eukaryota; kingdom Metazoa; phylum Chordata; class Ascidiacea; order Stolidobranchia; family Styelidae; genus Botryllus; species Botryllus schlosseri. Next base: position 27,921,377 of record NC_137239.1, on the reverse strand, counting down.
ATGTTGCTGTAACCTGCGTTTCTGTTATCTACGGTTGCCACATTTTGAGATTCGAGAAAGAGAGGACACTTATTACCAAGTGATATTAACGGACATGGAAACGGGAGATGAGGAAAATGAGGGCACGTGATATCCCTAGTGTTATCGTGCCGTGACCTCATTCGGGTCGTATTTGCTGTACGCCTAATTTAGAACTTGGCCATTATCTTAAACTCGTTACGGACAACCGCTTGAATTACAACGCCGATCTTCTGCACCTAGAAATCGATATCAGAGGATCCGGACCAGGGTCAGAGTGGAAAGTGGAAAATTTCAGCTTTTCCAAACCAGACTAGAATTAGAATTATAGCTATTATAGCTACTTAAATCTTGTATCCCCGGAAGCCTATTTATACACGGATAAGTTCGCGATCTGATCCGTGTAAGCGATGTCTTAAAAAGCCAAGAAGTGGGCCGTTCTACAAGTCGGTCGATAGGGAATGCAAATAAACAAAATCCGCCTGGTGTAAATGACCACTAATGTCAAAAAACACCAGGAATATCACACATCAACCAACAGACACAAGGATAGTAGCTTTAGGAAAAATGTTTGCCGAAAAGCCACACGCTCAGGAAGTGCACAAAATATATATTAAGAGAATCAATTTGATATGATTTATGATATCGCATATAGTTAATCCGATACTGCGATTGACACTTTTAGTGATGCCTTGGTATACCCAAATAGTCTGTATTCAAAATGATGTATAAGCGCAAGTATAAAGATATTCTTGCATCAAAAGTAAAATCAGAGCGCAGTAAAATTGAAATCCAATCCGATATTTAACAGACGGTGTCCCGTGGCTCTTGACGACAGCCTACCGTTTACGAGCAACTTCGAAGAATCCGGCGTGAACTTGTATCTAGACAAGTATGTTTACAACTTCACGGAAGAGACAGCGACTGCAGCTATGGACGAGTGGTTCGTTCAGGTAAGAGCCGAATTTGTTTTCATGAAACTAAACAAACGGACGCATCTACACAGTACACACTCGATAATTGATGTCGTCCAGCGAAAGAGAGAGAATATATGTTCGCTATGAATATCTCAATCCATATCAATGACATTAATAAAAACATTGAACTGAACTGAATACGTCATATAGGCTTCAAGACTGAAATGTGTTACCGTATATTCGTTATAATATTTATATTATATAACTCATCGGATTCATGGGGTTGTGTATTTTTGATAATTCATTGTTTGTTACGTAGTCTACCCTACCGTATACAACAGTGGTTACGCTGGGTTCATACAAACCCTAGGGGTTCGCTGGAGGCCAAAACACCTATACCCGACTCATACAACAAGAGTCATATTGATTTACAGTAAACTCTCATCATTATATTTTTGCTTTGCGTAAAAATCAAGTTTTAATGGTTTTGTGCTCCAGTGCTCAAAGTAATGTATTAGATGTGTAAATGTATTATATTTTAGTTTTTGTGACCAGGCGAAAACTTGGGGTTCGCCGAAGGCTTGTCGTTTAACGTAAGGGTTCCCGGGTGAACAAAGGTTAGGAACCACAGGTATAGAGCCTATGTAAGGTTCAGATCTTGGTATATTTTAACTATAGAAGAATGATGCCCAGAATAATACTGTGAAACTTTCTAAGTACCGTGACTGGATTTACTATATAAGTTTCATTATCGTCTTTTGTCCTTTCCATAGAGGCGAGAATTTAACGGAACCACATGCAACAATCCAAGCCTCTGCAGACAGCACTCCAGACTGTTGTGGGCGGGAAACGACCGCATCGGATGCAGCTCCGCAGTTTGTGGGCAAGTGGCATTTACGACTTTGAATTGTGTTCGTGCAAATGTGTAATTACAGAGACATATATTTATCACACTTTTCCGAGACCAATGATTGATGTTTATCATCCCGAAATAGCGGGATTCCTTATGCTAATACTTCTGATCTTGCATGCCGATTAAAGATCGAATTCGATGCCTATGCCATAATCACTCTCATTTTCCACATGCACAGACTAATCTATGCGTTTCCTGTTCTAATTGAGGTTATTTTCGACAGTGACGGGATAATGGTATGCTGCGCATATGGTCCAACAACTCTCGACTCGAATACGTAAGTGTCTTTTTGTTACATCACCAAGTTTCAGTACACTAGTTCTTTTACTGTACAAATCATACGACATATCACTGCGAAACCGTGTATAATAACACTCGTAAATACACACCTATAATAATAATCGGTTAAATTAGGGAGAAGTTGGGTATAGATATGCCTTAATGTGGTTTCGAAGTTGTATGAATGGATTTGGAAATATTCTTGAGGTACAGGACTTCAATATAGAATTCAAAATATATTCATATTGAAATAAAACCGAACTATAGTTGCTGACGATTAACCCTGACGAGTGTCAGCCAAAAATATTCGGGTTGCTTTCAATATGAATGTATTATTATTGAATTGTATATCAATTGATTTATAGCAATCTTGGTCCAAAATTATTTGCGCAGGTAGCGTGTACGCTGCTTGTCCGCGGAAACTTAAACATCCAGCGGTTCCTTCGCTTATCCATCGTTGAAGCACATCAATGTTACAGCCGAAAATGATCTGCCTTCCTACTCAACACAAAGATAGTTTTGATAATACGATTTAAACATGGATACCCCTGGATTTATAGCACGAGTGAAGTTACGAAACTTTCATATCTGATAAATCGGTATCGATCCCTTATATAACTTCTGTCCATGCAACTTCTCTTTGAATGTGCCGAATGTCATGGCCGGAAGGCATAATACAGAATGAGCAATTGAGCATAAACGAAGGTATATATTCGTCACCCGTCAAATGAACGCGCGGCATCTAGCCACAGTGACGATATCTTGATCAACATCAAAGGATACTTTCTGAATGTGGTCACGTTATACAGAGCCGGCGTTTGCAACATGAGATATACGTTATAGGCTAAAGCTTAAAAGATTAAATTCAGCTTGAATGATGTTAACGCAAGCCCAGAAACCGGAAGCATATGGCTGAAAATTAGGGCTGGGCAAAATCGAGTACCTGAGTGATTCGATTCTGAATCACGGAATATGCTTCGAGTCGAGTCGAGTAATCGAGTATCACTCGTTATGACGTCATAAAAGAATGTAATACGTCAAAGTTCAAATATGTACCGTTTATGCCCCCACAAGGAATATAATGCCTTTTATCCATCTCATTAATGATAATTTGGTATTTTTTCGGCCACACCGATTTCATTCCACTTGGTGACAATATGTTGTGGGATAATCATGACTTCGGAAATGTGCTACGTCCAGTAACCTTCGTAGCATCGTACCATATGTTCCGTATGCTACAATACCGCCAATCAAGGTTTCAAGGCTTCACCAGTGAAAATTAGTATCGAAACTATAATTCTCGTTGATAATTAACTTTCAGTGGCGAGAAGCGCATAATTTCAGTACTCGAAAAAATCGTATTTTACTACTCGACTCGAATCATTAAAATTAATACTCGATTCAGATTCGAGTACTCGAATCATTGTGCCGAGCCCTACTGAAAATAAACGAATCCCTTTCATATATCAAGTTTCTGGTTCGCAACCTTATATACAGCTTCCGTACCAGTAAATTCGCAAAACAAATTTTGCGGACCGGTAAGTTTTTAAAAACCGAAATCAAACCATGATGTAATCACGACAAAAGTATGCAATTAAAACCGAAGAATTGGAGCTTATATTAATGAGAAATTGTCCGCTTTTTGCCCTGTTATGTGTGGTTCTATTGTATAGTTTCTGCTAGTAGGAATATTGGTAAAATCACCAACTCGTTCACTGTTTGCTATATTCTACTGTTAAATTTTGTCAAATGAAAAATATAATTTTAAAGGAGCCTACAATTTGTTTTATTTCTCCATGGAAAAGTCTTGAAACACTGAGATTTCGCGATCGATAATAAAATCGGAAAGTATTTGGCGAGGACCGGTGGTTGAGAACCACTGCTGCACGTTCTGTTCATCATTATTATAAATTATACGTATTATATTTCCCATAGGCCTATTCAGGATATCATCACACCCTACATGACCGGACCACCGTGTTCGCGGTGTCCCGAGAAAGAAATCTGCGACCAGCAGCTCTGCGTCCTCGCCTACGAAGCTAGCTCAAAGTCTTGCGATACTGTACGGAGCCCTGTAGTCGAACAGGACGAATCTAAGGCGACGATTACTTCCAGTGCGCGCAGCACTACAGGTTAGCAGAAAAGCATTCTCATTCGCACAGGCACTGGGAGGCCGACTGCCAATATACCGATCAGGCTTGGTCAACTAGAAAACTTTCAGCTTTTCAAAATTAGACTAAAATCCCAATAATAGATACACACTACTCAGTTTCTCGAGACTAGATTAGATTTAGAATTATAGCTACACACGTTTTTTTAAATTAGGTTAGAATTACTGAATTCGCGAAAACTTGGAAATTGAATAAGTTCAGTTCCTATCATATCAAAGTGCGTTTTCATTGGCACGAGAATAGCAAATGTCGGTACAGCAAGCTTGACTCATTTCGCGCTGTACAGTTCTACTGTAGAATTTTCAGGAAAACCAGAAATTAGAATATACTTAAAATGAGAGCGTACAAACATTTAGAAACCTTCCACAAATTAGATTGGAACTAAATTACCGGCATTTCGCGGAACTTAGTCTTGGTCTAATTATGCAACCAGAATTAGCTAGTTGTCCAAGTTTGTTGTAGGGTAATTTAACAACGCGAAAGAATGTTCAAGTTAGAGTCACTTGAACTTGGATTTAGGTCTACACTTGGGCCATATGTATATAGGCCGTGTATGTGCCTATGGTTGCATAAAATGCATACGTGACGCTTCTCTGAGCTAATTCATAATTTACCAATACCTAACAAAGCTGCTACGGTGAAATCATTGAAGTATTGTCGCCAATTATTCGATAATAATCGAAAAGGTGTCGAGTGCGATGATTGGGTCTGTGTAAATTACTCTCGGTTTTTGTTTTAGGCTATTCATAGCGTTCCGACTAATTGGTCATTTCACACCGGGTAGATATTCTCTATTATGATTCGACATGTTATAGCACGGCGGACTGCTAGGCTTGACATCGCTTATTATTCTTGGTTAATAGATTGTCTTCCAATTTCCAGGGATGGACAAAGCTACAGCGACGAGTCCAACATCTACGTCGACGTCCGCGTCAAGCAGGGTTTTCGCTGATCGCTGGACATTTATGTACATTTATATATCGCTTACAAATATAATGGCTTCATACTTCACGATGCAAATGTTATAGGGTTTCACAAGTTCCATCTTGGTGTCTTAATAGGCTATACTATTGCTTCATACTGAGATGACTGCATAGTCACGGAGTTGGGCCAGTCTGATGTCATGACAGTAACCAAACGACAACCTCCGTTTCATTCTTTCCGTAGCGTGAATCTCTTACATTGTATACTGTTTAAAATAAATTTATTTAAAAGGAATCCGGACTCTTATTTCAGTATCGAGGTGTGCGTATATCCAGTCAATTATAACGCCGTTACTATACTAATATTGAGATGGTAATTCGTGCCGGACCAATCATAATTAACAACTAGAAAATAGTCATCTTTTCTAAATTAGATTAGAATTAAAATTACTGAATTTGCAAAAGCTTGGAAATTGAATTAGATTAACGAATCTGAACTATATACAACAATCAAATTCTGTAAATATCAATTCATTGTCATAAGTTGGAAAATGTCTGTACACCAAGCTTGTCTCGCATCGCACGCAATTGTCCAGTCGCAATTATAAGGAAACCAGAAATTAGATTATAATTATATTTTTATATAATATAAATATAATATATTTTTATTAGATTCTATTTTTTTCTTGGTGTTGTGCGGCATATATACAGCGCATCATGATACACATACTCACGATATGTGCATAATGCATATGCATGTATGTATAATAGGGCTCTTCAAAAATGACTTTTTTTCTCAAATCGTACTGACTACTTGATAAAATTGTTAGGTTACCTAATTTAAGCCTACACACAAAATTTGGTTCAATTCCAGCCAGTAACCGCTTTGCTACAGGAGAACAAAGTTTCTATTTATTATAAAAAAATAACAATAAAACGTAAAGTTTTGGCCAACAAGCTGCTGATAAAATGCGGTGCCAAAACATAAGCGTCGACAAAACCTTGGCCAATAATGACCGATGCTGGATAGTCAAACCATTCGATATGGATAATGGATATGCTCCGTTGTCGGCATAGAATAGTCCCGTTTTGCAATTTGGAGTGACAGTAGTACAACTGCGACACGCAGAGGAATTTAATTCACCCTAATTTGAAATCGCGTGCGTCAGACAAATTTTGTAGACCAGTGCTGGATAGAATTGTGGTGTAGGCCTAATACTAAAAATGAATTCCTTTTCATGGGTGAGGCTCGGGTCGCGAGATGCAACAAAAGTGGGGTTTTCACCTGTTTGACATACTGGAGCGATATAGATCTTATTGACAGCTCTCAAAATCGATTTCTTCCAGCAAGCATTTTTCACTCGTGAAAAATACGTTGTATTTTGGATAGGAGTGCAGAACAGATGTTTAAGACCAGGCCATTCAAGCTCTAGTAGACGTTCTTGTACAAAACCCGACAACTTGTTTGACGGAGAAGGGTTTTAGTGAAATGGTTGAAATCAAAACGAGCGAAAATAGTAGCCTTTTAAATGAGACACTTGATAGCTTAAGATACATAGTAGTCAATTTGTTGCACATCTTAACAAATAAATGTTGTATTTTCATCTTCTTTTTGTGTAGCAATTTTCGGTTAGTTTGTGCGAATGAAATTTATTTTACAAAAAAAGTGCGAATGAAGCTCAAAAAGGTTGAAAAGCACTGGTGTATACCATTAGTGCATGATATGCAATGTGTATATGTCGCGGGACAGAAAGGTGCAGAATAGCCTTGTAAGGCTTTCTGAGTCTAGCACCACCCCTCCACACTATCCCGGTAATGCTGAGCGCCAAGCGGAGGAGCCATAGCTAGCAGTGTTACTAATCAGGTCTTTGGCCTGACTCGGTCAGGAATTGAGCCCACGACATACCGATCAAGAATCCGGACGCTTCACCATTACGCTACAAATTAGATTAGAAGTAGACTCCCGGTATTAACGCTCCAACTAGTTGAATTTGATAACTAGAATTATATAGTTGGAAAAGCCTGTAATATATAATAAATGTGGTCTAACATTGACACGTTACACTAGAACTGTGAACCAGAGGTTCTTAATCTTGGCTGGATTTTGATCGTATTGTATCCTGCAGCGCACAGCCTGTCGAAATCGAAGAGGCACTTTTGAGAGTGAAAGGCCTTTATACATTAAAGATGCTTTGAAGTTTTTTGGCCAAAATGATTAACGAAATATACTTGTACTCGAGAGCTACGAAATTAAATGATCAGAATATTTCTTCTTCGTATCCTAAAGGATGATACTGTTTAGTGTTATGACCAATGACAACCTCACATGAACGTTATATAATATGGATCGCTTTGTTTGGAATACATTCGTGTTATAGTTAATAACTGGGTGCGGTACTAAATTCAATGTGAGCAAAGATCTCTACCATATTTTCAGTTGATTTACTTGTCACAAGAAGCACGAAAACAAAATCCAGTAGCCTACAATTAACTTCCCCGTATTGGGAATCGCACAGGTGAATTCCGGATGTGTGCATCGGGCTCGAACCAGATGATATGATCCAGTACCCGGTGGCTGTTATAACAAATTCGATTTGATCCCGAGTATAGCGCATGCAATTATTATATCTTTAACTAGTCGAGTGGTCATCAGGCTCGATTCAAGCGCGAAAAATTACGAAACGCAGTTGCAAGAGAGGAAGATTTGCTTTCAAAACTTTTTTCACGAGTTAACGCCAAGGACATAGTTGCTTCAATGAACATGCACGACTCAAACGAGGTTGCATTGTTGATAAACATACCAGCATTCCACCGTCAATTCCAAGCATGAAGCCTCTCTCGTTTACGGTATTTGATTCCAGTCCAAACAAATATCATGATCACATCGTCATGAAGATTAAAATCACTATTTAATTGTGATTACTTGCGCACCGATAAGGGAGTATAATTTCAAAGCTGTCAGCCAAAACTGATCCATTTTTGTTGTTGTGGAAATAGCCTTTCGTAAATCATTGAGCTATTCTTATTTTCCTGGGTAAGAAGGCATCTAAAGCTGTTAACAGCTAATTCGTGGGAATAATGTTGTAGTACAAGCTGTAGTCAAACCACTATGTGCGCATGATGTGCGGAAGGGTTTCTTGTTAATGACTCGATCCTAAGCCGCGCGCTCAGATATGACAATTACAGCAATTAGGGCCTATATTATGTATAGCCAATACTATAGTTGTTTTCATGGTCACATATGCTCCTTTATCAGGTATTGAAGCAGATAGAGCGCGTTCAAGTCGAATGCCCTTTTTGAATACCCTGTTTTATATATATATAAACGGTCGTTTTCATAATTCTAAATATATTCGCAGTGTACTTAAGAATCTGTGGCTTACAGTTTGTGAATCACTGGTCTAACTGTAAGACAACTAGAATTAACTAGTCAAGTCTGATTCCAATGTCGGCAGTAAAATAGCACTCGATGAGATATGAAGTATCCACCGTGCCCCGTCTCTGCGGTTTGCGTAATTTAGATACCGAACCCGTAATTCCTGGAGCGGGATCAGCGAGATACTAATCGCCGATCATTTTTCATTCTGACATACCATACGATCCATATAAGCGAGTCGTTGTGGAAAATAATACACCTGAAAAACGATTTTAAAGTAAGATACTGATTGTACTATCTTTACACCTGACATACTCTGCATAACGCGAGTCCTTACTGAAAATAATATATCAGACTTTATTCAAATAATAGCGACAGGAAAAAATTGGCAGACATGCACGGAGTAGCTCCAAGCAGCATACGCATTCAGTCTAAGCTACCGCATTTTCCACACTAGATTCTTTGGAATCGGAAGTCCCGTGAGTACTTGAAGTTTGCCTTGTCGCAACGATATCAACGGCCACACAGGCCTGTTGAAAAAAGCTCTGAAAGTATACAAATGGCGCTTCTCGGCCGTGTTGCTGGCGTTGTAGAACGACAGAATGCCCTTTTCGTAGTCCAAATAGACCCCGATGCGCATTACTTTCGAAGTGCTGTTCGCGACGTGGCTGGCGACGAAGATGTATTCCTTCCTGCCTTTGTTCAAAGCTGAAAATCTGAACAAGATGGAAAACGCAGTAAATACTTGAAATTGTGTAATATACAGAGACGGTCACTGGGCAGCAGTCAGTAGGGTTGGGCAAATTCGAGTGATTCGATTCTGAATCGGGTATCAAGCTTCCGATTGAGTCGATTATATTCGAGTATCACCCACCATGACGTCACAATAGCATGAATGATGACGAAAGTTTAAATAAACACCTTTTATGCGAACGCAAAGAATATAATGCGAGTTTTACATTGAATTAAAGATTATTTGTATTTTCTGACCATACCTATTACATTAATTTTTTGTCAATGACTTCACAGATACGTCATTTCACTAACGTACGTATAGCTCTGTACTGCTTTCACTGCTTACTCCAGTTGAAATATTTTAGAGTGCAGCACTTCTACTTGAACACTTTTAGGCAAAACTACCTACTTTTCAACAATTTGAATTTTTGAGAAGTACAGAAAATAGTCTTGGGAAAACTTTGTATGTACAACACGAGTGAAATTGTCACCAGAATAGCACGAATTAGCGCGGTATCTGAGTCTATTTTCCAGAGGTGGTTACTGCGGTCAGTAACGAAGTATTTGCAGTAGGTGTTGTCTACCTGCACTACTCAATCAATCAATCAATCAATCAATCAGGTTAATTATTATTTTCATCGTTTCAAAACATCACAAGACTGCGATACAATGAAAAGATAGGAAGGTGTCGAAACAACTTGGATTAGCCATTAAGATCAGACACCCACCTTAGCCTATTCCTTCTATTTCTACTTGACAGTTTTCAGTTTTTCAGGCGAAACTATAGGCCTAGAATACTTACTTTTTCACAGACTTGGTAATCACTACTTCTACATGAGCACCGACGATAACTACTTTGACCGCCTCTGCTATTTTCGATGATCCTCCCATCTGTACTGTCGTTGGTCGTTTTGCGATTTGTCTCAAAGATGCACCTTGCAATCTCTATAGTCACCTCCGATTATCGCCAAAGGCTACGTTTCGAAACCACCAAATAGAAAACGTTCATTCTATTCACACCTTCCATTTCTACTCCAACTTGAAATAGTTTTGAAATTGATTTTCTGCTTAAAAGTGAATGGAAATTTGCAATGCGATACCGTTTTACATCAGTAGCAACGCTGACTATACTTTGACCAGATCTGGCTATCCTGTTGTTGTATGAGTAAGCAACAACGCAAACGGTCCAAGTCATGCGGCGACTGGAAAGGTACGTAACTACCTGTCTGGGTAAGTCAAGCATAAAGTCCAACTGTTGTGGTCGTCCGCTAACGTCTTTGTTCCTTGCATATGTTTGTAAGCCACGCCAAGTCGATATTCCATGCTTCTATTCACAGAAACTTCCCAGTATTGTTTTCCCTGGAGTGTAAGAACAGTTGTACAATACTAGACCAATTATAGCGGTGGTTCTCAAACTTTTTCAGACACACCTTCCATTATGATAGTGAAAAATTTCACGCCCCTCTTATCGTCATATCACAAAATGCAACCAGAATGCTAGCAATCCAAACTGGTAGTTTGATGGCATGGAAGCATATGACTGTTGATGAGAGAATTCTCAAACATGAAATTAGGACTATACACAGAGCAATAACTATGAATTGGAGGTAAATCGCGCAGGGAGCGAAAAAAAAATTCAGTTGACCGCAGCTTTGCGCTCCCCCTTGTTTGACAACCACCGAATTAGAGTGAAATGGCGCTAACATAATTGTAATCTAATTTGCGAAATGTTTCTATGCTCTAATTTTTTTTGAATTTGGAATACAATAAATTTCTCACGGTTTTGCGAATGCAGTAGTTCGATTTCTAATCTAATTTGGAAAAGCTGAACATTTGCTAGTTTTCCAACTATGACTGCTATCCATTATTTGAAGATATGTCTGAAATAGAAGCCAACGACTCCATACAAATCGTACAATGTACATTGCACATCCGACAATATCGTGCACCATGGCTGATTGAAAATCAGCACAGTTATTTCTTAACTACAAAACGACGCACGTTGACGAAGCAGAGTTAACACAGTCATACCTGAGATATGCAAGTGTCCGAGAGAACAGTGGCAAAGGTGCTCCTCCGTAATCTCGCGGCACTGATACGGGGATACGGGTGTGGGTTTTGCAAAGATGAATTGTGTGCCTGCGGGTGTATGCGAATGTGTCCGCCTTGCAAGTTATTTCTCGCCGAGCCAATGTATTCGACAGCGGTCCCACTGGCAGAGATACGAAGTGCAGTTCCCGCAGTGCTTGCGTCGAGCTTGAAAGCCAGTTTCTTTTTCTTTCTGTAGCAGAATCGGAATCAAAGATCTTTATTCACAGTCGTATTTGTTTATTTATGTGCCTAACCAACCGTGTCGTATCATTGACGTCTCCCGGCGAAAGAATACAGCCATTACAATCATCTTCGTTCTGCAATCGAATATTTTCGATTTCCTGCTGTAGCTTTTGTAAGTCAATCGTGACGCGAGAGTTCATTACGACGGGAGAAAGGCAGGAATCTTGCGGCGCTGGCGATCCGAATCCACCGAGATTTCTGGAAATATTCGGAAATGTGTCCAGCATAATGTATATCTTTAGTAATCAGGTTACAAACACGTCAGTGCAAATTTATGGCGGTAAACATGATTGAGGTGAATTCCAGGGACATAGAAACAAAACAAGTTTGAAGGATACCAGCCATTCTTTGCCTTACATTGCATGGATACTCAAATATGACATCAGACCCAAATCCGCACGGGTTCATTCACTCATTCTTGTATATAAGAAGATTTTAAAGACGCTTGGCTCGCACTTGGGAAGCGATCCAATTCTACTTCAAAGTATTTCAATAGCCCTCTAGATACGCCACCTATTCCTTGGCATGTGATACGAGTGGTCAGTTTGAAATTTCTAGAACAAACTAGTGGAATTTCAACCTTCAAGTTTCATTCAAAACGATTCTCTGGGAAGACGCGATGATATTCACTGTTTTCGAGGGTAATCCAAATCTAATGGTATAGGTCTGTGATTCGGACTGACTGATTGATTCAATTTGTCAGTCGGTTCTAGCAAAAACGTCAAATTATTCTGTCGGTTCTGTTACAAAAAGTGATTGTCAGTGATCAGTAATACAAACTGATTCGATGATCTAATGAAATAACGAGTGACGGTTCTATAGCATCGGCCGAATACGATCAATGTATAGCGACATTTCATTCGTAATATACACATACAACCTACTCACATAGTTTCCGGGCCGAGAGACGAGAATTCCTGCAATAAGAATAGATAAAGAATCAGATTGATTGACTGTACTACGATAAATTATCGCATTATCGCTGAGCTTCTAGCTGCAAAACTAACTACTAGACAGGTACCATTACAAGCCGAATTCGAAGTACATTCACTTAGCAGTCCACATGTCGTGACAGCTACAAATCAATAACAGGAACCCACACAACCCTCGATCAAGCATATCGTAACACCATATAAATTCTACAAGGAGATACATTATTGAATCATCTTTCAATTGAGCCCCAATTCACCTGTAACATTTTTACATCGTCTGCCGTCTTGAGTACTGCGTCAATTTGTCCCCAGGACGTCTCATTTTGCGATTGCAGCCTGTACAAAGCGGTCACTTTATCTTGTTTCGTCTTATCCAAAGCGGTCATAATTTCTTCGCTTTTTTCTTGGAGTCTTTCCACTGTTCTTTCGAATTGAGACTTGATTCGTTTTCGGACGTCTTCTGAACTGGACTGAAATGTTGAATCGGATAGCGAATCGAGCAATGCACACAAAATGCACAGGGGGTTGTCTTTGACCCACGCCTATACAATTTGACGTGGGTCGGCACATGATTATATTTAGATCAATAAAGCAAACTTATAACTGAAATATCGATCGAGTCAAGTTTAGTATGCGACACCCTAGCATGTGACTTTACAACCATAAAACAAACCTAAGCCCAAAAATAATCCGGGAATTAACCCTTACCCACAGCCTCACCCTAACCGAACCCTAACCCAGGGGTGGGCAAACTTTTGAGCTCGCGGGCCGCATTCAACATATGAATCCATTCGCGGGCCGCACTATATGAAATTGGGATTATAAATCAAAACGTAGTAGTGGTATTTGATTATATCGTGAGGACATGGAGATAATATATATGCTTATTTAAAACAATCCAAACATTGCTTTGATGATATCGTACACGCGTCAGAAACAGTGGCGAGATTTCATAGGCTGGTCGACCTCAATAACCAAAACTATAAAAGTGAAAGTAGGTAGTCCCGATTCTTAGAGCAGGATTGAAATTTAAATCTGTGAGCAGCGATCCGTTCATAGATTTACCAATTCCACTTTTGGTTAAGTTCCAGGAAACACAATGCGGACACCATCATAACAATGTTAGCTTCAAACACGCTTCTAATATGTGTATATAAAATATCAATACCCAATTCTACGCATACAGAGAACGAATCTACCCAAGACACGCGCGAATCATTTTTATAAGCACATTACTGAAGTAATTAAAACTGGAGTGGCCAATCTGAAATCCCACTCGTGATCCGAATTATGTCAATATCGTTAAGGATTTCTGTGATGTTTCGCAGTTGACACCTTTCAAACTGCGTGGGCCTTGAGATCGGGCTGTCGCGCCAGGAATGAAACATAAAAAATAATATAGGAAGTATTTACACCCCCCCCCCGTTTTGATGGTAAAAGGTTTCGCGCCCTTTTATCTTCATATCACAAAATGCAACCGGGATGGTAGCAGACCAGACGGATAGTTTGAAAGTATGGAAGGTTACGACTGTGGATGAAATTCAGATTAAACACAGAGCAAAAAATATGAATGGGATGGCAATCGCGCGAAGCGCGAAAAATTTCTTCAGTTAAGCTTGGCTTCAGTTGTTTTCCCGCGCAAAAGAGGGTGCACCCCCACTTTGAGAACCACTGCCTTACCATTATCATGCTGAAATTTATAAAGGAAAAGTTTAATCCAGTCCCTGCATTAAGTCGATTTTTAGTACACATTTTATCCATATTTTTAATGAGTTTCTTTAGACTCTCGCGGGCCGCACAGACCGGTGCGGAGGGCCGCATGCGGCCCGCGGGCCGTAGTTCGCCCACCCCTGCCCTAACGTATTCCTAGATAGAAGTCTAACCCAGGGTTACCATATTTTGGAAATCTGAAAAGAGGACACTTTTTCAAAATTTTCAGACTTAGAATACTGGAGTAAAATCAGGATAAAATGGTAAATTTTACCCGACATTGTAGTTGGTTGACTAAAAAAAGGTCAACTTTCCGTCTGAACTCCCGAAATACCCGCCGAAGTGTTACTTGAGTACTGATTTACTGTACCTCACACGAATTTTACTCTATATTTAACCAAAATTTTTAAAAAAGAGGACATTTGGGCGTCCTCCGTGGACACTTTCGAAAAATTCAAAAAAGAGGGCAAGTCCTCTTGAAAGAGGACGTTTGGTAACCCTAGTCCAACCCCAACTTTAACCCACATATGAAGCGCAGCATACCAAAGTGTCTTATATGCTATTATGGCGTACACTGCATGATAGGTCCACGGATCCACAAATAGATGTCGGAATATCATGAGTTATGTCGTTCTCGTGAATAAATATGAAGTTAATATTATACCGATGCTTTCATTAGACTAGTTTATTATTTTGCTTTTTGATTTCTGCGTTATTTATGCACCCTTTATATTTTCAGCAACGTAAAGTTTTACGATTGTCTATGTTTTTCTCCTGTCTGTATTTCAAATATAGGACGAGCTTAGTACACAAGCTCGAGTGTCGTGTCAACGACATCAAGCACCAGTGAATTCAATTATCTTTTCCACTCTACCCAGCAACAAGCCAATCGAATACAAATCCACCACGATATCCGCTCTCAAAACTTTGCAGTATTGTGAGCAAACCGATTAACAATACCCCAAGGTATCTGCCAGTGTTTTACGGTACTATAGTCGCGTTACGTTGGTATTGATATCGCCAAAACCGATCATAGTAAATATATGATTATCGGGGCTATACACGGACATTACGATATCAACAAGGGAACTTCATCTATTCAATAGGTCTAGTCCCAACCTCCATTATCTTTCTCCTTCCGCGCATCTGTGATATGCTGTTTTCAATTTCTCGTTTTCTCTCAGCCATCTTTAACTGAAAGTATGCACAAGTGCTTGAAAAGATGCTTTACCAATGTAGAAACCGGGCTATAGCGTCCGATACTCACTCTAATCACTTTCACCGCAGAGGCCAATGGCAGGACGTCGTGATCCTTGTGACGCTCGAAGGCGCATTTGTAACAAACAGCTTGGAGACAAATCTTACAGAACAGGACTGCGTCCGTATTTTCTCCCGCTTTCCGGCGTTTGTGATTGCGGCACAGGGTCGTTAAAAACTTTGTGGCTTCCTGAAAATGATGTGTGAAACAATCAAGGCTGCTTTCCCAGGAATGCAGACTTGTACAAAGCACCAAACTTTTTAGTTGTCGGCCAATTAACAACCATTTTTATTTCGTAGTTCGAGTTGTGGATCTTGAAAAGTGAGTAGCAATACTTGAGCACTTAAAAATAGTTGCTGAACTATTACATAACCCGTGTCACCATTTCGCGTGAATTGTGATACCGGTGTTCTGTTCTTGCAACCATTGCTAGCTCAGAGTCATCAATACTAACAGTAACAGGGGCATAGTCAGGGGTGGGTTTTGGAGGCCAAAAATTAATAAGGTGCTTTGGAATTGAATCTAGTTTAGTTGAGTTTTAGTCAGTTAGTTGCGACTTTTCGAAAAGTGAGTAGTTCTTGCTTTAGTTGTCAATTTTGAATATCCAGTAGTTTGTACAAGTTTGCTTGACTGGGAAAAGTACTCCCTCAATGACTGTTATGTAGGGTTACCATATTTTGGAAACATGAAAAGAGGACACTTTCTAAAAATCAGAATAGTTAGTTTACTGAAATTGAAAACATCCGATTTTGAAATATTTACTGGAAATCTTGTTGTGTTGACTCAAAAAAAAGGCCATCACTTTGTTCGACTCTCGAATGAACCCCTCGAACGTCCGCATTACCTATTTCGCATCGTTCATGTCAATTTTCAGTTAACCCTGTCCTTTAGCCTAGCTGTAAAAGCTGTGAAGGAGGACGAATTGCCAAAAAGGAGGACGTTTAGGCGTTCTCGGAGGACATTTTCAATTTCCTGAAAAGGGAGGATACATCCTCCTAAGGATGACATATATGGTAAACCTACGTTATATCAGATTCCGGTTTTCAGCAGATAAAGGAATTCTCCGAACCCTAAGCATAACGCAACCTAACGACGACAATTGTAACTGAGATTGGCGGAGTTTTGTTTTTACTGACCAAGTCCGGGTGGCACGATATTGCAATACTGGGATAATATAGTTGCGGCATCAATTGTGAAAACGCAACCTAGTCATAACAGAGGCAGCGACAATGGTCAGCGTTGCTATAAGTAGACGTACAAGTGACGTGAATTTCCAGTAAGATTACATGTAGATATGGCAATTTGCAAGACATGTCAAAACTAACTCAAGTGGGAATCGAAAATGAATGATCTGAAAAGAACTATATAAGGACTTTAAAAAAGTAGTTAGATCGAGGGGTCGCATATACATTCAGCTGTTTTCTGTTGTGCCTACTTTCTAAATTGCAAGATGCATGTTCGCGACTATCGCAAAGACTAATGACACTAGAAATAGGCAGTATCTTATAATATAGTCAGTTACGGAGATACAGGCGCTGTTTCAAGCGGTTCATATTACGATTTCACTCGCAAAGTGATGTAAACTTATCTCATAACTCTACTTTACAAGATCCAAATCGTAAAACATAATCAGTTTTGTCGGAAAAAGATGTTCAGGTAGGGGTGAAAATAGTGCACTCTACACTACAGTCTACGAAAAGAGTGTGTGTTCACACCTAAAGGGTGGTACGAGAATACGTGTATATCTGCGTGTATAGTGTATACCTTCTTATATCCTACGTACAAGTATCATTAGGATTAAAATGTTGTGTTCAAGTTATACCGCGGTGTAGTCTTAGGTATAGGTACTATTTTCGTATACTAAGGGTGTATATTCACACCTGTTGAAAAAGGTGTTAGGGGTGTGTGAATACACACTTTTGTCGCTCATAGCGTAGAAACACAACTTCTCGAGAAGTATTAGTCTTTCAGCATCACTGTAAATCCATCCATGGGTGGGAAAATATGTGTACTTATCAAATTCCCACTATAGCTTATAGGGTGTAAACAGGTGAACAGCACTTTCAGGGATACCAGTCAGCTAGTCAGCCTTCAGGATTACCGGACCACGACCTAGCATATATATCTCGCCTTCCGCCACATGCCACCTCATTCTGTCGCTTACCTTTTATATTCTCTGCTTTACTTTTCAGTCAGAGATCATGCCTCTTCTCTACTTCACCTAGGCCAAGGTGGGTGTCTGCTTTCAAAGACTACTCCAAGTTGTTTCGACACCCTCCTATCTTTTCATTGGATCAGAGTTTTGTGGTGGTTTGAAATGATGAAAATGTTAATAAACGGATACTGATATTGAAGTGCTTTCACAACCTTCCAATTAGTGAAAATGAATACTCCAGTCCTTTTTTAGGCTTACAACACAAATCAAACACAACATTTTCAACTAAATGATGCTTGCACGTAGGAACGTAAGGTATGCACGTCGGCACGGAGGATCTATATCAGTGGTTTTCAACCGGGGGTCCATGGACCCCTAGCGGTCCGCGAAACCTCTAAATTTGCTGAATTATTGAAAACTTAATTTGAATGTTTTTAAGCTATATGGATAGCACCAGGCATTGGCGCTTCGTAACTGCTGAAACTTCAGGAGTCACATCAACAGAATGGCAGTCTGGGATGAAATATCCTATTCTGTGCCAATTCATTTCAATTGCCAAATTGCCAATAGCTTATACTGATACAAACATATAGCTGTTTAGAGATGTTTTGTTGGGGATTGCGGAAAAAAAGGTTGAAGTAGTTGAAGGCTGGATTCAAAATGTTTGCAAACCAGTTTTGATTTGAAGTTGTTAGTCTCAGCAAATTAGGGAACAGTCGTTGAACATGAAAATTCCTGAAGTCTTTTTTCCAAATTTGTGTAAACATAGGGATTGAAACCGCGCCGCGGAATCCATATTCTCCTGTGATATACTAAAACCATACTATTCAAGAATAACTTCCATAAGATTAGCTGGAAGTTAAAAATTACTATAGGGTGGACGTGATATGTGCATTAATTTTTTTTTTCAATTTTAGTGCCATATATGTTGCGATCGTGGCCAAAGGTGTCGTCGGAAGCTTTACGCGTTAATAGGCCTATGACATTCGCCACCAATTGTCTCAGTGGAAATGGATTATGGGCACTTGACAGACGATAAGCGAACAAAAATATCATATCGAATTTGAAGACACGACCACGTATTTCATGAAATTCAGCGGCAGAATTCGCTATGACAAAATGGCCTCCCCATTTTCTACGTATAGTACTTTATTTTCAAGACAAGTCATTTTGTTGCTGTTTGTCACTAGCCTACAGCTAATATTTGCACACGACATATGACAATTGCACGATAATTGACCTATATCTGAACTAAATCTTGTGAGGGTCCGCGGGGTCCATGGCGGTCCAAAGCGGATCCGCGAGGACAAAAAGGTTGAGAACCACTGATCTATATTATAACCGCGATATCATTCTGAGTTAGGGTTTTATTTTCGCTGGGCTGAAAATCTGCATAATACACGGTTTTCGTTAACATTAGACGACCAACTCATAGCGATCACATACCGTCTGGATTCGATTCTGTTCCGACTGTTCCACGATCGCTTGCTCTGCGTTTTCAAGCTCTTCGTCAATGGGCGAGTTCGGTTTTCTGCTCTCCCAAGGCACGTCCGCGTGCAAATGCGACTGGTGTTGATCGTAGTGATGCTGTACGACAGTGTCTGCTGTGTCCTGATCAGATGAAGATTCGTCTTTGGCCGACTCTTTGTCTTCAGGCGATGCGGATTTCGTGATGAAACTGTTGCGTTCTTCCAGAATTTCCATCTTTCCTGTGAATACGGTCTTCGACGCTCTACGAACGTTACCGTAGACTGATTTTCTCGCTGGACTGCTAGATCCATCATCATCTGTGCTTGTGTTCGGAGTCGAATCATTCTTTGCCTGTGCTTTACGCATGTCGCTGTTCGGTATAGTCACGTCATATCGTTGTTTAGCCGACGGTCTACTGTCAGCACCATTGCCGACCGCGCCTTGAGGTATGGCGCCTTTTGGAGTTTTTTTACGTGGCAGCTTTTCGGCTACTGTATCGATGTAGGGACGATGGCCTGCGATGTCTTCCAACTGCGGATTTATGCCTTGTAGCATTCGATTCGACTTGGAATCTTGGAGACCGTTATTCAACTCTTTCGATTGCAGCTCGGCATCTGTAGAATTCGCGTGTGTCACTCGAGAATATGCAATTTTCTGCGTATCCAGATGTTAAGTATAGTGAAAAAAATGAAAATCTGAACTAATAAATGAAAATATTTGAAATGTAATAATGATCAATTCCTGAAGTGCGTGCTAAGTAAATATTAATTGCAAGGATATGGGTGGCTCGTTCTGTGAAATTGTTTACAGACATGGACAACTATATAGTTCTAGTCATCTAATTAGAATAACTAGAGCGAAATGCTGATAATATAGTTCGTGAAATATTTCCCATGCTCTTATCTTAATTCTAATCAAATTTCTGGTTTCCCCGAGAACGCTACATGCCCAAGCCTAACGTACATTTGCCTTTTTAGTGCTTATGAGAATGAAGTCTAATATGACATGAACTGAAATTGATTTTTTTTGTCGTTCTTTATAATACGGAATTTATTTCAATTACCGTATTTTTACGAATTCGGTATTTCTAATTCTAATCTAATTTCGTAAAGCTGAAAATTCTCTAGTTCCAACTCTGATTTGTTGGGAGCAGAGAAATAAGCTTCCTATGCTGGCAGAACCACTGGTTGCACAGGACTACCTAAATTTAAGGCGAGTGAATAACACGCATTTCTGGACATTCAAGAACTGCTGTGATTAAGCCTGCTAGCGAGCTAAGTATATTAATGACTAGCTGTATTTGACCTTGCTTAAACTTGTAGGTTATGCATGTGTTTGTGTACGTATGCTCAAATAATGAAGAAGTAATCTACATGATTTCTATTCTCGTAATGAGGAGAGGTGACTGGTGACAACGTGCAACGAAGCGATTGGAATACCTTCGCTAATATCATCTTCCGAAACCTCCTGATTATGCAGAGCATGCAAGCTATTCTCGCTGCTAATTACGTGCCCCAGCTTTGCAGAATTTACTGTTCCGTTCGTTGCGAGTAAATGAAATTTGCTCACACTTTTGCTATTAGTTTTTGTTTTGCGCTTCCAAAGGTATCTCGTGTTGACGTTATCAGTGCTCAAATACGAATCCGCAAAGGTGTGAGGTTTCGACTTGCATCGCTTAGGCAACGGTTTCCTTGCAGAACTAGTCAAGGCGTATTTCGTCAGTACAGAAGAGCTCCTCGAAACAGAGCATAAATCGCTCCCTGCTTTACTTTTGCGCCTTGAGATCTTGGAAATGCTACTATCCTTTAAACTCACTGCTCCGTTGTCAGGCTCATCCATCCGTTATCCGCACTCCAGAATATCATTCTATGACTTTGTTATCCCAGGCGACTCCACTCCAAACTGAATTCACGATTCTCTCGTATAATTTAATTTCATCGCCTAATGATTGCTTAAGCAAACACGAAATAAAATCAAGAGACTAACAATTTGTTAAACAGTTTTTTAAATAAAGGCCATCTACAACAACACTTAAAATAATACCTTTGGTAACTCATTCAAGTATACAGTGACGTTGAAACAATTTGGCAATCGTTCGACCAAACGTGGCATATTACGTTCAAGTGGAACTATCGTGATACTGGACGCCTATTACACCTATTTGATGTGAAACTAACGGTCGATACTTTTCAGGGACACTAATGAGTGTATGGCAATCAATAATCGAGGGCGGTTTAATTGTTATCTCTTTTATAGTATCACACCTCCGGTCGCACTTGATGTAGGCATTTTATAAACTTTATGTTTGGAAATCCGCACATCTAGCGAATTAAAGCGCATAGTAACGCCCAGAAAGGTGGACCACGTAAACATATCCCTATACATTCCTGGGATATATCTTCATATTGGTGTACGTTTGGCTCATCCTCGCCAACTATAAACGATTTAACAGCAAAATTGTGTACCATGAATTGCCTTGACCTGATTTGCAAACTATATCCTATGGTGGATATACGTAGAATAAGTAATACAACACTCTCAATTGTATCTGTCCTGAATAGATATAACGAAAGCGCTAGTAGCCCATGCTCATGAATAGCTAGTTTCAATGATGTTGATTATGTTATCGACCAGCAGATAATTATCGCTCCTGTATACAATACGATGCATGCACTATCATCTCTATCATCTTTATCAAAATACCCCCCTTTCATAAACTTGACTACATTATCGAATAATATCACTTGATGAAGAAGCATCACTCGGTTAGAAACCGCCATTAACCATTCACATTGTAGCTTAAGAATTATCGCCTGAATGATATTTGAAGTCCCATGGACAACATATATTCTCATTGTTTTTCTGTAGTACCATTGATAGCAGCGAATAGGTCACTAGCCTCAAGTACCAGTAGCCGAAGTCCATTGACGACTTGGCGTCCGTTGGCATTGGGCTATGGGGATATAATCGATATCATGCAACTCATGCTATGCTGTTGGAATTAGACACTCCGAGTTACGACTATCGTAGTTCTATAAACAGTCAAACATTACTATTGAGATGCTTTCTGGGCATTAGGACCTCATGGCATAAAACTTGCAGCGAGAACTGGATTATCGATTCGGATAACAACACTATATACAGTCGTAGTATCAACTATAGTATAGGCCTAAACTCTAGGATCGTTTCAAAGTCATTTACAAAAAATTCTAATGCACTTCGGCAATTTTTTATTGTATCAAAACTGAAATCACTCTATTGTCCTTATTTTGGATTCGATTTGGGGATGAACAAGGGAAGCATTCTCCGATTTTTACTTGTGACTGCTGGAGTCGTTTCTATATCTTATAATCAACACAACTCCGAGTCCAACTCATTTTCGAAAGTTCGAGATTCTGAGTTACAACATCGTTGCAATCTTTTAGATTTAGGGATTAGTGACCCAATCTGTAATGCAACGAGTTCTCTGACCTATATGATAAATAAGACTACAAAGCTCTTAGCCAAGCAAGATGATGCATAGTAAACCTGTAATCACCAGCGTCCGACAGAATAAAAATGTATTATATTGAATTAAATAAAACAAATAACAAATGTACTAGCAACAAACATCAAATAATAACAACTAGCCCTTCCTCGTGATATCGAGTGACCGTCAACAGCAGTGCAGCCGTTTCTAGACAACCTTATTGAGACAAAACAGAAATATATTGACACTGGATCAGAGTCTTATTATGAAACTTGATCACTATCAGTCACATCGGATTCGTATTCTGAACTTGTTTATATAGCTGAATGGATGATGTACAGTTCCTATAGCAGCTAGATGAGCATTGTACTGGACTTGAATTGGACGGGAAAAACATTTGTACATGACGAGGTGCTCGTTCACAGCTATATTTACAGCAGGGGTCGGCAAACCCCGGCACGCGTGCCATTTGTGGCACGAGAGATGATTTTTCATGGCACACCAAATGATTTGACACAACCTATTATAACCATGTTTTTGCAAAAAATGATTCAGAAGTTTTCAAAATGTACAAAGCTCGTAGGCGATCCAAAATTATTTCGTAAATCAACATAAAATAGAGTGTTTTAGGGCAGATTTTGCATATCTTGAAACTATTTTCCGCGCTTCGCGCGATTTATTGGACCTAATGTCTTGATTGTAATGTGGGAACCCCTAATAAATAAATATAAATGTATATAGAAAATGTTTTTGAAAACTATGCATGGTGTTGATAAATGAGTCAACCGTATTAGCAGTTATGAAAGAACGTCAACCAAATATCGTATGAAACCATTTGGGTACTTTGGTTTAGCAGTGTTCTGTTGACTGTGCATGTGCAGTGCGCAGCCTACGGGAGCGCAACTTATGAACCGCCGGCATTTCTGTGCTGGGCATTTTCACGCCATAGAAGACACGACCTAGACATAAAGTTTCAGACAACATGCGACTCCTGTGCGGTGCATGCGCTGCCAAAAAAAAAACTTGAAACAAAATAACCGCCGCATGCTGGCCAAAACGTTCGACATAGCTAGGTCCACTATCCAGGCGCCGAAATGACCAGTGCCGAATAGTGCAGTGCCCGCAGCAGGGTTGCAATGACTCGAGTCCGACTCGAGTCACGATTTTATGATGACTCGACTTGACACGAGTCATTTTCTCAAAATACGGAAATGACTCGACTCGACTTGACTCGAGTCATGCGCACCAAGTCCTATGATTCAAGACTCTGACGGCCAAGACCGACATTATATTGTAATTACGAAGAACAGGAACGTAACCACCCTATTGGTATCGTTTATTGGTACTAGTACTTGAAAATCCGACCAGATACTGCTAAAAGTGAGGAAAATTAATATCTTATAATGGGAACCATTTGATATCACAAAACAGAGTTATAAAAGTGGGCATCACAAGATTCTAACTGGAAACTGAGCAGTCAACACAATGACTTGGACTCGGACTCGAGTCATAATACCATAACTCGAACTCGTACCTTTGCTCGACGACTTGGACTCGGACTTGACTCGGTCTTAAAAATGACTCGACTTGACTCGAGTCAAAACTATAAAATTGAGATTGTGACTCGGAGCCTTGTGACTTGGTTACAACCCTGGCCCGCAGCTTGAGCCGCATGTATCAAATGAGACCTGCTGAGGAAAATAATGAGCCCCGTGTCGAAATGAGAATTTAGAATCGTGTTCGCATCGTCCGTCAGAAGGAGATATTCTTTTAGTTTCGACTGGTGGCAAGCGATTCCAATATATCTGGAGCAATGAAAATTCTTAGTATACCGTGATCCTTTACACACCAACCTTAATGTGACACCAAACCGAATTGAATGATACAGGGGTGGGTACATTTCATCATCATCAGATCATATCATCGTGACAACACTGATTGGCCTGTCACTCATTGGATATGGTACCGAACACAGTGGACTTGGAAACGACCAAATCAATCACAGAAGATCTATCATCGCGCGACTAAAAATAAATTATGAAAATATTACGTGCATGTAAGCGATAGGTCGGGTGTGGTAGCGACCAAAATTTATTCCCTTTGCGACCAATAATTCAAGAATCACTGGGTAACGGATGCCGTTGCCAGCTGCAGGAAAACGGGTTGGTGGTAGGCTATACCTTGCTTGAAACGTAAAATATTAATATATTGAATGCTTGGCGCGCAAGCTGGTAAATATTTGACAATTTTTGCCGTTTTGGATCGCTGCACACAAAAGGTTGCGGCTCCGATTTACAGCTCCGTTCCTGCTCACCATCGACATCTAACGAAAAACTTTTGCAAAACGCATCCATGCATTACTAGAGTTAACAGCAGCAGCATTCTGCAATCTGCACTTTGCAAGTTAACCCTGCAAATTATACCACTGTGATTCTATTAGAATTTTTGCGCGAAATCGGTGATCGGGTGAATCATGAAAATATACTCGGGTGTCATTACGTTTGTTGCTTTGGAAATTACATCGGCATATTCGAGAACCTCTTGCCAGACTATTTCTTGGTGATGTATTCAACGACAAATGCCTGTAAACGACGGTTTTCGGGTGTATTTCCGGGTATTATGACGAAAGAACAATTTTAAGAAGACGAATGGATACCTACTACGCAGCCGTTTGACTGAATATTTTGCAGAGAAATCGCCAGAAATGTGTCGATGATAACGCTCAGCAGACCATGTCTATCGACAATCCTTGGGGTATAAATATATTTCGAAGAGTGCGAGAATGGTTTGACACCGGCGGCAGCTACAAAGAATCATCATTTTCCCGAATATATGATCACTACGAATAGTAGAACTCTTTTTTAAAAGATTTATGCTCCGGACTCTACATATATCTCATTAGAATCGAATTGAAATCGGACATTTTCGAAATTTCGATAATCCGGACACAATTATGGCCCCAGTTCGACCCTTGGGACGTCGACTTGCATAATAATTTTGGTCTCGATAGAAGCGGCCAGATTAGTAGAATCCATTTCAAAACGAATTAAGCTTCGGACTCTACATATATCTCATTAGAATCGAATTGGAATCGTACATTTTCGAAATTTCGATAATCCGGACACAATTATAGCCGCAGTTCGACCCTTGGGACGTCGACTTGGATAATAACTTTGGTCTCGATAGAAGTGGCCAGATTAGTAGAATCCATTTTAAAACGAATTAAGCTTCGGACTCTACATATATCTCATTAGAATCGAATTGAAATCGGACATTTTCGAAATTTCGATAATCTGGACACAATTATGGCCCCAGTTCGACCCTTGGGACGTCGACTTGAATAATAACTTTGGTATTGATGGAATCGGCTAGACTGGTAGAATCCATTTCAAAATGAATTAGGCTTCGGACTCTACATATATCTCATTAGAATCGAATTGAAATCGGACATTTTCGAAATCTCGATAATCCGGACACAATTATGGCCCCAGTTCGACCCTTGGGACGTCGACTTGAATAATAATTTTGGTCTCGATAGAAGCGGCCAGATTAGTAGAATCCATTTCAAAACGAATTAGGCTTCGGACTCTACATATATCTCATTAGAATCGAATTGAAATCGGACATATTCGAAATTTCGATAATCCGGACACAATTATGGCCCCAGTTCGACCCTTGGGACGTCGACTTGAATAATAACTTTGGTATTGATGGAATCGGCTAGACTGGTAGAATCCATTTCAAAATGAATTAGGCTTCGGACTCTACATATACCTCATTAGAATCGAATTGAAATCGGACATTTTCGAAATCTCGATAATCCGGACACAATTATGGCCCCAGTTCGACCCTTGGGACGTCGACTTGAATAATAATTTTGGTCTCGATAGAAGCGGCCAGATTAGTAGAATCCATTTCAAAACGAATTAGGCTTCGGACTCTACATATATCTCATTAGAATCGAATTGAAATCGGACATATTCGAAATTTCGATAATCCGGACACAATTATGGCCCCAGATCGACCCTTGGGACGTCGACTTGAATAATAATTTTGGTATTGATGGAATCGGCTAGACTAGTAGAATCCATTTCAAAAAGAATTAGGCTTCGGACTCTACATATATCTCATTAGAGTCGAATTGAAATCGGACATATTCGAAATTTCGATAATCCGGACACAATTATGGCCCCAGATCGACCCTTGGGACGTCGACTTGAATAATAATTTTAGTATTGATGGAATCGGCTAGGCTAGTAGAATCCATTTCAAAAAAAATTAGGCTTCGGACTCTACATATATCTCATTAGAATCGAATTGAAATCGGACATATTCGAAATTTCCATAATCCGGACACAATTATGGCCCCAGATCGACCCTTGGGACGTCGACTTGAATAATAATTTTGGTATTGATGGAATCGGCTAGACTAGTAGAATCCATTTCAAAAAGAATTAGGCTTCGGACTCTACACATATCTCATTAGAATCGAATTGAAATCGGACATATTCGAAATTTCGATAATTCGGACACAATTATGGCCCCAGATCGACCCTTGGGACGTCGACTTGAATAATAATTTTGGTATTGATGGAATCGGCTAGACTAGTAGAAGCCATTTCAAAAAGAATTAGGCTTCGGACTCGACATATATCTCATTGGAATCGAATTGAAATTGGACATTTTCGAAATTTGGGCACCCGAATTACAAAGTGGGCTCCGCTTGACCCGGGGCTTCTGTTCGTCCAGCACTCTGTTGACGAGCAACTGATATTGTACAGCTAATTTTTGCGCATAAGTAATCTGTAGTAATGTTAGGGTTACAATACCTTCTTTAAAGAGGATTTGTCCTATTTTTTGACTATTTTGAAATTGTCCCAGGAGGACGCCCAAATGTCCTTTTTTTAGATTTTGTCCTATTTATTGGCGAATTATGGTTAAATATAGGGTGAAATTCGACTGAAGTACAGTACATCGGCACCGGAGTAACGTTCCGGAGGACATTCCGGGAGCTGAGCTGGAATGTCGATATTTTTGTCTATTTTAGTCAATCAACGAAGAATTCAACAAAAGTGTGAATTTCTGGAGCCAAGTCGGATAATGACCTTTTTTAAAGTCAACCAACCACAAAGTCGCGAAAAATTTATCATTTTTTCCCGATTTTACTCCGGTTATTGTAAGTCTGAAAATTTTGGAGATCTGTCCTCCATTTAGATTTCCGAAATATGGTAACCCTGATTAATGTATTAGATTTAGTTGAATGTGTGTTGTGATTGGCGCTTATCAACACTTCGGTCAAATGCACCCTCACGGTAATTTTGTAAGGTTCGTGTCTTTTCGGTTTTTTCCTCCTTCGCCGTTCTTTTTCTGGTCTCTGCTGGCGCCTTGGCTTTCTTGAGTTCGTCTCTCTCTTCATCTGGGCTTGTGAAGGCGCTGAGGAGCCCAGATAGACGCATAGAAACACGACAGAGCCGAGACTACAAACAGCAATCATTGGTGTCGGGACTGTAATGCTTAGCACACTGCGCCACTCGCTTCCCCTGTATTGTGTTGTATTGTGATAGATATTTGTATTAATGAAATTTGGGGCTCCGTGATGGCCTCCAAATCGGCGTGTTCCGTGGGTTCTGCGGCTTGGTAAGGGTTAAGTACCATTGAGCTGACAGCTTCACGATTTCACCATTTAGGCCTACTTTTAATTCATACAATACATCTTATGATCGGTTCAAGGTCTGGTGTCAGACAAAATCCATCAGCGGTGTGTGGATGGCACGACGACGTAACTATGACATTTAAAATCATCAGATTATTAGGAATATTGCCACTGTTGTTAAAACTTGAAGGTTTCAGCACAAGTTTAACTCATTCCTAATTCAAGAATGATAATTTCTCTCAAATGGCTTCGACCCCCTTCAGATGATTTGACGCCTGCAAAGGGGGTGCACCCCCAGTTTGAGAATCACTGTTATTGAAGAAGAACTATTGACAGCAATTCTTGGGGCAACGCGGGGGTCGTAGCTGAAGCAGAGAATTGTGTACATTTTTTGCCCTTAGGGAGTCGGTTTCAGACTTCAGAGTCGAAATCACAATTTCACTCACATGAGAGACGGTAGCCGGAGCGAGTCGTCAGTCAGAGTCGCAATGTTGAGTGCAGTCAGGAGTGGAGGGCGCATCTAAATTGATGCGAGATCTCCAGCCCGCGCGGAAGTTACCGGTTATTGGAAAGGGATCCAGTGTTGGGATCAAGTCATCACCTTCGAGTCACGAGTCATTTCGAGTCATTGCACATTTCGACTCGAGTCAAGTCAAGTCAATCGATTTTTGGAAGTGACTCGAGCCAAGTCGAGTCAAGTCACAATTCAAGTCAAGTTGCCTTTTCGAAGTATGGGCATGATTACGTCATTGCATTTTGCGAGCTGTCTGAAATACAGATTGAGTGGTCATTGATTCCGAACCGATGAACGAAAATAGAGTTAAATGTACATGCAAGAAGGCGCTGTATCGCTCACATATATGTAGAACGATTAAACCACGTAAATAATTGCACAGCCTCAGTTTATACTTACCAGCTAAAATATAAAATACAGAATAGAGAAACGAATTGATAAGATATGCAATACATTATCCATTTACAAATTGATATGATACAATTCGAGCCTGCGCCAATGGTTTAGGACTATATAAACTATATATTCGAATTTAATCTCCTTAAACCGTTTGATTAAGGTAAGAGCAGAGAACAGAAATGCTAATTTTGCTACTAAATTACTTTACTACTAGTTTACGACAACGTAAGCTGTAAGCTTCGATCACTTCGATTGCAGTCACTTTATTTGTGAGAAAACAATGGAGGCCCAGTCAAACGAAAAAGGTGACTCGAGTCTGACTCGAGTCATCCCAGCACTGAGAGATACATTGTTTGAGGGCCCTTTTACAACAGTGCGGCACAGGAAGGATGATGCATAATGTAATGTTACGCGATTTATGGATCTATATTTTATACCTATAGGCTACGCCTCTAATCAGGCGTTGTTTTAAATTGAAAAAAATGAAAATATGAAGTGTCTCAAAACACTTTGTTTAAAACGCGTATAAAATGATTTTTTTCAAAGGCTGGATGTCATAATTGTGTAAATACTTGAGAAAAAGATGCAGTATGAGCCGTCGGACCACTTACTCTAGCTAGATATAGTCGAGCAGTTTAATCGACACCCGGTTCAGAATCACTGTGACGCAGTCGATAGCCCAAGGGTCGGCAATCTACGGCCCGCGGGCCGGATCCGGCCCGCCAAGCGAAATGTCCAGCCCGCGACGAAATAATTAGTTACCGAAAGAATACGGCCCGCCGTTTCGTAATGAGTTCCAATCTGCAGAGCAGCACTGCTTGGAAAGAATGCGGCATTGCCCCGATATAAAGTATCCTGCGTCGTATTAGTCTATTGTTACGCCGTAAAACTGGTGCGAAGGCGGTCGACTAGTAGCCTATCTCGTACTAAAAGTAGGAGATGGAGAATGTCTGTAGAGTAGACTAGCTAGACCAGTGCTTATCAAGCGGGTGTATCGCGCAACCGAAAGTATACCATACTTTTATATTGGTTTGCCACTCAGATAGGGTGCGACAATAAAGGTGGCGTTCCTCTGCCCAGACGCAATGACAAAATCTCAAACTTTCACTGTTTCATTGGATAGCCTAACTAGCCTCTGTAGGTTAGTCATTTGTAGTTTAATTCACCAGAAGCCATTTTACGCCAAGACAACAAACCTGAATAATGTTTTGGACACAATGGTGAAAGCTGATTTTGTCTCACATACTGAATCACCTACAGTTAGACTACCTCAGATATTACTAGAAGCAGAGCATCAACATGGCATTGTCTTGTGTATTTGCCATGTTCGCGTATTAACCCTTATCAGCACTGGGATTTAAGGTAACTTAATCGGCACACACGTTGATAAATTGTCAACCTGGCATTTTCCAGTGTTTCTCAATGCAAAGACGCTAGTCTCATAGTGAATTTGTTATTTTAAGGGATTTTATATTGATAAAACCTTAAGGCACGATCATTGATACTAATTTGGAGGACTGTTTTGGCTTGAGCAAGTCAAAAATCTACGAAAAATGTCAAAATTTATAATGTTTTCTTCCACTTACGGATGATGATTCCGGAAAATGTAATTCACGCACCTACGGGGCTCGTTCACTTTCGGACCAAAATCAGTACATCCTTACGGAGAAAAAGGGTTTTTGGTCCGAAAGTGAACGAGCCCCGTCCTGGTACGGGTTCGTCATATATTCCGATTTTAGAATGAGGCTGCGTGATTCGCGGAATACCACTTTTTAAATGTTAATCACTGAAATTGATTGTACTAGTCTAGCCGATTCCATCAATACCAAAATTATTATTCAAGTCGACGTCCCAAGGGTCGATCTGGGGCCATAATTGTGTCCGGATTATCGAAATTTCGAATATGTCCGATTTCAATTCGATTCTAATGAGATATATGTAGAGTCCGAAGCCTAATTCTTTTTGAAATAGATTCTACTAGGCTAGCCGATTCAATCAATACCAAAATTATTATTCAAGTCGACGTCCCAAGGGTCGATCTGGGGCCATAATTGTGTCCGGATTATCGAAATTTCGAATATGTCCGATTTCAATTCGATTCTAATGAGATATATGTAGAGTCCGAAGCCTAATTCTTTTTGAAATGGATTCTACTAGTCTAGCCGATTCCATCAATACCAAAATTATTATTCAAGTCGACGTCCCAAGGGTCGATCTGGGGCCATAATTGTGTCCGGATTATCGAAATTTCGAATATGTCCGATTTCAATTCGATTCTAATGAGATATATGTAGAGTCCGAAGCCTAATTCTTTTTGAAATAGATTCTACTAGGCTAGCCGATTCAATCAATACCAAAATTATTATTCAAGTCGACGTCCCAAGGGTCGATCTGGGGCCATAATTGTGTCCGGATTATCGAAATTTCGAATATGTCCGATTTCAATTCGATTCTAATGAGATATATGTAGAGTCCGAAGCCTAATTCTTTCTGAAATGGATTCTACTAGTCTAGCCGATTCCATCAATACCAAAATTATTATTCAAGTCGACGTCCCAAGGGTCGATCTGGGGCCATAATTGTGTCCGGATTATCGAAATTTCGAATATGTCCGATTTCAATTCGATTCTAATGAGATATATGTAGAGTCCGAAGCCTAATTCTTTTTGAAATGGATTCTACTAGTCTAGCCGATTCCATCAATACCAAAATTATTATTCAAGTCGACGTCCCAAGGGTCGATCTGGGGCCATAATTGTGTCCGGATTATCGAAATTTCGAATATGTCCGATTTCAATTCGATTCTAATGAGATATATGTAGAGTCCGAAGCTTAATTCTTTTTGAAATGGATTCTACTAGTCTAGCCGATTCCATCAATACCAAAATTATTATTCAAGTCGACGTCCCAAGGGTCGATCTGGGGCCATAATTGTGTCCGGATTATCGAAATTTCGAATATGTCCGATTTCAATTCGATTCTAATGAGATATATGAAGAGTCCGAAGCTTAATTCTTTTTGAAATGGATTCTACTAGTCTAGCCGATTCCATCAATACCAAAATTATTATTCAAGTCGACGTCCCAAGGGTCGATCTGGGGCCATAATTGTGTCCGGATTATCGAAATTTCGAATATGTCCGATTTCAATTCGATTCTAATGAGATATATGTAGAGTCCGAAGCCTAATTCTTTTTGAAATGGATTCTACTAGTCTAGCCGATTCCATCAATACCAAAATTATTATTCAAGTCGACGTCCCAAGGGTCGATCTGGGGCCATAATTGTGTCCGGATAATCGAAATTTCGAATATGCCCGATTTCAATTCGATTCTAATGGGATATATGTAGAGTCCGGAGCCTAAATCTTTTAAAAAAGAGTTCTACTATTCGTCGTGATCATATATTCGGGAAAATGATGATTCTTTGTAGCTGTCGCCGGTGTCAAACTATAGAGACTACATCCTCTATAGTCAAACCATTCTCGCACTCTTCGAAATATATTTATACCCGAAGGATTGTCGATAGACATGGTCTGCTGAGCGTTATCATCGACACATTTCTGGCGATTTCTCTGCAAAATATTCAGTCAAACGGCTGCGTAGTAGGTATCAATTCGTCTTCTTAAAATTGTTCTTTCGTCATTATGCCCGGAAATACACCCGAAAACCGTCGTTTACATGCATTTGTCGTTGAATATATCGCCAAGAAATAGTCTGGCAAGAGGTTCTCGAATATGCCGATGTAATTTCCAAAACACAAAACGTAATGACACCCGAGTATATTTTCATGATTCACCCGATCACCGATTTCGGTCAAAAATTCTAATAGAATCACAGTGGTCAAATTATAGTTACGTCGGTTACGTCGCGATACTTCTTGCGGGTCAATGTTTCTCACAATTTTGTGGCTGCAGACAATAATATGCGCGTCAAGAGCATTTTTAGCAGCAACCTCTTCCGAGATAGGGTGGCTATCGTTACTGGTGGCGCCACTGGCATCGGTGCTGCAATAGCGAATGAACTGTGTTACTTAGGATGCAACGTAATGATTGCCTCTCGCAATACGGAGCGATTAAAAGCCGCTGCGAATGCCATGAATAATAACACTGAACTTCGCGGTGAAGCATCTTACGTGAAATGTAACATTAGAAGCGAATCGGACGTGAAATCTCTAACCAAAACAACGTTGAAGAGGTTTGGGAAAATCGACTATCTGGTCAACAACGGAGGTGGTCAATTCATAAGTCCCGCGGAACATATATCCGTGAAAGGGTGGAATGCAGTTATAGAGACTAACATGACTGGTACGTTTTACTGCAGTAAACAAGTTTATTTGGACTGGATGTCAAAGAATGGAGGGGCCATCGTGAATATATCGGCGGATAACTGGCGTGGGATACCGGGTATGGCGCATACTTCAGCAGCTAGGGCAGGTGTGGATAATTTGACTAAAACTTTGAGCTTGGAATGGGTGGAGAATAATGTCAGAATAAATTCCATTGCGAGCGGTGTCATTGACTCGTCTACAGTAGGGTGGAGTGAAAATGACTTTTTTTTTTCAAATCAAAAAAGGCCTTCCTCAATCCTGACAAATGACCTAAAACTTCAATTAAAAGTGACTTCAGGGTGTTGCCCCCATTTTCCAGCCGGCAACCCCCCAATTTCTGCGCGTGGGGGGGTAAAATGGCCCATCTCACGACTGACCTATCGATCTCGCTTCCCATGACATGCCGCCCTATTTCTTGTCGCTTTCTTTTTCTATACTGTATTTTTTACTTTCATTCAGTGTGCATGCCTCCTCTTTACTACGCCTAGGCCAAGGTGGGTGTCCGATTCCATTGACAAATCCAAGTCGCTTCGACATCTTCCTGTCTATTCATTGTATCGCATTTTTTGTGGTGTATTGAACTGATAAAATTGCTAATAAACCAATGATGATGATGATGATCTCGACAACCGCTGGTCGTAGAGTCATGATATATAGCTCAAAATCTGCGGAAGCATCATGTTTCTATCTGTCTTCTGAAGAAAGTTTTCTCTATTGTGAACACAAAATGAGTTATAGCCGAAAATCTATATATACGCATATTTTTGTTGAAATTCAGCATTTATTCTGACGAATTGTGATCTGTCATTAGTTTTTTTTTAAAGTAAAGTAACACAGTGGCAATACCGAATATTGGGCCCATATTACAAATATATTCACAACACAGTCCTTTTAAAATCGGTTCAAAACATCATAATGAAACACTCACATTTCACGACTTATATTAAAAATGCATTCTTTTGTCAAGTTTTTTCATCAGTTTACGAGACTCAATTTTTCGGCGAATGAGGCCTTCTCGTCTTTGAAATCCCGAAACTTGTGCTGATGCTTCTGTTACGAGCTTTACATGTCGTTCCACTGTCTAATTGTGGCATGGATGAAACAAAATCAGAGGCTTCTCGCGGCATTCTTCTAACTCTGCATCAGTTGAGTGCTCAATCGTTGGAGGAAGTTGTTGATAAAGGTTCAATATCAACCAATTCGTGGTATGCCTTGGCTTTGGGACACAGAATAAACGAATAGGACCCTAGTTCAATTGGTTGGAACTGCTATGACTTTCAATGTCCACAAGTGAATTTTATTCAGCGGCATGTTTTCGAAACGCAAGCACCTTGGTCACACCCTTATTTAGTATGTCTTCATTATCATCTACCAGCATTGCAATCATAATATTTTCGGGGTGTGCGGAATAACCGTTTTTTATCACCACATTCGGAGCAATTTTTCGAACGTTTCGGTCAGAGAAATTCAAAACCTGTTTAATCAAGTTGAAGATGTTTCTGCGTCCATGTGTTATATGTTTGTTTCCCTTGATCTCAAACTAAGTCGGAAAATATACTTCAAGGCAAAAACGAACCAGAATCTCCAGGTTTAAAGGCGGTTCATTAACTGTTACATAATACCGTAAAACTCTGCACTGCATCCTAAAGTTAGCCATCTTGAATGCGCAACCGGTGGTCCAATCTCCAAGTAAGCCAGGTCATCATCAGCATTTCCTTGAATAATTGCCCAGCACATTTATAAGCATATAACTGGTCCTTACTTAAGTCACTAACAATTTCCTATGGGAGCTTTTGAAAGGCCATAAGTGGAGGCGAGAGCTTTTTGAATTGAGTAACTGGCCAACAAGATACACTTCCACGTAGTTTTTTTCAATTGGGTGTGACCAAGGTGCTGGCGATTCGAAAACATGCCGCTGAATAAAATTCACTCCTGGACATTGAGAGTCATAGCGGTTCCAACCAATAGAACTGCGGTCCTGTTCGTTTATTCTGCGTCTCAAAGTTGAACTTGGAAGTAAAGGTATACCACGAGTTGGTTGATATTGAACCTTATATCAACAACTTTCTCCAGCGATTGAGCACTCAACTGATGCAGAGTTAGAAGAATGCCGCGAGAAGCCTCTGATTTTGTTTCATCCTTGCCGCAATCAAACAGTGCATGGAACATCATGTAAAGCTCGTAACAGAAGCATCAGGGCAAGTTTCGGGATTACAAAGACGAGATGGCCTCATTCGCCGCAAAATTAAGTCTCTTAAACTGATGAAAAAACTTGACAAAAGAATGCATTTTTACTATAAGTCGTTAAATGTGAGTGTTTCATTATGATGTTTTGAACCGATTTTAAAAGGACTGTGTTGTGAATATATTTGTAATATGGGCCCAATATCCGGTATTTCCAGTGTGTTACTTTACTTGAAAAAAAACTAATGACAGATCACAATTCGTCAGAATAAATGCTGAATTTCAACAAAAATGTGCGTATATATAGTTTTTTGGCTATAACTCATTTTGTGTTCACAATAGAGAAAACTTTCTTCAGAAGACAGATAGAAACATGATGCTTCCGCAGATTTTGAGCTATATATCATGACTCTACGACCAGCGGTTGCCGAGATGGGCCATTTTACCCCCCCACGCGCAGAAATTGGGGGGTTGCCGGCTGGAAAATGGGGGCAACAGCCTGAAGTCACTTTTAATTGAAGTTTTAGGTCATTTGTCAGGATTGAGGAAGGCCTTTTTTGATTTGAAAAAAAAAAGTCATTTTCACTCCACCCTAGTCTACAGCCCGTGCCAACTATGCAGACCCAAAGATATTTGATAGTACGATAAAGCAAATCCCGGCTTCAAGATTGGGCTTACCGGAAGAAATATCATCGTGCGTTTGCTTTTTGTTATCTCCCGCAGCCGAATACATAACCGGAGAAACTTTAAAGGTTGATGGTGGCGGTAGTTTGTATGGTAGTTTTCTGGACGCGATTCTTAAGCATACAAGAAGAAGCGGTCAACCTGCAACAAGCCCTAAATAATAATTGAAATTTTGGTGTGGACTGAAGATCTCATCTGTTTCTGTTACATGACTAATTGTTTTAAATTGAATTACTTTTGATACCATCAATTTTATATTTTTTCATATTACTGCAATATTCTCATGAAAATAATTTCTTTTGCCATTCGACCAATGAATATACTCGCTATCATGGTGATGCGCTGTTATTAAGTGCTATTTTGCATTTGTGCGGCTACTTTTAGGGATTGGATTATTACATTTGCAAAGTATTTTGATACATCGTTGACATTTTCTATGCAAATAATGTCATAAAAAATTATTTCGTAACCTCTGATTGTGATCTATAATGTTTTGCCAACATTTTATTTTGGTGACTATAATTTTAAGTTAGTAATTGTTTGCAATACTGAAATTTTACTATGCAATATATTTGCTGTCTAATTCTTTAATTCTTGTCCTAATTTATTGATTGTTTTTCAAAAAACGCTTGTAGTAGGTACAGAATTTCAATAGATGATTGAATAATATATTCATATTGAAATTAACCCGAATATTTCCGGCTGACACTTGTCAGGGGTAACCATCAGCAACTAGCAGAGGTTACAAAAGAACCTTTTTCTCAACAGTGATCCGACACAATATGAATGTATTATTTAGTCATCGTATTTCATTATTAATTCCAATCTAATTTTGCAGCAATACCCACCGAAAACACAAATTTAATGGCAATCACTAACGTTAAAAGCATATTCGCGAGGAACTTATTCAACAACAAAGTCGCGATCGTAACAGGAGGTGCTACCGGCATCGGCGCGGCCATATCGCATGAACTATGTTACCTGGGATGTAATGTTATGATGGCGTCTCGGAATCAGGAAAGATTGCAACTAGCTCTTGAAGGAATGAGAAAAAACAAGAATCTCAGTGGCGAAGTTTCGTACATAAAATGCAACATTCGACACGAATCCGATGTAAAAAGCTTGGTTCAAACGACTCTCGAAAAATTTGGAAGGATCGATTTCCTTGTGAACAACGGCGGGGGTCAATTTATCAGCTCTGCTGAGAATATTTCCGCTAAAGGTTGGCATG
Source organism: Botryllus schlosseri (assembly GCF_051294905.1). NCBI lineage: Eukaryota > Metazoa > Chordata > Ascidiacea > Stolidobranchia > Styelidae > Botryllus > Botryllus schlosseri. The sequence continues at coordinate 27,883,724 of NC_137239.1, read as the reverse complement.
CGGTCGTGGAAACAAATTTAACAGGACCTTTTTACTGTAGCAAACAAGTTTATTTGGACTGGATGTCACAGCATGGTGGTGTTATCATTAACATACTTGCCGATATGTGGCGTGGTATCCCCGGGATGGCTCACACGTCCGTGGCTCGTGCGGGCATTGATAATTTAACTAAAACTTTGAGTCTAGAGTGGGCTGAATCCGGCGTCAGAGTTAATTCGGTCGCGCCGGGCGCGATAATTTCACCCACTGCGCGTGCCAATTATGCGGGTTCTTACGAAATGAATGACTTCAGCGAACATATACCAGCTTGGAGGTTAGGATTACCGGAAGAGATATCGGCGGCTGTGTGCTATTTGCTGAGTCCAGCCGCTGGTTTTGTGACTGGCGAAACACTTAAAGTGGATGGAGGCGGCAGCTTGTATGGCTGTATGTCGGAGTCTGTGCTCAAGTATGCGAGATTGGCTGATGTTAAGCGTAAATCGTCCAAGTTATAATAATTTTTTTATTTGAATTCGTGTCATGGTTAGGGCACAATGATCCTAGTCATGTAGTTAGGCATGAATCTTACAGTACTGAAATTATGCGATCATTGCCACTTAGAGTAATATGACAACGAAATTATAGTTTTGATAGTATCTGTTATTGAAAATGCCACAATTACAAAGCTGCAACAGCCAATCCTGCGCTACCAGAAAGATCATTTTTATACTCAGGAATATTTTTCATTACAGCCTTGTTTTTATTTGGTTATTTTTATGACCGTGCTGCTTGCAAGTATGTATACTTGTCATCCTTCCAACGACAAATTAATTTCTATATTATGAATTTGGTTTATCCTGATTAGATTCAGTCTAAAACAGTGTTTCCCAACCTTTTGAGAGTCATCGCCCCCTAATCAATCTCTACACAAATATTCACCCCCCTCATATTCACTGATCCGGCAAAGGGAATATATAATCGGGAAATTTATTCATTCAACTCTGATTGCTTGTTGCTTTGCTAAAATAAAGCCCATTATCCGAGGTGGTAGGTGCTCGGAAAACCTGTTTCCGCGTCACCTTTCCGTTGAGTTGACCTTTTTTTGCATCATGCAGAATAAGCCGTCTTCGTGTGCATTTTTGCCCACGTTGGGAACCACTGGTCTAAAAGCTCAGAGTGGAATAAATTCGGCAGTATCAACATATTGTTTGTTGCGATATTGAAGTTGTGTACATTAGGGCTGTTCAAAAATAACCTTGTTTATTGAATCTTGCTGGCTACGTGATTAAATCGTTAGGTTGCCTTAGAAAACGACGCACGCTAAATTTGAATTCATTCCAACCAATATTCGCAGATTTCGTACAGTTTGAAAATTTTGAATTTGACCAAAAATGCAAAAAAATTCTTTTTTTCAAATTTTCCTTCCAACCCCAAGAAATTGTTGCGCTGTCTTCAAAAACGATGCAAAACAAATTTGACTCGATTCCAAGACGTAGAAGCGGAGTTATTCAAGTTTTTCGATGATAATTCTGGGATGATCCACCGATCAAGGATAATCCCGAAATTATCAAAGAAAAACTGAAATAACTCCAATTCTACGGTTTGGAATTGAGTCAAATTTGTTTTGCATCGTTTTTGAAGACAGCACAACAATTTTATGGGGTTTGCAGAAAAATTTGGAAATTTTTTGTTAGGGGGGGCAAATTCAGAATTTCAAACTGTACGAAATCCGCCAATATTGGTTGGAATGAATTCAAATTTAGCATGCGTCGTTTTTTAAGGCAGCCTAACGATTTAATCACGTAGCCAGCAAGATTCAGGAAAAAGGGATATTTTTGAACAGCCCTAGTGTACATCCAGAAGCCTATCCGTCATCATAAGCACAGCAATGGTGCATACGAAACTAAAAACTTTCCCTTTTTCTTATCTCAAGGTCGTTTGTCTTCCTTGAAAGGCTTCAAGTATGTTTCAAATCTTTTACTGTATACTTAAGACTTGATTAGCCTAGTGACTAGAAACACAATATTACCAACATCAAAATAACGGCTCATAGTAAAGTATAAATTGCAATATCACTTAGTGTATAGTATCCCGCAAACTTGTGCATTAAGTGCTGGAATGTATGAAGGGACATCGCACAATGACATTATAGTAAGCTGTAGTAATGGTATGCATTTTCAGTTTATTTCAATGTATATCACCCGGCAATCTGCGACTATATAGAATCTATAGAAGTCTTAGTCCATCCTCAAGATTACTGGACCACGACTGACCTCTCGATCTCGCTTTCCATGACATGCCGCCCTATTTCTTGTCGCTTTCTTTTTCCAAACTATCTTCTTTACTTTCATTCAGTGTGCATGCCTCCTCTTTACATCGCCTAGGCCAGGGCCGGCCAACCCGTGGCCCGCAAGAAGGTTTTGAGTGGCCCACGAGGTAATTTCCGAAATTTCTAATATTATCAAAAATGGATTGTACATATTTTGAGCTTGCAAGGCCAACCAAAAATTTGATTAGTCTGGCCGCAATACTTGAGATGTGATGACTAGAATATCGGTTCCGACGCATTGACAGATCCATCAGCCATTCACTTATTGGTATATCTTCGTACACTACAATAAAGCAGAATAATTAGCGATAGATTTATCAAAGGTAAAAATTTCTACAAGCTTAGCGCAATATGTTGTCACTCGATTTCTTGTTTTTAATATTGTTGCCCTTTTGTGAAAATGTGAGAACACCTAATGTATCAGATTGAGTCTAACTATATTCGCGATTACAAGACAAAGTGTCGTTCAACATATGCGACCTTGCGTTTGCGCTCGCAGTGACCGTCGACCATGTAACCTAGGCAGGAAATGATTGGCGCATGTTGGTCACAGCATGTCCATGTTGGTCACAACATGTCCATGTCCATGCGCCGAATAGCCCAGTCCTTGCAAACTTAGCCCAGCGATAAACAGCAGGCCCGCAATACAGTCAAGCGACAATATTATTGACCTATGAACTTCGAAAATTTTTCGCGCTTCGCGCGGTTAGTCGCCCGCGCAAAAGTTCGTCAATCAAATGTGGCCCTCAGGCCAAAAAGGTTGGCCAGCCCTGGCCTAGGCCAAGGTGGTTGTCTGATTCCATACACTACTCCAAGTCGTTTCGACATCTTCCTGTCTTTTCATTGTATCGCGCTTTTGTGGTGCATTGAACTGATACAAAATTGCTAATAAACCAATGATGATGATGGTGATGACGTGCATGCTTATGAATTAGCTGGATGGTGAAATCCACAGGTAGGCTAGATACCTTTAAATTTTCGTTATAAGTTGTCTACTCTAGTGTTTTCACGCTGCTCAATACGTAGGCCTACTATGAAGTTTGAAATGCGGCTCCGACATCCGAAAAGGTCGTGAACCGCTGGTCTATACTTTTATATGCTGATGTGATTTTCTTTTCGGTTGGACGAATCAATAAATATCTCTCTCCGTGCAATTTCTATTTTCAGCCCGTCCGTAGCTATGCCTATCCGTAGCATATTTTCGCGAACCCTATTTTCCAACAAAGTCGCCATAGTGACAGGCGGAGCCACCGGAATAGGCGAAGCCATCGCCAGCGAGCTTTTGTATCTCGGATGCAACGTGATGATAGCCTCGCGCAAAGAAGATAATTTGCGAGCGGCAGCGGAAAAAATGACCAAAAACCCGGATTTAACAGGAAAAGTGTTGACTACCAAATGCAACGTCAGAAAAGAGGACGAGGTCGAGAATTTGATGAAAAATACCATCGCGAAATTCGGGAAAATCGATTACTTAGTCAACAATGGAGGTGGCCAATTCTTATCACCAGCTCAAAATATCACAGCCAAAGGCTGGAATGCAGTTGTGGAAACTAATCTGACTGGGACTTTCTACCTATGCAAGTCGGCGTATTTAAACTGGATGCAAGAACATGGCGGAGTCATAGTCAATATGGTTTCGGATATGTGGAAAGGGTATTGCTACATGGCTCACAGTTCAGCCGCTAGAGCCGGTATTGACAACCTCACGAAAGTACTATCGTTGGAGTGGGCAGAAAGTGGTGTCCGCGTGTGTGCTATAGCCCCAGGGACTGTATACTCTCCGACCGCGGCAGCTAATTACGGAGATGATAAAATATTTGATCGCGCTTTAGCGTTGCAGCCTACAGGCCGTTTAGGCGAGCTGAGTGAGATATCTGCCGCTGTGTGTTTCCTGCTTTCGCCGGGCGCTTCTTTTGTAACGGGCGAAACTTTGAAAGTCGATGGTGCGCAGAGCTTGTACAAGAACTGCATCGAGATTCCGAAGCACGACAACTTTCCTGTGTGGTCGTGGGATGATGCGCCAAAGTCTAAGCTTTGAAATATGGATTTTTAGCATGGTTACAAGACATTTGAGTGTTTGACACAATCGAGAGACTGTTGAGCGTGTGTTGTTATCAGGAGTCTTTATTTATTAGATTATTTTGATGGGCAATGTCTTACGAAGCTACACTTTCCTCAATTGTGAGGTTTGTCCTAATTTCTGACTCAAGCTCTTATTCTCAGTGCTCGTGAATGGTCACAATAGCTACAACAAACGATACAGACACTGATAATTGGGCCGGACCAAGTGATTGACTTTTTTAGTAATCTCAAATTTCACGATCCGGTTTCTGAGAATTTCTGGTTGAGTCTTGATTTTTGATCCACAAACCATTTCCATAACCTCATCTTCCCGACCCTAACTTTAACCCACACGCTCATGTGTCGCATGCTTTTGTGTAAGATGCTCCTATGTCCACGGAAAATTTATTATTTGATTGATCATCGCGAATATTCAAATATTTAAATAATTATAATAGTGCTGCTGTATCTAAATATCAAAACCACCCTTCCTCTATCTGCTAATAGAGTAGGTCCTGTTACTAGTTACTCAACCAAGCCAGATCTCCTCAGTAAATTTCGACTAGGGTTAAAATGAGCTCATTAACTATCATATACTAATGATAGCTAATCATCTTCGCAAGCTGTTGGTGCGTGCCAGTGGCCAAGATTTATTTACCATAAGCCCATCGAAGACACCTGCTGGTTATCACAACTCCCGAGAAGAATTATCAAGCCATCAAATCTCACCGATTCCTTTTTATAATTTATATGTGATAAAGATTCAATATTTTTAAATCGCGAAAGCAAATAAAATCTGATTTATTCATGAAATCGTGAACCGGGGTATCGTATCAGTATGCGAGAAGTACACAATTAGAAAAAAGATAATCCAGACAGTACCCACTTTCAGTAGGACACTTGACAAATTGCATATGCAGTCAGGCTGCTCATACTTTGAGCATAAGCTAGTCTTTGGAAACGTGTGCAACGTAGACCATTCAACTCATGTCCAATACTACTTTTCCAATGTTTTTACGAGCTCTGATATAGTCGAATGCTTCGTTGACCTGAATAAGATAAGATGTTCATGAAGTTATTCTCCCTTTGAATCGGGGATATCTAGACTGCTTGGAATGCTGTTACTATGGGATCATATGTGTGTCAATCAAATGCGGTTAAAAGCAGTCAGTGCTGGTGTAGAGAGAGAGAGAAGAGGGTATTCGAGATGTTTTACACGACGGAGATGCGATACGACCGTAAGGTCATCTAGTCAGCACCCCCGCTTTTTTTCTCTTCCATGCAATCCGTGGATGCCGAGCGCCTAGCACAGTGGTTCCCAACCTTGTTCCACCCGCGTACCATTTCGAGGTTTTATGCGGTGCTCGAGTACCACCTACATATGTTACGAGCGCCAAAGGCGGTCAAAAATGTTTCCATCGGGTTGAGCTGCAGAAGGCAGCGAAACAGAAACATACTGCCCATTTTAAGGTGCAGTATATAATTTCTGTAGTGGACCCATTTGGAATTCTTGTGGTCAAACATATTAAAACGGAATTTGGTTAGGTAAGAATCCCAATGCTTTACTAGATCTCTTCCCCGTAGGCTATGGGTGGCCAACCTTTTTGCCATTCACGGCCGCATTTCAACTACTAATGTAGCCCACGGCCGCATTCCCGGGTATAGCCGTAATTAACTATAAGTGGACGCCAAATGCCCACGTTAGAGTGTCTATGTCCATTTCTGGTGAACTCCGGACTAATCTATTTAATGATATAGGCTTGCTATACGCACCGAAATCGTGAGTGGTCACTCACTGGTGATGACACGGGACTGCAGAAACTAGCGCACGAAGCGCGAAAAGTTTTTCATATTTACTATTGAATTTCGTGATTAATATTAGTAGTTTTACATAATACTATCAAATATTTATCCTTTCTCCGCCCATGGATGTGGTCAGATTCACCGGTAGAGTTTATGGAGGGAGTGTGTTTGAAAATTTAGGGCAAGTTATAAATGATGATGTATCTTCGGGTGGGCCAATTGTTATTAGTCACTTTGCTGCATGCTGTTATTTCATGACTTCCCATCAGGATTGTCGGTATAGTGAGGTGTACTCGATTCCTAGTTGGTATTTCTATATGGGGCGAATCATATTCCACTACTCTTAGAATCTGAAATGTGGAGCTCTAATTGCAAAGGGCCCTACTATATTAAATTCGAAAAATGAAGACACATTGAATCGTGCACAGTGCGAAGAAAATTTAAAGATTAATTAAGATCTGTCAAGAAATCGGGAGTCAATTTGTAAATTCAAATTTCATGTCGACAGCCGCCTGCACATACTAATTGCATTACGTGTCCACAGCCGCACAAATTCCCTTCTACGGCCGCAGGTTTGCCCCCCTGCCGTAGGCCGTCATTGGTAAGATTGCCCCTATCCATGACTACGACGGCTTCAAAAAACCTAAAGTCAACGTCAACCCCACCTGAACCAACAACTCGCTTCGGTCGAAAAAAACAAACAGAATCTACTCCCGTACCACCTGGAAGACCTTTGCGTACCACTAGTTGTGAACCACTGGCCTAGCAGGATAGCCGCGAATACCAGCTTCAGATTCTTTGGTCTGACCCGGCTGGGGATCGAACCCACGACCAACCGAGCAAGAATCCGGACACATCACCATTTGCGACCCCCTTTTAAAATTGACGAACACACAATGACTCTACAGATAGGTACAATTTCTGAAAATATATTCAATCGTCTCGATAATTTTGGCCAGTTCTCTGAAAATTTCAAACGTATCTCAAAACTACTTTCTACCTAAACAAAATCCAAAGTGTAAGAAGTCACACATAAAAAGGCACGTCGAAATGCCCAACATAAACTTAATGCTCACGTTAAATCCTGCACTACAAATTATAAAGTATACCCACTTGTTCAAGTTTGAACACTTTATCAACGCGAGGATTGATCAATCCCTTTTTATAGAGCTGAAAAATTTCTTGCACCGACCATCTGGAAAACAGTACAAGGCTTGCGAATATTGGCGTATATAGCAGCTCACAGCCAGGGATTACACAGATGTAGGGGCTAAAGCTGTGCAAAGACAAACCATGGATAATATATTTCAATTAGAAAACGACCAGAAAGGTATCGATCAAATAGTATTATTTTCATAGTGACCATATTCCCCAAGATTTTCATACAATTTCCAATGAGACGACTACATTCATAGGGCGATTCGCCAATTTTTAATGAAGATTGTTTTGGAGGGGTTAAGATTTTTCTCGAATTCTTCCTAATAACATAAGAAATTTGTTACCACTACTTTTACTGGGATAGCATATATTGATAATTTAATATTCACTTACGCAAAAATAGTCGGATCGACCACCCTGTAAGCTCCCCAGTATACTCCGATAGCTGAGACGTTTTTCACCAACATATGATTCGCCGCTAAAGTTGGATGCTGACCAGATGCGAATCCAATTATCAATAGTTTACCATCCGGTGCCAAACTGAAGAATAACCGGTGTTTTATAATAAAAGCCAAAACGCTCATCAGTTTCATTAGAAAATCTCATTACAGTACTACAGATAAGCATCAATTTATATTAGATATAGCCATTGGGGCCTCTCGTAATGAATCATAAACACTTTACCGTTTCAGGCTATTAACTGGATCCCATGTGTCTATCATTAGAGCATACAAAAAAGCATCATATCCAAGATGAAAAATGATTAACATTATAAAAAGCTATACACACTCATTAAATCCCTGACATCTCTCTCCATTTGCGTGTGCATTAGCATTCAAATATTAGACTACATCTGTACCGACCATCCAGACAGGACAGCCTAACAGCTCAATGCTGCCTTTTATGGCAATGAAAAGAAATAATTGCCAGTATATTTGGTCATTAAGGCTTCGGTGAATTACAATATGCCGTGCGTTCCGAGAAATCTTGCTCACACAATTACGAAATAGGTAACCCAATGCATGTAGCCAGAGTTAGACAACTAGAAAATATTCCGTTTTTCCAAATTACAATAGAATTACTGAATTGGAAAAAGTTTAAAAATTCAAAATTTTTAATTCAAGAGATTCAAGAAAACTCGAGTTTTAATATCAAATCATAGCTGAGTCTCACAAATCCTGTGAATGGCAAATATCTGTACACTAATCTTGGCCTGTTTCGCACCATACAGCCAACCTGCGGCATTTTCAGGAAAACCAGAAATTTTGCTCTAATGATTCTAATTAGAATTACGGTATCTAATTGTCGATGTCTGCCTTGTATCCGAATGATAAAATTTAGAAGCAGCGTCAGTGTAGGAAACAGTCAAGCATACCATCTGAAGCAGTCTTTGAAAACGTCTCCGCCAACAGCTTCAAACACAACGTCGACACCTTTCGGCTTCATTGTACGAACAGCAGTTCTGATGTTCTCTTTCCTTCATAATATAACATTTATTCTGATTTCTGATGTGCCATCTTCAATGCAGTTTACGGCAAAAAAGACTAATAATAATAATCAATTGAATAACATGATCATATTGAAATGAACTCGAATATTTTCGACCGACACTCGTCAGGGGTAATTGTCAGCAACTAGGAGAGAGAGTTGAAAAGAATGTTGTAGATCAACAAACGTATCACCAAATATGACGTCACCTTACTTGTAATCAACAGCTTTCGCACCAAGACTTTCAATTAGTTTGCATTTTTCGGCCCCTCCGACAGCCCCAATGATCTCGGCATTGTAGACATTCTTTGCGACATCGAGAGTCGCAAGACCAACTGCGCCGGCAGCCGCCGTGATCAATATCGAGTCCCTGAAACAAAACCAAGAAGTTTCAAAAACCATAGATTACTAACCTACAGATTGATGAGCAACTCAAATCGTCACACTTGAATAAACAGAGAGGTCTACTGCTGTGACAGCTAAAAGCATCATAATTGGTAGTCCTGGCGGACCCAAGCGTTCAAATTTAATAAAAGTGGTTTTAATTGAAAACTAGTGCCTCACTGATTCCGAAGATATAAATTAAAGTCTGTTCAGGACAATGGAACCACTCCGAAATAACCGTCAAAGTCTATTGACCATAGCAATGGCCAAATGTGTCGAGCGATTGTTCGGAACAATGCTGGGGTGGTTTCATTGCCCCAATCGGATTTTAATTTGCATTTTCGGAATCAGCGCGAGTAAGGCTGGTATTATTCAATTTGAGCACTTAGCTGCAGCACTACCAATCGTGTGGCTTTTAGATTGCATAGCAATAAGAGAGAATGCTTGCCCAGACGGGTTTTACGGGAGTGGTGTACCTATCAGGCTATCAGTAGGTTAGTGATCTATAGCGATACAAACAAATTCCCAAACTACTTTCTACAGAACAAAATTCAGAATGAAAAAAGTAAGCAGCTTGTCCTAAAAACTCTCAAAGTATAAGAGGAAGTAGTTCAAAAATACCTAAGTAATGCAAGCAGGCGAAACCTATTTGAGACAATACCACAATTACAATCCACAACCCAGATTGATGGTTCTTGGTCTCATGGAAGATGAAGTTGAAAAGCAGCCAGTCATTTCAGTGTATTCACGGCTCCTATGGTAGCACAATCATCATCTCACCCTTGCTTCATTTGAGCCTTCTTTTCCAACGCAAGAACAGCGGTGCCGTACGACACTACAAATCCAGCCGCTGAGGCATAACTCATGTTATCCGGGATTTTAATAAGAGTCTGTTGACGACAGTAGATTTCAGAGTCACATATGCGAATTTTATATTCATGTACTAACATCTTCGATTGTCAGGATTTCCTCGGAGTATGCATCTCCAAAGGTCATTCCGCATACTCTGGTTCCAACTTTGAATCTTTTTACATCCGGGCCTATCTCAGTGACGATGCCTGTAGCAATATCATACATAAGTTAATATATTTACATTCATTGTAGTGTAATATATTAACTCGGAGGCTTTTCATGTGCCCGCTATCAAAAGTGAATGACATATTAAAAAGCATGTAAACAGAGGCTGAAATGAAAACAAATTTGGCAAAGAAACGTATTCTATAATATATATATTATATATATATACCATTAGATATGGCAGGGTCGTTAGTTCGTTTGATTAAACATCTTTTGAGTGAGAAAAATGAGTCTATTTTGAATCTTGAGGTCTTCGATATCACCCAAGAGTCACAGAAGTGAGTTAACCCTGACTCAAACTCGAGTCTTAACACTATGACTTGGACTTGACTCGGTGGTGAATTGAAATTGACTCGAGTCCAAACTATAAGAGACAAAGCGACTTGTGACTTGGTTACAACCCTGTGATATGGCATGTCAGATTGACAGAGAAATGCATCATAGCTCTCAGCCTGAAATATGTACCTTATTGATTGTAGTTTCAAAATACTCTTAATACTATTGCTGAATCCTTGTGTTGATGTCATATAAAACATTGTAATGGCTATTTCTGCATCTTCCTCATCCAGCGGCATATGCACATCCTGCATTCATGGTATGTATGTATATTAGGGTTGTTCGGAATTGACCGACTTTCAAAAAGTCCAGGTATTCAGTCCGATTCCCATGCCTTATACCTTAAAAACATATTCTGGCTACTTTTTTTTGTAACTCGTCCCCTGCATCCGTGTGCACATTGAGCTGGAAGAATAGCAGCTGAAAATAGGGGATTCCCCTAAAATCTGAGTGTCACGATTTTACCTAGCCTAGTTAAAGTGACATATAACATGGATTTATGCAGCTGTTGCGGTTTGGAGTGCTACAAAACCCCATTATATAAGGCATTGCTAGTTCAGGATATCATTTCCATGTCCCACACTGCCTTAGAACTGCTCAAAACTACCTAAAACTGATAGTCATTTTGTTGGATCACATATCCTACACCCCTCAAACCTACCCGGCACTGTTCATCAATTTCCTGGATCCCAATGTGCAAGAATACAGCTGTAAATGTAACATCCACTCACAGCCACATAATAAACATCACAGGAAACGAAAAATTAAGGCAAAGAAAGAGATCAACTTGGCAAAATATTACATAAATCAGGTGGATGAAATGGTTGCTTTCGAGAAATCTGCATATCTGTTCCGGTGATCTTCCACAGCTTGTAGGAGGCTCGCTCGCTGTTTTTTGTCATCCGTTATGAACGCAGCATAGTCGGTATTCAATTTTACCATACGCTGTGCTGCATCATTAACTACTTCAACAGTATTCACAAATTCTTAAGCAGTCATGAAATCCGGATCAGTATGCCATTCCGAAACTGGAAGACTCAACCAATCATGTTCCACATGTATAGCATCAAATAGAAACCACGATTCTGGCCCAATCAAATCGACCATACTCATTGACTCAGAGACAGAGTCAGAGATCAGACTGAGAGGCATACCTCTGCGAAATTTTTCAGGGATTGGCATTTTCAGCAATTCAGCAGCCATCGCTTCCTTCAGTTTGTCAGGAATCTTTGGATTAACCGAGAACATGGTAAATACCACCATTTCCTCAGTTAGATACCAATGATGTTTTCGCAATTTCTTGTATGCCACATCAGCAACAGTGAGATCGCATAATGAAAAGATTTTCATGTCATGAAGGAATTTGAGATCATTCCAAGGTGCGTCACATGCAATACCAGTTTTCAACAAAGCTGGAACATAGAACAAAGCAATGAATGTATTGATTCGTTCCAACTTTTCAATGAACTCTTCAGAATAGTCCATTTGCTCACTCCACATGAACATTTTTTGACAGTACAGGACTTGACTCATCCATCTAGCGCTATGAGTAGCACCAGGCTTGCGAAAACGATGATCAACATTTGTCGTCCAAAATCGCCAAGGTGCCTGTTGCACATTCTCTGAAGTCATCTCTTATCAAGACTTTTTTCTGCTTTCCATCATTGGGTTTCATCAGTGGAATAATTTCTTGCTTTGCTTCATCAGCTTTCATCGCCAACCAGCTGCCTTCAATAAACTTCAGCGTTTTATAGCTTCTTGATTTATCAATATGTTTCCACTTCTTCTTGAAGGTATTAAAATCCTGTTTTCAGGGCCTGTGGTTGTCGATCCAAACAAACACTTCCAAACCTCTCGAATGACCAGTTCATAAATATGATGGCGACAGGCATTGTAGAAAACTTTCCTGTTAATCAATTCTTCAAGTAACGGAACCGCACCTTTGTTTTTACCAGTGTTTGAGGATATGTTGTGTCAAACACAAGAGCTCTAACAGATTTTGTTAAATTCCAAAGTTCCAAATGATGCATCAGCCTGTGCCTTTCCTGTAGCACTTTACGACTATGCTGCGTTCATAACGGATGACAAAAAACAGCGAGCGAGCCTCCTACAAACTGTGGAAGATCACCGGAACAGATATGCAGATTTCTCGAAAGCAACCATTTCACCCACCTGATTTATGTAATATTTTGCCAAGTTGATCTCTTTCTTTGCCTTAATTTTTCGTTTCCTGTGATGTTTATTATGTGGCTGTGAGTGGATGTTACATTTACAGTTGTATTCTTGCACATTGGGATCCAGGAAATTGATGAACAGTGCCGGGTAGGTTTGAGGGGTGTAGGATATGTAATCCAACAAAATGACTATCAGTTTTAGGTAGTTTTGAGCAGTTCTAAGGCAGTGTGGGACATGGAAATGATATCCTGAACTAGCAATGCCTTATATAGTGGGGTTTTACAGCACTCCAAACCGCAACAGCTGCATAAATCCATGTTATATGTCACTTTAACTAGGCTAGGTAAAATCGTGACACTCAGATTTTAGGGGAATCCCCTATTTTCAGCTGCTATTCTTCCAGCTCAATGTGCACACGGATGCAGGGGACGAGTTACAAAAAAAAGTAGCCAGAATATGTTTTTAAGGTATAAGGCATGGGAATCAGACTGAAAACCTGGACTTTTTGAAAGTCGGTCAATTCTGAACAACCCTAATGTATATGCACAGATCGTCTGTATGTCTATCACTAGTTGATGTATATGCCGCAAAAACATCAAGGACAAAAATATACAACGTCAACAATGTCCTAGGTATAACACCCGCATACTTGCGATTAAAACAACTCACCTGAATATTCAGAGCCCGGGCAGAAGGGAGGTTCATGTTTCTCTTGGTATGTGCCTTCCACCATCAATATATCACCAAAGTTAACCGCGGCAGCCTCCACCTTTACCCTGATCTTGAAACAGTGAAATATTGATCTTTTACTACGATCACCTCAAAAAGCTACGAGTGTTACCTGGTTTGATGTGATTGGCTGGCATTCCTTTTGCTTGATTACCATTGGCTTTTTTAGTTCGACGCACACCGCAGCACGATAATACCTAGCAATATAGTCAGTGAATAAAACAATAGAATGTTGGTCGCATAATGTCCAGGGCTGGACACAATGATTCGAGTACACTCGAATAAGAATTGAGTATTAATTCTAATTATTCGAGTTGAGTAATGAGAGATGATTCTCTCGGGTACAGAAATTATACTTTTCTTGCCACTAATTGTTAATTTATTTACAATTATTATAGTTGCAATAGTATTTTCCGTTGTGGGAGCCTTGAAACGTCGATTGGTCGTATTGCAGCATAAAAACATGCATAAAAAGCTACACGCATTAAAGGGGCACTGCAGTCTAAAGATGATGAGGTCTCAAATTGAAGGGCAGAACGAAAGAAAAATTTTGGCAGCAGCCGTTTTCTTCAGAACGCCACCGTAATGGAGCTGTAATGAATTGAAATTTCCATGGTTGCATCACGCTCCAGCAGTCACGCAGAGATCGAACTATATATAGTTGTCAGCCGATGTTATGAAGGAAATAGAATACACTGGGCCCGATTTTGACATAAATCTCCTGACTGGACATCTTCCGTTGAACGCGGTATCTAAACCACCTTGGCGTGTACGACATATTTCCTTCATAACATCGGCTGACAACTATATAAAGTTCGATCGCTGCGTGACTGCTGGACCGTGCTGCAACTATGGAAATTTCAATTCATTACAGCTCCATTACGGTGGCGTTCTGAAGAAAACGGCTGCTGCCAAAATTTTTCTTTCGTTTTGCCCTTCAATCTGAGACCACATCATTTTTAGAGTGCAGTGCCCCTTTAATGGGAATAACATATCTGTAAAGTCGTGACCAACCCCCCATGGCATTGTCACAAAGCAAAGTACAATGAAATAGTCATGGTCAAAAAAATACCAACTTATATGTAATGCAGGGTTACCATATTTTGGAATCGGGAAAGAACGGCACTTTTTCAAAATTTTCAAACTTAGAATACCGGAGTAAAATCTTGAAAAAATTGTAAATTTTTCCAACTTCGTGGTCGGTCGACCAAAAAAAAAGGTCATCTTTCTCGCTCAGCGCCAAAATAATACAGTTTTACTTTCACATTTTCAGTTGGTTTCTAAAAAAAAAGGTCAACTTTCCGGCTCAGCTCCCGAAATAGCTGCCGGAGCGTTACTTGAGTGCTGATTTACTGTATCTCAGTAGAATTTAGAACAAAATCTTAAAAAGGAGGACATTTTCAAAAACCTGAAAAAGGAGGACAAATCCTCCTAAAGGAGGACGTATGGTAACCCTAATTTAATGTGTTGTAGTATTACAGTAACTGGCAGTATATTCTCTAAAACGAAGACTACCTATTTGAACTTTTCCCATATTTCAAACTTTTAGGACGCCATAATGAAAATGAATGATAGGCAATGGAATTTGCCCGGCCCTAATATTACCAAAAGGCAGCACAATTATAACGTACCTCTTTGCAGAAGCATTCTCTTTTCCTACTCTTGTCAGCAAACCTTCGGAAATCCCTGCAAATGCAGATTCACTAAGCTAAATTATGAAGGAACCTCGTTCAGGTTCAGAACACATTTGTGACTCAATTTCAATTTCAATGATTTCAATTTCCTGCATACTATCTTTTTACATTTTTCGTTTACTATACCAATACCGTACACATGAGTGACATGACTCATTTTGCATGTAATAGTTTATTACTATTAGTAAGTCAACGTGGCTGTTTGTTTAGCAGACTTCACCAAGTTTGAAAATATGGATAGCCGTTACCTTGATTACTGCTGGCTGCGCGTCTGGCAAGCGGTCTCAAGATAACTTCGGGAGGACATCTGATCATTTTAGAGGCAATCGTACGACAGGCCGTTTGCATTTCCACGCGTCTTTTGTTTATTATGCAACAACTGAAAACATATAAACAAGGCACAGTACTTCTTCGTCGGTGTTTGCAGAACCCAGTACGGTAACTGGAGTGCATCGATGCGTGCAAAATATAACTTGTTTGATTGATGGAATCCGGGTTTCGTAGTAATATTTTTGATGTGCCATATCAGGAGTTCAGAATTTATGGTTGTAACCAAGTCATAAGGTTCCGAGTCACAAGTCAATCTCACTTTTATAGTTTTGACACGAGTCAAGTCGAGTCATTTTCAATTCACCACCGAGTCAAGTCCGAGTCCAAGTCAGCGATCAGAGGGTCGAGTCCGAGTCCAAGTCAGCGATCAGAGCATAGTGTCCTATTTGGTGTCGACACAAGCAAATCGCACGGTTCAATGAAATTGTATCACGTCACAGTTTCCATTTGGCTACAGGCAATTTGACGGTGATTTTTGACCGACTTGCCGAGCATCAAATTTGATAAAACGGGTATCAATCGAAAGCTGCCGCCGTACTGATTACGAAAATATAAATTTTATTCCGCTCGCGGCCCTGGAACCCCCACAATCAGCCTCTAATTTTTCATTGTTATGGAGATTGGCATTGGGACGCAACAATGCTGTCTGGCGAAACGACAGACGCAACAATACTGTCTGGCTCCCTTTTTCTCGAGCACCTGTCTCGTTTCGCTAGACAGCATTGTTGCGTCCCAATGCCAATCTCCATAACAATGAAAAATTAGAGGCTGATTGTGGGGGTTCCAGGGCCGCGAGCGGAATAAAATTTATATTTTCGTAATCAGTACGGCGGCAGCTTTCGATTGATACCCGTTTTATCAAATTTGATGCGCGGCAAGTCGGTCAAAAATCACCGTCAAATTGCCTGTAGCCAAATGGAAACTGTGACGTGATACAATTTCATTGAACCGTGCGATTTGCTTGTGTCGACACCATATAGGACACTATGATCAGAGGGTCGAGTCCGAGTCATGGTATTATGACTCGAGTCCGAGTCCAAGTGTTGACTGCTCAGTTTCCAGTTGAAGTCTTGTTAACCCACTTTTTATAGCTCTGTTTGGTGATATCGAATGGTTCGCATTTATAATATGCTAATTTTCCTCACTTTTAGCAGTTTCTGGTCGCATTTTCGAGTACCAGTACCAATAGACGAAATCCCAATAGTGGGGTAACTTTACTATTGTTCAAAATTACACTGAAATGTCGGTCTTGGCCGTCTGAGTCTCGAATCATATGACTTGGTTCGAGTCATGCGCAACGACTCGAGCCCAAGTCGAAACAATTTTGCAAAAATGACTCGAGTCGAGTCATTAGAAAGTCATGACTCGAGTCATTACAACCCTGGGATTTGTAATTATCTAATTCACGTTTTGTTCGTTTACTTAAAGGTTTCGTATTTTCACAGCAAATTTCAATGTATTGGCATAGAAATATATATATATATATATATATATATTATGGGGATCATCAATCTCATATTTGATTGATAGTTCTGATACTGAATCGCTGAATACTGATAAGTAGAGGGCATGTTTACGCAATTTTTTTTACAGCTTCCGACAGCTTCCTAGATACTCAGAATCTATGTACTATGATTTTGTCGCTATTACTTTTTTCTATTCTATCTCTACTTTTCATTCAGTGTGCATGCCTCCTCTTTACATCGCCTAGCTAGGCCAAGGAGGGTGTCTATGATGCCATAGACTACTCCAAGTCGCTTCGACACCTTCCTATCTTTCCATTGTATCGAATTTTTATGGTATATTGAACGGATAAAAAATTGCTACTAAAGGAATGATGATGATGATGATGATTTTATAGAGCAACTTTTTGCAACTTTTCTCTATTTTTCATGCCAATTTTCACTGCTAATATTGCGTAAAAATGTGAAGGAATGTTTTAAAAACATGCTATAAAGTATAAACTCTTCCTAGGATGGTTCTATTTTCTTTGATTTGCATAACAAAAAGCTCTATGATGAGTTAGCTGCATCTCACTGCTATCAATGACAGAATGACTTGCAAGCAAGAAGTTCATTAACCTCTGCCAAGTAGCCTGCGACAGTTCCCTAACAATATGTAAAAGATAGCTTTATTAATTCTGTCGTTTAAATTGGGGATAGCTTCCCGTTTAAAGAACGCCCAGGCAATACCGCCTAAAATTACATTGTCACTGGGTCACCTTTTTCCGGCTATAGATTTCGTTAAATTCGCTGAGAGTTAATTTTCTATAATGTCTTGGGTCAAGTTTGCAGACCTAGGGGTTTTTGGGTGTGTCATTTGACTTGTTTTAATACAAAAGGGCAGGGTTGGGTAATTATTTTCCTCCGCGGGCCAAAGGAGAAGTAAAAAATAAGTTGGCGGGCCGAGTGAAAAATTGTAGCTATATTCTCCAGCGTGTTTTAATTTTATTTCTAAATTACATTGTTAATATATGCTGCTCAGTGGATGTGTTGATGTAAGGTAATGAGAAAGTGACGGTTAATAAAAAAAAATATCTATTTGCCGTCATGATTCGAAACAATGTTAAACATGATGTATTTTAAACTCTCTTTAAACTAGTATCCACGTTATTCTATTAAGACTCTAGAACAGTGGTCCTCAAAAAAATTTTAGGCACGCTTCCTGTTATGATAGGGAAAAATTTCGCGTCACTTATCATGATATCACAAATTATTAAAATGTGCAACCAGAATGCTAGCAATCCCAACGGATAGTTGGATGGCATGGAGCGATATGGCTGTTGATGAGAGAATTATGCAATATAAAAGTCGGACAAAACACAGAGTAACAAGTATAAGTTGGGGTAGATCGCGCGGTGCGTGAAAAAAATCATTAAACTGCGGCATCGCGCCCCCTTCAGATGCTTTCATGCTCCCCACTTCTAGAACCACTGCACTGAAATGTGTATCGAATAGTACAAAGCTAATTGTCTTGGTAGCTGCCTGCCGATCAGTGTACAGCTTAAATATCCTTGGTGCTGAGTGGAGCTTGTAGTTTTTCAGAAATTCGCCTTCCCTTTACCGAGTGTTTCATGTTTTTGTCATAAAACCCACTTTAATTAAAATCCCCAATCTCGCCGACATCCTCGGCAAAAACTAAAAGGACTGGTTTACCCATGACTCCAGTATATAAATATTTAGCGCTCTAAACCTTCTTTTTTAAATTTTAGTTTCAGGCTTTCTTTTTTGACATGCCCGTTCATCCTTTATGGGCGATAGATATGATTAGTCATATAGTAATCGCGAGCACTAATTGACTTGTTTTACGAATTAGGGATTTGGAAACGTATCACCATAGTGTGCTCTATGGTGTCGACACAGCCAAATCTCACGCCTCAGTGAAATTGTATCACGTCACAATTTCCATTTGGCTACAGGCAATTTGACGGTCATTTTTGATCGACTTGCCGAGCATTAAATTTGGTAAAACGGGTATCAATCGAAAGCTGACTCTGCACTGATTACGAAAATATAAATTTTATTCCGCTCGTGTCCCTGGAACTCGCACAATCAGCCTCGAATTTTTCATTGTTATGGAGATTGGCATTGAGACGCAACAATGGTGTCTGGCTCTTTTACTCTTGAGCTTCTCTCTCGTTTCGCCAAACAGCATTGTTACTGTTTCTTGCTGTACATTTATTATGGCTTCCATGTGCCATCAACCAGAGATGAGATAACAGATGAAGTGGTCAAGCACGAGTGATGCGGACATGCACAGTTGGGTAAGGCATGACGTCATACCTTGCTACTTTACAGGGAAGCATCATCATAATACATACAATAACCCACGTAACAGTTACGTCATGAGCTACTCTCTCGTTTCGCCAGACAGCATTGTTGCGTCCCAATGCCAATCTCCAAAACAATGAAAAATTCGAGGCTGATTGTGGGAGTTCCAGGGCCACGAGCGGATAAAATTTATATTTTCGCAATCAGAGGAGAGTCAGCTTTCGATTGATACCCGTTTTACCAAATTTAATGCTCGGCAAGCCGGTCAAAAATGACCGTCAAATTGCCTGTAGCCAAATGGAAATTGTGACGTGATACAATTTCACTGAGGCGTGAGATTTGCTTGTGTCGACACCATATAGGACACTATGGTATCACGTAGCTTTTTGAAACACATATCGTATAAATCGAAATCTGAAAATGAAAATAAAGAAGGTTTGAACTCAACTACATGGAAAGAGTGATTTATTGTGACTTTAATTGCTACTCATACTTTGCCACATTGCCTTTATTTTGAATCTGGATTACGCATGGGATGTACGTATAGACACTAGACAGCGTAATCGTGGCATATTAATCAACACTGAACAGGCTTCAAAGTAACGAATTTCCTGCTCAGTTGATACAGCCTATGGTTTTAGTCATTCAAAAAGCAAATTTTGTGTTTTTGAATTCCAAATATCCTTTCGCGGGCCGCACAGAATAGCTTCGCGGACCGCATTTGGCCCGCGGGCCGCACTTTGCCCAGGTCTGCAAAAGGGGGTTATCGCTATGCTGTTTGGCCTTTTTTGGGAATATTATTTCTGCATTGTGTAATTTTATTGCTGTGTACCGGGAAAAAATGTAATTTTGGCGGTCCCGCCAGAAGATCATCTATGAAATGACAATGTAACAAATATGACAGCTCTTCAGGAACTATAGGTTATACAACGGGACCTCTGGATAATCTCATACCCCAATAATTCAACAAAAACTATGAATGCAAGTTTTTACTGCAACTTTTGTTAAAATTACGTGCAACTTTCTCAGGATTTCAGTGCAACAAAAACCTGTCCTACCGACAAGGTATCGCGCCGATTAATCGTGAATTTAGTATTTTGTAATGCAGAGCATCTGATCAGTGATCATGTTTGTAGTTCAGTTTATTTACTGCAGTCTGTTTTGTTACAGCTTGCAAGCTACGAAATTCCTGCCATCCAAGTAGATTGCACCGATAACACACAAACCAGAACCAGCTATTTAAATGCATATAATTGGAAGACTTTTCTAGTGATCTCGAGAAGGAATACATGTTCCCCAATTTCAGCGTGTCATGATTAGTGTCATGATGCCGCAGTCAACCACTTGTGATAAGATCATTTATGTCATGCCCCACAGTTATGTGACGTAAAATTACGTCATGTACGTCTAAACTAGGAACCTATTGATGCCTCGGGGCCATTTCGAAAATTGATATTTGAAACATGCACGCGATTTTGACAGAAATAGTGGTATATGCAAGCATATATTTTGATGTAACATTTCTGTATCTGAAAATACAAATACACACACCATCGCTATGCTATATTATTGCGTGGTTATTGGGTTCGTGACTACCTCTCAAATTTGAGGCTAATAGGCATGTTGGCTACGTCATCAAGTGAGGTTGTTTTTACTGCCGATTATATATTACTGTACGGCGGTGAGCATGGCCCTTTGAGTGGTATCACGTTCAAAAATCGTCAGCACTTATTTAATTTTGTTTTTGCGAAAATTGAAGTTTATAACAGAATGGTAAACGAAAGTTTAATCCAAAATATTGAGATCTCAAATTTGCATACCGTGGTCGATTCTCATATTGAAATTGATCAGAGAGAGAGAAAGAGAGAAGAGAGTGATAATCGTTGGGTTATATTTTTCATCTGAACAAGTCACACACAATGTACAATGCGATAAGACACGATGCGATGCAATGAACAAATAGGAGGATGTCGAACGTCACGCTACAGTTGCGATCCTTCTAATCTAACATCCACCTCGGCCTAGAGCAGCGGTTCTCAACCTTATTTGACACGCGCCCCCCTTGGCGATGGTCAAGAAAATCGCGCCCCCTGACCCCCCTTACATTTATCGTCATGTCAAAAAGAGCACATCATCTAATACAGAGGTGGGCAACCTTCCTGCTAATCATGGCTGCATCTTGATTACTTATGTATAGCCTAAGGCCGCATTCCAGGGCATAGCCGCAATGAACGATCTGGACGCAAAATACCTATGGTAAACTGCCCATATCCATTCCCGGTGAACTCCGGACTATTCTACTTTCAACGACGGCCTATTGTAGGCTACGCACCGAAATCGCGAGTGGCAATGTTAGGAATAGTTGCTGGGAGTGCATATTGTGGCCCGGTGCGCGAAAATTTTTCATCAGAGCCGCGAATGAATTGTTATTTCTTGAGGATTCCCAATCCTGCTCCAATTAAGACGGGTGCTACTGCATTAAAATCGAAAAATGAAGTCTTGTTGAATTGCGCGGAGCGCGAAGAAAATGCCAAGATTAAATAAAATCTCTCGAAAATTCGGGAGTGAATTCGTAATTGCAATTTGCATGTCTACGGCGTCATTGCTGATAGTGACTACAGAGAGCACGGCGTCGTTCTGTCATGCCATGCTAAATTTGATCAGTTTTGGAAATAAATTACATTGTGTTGATTTATAGCCAAATTGAGGGCGAAACCGGGCAACCTATATTGCATCTAAGTTTGTCTTAGGCAGTGCAGTTCGCCAGCTATCAACAACAGCTACCTAGCGCACAGAGATTTAGGCTACTGCCAAAGCTACAAAGTAATGAATGACTTGCAAGTAGGAATTTCTCTAAATCTTCAAAGAATATCAAAAATTTGCTCAAATGAAGTTGAAGTCAGTGTATACTCCGTTGAGCGCGACTGCTGGAGTTTGAGTTAGTCAAGCTTTCTAGAATACGATTTAAGTTTAATCTTCAATAATCGTATCTTCAGAATGGTTGTGAAACACATGTTTAGTCACAATTTGTACAGACATTGACTAAATTGACAAATATTTCTCGCACCCCCCAGGTTGAGAACCCCTGGCCTGGAGTGTTCGATGTTGATCTTGTTAAAGCCGCGTCCCTTCTTCTACTAGTTCTTTCCATTCCTTGTGAGTGCTTTCTTTCGTCGGGCCTTCTTTCGGGGCTTCTTTGTCGCCGTAAGAACGGCAACGGCGGGTCCGTCAGATTGGTGGGCGCTTATCGTTATCACTACGCTATATCTATTACCACTACGCTATTCGTTTTCGCCTGCACCATCGAGACGCTTTGACTACGGAATAGTAATATAGTAATATAATATATATACATAATATATACTACAACTGCACCATTACAACTACATATTGGCTAAGGCTAGGTGCTGATTAGTATCGGTATCAGTTCATTCATAAATTCAGAACACCACTACTGCAATGTTATTGTTTATCTGCCTCAATAGCGTTGTAAGTTGTTATTGGGTAATATAGTTTCGCTGTCACAAACAGTAAATATACATTTAGGCCTATTATTACTTTTATTGCGAATAGAGAATTACACTCAACCACGTGTGTTACGAAACCCGGCCTGCATATATACTAACAGTCAACATATAATTTTCGACTGTATCATTTATTCAGTGACTTTTTCTATTGCGTCCGGCCACCCTGTAAAACAATTACACTATTCCAGTATCAGCGATATTTGTCGCTAAACGATTGTACAATGTCCAGTATACTATACAATGAACCGATTTCATGGTGACTTAGTGTTTTCTCTACGTGCGCACATTAGGATTGCAATCAAAAGGTCGGAAATAACATGCGGAAATGAAGAAGTGAAGACATTTTTTCTCGAAAAATTGGCATAAATATCACGAATCAAGCGTCTTTCACATCACAGTAGCCGCACGCAAATAGCACCATGAAAACGATTCATTTGCTAATAATCGCTTTGCTGGGAGCGTTGACTGCAGCACAGAAAAAGAGGTTAGGTAAGTATATTTTTATATATCATTGTTAATTGGGGCGTGTATAGGTGACAATTTTGTCAGTTTCAAACCACAATTATCACTTAATTCATACAGTCAATCAGACAAGTGCACATAGGCCTAGTCACTCGTACCATTTTAAGGTAGATTTTGCAGATTCCAATTAACCGCTAATCGTCAGGTTACTTGTATTCTCATATGATGAGCCGAAATGTAGGCCTACATCAAATTAGTTCCCATTTTAGTCAACTGCACTGCAATTAATAGCGCTGCAAAACCACTACACACGAGGCGTGCTGATCAAGATATGCTCTTCCAGAAATGTATGGCAGCCAATACATTCCGCCAAAATTCGTGAAGTATTGTATGACGTGACTTGCTGCCGTTAGCTAAACCTCAGGAATGTTTGATTGTGTTGTCACAAAGGGGAGTGATATCGCTGATACCTGTTAGGCAGGTATAGACAACGCTATTTACTAACAAATAAAAATACCTCGTTAACGTCACGCGACCACCAAATCGTATTATTGCGGCGTAGATTTGACATGCTGAATTATCGGAGTCGAGGTGCGAATGTTGTTATGTGACCCGCGTATAGTTAATGAGATGGAAAACGGTATTTTTACTTAAGCATGTTTACATGCTAGATTTAGCGATACCTTGTTGGATCTACCTGCGGTTAAACAAGAACTTACTTGTTTAATTCATCCGTCTGGACACGAAATGAATTATACTATATACGAACGAACTGTACTATATAGTATACCCAGCTATATTTGATCACACATGTAGCTTTTTTAGCTACAGACTGTGCCCGTTGGTTTATTCATCACTATTACCTTATTAATTTGACTCTGCTGTACATGAGAAGACATGCACCACTACTGTACTGTCATCAATGAGTAGCATGTAACTGCGGGCCATGGTATTCTAAAATCATTAAATTTATTGTCCCAATTTTTTGCGATTGCCTTTCAATCATTTGCTTTATAGCTCATCATGGCGTAATTCTTCGCGTCGACTCATGGATTTATCGCGCTTTAGTGCAGTGTTCATTATTGGCTTTGCATTTATGCAAGATATAGGTCAGGGGTGGGCAAACTACGGCCCGCGGGCCGCATGCGGCCCTTCACACCGTTCTGTGCGGCCCGCAAGAGTCTAAAGAAACTTATAAAAAATATTGATAAAATCCGCACTGAAAATCGAATACTGCAGGGACTTGAATAAACTTTTTCTTGGTAAATTTCACCGTAATAATTCTAAGGCAGTGGTTCTCAAACAGGGGGAACACTCCTCTTAGGGGCGTGAAAGCATCTGAAGGGGGGCGCGAAGCTGAGCTCAACTGGAAAAAATTTCGCGCTCCACGTGATTTACATTCCATTCATAATTATAGCTCTGTATTTAGTCTGTATTTCATATTTCTCATCCACAGTCGAAACAGTCCGTTAGGTTTGCTAGCATCATAGTTGCGTTTTGTGATATGACAATAAGGGGGGGGGCAGAAAATATTTTACCATCATGAGGGGGGGCGTGTCTTAAAAAGTTTGAGAACCACTGTTCTAACGTAAATACTTCCTATATTATTTTTCATGTTACATATCTGCCGCGACAGCTCGATCTCACGGCCCACGCAGTTTGAAAGGTTTCAACTGCTAAACATCATCGCAATCCTAAACGAGATCGCATGACATAATTCAGATCACGAGTGTGATTTCAGATTGGCCTCTCCAGTTTTAAATTATTTCAGTGACGTGCTTATAAAAAACTTACGATTCGCGCGTGTATTAGGTAAATTCGTTTTCTGAATGCGTAGAATTAGGGTATTTGTATTTTATCCACATATAGTAGAAGCGTGTTTGAAGCTAACATGGTTATGATGCTGTCAGCATTCTGTGTCCTGGAACTGAACCAAAAGTTGAATAGTTTATAATCCCAATTTTATATAGTGCGGCCCGCGAATGGATTCAGATGTTGAATGCGGCCCGCGAGCTCAAAAGTTTGCCCATCCCTGGTATAGGTAAACGCAGTTCAATTTATGTGCGAGAGAGTGTATGAGAGGGAGAGAAAGAGAGAGATAGACAAAGAAGGAGAGAGAGAGAGGTGAATCTTTATCGTCCACAATGTTCACATTGCAAATTCACATCACATTACCATTACCATACGTTACCAATTACCATACGTCCTCCTTTAGGAGGATTTGTCCTTCTTTTTAAGGTTTTTGAAAATATCCTCCAAGGACGCCCAAATGTCCTCCTTTTTGAGATTTTGTCCTTTGTTTTGAGAATTCTGGTCAAATTTACTGTCAAATCGGAGTGAGATACCGTAAATCAGCTCCGGCGGGTATATCGGGAGATGAGCCAAAATGACATTTTTTTAGTCAACTACCTATAAACGTAAAGGAAAAAACTGTATTTTGGGCGCTGAGCGAGAATGTTGATCTTTTTTGTTAGTAAACCGACCACGAACTGAGAAAAAGTTACCATTTTCTCGAGATTTTTCTCCGGAATTCTGGGTTTGAAAATTTTGAAAAAGTGTCCTCCTTTACCAATTCTAAAATATGGTAACCCTAACATATAACAAAAATGAAAATGCAACACTGTCAAATGCAAAAGTAGACGGGAGGCTCGATATGATAAAGTCGACAAAAACGAGCCGCCCCGGGCTCACGACTCAAAAAACGCGGGAACAAAAAGAACAAGACACAGCATCATGGAGCAATTAGGAATTAAATAGAGCCATTGTAAATACAATTTAGCGGTAGTTGGAAATCAGAGAATCAAAGCATTGTTTAATGAACGCACAATAGTCTAAATCAGGAATGAGTTTAAGTCTATGTAGTATAAAAACATGCAACCACTAGAGTAGTGGTTCTCAACCTTTTTGTCTTCGCGGACCCCTTTTGAACCGTCAAGGACCCCCGCGGGCCGCTTAAGGTTTAGAGCCAATCTAGCTCAATTATCGTGCAACCGTCATATGTCTTGTGCAAATATTAATTGTAAACTAGTGATAAACAGCAGCAAAATGTTTTTTCTTCAAAATAACATCATACTATGCATGTAGAAATTGGGTAGACTTTTATTTGAAAGCGATATCTGTAGCAGTGTAGCTGCCAATCCGCGTCTTCGATTTGATATGAACGAATGCCGAAACTCCATTTCCGCCAATAAATGTGAATGTGGCGAATATAATAATAACGCGGAACGCTTGCGACGAGACATTTGGGTATGATCGCAATATATATGGCAACAAAATTGAGAAACATATTTTTCAATAAACATACAACGTCCAGCCTAGTCGTTTCTATCAAGCAACACATCTTTATTAAGTTACCGTAATATTGGTTATGTATATCACAGGGGAAAATGGGTTTTGCAAACATTTCGAAGTCTCCCGGATTGACCTGTACGACTTGTACTTTTATATTTTACCACAAGTCCCAACAAAATGTGCATTCTGTTGATGTGAGTACTGGAGTTTTAGTTGCGATGAAGTGAAACTGCCTCGTGATTTCCCTAATTTAAAGAAATACAAATTAGGTTATTATCCATTTGCAAATTTAGAGGCTCCGGGGACCCCCTGAAAATACTTCGCGGACCCCTAGGGGTACGGGGACGCCCGGTTGAGAACCGCTGCACTAGAGTGAGAAGGGCAAGTAGGCGTAATCTACTCTGAGTACTACGTTACTGACTAGTTTGACTACCTATGTAGCCTACATAATTATGTTGTAAGTTACATATGACGAAGTATATGTATCGTAATGTTGTATTTATTTTAGTAAGTTCTGCTAGTAGCCTATGGGAAACTAATATTGAAGAAGTAGCCAACATCGTTTTTGACCACCTCTGGGGGTTTCAATATGTATCACGCGAATCGCTAACACCCGATAAGGATCGAAAAACTCCTCATTGCAGGACCCTCGCCAGTCTGCACTCAGCTCAACACGAAACGGGCCGTTTGCGTCCCGGGCAAAGGCGGTTGCTTCGGACGCGTCAACGGGGTGTCGTATCTCGTCGAAGATGTCTTTCCGAGAGGCTTTGTGGTCCGGTGGAAGACGCACCGCGCTGCAAAATGCTATTTCGTGCAAGTTTTGAGAGGATACACGTCGTTCCCGGTGAAGACGTATCCGTGCGTGACAGGCACTTCGTTAAAGGTGAACTTTCGTGTTAATTATATGTCTGTAGATTTCGGTTACTGATAGCAAATCCCTTCCGGGGTTTTAAAGCGTAGACAGTAATCAATTTTGGTGATAATGCATATACTTATTACTTTGTTGTTAAACCTTCGTGATATTATGGCTTAACGATACGCGACTAATAATTCGTTGCAATTAACTACTGAATAGTATATTCACATAAAAATATACCCGAATATTTACGGCTGACACTCGGTGACACTGCGATGACACGATTGTTGATATGCAACTTTCTTTTCATTGCTTGACGAGTGTCAGCCGAAAATGTTTATTTAATTTATTTCAATATGAATTGTATATGCTATTCTATTGTATACTGACGAAGTTCAAGAGTCAAATAGTCCGTTTGAATACATCTATTTTCTGAATTGAATATCGGTTACTAAATTCGTGTAGACTAAATTGAGATCTGTGGAAGCCTATGCCTTGTTAAAATAACTAGTATATATTCATCCATTCGCGTTTTCCCAACGTCAGTCGCAATATAAATTCTACGAAATAATTGGATGTACCGATAATTTTTGTTTTAGGTAACCGGACTTGCACCATGGACCATGTACGGCGTGCAAGTGAGTCTTGTCAATAGGTGGTGCCGAAGAGGACCTCCGAACAAAGAAAAGCTACTTATAAAGACGAATTGGGATGAGACTTATGTCTTCAAACGACCGGTAATCTCTTGATTTTACAGCATATAGTCATGGCGAGCATTGCTCACCGAAAGCGATATTTTCCTTTAGTTTAAACGTGCGCTCTCCGGCACTATGTTTCTTTTGTGTCTTCAAATTTACCACAAAAATGACAATATATATAATATACATTTATAATATACACCGATACTGCTCAAGTAGAACTGAAGATAACATTTTACCCCCATGTAAACAAAGTGGCGTGGTCCAATGCAGGTTTGACAAGTTTTCACTTGAGTATCGATAAAGAGCAGCTTACAGCCAAGCACTCACATGAGAGTTGGCAAGAAGGCTACTTTCTAAATCATATATAATCTCTCCCTTGCAAATGCAAATGACCAGGTGCTGCGAAAACTTATAATTCGAAAACCACTCTCGATGGTTTCGATTCTTTGGTAATAAAGTCACTCATAACAACAACAAATCAAATCATTACTCTCTCGGATAGCTCTTGAAATTATATTATAAACTAGAACGCCAAACAAAGTATAGCGGTGATTCTGCACCCGAGTACACAAAAGTTAACACTATATGATCGCAGCTGATTTTGAACTATCGATAGCTTTTCGTTTCTACAGCAAGCCCAGATAATAACAGCCACGCCAAAGCCAGGACAGTGTGGTAGGCGACGTTTTACTTGTCACACGAGCAAGTGGAAGCGAAAGGGAAGATATGAATGCGTGTGGAACAAGAAATGGTGCGATAAAACCTCAGATTGCGCGGATGGAAGTGACGAGAGGGGCTGTCCAGGTGAGCAACGCGCAGACTCTTTTGCGTAAATTTGTTGGCGATAAATGAAGAGTCAGCTCTTACTCGACTTTGGAAACGAAATTACCACCCACATAGTTCAGTGACAAACTTAAAACTTGTTACAGCGGTCGATACTAACACTTATCGTTCCAAATGTCATGACCGATCTCGGTATAGAACATCGTCAAAATCAATGGAGACCAATACCGGCTTTTGAGAAAAATCTGTTTGCTTTACTATGTACATGATAGATCAGCACACACTGAACTTCGGAAACGGAATTACTACCATTATCTTTAAGTAGCAAGCCTGAAACTTGAAGCAGTGTTAAATACTACCTTCACGACATATCATACCAAGTTTCAAGAAATATCATGGTGCGAAACACCGTCAAAATCGACCTATTCCAGCAAAGGTCGACTCAACGCATATTACGGTAACCGAGTTCAGATATAGATACGATTGTTACATCACACCTTAGGGGCGAGCAAGCATATTTGCCCCGGTTGCTCGGCCATTTTACGAATAGGAGAGAGTAAATCACCGTTTCTTTATTGTGCGCGGCTTTGAGAGAATAGATAGTGAAAGCTTGTTATGAGCGCTACCGGGGCAAGCCCCGGCTAGGCATTCACAAAGCGAAAACACAGAAGAGAATTCGATTTTCGCAGAGACTTCGCTATGTATGGGCGTTTGCAAGCGAAAGCACAAGAAGAACGCGGGTTTCGCTGTGATCTCGGTATATATTGATTGCTGTGCGTCTATAAATGGTTAAATTGTTATTGAACAGAATTTTAGGTGGGGCAATGCCCCAGTTGCCCTATAGGACGAGCCGCCACTGGCAGACTGTATAGTTTTAACTAAGCATGGTCGTTTGGATCACGCAAAGTATAGGCCTAGTCATTAGGTCCGGGCAAACTCAAATCCGTGAGCTATTCGATTAGGCTTCGAGTCGAATATTGGAGTATCAGTCATTATGAACTCGTAACAGTTGAACGACGCGGAAAGTTCAAATATGAACCTTTTATGCGACCACAAAATATACAATGCCACTTCTAAATCACATTAAAAATACTTCGGTATTTCTTCGACCATACCTATTTCGTCGCACTTTGTGACAATGCTGCGGGTTGATCACGAGTCCACAGATATGCCATTTTCACCAATGCTCATACAGAACTGTAGGCTACTACATGTTTCGTATGCTGCGATACGGCCAATCGAAGTTTACAGCGTTGGGAAAATGACATTGTAGATGTATTTCTATTGGATGCTTTAATTCAGGGGTGTCAAACTCAAATTGCGTCGCGGGCCGGATTCAAACCTTCAAATCGCCCGCGGGCCGGATCAGTCGATGTTTCCATTATAGCCTATCTCATGCCCTTGCTTTTCACTTGAATACTTTATTACTAAGCTTATATAGATAACTATAATAGTATAATTAGGCCTACATTGCACCCCGGATCATAGTGGGTTTCATTCTATCAATCAGCAACACCTTTATTCGCGAACAATCGAAAAGGCAAATACGATGCTTGGCTGGTTGAATGCATGCAGTTTATGAACCTCTAAAACAGTGGCACTTACGACGATATAAGTTGGCACTTGGCATATTTCCACGCTCACCGTGCTTCAGCCGTGATCTGGCCTTAGCCCGGCGCATGGGTTGTGAGGAAAACATATTTAATTGTAGCCACATATACGTTGGAATGCATTTTTTATTATTGTTATATCTCGCTTCTGGTTTCTCTGTATTCCGTGGACCTGTCGAGGCGGAAGTGACACAGCAGTGCAACCACAGAAATTTGAATGTGTACCAAATATAATGTCCATGTAAACTACCTATAACGGTCCCGTATTGGCGTTTCCGCTTCTGTGAATAACTACTTCTTTTTCTTTCATTTTTCCATAAAACCCTAAACTCAGTGTGCACTTTTTTCCTTCTCGAAATTGGGTGTCAATGTCGCCGAATCGGGGGGCTATAATGTGGCCACGGAAATTGAAGATGCTCGACATTTGCTGTCTTGAAGGATTGTGTAATGGAAGTATCTACTATAAAAAATAAATAAAAAACTTGAACATTTTATACACATGTGCTGGATATTATAAGCATTTTTCAATTTACTCGGAATTGCTTCGCGGGCCGTATGTTTGACACCCCTGCTTTAATTCTTTGCAGCGACGAGCTTATAATTTCAGTAGGCCTACTCAAAAACATAATATCTCAAAACTCGACTCGAATCATTATCATAATATTAGTAGTATTGTGAAAAGTGATAGTGGCGCTTATCTGCCATAACAGATTTGTACGCCACGGTCGGTAATTACCTTCTGGTATAAGTTACTTCAATACATAATTTAGCTTTTACTATATACGGGTCAAAATCAAAGTAGCCTAATCTATCACACGATGTCACAAACTCGGCAATGGGGGTAGCTCATGCAAGACTAAGAGGTTATAAGATGTGCCCAATTCCAAGTCTTGGTCATTCACAATCCCCCCTTGACAAATTTGTTACTTTTTTCCGTACAGGAGGCTGCAAGGAGATCGACGTAAACTTCAAAAACGGAAATTACTCTTGCACCAGATTCGGGTCCCCCAGCAGTTTCTGTATGTTCGACTGTAATTCGGGATACGTCGCGGAAGGTTCCAGGTCCATGTTTTGCCCCAGAGCGAACGGTCCAACTGCCGGGAAGTGGTCGGCTGAGATTCCGACTTGCAAGCGTGAGTGACATTACTGAATCGGTTCGTTTGTATTAGCCATGTCCAACTGTTTTCAATTGATCCTTGGACCTACGAAAGTTATGGATCTATGGCACACACTATAGTATAAAGATATTTCCAGATATTTCCAGTTTTTTCGAGAGAGAAAGAGAGATATGATATTCTTTTTCGCCTGCACCATCGAGATGCTTTGACGACGGAGTTGCGATACGGCCCCATGAGGTCATCTGTAGTCTGCGTCCCCGTTTTTTTTCTCCTCCATGCTATCCGTGATTGCTGAGCGCCTAGCTGCGGATACCAATTTTCGAGTCTTTGGTATGACCCGGCCGGGGATCGAACCCACGACCCACCGCTCGAGAAGCTGGACGCATAACCATTACA
Source organism: Botryllus schlosseri (assembly GCF_051294905.1). NCBI lineage: Eukaryota > Metazoa > Chordata > Ascidiacea > Stolidobranchia > Styelidae > Botryllus > Botryllus schlosseri. Next base: position 27,851,667 of record NC_137239.1, on the reverse strand, counting down.
CTATCTCGCTCGGCTTCAGCCATTCCTAGTCTTATCTAATCAGCAAAACACTGCGCAGCAATAATTACAATTCTAATCTGATTTTGAAAAGCTGAAAATCTTCCGGTTAAGTTCAAGTCTAATTGATAAATCATACTTGGTCGTTGCCACGTCTTCCTATCTGTTCATTATTGTGCATCGTGTCTTGTGTATTGTGCTGTATACATTATGTGTAATAATCCTATGATAATAATATAAAATAAACGCCGACTATGATAATTAGTGTTGCTTTTCAAACAAACTGTGTTTTAAAACACTTTGATTAAAACATGTTTTAAACAGTTTTTAAAAATGGCCTTTTTAAAAAAACTAAATTGTGTTTCTTTCAAGTTGTAAAAGTATACCATAATTGTGTAAATACTTTCCAAAAAACATGCTGTATGAGCCCACGGACAATTACCACCCGATATAGCCGACGTTATCGATATTGGATGGTTGGAACCATCACAATAGTCGGTTCAGCATTAATAGTACAGATATTACGTCCAAGGAGCTATATTTACCCTACATTTTCAATTGTTAATGTCAATCCACCATGGCGTCACAATTGAATATTCGTGACGTCATGGCATAAAAAAAAACATGCTTTAAATTAGGGCCTTGTATTAAACATGTTTGTTTTAAATTGCTTTTTGTTTTAAATACAACCCTAATGATAATGATAATAATGATTATAACAGTCCTTCCCGCGTTAAATGTAAAGTTGTGTTTACGTGAGTAGAAAACGTATTTTCTTAACGTAGTCATATATTCGATTCAGTTCTGGCTACGAAATCATTGGAGATCATTCCCGAAGAGATCACCGACTCGTCTATTGCGGTTAAGTGGGAACCAGTCGAGTATGCAGCGAAATACGTTATAAATGCGGTACATCACGGTGTGAGCGAGGCGGAAGATGGCGGCGATGTCATGGTGCGAGAATATACTGTTTGTCTGTTTATATGCCTTTATCAACATCGACCCGGCCGTTAGTTGTCTCGCATGAGTAGCCTATGTACCAGACTTGGATAACTAGGTAATTTTAGTTGTATAATTAGTAGGGATGGTGTGAACGTGAGGTTCACGTTTGCGTTCTGTGTGTGAACCTGATAAATTTAGAGGTTCACGTTGACAAACAAACCTTGGTAGGTTCTGCACTGTGAACCTATTTCATATATTACAATTTTCACTTGATAATAACATCTTTGGTTGAAATTTATTGCATTTCAACTGCGGGCCACTCTATGCATGTCGATGGCAGCATAAAAAAATCAACACTAAACGAGCATGCACCTTGACAATCTCAAAACTTTTACTTGCTTTGTTACAAAAGTTTACTCGAAATATCCAGCTTTCCGTTTGTGAGTATTTAGTGACTCTCTGCTGTGAGCATGACCCGCAATCACACAACATCAATGGCGAAATACACTAAGTAAGTAGTCAGCGAATGGTGCTTATTCAACTAATCAATGAAATAGTTATCGTTGTCTGATGTAACAAACCTAGCAGACGTATGGGGTCAAGCTTGACTTTTTATGTTTATTTTCTCATAAAAGCCAAATATGTGAGATTGGGGTGTTGGCTACTGCTGTATAAATTGTTAATGGGGTGATATCGGTAGAGAAAACCGTTGTGCTCTCTGCTCAACATCAATACTCAGACGCCGAATACATTGTCCAGTCTGGCCTTGACCGTCAAAGCGTAAGCTTATATTCCCTTGCAAGTACTCGTCGGAACATAGTGATTTTATGGGATTATTATATCATTTGATTACGCCAGTTGATACATTTGGCGACGTTTAAAACGTCAATATGTACTTCAGTATTGTGGCATTATGGGGCCCGAGTCGTGCACAACTGTACGTACATTTATATAGGCTATCACTTCACTGAAATGTAGGGCTGGAATTAGTAAAATGACGTCACGTCACGTGACGTCATGAGGTTCACGTTCGCGTTCACACAGAACCTTTCAAAAAGGTTCGCGTTCACACGAACCTGAACCTTTGAGAGGTTCACACCATCTCTAATAATTAGATTAATTATAGCGAAATGCCGTTGATCTAATTTTAATCTAATTTGTGAAATATTTGTATGCTCTTAATTTTAATTCTAATACAATATCTGGTTTTCTTGAAAATGAACTGTACAGTGCGGAGCGAGCCAAGCTTGTAGCACAGAAATTCGTCATTCTCTTGCTTATCAGAATGAGCTCTGGTTTGATATCCACTGAACTCGATTCCATTTCGAATTTTCGCGAATTCAGTAATTCTAATTCTAATCCAATTTGAAAAACACTGTGTAGCTCTAATTCGAATTCTAATCCATTCTTAAAGATTACTGCGTCGCTGTAACTATATACTTCTATTCCAATTCGGAAAAATCTGCGTAGAGCTATATAATTCGAATTTTAGGGCGAAGATAATAAGGTTGGCTGATCCGGGAGAATGCTAATCATGCGATTAACAACTGCTAATCGGGACGCATTTTAGGCGGAGATAATAAAGTTTGCTGATCTGGAAGAATGCTAATCGCGTGATTAAATACTGCTAAAGTGCTAATCGCGACGCATAAAGTTGGAAAAGGTTACGCGCGACGGTTAGTCGAAGAGTCCCGAGTTTTCAATCAAGTGGCGTTATCTGTTGCATCATAATGCGAAAACGCGTTATGGGCTATCAGTTGTCAATTTGTTGAATGAAACATCAGCCTGCTGACAGCGATACTGCCACAGTAATAGATCGCATTATCATCATCGCAAAATGAAAGTCGTGTCCAATTCGTACGGAACAGCTAAGAAACGGATTATAGAATATTGATATCGCTCTGCAATGGCGGGTACATAATTCGTTGATTGTCTAGTGAAGTTATTACCTGGCGACAATCGGCACGGTCATTATCGGAAATATTTGTGCGTGGAATGGTACGCAGTGTACGCAGTTTTTATAGATAACATTTAACTAGGTATCTATAGTTTGTTCCGGTTTGTTAAATCATGAGATTAACACTAACTTTATGCGCTGCGATGAACCGGTTTCCTTAATCCTGGGTTGATAAATCCTGACGAACGCGATAATCAACTTTATTGCTAATCCAACTTTATTATTTCTGCCCTAATTAGTCTACTTTTGGAAAAATCTGTGTATAGCTATATAATTTTAATTCTAGTCTAATTTGGAAAAAAGTGTAGCTACAATTATAATGGTAATCTAATTTAGAAAAATCTGTGTAGCTATCATTGTAATTTATTATAATTTTGAAAATCTGAGAGTTTTCTAATTTCTCTGATTTGTACATCGTAAATTCGTGCATTGATTCACAGTCGCTTAGTCAGGTTAATCGCCGCTTCAACGTCAACGCAATAACGGTAGATTCTTTGCCTCGTTCTATATCCCGATACCGCCTGTTATGATCTGAATGCATCCAATTTATTCCGTTTCCGCCATTATTCATGTACAATGTTATTGGCCGTGGCGCAAAAGGCCGTCAGGCGATAAGCGCCATTATTTATGTTTAATAAACAACAACAACAACAATATCCCGACCAAGCAAGTTTAAATGACAGATAATTATGATGTCCTCGTGTTAACGGCCTTGGCAAGGATAGCAATTTGGGACAGGCAAAATTATTTCAGCAATAAAATAACCAATTGAGATGTCAGAGTGTGAAATATGTGAGTCCAAAAGTCTGGAATGTAAGAGCGCCTTTCGCCCCTGGCTATGCCAGTTCTCGAGTGCGTTCAGCAACAGCTATTGTTATAATTACCAGATGTTTTTCGTCATGAAAAAATGATGTCTTTATTGAATGGTCACGCAACGGGTGCGTCTAAAATACCAACAACAAAACGCGCACGTTTTTGCACACTTGGACAACTACATAATTCTGGCTATGTCTAATTGGACTAATTAGAGCGAAATGCCGCTAATATAATTTTAATCCAATTTCTGACTTGTCTTTGTGCTCTAATTTTAATCATAATCTAATTTCTGGTTTTCCCGAAACTTTACCGGATAACTGTGTAGTGCATACCGAGTCAAGTTTGGTGTACATGCATTTGTCATCCTCGTGTTTATGAAAATAAACTTGAATTTGATATGAACCTAACTTTATTTTTGTTCTGTTTCTTTCTTATTCAGAATTCAATTTCCAGTGTTTTGCAAAATCAGTAAATTCTAGAATTCTAATCTAATTTGAAAAGGCTGCAATTTCCTCGTTGTCAAACTCTTTTCACTTTGCAGTCGTCCAAGACAGTAAACGCCACGGAATGCTGCACAGGCGTCGTATCAGGACTGATCCCTGATACTGAGTACGAAGTTGCAATATACGGTATCGAAGATGATGGCACTACGGGAATGGGATCTTCTGTGGTATTCGTACGAACAGGTACGATTGTTGAACTACAATTCTTTACTAATTGCTGACGATTACCGCTGACGAGTGTCCGCCGAAAATATTTGGGTTCATTTCAATATGAATATACAATTCAATTGTAAATATAGCTCCTTTGACGAAATAGCCTTCCAATCCCTGTCATATACGGACCAAAAATATCTTTAACTAGGACTACATCGTCTCACAGAATGTTTAAGTTCGGCGGTCATCATCAGAACATTCATTCTGTAGCAATGATCTATATCTACGTAGTATAGCTGTTGAACCGACTATTTCGAGGGTTCTATAACCATCCCATATCGTGTACGTCGGCTATATCGGGTGGTAATCGTCGTCCGTAGACTCATACAACATATTTTGAAAATTATTTACACAATTATGGCATAATTATACAACTTTTAAATTTTTTTGAAGAAGGTCTTTGTTTAAAACACTGTTTAAAACATGTTTTAAAACAAAGTGTTTTAAAGAACCATTTGTTTTAAATGCAACCCAATCTATTGGCCTATTGTAAACGGCCATCGCAATCCAGGAGCCTAAAATTTACGAAAGCCGTCTTATTATTATTTCAGAATTGCAGGATGGGTCTTCGAAAGAATGAATGTCGGCGATAGTTTAAAGACTGTGCTACGCAGTTGCTTACGTTTCTGTGGACTTACAGTTCTGCGTTGTTTTTTTCGAATGCATGTATTTTATCAAACTCGTGTCGTTGTTGTTGTCGTTGTTAATTAAAAAAAAGATTTGGATCTTGTCGCATGAGGTTCTTTTTCCCCATAGTCATAAAATGCGCATTGTATATCCCATGAAAGGAGGCAGATGTATTCAACAGACCTGGACAGCTTGAAAATTTCCAGCTCTTCAAAATTTGACTAGAATTAGCTTGGAATCCGAATTACTGAATTCGCGACAACACGGAACTTGAATGAAGGAAGGTCAGTTCATATCAAATCAGAGTTCGTTGTCATAAGCACGGAAATGGCGAATGTCTGGACAGCAAGCTTAGATCATTTCGCACTGTACAGTTCTCCGGTAGCATTCTCGGGAAAACCCGAAATTAGATTAGAATTAAAATACCAGCATTGAACAATTTCAGAAATTTAATTAGAACAAGAGCATAGAAATGTTATACAGATTAGAATTGGATTACCGGCATTTCGCTCCAGTTAGTCTAAGACAGTGGTTGGTAATTTTTTTTCCTCCCGTGCCCCTTTTCAGAAATTGCCGTTATCTGGCTAAGAGTGTATGTGCTATATTCGTGATCATTCAAGGTTGTTATAACAACCATCGGGTACGGGCTCATATCATCGGATTCCAGTCCAATGTAGGCTGCACCTCTCGATTTCACATCTGCGATTGGCAATACGGGACAGTTAATGGTGAGGTTTTGTTTTATTGTTTTGTGCGAATGGTAAATCAATTGAAAATGTGACAGAGATACCTGATCACTGTGATTTTAGCTCGCTAAAATACGGCACCCAGTTCTTAACTTAACATGAATGTGCACTAAGACAAGGCTCTTCAAGCGGGTGTAACCAGGGCAGGGGTGTCAAACGCACGTCCACGGGCCGCATCCGGGCCGCCAGACGATTACATCTGGCCTGCGAAGCAATTCCGAGTATAGATTGAAAAATCCCTGTATTATCCAACACACTTCTATCAAATGTTGAGATACTTTAGTAAGAAATACTTTCCACAAGGCCACATTATGAACATCCGACAGCGGTGTTGTGGTTTTACTCTAGTCACCTTCAGGAACAAGTTGGTGACACTGACATCCAATTCGGAAAACTAAAAAAAGTGCACACTGAGTTAGTAAAAATGAGCCGAAAAGTAGTTATTCCCGAAGCGAAGAAAATCCAAAGCGAATTTTTTATATGCATGTTGCGTGGAGAAGATAACAGATACAAAAGAGGGTAATTCAAATATATTTGGTCGGACTGCTGTATCAATTCTGACTCAAAAGGTCTCACGCATACAGAGAAACCCGAATCACGATTAATGATAATGAACCAAATTCTAACGTCCGCAGTTACAGTTAAATCTCTTGTACCCTCACAGCGCATATACGCAGAGTTAACGCCAGATTACGACTAAAACATATGGAGTATTGACTTACGCCAAGTTAGACCGTCGTTAGAGTCAGTGTTTTAGCGGGTGAATTCAAACTACTCATCTTCGAATTTTTGCCAAAATTTTGTTGTTTGAGAATAAAAGTGTTGCTACAATATAACCCTACGGTTCGTAATGTAATGCAATGTATTATTATGTATAAAGGATTGATAATTAAGTATTGAAGGGAAAGCAAGGGCTTGCATTTTGAGGTAACATATTGGAACCATTTGACTGGTCCGGCTCGCGACCCAAATTGAGTGTGACACCCCTGCCCTAGGGTGTACCATAATTTTTAAAGGGTGTATCACTCTGATGGGTGTACTGTACTGGGGTGTAACAGATCCGCATTACAATTTACCGATGACTAGCTATCAAAAGGTTGAAGAGCACTGCTCTAAACAACGCAGCCCATATCACATAAAGTACATGTGAGGTTTCAGCTCACGACACTAAATATGATCATCCTTTATGACATGAGCAAGGAAGACGAATAATTTTATAACGAGGATATTTAGTTAATCACTTTGGTCAAAAAGCTTCAAAGCATCTTTGTACAAACCGCTCACACTCTCAAAAGTTGTGCAGTGCCTCTTTCTCCTGTTTCGAAACGCTGTGCGCTGCAAGATACAATAGCTAGCTCGAAACATTTTGTTGAAAATAACGCTATCTATGGCATGACTGCATGACGGGATTGTGTTAAGTGAGAATTTGCGATTTAATATTACGCGTTCGCGTTCGCGCAATTCGTTTTACATGAATTTTAATCAACCACTACATTAATGGTATAATGTTGCAATAACCGTAGGATATTTCGCAACGAGCGTTATGAAAATTTTCGAGAATGTAGATTTGCAACGATATTACAGAATTATATAATCATATGTCACTTTCAAAATCTAAATCGTCCTCTGGGGGGCGCTGGAGACAAGGTTAAGAACCACTGGTTTAAGACAACTAGGAGTATCTACAGCAGTGGTTCCCAACCTTTTTGTCTTCATTCCCCATTTCAGATTCATTCCGAACCTTCATTCCCCACCAGGACCGTAATGGCACTTCGTCAGCCCCGCCAAAAGCACGTTGATCTTGGGCCCCCACAGGGTGATAAACCCCCCAAAACCCCCTCAGCCCCGCCCAAAGCACGTTGATCTTGGGCTCCACAGGGTGTTAAACCCCCCAGAACCCCCTCAGCCCCGCTGAGCTTGTACGATTTTTCCCCACTACTTATCAGCTACATTGGGTCTTCGACTAAACGCGCGAAGCGCGAAAAATTTATATAATTCGTGTTTAAATCGTTCAGTATGACCGGGAATTGCATATATTTTGGTATCAATTTTTACCCCCTCTCTGCTCACGTAATCAGATTTACCGGTAGAGCTGAGGGAGGTGTGTTGGAAAAGGTAGGACCCCTAAATAAGAATTGAAAATCTTCGGGCGGACCCGTTGGTATATTGACTTCATTACATTATGCTATTTTGTGACCTCCTATCTGCTATGTCAAAAGATATGGAAATCGCCAAAACTAAAAGGCACAAACGATTTCAAATTGGTATTGCTTAACTGGTAAATAATTTTACCATGCGGGATGGCATTTGCCCTGTGGGACTCAGATCGCCAGGACAGGAACATTTGGCGCCAGCCATTTAGCCACCTATGGACAGTAAAACATATATGTATATTGTATCGATGTTTCCGGTCACCACAAGGCCATTCCTTCTCGGCCAAGGTCTTCTCGCTGCTGATCGTTTTGGCACACTTCTCGTAGTTGCACGTTACATGGTCTGTAACTTCATATGCCTTGGTGCGTCGTGGCGCGGAGATGGCTGACGCCGAAGTCTCCATTTCTATAAGTTCTACTTATTTTCGTGGGGAAGGGCACCCAACAATCAGATATTCGGCAATATTAAATCACGCTGCCAGTGCAAATTTTATTTTAAAAAGTGGCATAAGTTTCCAAAAAAAATACTTCAATTTATGTTGATTCACGAAATAATTTTTGGCCTCTTCGAGCTCGCCCCCCCCCCCCCAGTTACAGTACTTTTCCCCACTACCCGGCACTTTTGTCATCACAGAGCAGCTATCTGCTGGTTTGACTACACAAAAGACACACAACCACACCAGTACGCAAGACAGTCGCCTATAAAACGTATTGTGAACCGATACCACTAACGCCCAAAATTTAGCGGAAGCGTTATTTCACGTCAAACTAGTCGTGCTGGATGCGTTTGTGACGCCATCATTGGCCATCCAGAGTTAAAAATGAGGGTTTGTGAACAACACGCAATATAATTTTCGATGCATACATTCCAGAGCAGTTAACTGGTAACGGCAATTGCACTTGTGTCTCCGTGAATATGTAGACTTTGCTGTAGGCCTATATAATTTTGAACAAATGCGTCTATTCCCCACCAGGAATCATTGAATTCCCCACCAGTGGGGAATTCCCCACTGTTTGGGAACCACTGATCTACAGCAATGATTCGTATTCTTAAGGAATCTTAACCTTATCTCCAGCGCTCATGACTCGAGTCATTACAACCCAGCTCCAATGTTAATTTCTCCATGAAATTGTGGTCTTCATGCCATTTGCTTACAACCCCCTGTCAAGCGCAATAGCTGGTTCGTTTTCGATGACGGCTAACAGCTGATCACTTGATCAACCTATTCCTCAATATATTTTAGGAAAAATTCGGTTTTTTTACGCAAGACTCGGCCCTTATCAGCCTGGAAATTGTCCATTAATCTAATCGTACGCGGAAGGTAAACGCACTCTTATCTTTTTCCCAACGTATTTCGATAAAAATGAATGGCTGACGTATAAGCGAGGATAAGGACACCTAGTCATACATTTTTACACTGCTGGTGTCAGGGGCAATGTCTCTTGTTCGACCGAAATGGGGTATCGTGATCTGAAGCATGTGGTCTACTGCAAACAATGCTCGGCTCGAGTTGACTTGTGTATATTCCAATACATCTTTTTCCGAAGTAGTAACCACTACTGAACTTTGAAAATTCCTATAGTTGAAAAATCGCATTCTATCAACTTTGCTGCAGAGATTAGGCTTGATGCGTTAGATGTGTTCATGATTCTCAACGCTCTCATTCTGGGTATTTCAGATTTCAACGAACTCGTCATTGAACATTTTGCAACTATGAAACCGCGAAAGGCCTACTGATACAAACGTTAAAATATGCAGGTATGAACTACTGTACTTCATATTTTCTTTCGAATGATTTGAAATACGTAAGCCTGTTAACCATGCCTAATGTCTATACCCCATACAAACTGTGTGTGACCACCACGGAGTCACATTTTCACGTCGGAATACACTATTGCGACGTCATTTAAACAATTCAAATCGTATACACCCCTTGCCCCACCACCCGATCTTGTCGCGAGCCGCCACGGACGTTACCCCTAGTAATCAAACGTGGTATAGACTCGTTATGTAAAGCGGTCCGAAATCTCCTGCGAAATCAGTGCTCTGACGACATGCACTGTAAATCCATGGGCGAAAAGAGGTGTGATTATCAAATTTCCACCATGGCGTGGGGTGTAAATACCAGGTAACTGCACTTTCAGGTACCAAGTTGTCCTTTCACACTTTTCCAATGGGTGAAAATGAGTTAAATACATCAGTTCTTATATATATCACACGTGTGTGCTGGTGGGCTATGTTTGTTGTACCACATTTTAGGGATTACATTAATGATGATATTAATGATATTAATAAACCTGATTGATTGAATGATTGATTGATTCGCTCTAATTTGAAACACACAAAAAAGGATATGCCGTTCAGTCTCTAACAACTCCGGTGACTTACTCGATAGACACCCCGAGAACGGGGTTTCTGAATTCTGAAGTCGGGGTAAATGGCCCGAAAACACCACGAATACCACAAACAACTACAACTGTCATCTTGTGGAAAATAAATCAATCAAAAGGAGATAAGTAATTTTGCTGTGGCTTCATTACGGTAGATTTGGCTTGCTTTCTTTCACGATCGGCTATTTGTGGACTAAAAATAAATCAATGCGTTTGCTTGCTTTGGCTTTGAAGCTTAACATATTTTTTCATGATCGGGCGGATTTTGACTTCAAAAAAGATAAATACTTACGATAGCGGCCTCGTTCTGACGGATTCTGCCTGACTTTTCCTGTACTGGAGCGATTCGGTTGAGAGGATGTCGCAGGTCTGTAGCACGCCTGAGCTAGTTTAAATAAACGCCAGGTGTGGGTGGTGGTGGGGGGGGGGGGGGGACTTTTACGAGAACGGGACATTTCAAACAGCGTTTGAACAAGTTACAAATGTTTAATGAATACAGCTGTATCTTACTTTACAATCCTGATGTCTGGGGAATTATCCTTCGGTTTGGAACCACTGGTCTAGGACTAGCGTCGCTGTAGCAGTGGCGATTAATACTATTTATTTGGCGAGTGGGCTATCTCCTTACGACTTCCACACTCGTAACGTCCATAGCAGTTGATCCAAGTTACGCTTCGTGATGACTGTGTCTCATCGACTTGGTTGGACAGACAGGAAAATATTTTTGTGAAGGCACGCTTATAGAAGTTCGCAATGTCATTCGTACGAAAGACAGTCAGTTTTGCAAGGGTCCACAAGGGTCCACCGACTACCGTGTGTTAGCGATTTTACGACCAAATTGGGTTTGTAGTGATCGATATAGGGCTGGGTAAAAGAGAGTACCTGAGTGATTCGATATTGAATCGAGTATGTCGTCGAGCATGTCTTGTCCACATTCAAGTCGAAATACCAGCAATTTCTACTGAATGAATACTAGTCAGCCCTCACCATTTATCGGACCACGACCTGACATATCGATCTCGCCTTCCGTCACTTGCCCCCTGATTTATCCACTTGTCATTTTGATATTATCTTCTTTACTTTCATTCAGTGTGCATGCCTCCTCTTCACATAGTCTTGGTCCAGGGGGTGTCTGATCTCAAAGACTACTCCAAGTCGTTTCGGCATCTTCCTATCTTTCATTGTATCGCAGTCTTGTGATGTTTTGAATTTATGAAATTTTATGAATAAACTTGAACTTGTATTAGGCTTCAACTTGAGAGGAGTATTCGAAAACCAAGCATTATGACATAGTCATAACATGTATAATGTGGAAAGTTTAAATATATACTAAATGCGAACAGAAAAAATACTAACAGTTTGGCTACAGATAATTTCAGATAAAGACCATAATTTTTAGACCATACAAATTTGATTGTACTTTGTAACAATGCTGTTGTTAGATCACCATCGACTTCACAGCCAAGTCATTTCCAACGCAGCTTTGTACTAGATGTTTCGTAGGCTGCGACAGCACCAATGGAGGTTTCAAGGCTTCCACAGTGAAAAGTAGTATCGAATATATAATTCTTGTTGATAGCGCTACATAGTGTACAATTTTAGCATTCGGATTCAGATTCGATCACTCGAATCATTGTGTCGTAGTGATGAATCTGCGTGACGCACAAGAGAGCATATTTTGGTAAACAACACTCCGTGACCTTCGATCTTATGCCATATCATACTCGCTTTGTATATTCTGCGAATGGTGAGGTTGCATCTGCCTCGTAGCATAAGCAGTTGCGAAACGGTTTTATAATCATTTGCCGTTCATGCTGCACGTAGCCAGTATTGTCAATTATACGAACTGTTATGTAGGCATATGTATATTTGTATAATTGTACGTGATATTAAGGTCTTGTGCACCAGGCCTGAGCAAGCCGTAATTACATCAGATACGGAATGGTTGCGGTATTTATACTCTTGATATTGACGCATGTCGGCTTTAGCTAAAAAACATTCCACGTCAGTCATGTTCACCATATCAGTCGAAGCTTGCAGTCTGGATTTTTATTACTTGCAGTAATCGCATAATGATATGAAACTAATGCACGTTTTATCGTCAGTTGCGAGGTAGGCTACTTCGCAGGTGGATTTGGTCACTCCTTACAGTTGCGGCCATTGATTAGTAATGCCGGCTAAGTTGAGTTGATTGTTATTAATTTTATCCTTTTAAAACCACCACAAGATTGTGAACAGTGAAAAAAAAGGAAGGTGTCGAAACGACTTGGAGTATAGCCTAGTCTTTGAAATCAGAAACCCACATAGGCCTCCCTAGGCTATGTAAAGACGAAGCATGTATGAAAAGTAATGGAAGATATCATAAAAGGATAAGCGATAAAATGGGGTGGTATGTGTCGGAAGGCGATGGTCGATATATCAGATCGTGGCGAGGTAATCTGGAGCTGCTTTTATTGTATTGATGAGTCGTGGATATGGCGAAAGTTCGTGACTCGCGTTTTCTAAGTCACCCATTCGAACTGGCACAGTGGCTCCCAACCTTTTATTAGACACGCCCCCCTTTGTGATAGTGAAAAATTCCCCCCCCCCCCCTTATCGTCATATCACAAAATCCAGCCGGGATGCTAGCAACCTCAACAGATTGTTTGATGGCATGACCGTTGATGAGAGAATTAAAAAATATGTAATTCGGTCTATATATAGAGAAACACGCGTGAATTATAGATAAATCGCGCAGTGCGCGAAAAAATTTCAGTTGACCGCTTCTTCGCGCCCCCCAGGTTGGGAACCAAGGAACTGGCATCAAATTTGCATATCTTGAAGAATACAAGTCATCGTTCCGCTTTTTCTGTTTCATAAGCATGACACATGATCAATCTCGGGCATCTGTAAAGATGCCAAAGATGCAAAATATTAGCGATAGGTTTTAGATTTTCAAGATAAAATGTGATCCGAATTACCTATGGGCAGCATGGCCGTTTCACTTACAGGGAACTATGCAGGATATAATTGCTTAATTCACCGACTTATATTACCATTAATTTATTTCAGTCATAGCACAGGTTCGATAATGTCGACTGTGGCCCGCTGGTTATTGATTTTGTGCTGGATTTGCGGGAAAGCAAATGCAAATTATGAAACAGCTTGCGGTAAGTTTACCGCTACCACTCTTATGGTATTTCACACGATTCGCTGAGCGCAATGTGTACAATCTACAATGTCTATATTTGTGCTGTGTAGTTTTTGCCCCTGACGCGGCAAAACGTGACTTAAATTTACTATGCCTTAAATCAAATAACATAGGCCTATATCGCCATGATTTCGGCCCATTTTACATACAAATCTTTCTACTTAACCATGAACAATGAACATTGAACACAAGTGGAGTCATTTTGCCAACTCGATCACCGATCGCGCGTATCTCTCTAAATTTGGTTTCCGTTGCACTCTCGAATATCCAGTGGCGCTATGGCTTAGTTGGTAAAGCGCCTGTCTAGTAAACAGGAGACGATGGTGGAAATGATCATCAATATGATAACTGCGATGACTATTTGTCAGATATCGTAGAATTATTCATCATTAGTATACTCAAGTAAAAGTAATTTCGTTAATTTCTACTCACGTACAGGCAGAAGTCGAGATTTCAAAGTGAGTAAACGATGCCAAATTCTAGGCCTACATTTGGCACTGAAAATTGGTAGGCAAGTAAGTAGATAAAACCTATACTTGGGTACTCATAAAGAGTAGAAGTACTTCGATCGTTATTGAGCAGTGAGCACCCCGGTAAAATAAACGCGTCTGGATGTAGCCTATGTGATAGTTAATGTTATCATTCGTATTGCTACCCAAATGTAAAATAATGATCTTTGCCTTATACGGGCATAACAGCGGATCATCAAATACAGTCGGCTCCACTTAATTCGGACAGTTTGGTTCCGCTCACTTTAGGTCGAATTAAGCGTAGAAACAGCTGTGTCAGAGTTAATCGGAAAATCAATTGTTCGCTTCATGGTCGTGCGTAAAGGCACACAACGCATTCGGTACGGTGCTGTTGCGTAATAAACTGCAGCTGCGCTTTACTGCAGTAATTGGCGCAGATCGTATAAAACACGCACTTTATTTATACCTCCAGGTTAGCTGTATTGTACAGTGTGTTCGATACCAAACCATCCAACGAACACTGTATACTGTATGCATACTGTTACTGTGTAACACACGCAAATAGGGTTCAAATGGTTACTTTTGATATGCCCAGTGCCCACCAACGCAACTAACTGCCGAACTGTCAAGGAATAAGCATATTTGCTGTTTTCTTCGTTTACTTTAGTGATCAATTTCACTTTTTCTGCTTAACTTTTCTATACCAATATGTTCTACAAGATGCACGCAATTGTACCAAATTGAAAGCGACAACGAAGCTGTCACGCTCTTATATGAGTTCATTGTCGATTGTTGCTTCATGTATCGTAATTGATTCACTACAATCACTCATCTTGGTTAGAACGAATGAAGTATTGTTCATTATATTTTAACGATAGGAATTGCGAGCCGGTGTCCGAATTTAGCCTGAGTGTTTCGCGTGAGTTTTTCCGTTCCCGAACATTATTGGCCGAATAAAGCGTTTGTCTGAATTATCCAGTGTCCTAATCAAGCGGAGTCGACGGTATGTAACACAGTCTATGGATGATATTTGAATTTTTCTCCCCAGGGTCCGTCGAGGAGTCCGAATATCTAGCACTACAGCGTAACGTGGATGTGCTCGCCAGACAACTGATGACTTTGCGAGATAACAGTGGTGCCTGGAAGAACACGCCTGAAGCCCTCACTTCGTTGATTCTTGCAAAACCAGATGTACTGAGCGACGTTGACGCCTCTGTTGCGGTGTTGGAAAATGAAGCAACGCAGAAGTAAGGATTAGTGCAAGGTGCTTCTCGAGCACGGCTGTTCAACTATATTTACGGCCACATTTCGAATACATATATAGCGTACGACCGCATTCCAACCGACTGTCGTAATGGACCACCTGGACGCCAAATACTCATGTTAAATTGGCAACTGGGCCGTGGGGGACTTCGCGAATCGCGCACAGCCCTTGCGGTGAACTGTGCCATCACCGTTTACTTGTGAAATAAGCTGAGCATGAAAGTTTCTAATTGTACAGTACAGGCACACACACCAAAATCGCGAGCATTATGTTATGAAAATTTCTTGCGATTCATTTTCTAGTCACGCGGAAATATTTTCAACTTCATGAGTGAATTTCGTCGATATTGGTAGTTGCACAATGCACATATTACTAACCGATATTTTCCTATATAGGCCCTCGAGATCGGAGTTTACCAGAACAGTTAATAAGCGGGGGTCTTGCAAAATTTTTTGCACGATCCCCACCTGGAATTTCTTCATAGGCGCATCATCTACCGTTCGCAGTGTACGGGGGGGGGACTCAGATTGTGATGGCGCTACTATATTAAAATCTGAAAATGCAGTCACCCTAAATCGCGCGATGCGCGAAGAATGTATTTTCAAGTTGAATTGAAATCTCTCATATATTGGGGAGCCAATTCGAAAATTAAATTGCATGTTGACGGCCGACAACACGCGCTAATTCAATTGTGTGTAGACCGGCCGCATAATTCGTGTTGTCCGGACGCGGGTTGACCACCCCTGTTTTAGATGTTGAAGGCAATTGCTCACATATTACCCATCAAATTTTGTCAAATACAGGCCTATACGAAGAAGATTCTAGATAGAATTGCCTATTTTTGATGTATGAACTTGTCCGGTCGGGACAGTCGGTAATGGAAATCCTTATGATACAATCCCTGATAACAGAAATGAACATATTTAAATCCTATCAAGTTCTCTGACTGCTGATTTATACAATCTGAAATCTAGATCTGAGACTTTGAATTGGGACATATGTGCTGATCGCAAATTCTTGTATACAAAATATGCGTATACATCGAAACAAGCACTCTGTGGGGAAACTAGGCAGAGCTTACAGCCAATTCCGTTCTGTATACTTGTTATGTAGCTTGATGTCAAAATTCCCAATCCGGTGTCTTCCCAGCCGAGAACAAACCACAATATGAAGAAAAATGTACAGAGCACCGTTTCGGTGATCATTTGAAGCGCAAAATGTGAAAATAAAGAATGGCTTCGGGGCATAAAAAACTTTAAATCAGAGACTCATCTTCCAGGAGGTACAGAATTACAATATAAGATTGAATAGTATATATTCATGTTGAGATAAACTCGTATATTATCGGCTGACACTCTACTACACTCGCTCTCTACTGACGATTACTCCTGGCGAATCTCAGCCGAAAATATTCGGGTTATTTCAATATGAATATACTATTTAAACTCAGTATTCTGCAGAAATCAAATAAACAAATTCAATATGTTTAGTACATCAAATTATACTCCCTGTACTCGAGTGAAGTTTCGCAATGTATGTTTGGTCGAGAGCTTGCTGATACTTTAGTTACTCAGTCAATCACTGGTGACTAGGTTCGAGTCTCGGCTCTGTCATGATTCTATCATCATTGGTTTATTGGCAATTTTCTCACTTCAATACACCACAAAATGCGATACAATGAAAAGATAGGAAGGTGTCGAAGCGACTTGGAGTAGTCTATGGAATCAGACAGACTCTATATCGGAGATCTATCTGGATTCCTCGTCGCTGACCACATTGCGTCTTCGGTGTCACACGAAAAGCCCAGATAGATCGAGTAAAGTCGAGCTTCGATATTAGGAAGCAAAAGACACCTTCCAATCTTTTCATTTATCGCAATGTTGTGGCGTTGTTGCAAGGACAAAATTATTAACAATCAACTACACTAAACCCAAACCACCCAATTCAATGTACAGAGTAATTTTCCCCAATATGTATATTCCATTCTATATACGTACAGACCTTCGCTTGGAAAATTTGCTCAGATCCTGCTTGCGGCAAAGGCCTCGTGTAGCAACACTACAAATTTCGGAGGAGTGAATCTCGCGAAAGAATTGAAAAGACGATTGAATGACGAACTGATGTTAAATGGTTAGTGAGAATTTCGATACTAATGATGTATAGATATACAGTAAACAAGTATAATGCAATGTGTAAATATACAGAATTCCATCGCACACGCTTTTAGCGAAACGAGCGTGTGTACTCACCCAAAAGGTGGTACACGAAGATCGCGGAGATCATAAAGTTTGATTGATTAAAGAGTGGATTATCTCGTCGATCAGGATTTAACAACCCTGGATTAAGGAGACCGGTTGACCGCTGCGCATAAAGTTGATCGAGTTACATTTTTAATCTCATGATTTCGCAAACCTGGACAAACCGTGCACAACGTAAAGTCTATACGCAGAAATATTTCCGATAATGACCATGACGATTGTCTCATCGGTAATGCCTTCACTCGACAACGGAACAAATATCGAATTATGCATTGCAGAGCAATATGTCTTATCTATATTCAATAATCGTTGCGTCGCTCCAGTGTATAAACTAATTTTCTTTTCGCGATGATGATAATTCTACCTGTTACAACCGCTGTATCTTTTATCAGCAGCCAGCCGTTTCATTCAGCAACCTGACAACTGACAGCTAACAATGCGTTTTCGCACTTTGATGCACTTACGTGATTTACAACTCGGGAGTCCTCGGGTAATCATCGCGTGTAACCTTAAGAGACTTTATACGTCCCGATTAACAGTTTTTAAGCAGACGATTATTAATTTCCTGGGTCAGCTAACTTCACGATCTCCGCTCTTAGTAGTCTATCCAAGATGGCTTCCTTCGAATTACCAAGATGCATATTTACGGGTGATGCAAAATGACAAATGGCGCTACAGATTGGCGCAATTTTCGAAAATACAAACAGTTACCGTGATATTTCAACCACTTGTTTTTTCAATTTCACTCGTAAACGTGACGGTAACATAACCACATAATTTTTCTAGTTCTACAACGAAAATTACTGACCTGCTTTTTAAATTTACTAACTATAACGTCGATAGGCAAAACCCACTAGTACTCTAAAATAAGCAGAAGTGCTTCGTTTCTGACCAATGGTTTTATCGTACAGGAATCAATCGCGAGCCACCTCAGGGTTGGTACGGAGTTTATCTCGCAGTTGGCGCCTACTGTATCAGCGAGAAGCAATCGCCGGGCGAGTCTATCGTTGCGCGCGTTCTGGAGAAGCAAGGACTTCGCGGCAGCTTCCACGAATCGATGTCAGCCGGTGAGAGCCTACATACTCCGATATCGGATTGTTCAGCAGATAGCGATAAAATCGACAACTCGCAACCCCGAGATATTCAGCTAATATTCAAAATGTTACCCCTGCCGAAATTATCCGGGCTTCATTTCAATATGAATAATACCTCTAATATGCAAAGATATAAAATGTAGCTTAAGGCGCATTTACAAAACAGATTTACAGCCATTGACATGCTTGGACATGAAATAAACTAGAAAGGACACATTTGCATATGCACACCTGTCAGCAGTGGTAGATTGGAGTTCTCTGACTTCCCACTACGGACGTGACGAAAATCGCCGATATTTTTTACTTCTTCTATAGGGTTATCATATTTTGAGATCCGGAAAGGAGGACACTTTTCCACAGGCTGCAAAAGTTACTATAGCGGACGAGAAAATGGGCGATTTTTATATTTATAGAGCTAATTTCGTTGGGTTGACTAAAAAAAGGTCATATTTCCATCGCGACTCCCGAAATACCCGTCGCCCGAGTTTTGTTTGTTTGTTTGTTTTTATGTTGAATGCAGATAAGACCGAGATGCTCCTTTTAAATAATGCCAATCATCAGTGGCGGCTCGTGACAATATCGGGTGGTGGGGCAAGGGCTGCAAGCGACTTTTTATCAAGATGACGTCACAATGGCGTTTTCCAACGTAAACAAGTAACTTAATGATGGTACGGTAACATGAATTTCCCGGCAACAGTGATTTTAACGTATGTGCCACGAGAGGTCCGCTGGTGAGCTGTGACTTGAAGTGTGGTAACTGCGTAAACGGCGTACGGAACAAAGATTCAACACGGTTCATGTTCGCATTAGACCTGACTAATTATCTGCAGAAATGGAAATGACTATAACTCGAGAGATAGCGTAAGCCTAATTGGAAAGGTCAGCGAATTCGGACAGATACGCAATTGTTATCTCATAGATTGGGCCTGTCCTATTGAATCCAAAACATCATTGTAAAGGACTAAGAATAGCAGCCTCGGAAATTTGGTCTCGGTACAGCATAAGAGATTTTGGCCTTGAAACTGGAGACTGTAATACGACACATACGTTTTTATTACTGTCTTATAGGTCTGCTGCGAAATCGCCTTTGAAAAATATATTACCGAATAAATACGTGGATGAAAGCCTTAAACTTGGTACACTGTTACATGACATTATCGAGAAGTGGCCTCATGGCCCTGTTCGGTATGGTACACTGTCAAAATTAATGCGAACAGACCAACACCGAATTTTGCGTAAAATGTACTGAGGAATAGGCTGATCAAGTGACGAGGGGTTGTACGCAAATGGCTTGAAGGCCACAATTTCACGGTGAAATTGACATTGGAGAATATACGATCAAAGTAAATATTTGAATGCAAACTGAGAATGATATCATCATCTCACTTAACGTTACCGCAGATACACCGGCTTTTGCGTGAAATCCGCAATGTGTTGTAGGCTAAAGTGTCAGATCGGAGCACATCTTTACCATACTCGACCTTGATAACGAAATTACTGCCCTAATCATTGAGTGTCAACCTTGAGACTTGGCACAGCGTTCGATACTAAAATCAAGACATACCGTGCAAAAGCTTATGACGGATCTAGGTAAGGAGCATCGTTAAAATCAATAGAGACCAATACCGGCTTTGCGTATAATCTGTTAGCGATAAATGACGAGTCAGCTCTCACTCGAATTAGGAAACGAAATTACCACTAACACAGTTCAGTGACAAACTTAAAACTTGGTACAGCGTTCGATACTAACATTAAGACTTACGGTGCCAAATGTCATAACCGATCTCAGTATTGAACACCGTCAAAACCAATGGATACCAATACCGGCTTTTGAGTAAAATCTGTTTGCGATACATGACGGATCAGCACACACTCAACTTCGGAAACGGAATTACTACCCTAAACTTTAAGTAGAAACCCTGAAACTTGGGGCAGTGTTAAATACCACCATCACGACATGACATAACAAGTTTCAAGAGTTTTCATGGTGTGAAACCCCATTAAAATCGACCTATACCAACAAAGGTCGACTAAACGCATATGACGGTAACAGAGTTCAGCTATAGATACGATTGTTACATCACACCTTAAGGGCACAGAGCTATCGTGCCCCGGTTGCTCGGTAATTTTATGAATAGGAGAGAGTAAATCACCGTTTCTTTATTATGCGCGGTTTTGAGAGAATAGACAGTGAAAGCTTGTTATGAGCGCTACCGGGGCAAGCCCCGGCTAGGCATTCGCAAAGCGAAAACACAGAAGAGAATTTGATTTTCGCATAGACTTCGCTATATATGGGCATTTACAAGCGAAAGGACAAGAAGTATACGATATTCGCTGTGATTTCGGTTTATATAGATAGGTGTGCGTCTATAAATGGTAAAGAATTGTTATTGAACAGAATTTTAGGTGGGGCAATGCCCCAGTTGCCCTATAGGACGAGCCGCCACTGCCAATCATAGTTTCACTGTGAACATCAATCATAAACAAATGTCCATATGTGACTCAGCAAAATATCTCGGCGTCACCGTTGATGCCAAAATGTCTTGGAAGCAGCATATTGAATACACAATATCAAAACTAGCTCGGTGTGTGGGAATAATGACCCGTCTGCAATCTTTGGTTTCCAGATCAATACTGCGAACCATCTATTTCTCTCTTTTCCACTCTCACCTGCAATATGGAATCGTAGTATGGGGAAGTGCATGCACAACATTTTTGTGCAGAATTCGAACCCTGCAAAACCGTGCGATACGGCTGATCTCATCAGTACCTTTACGTACCAAACTATCGCCTTATTACCGTAAGCACCGAATTTTGCAAGTTGACAAACTGTATCGCTTCGAAGTATCAAAAGTCATTCACAAATATTTTTCCAATAGTTTGCCTCCTGTGTTTGATGACTTTTTCATGCCTGCTAAAAATGTCCACTCCCACTACACGAGATCTTCGTCTAAAGGAAATATCTACTTACCCCCACCCAATAGCAACCTAACCAAGAGATCTATTGACTACTCCGGACCTATCATCTGGAATGCATTACCACCACATATCCGTGAATGGCCTTATAATAGATTCAAAAAAGCCCTACTTGATCACCTCTTGTCGTTACACTAACACTGTTGCCCTACCTCGCCAGACTTTGCTTCATTGATCATTTGCTACCATCGTTTCATTTTTTTTTCTATTTTTTTTTTATCAACTACCGTAACATTTTTTACAGCCAGACTGTTTAGAGTCAAGTGTACCTGTTTGATGCTGGTGTGATCAGACTAGATGACCTTCACGGTCTTATCCAGAGGTCTCAAACTCAAATGTACTGGCGGGCCAGTTTTCCCGTTTTGACGACGCCACGGGCCGCAGCACTTAGGGCAGTGGCTCCCAACCGGGGGGATTTCCCCCCTTGGGGGGAATTTTGAAACCTTTAGGGGGGAATCTGGCTAATTTTTTAATGTCATAGAATCCGGGTTTGGCATTCTATCGGAAGATACACTGGGTTCACGAGGTTTTTAAATTTTTATGGTATAGAACTGTTAAGTAGATATTAGTTCTTTACAATTGTATGTTTCTTTGGCGGATTTTAAGCTAGGTGTATGTTTGTATGCCTTCCGTAGATATTACACCCCCTGATAAAGTGAGGCTCACGAGACGATTTCGTCGGGCCCGTGTCAGCCTCTCGACCGAATTGCTACTAAGCTAAAAAGTCTAGCCGAATTCGGCACAAGGCCACTAGTGAAATTGTTCAACGTTTTAAGCCAACATATGAGGTAACGTGAAAACCACATACCAAGTTCATCGATTCAACTCAAGTCCATAGCAAGCGGATTTCTTTTTCGTCATCGGCTACCCGACCGGTAAAAACTCAAATTTAACGGTACTTTACCAAAGTGTAGTGCGGTCCGCATTCGATATAGCTCGGACATGTCTGATCTGAATATGTTTGGCCATTAATTGCTCAGTCAACAAATGGTTGTGCGTTAAAAAGCACCTTTTTTGGTCACAGGCAACTTTTTCATAGGGGGAAATTTTAGCTCAAATATCGGCCAGGGGGGGGGGGGCACAAGACGAAAAAGGTTGGGAACCACCGACTTAGGGGTATTCTATATCTTTCCAAGTTGGCCTTATTTGGCGGGAATGAATTGTCCTATTGAAAGTGAGCCGGTCCAGCAGACTGACAGTAAACACACATCGTCAAAATGTGAATTACTCTTGTATCAATTTAGGCATGGCACGAAAAGAATCATCACATTTATAACTATTTGAATAGAGGAGTTGTTGTACTTGATATATATTAATTATAAGATATATACACCATATGGGCGGACAAATGTATGATGCCATCATAAAAGCTATGGGGTTATAATTTTGCAGCTACTATGAATATTTTGAATTTAGCAGATTGATAGGCTAATAGAGTAGAGACTGATCTGATATCAAACATTTTTAGGTTGAGCATTGTAATTCAAATACAGGATTCGGGTGTACTTCTGATATGTAGGCCATCTCATGGCAAAATATCTTCAAATACAGGAGCAGAAAAAATATAAATATAATATAAAAATATTACTTAATATATTACTGAACTGAAGTGATTGAAATGTCGGAATGCCGAACGGTCCATTGTTGTTATATCGTTGGAGCGTACCACTACGGTATTCGGTAACTTGAAGTGGCCTTAATAACATGGTTTAGCGACCAAAGATGTAACTAACAGATTGCCAATGGTTGCCACAACTACTTGTTTAGTGAGCGAAATACCAAGCTGCGACCTTTCGATCTATTCCCCTGATACGCGATTAGTTTGTTGCGTCCATGGTTCTAAGAGATTCACGGCATTCCGAGTCACTCCGAGTCCCTCCGAGTTCACTCGAGTCATTTACATTTTGCCATCGAGTTAGCCCGAGTCTGAGTAATTCTAAGAAAGGTCGTGTCCAAGTTCAACTCACACATTTCAGTCACGAATCGTCTAAGGGTCAGGTTTTGTCATCATGAATTGGAAATGTGGCGAAATAGTGAATCTTCCCCTGCATGGTAGCGTTTGCAATAGATGTGATAGTGAAGTTTGATTAATAGTTTCAGGCTTTCGGAGCAATTTAAGAGGGAATTTTGACTTTATACCCTGAAAAGATATATGTGACACTTACATCTTGTCAAATTATTAAAAATCTAAAATGTCGTCGCGGGCCGCAAAAAATGCTCTGGCGGGCCGCGTGTTTGAGACCTCTGGTCTTATCGATCATTCCTATCAAATACCGAATACTGCGCATGCATATTTTCTGTACCACCACCACTGCCGTGTGTTATGTATTTTGGTTGGAGGAAAATAAAGGCCCTCTCTCTCTCTCTCTCTGTTGTTGTTTTGCGATATTCATGGTGTTTGACGACTACAATGGTCATTTACACCAGGCCGATAATCATCATTTTTTGATTACGTAGATGCCAACTTGTAGCACGGCCCACTTGTAGGCTTTTAAAGACACCGCTTACGCGGATGAGATGGCGAGGAGGAGCCTAGATAAACCTCCAACACTTAGGTAAGAATTCTGGAGTTGACCTCAGTCGGACTTGAACCCGCAACCAATGGTGTTGCAGCTGTGGATTATACCACTTATATGCTATCTCGCCACCGCCCGAGGATTCGGCCAGCATTTCCCGTAATTCGTGGTCTTCAGACTAAAAAGGACGACAAATGATCTTTAAGGAGGACGTATGGTAACCCTAATGGCGGATAAGTGTTATATGGACTCGATATTATCGGTGGGGCTCTACAGTCTTGTACCACCATCCCAAGATTAATCCAGAGATGGTCAAAGTGGCCAGTGTTACTACTCGCGTAGAATTGGAAGTAACAACTTAAATTTCTACTCGATTACAATTAAAATTGGCGATTTCAAATACATGTTTAAACTACTTCAAGCGGATATAGAAAATACTGCAATTACTGACCACGATCAATGGAAGTATTCTAGTACAGGTAGGTATAATCTAATTGAGTACTTCAAAAAAGTAGGGGTCCGTCGTCACTGACCATCAATCGCGATTCCTTCCAGATTACACAGCACAAGCTATGATCGCGTTGACCTGCGTCATGCGCGTGTCCGACTCGAGCGACCCTGCGCTTGGTACCATTCAACGATCTTTGCATCTGGCTTCCAATTCGCTACTAACTGGTATAAGCGTGGAAAAAGACAACGTATGGATCGGAAACAGATACTCTACCCCGCAAGCGTTGATCGCCCTGACGGAGAACGAGAAATTGGATAATCAGAAACGGCTTTGCATGTGGGTATTAAATTGATCCATTCGCGTCGCGATCATAGTTGCACAACTAGGAAATCCAAAGCTTTTTCGGATTAGATTAGAACTAGAATACTGAATTCACAAAAACTTGGGAAATTTAGTTGCAGTGGTTGTTATTGTAGCTTGTGGTATTCACCAGCATGAAATTTCGAGAACGTTCAATGTACTATTTTTAGATGGTACACGAACTCCTTTTGTTGACTGGCTGGTGTATTTTGATAAAAGTCGACTCCAAGGCTCACGAATGACAGTGTGAACGATTTTTGTGATACGATTGTTGATATACGACGTTCTTTCCAATTCTCTACTAGTTGCTGACAATTACCGCTGACGAGTGTCAGCCGAAAATATTCGGGTTCATTTCAGTATGAATATACAATTCAAATGTATATTGAAGTTCTGTACCTCCAAGAAGCTCTTCATTGATATATTGGCATACCATTCGCTCATGTTCCACGTCTACTTGACGAAGCAGCGACTGTCCCATCAGTAAACAGAAGACAGTTTTTCGTTGGCTTTTACTAACTTAAAGTCAGCGTCAAATACAACAGCAACAGTAACGGTAACGTTTTAAATAATAAAGGAATTAGAAACTAACGATTACATAAGCATTGATTAAATGATGCACGATGGCTTGATTAGAAAAGACTCACTATTCGATTCATCACAGTGACCGGTCTCATATGTTACTATTTCTAGTTTTACCAGAATACATAGCCTATTTCCCTCGAATATTTCCTCAAGTGCCATCGGTCACTACTTTGACGAACTCTACTGTTTTTCACAGGAAAATATTGGAGAGCATCAATAACAGGCCCGCAGGCCGCGAGCCTGAAGCAGCGCTGTCACAAGTTCTGCCAGTTTTGAAAGGCGCGAGTGTGCTGCAATTGATGAATGATGAACGAGACTGTCCGTCGCGAGGTGAGGCGATTTTCCTTGTCACAGTATAGATATTTTTTAGTGAAACATAAACTCGTCCTTTCGATTCCGGGTGATTGACAATTATCGTACAAACAATATATTAAACTGAACATCCACAAAACCTAAAACTACCTTTGAATAACAGTTTAGGATGGATTAGGGAATATAAGAGTAGTCGTTGGATTACCATATTTTCGCGACCTAAAATCACAATGTAGAAGTCGATGCCGGTTTTTTTGGCGCTCCAGGCCCGTGAGCAGAATACAATATATATTTTCGTAATCAATACCCCAGTGACTTCCGATTCATCAAATTTTGCGCTCCGCATGCCAGTCCAAAAGTGGCCGTAAACTGCATTTGGCAAAATGAAGAGAATGACGTGACATAAGCGCAGTGTACCGTGCGATTTGGTTGTATCTACAAACACTACAGTAAGACACTGTGAATGTATTATCGTTTATGACGAAATTGTTACCCGAAACGAAACAGACATTTGCTTTAATTACCTTTAGGTAGATGCAGTCTTTGCGTGTTGTAACGCCTTGCTACAAACAATTTCTGCGCAACAGTTTAAGAACCCCCGAACAAGAATAAGCAAACCTTATTGTTGTTCATCTTAAAATATAGCAAACAATTTCTGACCCATCGTAAACGAGTTGCAGAGGTTTAAAGCACATAGATTTGATGAGCTGAACGCGGGAAAAAATAGCAACTGGCAACCTAGAAAAACTCGGACTCAAACATAATTTTCGAAATTCCGGACATTTAGGCATATTTTAGCATTTCCCCACGGGCGTTGTCTGGACACTGAAATTCCGGGCATGTCCGGTAAAATACGGACGTATGGCAGCCCAAAGTAGTGGCATGTTTAACATCAGCGATTGCGAGCACAACGGGGGTCAGGTAGAATATATTCTCATTTGTTGGAGGTTTATCTGATGCGTTCCTCGTATAGCCACGTGATCTCCACTGGCCGTGCTGTAATTCGGGTATAAACCGGCAATGGATGGATAATATAGACCTGGCATGCACGGTTCGACAACTAGAAAATGTTCAGCTTTTCCAAATTAGATCAAAATTAGGAATATAGCTACACAGTTCTTTCGAAATTGAATTAGAAATTGACTTGCTGAATTCTCAATTACTTGGAAATTGAATGAAATTACGAATTTGTACGAAATACAACAAAAATCCAGTTGAGTTAATTCTCATATGGATGAGAATGACAATTGACAAACATCTATACACCAACCTTGTCTCGTTTCGCACGATATACAATTCACCTGTAGCCTTTTCCGGAAAACCATGAATTAGATTGGAATTAAAAAGAAACATTCCACAAATTAGATTCGAATTAGATTACCGGAATATCACTCCGATTAGTCACCACAACCCTCAAATCCTGCCGTTTGAATGCGTATCGATTTTTATGCAGACGAATCACAAGAGATCGAGTCCATCGATGAAAATATTGACGACCCCATTCCCAACGCGCGAGTGGTCGACATCCAAATTGACTTGGAATTCATCATAAATCCCAACGCGTACCTCGGCGGAGACTTGGCAAGCGAAAACGTGACGCGTTTCGACGTCACCCGTGTGCCAAAAGGAACAATTCTGCACGACACCATGGTATTGGCAAGTCAACGGGAACTGATGACGTAAGAGAATTTTGCATGTTATATGGTTGGAAGAGGTTCTTGGAGGTACACACCTTAAATATATAATTGAATATAGTAGATTGATATTGAAATAAACCCGGATCTGTTCGGCTGGCACTCTTCAGGGGTAATCGTCAGCGACTAGTACTACGATACTTAGTACTGCTGGGTAGGGACGATTATACGAATATACAAATCAATTGCATAATGGTTGATAACCATCTGTCTCTATATCGCCTATTCGGAGGTGGTCAAATTAGTTAGCGTTAATACTCAAGTAGAAGTGGAAGTAATGCCACAATATACTCTCCAATACAAGTAGAAGTAAGGGTTCCAGGGTCAATTCAAAACTACGGCACTTGGAAGTAGAAAATACTCGAGTAGTTTGAGGTGAGGGGTCACTTACTTTTAGCAGTCCGAGGTTTTGACATCCGAAGTTGCAAATTGCATCTTGGCGCCAACAGCGCATAATATGACCAACGACACTACGAAAAGTGATGCAGTCACACCCCAAAACTACTTTCTGCTTTACAAAATTAAACGGGTAAGAAGCACAGGGGGTCAGTAACGAAGTACTTCTACTTTTCGATGTACTTCAAGTGGATTTTGCCTACTCGCACTACTTACTCAAGTAGTTATGATTTTAGACTACTTCTATTTCAAATTGACAGTTTTCAGTCTTCCAGGCAAAACTAGGCCTAGAATATGTATTTGTACTTACTTGTAGGGTTACCATTGTCCGCTTTTAAGAGGATTTGTCCTATTTTTTCAAGAAATCGACAGTGTCCTCGGAGGACCCACAAATGTCCTCCTTTTTGGGAATACCCGCAAAAATTGAACTCCGACGTACTGAACGGCAGGGTTGGCTAAAAAAAGAAACGAAAAATACGACCCGACGAGTCATTCGGGAGTCGAGTCGGAAAAATGTCCTTTTTTTAGTCAACCCAATAGTATTACTAGAAAAAATTTCAAAATCACCTGTTTTCTCCTCCGGTACCATCGCTTTCAAGTCCCTCTTTTTGTGATCTCAAACTATGGTGACCCTACTTACTTGTAATCTCTACCTCTACTTCTAATTCTAGAAATTTACAGCATTACTTATTCTTCAACTTGAGTACTGTCGGTGACGTCTTGGATTAACTCTAGTAAGAAGTAAGTATTTTGTCAAACAAATTGGTAATTAGAAGTGGCGGCAGCCTGAACACAAAACCACTTGAGTATTTATTGCAAGTAGCCAAGCCCTTTAATGACCACCTTTTCACCTGTATAATTGTGCATTGTGAAAATTTATGTAACGAAGTAACCCTACAACTTGGTAAAATAGTGACATATATCTACCGTATATGGAGCTTGCGGACCAAGAAAGTTGGTGTATACGTTGTCTGTATTCTTAAGTGCACATAATACAGATTCGAAACCAAGGACACTGCGTGGGGGAGATCTCTGGTTGAAATAAACGGCCGAAGAGCGAACAGTTCGATGAAGCAGTTCTGGTCGATTGGCGCTAACGGCAAAAGCATTCCTGTCGGGATTGATCAATTTATTCCGTCGCATGGAGAGAAAATTTCATTCACGCTTACCACTTGGTCTTAAAGCGACTGCTTTTCAACATCGCACCGTTCTTAAACCATATTCATACAGTTTATTGCCATGAAAATAATACTTTGCGATTCATGCTTTTGCCTGTATGTTACTGGACAGAAACGGTAACGGAACCATTCCGAAATTACCTCTAACAAAGAGAAAGGTGTGGTAAATACAATGACATATCCTCCACATGGTTATGGTGTTGAATAGATGCGTGGTTATTTGTCAATATATATTTTCATCTGCCCAAGACATGCACAACACGTACAGTGCGATATACAAGACACACAATGCGATGTAATGAACAGATAGGAGGATGCCGAAACGACCAGCAGTTGCGGTCTCTTAATTTTGCATCCACCTTGGCCTATGGTGGCTTAATGTCGCAGTCTTCTCCGATGTTAATCTTTCTTCGTCGCTATTTATTTTTCATTCTTTATCGGGTCTTTTTCACTGGGCTATTTATCGCCGTAAAAACAGCGACGCGGGAGACGGGGAGCCCAGAATAACCTTCGTGGTTCATTCAGTTACTTCATTTTATTGACGGTGCGAGCACGGTGAAACGTTCTTAATGAAGACGGACGAAAACTCATGCCACGTGATGTCATAAGGTTAATTCGCGCACATATCAATTTTCACCCTGCTGCCGGAGTTTTAGTCATAGCATACGCTTGGAGTCGGAGCAAAATATCCTCTCGCGATTCTGATCTTATAGCCAGAGGGGGTCTAAGCTGTCATCGTTGGTACGGTACTGAAGTGAAAGTAGAAGTTGTAACGTACGTTTTGATCGTTGCCTAGCCCAAACGATAGTGCGTTATATTGCATTGATTATAGTCTTGGCTGTAACATTTTAGGCTTGTCGAGTAGCTTGCCTACACGATTGAGACTACCACCTAGGGTTGTAACCAAGTCACAAGGCTCCGAGTCAAAGTCAATTTGACTTTTATTGTTTTGACTCGAGTCAAGTCGAGTCATTTTCAATTCACCACCGAGTCATGGAATTATGACTCGAGTTCAGGTCATTATGTTGACTGCTCAGTTTCCGGTTAAAGTCTGAATAAACTCATTTTATAAAACTATGTTTGGTGCTATCGAATGTTTCGCATTTATAATATAGGCTACTAATTTCCCTCACTTTTTGCAGTTTCTGGTCACATTTGCAAGTACCAGTATCAATCAGACGAAATCCCAGTAGGGTGGTTACTTCACAATTCTTCGAAATTACAATGAAATGTCGGCCTTGGCCGTCTGAGTCCAAGTCGAGTCAATACACAGATTGACTCGAGTCGAGTCGAGTCATTTCGTATTTTGAAAAAATGACTCGAGTCAAGTAGAGTCATTACAACCCTGGTGTAAATCGCCCGAAAACACCACGAATACCACAAACAACTACAACTGTCGTCTTATGGAAAATAAATGAATCAAAAGAAGATAAGTCATTTTCGGCTGTGGCTTCATTGCGGTAAATTTGGCATGCTTTTTTCACGATCGGGTAGGCCTATGTGTGGACTAAAAATAAATCATTGCCTTCGCTTGCGATGGCTTTGCGGCTTAACATCTTTTTTCACGATCGGGCGGGTTTTGACTCCAAAATAACGATAAATACTCCCAATAGCCTCCTCGTTCTGACGGATTCTGCCTGACTTTTCCTGTTCTGGAGCGACTCGGTTGAAAGGATGTCACGGTACGCACACAGTCGTCTCGCGAGACGTGCTTGCTGTAGCGGGCCTGAGCTAGTTTAAATAACGTCAGGCGTGGGGGAGGGGGACTTTTACGAAAACGGGACATTTCAAACAGCACTTGAACGGGTATCAAATGTTTCGTGAATACAGCTGTATCTTAAATTACAATCCTTATGTCAGATTCCATCTATTGGAGAATCATCCTTCGGTTTGGAATCACTGCTCGAGGACTAAAGTCGCTGTATCAGGGGCGATTAATACTATTTATTTGGCGAGTGGGCTATCTCGTTACGACTTTCACACTCGTAACGTCCATAGCAGTTGATCCAAGTCACGCTTGGCGATGACTGTGTCTCATCGACTTGGCTGGACAGGCAGGAATATATTTTGTGAAGGCACGCGTATAGAAGTTCGCAATGTCATTTGTACGAAAGACAGTCAGTTTTGGAAGAGTCCACAGGGGTCCAACGAATGCTGTGTGTTTAGCGATTTTACGACCAACTTGGGTTTGTAGTGATCAATAGGGTTGGGTAAAACCGTAGCTGAGTGATTCGATATTGAATCGAGTATTGGGCTTCGATTTGGGAGGAGTATTCGCAAACCAGGCATTATGACATATATTCATGACCGTATGTATCATGTAGAAAGTTCAAATATGCTGTACTATGCCAAGGGTGGGTAAACTGTTCAGCTCGCGGGCCGCATTCAACTTCTGAATGCATTCGCGGGCCGCACTATATTAAATTGGGATTATTAACTAAAGCGCAATATTAGTATGTAATTATATGGGTACCGGGGAATTATCGAGATGATATCTATGTATTTACAACAAGTCAAACAATAATTTAATGATAACGTACACGCGTCGGAAACATTGACAAGAGTTTTAAGCTGGTCATCCTCAATAACTAATTTTGTAAAATTTGGGATGAAAGGCGGCTTGTGCTGATTCTTAGAAGCGGATGTATGCTTGAATCTGAGGAACGATTTCTTCATCGATTTAGTTATTCTACTTTTGGTTTACCTCCAGGACAGACATTGCTGCATAACCATGCTACCTTCAATATACGCTTCTACGATGTATAGTTAATGTAAACATAAAATACTTATACACATATCCAAGGGCGTAGCCAGAAAAAATATTTGGGGGGGGGCGAAAAATTCGATGACGTAATTGCCCCCCCTCCCCTTAAAGATAAGGAAAAAATAGGTAAAATTGATGGACTTGGGCGCTTATTGGATGATTAACACAACATCTGGGGCGATCGTTATATATATTCCACTCTCAGACGGATGTGATCAAATGATGATTGTGGAAAACCAGGACAACAACACTTTCGTTCATTATATTGGTCTTTGCATATTGTAAATACGTTTTCATTATCAGATTTGCCGGCAGGGCTGATAGAAGTGGTGTCATCAAACATTCGGGGGGCAATTGATTATACGTCTTGAGGTATATGATTCATACAACACGGCAAGACTATTTAGAGTTTCTAGAGCAGGGTGGCCAAAGGGCCACATGAGACTTACGAACCATTGCCACTTGAATGTTGATGACCTTTTTTAGTCTTCCGATAGGAGCGTACCGGATAATAGGTAACGTTGAAAACAATACTTATATTATACCCATCAAAATCAATGACAATTATGACATGAAGACTTGGTGTGGATCCCCAACCTCGTCGCGCGAAATATTGTACAATATATAGACATATACGACGATCTGCGAAAAATGTGGCCGGCCCCTGGCTACGCCAATGCTTCGGAACTCAGAACTGATATTTTAGTCGACAAAATCCCAAATTTCGCGGTCAGACTAATCAAATTTTAGTTACTCGGTTTTGGTAATTTATTTTCTGATAATACTAGTAATTTCGAGAATTAACCCGCGGGCCTCTCTAAACCTTCTCGCGGGCCACGGGTTGACCGCCCCTGTTCTAAAGGGTGGATGCCGGACGGGACAGTTGTCATTTATTGCTGTCACCACTCAAGAGATCGAGCTCACGCAAGGTCGTAGCCAGAAAAACAATTTATTTTGTTTGGGGGGGATTATGACTTTATAGGAGCTCTTCCGTGGTAACATCTCGCAGAACCGTACATCCTGCCATGGGCAATTTCATCACTACCCTTTATACAAACGATTCTTAGACGCACACACACACATACCCTATGGAAGCTTCCAGTTGCCAACTATAGCTTATTAGGCGGTCGTTGTACGCATGAGCCCAAATCGCTGACATAAAGTGATGAACACTCAGTGTGAATTTCGGCCCTAGTCGCGCGAAGCGAATTTTTTTTTTTTTAATAAATGAAAGAATTTGATCAATAATATTGGTACGTCTATATGAGCAAGTGGTGTCCATTCTTATTACTTCGTTGAAGCACGGTTTGTTCGTAACCTCTGGTAGAGATTGACGCTACTTTAAAGATTAAAATCGCTGATACATACCAGACCAAATTAAAAAACTCCTTTGATCAGACTCGTTCAATTTCAAATTAGCAATTTTTGACGGGATGTGGTGATATTTTCCTGTGTCAGTTGCGTTTATGTTGGAGGGGTCTGATTGCAGGGACAGGATCATTCGGCGCCAGCCATTTAAGCACCCGAAAATCTATATCGGAGGCTTCGGAATACATGGGTCGGTTTTATGGTGGTCAATCCTTTTGGAGCGCACTTTGCGTAGTAGCATACTTTATATATCTTCGTGTGTCCCGGAACGGAAGTTGCTTGAGCTAACAGTCCCCAGCCCCCATACTGAACTGACACTCGTACAGACTCAATCAACCCAACGACCTCGGGCTACTCTAGTGTATCTACTGGTACTGCTGTATTCTCATAATTGAGAATGCAGCAAAATTCAATAATGGGTAGATATTTGCGGAATAATTTTTTTTCGTGATGCCGAAAACAAAATCACGACATGAACAGACACTAAATCGCGCGAAGCGCGAAGAAAAATTTTAGGTTGCATACATTTGCACCAAAATACTCTACTATCTATTGATTTTAGAAAAATTTTCCAAAAATTTGGGGGGGGGGCGACCGCCCCTTTCGCCCCCCCCCTGGCTACGCCAGTGCACATATCAAGAACATATGTACACCTAACCTAACACACACGCGAAGCGGTGTAACAAAAGTAATAAAATTACTGGAGTTCTCAATTTTAAACCGCACTCGTGATCCTAATTATGTTATTTCTGTTTTGAATTTCTGTGATGTTTACAAACTGAAACCTCTGAAAATGGGTGGGCTTTGAGAACAGGTTACTATAGTCATACGTCAGCAATAAAATAACCATCACAGAAAGACTATAACTTATCGCTGTCATGGGTGAATATATTAAGAAAAAGTATCGCCAAGTCGCTGCAAAAATTACATTTTAGTACGCATTATATTTTCTCGAGGCTTTCGCGGGCCGTACAAAACGGTGTTCCGGGACGCATGCGGCCCGCGGGCCGTAGTTTGCCCACCCCTGTACTATGCGAACATGAAAAATACTATCAGTCAGGCTACAGATGATTTCCGATGAAGACCATGCATATTTGATTGTACTTTGTAACAATGCTGTTGCTAGATCACGATCGACTTAACAGCCACGTCATTTCCACGTAGCTTTGTATTATATGTTTCGTATGCTGCGATACTACCAATTGAGGTTTGAAGGCTTCCACAGTGAAAAATAGTATCGAATCTATAACTCTCGTTGATAGATTAACTCTTAGTGCTGAAGTACTCAAAAGAATAATCTCTCACTATTACAATTGACACTCGATTCAGCACTCGAATAATTGTGTCCTAGTGATGAATCTGCATGACGCACAACGGAGCATATTTTGGTAAACAATACTCCGTGACCTTCGATCTTATATACCATCTCATACTCGCTTCGTATATTCCAGGGGTGGCCAACCTTTTTAGCCAAAGGGCCACATTCGATTGACGAACTATTGCGCGGGCCACTAGCCGCGCCAGGCGCGAAAAATCTTCGAAGTTCATAGGTCAATAATATTGTCATTTGACTGTATTGCGGGCCTGCTGTATATCACTGGGCTCAGTTTGCAAGGACTGGACTATTCAGCGCCTGAACATATCGATATCGAAAGCTTCGACCAACATGCGTCAATCATTTTGTGCCTAGGTTTCATAGTCTTTCTGCAAGCGCAAACGCAAGGTCGCTTATGCAGAACGATATTTTGTCTCGTAATCGCGAATATAGTTGGACTCAATCTGATACATTAGGAATTCTTTCATTTTCACAAAGGGGTAACAAT
Source organism: Botryllus schlosseri (assembly GCF_051294905.1). NCBI lineage: Eukaryota > Metazoa > Chordata > Ascidiacea > Stolidobranchia > Styelidae > Botryllus > Botryllus schlosseri. Next base: position 27,816,623 of record NC_137239.1, on the reverse strand, counting down.
ATTAAAAGCAAGAAATCAAGTGACAACATGTTGCGCGAAGCGTGTAGAAAATTTTTACTTTCGATAAATCTATCGCAAATTATTCTGCTTTATTGTAGTGTACGAAGATCTATAAAAGTGAGACTGGCTCATGGATCTGCCAATGCGTCGGAACTGATATTTTAGCCATAACATCTCAAGTGTCGTGGCCATACTAATCAAATTTTTCGTTGGTCTTGCAAGTTCACAATCTGTGCAATCCATTTCTGATAATATTACTAATTTCGGAAATTACCTCGCGGACCACTCAAAACCTTCTCGCGGGCCACATATGGCCCGCGAGTAGTATAGTAGATCGCTCTGGGTGTGCCTGGGGCTCTTATGGGTGCGGCGGTGAGGTGCCTGGAAACTCGTGTTGGTGATGGTACCCTTTTGGACCCCCCTTCCGCTCGCATATCGTAATGTGTTCTTATGGGTGCGCTCGCACGTCGTACTTTCTGGTATAGGCATCTCCCGCATATCGTATTGAAAACTCGTGTTGGCATATCGTACTTTCGGGTGTAGGCATCTCTCGCACATCGTACTTTCGCATGTCGTGCTTTCGCGTATAGGTTGTGTTGGTGATTCGCCGTGTGTTCTTATGGGTGTGGCGGTGATTCGTACTTTCAACCATCTCTCGCGTGGTGTTGAATAGTCACCAACAATAACCGCACAAACGGAAACGTGGCTTGTTGTGAGGATTAAGCAGTGTGACCTATATTCCGAATGACCTGCGCGCTGAATTGTGTTCCGTGCAGTTGTGTGCTACTATCGAATATTACACTAGACCAGTCAGTGTGAAATAGTTTGATCGTAAATTATGATATATGATATCGTAGTTTAGTCGTGTCAAATGACCGATCGTGTTCTCTTTCCTCGCTATTGATTGCTAGCTGAATAATACTTTCGGGTTATTCGCTGTTTCGCGCCTACAGAATAGTCTGCTGTTCACAACCACAACTCCATCGCGATAGCACAATTTTCACACCTCGATCAGTAGAACAACACTGCACTAATCCAGTTGTCGAAACACATAGGTCATACATTTTACGTGAAATGAAATATTGTATTGTGGTATACAAATATGCAAACTATTCTTTCAATTCAACAAGTCTAGTTAACGGATCGATTTTCAAGCTACCGACACAGTTTTTAACACGAGTGAGTTGATATTTCTTCCCGGGTACGAGCGAGGCTTTGTTCCATTGATCCAAAACCACCTCGCCAGTATCATCCTTCAATGTAAAACTGTATAATTTCAACTCCTTTCCGGCACCAGAATTGACCATCTTCTCCTCTCGAGAAACACAAGTAGCGGCGATCGAGACGTATTCATCTTTATTTCCGTATACCGATTCACAGGTCAATAATGGGTATTCTTCAGTCGTATGTCTCGATTTTCCATGCAGAGTTACTGACGAAGCCCGACCAAGTAATACAGCGGGTTTTCCAGTAAATTTGTCAATTTGGACCCAACCGGATTTGACCATGAGTTTTTTTCGTTTGGAGAATGCTTTCTCAATGTTCCCGAACAATTCACGATTGAAACACGTGAAAGATATCTCTTCGTTATTGCCGTCGACGAATATACCTTTGAGATATTGACTAACGCCGCCTCTTTTGGGTGATGAGACGAATTTGACGCCGACGTGAAAATTTGAAGTTGCTCCGACTTGCATAGTGTTGACGCTGTTCGATGTCATATCGTTTGATAAAGTGTCAACTTGAAATGTAACTCACTACACAAATCGAGTTGAATCGTATTTGAATGTATTGATTCGACCCAACTCAAATCCTATTAACGCGATCTGTTGAATCGAACGTAACCTGAATATTACTGACGCCAACATTCACCCGCATCGGATCATTCACACATTCCACGCCGCTGTTTTAACACTTATAGAATCAATACCAACTATCTCTAACCCGATAATATTCAATCATTTTGGTAATTTGCCAACTTTATATCCATTCGCGGGATGTACTAAAGGTAAATCCAAATAATCCAGAATGAAATATTTGGACTTTGACATTGCGTGAATTGAAATAGGTTTGACAAACATGACTACCAACTTTGATCCAGCCACATTTCAAACTCAAAAGAATTATTCACAACATTAACAATTGTTAAAAATCTAGTTTCACTTACTTGATTATATCATTACAACTCACAAATTTGAATTAATTCATCCTGGTTGTATTCATATGCTCTATCTTTTTATTCAATTGTAAAGGTTGTTACTATTCTGAAGACAAAGTATTTACTAATCGGCGCATATACGATTTGACTTGGACATATTATATTTTGAGTATACGAGATTTGAATGTCTGAACAATAACTGAGAATTAATTTATCACAAATAAATCCGTATATTACAGCGTAAAAGATATTGGGGTGTCAGCAACTCTGTACGGTCGTAGTTACAACCACATTAACTAATCTACCCAGGCAACTCGTCATGATCATTCCTGAAATCAACACAAACACGACCACTGACTTGAGTTAACCGCGAAACACCATCAAGTTTTAAATCCGCTTGCAGCTGACGGATTATTCGAATGCATCGATGGGGAATATTATTGAACTCGTCGGTATTGTTACTTCAACAAATTACACCGACTGCGAAAGTTAATATCGAATGGTAAGACTTGATCACATATTTGTTGATCACAGACATGACGAAAAAAAAAACTTTACCGAGATTTTATAAACTAGTCATATTACTCTACACATCTATCAATATCAAAATGCGAGTCATCCAATTTTTCTACTAAAGTAACATTGCACTTTCGGATTCGAATTCGGTATAGTCATACAAATTGTATTAAATCCAACATCAAAACAAAAGGAATTTTTTTTTAGTTTATTGAAATCAAATCATTCGTCTTCGACTTGTGCTTTTCTAGATTACCCGCGACAATTCGTTTCGAGTGAGTTGTAACCAAAGTCAAGATATCTTTGTGTCCACAGATATGGAAGATGAATATAGCTAACACAATCACGAATCGACGTTTCAGAGTATTTCACGGGTGTATTAAACTTGTTAGTGTCACCTATCTAAAAGTACGCACGAGTTCGAATTCCATACCGACTGTTGCGATGTTTAGGATTCACTTACAATAACCACGGGTGAGGATTTAACATCAATGTCGTTACTGTCGGAATTTGCGACAGAGAATTGAAACATATGCACTTTACAGAGTGTGAAAATATCACTTTGAGTATCGAGTACCGTTCGAAGCTAGCGATCAATTCCTAATCATTTCAGTAACTCCCCATTGTGCGTGCTAAATGTAAAATATCGCGAGGTTATACACTCTAAGACTTTGATTATTGTAAAAGTAAATTGTGATATGTTTGTTAGATGCATCCAATTCAACTAGAAGTGTCTAGTATCCAACACTCGTAATATCAAAAAAGTACTTGCTACACTGTTATTTGCTAAACGTGTTTTGCATTGTTGTTCATTTCTAGTATTGATTGAAATTGTTTTTGAACCCTCAAATAATAATTCCCGACATGAAACTAAGCCGCCGAAAGTCGTTACCATCACAAAGAAACAATTTGCACGATGTTTACTAAATGTATCCTATAGTTAGGTGTACTGGAATTATTTGTAAAACACACACGATCAGAGAAATTGGAAATTTTTCCGTTGTCATTCGCTTAAGTAAATGTCATCACAATACTCTGTCACTAAAAGACGTTACTTGGACGTGCTTGAATTCTAGACATAGTTCTGATTTACCCAACACAAGACCCAAGGACAACCCTAGTTTCAGCCGAACACAGATATCCAAAATATCACACACTTCGCTATTCCTAAAGCACAAACACACGATACAAAATAATACTTGTTGTGTTGTTGCGGCATCATCACTCAACAATATCACCCTCAATACAAATGATGTTTATGTGTAACATGCTATTGATTTGAACCACACCCACCTGACGGAAGAGGATTTACTCAATCTTTACAAAATGGATATTGACCAACATCACATCACCGGATTGTATCTGTTTCGCTGGATACGAGTTATGTTAGTTTAACAGTAAACAAATTTCACCCTCTTGGATTATGAACTCAATGCGTTAGCAGTCATTCAATATTTTGTTTGTGTCAACTAGTTACTTTGTATGTTACCCCACAACTCTTACAAAAGTACGAAGGATATTAACATCGCACTAAGCAATTAACTTTACTCGATATTCTCGCATTACGAAACTAAAGAATGGTTGGTTAGACTCTACAAACTGTTTCGATATCACAAGACCTTTATTGTCTGAATGGGTGTTCATGTATCTTAATAATCAAATAGTTCAACACAGAACTAGTACTAACAGAAACATCAGAGTTGTTAACACAAAAGTTTGTATATGTGCACAGTATGCGAATACCATGTGTAAGTCCAGCACAATTGCGGTGTCCATCCGAGTTTAGTTAACACAAATTTATTACAACGGAGTCACGTAAACTTTCGTGAAAGAAAAGCATACTCACTCCTAGAGGGTTATGTCAATGCCATAGCAGTTCCCCAACAACAAAGTACATATGTTTTCTAGTCACGGTCCTTACATCTTTCACATAGATCAATCTACTTTGCTAACGAAAAGTGCTGAGTCATCACATGATCGCTCTCACAACAAAACAGCTAGTAGATATTATCATTCAAAATATTCCTAACCCTTTACACACCAGTAACAAATCATACAACGAATATGTTTTGTGGGTCGAATTGTTGTTCAGTGTCAAGTCTACCTGTTGAAACGTACATTAAAACAACACAGTCACAATCAAATTAAAACCACGAATCTATTTTCATTTCCTCGCAAACTGTCACATACAGAAAAATAAATTTAATTTCCCAAAACATACTTGTAACCAATCGCTTTCATTAAACACACAACACCATAATAGTATTTACTTTCTACAACATAGACATTCCGGTGTAGTCAAGAAATATTTTTAATAATCAAAATCATCGACTTCTGTTTACGGTGTTAGTGTGTGCATGTCATACATGTGGGCCCGTATTAAAATGGACACGACACGACTGACTGTAAGGAGATAGAAGTCTATCGCATAGATTTACATGTGGTCTTCGCTACGGTTTCAAAAAACGAATCATCTCTTTTGCATTGATCTAGACCAGAGGTCTCAAACACGCGGCCCGCGGGCCGCATGCGGCCCGTGAGAGCAATTTGTGCGGCCCGCGACGGCATTTTGGAATTTCAATTGTTCAACAAAATATTCAAGTGCCGTATATCATTTTTAGATATAAGTACTGGAAGATCACGCTAAAAGTACTATAGAAATCACTGAAATCTCAACAAACTTCAATATCACATCACTTTCAAAAGTTTTCACGCGGTAGAAGATCAGCTATTACGTCACATGATAATAAAACTTGACCCGCTGATGATTCGTAACAGAAAATTGTGATTTGGTTCGGTGCGACCTTCTCGTAAAATTATTCGATTTCTGATTCACTGAGTGATTAAATGAAAATGACTCGAGTTGATTTGGGTCAAACGTTAAAATCAGAGAAGGACTTGCGACTCGGAACGGTGACTTGGTAATCCTACAGACGCAACAATCTATGAAACTGTCATGGGGAATAGTAATATATCAAAAGGTTGTAGCTTGCGCTGCATAGGGTATATTGCTATCTGATCAGATCAGTATGGCAACCATTGGTATTCTGTGACCCCCATGACGTTTAGCTGGTTACATGCTGGGTGTTGTTTGTTATCTTTATCCATGTTATTATCGGTGGCGAGTAAGGTAGTAGTACGCTCTACAGCTGTAACACCAATGAATTCTTCGCCGATTGGACATTTCTATTCAAGAGGTTCTAAACCGGGGTCCGTAGACCCCATCGGGGTACGAAGCACCACATCAGGGTGTACGAGGGGCGGGTTGTGGAATTAGGCCTACATGCTGTGGAATATTTCATTAGCCAATCTAATCAACTGAAAAAATAGTCTTCGCGCTCCGCGCGATTTCATGTGAATGGGCTTTCTGATTTTAATATAGGTACCATCAGAAATTGTGTTGAAAATGGACAGGGGCTACTAGAAATCCTATCGGAAGCACAAGGAGTACGATCGCTATAAAGGTTAAGAAGCAATGCTATTACTATGGTTCAATAACGACTACATTTGAGTTGTTATTGATAAGTTCCAATAGTAATCGAAGGCAAAACTAATGTTGATTTAATTTGACTTTGGCAATGACAGTAACCCGACAGTTTTCGATGTCATGATGCATCCTCTCACATGATGTCTATAACTCATTAATTAAAAAAAATATGCCCCGCACAAAAACAATTTTATTCAGATATTTGAAAATGTGATTTTTTCCGCGTCAAAGCGTGAATAGTACAATAGTAAATTACATTTCCACGATGCTTGTGGAAAGTCTGTCTGCAACGTCCCTTTAAATTAGGCCTACTAGGAAATCATACATTGAATATCCCTATTATTGCTGCTGCGGCCCGCGACGTATTCAAAAACTAGGAAATGGCCCGCGAGCACATTTGAGTTTGAGACCTCTGATCTAGACCGAGCAAGTTAGTTAATGGCCATGATTGTGTTTGTCATATGCGAATGATAGGGTTACTGTCAAACAGACATGGGGTAATCGCGATTAGTAATCGTAATCGATTACGACGATTACAGCATTTCCAAGTAATCGTAATCGCAATCGATTACATTCGAAAAAAATCTGAAGTAATCGTAATCGTAATCGACTACTTCGCATATCTAATCGATTTCTCTGTGAAAGAGCGATTACTTTTTATTCTTGCAAGGACTATGACATAAACTGAACATTCGTGAACAAGGAAGAGCTATTATACCAGGCTCGCGACAGCACAAACGTCTGATTTTTAAACGCCACAGCTCATTATTACGTCAGAAACAGCCTATTAGCTTTGTCATTGCGTAAGAAGTATTCACACTAAATAGATATTCGATGCACGACTGCACGTACGTCGTACATTAGTGCTGTATATCAGGTTATCAAAACGTTCCACACGCCACTACCTCGCAGCAGTATAATTTATCTCCGCTCGGCCTAGTTTCAAATAGTAACTTATGGTTGATGTTTGGTTATGCTTATGCTTAGTTAAACGCAATTTGACCGTAGCTGCTTGGCGAGCAGTAGGCCTATCTAGTACGTACGTACACCGGACAAAGATTTGAAATTTTGTACTCGTCAAATAAAACATTGCGATTCCGACAACAAAGCAGTAAAAATCAACAGCTGATGATATATATATATCAAAACCGAGCCGATTTTGCCGTTTCTCGAAACGGCAGCTTGCAGTACAATATCTGTATTAAGTTGAAAGCAGAATTTTATGTTCGCTTCGTCTTATTCTCATATGACTCTACTTAAAAGGGCGCCAATCGTTATTTCACAATTCTTTACTAAACATTGGGACCTGCCGCCATGGCATTGGGCAAATGGGCATATATATCCTGTTAGCATGGGTTGTAGTTGGAATCAGGACCAAAACAGCAAGTCGTCCTGTATAGGGTGGTCATCGCAAGTTGAAGACTGAATTTCAGAGTTGTAATGACTCGAGTCATGACTCGACTCGAGTCAGACTTGAGTCACGATTTTCTGATGACTCGACTTGACTTGAGTCATTTTTTCAAAATGCGGAAATGACTCGACTTGACTCGAGTCAATCCGTGTATTGACTCGACTTGGACTCGAGTCATTGCGCATGACTCGAACCAATAAGCCATATGACTCGAGACTCCGACGGCCAAGACCAACATTTCATTGTAATTTCGAAGAATAGTAAACTAACCACCCTATTTCGGCTTCGTCAATTGGTACTGGACTACTGGTACTTGAAAATGCGACCAGAAACTATTAAAAGTGAGGAAAATTAGTATATTATAAATGCGAACCGTTCGATATCACCAAACAGCGTTATAACAGCGGGATTAACAAGACTTCAACTGAGAACTGAGCAGTCGAAACAATGACTTGGACTCGGACTCGAGTCAATATCCTATGACTCGGACTCGAGCCTCTGGTCGACGACTTGGACTCGGACTTGACTCGGTGGCGAATTGAAAATGACTCGACTTGACTCGAGTCAAAACTTTGAAAGTGAGGTTGACTTGTGACTCGGAGTCTTGTGACTTGGTTACAACCCTGCTGAATTTCGTCGAATATTGCATTATATTACTATTGATTTCTAATCCTCTCTCAGCCCCCGATGGTCAGATTTACCTGTAGAGTTTGTTTGTTTGAGGTAATCTTGGTGTTTGTCGACTACAACGGTCAGTTACACCAGGCCGAATTTCTGCATTTTTGATTTCGTATCTGCCGACTTGTAGCACGGCCCACTTCTAGGCTTATTGTAAGACACCGCTTACGCGGATGAGGCGGCGAGGGGGAGCCTAGATAAACCTCCAACACGTAATTCATAATTATAACCTCTGGTGTCTTGTTATAATTACTTTAGTGTATGTTGTTATTTCGTGACCTCCGGTTTGTTATATAATCAGACGATATTATAGTGGCTCAAGCATAGCAGACTAGAATAAAAACTTTCGTGAGACGCACAAACAAATTGTCATGTGTTTATATCTGACTGCATGTCTAGCAACTCAAGTTGTATATTACCATGGTCAGTGGCCACATTAACTACAATAGGACATGAAAACATTTTCATCACGGGGAAAACAGCATTCATTCCGTCAACGCGGCCGTTGAACTTAACAATCAAGTCAAATGATCCATTGGTTTGATGGTCAGATAGCGTTGTAAAACGTGTTGCAACACCATCTGCACTTAATTAAGTCTGATGATGAGCAGACTTAAATTTGAGTGACGATCAAAACGCATTTGAATGTGAGCATACTTTTTGACGTGAGTTGAGTAACGAAATCGTTGCCTTAATTATAAACTCCAGATTCCAAGCCAAGCAAGTGTGACTTTTGAATATCAATTTTTTTGTTTGTTCCAAATTGATTTTAAAATATTTTTGTTGGATTTTCCAACGTCGATGGGAGCCGCAAGTAGGCTAGCTCGGAGCCGCGGTTGGGAATCACTGATCTAGAGAGGATTTTCAAGTTAATTAGATCTCTCGAAAATACTCTATAACTTATGTTGGTTTACGAAATACTTTTTGAGCCCCCTTCGAGCTCGCTCTCCACCCTATTGGGAAATTGGTGGTGCGGCAATTCTGGCCCTGGCAAGAATGCAAATCATTGGGCGCGATAAATTTAACTCTATAAAAATGGGCAATGGGTACATTTATGACGTAACAAGCAAATGACGCATCTCTTTTAAAGGGAGTTTGTTATCTCGTTAGGCCTCTTCAGCGCAATCCATATATTATCTTCCAACATAGCTTCCAAGATGCAAAATAAATGTAATCGTGAGTAATCATGATTACTTTTCCAATGTAATCGTAATCGTAATCGACTACTTCCTGATTTTGCTGTAATCGTAATCGTAATCGTAATCGCGTCATTCAGAAGTAATCGTAATCGCAATCGATTACAATCATGAAGTAATCACCCCATGTCTGCTGTCAAATCTACATACAACAATCTTCTGACGATCATAATAGCAATTTCATTTTCCGCCCCTTCATAATTGTACAACTCGGAAACTACGTTTAACAAGACCAATCACACCACCAGCGTTGAACACAAGATACCTACCCAAGTCAAAATATCATTCTGGTTTGGACAACTGAAGTTTACCTGTGTAAAATTATCATTTTCACTTGGAGGTCCACCGTTACCTAACTAAAATACCATTGTCCTTTGGAGATTTATCGTTTACCCAGTGTAACAATCCCCTGTTCACTTGGAAATATATTTTTGCCCTGGATAACAAACCTTTTTCACTTGGAAATATATTTTTTTCTCTGGGTAACAAACCTTTTTCACTTGGAAATATATTTTTTCTCTGGGTAACAAACCCCTTTTCCTTTGGAAATCTATTTTTTCCCCGGATAACAAACCTTTTTCACTTGGAAATATATTTTTTCCCTGGGTAACAAACCTTTTTCACTTGGAAATATATTTTTTTTCTGGGTAACAAACCTTTTTCACTTGGAAATATATTTTTATCCTACAGCAACAAACCATTTTCACTTGATAGTCCACCGTTTACCTGAGTAAAAATATCATTTTCTTTTGGAGATCTGGCGTTTACCCATACTAACAAACCATTTTCACTTGGGAAAAATACTTTTACCTAGAGTAACTAATCAGTAATCATTTTCTTTTGGAAATATATTTTCTCCCTGGGTAACAAATCCTTTTCGCTTGGAAAACTGTCATTTACCTGAGTACCAATACCGTTTTCACTTGGAAATCTATCTTTTCCCTAGGTAATAATACCATTTTCGTTTTGAAAACTGACACACACACCGGACAATTTGATATTTTTTCTATATATTGTTACAACAGACGGTGACAAAATATACACCAACAACGACTCCATACATTTGTGTAATCAAATATTCAGTTGCTCTGATGCATCCCATCAAAATCATTGGTTACTCACATACAATAACAATGTGCTGTTGTACATCGACATTCGACATGTATGTTTTCGGAATTGGTGAATAAAGGGGTTTCCGATATGTCCGTGATGTCCGGGTTCGTGCTTTGGATTTTCCAGAGTCAAAATATCTGAATAAAACACCTCCTCGACTTTGGTAACTGGTTGATACACGGATAATGGTGTTCGGAAAACGGATGAATTTATGTTCCCCATCGCGCTGACAACATCGGGTTACTTGTGAGTTTCCTCGGGTCTGTTTACTATATTGTGTCTTTACTGGTCAATACATGTCGCTCCAGTCAGCTGAGACCGGATCACTAATATGAGAAAGTGTGGGGGCCGGATCCGGATATTCACTCATGACCCAACGACCGATATTCAAGTAAACATGTTACAGACCGTGTTTTGTCTCCATGAAAAATACCAATGCATACACCATCACATCAAGTACGTCACGATTGTTCACAAGTATTCGCGTAAACGAGGTGTACATACAATGTGTCGGTGTACAAACATCATGGGACAAAAATTCACGTTCTCAAGTCTCATCATGCGCCGACTCTGTACATTCAATGTGGACATAGATGACACACGACATGATACAATGGACAGTGCATTATGCATACCGATATATTCTCAGTCAAATATGCGAACCATACACAACCATATACCCTGATTTTCGCTGAATATCTACAACACCAACAAATCTGTACATTTCTTTTCCCTTGACCTCGACGATAGAGTTGTCATCCCAATGTACCAATCGAGTGTATGGTTCATCAGGTGTAAAATCCAAATCAAATGTCACCAAGGTATCGTTTTTCATTTTCAATATTTCCACCGCTGCATCTTGTCTGTGTCGTAAAACCACGGTGTGGGGCCAGAGGAATCTATGGAACGTTACGCGTAGTCCCATAATTACTCGTGGATATGGCCAGTTAACGACAACGTTTTCTCAGTGGTCTGCGTGGGTGCACCGTTTCAATACGTAGCTAGATCAACTAGACCAAAAGTTTCCAACCGCGTTTTATAACGACATGTAGAATTACGAGACAGCACCCTCTTGCGGAGTGGTTAACACGAAATCAGTCTTCAACCCGCAGAGACACACCTTGGATTACATTATCAAATCGTAATCGAACTCGAGATTCACACACACAGAGTCCCCGTTTACGATTTCAATCCGGAGTCACTACTCACGATGTTTAGCTGGAGTCGTTGTGTGGGAATAGCGACATCCGACATACTCATCGCGTGAAAGATTGATAACGATGGTGATCGCCAAATACATTAAACCAGGTGAAACTCTGCGGTCTCAGCAAAAAAAGTTCACAGGTTATGACCAACAATACGTGGGGATTGAGCGAGTTACGCAAACCGATTATGTCGAGGTCTGGATCACGATGCAAGTCTACCTGAGAATCCAAACAATCTTGCAAAATCAAGGTGTGAACCCGTGAAATGATTGTACTCGTGTGAGATTCATTTTTCACAAGTTGGGTGGAGGCGGTTCATACTAAGATCGTGTTACGTCCAAATATGGCTGCTTGTCTGTCCCCAAGTCATCTATGCCCACATTGAATGTACAGAGTCGGTGCATGATGAGACTTGAGAACGTGAATTTTTGTCCCATGATGTTTGTACACCGACACATTGTATGTACACCTCGTTTACGCGAATACTTGTGAACAATCGTGACGTACTTGATGTGATGGTGTATGCATTGGTATTTTTCATGGAGACAAAACACGGTCTGTAACATGTTTACTTGAATATCGGTCGTTGGGTCATGAGTGAATATCCGGATCCGGCCCCCACACTTTCTCATATTAGTGATCCGGTCTCAGCTGACTGGAGCGACATGTATTGACCAGTAAAGACACAATATAGTAAACAGACCCGAGGAAACTCACAAGTAACCCGATGTTGTCAGCGCGATGGGGAACATAAATTCATCCGTTTTCCGAACACCATTATCCGTGTATCAACCAGTTACCAAAGTCGAGGAGGTGTTTTATTCAGATATTTTGACTCTGGAAAATCCAAAGCACGAACCCGGACATCACGGACATATCGGAAACCCCTTTATTCACCAATTCCGAAAACATACATGTCGAATGTCGATGTACAACAGCACATTGTTATTGTATGTGAGTAACCAATGATTTTGATGGGATGCATCAGAGCAACTGAATATTTGATTACACAAATGTATGGAGTCGTTGTTGGTGTATATTTTGTCACCGTCTGTTGTAACAATATATAGAAAAAATATCAAATTGTCCGGTGTGTGTGTCAGTTTTCAAAACGAAAATGGTATTATTACCTAGGGAAAAGATAGATTTCCAAGTGAAAACGTTATTGGTACTCAGGTAAATGACAGTTTTCCAAGCGAAAAGGATTTGTTACCCAGGGAGAAAATATATTTCCAAAAGAAAATGATTAGTAGGGCTGTTCAAAAATAAACTTTTTTCCTGAATCTTGCTGGTTACTTGATTAAATCGTTATGTTGCCTTAAAAAACGACGCACACCAAATTTGAATTCATTCCAACCAATATTCGCGGATTTCGTAGAGTTTGAAAATTTTGAATTTGCCTAAAAATGCAAAAAAAATTTTTTTTGAAATTTTCCTTCCAACCGTATGAAATTGTTGCGCTGTCTTAAAAAACGATGGAAACCAAATTTCACTCAATTCCAAGCTGCAGAAGCGGAGTTATTCAAGTTTTTTGATGATAATTCTGGGATGATCCACCAATCAAGGATAATCCCAGAATTATCAAAGAAAAACTGAAATAACTCCACTTCTACAGCTTCGAATTGAGTCAAATTTGTTTTGCATCGTTTTTGAAGACAGCGCAACAATTTCATGGGGTTGGCAGAAAAATTTGAAACAATTTTTTTTTTGCATTTTTAGGCAAATTCAAAATTTTCAAACTCTACGAAATCCGCGAATATTGATTGGAATGAATTCAAATTTGGTGTGCGTCGTTTTTTAAGGCAACCTAACGATTTAATCAAGTAACCAGCAAGATTCAGGAAAAAAGGTGAATTTTGAACAGCCCTAATGATTAGTTACTCTAGGTAAAAGTATTTTTCCCAAGTGAAAATGGTTTGTTAGTATGGGTAAACGCCAGATCTCCAAAAGAAAATGATATTTTTACTCAGGTAAACGGTGGACTATCAAGTGAAAATGGTTTGTTGCTGTAGGATAAAAATATATTTCCAAGTGAAAAAGGTTTGTTGCTCAGAGAAAAAATATATTTCAAAGTGAAAAAGGTTTGTTACCCAGAAAAAAAATATATTTCCAAGTGAAAAAGGTTTGTTACCCAGGGAAAAAATATATTTCCAAGTGAAAAAGGTTTGTTATCCGGGGAAAAAATAGATTTCCAAAGGAAAAGGGGTTTGTTACCCAGAGAAAAAATATATTTCCAAGTGAAAAAGGTTTGTTACCCAGAGAAAAAAATATATTTCCAAGTGAAAAAGGTTTGTTATCCAGGGCAAAAATATATTTCCAAGTGAACAGGGGATTGTTACACTGGGTAAACGATAAATCTCCAAAGGACAATGGTATTTTAGTTAGGTAACGGTGGACCTCCAAGTGAAAATGATAATTTTACACAGGTAAACTTCAGTTGTCCAAACCAGAATGATATTTTGACTTGGGTAGGTATCTCGTGTTCAACGCTGGTGGTGTGATTGGTCTTGTTAAACGTAGTTACCGAGTTGTACAATTATGAAGGGGCGGAAAATGAAATTGCTATTATGATCGTCAGAAGATTGTTGTATGTAGATTTGACAGTAACCCTATCATTCGCATATGACAAACACAATCATGGCCATTAACTAACTTGCTCGGTCTAGATCAATGCAAAAGAGATGATTCGTTTTTTGAAACCGTAGCGAAGACCACATGTAAATCTATGCGATAGACTTCTATCTCCTTACAGTCAGTCGTGTCGTGTCCATTTTAATACGGGCCCACATGTATGACATGCACACACTAACACCGTAAACAGAAGTCGATGATTTTGATTATTAAAAATATTTCTTGACTACACCGGAATGTCTATGTTGTAGAAAGTAAATACTATTATGGTGTTGTGTGTTTAATGAAAGCGATTGGTTACAAGTATGTTTTGGGAAATTAAATTTATTTTTCTGTATGTGACAGTTTGCGAGGAAATGAAAATAGATTCGTGGTTTTAATTTGATTGTGACTGTGTTGTTTTAATGTACGTTTCAACAGGTAGACTTGACACTGAACAACAATTCGACCCACAAAACATATTCGTTGTATGATTTGTTACTGGTGTGTAAAGGGTTAGGAATATTTTGAATGATAATATCTACTAGCTGTTTTGTTGTGAGAGCGATCATGTGATGACTCAGCACTTTTCGTTAGCAAAGTAGATTGATCTATGTGAAAGATGTAAGGACCGTGACTAGAAAACATATGTACTTTGTTGTTGGGGAACTGCTATGGCATTGACATAACCCTCTAGGAGTGAGTATGCTTTTCTTTCACGAAAGTTTACGTGACTCCGTTGTAATAAATTTGTGTTAACTAAACTCGGATGGACACCGCAATTGTGCTGGACTTACACATGGTATTCGCATACTGTGCACATATACAAACTTTTGTGTTAACAACTCTGATGTTTCTGTTAGTACTAGTTCTGTGTTGAACTATTTGATTATTAAGATACATGAACACCCATTCAGACAATAAAGGTCTTGTGATATCGAAACAGTTTGTAGAGTCTAACCAACCATTCTTTAGTTTCGTAATGCGAGAATATCGAGTAAAGTTAATTGCTTAGTGCGATGTTAATATCCTTCGTACTTTTGTAAGAGTTGTGGGGTAACATACAAAGTAACTAGTTGACACAAACAAAATATTGAATGACTGCTAACGCATTGAGTTCATAATCCAAGAGGGTGAAATTTGTTTACTGTTAAACTAACATAACTCGTATCCAGCGAAACAGATACAATCCGGTGATGTGATGTTGGTCAATATCCATTTTGTAAAGATTGAGTAAATCCTCTTCCGTCAGGTGGGTGTGGTTCAAATCAATAGCATGTTACACATAAACATCATTTGTATTGAGGGTGATATTGTTGAGTGATGATGCCGCAACAACACAACAAGTATTATTTTGTATCGTGTGTTTGTGCTTTAGGAATAGCGAAGTGTGTGATATTTTGGATATCTGTGTTCGGCTGAAACTAGGGTTGTCCTTGGGTCTTGTGTTGGGTAAATCAGAACTATGTCTAGAATTCAAGCACGTCCAAGTAACGTCTTTTAGTGACAGAGTATTGTGATGACATTTACTTAAGCGAATGACAACGGAAAAATTTCCAATTTCTCTGATCGTGTGTGTTTTACAAATAATTCCAGTACACCTAACTATAGGATACATTTAGTAAACATCGTGCAAATTGTTTCTTTGTGATGGTAACGACTTTCGGCGGCTTAGTTTCATGTCGGGAATTATTATTTGAGGGTTCAAAAACAATTTCAATCAATACTAGAAATGAACAACAATGCAAAACACGTTTAGCAAATAACAGTGTAGCAAGTACTTTTTTGATATTACGAGTGTTGGATACTAGACACTTCTAGTTGAATTGGATGCATCTAACAAACATATCACAATTTACTTTTACAATAATCAAAGTCTTAGAGTGTATAACCTCGCGATATTTTACATTTAGCACGCACAATGGGGAGTTACTGAAATGATTAGGAATTGATCGCTAGCTTCGAACGGTACTCGATACTCAAAGTGATATTTTCACACTCTGTAAAGTGCATATGTTTCAATTCTCTGTCGCAAATTCCGACAGTAACGACATTGATGTTAAATCCTCACCCGTGGTTATTGTAAGTGAATCCTAAACATCGCAACAGTCGGTATGGAATTCGAACTCGTGCGTACTTTTAGATAGGTGACACTAACAAGTTTAATACACCCGTGAAATACTCTGAAACGTCGATTCGTGATTGTGTTAGCTATATTCATCTTCCATATCTGTGGACACAAAGATATCTTGACTTTGGTTACAACTCACTCGAAACGAATTGTCGCGGGTAATCTAGAAAAGCACAAGTCGAAGACGAATGATTTGATTTCAATAAACTAAAAAAAAATTCCTTTTGTTTTGATGTTGGATTTAATACAATTTGTATGACTATACCGAATTCGAATCCGAAAGTGCAATGTTACTTTAGTAGAAAAATTGGATGACTCGCATTTTGATATTGATAGATGTGTAGAGTAATATGACTAGTTTATAAAATCTCGGTAAAGTTTTTTTTTTCGTCATGTCTGTGATCAACAAATATGTGATCAAGTCTTACCATTCGATATTAACTTTCGCAGTCGGTGTAATTTGTTGAAGTAACAATACCGACGAGTTCAATAATATTCCCCATCGATGCATTCGAATAATCCGTCAGCTGCAAGCGGATTTAAAACTTGATGGTGTTTCGCGGTTAACTCAAGTCAGTGGTCGTGTTTGTGTTGATTTCAGGAATGATCATGACGAGTTGCCTGGGTAGATTAGTTAATGTGGTTGTAACTACGACCGTACAGAGTTGCTGACACCCCAATATCTTTTACGCTGTAATATACGGATTTATTTGTGATAAATTAATTCTCAGTTATTGTTCAGACATTCAAATCTCGTATACTCAAAATATAATATGTCCAAGTCAAATCGTATATGCGCCGATTAGTAAATACTTTGTCTTCAGAATAGTAACAACCTTTACAATTGAATAAAAAGATAGAGCATATGAATACAACCAGGATGAATTAATTCAAATTTGTGAGTTGTAATGATATAATCAAGTAAGTGAAACTAGATTTTTAACAATTGTTAATGTTGTGAATAATTCTTTTGAGTTTGAAATGTGGCTGGATCAAAGTTGGTAGTCATGTTTGTCAAACCTATTTCAATTCACGCAATGTCAAAGTCCAAATATTTCATTCTGGATTATTTGGATTTACCTTTAGTACATCCCGCGAATGGATATAAAGTTGGCAAATTACCAAAATGATTGAATATTATCGGGTTAGAGATAGTTGGTATTGATTCTATAAGTGTTAAAACAGCGGCGTGGAATGTGTGAATGATCCGATGCGGGTGAATGTTGGCGTCAGTAATATTCAGGTTACGTTCGATTCAACAGATCGCGTTAATAGGATTTGAGTTGGGTCGAATCAATACATTCAAATACGATTCAACTCGATTTGTGTAGTGAGTTACATTTCAAGTTGACACTTTATCAAACGATATGACATCGAACAGCGTCAACACTATGCAAGTCGGAGCAACTTCAAATTTTCACGTCGGCGTCAAATTCGTCTCATCACCCAAAAGAGGCGGCGTTAGTCAATATCTCAAAGGTATATTCGTCGACGGCAATAACGAAGAGATATCTTTCACGTGTTTCAATCGTGAATTGTTCGGGAACATTGAGAAAGCATTCTCCAAACGAAAAAAACTCATGGTCAAATCCGGTTGGGTCCAAATTGACAAATTTACTGGAAAACCCGCTGTATTACTTGGTCGGGCTTCGTCAGTAACTCTGCATGGAAAATCGAGACATACGACTGAAGAATACCCATTATTGACCTGTGAATCGGTATACGGAAATAAAGATGAATACGTCTCGATCGCCGCTACTTGTGTTTCTCGAGAGGAGAAGATGGTCAATTCTGGTGCCGGAAAGGAGTTGAAATTATACAGTTTTACATTGAAGGATGATACTGGCGAGGTGGTTTTGGATCAATGGAACAAAGCCTCGCTCGTACCCGGGAAGAAATATCAACTCACTCGTGTTAAAAACTGTGTCGGTAGCTTGAAAATCGATCCGTTAACTAGACTTGTTGAATTGAAAGAATAGTTTGCATATTTGTATACCACAATACAATATTTCATTTCACGTAAAATGTATGACCTATGTGTTTCGACAACTGGATTAGTGCAGTGTTGTTCTACTGATCGAGGTGTGAAAATTGTGCTATCGCGATGGAGTTGTGGTTGTGAACAGCAGACTATTCTGTAGGCGCGAAACAGCGAATAACCCGAAAGTATTATTCAGCTAGCAATCAATAGCGAGGAAAGAGAACACGATCGGTCATTTGACACGACTAAACTACGATATCATATATCATAATTTACGATCAAACTATTTCACACTGACTGGTCTAGTGTAATATTCGATAGTAGCACACAACTGCACGGAACACAATTCAGCGCGCAGGTCATTCGGAATATAGGTCACACTGCTTAATCCTCACAACAAGCCACGTTTCCGTTTGTGCGGTTATTGTTGGTGACTATTCAACACCACGCGAGAGATGGTTGAAAGTACGAATCACCGCCACACCCATAAGAACACACGGCGAATCACCAACACAACCTATACGCGAAAGCACGACATGCGAAAGTACGATGTGCGAGAGATGCCTACACCCGAAAGTACGATATGCCAACACGAGTTTTCAATACGATATGCGGGAGATGCCTATACCAGAAAGTACGACGTGCGAGCGCACCCATAAGAACACATTACGATATGCGAGCGGAAGGGGGGTCCAAAAGGGTACCATCACCAACACGAGTTTCCAGGCACCTCACCGCCGCACCCATAAGAGCCCCAGGCACACCCAGAGCGATCTACTATACTAATCCCGCGGGCCGCGGGTTGGCCGTTCCTGGTATATTCTATTAGTGGTGAGGTTGCATCTGCCTCGTAGCATAAGTAGTTGCAAAACGGTTTTATAATCATTTGCTGATCATGCTGCACGGATCAAGTTGTGTCAATTATACGAAATGTTATGTATGTCTATATCATGTATGTCATCAGTGGCGGCTCGTGACAATATCGGGTGGTGGGGCAAGGGCTGCGAGCGACTTTTATCAACATGACGTCACAATGGCGTTTTCCAACGTAAAAAAGTAACTTTATGATGCTCACATGAATTTCCCGACAACAGTGATTTTAACGTAGGTGCCGCGAGAGGTTTGCCGGTGAGCCGTGACTTGAAGTGTGGTAACAAATGTTTTATTCATTTATTTTTTAACAAAGGATTATTTTACAAAATGTACATGAACTAAGAATCGTCCCTATGCCACGAATCAAGTATCAGGTCATCCTTATTAGCATGCGTTATGATTTCATGGTATAGTTATAGATTACGCAAATCGATAGACCCTAATTTTTCTAAGCCCGTCCGAAAGTGTTTCGTACACGATCCTGGTGTGTTACGACCACTGAGCTGGTGGTTACGACCAGAGATGGGCGGATTCCAAAATTTCGGGATCCGAATCTATCCGGATCCGGCTGGCAATTGGAAATTCATAGTCCAAAGAAATTCGGCTGGTGAATGTCCAGTTCGGAATCCGAAAAAATCCTGCCAGAACAATGCTAATTTATCATATCACAGCAAAAAAATCCGGCTAAAATCCGACCGTCACCCCAAATTCAAAATCCGGATCCAGTCCGGCCAGGTAAAAAAACATTGAAATCCTGCTCCGGCTCCTGAACCGGACTGTGGCCATCTCTGGTTACGACCAGGTGATAATAGGCAACCAAAACGTAGGCACCCGGCGTACGATTGGATCAATAGACTGGACAACTTCTAGACCTCTCATTTTCGCTCTAAAGACAACTGCGTAAACTACGTACGGAGCAAAGATTCAATACGATTCATGTTCGCACTTGACTTGACCTGACTCATTCCAATGACTAGAACTCGAGAGATTGCGTAAGCCTAACTGGAAAGGTCAACGAGTTCGGACACATACGCAATTGTTATCTCATAGATTGGGCCTGTCATATTGAATCCAGAACATCAATTTGAATGGTCTTTGAAGAACTAAGGACAGCAGCCTCGGAACTTCGGTCTCGGAACATCATAGGACATTTTGGCCTTGAAACTGGAGACTGTGACACAACACATACGGCTTACAGTCTATAAGTCTGCTGCGAAATCGCCGTTGGAAAATATACTAATCAATAAATACATGAATAAAAGCCGTAACTTAGTATACTGTTACAAGAAATCATCGAGAAGTAGCATACGCAATCTCATAACCCATTCCGGTATGGTACACTGTCAAAATCAATACAAACAGACGAACACCGAACTTTGAGTAAAATAGATCGAGGAATAGGCTGATCGAATGATCAGCTGTTAGCCGACATCGAAAATGAAATAGCTATCGCATTTGACAGGGGATTGTAAGCAAATGGTTTGAAGGCCACAATTTCACAGTGAAATGGACATTGGCGAACATAAAATTATGTGAATATTTGAATGCAAACCGAGAATCTTGGTCAGCTGTTTCATGCGATCATCGAGATATACCATTGGAAATATCATCACCGATCTCGTTATGGAACGCAGACTATAGATTAGCACAGATCGACACCGGCTATTGTGTGAGATCCGCAATGACGTAGGTAGGCTAAGTATCAGATCAGCGCGCATCTCTACCATACTCGACCTCGAAAACGAAATAACTGCCTCAATCATTGAGTGTCAACTTTAAGACTTGGCACCGTGTTCGATACTAAAATCCAGACATACCGTGCGAAAGCTCATGACAGATCTAGGTATGGAACATCGTTGAAATCAATAGAGACCAATAACGGCTTTTGCGTAAATTTGTTGGCGATAAATGAAGAGTCAGCTCTTACTCGACTTTGGAAACGAAATTACCACCCACATAGTTCAGTGACAAACTTAAAACTTGTTACAGCGGTCGATACTAACACTTATCGTGCCAAATGTCATGACCGATCTCTGTATAGAACATCGTCAAAATCAATGGAGACCAATACCGGCTTTTGAGTAAAATCTGTTTGCTTTACTATGTACATGATAGATCAGCACACACTGAACTTCGGAAACGGAATTACTACCATTATCTTTAAGTAGCAAGCCTGAAACTTGGAGCAAAGAACGAAGAACAAAGAAAAGCTACTTATAAAGACGAATTGGGATGAGACTTATGTCTTCAAACGACCGGTAATCTCTTGATTTTACAGCATATAGTCATGGCGAGCATTGCTCACCGAAAGCGATATTTTCCTTTAGTTTAAACGTGCGCTCTCCGGCACTATGTTTCTTTTGTGTCTTCAAATTTACCACAAAAATGACAATATATATAATATACATTTATAATATACACCGATACTGCTCAAGTAGAACTGAAGATAACATTTTACCCCCATGTAAACAAAGTGGCGTGGTCCAATGCAGGTTTGACAAGTTTTCACTTGAGTATCGATAAAGAGCAGCTTACAGCCAAGCACTCACATGAGAGTTGGCAAGAAGGCTACTTTCTAAATCATATATAATCTCTCCCTTGCAAATGCAAATGACCAGGTGCTGCGAAAACTTATAATTCGAAAACCACTCTCGATGGTTTCGATTCTTTGGTAATAAAGTCACTCATAACAACAACAAATCAAATCATTACTCTCTCGGATAGCTCTTGAAATTATATTATAAACTAGAACGCCAAACAAAGTATAGCGGTGATTCTGCACCCGAGTACACAAAAGTTAACACTATATGATCGCAGCTGATTTTGAACTATCGATAGCTTTTCGTTTCTACAGCAAGCCCAGATAATAACAGCCACGCCAAAGCCAGGACAGTGTGGTAGGCGACGTTTTACTTGTCACACGAGCAAGTGGAAGCGAAAGGGAAGATATGAATGCGTGTGGAACAAGAAATGGTGCGATAAAACCTCAGATTGCGCGGATGGAAGTGACGAGAGGGGCTGTCCAGGTGAGCAACGCGCAGACTCTTTTGCGTAAATTTGTTGGCGATAAATGAAGAGTCAGCTCTTACTCGACTTTGGAAACGAAATTACCACCCACATAGTTCAGTGACAAACTTAAAACTTGTTACAGCGGTCGATACTAACACTTATCGTTCCAAATGTCATGACCGATCTCGGTATAGAACATCGTCAAAATCAATGGAGACCAATACCGGCTTTTGAGAAAAATCTGTTTGCTTTACTATGTACATGATAGATCAGCACACACTGAACTTCGGAAACGGAATTACTACCATTATCTTTAAGTAGCAAGCCTGAAACTTGAAGCAGTGTTAAATACTACCTTCACGACATATCATACCAAGTTTCAAGAAATATCATGGTGCGAAACACCGTCAAAATCGACCTATTCCAGCAAAGGTCGACTCAACGCATATTACGGTAACCGAGTTCAGATATAGATACGATTGTTACATCACACCTTAGGGGCGAGCAAGCATATTTGCCCCGGTTGCTCGGCCATTTTACGAATAGGAGAGAGTAAATCACCGTTTCTTTATTGTGCGCGGCTTTGAGAGAATAGATAGTGAAAGCTTGTTATGAGCGCTACCGGGGCAAGCCCCGGCTAGGCATTCACAAAGCGAAAACACAGAAGAGAATTCGATTTTCGCAGAGACTTCGCTATGTATGGGCGTTTGCAAGCGAAAGCACAAGAAGAACGCGGGTTTCGCTGTGATCTCGGTATATATTGATTGCTGTGCGTCTATAAATGGTTAAATTGTTATTGAACAGAATTTTAGGTGGGGCAATGCCCCAGTTGCCCTATAGGACGAGCCGCCACTGTATGTCATGTATGTATATTGTATATAGTTTATACATTGTATAAGACTATAAGCTGATATTAAGGTCTTGTGCACCAAACCTGAGCGAGCTATAATTACATCAGATAAGAAATGGTTGCGGTATTTATACTCTTGATATTGAAGCAAGTCGACTTTAGTTCAAAACATTTCACGTCAGTCATGTTCACCATATCAGCCCAAGCCTGCAGTTTGGATTTTTATCAACTACACTACAGTAATCGCATAATGATATGAAACTAATGCACGTTCTATCGTCAGTTGCGAGGTAGGCTTCGCCGCAGGTGGATTTGGTCCTTGCAGTTGCGACCATTGATTAGTAATGCCTACACAGTTTAGTTATTTGTTTGTGGCATTCATGGTGTTTGTCGACGACTATGGTCATTTACACCAGGCCGATATTTTTCATTTTTATTCCTGAACCGCCGACTTGTAGCATGGTTCACTTCTAGACCTTTTGTAAGACACCGCTTACGCGGATGAGATGGCGAGGAGGCTGAGTTGATTGTTAGTAATTTTATTCCTTTAAAAACACCGCAAGATTGCGATACAGTGAAAACATACGAAGGTGTCGAAATGACTTGGAGTAGTGTTTGAAATCAGAAACCCACATGGGCCTAGGCTATGTAAAGACGAAGCATAAACTGCACGCTGAATGAAAAGTAAAGGAAGATATCATAAAAAGACCAGCGATAAAAGGGGGTGGTATGCGTCGGAAGGCGAGGTCGTGCGGTAACCTCGGTCTGCTTTTGTTGTATTGGTGAATTGCGGCATTTGCGAAAGTTCATGAGTCGCGTTTTCGAAGTCACCCATTCGGTCTGACATCAAATTTGCATCTCTTGAAGAACATAAGTCATCGTTCCACTTCTGCTGTTTCAAGAGAATGACATTATCAATCCCGGGCATCTGTAAAGATACCAAATATTAGCGATAGGTCTGAGGTTTTCAAGATATATGAGACCAGAAATCAGTGTTGGGATGACTCGAGTCATGACTTGGCCAAACACTGCCAGAAATTACTTACGGACAGCATGGATGATTCACTTAAAACAGGGAACTACGCTTGATATGTTTTCTTGATTGACATATAATAGTATTGATTAAAACTTTTATTATTATCCTGATCAATATTTTAATTCATAGCACAGGTTCAATAATGTCGACTGTGGTCTGCTGGTTATTGATTTTGTGCGGGATTTGCGGGATAGCAAATGCAAATTATGAAACAGTTTGCGGTAAGTTTACCAATTGTTACCACTCTTGTGGCGTTTACACCTGACGATTCGCTCAGCAGGAAACTCATAGTGCGTAATATATAGATTTGCGCAGTGCGTTTTTTCGCCCCGGACATGGCAAAACTTGACCCAAATTTACCATGCGAGAAGTCATATCATGTAATCCTAAATCGCTATTGATTCTAAGAACTTTTTACAAACCAATCTTTCCACCTAACCATGAATACAAGTGGAATAATTTTTTCAACTCGATCACCGAGCTCGTGTGTCGTGCACTGTGCATCTCTTTAAATTTTTTCTCTATTGCACTCGCGAGGCTCTCGTGGCGCTATGGCTTAGTTGGTAAAGCGCCTGTCTAGTAAACAGGAGATCCTGGGTTCGAATCCCAGTGGTGCCTTTTTGTGTCAATGTGTTGGTCAACTGACGATGGGGGATCTGATAACGACTATTTGTGAGTTGTCGTCGAATTAGTCATCGTTAGTACACTGAAGTAAAAGTAATCTCGTGAATTTCTGCTGTACGATCTCAAGTCGAGATTTCAAAGTGATTTACCAATTACAAATTCTAGGCCTAGATTTGGCACTGAAAATTGTTAGGTAAGTAAGTAGATAAAACCTATACTTCGGTACTCATAAAGAGTAGAAGTACTTCGATCGTATATAGGATTCAAATAGTTATTTTTGATATACCCACCTACGCAACTAACTGCCGAACTGTCAAGGAAGCGTCTGTGCTGTTTTCTTCGTTTACTTTATACATTTGAATAGTATATTCAATTCATATTGAAATGAGCCCGAATACTTTCGACTGACACTCGTCAGAGGTAATCGTCAGCATCTGGTAGAGAATTGGAAAGAAAATTGTATATCAACAATCGTATCGCAAAATTTGACGTCACCGGTATGAAATGTCGAATAATCAGGGTGGAGAGAGCGCGCTTATATTATAATTGCTTCACTAAAATCACTCTTCTTGTGTTGAAACGAACGAAGTAGGCCTACAGTTAATTTCATTTTAACAGTAGGAATAGCGAGCCTGAGTCCGAATTAGCCTGCATTTTTTACGTGCAATTTTCATTTTGGTTCCGTTTCCGAGCATTTTGGCCGAATAAGGTGTTTTCCGGGTTATCTAGTGTCCTGATCAAGCGTCAAGCGGAGTCGACTGTGAGTAACACAATCTATGGATGTTGTTTGATTCCTATTTTTAAATATTTCTCCCAGGGTCCGTCGAGGAGTCGGAATATCTTGCTCTACAGCGTAACGTGGATGTGCTCGCCAGGCGACTGATGTCTATGCGAGATGACAGTGGTGCATGGAGGAGCACGCCTGAAGCCCTCGCATCGTTGATTCTTGCGAAACCAGATGTACTGAGTAACGTTGACGCCTCTGTTGCGGTGTTGGAAAATCAAGCAACGCAAGAGTAAGGATTAGTGCATGGAGCGTCGATAGCACGGCTGCTCAACTATATTTACGGGCACATTTCGATTACATGTATAGCGTTCCAACCAACTGTCGTAATGGACCCCCTGGGCGCCAAATGCTGATGTTAAATTGACTACTGGGGGACTTCGCATCGCGCACAGGCCTTGTAGTGAACTGTGCCATCACTGTTTACTTGTAAAATAAGTTGAGCATGAAAGTTTCTAATTGTAGAGTCAGATATTCCCATAGGCGAAATCGCGAGTATTATTGTTACGAAAATTTCTTGCGATTCATTGAATAGTCACGCGGAAATATTTTCAACTTCATTAATGAATTTCGTCGTTATTGGTAGTTGCACATATTACTAACCGACATTTTCCTGTATCGATCCACGAAATCAGATTTTACCAGAACAGTTAATGAGAGGGGGCTAGGAAAATTTTTGTCACGATTCCCACTTGAATTTCTTCATATGCCTATCATTTATCTCTGCGGCTCGCATTGTACGGTGGCACTCAGATTGTCAGGTCGCTACGATATTAAAATCAGAAAATCCAGTCCCCCTAAATCGCGAGAAGCGCGAGGAAAACGTTCAAGTTGAATTACCATCTCTCAAAGATTTCGGGGCCAATTCGTAAATTTAATTGCATGTTGACGGCCCACAACACGCGCTAATTCAATTGTGTGTAGACCGGCCACGGGTTGCCCACCCCTGCTATAGATGTTGAAGGCAATTGCTAACATATTAATCATTAAATTTTGTCAAGTATAGGCCTACGAATAAGATTCTGGATAGAATTGCATATTTTTGATACGTGATTTTGTCCAGTCAGGACACCTTTGTAATAGAAATCCTGATAATATAATCCCTGATAACAGAAATATACATATTTAAATGCTATCACGTTCTCTTCGACTTTAAAGAGTGGCTAATCTTTTTAATCTGGAATCTAGATTTAAGACTTTGAGATATGGCATATGTGCTGACTGCTGATCGCAATTACTTGAATACAAAATATGCAAAAACAAGCTCTCTGTGGTGAAAACCCGGGTTGTAACTGAGTCACAAGGCTCCGAGTCACAAGTCAATCTCATTTTTATATTTTTGACTCGAGTCAAGTCGAGTCATTTTCAATTCCCACCGAGTCAAGTCCGAGTCCAAGTCAGCGAACAGAGGGTCGAGTCCGAGTCATGGTATTATGACTCGAGTCCGAGTCCAAGTCATTGTGTTGACTGCTCAGTTTCCAGTTAAAGTCTTCCTAAACCCACTTTTTTAACTCTGTTTGGTGATATTGAATGGTTCGCATTTATAATATATCAATTTTCCTCACTTTTAGCAGTTTCTGGTCGCATTTTCAAGCACCAGTACCAACAAACGAAATCCCAATAGTGTGTTGGCTTCGAAATTACAATGAAATGTCGGTCTTGGCCGTCTGAATCTCGAGTCAATGACTTGCTTCGAGTCATGCGCAATGACTCGAGTCCAAGTCGAGTCAATACACAGATTGACTCGAGTCGAGTCGAGTCATTTCCGTATTTTGAGAAAATGACTCGAGTCGAGTCATATCCGAAAATCGTGACTCGAGTCTGACTCGAGTCGAGTCATGACTCGAGTCATTACGACCCTGTTGAAAACAGGCAGAGCTTATTACAGACATTTGCGTTGTATACTTGTTATGTGGAGATAAATGTGGAGATAGAGAATGGCTTCGGGGCATAAAAAATACTTTAAATCAGACTCGGTATTTGAAGAGACTCTTGAAGGTACATAATTACAATATACGATTGAATGGTATATTCATGTTGAAATAAAGTCGCTTTATGGGCTGACAGACACTCTGCTATACACTCGCTCTCTACTGACGATTACTCCTGGCGAATCTGAGCCGAAAATATTCGGGCTTATTTCAATATGAATATCCTATTCAAACTCGGTATTCTGCCTAAATCAAATGAACAAATCCAAAAATTTTAGTACATCAAATTATTCTCATGTATGTATTTCCAGAAATTTGCATTGTGATCGAGTTTTGGCATTGTGACGCTACAGAACTGTCTGGCTCTTTCTTCTCAGCTACAGTCTCGTTTTGCCAGACAGGACTGCTGCGTCACATTGCCAAAACTAGATCACAATGCAAATTTCTGGGCCGATTTTGGGGGGTTCCAGGGCCATGAACAGAATAAAATTTATATTTCAGTGCTCAGTACATCAGCAGCTTTCCATTGATACCCGTTTTATCGAATTGTACACTCGGCAAGCCGGTCAAAAATAGCCGTAAAGTTGCATTCGGTCAAATGGAAAGTATGACGTAACCCAAATGCAGTGAGCCGTTCACTCTCGCTGTGTCCACACCATATAGGACACTATGGTTCAACCGTTATAGCACGTTTATATATTTCATTGATACGAAATGGATGTTATGATGATGATGACCGCCGACCCTAAAAATGCTGCATAACCATGTAGTCCTGTTTTTTTTTCCTTTCATGTCAGAGGTCGGTAGTCATTTTCGTCAAAGGAGCCATAATTCCCTATATTTTCAAATGCCAATGTCAATTCACTGGGAGGTCAGCACCAACGATTAGTGACGTCATGGCAAAAAAACACAATGAAAACATGTTTTAAATAAGGGCCATCCTTTGAACATGTTTATATTAATTTTTTGTTTTAAATGCAACCCGTACAGCCCTCGAAGAGTCGAAAATATATTCAGTCACTACAGTGATGGCTATTTCAGATGGTTCTTTTAGGACGATTTGACATACACAAATGATGCAAATCTATCCCAGCATTACTTTCTACTCTTCATAGTATAAAATGTGAGTAATTTTGCCTAAGAAACTAGAGAAGTGGAAGAATGGTCCACAAACATAGCCGCTTGAGTTGGTAGGCCTCGGCAAAAACTTCGCCATTGACTGCATCTGATTGTTGGACACACATATCCCCAATGCACATGACTCTTCTAGTATAGACCAGACCTATAGGCCAACTCGATCATGCCCTTTGGTCATCTTCTGTTACTTTTCATTCAGTACGCACTGTGCATGCCACTATAGATCGGGACAAGGTGGCTGTCCGATTTCAAAGACTACTCCAAGCCGTGTCGACACCTTCCTATCTTGACATTTATCGCAATCTAGTGGCGTTTTTGCAAGGACAGAATTATTAGCAATAAACTAAACTAAACTCAAACAACTCATGTCAATGTTATTTTTCTCAATATATATTAATATACATTTTAATAATATATTCATATTAGAAATATATTAAAACCCGAAGCTTTTCGAGCCAACACTCTTCAGGGGTAATCGTCGGCATAAAGAGAATTTCAAAAACTTGCATATAACTACATTGCATATAGCCAATTGTGACGTCATCGAAACAAAACAACATCAAGTGCAGACAAACCGCGAGCGCAGCTAGTGGCCAATTTTTAGCTGAAGCAAACGTTCCTTCTGCTGGCATAAGCGTGGTTGATGGATCTTAATGAATGTCGATTCAAGCGCGGACAAGTGGAAAAGTGTGCGGACTCTACCCAAAATTGAGAATCTGTCGTCACTATAGTTGGCGCAAGTAGCATGCTCACTATGCTCAGCTAAATGCTAAAAATTGGCCACTAGCTGCGCTCGCGGTTTGTCTGCACTTGATGGTGTTTTGTTTCTATGACTTCACAATTGGCTATATGCAATGTAGTTGTCTACAGTCTCTATAGTTATATGCAAGTTTTTGAAATTATCTTTATGCCGACGATTACCCCTGAAGAGTGTTGGCTCGAAAAGCTTCGGGTGTTAATATATTTCTAATATGAATATATTATTAAAATGTATATTTAAGTTCTGTACCCCAAAAAGTCTCTTCAATATATATTGTATACTCACCTGTATACAGAACTTCGCTTGGGAGATTTGCTCAGATCCTGCTTGCGGCAAAGGCCTCGTGTAGCAACACTACAAATTTCGGAGGAGTGAATCTCGCGAAAGAATTGAAAAGACGATTGAATGACGAATTGATGTTAAATGGTTAGTGAGAATTTCTAGGCTAATGAATGATGTATACAGATATAGAACATACAAATATTAGGCAATGTAGCGTGTAAATAAACAGAATTCCATCACACAGCGTGAATAGCCTACGTAGCGATAACCTATCGTACAGCATACATGCACAAACAAATCATACATGCACAAACAAGATCATGAACGTCTGATTTCATAGCGAATTGATATTACATTATCGGCATAACGATAGTATTATAATCTGATACGTTGTGGACTTATGATCAGGCGACTTATTAGAGCGCTGTACCCACAAATTTCTTCTCAATTGCGATAGTATAAGCTTACAAGTAGAAAAGCAATTTTCAAGACCTGTCGAAACTACTTCAAGAGGAAGAAGAAAATGAAATGAAGTTAGTCAAGGATTTGCGTGCTTTTGGGGCGGAGATCATAAAGTTGGATTGATTAAAGAGTGTATTTTATCGTTCATCAGGATTTTACAAACCAGGATTATGGAAGCAGGTTGATCGCTACGCATAAAGTTGATCGAGTTACATTTTTATTTTCATGATTTAGCAAACCTGGACATACTGCACTAGGGGTGCTCAAAAATGACTTTTTTCTCAAATTGTACCGGCCAATTCTAACCAGTGGAAGCGGACTTATTGCAGTCGAAAACTCTGGATAATAGTAGAATAATAACCTGGTGACCGTAAATACTATATTTTATTCAAATCCAAATTTTTCGACTGCAATAACTCCGCTTCCACTAGTTGGAATTGAGCCAAATTTGGCGAGTATCGTCTGTACAGACAACCTAACAATTTCACAGGGTGAACAGAAAATTTTGAAATTCTTTTTTTCTATTTTTATGTAATAAATAAAGAATTTTTTTCTCTTGTAGCAATGCGGCTACTGATTGGAATTGAACCAAATTTGGCTTGCGGCCTTTAATTAGGTAACCTAATAATTTTATCAAGTAGCCAGTACAATTTGAGAAAAAAAATCATTTTTACTGTACATGGCGTAAAATACATACGCAGAAATATTTCCGATAATGACCATGACGATGGTTATCCAAGGTGGCTACCTACCTTCAGATTTGCAACATGCATATTTACGGGCGCAATTTCCGACGATATATTAAGTTACCTCGATATTTCAACCAGTCGTTTTTATTAGCATTTCACTCGTAAACGTGACGGCAACATGTCCCAAAACTACCATCTAATTTACAAAAGCAAATTAGTAAAATGGTTTTTTTTTTGCCTAAAAACTACTTAGGTAGAAGTGGAAGTACTAGTCTAAAAAAATAACCACCTTATTTTCCCTAGTTTTACAACGAAAATTACCAATTTAGTTTTTAATGCTACCTACTCTGATAGCCAACGCAGGCAAAGACCAGTATAAGAGTACTCAAAAAAAGCGGATGTACTCCGTTACTGACCAATGATTTTATCATACAGGAACCAAGCGCGAGCCTCATGGATGGTACGGAGTTTATCTCGCGGTTGGCGCCTACTGTATCAGCGAGAACCAATCGCCCGGCGAGTCTATCGTTGCGCGTGTTCTGGAAAGGCAAGAAATTCGCAACAATTTCCACGAATCGCTGTCAGCCGGTGAGAGCCTGCATACTGCGCTGGGTTTTTACTAGAGCCCGACCGATATCGAAATTTTGAGCCGATAGCGATAAAATCGATAACCCGCAATCCCGATATATTCAGCTAAAATTCAAAATGTTACCCCTGCCGAAAATATTCGGGTTTCATTTCAATATGAATACCTAATATTCGATTTTATATTGAAGTTCTGTACGTCCAAGAAACTCTTCTACCATTCAAAAGATATGAAATCTAGCTTAAGGCGCATTTACAAAACTCCATATCATTTATTTGAACAGCTTTACGGCCATTGTTATGCTTGGACATGAAATAAACTGGAAAAGCAACATGTGGACACATGTAAGCAGTCAAAGATTATAGTTCTCTGACTTCCAACTACTGATGTCACGAAAATCGCCGATTATTTTTTTACCTTTAATCTCGGTTTGCCGTATTTTGAGATTCGGAAAGTAGGACACTTTATCCGCCGGCTGCAAAAGTTACTATAGCGGACGAGAAAATGGGCGATTTTTATGCTTGTAGAGCTAATTTCGTTGGGTAGACAAAAAAAGGTCATTTTTCCAACTCGACTCCCGAAATACCCGTCGCCCGTGGTATCGGCCAACATTTCCCGTATTTCGTGGTCTTTAGGCTAAAAGGAGGATAAATTGCCAATAAGGACGACATTTGGACGAAGGGAGGACATTTCTTACAAAAGGAGGACAAATCCTCCTGAAGCATGACGTATGGTAATCTTATCTAAATGCAGATGAGTGTTATATGGACTCGGTATCATCGGTGGGGCTCTAGTCTTGTACCCCCATCCCATGATTAATCCAGAGATGGTCAAAGTGGTGAGTGTTGCTACTTGCGTAGAATCGTAAACAACTTAAATTTTTACTCAATTGCAAGTGAAATTGGCGATTTAAAGTACCTGTTTAAACTACTTCAAGCGGATATAGAAAATACTGAAATTACTGACCGCGATCAATGGAAGTAGGTAAAATCAAATTGAGTAATATAAAAAAGTAGAGGTCCTTCGTTACTGACCATCAACCGCGATTCCTTCCAGATTACACAGCACAAGCCATGATCGCGTTGACCTGCGTCATGCGCGTGTCCGATGCGAGCGACCCTACGCTTGCTAGAATTCAACGATCGTTGCATTCGGCTTCCAATTCGCTACTAACTGCTATAAACGTGGAAAAAGACAACGTGTGGATCGGAAACAGATACTCCACCCCGAAATCGTTGATCGCCCTGACGGAGAACGGGAAATTTGCGAATCAGAAACGGCTTTGCATGTGGGTATTAAATTGGTCCATCCGGGTCGCGATCAGAGTTGCACAACTAAAAAATTCAAAGCTTTTTCAGATTAGTGTAGAACTAGAATAGTGAATTCACAAAAACTTGGAAATTTAGTTATTGTGGTTGCTTGTGGTATTCATGGTGTTTGTTGACTACTAAGGTCATTTACACCAGGCCAATTTTTTTTATATTTTCATTCCGTAGCTGCCGACTTGTAGCACGGCCCACTCATGGGCTTTTATAAGACACCGCTTACCCCAGTGGTTCTCAACCTTTTTCGACTAATCGCCCCCTTATCAATATCGACACAAATTTTCTCCCCCTGTATTTACGGATCCGAAAAAAAGGACATATAATCGAGAAAATTATGCACCTAAGTCTGATCGCTGGTAGGGCTGGGCGCAATGATTCGAGTACCCGAATCTGAATCGAATATCAATTCTAATGATTCGATTCGAGTAGTAAAATACGGTTTTTTCGAGTACTGAAATTACACGCTCTTCGCAACTGAAAGTTAATTTACTAACGATAATTATAGTTTGATATTATTTTCCACTGAGGAAGTCTTGAAACCTTGATTGGCCATGTCGCAGCGTTCGAGACATAGTACAAAGCTACGAACGTTATTGGAAATAACTAGAGGTCGACCGATATTGATTTTTACAGGCCGATACCGATACCGATATATCGACACACTCACAAGGCCGATAACCGATGGCATAGGCCGATATTAATATGGAAGGAGCAGAGAACAATTTCACCAAAAATATTATATATTAGGCAAGATGGCACTTGTTCACGCCACAGAAAGCTGAACAACAAACGAGAAAACTGAACTTGAAAAGAATTATTGCTTAATTGAGCACATTCGTTGAAATTTGGCATAACCCAAAAAGCAAAACATGATACAGAATTGCACATTAGTCCAGAAAAGGTAGATTGTAATGTAGGAATCATAGTTTCTCTGCATGCTCACCCGGTTAAACGCGTCCTGCAAGGGTAAATCTGTCATATACCGCCCTTTGCGTCGTCGATTTCTTGAGATAGACAACGCGGAGCATTGAATTTCCAATATTTTTTAAATTTTTTTAAATATAAAATATCGGCCGCGATATCGGCCGTCATAGGTCGATATCGATAATCGGGAAAGCTCTAAATATCGGCTTCGATAATCGACCATGTCGATAATCGGTCGCCCTCTAGAAATAACACATTTCCGAAGTGATGATCATCCCACAACATTGTCAAGAAGTGCAATGAAATAGGTATGGTCGAAAAAATACCAAAGTATCTTCAATTGACGGATAACAGGCATTATGTTCTTTCAATACAACATCCATTGTAATATAATATGTATTGAACTCGAAGACTTTTCGGGTGCTTTTTTCAAGAGTTAACAACAACAAACTTTGAAGTATACGGACATACGGTATTATTGTAGCAGCGCAACCTGTAAATAAACCGTTACAAACACGAAACAACGCGCGCTAATGAGAAATTTGTAAGTTATAGAGAAAATTTTGAGCAAGTTTTGAGCGAATCAATTTGGGGATATGCTGCTTTATACGCTCAAACAATCTTTGAGATGTACGTCTTACATTCCTTCTATCACAGTGGCACTTGTATTGGTAGACAACATTACTTGCATTAAAGGCAGGAAGTACATCTTGTCGAGAGTTTGGCAACAAGGGTTTCGTTGTGTACACCACATGCGTGTTAACGGTGAACAGCCGATTTAATAAGTTTTTCAAAACGGTTAGACACTTTACCTAGCCAAGGTAGGTGTAAAAATGCCGGTCATTTTTCTCGTCCATATTTGGAAGCATATCCGATTTTTTCAATACCCTAGTGATGGAGCATTTTAATATATGGTCTGGATAGCCATTTTTTGAGAGAATCAAGCGGATATCATCCGATTCGCGTGACAATTTTTCTGGCGAACAGAGGCGCAAGGCCCGTTGAACGAGAGATGATTATGTTATTTGTGGTGGCTAAGAAGTACATATTTGAACTTTGACATAGTACATTCTGTTACTCGTATACTCGACTCGAAGCCTAATACTTGATTCAGAATCGAATCACCCAGGTACTCGATTTTGACAGCACTAATCGCAGGTGAATTTACTGAAAAGGGGCCATTTTTTCGAGGTGGTAGGTGCTCGGAAAACCGGTTTCCGCGTATACTTTCCATTGAGGTGACCTTTTTATCGCGTCATATGCAGGATAAGCCGTACTCACGTGCATTTTTTGACCGTGTTAATTAAATATATCTCACTAAACGTTCTAACATTTTCGCCCCCTTGTTTCTCAAAATCGCCCACGTTGGGAACCACTGGCTTACACGGATAGAGATGGCGAGAAGGAGCCTAGATAAACCTCCAACACTTAGATAGGAATTCGGGAGTCGACCTCGGTCGGACTCGAACCTACAACTATAGAAATTAAACATGGAACGGCAACGACCGATTTTGCAGCTTCGTTCCGCTTCGCCGAGGCTGGAGTGGAGAATTGTTTTGCGTAAGCGACTGTAGGATTTCTGGCAATCCAAAAGCTATCTTCCCGAGCGCAGAAATTATTGAATCTGGTCTTGATCGAAAGCTACTGTTGCACCGATTCCGAAAATATAAATTAAAATAATGATCAGGCACTGATCCACCTAGAATCCGTCCTCCAATCTGAAATATCGGCATTGTTCGAACAATCGGAGAGTCGCAACGGGTCATTGTTATGGCCATTGTGTTGCGGTTGCAGTTCCCCTGTAGCATTTTCAGAACAATAAAGGAATAAAAGAATTAGAAACTAACGATTAAATAAGCATTGATTAAATGATGCACCATACGATTCATCACAGCGACCCGTCTCATATGTTACTATTTCTTGTTTTACCTGAATAAATAGCCTATTTCCATCGAATATTTCCTCAAGTGCCATCGGTCACTACTTTGACGAACTCTACTGTTTTTCACAGGAAAATATTGAAGAGCATCAATAACAGGCCCGCAGGCCGCGAGCCTGAAGCAGCGCTGTCACAAGTTCTGCCAGTTTTGAAAGGCACGAGTAAGCTGCAATTGATGAATGATGAAGTAGACTGTCCGTCGCGAGGTGAGGCGATTTTCCTTGCCCCAGTATAGATATTTTTCAGTGAAACATGAAGTCGTCTTTTCGATTTCCTGGTGATTGACAATTATCGTACAAACAATATAATGAACCGATCATCCACAAAACCTAAAATTACCGTTGACTAACAGTTTCGGATGGATTAGGGAATAGAGTAGTCGTAGGGTTACCATATTTTCGCGACCTAAAATCGGACACTCTTTAATATCCACTATGGCGTCACAATGTAGAAGTCGATGCCGATTTTGGGGGCTCCAGGGCCGTGAGCAGAATACAATATATATTCTCGTAATCAATACCCCAGTGACTTCCGATTCATCAAATTTTGCGCTCCGCATGCCAGTCCAAAAGTGGCCGTAAACTGCATTTGGCAAAATGAAGAGAATGACGGGACATAAGCGCAGTGCGCCGTGCGATTTGGTTGTATCTACAGACACTACAGTAAGACACTGTGAATGTATTATCGTTTATGACGAAATTGTTACCCGTAACGAAACAGACACTTTCTTTAATTACCTCTCGGTAGATGTATTCTTTGCGCGTTGTAACGCCTTGCTACAAACAGTTTCTGCGTCACAGTTTAAGAACCCCCGAACAAGAATAAGCAAACCTTATTGCTGTTCATCTTAAAACATAGCAAACAATTTCTGACCCATCGTAAACGAGTTGCATAGAGGTTTAAAGCACATAGATTTGATGAGCTGAACGCGGGGAAAAATAGCGACTGACAACCTAGAAAAACTGGGACTCAAATATAATTTTCAAAATTCCGGACATTTAGGCATATTTTAGCATTTCCCCACTGCCATTGTTTGGACACTTAAATTCGGGCATGTCCGGTAAAATCCGGACGTATATACCAGCCCTAGAGTAGTGGCATGTTTCACATCAGCGATTGCGAGTACAACGGAATTCGAGTAGGATAGATTCTTATTTGTTGGAAGTTTATCTGCGTTCCTCGTATAGCCACGTGATCTAGATTGGTCGTGCTGTAATTCGGGTACAAACCAGCAATGGATGAATAATATACACCTGGCATGCACGGTTGGACAACTAGAAAATGTTCAGCATTCCACAAATTAGATTCGAATTAGATTACCGGAATATCATTCCAATTAGTCTAATTAGTAATTAGATAACTAGAATTATCTGTTGTCCAAGTCTACTGGCATGACCTAACAACAATTACGAATGCTCACTTGCTCAGGTACCAAACCCACGTTATTTAATATGATCCCACCACAGCCATCAAATCCTGCCGTTTGAATGCGTATCGATTTTTATGCAGACAAATCACAAGAGATCCAGTCCATCGATGAAAATATTGACGAACCCATTCCCACCGCGCGAGTGGCCGACATCAAAATTGACTTGGAATTCATCATAAAACCTAACGCGTACCTCGGCGGAGACTTGGCAAGCGAAAACGTGACGCATTTCGACGTCACCCGTGTGCCAAAAGGAACAATTCTGCACGACACCATGGTATTGGCAAGTCAACGGGAACTGATGACGTAAGAGAATTTTGCATGTTATATAGTTGGAAGAGGTTCTTGGAGGTACGAACCTTAAATATACAATTGAATAGTATATTCATATTGAAAGAAACCCGGATCTGTTCGGCTGGCACTCGTCAGGGGTAATCGTCATCGACTAGTACTACCATACTTAGTACTGCTGGTTAGGGACGATTATACGAATATACAAATCAATTGCATAATGGTTGATAACCATTTGTCTCTATATCGCCTATTCAGAGGTGGTCAAATTAGTTAGCGTTAGTACTCAAGTAGAAGTGGAAGTAATGCCATAACATGCCCTTCAATACAAGTAGAAGTAAGGGCTCCAGAGTCAATTCAAAACTACGGCACTTGGAAGTAGAAAATACTTGAGTAGTTTGAAAAAGTAGATTGAGTTGAGGGGTCACTTACTTTTAGCAGTCCGAGGTTTTGACATCCGAATTGCAAATTGCATCTTGGCGCCTACAGCGCATAATGACCATAACGACACTTCGAAAAGTGACGTAGTCACACCCCAAAACTACTTTCTGCTTTACAAAATTAAACGGGTAAGAAGCACAGGGGGTCAGTAACGAAGCACTTCTATTTTTCGAAGTACTTCAAGTGGATTTCGCCTACTCGCACTACTTACTCAAGTAGTTATGATTTTAGACTACTTCTTCAAATTGACAGTTTTCAGTCTGTCAGGCAAAACTAGACCTAGAATATTTGTTTACTTACTCGTAGGGTTACCATTGTCCTCTTTTGAGAGGATTTGTCTTCTTTTTTCAAGAAATCGAAAGTGCTCACGGAGGACGCCCAAATGTCCCCTTTTTTGGGAATTTTTCCTCTTTTTCTAGAAAAAGGTGTTAAAATACTCGCAAAAATTGGACTCGACGTACTGAACGTCAGGGTTGGCTAAAAAAGAAACGAAAAACACGACCCGACGGGTATTTCGGGAGTCGAGTCAGAAAAATGATCTTTTTTAGTCAACCCAATAATATTAGTTGAAAAAAATGTCCAAATCACCCGTTTTCTCCTCTGGTACTATCGCTTTCAAGTCCCTCTTTTTGGAATCTCAAAATATGGTAACCCTGCTTACTTTTAAATCTCTACCTCTACTTCTAATTCTAGAAATTCACAGCATTACTTATTCTTCTTGTACTTGATTACTGTCGATGACCTCTTTGATTAACTCTAAAAAGAAGTAAGTAGTTTGTAAACAAAATCTGTGAAGTAGAAGTGGCGGCAGCCTGAAAACATGACCACTTAAATATTCATTGCAAGTAGGCAAACCCTAGTTGTACAGTACATACACATACTTTCTGGCCATCTTGTCACCTATATGTATAATTGTATGTTGTGAAAATGTATGTAGGATCAAAGTAACCCTACAACTGAATGAGCTAGCGACCTATAATTACCGTATATAGAGCTTATGGACCAAGAAAGTTGACGTATAAGTTTTCTGTATTCTTGAATACACATAATACAGATTCGAAACCAGAGACACTTCGTGGGGGAGATCTCTGGTTGGAATAAACGGCCGAAGAGCGAACCGTTCGATGAGGCAGTACTGGTCGATTGGCGCTAACGGCAAAAGCATTCCTGTCGGGATTGATCGATTTATTCCGTCGCATGGAGAGAAAATTTCATTCACGCTTACCACTTGGTCCTAAAGCGACTGCTTTTCAACATCGTACCGTTCTTAAACCATATTCATATGGTGTTGAATAGATGCATGGTTATTTGTCAATATATATTTTCATCTGCCCAAGACATGCACAATACGTACAGTGCGATATACAAGACACACAATGAGATGTAATGAACAGATAGGAGGATGTCGAAACGAACAGCAGTTGCGGTCTCTTAATTTTGCTTCCACCTCGGCCTATAGTGGCTTGATGTCGCAGTCTTCTCTCCGATGCTAATATTTCTTCGTCGCTATTTCTTTTTCATTCTTTATCGGGTCTTTTTCACTGGGCTTTTTGTCGCCGTAAAAACAGCGACGCGGGGGAACGGGGAGCCCAGAATAACCTCCGTGGTTCATTCAGGTACTTCATTTTATTGACGGTGCGAGCACGGTGAAAGCTGCTTAATGAAGGTTTACGAAAACGCGATGCCACGAGATGTCACTAAGTTAATTCGCACGCATCAGTTTTCGCCCTGCTGCCAGAGTTTTAGTCAGAGTATACGCTTGGAGTCGGGGCAAAATATCCTCTCGCGATTCTGATCTTAGAGCCAGAGGTGGTCAAAGCGGTTATTGCTGGTACAGTACTGAAGTTAAAGTAGATGTTGTAACGTACATTTTAATCGTTGTCTAGCTCAAACGATAGTGCGTTAATGCGTTATATTGGCTTGATAAGCTCCAGGCCATGGGTCGGCAAACCCCGGCACGCGTGCCTTTTGTGGCACGCGAGATGATTTTTCATGGCACGCCAAATGCTTTCACGCAAACGATATATTGAAACCATGTTTTTGCAAAAAGTGCAAAAGAAGTTTTCAAAATGTGCAAAGCTCGTATAGGCGATCCAAAATTATTTCGTAAATCAACATATAATAGAGTCTTTTAGGCAGTGGCGGCTCGTCCTATAGGGCAACTGGGGCATTGCCCCACCTAAAATTCTGTTCAATAACAATTTAACCATTTATAGACGCACAGCGCTCAATATATATCGAGATCACAGCGAAACCCGCGTTCTTCTTGTGCTTTCGCTTGCAAATGCCCATACATAGCGAAGTCTCCGCGAAAATCGAATTCTCTTCTGTGTTTTCGCTTTGTGAATGCCTAGCCGGGGCTTGCCCCGGTAGCGCTCATAACAAGCTTTCACTATCTATTCTCTCAAAGCTGCGCACAATTAAGAAACGTTGCTTTACTCTCTCCTATTCGTAAAATGGCCGAGCAACCGGGGCAAATATGCTTGCTCGCCCCTAAGGTGTGATGTAACAATCGTATCTATATCTGAACTCGGATACCGTGATATGCGTTGAGTCGACCGTTGCTGGTACAGGTCGATTTTGATGGTGTTTCACACCATGATAATTCTTGAAACTTGGTATGTCATGTCGTGATGGTGGTATTTAACACTGTCCTAAGTTTCAGGGTTTCTACTCAAAGTTTAGGGTAGTAATTCCGTTTCCAAAGTCGAGTGTGTGCTGATCGGTCATGTATCGCAAACATATTTCACGCAAAGCCGGTATTGGTCTCCATTGATTTTAACGATGCTCCTTAGCTAGATCCGTCATGAACTTTTACATGGTATGTCTTGATTTTAGTATCGAACGCTGTGCCAAGTCTCAAGGTTGACACTCAATGATTAGGGCAGCAATTTCGTTATTAAGTTCGAGTATGGTAGAGATGTGCGCTGATCTGACACTTAGCCTACCTAACGCATTGCGGATTTCACGCAAAAGCCGGTGTATCTGTGTTCCATACTGAGATAGGTGATGAGATGATGATATCATGAAACAGTTTACTAACATCCTCGGTTTGCATTCAAATATTTAGTTTTATTTTATATTCTCCAATGTCAATTTCACCATGGAATGGTGGCCTTCGGGCCATTTGCTCACAATTACAACCCCTGTCAAGCGCGATAGCTGTTTCGTTTTCGATGGCGGCTAACAGCTGATCGCTTGATCAGCCGATTCCTCAGTAAATATTACGCAAAATTCGGCGTTGATCTGTTCGTATTAATTTTGACAGTGTACCATACCGAAAACGGTCATGAGGCTATACTTCTCGATGATTTCATGTAACAGTGTACCAAGTTTTCGGCTTTCATCCACGTATTTATTCGGTAATATATTTTCCGAAGGCGATTTTGCAGCAGACATATAGACACTATAGACCGTAAGCCGTATGTGTCGTGTGACAGTCTCCAGCCTCAAGGCCAGAATCTCCCAAGCTGTACCGGGACCGAATTTCCGAGGCTGCTATCCGTAGTTCTTCAGAATGATGTTTTGGATTCAATATGACATTTCCTTGTCCAATCTATGAGATAACAATTGCGTATGTGTCCGAACTCGTTGACCTTTCCAGTTAGGCATACGCAATCTCTCGATTTATAGTCATTTCCATTTCTGCAGATAAGTAGTCAGGTCAAGTGCGAACATGAATCGTGTTGAATCTTTGCTCCGTACGCCGTTTAGCCAGCTGCCTTTAGAGCAAAAATTAGAGGTAAAGCGACTAGGTCCGTATCAGCCTAGAAATTGCCCATTGATCCAATCGTACGCCGGAGGAAAACGCACTCGTGCCTTTTCTTCAGCGCATTTCGATAAAAATGAATGGCTTACTTATGGCGAGGATAAAAACGCCTTGTTTTGCTTTTACTGTCTTTTATTCGACAGTGCCGGTACCGGAAGCAGTGGCTCTTGTTGGAACAAAATTGGTTATCGCGATCTGAAGCATTTGTCAGAGCGTCTGAAAACGCACCAAAAATCCCAAGTGCACATGGCTAGTGCAGTTAAATATAAATTGTTTGGCAGAGTAAATGTAATGTCGCAGCTCAATGAAAGTTATCGCGTATCAGTCTGCAAGCACAATGAGCTTGTAGATAAGAATAGGCATGTTCTCTCTCGGGTGATTGATGCCATTAAATTTATTGGAGTTCATGAATTGCCCCTTCGAGGCCACGATGAGAAGGAATGCTCTCTCAATAGGGGGGTATTTTTGGATCTAATTAAATACACGGCTTCCATTGATAGCATTTTGCGCGAACATCTCGACACCGCGACAGTAGCTAAGGGTACCTCAAAGACTATTCAAAATGATGTGCTTGATTCGATATATCACATCTATCTACAGCATTTGTTTACCGAGATTGTTGACGCTGAATTTCTATCTATTCAGTCTGACGAAACAACTGACATTACAATGAATAAAACATTTGTTACCGCACTTCAAGTCACGCCACCGGCAAACCTCTCGCGGCACCTACGTTAAAAATCATTGTTTACGGGAAATTTATGTGGCCATCATGAACGTTGAAAAACGCTACTGTGACGTCATATTGATAACAAGTCGCTTGCGGCCCTTGCCCCACCACCCGATATTGTCACGAGCCGCCACTGCTTTTAGGGCAGATTTTACGTATCTTCAATTATTTTTCCGCGCTTCGCACGATTTATTGGAACCTGAT
This sequence comes from Botryllus schlosseri, assembly GCF_051294905.1. Taxonomy (NCBI): domain Eukaryota; kingdom Metazoa; phylum Chordata; class Ascidiacea; order Stolidobranchia; family Styelidae; genus Botryllus; species Botryllus schlosseri. The sequence goes on along the minus strand of NC_137239.1, from coordinate 27,774,062 downwards.
GTCATCATTATAATGTGGGAACCCCCAATAAATAAATATATATGTCGGCTATATGGAATTTTTCTTAATATGCAAAATGTACAGAAATGAGTCTACCGTATTAGCAGTTATGAAAGAACGTCAACCGCGAATATCGTATAAAACCGTTTGGATGCTTTAGTCTTGGAGTGTTCACTGTGTTACGGGAGCGTAACTATTATACGAACCGGCTTTCCGGTGCTGGACATTTTCACGCTATAGAAGACACGACCTAGACATAAATTTTCGGCCAACATGCGACCATGCCACTCCCATGCGCGGCGCATGCGTTGCCAAAATGATTGGCAGCGACAAAACCATGAAACAAAATAACCGCCGCATGCTGGCCAAAACGTTCGACATTGATATGACCACTGTCAAGGCACCGAAGTGACCAGCGCCCGCAGCTTGAGCCGCTCGTATCAAATGAAACCCATGCACCGAGGAAAATAATGAGCCCCGTGGCGACATGAGAATATGGAATCGTGTTCGTCTCGCGGAAGGAGATCTTCTTTTGGTTTCGTCTGGTGTGCAAGCGATTCCAATATATGTGGAGAAACGACAATCTTTCCCGCATTATTGCGACCTTTCAAGACAAATCTAGTGTCAGACCATAGTGTCCTATATGGTGTCGACACAAGCAAATCTCACGGTTCAATGAAATTGTATCACGTCACAATTTCCATTTGGCTACAGGCAATTTAACGGTCATTTTTGACCGGCTTGCCGAGCATTAAATTTGATGAGTCGGGTATCAATCGAAAGCTGCCTCTGTACTGATTACGAAAATATAAATTTTATTCCACTCATGGCCCTGGAACCCCCACAATCAGCCCCAAATTATTCATTGTTAAGTAGGTTGGCAGTGTGACGCAACAATGCTGTCTGGCGAAACGAGAGACTAGCTCAAGAGCAAGGATGCGGCCGAGCGGCGAGAGTGGGATCAGCTGACGTCGCGGCAATAGCAATGAGCAATCGCGTCGCAGAGAAACGCTGCGCTGTTGATACTTTTCTATGCTCTTTCTATGCAAACTCAGTTGGGCCGAATGGACAATGGACATTCAGTTATTACCAGATGCGAAAAAATAATGCAAATCCGTTTTACGTAAGTTACATTACGAATATAAATACAGGCTACAGAATGAATATAATTCAAATATCTGTGATACCCAGTGGCGGCTCGTGACAATATCGGGTGGTGGGGCAAGGGCTGCAAGCGACTTTTTATCAAGATGACGTCACAATGGAGTTTTCCAACGTAAACAAGTAACTTGGTGGTACGAACTACGGTAACACGAACTTCCCGACAACAGTGATTTAACGTATGTGCCGCGAGAGATCTGCCGGTGAGCTGTGACTTGAAGTGTGGTAACTGCGTAAACGGCGTACGGAACAAAGATTTGACACGGCTCACGTTCGCACTATACCTGACTTGACTAATTATCTGCAGAAATGGAAATGACTATAACTCGAGAGATTGCGTAAGCCTAGCTGGAAAGGTCAACGAGTTCGGACACATACGCAATTGTTATCTCATAGATTGGACAATGTCATATTGAATCCAAAACATAATTCTGAAGAACTACGGATAGCAGCCTCGGAAATTCGGTCCCGATACAGCATATAGGAGATATTTTGGCCTTGATGCTGGAGACTGTCACACGACACATACGGCTTACGGTCTATATGTCTGCTGCAAAATCGCCTTTGGAAAATATATTACCGAATAAATACGTGGATGAAAGCCGAAAAATTGGTACACTGTTACATGAAATCATCGAGAAGTAGCCTCATGACCGTTTTCGGTATGGTACACTGTCAAAATTAATACAAACAGATCAACACCGAATTTTGCGTAAAATTTACTGAGGAATAGGCTGATCAATGATCAAGCGATCAGCTGTTAGCCGCCATCGAAAACGAAACAGCTATCGCGCTTGACAGGGGTTGTAATTGTAAGCAAATGGTCTGAAGGCCACAATTTCTCGGTCAAAATTGACATTGGAGAATATAAAAAAAAAGTAAATATTTGAATGCAAACCGAGGATGTTAGTAAACTGTTTCATGATATCATCATCTCATCACTTATCTCAGTATGGGACACAGTTAGCGTTAACACAGATACGCCGACTTTTGCGTGAAATCCGCAATGCGTTAGGTAGGCTAAGTGTCAGATCAGCGCACATCTTTACCATACTCGACCTTGATAACGAAATTGCTGCCCTAATCATTGAGTGCCAACCTTGAGACTCGGCACAGCGTTCGATACTAAAATCAAGACATACCATGCAAAAGCTCATGACGGATCTAGGTAAGGAGCATCGTTAAAATCAATGGAGACCAATACCGGCTTTGCGTAAAATATGTTTGCGATAAATGACGAGTCAGCTCTCACTCGACTTAGGAAACGAAATTACCACTAACACAGTACAGCAGGGGTGGGCAAACTACGGCCCGCGGGCCGCATGCGGCCCGCCACACCGTTCTGTGCGGCCCGCGAGAGTCTAAAGAAACTTTATGAAAATATTGATAAATTCCGTACTAAAAATCGAATTAATGTAGGGACTTCTTCACCATGATAATTCGAAGACAGTGGTTCTAAGACGGGGGTATGCCCTCCCTCCACTGAAAATTTTTTTCGCGCTCCGCGCGATTCTCATTCACGTCATGATTAATGCTCTTTATTTAGTCTCAATTTCATATTTAAAAATTCCTGATCCACATTCGTAAACCTCCGTGCCATCAAACTATCTGTTAGGTTGCTAGCACCCTAGTTGCGTTTTGTGATATGACGATAATGGTGGCGCGAAATTTTTCACCATCACAAGGGGGGGGGGGCGTGTCTCAAAAAATTTGAAAGCCACTGTTCCGAGGTAAATACTTCCTTACTTCATGATTAATTTCTGGCGCGACAGCCCGATCTCAAGGCGCACGCAGTTTGAAAGGTTTCAACTACTAAACATCACAGAAATCCTAATGAGATTGACATAATTCGGATGACGAGTGGAATTTCATATTGGCCACTTCATTGTAGTTTTAATTATTTCAGTGATGTGCTTATAGAAACGATCTGCGCGTGTCTTAGGTAGATTCGTTCTCTTTCTCCGTAGAATTGGGGTATTTATCTTTTATCCACACATCGTAGATGCGTGTTTGAAGCTAACATGGTTATGATGCTGTCAGTATTGTGTCCTGGAACTGAGCCAAAAGTGGAATTAGTAAATCTATGAACAGATCACTGCTCATTGATTTAAATTGCAATCCTGTTCTAAGAATCGGGACAAACGACTTTCATCTCTATAATTTTGACAAATTGGTTATTGAGGTCGACCAGTAAATGAAATCTCGCCACTAGGTTTCTGACGTGTGTAGGCCTACGATATCATCAAAGCAATGTTTGTTTTCTTTTAAATAGGCACATATATAATCGCCATGTCCTCACCATATAATCTCAATTTTATATAATGCGGCCCGCGAATGGATTTAGATGTTGAATGCGGCCCGCGAGCTCAAAAGTTTGCCCACCCCTGCAGTACAGTGACAAACTTGAAACTTGGTACCGCGTTCAATACTAACATTAAGACTTACCGTACCAAATGTCATGACCGATCTCGGTATGGAACATCGTCAAAATCAATGGATACCAATACCGGCTTTTGAGTAAAATCTGTTTGCGATACATGACGAATCAGCACACACTCAACTTCGGAAACGGAATTACTACCCTAAACTTTAAGTAAAAACCCTGAAACTTGGGACAATGTTAAATACCACCATCACGACATGACATACCAAGTTTCAAGAATTATCATGGTGTGAAACACCATCAAAATCGACCTATACCAGCAAAGGTCGACTAAACGCATATGACGGTAACCGAGTTCAGATATAGATACGATTGTTACATCACACCTTAAGGGCGAGCAGGCTATGTTGCCCCGGTTGCTCGGTCATTTTATGAATAGGAGAGAGTAAATCACTGTTTCTTTATTGTGCGCAGGTTTGAGAGAATAGACAGTGAAAGCTTGTTATGAGCGCTACCGGGCATGCCCCGGCTAGGCATTTGCAAAGCGAAAACACGAAGAGAATTCGATTTTCGCAGAGACTTCGCTATATATATGGGCATTTACAAGCGAAAGGACAAGAAGAATACGATTTTTGCTGTGATTTCGGTATATATAGATTGCTGTGCGTCTATAAATGGTAAAGAACTGTTATTGAACAGAATTTTAGGTGGGGCAATGCCCCAGTTGCCCTATAGGACGAGCCGCCACTGGTGATACCACTGTATTACTTTTGACGCAAAAGGTCCCCGGCATTCAAAAAAACTGTTTGGTGATTGAAAAATGATAAACCAAATTCCAACGTCAACGTTTATAGTGATATCAGATATATTCCAGTGAAAAACAAAGGTATGGATTTGGTGGTAACATTTTGGAGTCATTTGGCAGGTCTGGCCCGCAAGCTTTCCAATAACGGATTGAATCCGGACAGCGATCCCAGTTTAATTCGATACTCCTGCTGTTAAACTTTATTCAACAATCAACATTTTACCTGCTGCATTCGCGGACCAAGTCCTACCCTTACGGATCAAATAAAAGCTTGTAATGTATGCCCATGCTCAATGCTCATTGCTCACACTTAACCATAAAAGCGACTACAGAAAGTATCGACACCCGCCATCACCAGCGCCACGCATCTCTGGAGCCCTACGCAACAAGCGGCTAAGGTAATCGATATCATAATAATCTGACATATTCAATGTAGACTACTTAAACGTAGCCTACATATCTCTATCAGCTGAAGGATATTGCGCGAAAATTGGTAGGGACCAAAAACATTCTGTGGACCCAGTTCTACCCTTACAAGTCAAGGAAAGGCTGGTGTGTGCTCGCTTTTAGCGAAGCGCCTATAGAAAGTATATCAACAGCGCCACGCGTCTCTGGAGCCCTACGCAACTAGCGGGCTAAGGCAATCGATATCATAATAATGTGACATATCCAATGTAGACTATTTAGACGTAGCCTAAATATCTCTATCAGTTGAAGGATAATGTGAGAAAATTGACAGGGCCCTAATACATTCTGTGGACCCAGTTCTGCCCTTAAAAGTCAAGGAAAGGCTGATAAGGCGTGCTCGCTTGTACCGAAGCGCATAGAAAAGTATCAACAGCGCAGCGTTTCTCTGCGACGCGATTGCTCATTGCTAGTGCCGCGACGTCAGCTGATCCCACTCTCGCCGCTCGGCCGCATCCTTGCTCTTGAGCTAGTCTCTCGTTTCGCCAGACAGCATTGTTGCGTCACACTGCCAACCTACTTAACAATGAATAATTTGGGGCTGATTGTGGGGGTTCCAGGGCCATGAGTGGAATAAAATTTATATTTTCGTAATCAGTGCAGAGGCAGCTTTCGATTGATACCCGACTCATCAAATTTAATGCTCGGCAAGCCGGTCAAAAATGACCGTTAAATTGCCTGTAGCCAAATGGAAATTGTGACGTGATACAATTTCATTGAACCGTGAGATTTGCTTGTGTCGACACCATATAGGACACTATGGTCAGACCAACCTTGATGTGACACCAAACCGACTTGAATGATACAGGGGTGAACACATTTTTCATCATCAACAGACCATATCATCGTAACAACACTGATTGGCCTCTCGCCGATTGGATATGGTACCGAACACAGTCGACTCGGAAACGACCAAATCAACCACAGAAGATCGATCATTGCGCGAGTTAAAATAAATTATGTAAATATTACGTACATGTAACCGATAGGTCGTGTGCGGTACGACCAAAATTTATTCCCTTCGCGACCAATAGTTCAAGAATCACTGGCGTAACGGAGTCTGTTGCCAGCTGCAGAAAAACGGTTGGTCATGGTATTCCTTGCTTGTAACGTTAAATATTAATAAATTTAATGTTCGGCACGCAAGCTTGTGATAATTTGACATTTTTTAACATTTTGGCACGCTGCACAGAAAAGGTTGCCGGCCCCTGCTCTAGAGTGTAATATTTTTAGGCTAGTTGAGTAGCTTGCCCACTCGATTGAGACTATATACCACCTCACTTTCCTTACGTCCTAAAACACTGGTCAACACAATTTTGTTGACTTTTATCTGACAATTGACTGTGACTAACTTTTGGGCGCTGAATTCAAAAATGACTTCCATTTTTCTCTATCACGTCAAGTTTTTGGGTTAGGCACCCACCACATTGTCTCATAACCCACATAATAGCACTACTTTTAATATTTTGTGTTTATTGTATAAAACGTTCAAAAACCAGTCGAAAATAAATGAATAGACTTCAAATAAACATTTGACCGCTTTAATTGGTTGATTTAAACTAATATTGCTTCTACAGGACAAATAAAGTGCGAGTTTCAGGGTCCAAATTTACGCTAATAACCCATAAATCTGTAGGTTGTCTAGTTTGATACCCGAGCAATAGTCAGCCAACATATATAAGCTACAATCTACTCTGGTATCTTACCCCATCATCTTCAGATGTTGGGCGACATTTTCTCCTTGCCCATCTCTGACTATGTCAAGGTTTTCAGGGAAATTATTTGGATATTTTAGCTTTTTTGAATGTCTGCTGTCCGACATAAACATATGGCAGTGACACATGTGTATCAGGGTCAAATAAAGCCCAGAAATTTCGTTGCGCTTCACGCACGGTAGTTAAGGAATGACAAATATGTTTTAACGAAAGTATCAGTGAATATAATTTAGGTACCGGATTGCGCGGTTCCGCTCACACCGCATTGCTGTTCATATCAAACATTTCATCACAGTAAGTATGGCCCCCTATAACGTTTGAAACTACCGTTTCGCAATCTAGCAATTACCTATTATAGGTAGCACCCCTATGATGTGTCATAATCTGGAAAATTAGACTTTGACTTTTTAAAGGTTAGACCTGTTCTGGCAGACCAACGTTGAAACTTTCTGGCCAAAAGACATGAAATATATTTTCCGCTTTTTAGAAGTAGTATTTGTTTTTTCTTTCAATTGCGAGTATTATACGTCGAGTTTTAATTACAGTTTCAGTTCTGTCGTTGGAACCCCGAATTTCCTATTTGGCGTCATTTATACCCGTTTCCACACGAATCTATCCACTATATCTTAGCTCTAAAAGCTGTAAAGGAGGACGAATTTCCACAAAAGGAGGACATTTAGGCGTCCTCGGAGGACATTTTCAAAAATCTGAAAAAGGAGGACGTATATGGTAATCCTAGTGTGGTTGGCTAATGCCTCTATTTTCCAAAAATAAAGCTATTCGCTATATGGCATTTTTACGATCTGCCATATTTTTAATTAACGTATACTAATCGCGCAAAGTGTTGCAGCCGTATCCGACACAACTTCTCCGTACTGCTCTTCGACTGAACTAGGGGCCTTATAATACGGGGAAGGGCGCCATGCCATGATATTCTCTAAAGCTGGGTGTTCGAGTAAACAAAGGATTAGTATCGCATTCCCATATCAATAATATCATTTACATCCCGTGATGTGGACGATTGCTTATTCTGTCAAAAATTGACACCTCCTGGGATGCATCAATAGGAATCAAGCTCTCTACACCTTCCGCATAGCTCAATTTGCAGCTTCAGTCCATGCGAACGAATTACGATCGTTTTAACAACTACTTACTTACTTGAGTAGATTTAAAGTCCGTCAATTCGACTTCTACTTCAAATAGTTTTAGGTTGCTTATGAAAGAAGTACTTCTACTTCTACTTGAGTAGCTTTCTCGGACTACTTTGACCACCTCTGTTGCACCTTCTGCACAGCTCAATTCGCAGCTTTTGACAGTCAATGCGAACGAATTAAGACTGTTATCAAAACGACTTACTTACTTGAGTAGATTTAAAGTCAGACAATTCTACTTCTACATCAAGTAGTTTTAGGTTGCTTATGGAAGAAGTACTTCTACTCGTACTTGAGTAGATTTTTTCGTCGCTACTTCTACTTCTACTTCAGTAGCTTTCTTGACTACTTTGGCCACCTCTGGGTATACGTCACAATGTTGCAAAGTTTTGTTCGAAAACTGTTTAAGAGTAAGCTACAACTCGTTTCGTACAAGTTATTTGTGAAGTCTGCGGAGATTTTTAAACAAACTTCGTTAAATTGTGACTGTGAAATTAAGCGACACTTGATAGTATAATAAAGGTTATAGCAAACAGCAAAGTCGCATTTCTTTCAAAGGATACCGAACAATCACAATCAAGTTATACTGGGCTTTGACAGGACTTCGCGAGCTTCGCCATGCCGAAACTTCAATAGAACCACGATATCTATAATTGAAAAAGAAGCATTAAATGAAGTTTGCAATATTACATTTCAGTTGCATACATTTGCAGTAATTAAATTTAGGGTTAATTTTGATTTTTGAAGGTTCGCCGGTCCGTAACATTTGTTTTGAAGTTTTACCGGTCCACGAAGTCAAAAAGGTCTAAACCAGGGATGGGCAAACTTTTGAGCTCGCGGGCCGCATTCAACATCTGAATCCATTCACGGGCCGCACTATAAAAAATTGGGATTATATACCAAAACGCAATATTGATATTTGATTATATAGTGAGGACATGGAGATAATAATAATATATCTGCATATTTAAAACAAACCAAGCATTGCTTTGATGATATCGTACACGCGTCAGAAACATATATATATGTAGTACTATATTGGCGAGATTTCATAGGATGGCGAACCTCAATCACCAATTTGTCAAAACTACAGAGATGAAAGTCGGTTGGCCCGATTCTTAGAACAAGATTGAAATTTAAATCTGTGAGCAGCGATTTGTTCGTAGATTTACAAATTCCACTTTTGGTGCAGTTCCAGGACACACAATGCTGACAGCATCATAACCATATTAGCTTCAAACACGCTTCTACTAGGTGTAGATAAAGTATAAATACATCAATTCTACGCATACAGACAACGAATCTACCTAAGACACGCCCGTATCGTTTTTTTACAGGCACATCACTGAAATAATTAAAAAGGGAGTGGCCAATCTGAAATCCCACTCGTGATACAAATTATGCCAATCTCGTTGCAGCTATCCCGCTATGATATTAGGTATTTACCTTAGATCAGTGGTTCTCAAACTTTTTAAGACACGCCCCTCCCCCTTATGAAGGTGGAAGATTTCGCGCCCCCTTATCGATATCACAAAACGCAACCAGGGTGCTAGCAAACCTAACGGGTAGTTTGATGGCATGAAAGGTTACGACTGTGAATGAGAGATTTTAAAACATGTAATTCAGAATAAATACAGAGCAAGAACTATGAATTGGATATAAATCGCGCAGAGCGCAAAATTTTTTTTCAGTTGAGCTCAGTATCGCGCCCCCTTCAGGTGCTTTCACGCCCTGGCGCGCGCCCACCAGTTTCAGAACCACTATTTTACAATTATCATGGTAAAATATACTAAAAAAAAGTTAATCAAGTCTCTGCATTAATTCGATTTTTAGTACGCAATTTATCAATATTTAAAAAAAGTTTCTTTAGACTCTCGCGGGCCGCACAAAACTGTGTGGAGGGCCGCATGCGGCCCGCGGGCCGTAGTTTGCCCACCCCTGGTCTAAACTAAACTAAACTTAAACAATACTTACACAATACAAATGATCCCAGCAAACACAAAACTTATTAAAGATATTTTTTAAACATCTTCCATGAGTTCAAAAGATGTCCTTCAATTATATTCAAAATATATACATTTGTCGACAGAAATGGATATATATAAGATGTCCTGTAGGACATCCTCAAAGATATCCTGATGGACATCCTCAAAGATATCCTGATAAACATCCTCAAAGATATCCTGATGGACATCCTCAAAGATATCCTCATAAACATCCTCAACGATATCCTATAATATATTTTTTGTACAACTCGACCCTGTGTGACCCTGAACCCTGGTTGGCTAAACCTGCTGTACGCTGCACTTCACATATGAACGAATACGAATCGTCAGTTTTACAAATCATGTATGGCTTTTTGTTCTATATTATACCAGTTCAAAATACCAAAAAATGCACTGGACTAGACCTTGACGGAAAATTGCAATAAAAATGGATGAAGAATAAGGTAAAATAACAATCCGTGACACAACAATACGTTAGCAAGAATTGGGCCTTGATACAGAACTGTGCAATCACTTCAGCAAATATTTCTGCATTGGTATTAGTCCATGTTATCGGCATCGGAATCATCAGCCTCCTCGATAACAGTCTTGCTCCTGTTTTCTCCTTTATCGTCATCCTATAACATAAATAAATAATTGATTACTCTGAGCCAACTTCAAACATTTCTTTGGTGAACGGGATACTATAGCTAGCTGTACACAATGCACATATAGTATGTTGTGTACCTATTGAAGTTGCGATGTCAAAACATTAAAACCAACGATACAATCAATTCATGTTGCTCTTAAATTATGTACAATGACCTCAAGATCAGACATTTTTCGCCAACTCCAAAGACTAATGTACTGCGCTAAATCCTAAATCCATTACGACTCGTTGCGCTTATGCCGTGTACTTCCACAGGAAGAATGCACTTTAGTCCGAGTTTAATGCACACCCTTTCAAGGGCATGTGACTTATGACACTGCCGGAATACATTGTTGGGATGACTCGAGTCATGACTTGACTCGAGTCACCTTTTTCGTATGACTTGACTCGAGTCACTTTGCTTAAATGACTTGACTTGACTCAGCGTATCGAAAATGTGGATTGACTCGTGACTCGGAGTAAAATTCACGAGTCAATTTCAGGTCATCAAGTAATCGGTGTCGATAAAAATATGTATCTGTAATATGTTTGGATTATCGCGAAACGCTGGTGTAACCCATGAGACTGCGACCATATTCAATGATCGTGGGTTCTACTGAGTCTCAATTGCTCTCTCACAAATAAATTGACCGCAAACGAAGGTATCGTAAACTAGTAGTAAAGTAATTGAATGGCAAATTGTTAATATCTGTTCTCCCCTTAACCAAACCCCATGTTTTATTGAAATTGAATTCGAATATGTTTATATAGTCCCCAACCATTGGCACAGGCTCGAATTGTATCATGGGTAATGTATTGCGTCTTATCAATTCATTCTCAATCAACTCTCTATTCTCTATTTTAGCTGGTAACTATCAACTGAGGCGATGTAATTACTTGAGTAGTTTATCAGTTCTACATATATGTGAGCGATACAGCGCCTTCCTGCGTGTATATTCAACTCTATATTCGTTTTGCGGTTCAGAATCAATGACCACTCAATATGTATTTCAGACAGCTAGCAAAATGTATTGACGAAATCATGCCTCATACTTCGAAAAGGCAACTTGACTTGAATTGTGACTTGACTCGTGACTTGACTTGACTCGAGTCAACTCCAAAAATCGAGTGACTTGACTCGAGTCACCTTTGAAAATCGATTGACTTGACTCGAGTCAAAATGTGGAATGACTCGAAATGACTCGTGACTCGAAGGTAGTGACTTGATCCCAACACTGCCGGAATAATCGGTAACTCCAGCATCAACTTGCTGTTATTATATAATCAAAATTTTTTTTGTTGCCGTTGGTTGTCATTGCCGGGGGACAAAAGTCACCGTTTTCACTCCCATTTTCGCATTGTACATTTCGACACCATACGTGCCACTACATCTCATCAGAGTCGGATGAAAGCTATATGTAGCCTACCCCTGAGCCAAGTTATAAGTTACAAAATTTTCAATTATTAAAAAAATTAAATTAATTTTGGAATTTTGCTGTCATCACTATGAAATTGTAAAAAAACAATGCATACCAAATTTGGCGCAATCCCAACCAGTAAAGGCGAAGTTTCGAAACCATAATTTTGTATCTCAACAATGATTTCACTTCTACACGTTGGAATTGAGCCAATAATTTGCCATGCCTCCAGTTCGCCACCGAAACAGCCGGACCAGAATAGTCAGACCCAATGTTCCCTCTCCTTTTTGACGAGTCTGCACACACTCACCAACTCACTGCGTGGTCCCTTGGACAGCAGTGCGTAGCGACTAAAAAATGACATCGCTTCCGATTTTTTTTTGTGCAGCTTGAATTTTCTGTTCGCAGAGACCGTGTCAGCACTGCGCAATTGCGCATGTGTGCAGCATGCGACCAGTGGAGGATAAACTTACTTCCCGTGTTGAAATGTGAATTGAAAGGAGTTTAAAATGAGTGATTGATTATTTGCCCAAAAGTTTTGGTGACATTGGTTCCTCCGCTAAATCTGAGCAAGTGCAACGACAGGATCAAAAATTTATGCAAGACCGACAATATTGACAAAATTAAATATTTACTATAAATTTTTTTTAAAATTATATTACGTCAAAGTTGCATTACGCGATTACAAAATAACTGAAAATATCATGAAGTTTGGGAACCACTGGTATAGCGTTCTGAAGATGAATGGTAGCAGAGCTTGAGGTAGCAACGATTCACTTACTGTCAAATAATATGATCAAGAGCACAGCTGTCACACAGACGTCAACTTCATAAACAAAATTACCTTGCAAGCTCCAATAACAGTTAGAAATCCACCCACTTTAACTGTAATTGTTTGATTCTCGACCGTAGGATGAGCCACTTTACATGCTCCTGTAAAGATAATATAAGTAGATCAGGGGCCGCATTACAAAACAATGCAGCAAATCGCAATCTGCGCCAGCGGTAACAATCTCTCTCGAATGCGATTACCGCAGTGTCAAAATTGGTATTTCAAAATATTCCAGACCCAACACTGAGTTTCACAATCAATGCACTTTTTTGTTATGTTGGATCTCAGTAAAAGATGACTTCAAACGAGGGCTTATAAGGCTGTGTGGTCAGCAACAATTTGCAATGCTTTCACAAAAACGGAAATCAAGATACCATACCTCGGTAAAAATGCTCTCCTTTAAGGGTTTTGTAATTGCGATTGTAATATTAGTAACAACTTACGTTTAATAGTCAAATTTTGAAAATTTCTTTTCTGTTCATTTTTGCTTTTTCGACCCTTCAGGCTGTAGAATTTCCATACATCCTTTACAGCTATGCTGGTCATATTTCTGGCAGTTGAAGACGATTGTTCACCCGGAATTCCATTTGAAGCATATACCTGTAGTACAAAATACAATTGATGGTAGTGGTTTGTGCCAGAATGAAAAATAACTTCGATCAGTTCAGTTTATTATTAAATTTTAGGTGCTCAATTTAGCCCAGCACTAACAAGGTTAGATAGACATCAATTAACTTGAAAGAAAGGTATTTGTGGTACTGCATAGCTTGTCTTGATCGCTGCCTTCCGAACAGTTGCGGCTTGGTGAAATCGACATATATATATCGGTTTCGGCCAACATGAGGCCGCACTTTAGGGATGTGTAGATATCCCTGCAAGGTTTCCTCGCCATCGAGCTTTTTGGAGGCACACTTCGCAGAGTCACATGTTAGCCGAAACATCATTGTCAACTTCTTGGCGTGTCGTGACGCCGAAATGCTGATCTTTGTAAATGAAGCGTTTCTTGTGGGGGGGGAGAGGGTTACTCGTATTAATATCAAGAAGTCTGGGCACAATAAATCACACGAAGCGCTAAGAAAATTTCAATGAAGTTACCTAAATTATATAATTTAGCTTAATTTACAAAATAACTTTGGGCTACAATTCCAGCTTGGGCCTTCTAGAAGTGGGGGGTTTAGGGTGCGGCCCTGTGTTTAGTGTTCCTTACCGTCTTTGCATTTCTGCTTTCGGCGGTATTTTTCGACATGCCCGTTTATCGTTCATGGATGATGTCTCATAGTAAAAACGAGCACTTATTGACTTGATTTACGAAACGTAGCCTATCACGAAACAATTTGAAGCACAGACCGTGTAATGCGTAATGTGACAATGGCAACAAAGAAGGTTTGAACTAAATGGAAAGAGTGACTTATTCTGATTTAAATTTTTATGACATACTTTGCTACATTGGCTTCATGTTGAACATGGATCACGCATGCGAGCTTGCGAGGGACGTAGGCTGCGTAACCGCGGTATATTTCCGTTCCGGCCCAGTTTATAAGCTTACGGTTTAATTTTCAAAAGTAGGTCTCGTGTTTTGAATTTCAGAATGGTTTGCGGACCGCACTTTGGCCAAGTCTGAGTTAGATAGTCCAGGAAAGCTTGCTCTAATCAACAAAATCATACCAGTTCAGACTTCTTGCAATCCCAGTTAATCGAGTTCTTTTCCAGTTATTCCAGATGAGATAAGGTTTGACAGGGGTCTTCAATAAGATCTTCCAGCAAGATTGGGGTTGTGGTACTGTGTTTTTTTGAATCGGTGATGATGTGACCTTTACTGAGATCCATCATCTGGTTGATCTGCTTGGAGCTGAGGTCCATCATCTGGTTCATCTCTAACTTCAATTCTTTGATGTCTTTACGCATCAAAGAAATTGAGTGGTCACTGTATGCAGATGTTGGAGTTGATGGTGTGCACGGAGCAGCTAAAAAATTATTTGAATATAAGAAAGCTGGATTAATCAAATGTGATAATCTTACCATTACTTTGTGATAGGCCTCGTTGTTGACAGTCAGGATTTTTCAGTTCAACATTGCTTACAAATGAAGAAACGTCTAGAAAACAGAGCGACGCTATAACTCAAATTCGAGAATGGATCAAAGTGTTACGAGCTTACTGCATGGGTTAGTTCCCTGCAACTGGCCGCTACATTCAATGTTGGAATCATGCTGTTCTTGAACACTCTCCGCATGATGGCAAACTTGCATCATTGAACACAGCACCCTAGCTTGTCACACTTTTATTGCCAGAATCAGGAGATGGCCGCATTCTTAGAGTTGGTATTAGCATGCCTTGTGTCTGAATACTTGGATTACTTTTCTTCTTTGAAGGAAACGCATCATCTACAAAGTATGAAAATTTATATATGAAAATTCTGTGTACAACATATTAGGCAGAATAACAGAGTATATACCGATTCCTTGATCATCAGTTGAAACAGAATTATCCTAAAATTTTTTAGGCGGCTTACGTCTTCGTTTAGACTGTTGTCGTTCTTCATCTTCAGACAATGAAGAGGAGGGCAAGAGCTCTACTATTGTCCACAACTTCCTTCATGTCACTATAAGCCTTCTCCCATAAATCTAAAACAGATGGATAATATAGTTGGCAAGGTCCCAGATTTGTACACACTACTGCAGGGCCGGCCAACCCGTGGCCCGCGAGAAGGTTTTGAGTGGCCCGCGCGGTAATTTCCGAAATTGGTAATGTTATAAAAAATGAATTGCACAGATCGTGAACTTGCAAGGCCAACCAAAAATTTGATTAGTCTGGAAGCAACACTTGAGATGTTATGACTAAAATATCAGTTACGACGCATTGGCATTTCTATGAGCCAGTTACACTTTGGTAGATCTTCGTACACTACAATGAAGCAGAATAATTTGCGATAAATTTATCAAAAGTAAATATTTTCTACACACTTCGCGCAACATGTTGTCACTCGATGTCTTGCTTTTAATATTGTTACCCCTTTGTGAAAATGAAAGAACGCCTATAATGTATCAGATTGAGTCTAACTATATTCTCGATTACGAGACAAAGTGTTGTTCAACATATGCGACCTTGCGTTTGCGCTCGCCTCGCAGAAAGACCGTCGACTATATGAAACCTAGGCACAAAACGATTGACGCATGCTAGTCGAAGCTTTCGAAATTGATATGACCAGGTGCTGAATAGTCCAGTCATGGCATACTGAGCCCAGCGATATGCTGCAGGCCCGCAATATAGTCAAGTGACAATATTATTGAGCTATGAACTTCGAAAAATTTTCGCGCTTCGCGCGGCTAGTGGCCCGCACAATATTTCGTCGATCGAATGTGGCCCTTTGGCTGAAAAGGTTGGCCAGCCCTGCACTACTGGGTTTTTAATAAGTGCAACTATAGAATTACTCAAATTTGAAAACTCGCAACTACGATAACGACAGGCGCTCTTTAGTTGTTTGGAAACTATTACAGTAGTATTTTTCCAAATGTGCATCTAGAACTAGAACTACGGTACTGAAAAAACCGTTGGTTAGTTGTCCGTCAACTAACTAAATAAGCAGCCTATACAAGTCTGCAATGATACTTGGTACGCAAACCTTCACAAATTATGAGTTTATACTTACTGGATGAGCATTTGATCCGAATTTTCCACAAAGACCAATTGGCAATTGCCCTTGTCATGTTTTCGTGACTTCTTGTTTTTCGCCTCATTAGTGGCCTTCTTTGTTTTCGTCTGTGCTTCCACTGTCATATAATATATCTGGGAACTATCAAGTCTTGGCTGAGCCCACAAGCGCCACACTACACTATTATAAACAAAAGTACAAAAACATTCAATCACAATGAATGATTTGAGCGACCACCATCTGATGATATTATATAATCCAGTACTGTTACAATAGCTTATGATATTCGCAAAAGTGCAAACCAAGTTCTATATACTTTGTGACATTATACCATACACCATATACCTATGTTTCATATTAAGCATATATAAATTACCCTGTACAGTTCAGTTTTCAGTAATCCTCTGTAGGAATATGGTTAGTTGAGCCTCAAAATACCACGATTAATTCCAGAACGCAACTAAACCAAACATTCAACTGTAGCTGTAAGCCGCCATTACGAGAGCGCTTTGTCTGTCAGAAACAGTGTTGCCACTCTAGGTTCCCGAAAAAACACAAGATTATGCCTTAAAAAAACACTAGATTGGCGAAAAAAACACTAGATTAGTAAATTGCGGGAAAAATTTGCCCTTGCCAAGTAATCATGATGACCAAGGTACAAATCCACAGATAAAAAGTGTTTCACCCATGAATTCGATACAGATGCATTAATATTCAACGAAAATTAATGAAACGAATTCAACAGCGCAGATAAAATTCAAATTTGTCGCTTTCGAACTGTGTGGCATCATAAAAATTTTCTTTCGATTGTACAACATCCATCAAACATAAGTATTTTTATGGGGCATCTTGCTCTCTACCGCACGTCTCCAACCATAAAAATAGGGAGGTTTCCATGTGCAGCATACTCCAATTCCACGAATGCCAAGAGATTCGTCATGAGCTTCCCCAGTAAATGGAATTTTGATTCACCGAATCCCACTGGTTTCAATTTTTGCAAAAGTTCTGTTGGAGGGCATTGACTGATAACCTGCAGCTCATTTTGCGATCTTGCCAAAGTTAAAGTTCATCAAATAATATCACAGAGGGAAATTGCACAGCTAGAAGAATGATTGATTTTACTATTCTTCGGCCTGCTTCCATTTTTAAATATTTATTGATGACTCGAATTGAACAATGCTAGCACTCCTTCAATGCAGCTGGCTGGGTGATCCGCGGGAATTCCGAAGGATCGTATCGCTGCAGCATGAATTGTATTTTTATTGCAATTTTGTTCAATAAAACTGTCCGTCTGTCTCGGCAAATGAAGATCTTGCCCGAAACTACAGCCTGAGTTCAACAAGAAACGACAGAGCATCAGAGCGAAATCGCATTTCATATTTCCATAGACTTTCGCTCATAAGTACGGATTCACAGCGCACCCTGTTACGTAATAATTGCTTGTTACTGCACCACCACATAAAATTGTTGAAAACAAGCACAGCCAGAGACACCAAATCGCCACATTAGCGATAAATTTAGCGAATAATTTAGTAGGCCTAGTCTAACGTTAGAATATTCATTATATGCATAGTTGCAGAAAAACACTAGATTAGCAAAATTTGGCGAAAAAAAACACTAGAACACTAGGACGACCAAAAAAACACTAGATCTAGTGTTAAGACACTAGGAGTGGCACCACTGGTCAGAAATATATTTCGCGCCGAGACTTGTCACTTGTGTTCGTGTGGGAGAAATGGCCTCTCGTTTACACTCCGGATCAGGAACCGGAGTCGCAGCAGGATTTCAGCGATACAGTACAGCCGGACTGGATGCGGATTCTGAATTTGTTTCGACAGTCGGATTTTAGCAAGATGCTTAATTATAATCTTAAATACTATATCATGATCTTGGCAGAAGTTTGTTGGACGCAGAACTGGAAATTCTTCAGCCGGATTTTGCGGACTTTCAAATTGTCACCTAGAGCTGGGCTAATATGCTAATATATAGCCTACAAAATCGCAAGAAATAGCGTGGCACTAGGTGGAACACTCGGTAGTAACCTTAGTTATCTATACTCGGCACTCGGCAGTGACACTATAGGTGACTAAATCGCCCTATAAGAGTAAAAATTCATTATAATTTACTGTACATTTATAAACGCCACTCTACCATAATAGGAAGCAATAATCGAATTTGATATTTCTCACAAATAGATTTTCAGCATTCGACAAAATTTAGCCAAGAAAAAGTTGTGCTTCAGCACAAGGTATGCACAATAAAAAGATATATTCAAGTTGTGCTTTAGCACAAGGTATGCACAAGATGTGATTTGGACATGACTGGACAGGAAAAAGATATATTTAAGTTGTGCTTTAGCACAAGGTATGCACAAGATGTGATTTGAACATGACTGGACAAGAAAAAGATATATTTAAGTTGTGCTTCAGCACAAAGTATGCACAAGATATGATTTGAACATGAGCGGACAAGAAAAAGATATCCTGACAGGTTCATAAGATATCTAGTGTTTGCTGGGATGCCCTTTGGGAAGCCTACATTATATCACTAAATCCAGCCTAACTTCAGTTTCTGATCAAATCATACTACGAACAACAAAAGTAATAAACTTCAACAAGCGACTATCAAGACTCGAGGGAAAAATGTCCACAGAGAGGGCACTATTGAACTGCGAGGCTCACAATCACTTGACCATTTCTCGTGTTACAGAAGTAACGTGTCCAAGATGTCTGTTGCAAATGCAACGCTAGTGACAATAATCATGCAAATCGGTAATACAGCGTCTGATACAACTCCGTATTGCTTTTCGCATCAGCTACGGGTCTTAAAACGGCGGAGGGCGGCATTCAATGACATTATCTGAAATGGGGCTCTGGGGTAGAAAAATAGTTAAGATCAAGCCGCTGTTCCAAATCAAAACTAAAATAGAGGGGGCGAAAATACCAAAGGGGTGGTTGGGGGGAGAAAACCTACTAAGTGCAGGGGGGGGGGCGAAAATGTTACAGCGTCCAGTGATATATATATATATATATATATATTATTAACACGGCCAAAAATGCAGGCGAAGACGTCATATTCTGCCTATGAGGGGAAAGTTGACTTAAAAAAATAGGTCAAACCAACGAAAAGTAGTTGCAGAAACCGATTGACTGGACTTGACTCGAGTCTTCTGAACTTCTGGTTTGGGGTGGGGCAGTTACGGTCCTGCATACAGCATGAAAATAAGAGGCGACGAATTTAGAATGTATCAGTTCCTGACACTCCCACCACCACCATGATGTAGCGTGTGTGAAATTTCAATTACTGATTTTAAGAATTCTGGATCGTTATTTCACAATTTTCCTTGTATGCAATGCATAAACTAGTAATGCTCGTTCGTTAGCGAACATGTCCATTGTCCACACGAACCTTTGAATTAGCGAAGTTTGCTGCAAATGTAAGCACGGTGTTTGATTGAACGAATATAATCGACGTCGTTCAAGTCTTTCCTATGTTTGTGGGGTTTTGGATTGATGAAATTAATAATAAACTGAACTAAACCGTCCCTGCCAAATTCATTGAGAGCAGTTCTAAAATTAACCATGCGCGACGTAATGGTGTGTGGGTTCGTCACCAGTGGGCGCTCTATATTTCTAAGACGGAAGGTGGGGTTAACTTCTGAAATATGGCGTAACACTTTTGTTGGCTGATAAAATTAAGGTCAGGAATTCATCAAATATATGAAAGCAGGTGCATTTTTCGTTGCCCTAGATCCTTCGATGAACGGTAGGACAGAATTGCAGGGCATGCTTATCGTTTAGTTCACGCACTCGAGACTCCAGTGTAATATAGCTTACCACGCATCTAATCAAAACAATAAACGTAATGGTGGGATGGGTTTAGGTTTACTAAGCAATGATGTTTGAATTCGTTGATTTATGCAAATCATATGAATATGGTTCGTGTTCTTAACGTATACTTACTTGTCAGGCTTTAAGTTGATTAGTTTACCTGATTCTATATGGTTATGTGTTGAGCATATTAATTATTGTGTTGTGGAGTTGTCTAATGTTCATGGATTGATCATTGATGGTCTGATGGATGTATTGTTTTATCTCCTGCACACGCAATTATTATCAACCGTTGGTTCGTGGCATTCCTTTCTTCCGCGTATTCCTGTGCATAATCATGACGATGTCGATGTGTATAGTCAAATTGTTTGTAATGTTTTGACCAGTGTCAAAACTTTAACTGCTTACCATTGTCCATTGGTAACTCTGGTCAGACTCTCAGACATTACCGGTAGTCGCTAGTATAGAATTTATAGAAGAATTTGGTAATCAGCTACGAAGACCTATAGTCTGCTATTATAAAGATTCATATCTTAACATGATTATGATATCGGCATATCGCACAAGAAACCCACAGATTTAATTTGTCTTGTGTATACCAATTGATGCACGACATTCAAATGTTTGCGCAAAATAGGAAAGTTATTCGAAAGTTTGGACTTGAGAGTAAGACGGATGTTGTCAGGACTCAGGATTAATAAAGTTGCCAATATCCAAGATGTGAATGAATCTTCTAAATATCTCTTCCACGATGTGAACTTATACTTAATATATACTATTTACGTTCAAGCTTATATCCTACATCTGATATACGTCTATCCTAGTATAGTATTTAGGGCATGGGTTCTTAACCGTTTATACACCGTGGGCCCTTTGAAATGAAAAAAAAATTCTTGACCTATATTTTTTAGTTGGATAAAAGTAAAAAACATTGTTGTGATTGAAAAATGACCCAGACAGTTATAGTGGAGTTGCAGTATATTTTGTCATTTAGAGATAATAAATTGAATAATTCATTTTGATCTTTTTCAAGACTTCCTGAAAGGGCTAATGGTAACCCAGGTTGTGACCCCTTATTTAGAGCATATTCATTTTCTATTGATAAATATTAATTTCACTCGCGACCGTAACAGCCGCACCCCAAGCCCCATATTAGAGGGGGCCCAAAATTATTTCACTAATGAACAAAGTCAAATATGTTTGGTTGTGTTTGTATGTCACGGATATTGTGAATGGTATGTACAGAGGTATTGGTGAAATGATTCGTAGAAGGCAGAGTGGTTTAGGAGGGGGGGGGCAGGAAAGCATTTTGGAAGGAGCCTGACACAGTGCTGTTTCGGTTCTGATTTTACCTAGTAACACTCGGTTGCTGATATCACGAAATCGACTGGATTAATGTGATGTCATGTGACACAAATATCTCTATTTGTGTGATCTTGACGGGATATGAAGAGCTTGTAGGTCCAGAACTTCAATAATCAACTTCATTTCGCTATGAAGATACTATTCGATTTACAGGATATCTTCAACTGAAGTAGGACTCTGCCCAAACCTGTTCTTACATTTACAGGTCAACAATAATAATGTTGCGATAGACAACTTGTAACCACATTTCAACCTGCGATCGCACTTCATCTTACAAAATGGACAAGCAGTCTTTGGGTTCGTCCGGATCCGCCCATTACGGATCGCTGATCCAAGTGAAGAGCAAATACCTCGCCGAATTCCGCAGATTCCACGTAGACCCTGACCAGGACAGGTTTCAGGATTTATTCTACCGCGTCGAATCGTTGCATCAGATTCACCACTTGGATTTTATTATCACCTACACTGATCCTATTCACGGAGATTTACTGCCCATAAATAATGACGAAAATTTCGCGAAAGCCAAGAAAACGTGCGTGAGCACTATTTTGAGGATGTACGTTCATAAAAAAGACACATTCAACATGGCTAATGGTTTCGGGCAGTCCACAATACGTAAAAAGAAAGGAAAGAAATTTGCGCCGCAAATCGGTTTTCCTGAAGATTTCAGGCCGGTCTCAGCTATTATTGACGTTGATATTCTTCCGGAAACCTTACGGCGCGTACGATTGCACAAGCACGGTTCCGACAAGCCTCTTGGATTTTACATACGAGACGGAGTCAGTCTACGCATGACGAGCAATGGCCTTGAAAAGGTACCAGGAATATTCATATCGCGCCTAGTTCAAGGCGGTCTCGCCGAAATGACGGGCTTACTGGCTGTAAACGATGAAGTTTTAGAAGTTAATAGCATCGAGGTGATGGGAAAAACGCTCGATCAAGTCACTGATATGATGGTGGCGAATAGCTCGAATTTGATCATCACGGTAAAGCCAGCCAGTATGCGTAACGCAGTCACATCCATGAAAGCCCCGTCTAGGGCTAGATCATACGATGAGATACCACGAAGGCCGGAAGAAGAATCAGATGATGACATGGACGTAGTTAAAGATATCCAAACGGCTTCGATCGATGCAAAGGTAGCCGCGAGCCAGCAGCACAGTGATCCTCCAAGATTTAACAGTAGCTCGGACAATTCGCCCGTGTCGCGTCCAAAAAGTCAGTTTCACGACACCTCTCAACAACATCTTCTAGCTTACGAACACTCGCCCAAGCGGAGTCCCAAAATCGGGCATAAACACGGCAGAGATTCGGTCAAAGCGAAAAGGAAAAGTCAGATTACGTCAAACGACGTTACATTATAATTTTAAGTACATTGCACCCAGTCAACTTGGTACGCAAGCGAGATATTGCACAACTTTGCCAAATATAGATCGGTACTTTGTGAATTATGTGAAAGGTACCACGCGACTTGACAATGTTCAAGTTTATCAACAGTACTTAAAGATAGCTGGCAACACAACATCCATTGCAAGAATTCATATATTCAAACTCGAATGCTTTTATCACTCACCATGTCATCTTAACAGTATGAATGATGTGTAGAGTTCAAATATGTCCATTTGTATGCGGCACAAAGAATTCAGTGTCAGTTCATCACATTAAAAATAATTTGGTATTTTTCGATCATACCTATTTCATTGCCTTTTGGGACAACTGACAATGCTATGGGTTGATCACGTCTTCATAGATATGTCATTTCCACTAAGGTGCGTAGCTTTGGACTATATGTTCCATATGTAGAGATATGACCAATCGTGAATTCAATGTTCTCAGTGGGAAATAGTGTCAATAGGCCTACCATAATTATAGATTTATAGTGGATAAATTAACTGTTACTTTATAATTTTGCCACTTGAATCATTATGCCCAGCCCTACCGATAACTCTTGATAAGACTCGCACCCGTCTATGAGTCTATGTGTATGTATTCTTGCAATGGATTTTGTATTGCAAACTATCTCCGGTTACGTATTTTGCCTTCGAGTTGGATATTGCGAGATAGAAGCAGTGAATGACCTGTTCACACTCACTTACTGATAATCTAGGTATAAATCCACGCTTGTAACTAGGCCGTTCACTGATATGGAAGAGTTTGATCAATATTGTACGCTGTAAGCATTAATGCGAAATCAATACAGTTGGGCTGATGCAAATTATTGGCTGTGTTGGTGTGGTGTAACACACAAATTATTCAAAAGCCTTACTGGAAAAATGCACCATTTTAATCCGCAGGCGTAGCCGGCTCATCAACGAGCTATAACAGTGCAGTATTTGAGAAAGAACTTGAACCGCAAGTAATTGAAAGTGTTGCATATCTGGTAATTTCTTGTCCCCTACCTTATTTACTTATGGCTTATACAGTCCATGTTAAGAAGACCTTGTTATCATTGATTCCATCATAATCATAAATTGTTTTGCTGAACATTCCTTGGTATGTGAATGCTTGAATAGTTCGGTTCTTATCTCAATGTAATCCTTGTGTTCCAGTCGGCTGAACGCAAGCTATTTATCACAAATTCCTGAACTATCCTCTGTAGTTATGTGCAAACACTGGAACAGATGGATACTCTGTCAATGAAGCTTTATATATTTCTCAACGATACAATCACTTTGATAGTTTTTGAAAACTGCATCTCTTGTACAGCCACTGCTCACCATGTTATTTCTAGTAATTTACCAAACACACTGGAAAATGTTTTATGATAATCTTAGGTACATTGTCGATATGCGTATGGAATGGAATGGTGTATATTGGGTAAGGTTGAGCGAGTAATCGGGTATTGAAAATTATGATAAGTAAATGGTTATGGTAGTAATACCCTATGCTTCCTATGGCTGAGCAACTTTTCTACGAGTGCATAGCCTCTGTACTCTTCATTAAGAAATTAGAAATTTTGGCACATTTTCCCGTTATCGACTATACAGTGTTTGGACCAAGTTTATTGGTATAACGTTCTAGTAAGGTAAGCTAGAACAAAAAACAGACTGGTGCTTTTTCCTATTCGCTTCATGCATGTGTAGTAAGCCTGCTCAAATTCAAATTAGGTAATGTATTGCATAACTAGATGCCCCCTACTGTTGCAGTATTTCCTGACCCTGCCTTGATGGAGAGTGTAAAGAAAGGAATTATAATTGTGGGATCAACTTCTCGTGAGCGTACACTCTGGTGCTTTATATTTGTCATCTGTTGATGACTTTTTCAACAGTTGCGTGATAGAAGTTTTGCTGCTACTTGAGAACACGGATGCTATCTTCATGGTTTGTCAATGGTTGGTTATCAAGTGGCCATCATTTTTGGTTAATATCTGAATTCTCACCTCTTGTGATTATAAATTAGTGAATTCCGCTATTATAACCATCTCTGAAACCAATCTACTGCCACAACCTTAGGATTTTACATGTTTTGCCCACGCTACTGTATAATCTTAACAAGAGTCAGTGTCATTTGTCAGCAGCTAGTACACTCTCCCGTGTTTGTGATTATTATGACTATCTTGACCACTGGCTTGCTCGATGTATGGTCCAGCAATTACACGTAACATTTTGCGCATCTAAAAATGCTTATTATGTTGTACAATTTTTCTGTAAAAACTATTGAAATAACGAGCCTATGCTATGTAGTAAGTTTTTCGATTTCGCCCGCATTGTGCTTACAATATTAGTGATTTGTCCAGATACGCAGAATTATTCATTGAAACAACCCATCATATATCGTTGGGGTGAACCAACTTCAAATGGTGCAACTATTTGTCTCTTAGATTTTATTTTACGTGCTTTCTTTTCAAGTGTACGAAGATTGTGATACTGTTTCTCATAAAATTCCATTTATTCTCGAATTTTAGGTAAGCTGTATTTGTGCCTTGCAATATCGTATGGCTGAAATTGTGGGATTTTTCCGATTAATTCGGATGCAGATACTGTTTAATGGAAATGCTGTTCTCACGGTTTGTATTAAACTTGTATCTTCTTTGCCCGGTTGGTAATGATTGGTCCAGTTGGATTGGGCTGGGAAACTCGCTTTTGGGAATTTGCTAATGCTAAGGCGGGATTGACACTGGGAATAGCATTATTCAGAGTAAAGCATAGTTATACAACTATCCAGTACAGGATATGAGCAACTACAGTTTATGACCGTAACAAGACATTGAGGGTTTTACTTTCTGAAGAGTGCCAATGGTTCAATGGTCATAGAAAGACATTCGGTGGTAGAAGCTGTTCATCAAAATTTAAACAAGGAGACTATAACATAATGACTTGGACTCAAGTCAAAACACAATGACTCAGACTAGGCCCTCTACTAGCTGACTTGAGCTCGACTAGGTTGTGAATTGAAAATGACTTGACTTGAGTCTAATCTATGAAAGAAATTGACTTGTGACCTGGTTACAGCCTTGCATATTATGACAAGTCATAAGTGCCCTAACACCTTTAATAGCTAACAACGGATCATTTGTATCGGTCTAGCAACCGGATAACACGGCCCAAAAGATATTTGACTTAATAAATGTATTATTGCATTCATAGGATTAGTGTCGTTATGACAGTAAAATTCAAGCTCAGCACTATTACACGGATATTGAAAATCATTTTCGTAAGAAACGCACTGGCCTGTGACGCACATATTGCATCATTGCCTACTTGACGTGCGAAAAGAAGGGCGCTAATGTTTTCAAGATGTAAGCCTCGACCGTGAGAGGCTGTTCGTCGTCATCTTCCTGCTCAACATCATCTTCAAAGGCAAGTTTTTTCATAAGCACTTCGTTGTTGGCTTGACCGAAGTATGCGACCGACCTCCTGATCAGTCCGTGCTTTGAAGGATCACTTGGCGGTATGACACGGTGCTTCTAAATGTTGAATGTAACCGTATGAATTCGCACGTTGTACTGGCGAAGAGGGCTGGGCAAAATCGAGTACCTGAGTGATTGGATTCTGAATCAAGTACGGTATTAGGCTTTGATTCGAGTAGCACTCATTATGACGTCGTAACAATATACAAGACAAGGAAATTTCAAATATGTGTCTATCATGCTGCCACAAATAACATAATGCCAGTTCTACATCACTTTTCAGAAAAATTTTGGTATTTTTTCGTCCACAGAGGAGGTCAGTAACAAAGTATTTCTACTTTTACGAGTATTCAATCTGCACCACATACTCAAGTGCTCACGTTTTAGACTACTCCCACTTCTACTGAAGCCGCCTTTAGGCAAAACCAGTCACTTTCTACTAACGAACTTTGTATAACAACAGTTGTATCACCAAATCATAAAATAATCTAAAATAGTACATTAAGCCTAAGCCATCTGTTTGCTTCGAATGCAAAGTTCTTTTGGATTCACAGCTGAGTGTCAAGCAAAAATATTCGGGTTTACAGCAATACCAATATCATATTCAACTGTATATTGAAGTTCTGTACCACCGAGAGTTCAAGTACAATTTTGCTTTGCGAAAACACTGTAACAAACATTTGTTGAGCAGGGTTGTAACTGAGTCACAAGTCAATTTGACTTTTACAGTTTTGACTCGAGTCAAGTTCAGTTCAACGCCGAGTCAAGTCCAAGTCAGGCAGCAACGGGTTGAGTCCGAGTCATAGTTTTAAGACTTGAGTCTAAGTCATAGTGTTTACTGTTCACTATCGAGTTCAAGTCAGGTTCCAACTCACATCTGTGACACTCTCGGGTGGAATCAAAGGCCTCGGATTCATAATATACTCAATAGTTCATTTTTTCATACTCTAAACACAATTTTTCAAACAGATATACGAGACTTTAATAAGACATATAGAATTTGTCGAGTCATGCGCAATGACTTGAGCACAAGTCGAATCAGTACACAAATTGAGTCGAGTCGAGTCATTTTCCATTTCAAGAAAATGACTCGAGTCAAGTCTAGTCCATAAAAATTAAGACTCGAGTCTAGAAGTGACTCGAGTCATTACAACCCAGATGTTGATAGATATGTGCATTAACACTCACGGTAGCTCGGAGACGTTCTCCGCTCCAAGCCTCCAATGTTCCTCCGATATTCAAAACAATCGCTTCTGGAACAGGCTGCACATCGACAAATTTGCCACACAAGTCCCTCACCTGTAAAATGCAACGGGTTGATGTGTCACTCCATGCTGAATTAGATGTAATCGCTATTCAGAGGTGAACGGCGGTGAAGTAATTTTACGTTTTCCGGGTGCTAAATCAAGTTTTCTACACATGTACTTTTCAATTCTTCTGCAGTGATCAGTCCATAAAGCCACAACGAAAACTAATCCAGTGAAACATGATACAGAAAATGATACATTTAATGTTAACGGACAAGGTTGCAATACAAGTCAGCCCTCAAGATTACCAGACCTCTATCTGACATATCAACCTCGCCTATCGACACATGTGTCATTCATTTTCATCATTTGTCATTATATGTTACTCCTTATTTCTTTCCATCCAGTGTGCATGCCTCCTGTTTAGGTCACCTGAGCCTAGGTGTGTGCCTGATTTCAAAGACTACTCCAAGACGTCCAAGTCATTCTATTTTATCGCATCCTTGTGGTGTTTTGAAATGATAAAAGTTTGTTATTAATAAACTAGGGTCACCATATTTTGAGATGGAGGACACTTTTCACAGGCTTCAAAAGTTGCTGTAGTGGAAGAGAAGACAGGTGATTTTCGTAGTTTTACAGCTGATTTCTTTGGGTTGACTAAAAAAAAAGGTCATTTTTCGATCTCGACTTTCGAAATACCCGCTGCTCGTCACCTAAGCCCACATTTCACGTTATTCGTGGTCTTTTGGGGTATTGTAAGCTAAAAAGAAGGACAAATTGACAAAAATGAGTACATTTGGGCGAAAGGAAAGTATTTAGTGTATGTAGGGAGTATGTATGGTAACCCTAACCCAACAGTTTTCAGTTTTTCAGACATAACTATGCCTACAATGCTTATTTTCTACTTGATAGGAAATGATGAGTTTCAGCCGGAAAATTTGGGTTTATTTCAATAAGAATATATTTTTCAATTGGAAACTGATACTGATAATCATTGTTAACAGCAATGGGCAGAAACTCGCCTGTAGACCTCCCATTTCATCCTGAAAAAGCAACGTCATTGTTGTCTTGTCATGGTGTTCTCCAATTCTGTTCAACGACACCGGGTCTTGCTTATCAACTGCGGGATACTTGAGTGTCTTAATGATAGAGTAATTTCCTTTTTGGTTCATCAGGGAATGCGCTTGGCAGAAGTAATCTTTGTCCTTGAATAATATTCGGCATGTATAGTGTACAGCAGTGGTTCTCAGCCGGGGGTCCAAGGACCCCTAGCCTAGGGGTTCGCAAAGCATTTTCAGGGTGTCCGCAAAATCTCCAAATTCGTAAAACGGTTAGGAAAATTTTGAGGCAGTTTCGCTTCATTACTGTTAAAAATTCATGACTCACATCAATAGAACGACCGTCTGAGATGAAATATCATATACTGCTGTAAAAACTAATTTTAATTGCCAAGTTGCCAATAGCCTACTGATAGAAACATATTTCGGTTTAGAGATGTCTTGTTGGGGTTTGTCGAAAAATTAAGTTGGAGTAATCAGAATGGCATCGAAATGTTTGCAAAAATCCATTTTCTTCTGTGATATGAGTACCGGTAACAACAATTCCAAAATAACTTCAAGATGATCTGCTAGATCGAAATGATTAGTCTGGACGTATTATTTTCATTAAAAAATATGTATCGCAATTATGGTGCCATGTATGTTGCAAACATACCCAAAGGTGTCGTCGGAAGCGTCACCCCATATTATTACATCTGCCACCACATATCTTCGATTAAACTGATTTTTGGCCTTCGTTCATACCATACCGTAGGTGCCGATTTTCAAGATCACGTCAACATCAAGAAATGCAGCAAAACTCGCTTGGAAATAATAACAGTCCACCCAATTTCTAGATCAGTGGTTCTTAACCTTTTTTCCTCCAGCGCCCCCTTTCAAAAATTATCGTGCTCCAGCGCCCCCCCAAAATTCATAATGTAAGGAATGTAATAAATACAATGAGTAAGAGGGAGGGCCGTAACAGCACTTCGTCAACCTCCTAAAAACGATTGCCTTACGCACCCATAACGTGATAAACCGAACTTCTGAGGGCTTCGCCCCCACAAACCCCCTATCGTGATTTCGATGGTCAGCAAAGTTTGTGTGGCCTGGTCGCCTTAGGTACCAAAATTTTCTATAATGCATGAATGAATAGGTGGTAATTACATATATAAGTCGCGATAAACTAGGCTTACCATACGTCCTCTTTTAAGAGGATTTGTCCTCTTTTTTGACTTTTTTGAAAGTGTCCTCGGAGGACGCCCTTTTGTCCTCTTTTTTGAAAATTTAGGTCAGATTTAGAGGAAATTGCGAGTGATATGCCGCAAATTAGCGCAGAAGTGAAGCTCCGGCAGGTATTTCGGAGGGAAAAGCGGTGATTTTAGCTCTGAGCGAAAAGAAGACCTTTTTTTTTATTTAGTCAACCGATCACGAAGTGGGAAAAATTTACTGGATTTTGAGAATTCTTCTCTCCAGTTTTGCATGTCTGAAATTTCTGAAAAAGTGTCCTCTTTTTACATTTCCAAAATATGGTAAGCCTAGATAAACTGAGTGAGCTGTTGTATAGGAAGATAAAGGGCACGTAATTAATAATTAAACATATTCGGGCGTGCCCGCAGGTACAATTATTCGTTACCAGGGCCGTAACAGCACTCCGTCAGCCCCCCCCCAAACAAAAAACGTTGGTCCTGGGCCCCCATCGGGCGATAAACAAAGCTTTTGGGAGACTTCACTCCCAGACCCCCATTAGGCTGTCCTCTATTTGCTGAAAGCCTGTTAGGTATCTACATTGGGTGTCCATTTACTGAGGCAGCTATTCTCGCCTAGTCGCCCAAAGCGCAAAAAATTTCACTAATTATTGATTGAATTGGTCAATATCATCGGGAATTGCGTGTAAATTGTGATTAATTTTTATCCTCTCACTGCTCACGTAAACACATTTACCGGTAGAGCTGAGTGAGGTGCAATGTTCCCTCTAAGCTGCGCACGTGCGCAGTGCTGACACGGTCTCTGCGCACAGAAAATCTACGTTGCGCACAACAAATCCGAAGTTATTACCTTTTTTTAGTCGATACGCACTGTTGTCCAGGGGTCAGCGCAGTGAGTTGTTGAGTGTGCGCAGACTCATCAAAACTTAAAGCGAACATTGTGAGGTTTCTTGGAAACTGTAGGGCCCGTTACTAATAATTAAACATATTCGGGCGGGCGAACCCGTTGGTATGACTTCGTTGCATGATGTTATTTCGTGACCCCCTGTCTGCAATATCAAAAAATATAGAATCGCTCAAAGGGGATATCGCCCAACAGGAATATCCCTGTTGCCCAATCGTACTAAACTAAAAGACGCACACAATTTCAGATTGGTATATCTTCACTGACATATAATTTTCCCCTGCCAGATGGAATTCGTCTTCTGGGGTTCAGATTGCCAAGACAGGAACATTCGGTGTCAGTCATTTAGGCGCCCATGGACAATTAAACCTATATGTATTTTGAAGGCTATATGTAACGAAGTTTTCGGTGTTAATTTGCTCTGAATACTCATTAAGGATATGTCCTATCACCACATCATCTACTGCGAAGCCATTTTCCTCCAGCGCCCCCCATACCGCCCCCCTGAGCCCAGCGCCCCCCATATCGCCCCCTGAGCGTTTCCGCCCCCCTTCAAAATCGCCAGCGCCCCCTGGGGGGCGCTGGGGGCAAGGTTAAGAACCACTGTTCTAGATTAATAGTAGGATGTTATTTTCAAGAAAAGTCATTTTGTTGCTGTTTATCACTAGGCTCCAGATAACATTAGCACAAGATAGATCAGGGGCGGGCAACATACGGCCCACGGGTCGGATCCGGCCCGCGAAGGGATTTTGTCCGGCCCGCCGAGAGTGTTTACTCTGAAAGTGAAATTGTATTGACAAATTTTATGCGTCACATAATGAATCCAAGTTTGCCAACCTTAGAAAGATGGACATTGAACTACTTGCTCGGTTCGGGTCTACTTACATTTTCTACCATGAACCAGTGTTGGGATGACTCGAGTCACCTTTTTCGTATGACTTGACTTGACTCGAGTCACCTTCGAAAAAAGACTTGACTTGACTCGGCGCTTCAGAAATGTAGATTGACTCGTGACTCGAAGCAAAATTTTCGAGTCAATTTAAAGTCATCAAGTAACTGATGTTGACTAAATCGCTGTATCTTGTATAAGTTCGTCAAACCTCCATTGCTATATCACAAATAAATTGATCACAAACGCAGTGATCGGAGCTTATACAACAGCTTAGGTTGTCGTAAACTTGCTCACCTCAACCAGCCCTCTTGTATGTAATTTAAATCAAACGAATATCGCTCATACGTTTATAATTGTATATCGTTGTAAGTAGGTGGGTAAGGTATTGAACTATATCATTTTTAAACTTTCCGAGGTTTCGTATGTTATCTTGTATTTTGGCTGATATTTAAAGACTGTGGCTACACCGATATACTTGCGTAGTTGAGCAGTTCTGCGTATGCGTGAGCGATACAGCGCCTTTTGCGAGTAAAATCAACTCTTCATTCCATTACTCCTCGCCACTTAATCCGCGTAAGCGGTGTCTTACACAAAGCCTAGAAGTGGGCCGTGCTATAAGTCGGCAGTTGAGGAATAAATATGAAGAATATTGGCCTGGTGTAAATGACCGTAGTAGTGGACAAACACCATGAATATCTCAAAACAAAAAAAACAAACTGTTTATTCGATTGTCGATTCGGAATAAATGGGTACTTCATCTGTGTTTAAAACAGTTAGCAAAATGTAATGACTTTGAATCATGTCTAGTACTTAGAAATTTCAACTTGACTTGACTAGTGACTTGACTTGACTTGACGAGGGTCACCTTCAAAAATCGAGTGACTTGACTTGGCCCGAGTCACCTTTAAAAATCAAGTGACTTGACTTGACTTGACTCGAGTCAAAATGTGCAATGACTCGAGATGACTTGTGACTTGACGGTTGTGACTTGATCCCAACACTGCCACGAACATTAACGAGGAAGGCCGCGTTCCAATATAACTGATGTTCGCGTGCAGTCTTTAGTGAGGGTTTCCGCATATGACACGACATGTAACCAGAGTTCAAAAAACTAGTTGACAATTATTGAACGACCACAGATCTACGATTGACTTTAATAGCTGTTGTAAATAAATTCAATAAATACTGTTTTTAGACTCTATGCTTTAAACTTGAAGTTTAGATTAAATACAATGGATTCCTTGTATACGTGGATAAATATGTGATTGAGGTATAATGTATAATGTATATATTCCATAATCCAGCCCGCCAAGTGCTTCATTTTCCCATATCCGGCCCGCCGACCGGAGAAGTTGCCCGCCCCTGAGATAGATGAAGGTTGTACTATCTATAATTGAGCTGAATTTGAACTAAAACTGATGGGGGGGGATCTGTGACGGTCCAAAAGGGGTCCACGATGACTAAAAGGTTGAGAACCACAGGTGTACAGCATACCGTACCAGAGTTTAAGGAATAGCGGTTACATAGCAGAGTATACCAGGCAAACCTCTACTTCATTCATTCTTCTACTTTTACTTACTATACTGTGAGCACTCTGTTACTGACCACCTCTGGTGAGTAGGTTCACTCAATACCATTTTAGAGTATGGTATAGATATGGCTGGCTCTGGATCAGGGGTCACCAACACGCGGGCCGCATGGGGCCCTTGAGGTCATATTTTGCGGCCCGATGCCTGATTTGAAATTTCGGAAGAACGCCTCATAAAGCATTTTGGAATGATGAAATTGATTTCAGTTTGAAACAATGTTGTTGTTCAAAATAAGCTATTCACTTGTGGCCAACATCACTATTCCTCACTAGCTGATACGGCTTTGGCGATGGTAATAGCATTCCATGAAGGTAGAATTAGCTGATATGATATGCAATGGCCTACGCTGCCAAGACTGAGATGTTCAAAAAAACGACTTGGGGGTACACTTCTGATACTTTTAAAATCTTTATTCCTATCGAAATTACAATATGGCGTCATCTGCTGGGGAGCTGCCAGTGTTAGCGCACTCAAGCCACTGTCAAAACTTCAACATCAGGTCCTACGCATCATAGCCAGGGCCCCAATGGGGCCAGGTTGTGCATACAACAAATCACTGCTCAAAAGAGTCAGTGTCCTAAACATAGAAGATATGCGAAAACTAGAAATTATCAAAGTTTATGTACCGTATCAGTTCCACTGTGGTCACTGTCCCGAAAATTTCAATGACTTCGTTACCTCGATATCAAAAGTGCATAAGTACTACACACGCGCGTCCTCGTGTCATATGCTCGACGCTAAAGATCATCGCTCTATGAAATATGCCAGACCTAATGTATGGAGCAGTATCTTGCCGGCTATCCGTCAGTCGTCGAACATTTCCATATTCAAGTGGAAATATACAAGAAATTTCTACTGAAGGAATACTAGTCAGTCCTCTACTTTACCAGACCACAGATGTAGTTTTGAAAATGTGAATGTTTACACTGTGTGGCCTCTTTTTATCTCTATATTGAATTCATGCGGCCCGCGGTCTCTACGAAATTTGAAAAGTGGCCCGTGACCCGTTTTGAGTTAGCGACCCCTGCTCTAGATTGTGCATTATTCACAGTAGCCTACATGAACTCCCCAAGTTTACTGCAAAGCACCGAAACATCACAGTTGCTCGATAAAAACATTACTCACTTTCAGTCTCATTCCATATCCGAGCGCTTTCATTAACCTCATCAACAGCTTACTTGAGATATCGGCAAATTCCGCGTAACATTCTCGCATCCCAGGAACATCGGGCCAGTTTATATTCTCATTGGTGTAGGCATCGCTGCTAGTTCGAAAACCTTCATATGAATCTACGTCTTTTTCATTCGCTCTGTAATCCATGAAGAATTTTGTGGAATGACTATATTCCGCCATATTTCATATCAAAGACCAAGTCTTTATCAGAGATGCACTCAAGTAGTAGTAACGCCGTGAATTTATGCTCCATTACAGGTAGAAGTATACAGTAGTAATATTTAAGTAGATTTACATGTCAAAACTACTTCAAGTGCAATTAGAAAATGAAAGGTCTCAAAAGTAATCAAGTTATTAAGATGTACTCGAGGGGTTCCATACTTTTAGCCAGGGATATCTAGATATCCCTGCTTTTAGCAAGTACTCAGAGATGGCTAACATCAAAACTGAAAGATGCATCTTCACGACTGCAAAGATACAGAATCTTCGAAAATACATTCAGTTAACAGGATACCGGTCCAGAGCACGGCTGTGATGACTCGAGTCGCGATTTTTTGGTGACTAACTCGAGTCATTTTTTCAAATGCGTAAAACGACTTGACTTTGTGTTGACTCGACCTGTACTCGATTCATTATGCATGACTCGAGACTAGGACAGCCAAGACAGACATTTCATTGTAACTTCGAATAGTAGAGTTATCACTCATCACATTATTAGAATTCCATCTATCAGTCCTGATAGTTGGAACGTAGGGTCAGGGACTGTTAAAACTAGGGGAAATTACTATATTTATGAATGCAAGTCATTCTATATCACTCACGTAGAGTTGAAAAAAGTGGGTCGAACTGAAAACTGAACAGTGAACATCATGACTTGGACTCGAGTCAAAACATTATGACTCGGACCCGATCCTCTACTAGCTGACTTGGACTTGACTCGTGGTGAATTGAAAATGACTTGACTCGGGTCAAAACTATAAAAGTAAGATTGGCTTGTGACTCGGAACCTCGTGACTTGGTTAAAACCCTGATACGCGAGGCTAGTTCCCGCGGTTCTTGTTTCACCAATAAAAGTGTCGCAAACTTGTGCCAAAACTATTTTCCAAGTACATGAGCAAATGATTTGAAATATCAGCACTCGGGTTAGTAGTGCAAGGTAAAAGCTACTTACTAGTACTCTTAAACTATAGAAGTAGCCTACTTTATACTGACCTTCTGTGGTCTTAATGTAATTAGAATCAAACACCAACTGAAATCGTCACTAACCAGCATGAATAGCATTATGATGGTACCGAAGGTAACAACGTGTTCCAAGTTGACTGATCTACATCAAGATAATGATTGGCATTATATTAGGGTTACCACTTTTTGAGATCTGGAAAGGTGGGCACTCTCCACTTCCTTAAACTAGGCCCACCTTTTGCGTTATTTGTGGTCTTTTAAGCTAAAAAGGAGGGCAAACCCTCGTAAAGGACGACGTGTGGTAACCCTACATTATATCTACTTACGTCGAAGTGCCGATTGGATCGTATGTGAGAGTGAAACCTTTCTGTACGAACTGCATTTTAGTAGCTAGCGGCAACGCGTAAAACTTCTCCCCTATCGCATTCATATCGTCAACTTTGCTCCTAAATGCCAAGGTCGATTATTATTATCAATCCTGATTTTACTATATCAAAACTACTAACCAGGGAATTCCATGTCCTGTAAGATATGAAAATCCTGCTGTGGACAAGGCGGAATACAACTC
The DNA here is from genome assembly GCF_051294905.1 of Botryllus schlosseri. Taxonomy (NCBI): domain Eukaryota; kingdom Metazoa; phylum Chordata; class Ascidiacea; order Stolidobranchia; family Styelidae; genus Botryllus; species Botryllus schlosseri. The sequence continues at coordinate 27,738,004 of NC_137239.1, read as the reverse complement.
ATCTCCGATGGATTGCAGATTTTGCTCGTTTATTTCGTCATCTTTCACAAGCAATCCACATTTGGAGAAGTCGATCATAGGAATATTATAACTCATTTTGAAAATTATGCAGCATTTATGTTCTGATGAAATGCATTGCGAGAGATAAGGCATGATTATGACGCATATCGTTGCTAACTGGATGCGCATAAATGAATCAAGAAATTTGCTTGAATAAAAGTGTGGTTGAAATATCGCTTCCAGCATCATCACCCAACTGGAACACACATAAATGATCTGATTTAAAACTGGCAAAGAAAATATAATAAGAGTTGGTATGGCAAAATGCATGAAACTGAGTAATACTATAACTCATTTTGACAACTACAAACCATTATGTACTGATGAGACGTTTTGAGACATAATAAGCACATGATTATGAATATGATTATGAAGCATATCTTTGCTAACCTGAAAACTGTCGAAATATCGCTTCCAGCATCGTTAAACTACTGAAACATGCACAAATGAGCAGATGTGGCACTTGCTTATATAATAAGAGTTGGTACCGGTATGGCAAAATGCATGAAACTGAATGTACCACCCATAGAATCGTGAAATAAAATAGTTAAAAAATTCATTCAAGTGCAGACGGAATTCTGAATACCGATCTTTTAGTTAATAAAATCATTTAGTGGGAACTATTGTGGTGGGAGTGATTTTCCACTACTTGCATAACTTGAATCGGTGTAGCTTTCAAGTATTAACAACTTCTATATTTCAAATCAAATTACTTCTGTCGGTGACCAAGGAACATCTGTTACACAATGTGGTCCGAAACTATTTTAAATCACGACAACAACACACTGTATTACGAAATTGCACTTGTTTGAGACAGCATTGGTCGTTCTGCATTAGTCACACGCAATTGTCTTATTCAAGTCTATACAGTCATTAGTCATGTAGACTTCAGGCAAGATAATGGAACAGTAACGTAGCAAAACAAAATAGCGGTATCTTTCAAAGAGACACTTATAACGTAAGAGTGATTTCCAGCGACTACTATTAAAAACAGGGCGAGAAAACACTGAAAGAAAATAGCCCGAATAGAGATATCTGGTCACAATTACATCATAGAAATCAATAGAACTGGAATTTCTACTTCCAGGAAAACAATAAGTTGTTGCTGTTCCGGCATTTATAGTGTTTCAACTACTATATACGGCCATTTACAACAGGTCGATATTTCTTATTATGATTCCTGATCCGCCGGCTTGCGGCATGGCCCACTTACGATCTAGGCTTTTTGTTAGACACTGCTGTCAACGTCACTATTGTATCAACCCAATAACTCAGAGCATGAGAAACGCCTACAAAGATCTTTGACTCGATTAATATGTAACTGTACATATAGAAGTAGTGTAGTTACGGTGAAAATATTCAAGTTCAGAACCGTTATGATTTTAGTAAGAAACGGAGCAGCCTGAGATGCACATCATTGCCTACTTGGCATGTGAAAAGACAGGCGCTAATGTTTTCTGGATGTAATCCTCAACTGTGAGAGGCTGTTCTTCGTCATCTTTCTGGTCAACATCATCTTCAAAGGCAAGTTTTTTCATCAACACTTCGTTGTTGGCTTGACCGAAGTATGCGACCGACCTCCTGATCAGTCCATGCTTTGAAGGATCACTGGGCGGTATGACTCGGTGCTTCTAAATGTCGAATGTAACTATATGGATTTATACAATCTACTGAGAATAGGAACGAGAACGAATACTAGTCAGCCCTCAAGATTACCGGACCACTATCTGACATATCGATCGCGTCGTCCGCCACATCCCTCCCCATTTTGTGGCTCGTCCCTTTATATTATCTTCTTTTACTTTTCATTCAGTGTGTAATTTTATGTAGAATATTTTAAAACTTGCTAAAGATTGATCTGATATCAGAGCATGTGAGCGGTGTAGTCTAATCTGGGTTTCTGATATAGTCATGATAAGTAGGCTATCGCTACTGTCATTGCCAAGGTCATAATAAATCAGCGTTAGATTTTCTTCGATAAATATTGGAACAGATCAATAACAACTTGAATATAATCATTATTGTGCAATAGTAATAGCATTATTTCTTAACCTTGTTAGCGACCGTACCCCTTGTGCTTTCAATAAGATTCCCCGTGCCCCCTGTTCATTTTCAACACAATTTCTGATGGTACCGATATAAAAATCAGAAAGCTCATTCACATAAAATCGTGCGTAGGGCGAAAAATATTTTCCAGTTGAATAAATCGGCCCAGAAAATATTTGACAGCGTATATGCCTATTTCCACAATGCATCTTGTACCCCTAATGTGGTGCTTCCTACCACGAAGGGGCTACGGACCCCTGGTATAGAAATGTCCAATTGCTGAAGAATCCATTGGTGTTAAAGCTGTGGAAAGTACCACTACCTTACTCGCCACAGATAATAACATGGATAAAGAGAACAAACAATACTTAGGATTTAACCAAATATACATCACGGGGGCCACAGAATACCAATGGTTGCCATACTGACCTGATTAGATGTCTATATATCCCACATAACGCAAGCTACGGCCTTTTGATATATTACTATTCCCCATGACAGTTTCATAGATTGTTGCGTCCGTAGGATTACCAAGTCACTATTCCGATACGCAAGTCTTTCTCTGATTTCAACGTTTGACCCGACTCAACTCGAGTCATTTTTAGTTTATCACCCAGAGTAATTTGACGAGAGGTCGCATCAAACAAAATCACAAGTTTCAGTCACGTTTTATCATCATGAACTAGAAATGTGACCAAATAGATATCTTCCACATCATGGTATATTTTAGAAGTGATGTGATAGTGAAGATTTATGACACTTGAATATATTGTCGAATACTTGAAATTCCAAATTGCCTTCTGCTGTATACCAAGCTCGGATCATTTCGCAATATAGGCTACAGTTCTTCTGTAGCATTTTTGGAAAGCCAGAAATTAGATTGAAACTAAAATGAGAGAAAAGAAACATTTAACAAATTAGATTGGAATAGAACATATATAGCCATAAAGCCATAAAGCTCTTCCTTCAAGAGTGCATGATTGATACTTCATTCATAGACGCCGGCGCACAATAATGTTTCAACAAAACACTCTGTACCAAACATATATTGAGAGATATGTGCATTCAAACTCACTGTAGCTCGGAGACGTTCCCCGCTCCAAGCCTCCAATGTTCCTCCGATATTCAAAACAATCGCCGTTGGAACTGGCTGCACTTCGACAAATTTGCCACTCAAGTCCCTCACCTGTAAAAGGTAACATGTTGATGTGTCACTCCATGCAGAATTAGATGCAATCCCGAGGTCAACGATGAAGTAATTTTACGTTTTCTGGGGGCTAAATCAAGTTTTCTCCACATGTAGGCTACTTCTTAATTATTTTGCAGTGATTAGTCCATAGAGCCACAACGAAAATTCATAAAGTGAAACATGAAATACAAAAAGATATATTAGGGGACTAGCAAGTCAACAGCGCTATCTTGCGGATGGCTACCCCCATCACCATGAAATTTTCACACCTGCTAGGTGTAGCTATGCTCTGTTCAAAACATTGAAAATTGTAGTTCTGCTTTGTAGAATTTGGATTTGACAGTCGAAAATTGCACTGATCGCCGAACATCTAATCTCATCACTATGGTGCTCCTTTTCCGATCTAACGCCTTCATTAGGACGGACTAGGACAGCCATATGCTATGCTAAAGTTTGAAGGAACATGTGCAACCCATCTTTGAGAAATTTCATTCCGAAATTTCAAGTTATTATTTCAAAAAGTTTGCTGCGAAGTTCTGTAATTCAGAGCAGAGTATACCTAGGCCAAACGACTCTTAGCGTAGCATAGGTCTCGATGTTAGCTTTTCAAAAAACCATGAGTGAATACTATACGACATATATGTCATACAAATTTTTGATTTATCATGAAGCTGTGTAATAAAATTTTACAATGGAGGAAAACGTTAATGACCATTTTACCAGTAATGAAAGATACTGAACAGGTACCAAGTAAAATTGAAATTATGGAGTTTTTAGTTATGTTTAGGGTAAGATAAAGCCATGAGGTGAGAGTATAGGTAATATGTTAATATTTCCAGCCAAGAAAAAATACTTGAAAATTTTGATTTTTTTTCAAAATTTTGACTTGCTAGTCCCTTAAATGTCAATGGACAAGGCAGGAATACTAGTCAGCCCTCACTATTACCAGACATCGATATCGACACATGCGGTATTCATTTACACCACTGGTCATTATATGTTATGTCTTATTTCTTTCGATCGAGTGTACATCCCTCTTATTTACATCGCCTTGGCCGAGGTGGCTGTCTGATTTTAAAGACTACTCCAAGTCTATTTGACACCTTTTTCTATTTTCATTCTATTGTATTCTTGTGGGTGTTTTACAATCGTAAATATTTGATAATAATAAACTGATGCTGATACGCTAAGGAATGGTTATCAGAGGTACCACTAATTCGAGTACTTTTGCCTACTTATTTAGGTGGTCAAGTTTTAGACAATTTCCACTTCGACTCAACAGTTTTCAGTTATTCAAACATAACGATGCCTAGAATACTTATTTTTCTTCAATTGGAAATGACGAAATTCAGCCAAAAATATTTGAGTTTATTTCAATATGAATATATTATTCAATTGAAAACTGATACCGATGATCACTGTTTACAGCAGGGTTGTAACCAAGTCACAAGGTTCCGAGTCACAAGTCAATTAGTTTTGACTCGAGTCAAGTCGACTGATTTACAATTCACCACCGAGTCAAGTCCGAGTCCAAGTCAGGTAGTAGGGGGTTGAGTCCAAGACATAGTGTTTTGACTCGAGTTCAGTTCTGACTTCAATCCGGTTCATCCCACTTTTTTCAACTCTGCTCGAGTGATATAGAATGACTCGCATTCATAATACAATAATTTCCTCAGTTTGAACAGTTTCTGGCCCTATTTTCCGAGCATCAGGAGTGATAGACGAAATACCAATGAGGTAACTTTACTATTCTTCGAAGTTACAATAAAATGTCTGTCTTGGCCGTCCTAGTCTCATGTCATATGACTTGGTTCGAGTCATGCACAATGACTCGACTTGTACTCGAGTCAATACAAAAATTGACTCGAGTCGAGTCATCGTACACATTTGAAAAAATGGCTCGAGTCATTACAACCCTGCTGAATTGGATATGTTTCAGCCAAAAATATTCGGGTTTATTTCAATATGAATATAATGGTCAATTAAAAACTGATACTGATACTCATTGTTAACAGCAATGGGTTGAAACTCGCCTGTAGACCTCCCATTTCATCCTGAAAAAGCAACGTCATTGTGGTCCTGTCATGGTGCTCTCCGATTCTGTTCAACGACACCGGATCTTGCCCATTAACTGCGGGATACTTGATTGTCTTCGTGATAGAGTAATTTCCTTTTTGATTCATCAGGGAATGCGCTTGGCAGAAGTAATCTTTGTCCTCGAAAAATATTCAACACGTATGGTGAACAGCAGTGGTTCTGAACCGGTGGTCTGCGAAGCATTTTTAGGGGGTTCCCCCTACCTCTAAATTTGCAAAATTATTAGGGAAATCTTGAGGCAGTTTCGGTTCATTACTGTTAAAACTTCATGACTCACACCAATGGAATGACTGTCTGATATGAAATATCATATACTGCTGTGAAAATTAATTCTAATTGCGGAGTTGCAAATAGCCTACTGATACAAACATATTTCGGTTTAGAGATGTCTTGTTGGGGTTTGCCGAAAAAATTTAAGTTGGAGTGATCAGAGTGACATCGAAATGTTTGCAAAAATCCATTTTCGTCTGTGATAGAAATGACCACTATTCCAGGATAACTTCAAGATGATCTGCTAGATAGAAATGATTAGGCTGGACGTTAGGGGTGTTCAGAAATGAATTTTTTTCTCAAATTCTACTGGCTACTTGATAAAATTGTTAGGTTACCTAATTGAAGCCTGCACACCAAATTTGGTTCGATTCCAACCAGTAGCTGCTGAGCTACAGGAGAAGAAAGATTTTTATTTATTATATAAAAATGAATAAAAAAAATTTCAAAATTTCTGTTTACCCCATCAAATTGTTAGGTTGTCTATAGAAACGATGCTCACAAGATTTGGCTCAATTCCAACCAGTGGAAGTTTAGTTATTGCCAGGGTTGTAACCAAGTCACAAGGCTCCGAGTCACAAGTCAAGCTCACTTTCATATTTTTGACTCGAGTCAAGTCGAGTCATTTTCAATTCCCACCGAGTCAAGTCCGAGTCCAAGTCAGCGAACAGAGGATCGATTCCGAGTCATGGTATTATGACTCGAGTCCGAGTCCAAGTCATTGTGTTGACTGCTCAGTTTCCAGTTAAAGTCTTCCTAAACCCACTTTTTTAACTCTGTTTGGTGATATCGAATGGTTCGCATTTATAACATATCAATTTTCCTCACTTTTAGTAGTTTCTGGTCCCATTTTCAAGCACCAGTACCAACAAACGAAATCCCAATAATGTGTTGGCTTCGAAATTACAATGAAATGTCGGTCTTGGCCGTCTGAATCTCGAGTCAATGACTTGCTTCGAGTCATGCGCAATGACTCGAGTCCAAGTCGAGTCAATACACAGATTGACTCGAGTCGAGTCGAGTCATTTCTGTATTTTGAGAAAATGACTCGAGTCGAGTCGAGTCATCCGAAAATCGTGACTCGAGTCTGACTCGAGTCGAGTCATGACTCGAGTCATTACAACCCTGGTTATTGCCATCGAAAAATTTTGGATTTGAATAAAATAGTATTTACGGCGACCGATTCTTTAATTATTTATTATAGTTGTGCCCACCGTAAATACTATTCTTTTCAAATCCAAATTTTTCGGCGTCAATAACTCCGCTTCCGCTGGTTCATACCAAATCGAAGGCGTGGATTTTCAAGACACGATCGCATCAAGAAATGCAGCGACAGAACTTGCTTTGAAATAATATCAGTCCACCCGATTTCTAGATTAATAGTGTGATGTTGTTTTCAAGAAAAGGCATTCTGTTGCTGCTTATCACTAGCCTATAGTTAACATTTGCACAAGATAGATGGAGGTTGCACGATATTTGAGCTGAATTTGAACTAAAACTGATGGGGTGTCCGTGACAGTCCAAAAGGGGCTCGCGAAGACAAAAAGGTTGAGAACCACTGGTGTACAGTATGCCAGTGCTTGAGGAGTAGAGGTTACATAGCAGACTTTATCAGGCAAACTTCTACTTCATTCTACTTTTACTTACTTTACTGTGAGCACTCTGTTACTGACCAGTGACCACCTCTGGTGAGTAGGCCTACTCAAGACCATTTTAGAGTACGGTACAGATATGGCTGGTTCCAGATTGTCCATTATTCACAGTAGCTTACATGAACTCCCCAAGTTTACTGCAAAGCACCGAAACATCACAGTTGCTCGATAAAAACATTACTCACTTTCAGTCTCATTCCATATCCGAGCGCTTTCATCAACCTCAACAACAGCTTACTGGAGGTATCGGCAAATTCTGCGTAACATTCTCGCATCCCGGGAACGTCGGGCCAGTTTATATTCTCATTGGTGTAGGCATCGCTGCCAGTTCGAAAACCTTCATATGAATCTACATCTTTGGCATTTGCTCTGTAATCCATGGAGAATCACGTGAAAGGTCTATATTCCGCCATATTTCATATCAAACGCCAAGTCTTCATCAGAGATGTACCCAAGCGATACCGTGAATTTCCATTCCATTCTAAGTAGAAGTGTATAGTACTAATATTTGAGTAGATTTATGTCAAAACTACTTCAAGTGCAGCTAGAAAATGAAAGGTCACAAAAGTACTCAAATCAGATTTAGTCGAGGGGTTCCATACTTTAGCAAGTACTCAGAGATGGCTATCATCAAAACTGAAAGATGCACCTTCACGACTGCAAAGATATAGAATCTTTGAAATTAGATTCAGTTAACGGGATACCAGTACGGAGCAGGGTTGTGATGACTCGAGCCGCAATTTTTAGGTGACTCGACTTGACTCGAGTATTTTTTTCAGATGCGTAAGACTCGACTAGAGGCAATTTTTATATTGAATCGACTTGTACTCGAGTCATTGTGCATGACTCGAAACTAGGACAGCTAAGACAGATATTTCATTGTAGCGAAGTTACCATGTTATTAGTATTTCGTCTATCAGTCCTGATACTTGGAAAATACAGCCAGAAACTGTTAAAACTGAGGAAAATTACTATATTATGAATGCGAGCCATTCTATATCACTCGAGCAGAGTTGAAAAAAGTGGGTTGAACCGGATTGAACTCAAAACTGAACGGTGAACATAACGACTTGAACTCGAGTCAAAACACTATGACTTGAACTCAGACTTGACTCGGTGGTGAAGTGAGAATGACTCGAGTCAAAACTGTAAGTGAAATTGACTTGTGACTTGGTTACAACCCTGATACAGAGCCTAGTTCACACGTTTCTTATGTTTCACCAACAAAAGTGACACAAACTTGTGCCAAAACTTCTATTGAAGTAAAAGAAGAAGTAATTAAAAAATACACCCCCACCCCGGTAAGTACTAGTAGGTAAAACATACCGTACTTAGCCTACTAGTACTCCTGAACTGCAGAAGTTACCTAATTAATTACTGACCTCCTGTGGTCTTCATGTAATTGGAATTTGTAATTCAACAACAAATGAAATCGTCACTAAATAGCAAGAATAGCATTATGATGGTACTGAAGGTGTTTCAACGTGTTTCAAGTTGACTGATCTTCATCAAGATAACATATGAAAAAATCTCCACCTACGTCGAAGTGCCGATTGGATCGTATGCGAGAGTGAAACCTTTCCTTGCGAATCGCATTTTAGTAGCCAGCGGCAATGAGTAAAATTCCTCACCTACGGCATTCATATCGTCAACTTTGCTCCTAAATGCCAAGGCCGATCATTATTATTAATCCTGATTGTATTGTTTCAAACCACTAACCATGGTATTCCATGTCCTGTAAGGTATGAGAATCCTGCAGTGGACAAGGCTGAATACAACTTATCTCCGATCGTTTGAAAGTCTTGTTCGTTTATTTCGTCATCTTTCACAAGCAATCCACATTTGGAGAAGTCGATCATAGGAATATTATAACTCATTTTGAAAATTATGCAGCATTTATAATCTGATGAAATACATTGCGAGAGATAAAGCATATGATTATGAAGCATATCGTTGCTAACTGGATGCACATAAATGAATCAAGAAATTTGCTCGAATAAAAGTGTTGTTGAAATGTCGCTTCCAGCATCATCACCCAACTGAAACACACATAAATCATCAGATTCAACACTGGCAAAGAAAATGCAATGAGAGTTAGTATGGCAAAATGCATGAAACTGAACGTACCACCCATAGAACCGTAAAATAAGATAGCTTAAAAAGTCATTCAAGTGCAGATGGAATTCTGAATACCAATCATATTTTCAAATATTAAATCATAAAAAGAAGTTGTCATTGAGTCGCAACTTTTTGTATTTGAGTGATTTTCCACTGCTTGCATAAGTTGAACTGATTTAGTTTTCAAATCAAAAAACTTATTGAATTCTATTGGAGACCAACAGACATCCGAAACTGGTCTTCAACTACTTTCAATCATTATAACAGTCCACCGTATCACGATCATGGGATATAACTGTGAAATTGCACTTGTTCGAGACAGCATTGGTCATTCTGCATTAGTCACATAGATGGAGTCAGCAATTTCATATATTGTCACGCGCAATTGAGTTGATGAAGTCGATATTTATAGTCATCGAATTCGATATGACGATAATGAAAATGGAACATAGATCCTCATCTTATCAAATGCGCAGTACTGATAGAGGTTAATAGTATGCTATATCATGTTATTAACACTGCAATCATGTTGACAGTTTCGGTATATAAGACACGTTGTATAAGGTCTGCATGAAGGCAAACAGCGGCAAGTTCAGACAACTTTATCACAATTAGATGCATATAATTTAACTTTGAATATATTCCGACACCAATTTGATTGATATAGCCCGGTTGCTCTTAATGTAACTAAAAAGCAAGCAGTAAAGCATGTCGTTATAAAGAGGTGAATGTATGGATTAGCTTTCCAGATCTTCGAGCTCTGGAAAGTACCGTTTCAGCCCTTTGGTCATGAACTGATCAACGGTGAGCGGCTCGACGTCAGTGCCTTCATCGCTATCCGCATTGCCATCTTCGAATTCAAGTTTACGCATCACAATTTTGCCGTTCGCTTGCGCAAAATATCCGACACATCTCCGATTTTGCTTCTGTTTCACAGGATCTGTTGGCGGGACGACTCTGTGCCTCTGAACAATAGCCAGCTTATTAGTGGACGTCTTTTATATTAGAATTTTTCCTTGACTCAGATCAATTTCTTGAAAATGTAAAATTATACGACTCGACTTGAGACAAGTCATAAAATATAATTGTATAATATATTAATATTAAAATAAACCTGAATATTTTCGGCCGCCACCCCTCAGGAGTAATCGCCAGCAACGACAAGCTATACAACAGCGGTTCTTGAAGTATGGGTTGTAAAGGGTGTAATTTTGGGTCGCAACTGCACCAGAGCGAACTTTTAATATGTAGACTAATATTTGTCGAATTTCTTGCATCAAAAATTTCTTCACACTTCGTTTTACTGAATGTTAGTTAGTACATATCCGAGGTTACTATGTTGGGTGCTATGGCCAATAATGCACATTCAAGTAATATATTTATTGCACAAATATATTGAAACCCGAAGCTTTTCAAACTGACACTCTTCAGGGGCAATCGTCAGCGAATGAGGAATTTCAAATACTCATATTACTCCACATTGAAATAGCTAACACTTATGTCATGAAAAGTCTGTGTGCAAAATTTTTTCAAAGTTTATGAATGAATTCGATCAATAATCAATATTGTGGGTCGCCTCTGCATACCACTGGGCAAGGACAGGATTGGTCGGCGCTTAGACATCAGTATTGAAGATTTCGGCGAACGTTTTGTGCAAAGATTTCATTTTTCATTTTCAGGAGAGGGCTCCAATACTAAAAGCAAGAAATCGAATGACAATAATTTCAAGTCGTTTCGACACCTATCTTTTCATTGTCTTGCAGTCTTGTGGTGTTTTGAAATCAATGAAATTTCAATATCAAACTGAGCTGAAGTCAAATAAATCTGCTACGAAATATTCTACTTTATGGTCATGTACAAAAATGTGGCTGGCCTCTGGCTACGCCAATGCATCGGAAGTGATGTTTTAGTCATCAACATCCCAAATTTCGCGGTCAGGCTAATCAAATTTCGGTTGGCCTTGCAATTTTACCTTGACTAATTAATTTCGAGAGTTATTTCGAGGGCCACACAAAACCTTTTCGATGGGCCACGGGTTGGCCGCCCCTGTTTCAAACTCTAGGAGTTGCTGATAGTTACCCTCGATGACTGTCAGCCGAATATATTCAAGTTTACTTCAATATGTACATTAGGGTTGTCCAAAATTTGGAAAATCTTAAAAATACCCTGTGATTGTGTCTCATTCTATAGATTATTGATAAAAAACAACAATGAGCCTCAAAGAAGCTCACAGGAAAGCTGGTAAGATTTCGGGCAAAGCGTTTGAAAGTAGCTGGCCAAGAATGGGCGTGCCACCGACCATAGAACATCGAGAAGACTTGTAATCAAATAACCACGGCTCTTGATTGGCTAATCGGCCATGCTTCAATGATCACGACAGCAGCAGCTTGTTGATTAGGTGTTCAAGGAGTCTGTTACCGGCGGAGATTCTGAAAGCGCATTGTTGGTAGGTTGGCGGATGATGATTTAAGATTAATTCAGGTCATGTTGAGGTACGAAATACATTATGAACAAACAACAGCTGCTTCACAAAAACGTTTACAGCATGACTGCTCTATTGTGAAGGAAATGGATGTAGCCTACATGCTGTGTTTTCATCGAGGGAAAGCAAAGGCGCTTATGAAAGTGGTGAGCGAATTCCCCGTTTCAGAAGGTATCCATCATCAGTGAATACAAATATAAAGCTTGACACTGACACTATACCGTACTTTTCGTGATCTTATTGGGCTCAAGCTGTAATATATAGGTGACGTTTTGAATGCTATAGGGATCGGCTGAATCAGCGGGTTGTGCTTGGCACTCATCACATGCTTACAGTAAATGGAATGCACTTGTAAGTGTTGCTAAAGTCCCTAATGATAACGCCGAAAAGAGGTGTAGATGTACGCACATGCTATGCTGGATATGGTATGCCAAAGTCCTTATTGATCCCGCAGAAAAGAGGTGTAAAGAAAAGCACAAACTATGCTGCATAGTACATAGTATCCAGCATTGTTTGGATATCATATCAAGCATAGTCTGTGCTAACATCTACACCTCGTTTCAGCGGCATCATTAGGGACTTTAAAAACACTTACAAGTGAATTCAATTTGCTGTAAACATTTGATAAGTGCCAAACATAACCGTCTGATTCAGCCGATACCTAGACCATTCAAAACTTCAACTATATACTACAACCTGAGCCCAATACGATCACACAAATTATAGTGGCATTGTTAAGCTTTATATTTGTATTCAATGATGATATATCCCTTCTGAAACTAGAAATTCATTCGCCACTTCCATAAGCGCCTTTGCTTTCCCTCGATGAAAACAAGGCATGTAGACTACAGCGCGGTTTCCTTCACAATAAAGCGCTCATGCTTTAGACGTTTTTGTGAAGCAGCTGTTGTCTGTTCATCAGTATTTCGTACCTCAACATACCCTGAATCAATCCTAAGTCATTATCTGTCAGCCTACATACAATGCGCTTTCAGCATCGCCGCTGGTAGCAGACTCCTTGATCACCTAACCAGCAAGCTGCTGCTGTCGTGATCATTGAAGTATAGCCGATTAACCAATCAAGAGCCGTGGTTTCGCGATTACTAGTCCTCTAGCCGTTCTATGGTCGGTGGCACGCCCATTCTTGGGCAGCTACTTTCAAACGCTTTGCCCGAAATCTCAACGGCTTTCCTGTGAGGTTCTTCCAGGCTCATTGTTGTTTTTTATCAATAATCTATAGAACGAGACACAATCACGGGGTATTTTTAAGATTTTCCAAATTTTGGACAACCCTAATGTACATAATTCAATTGCGTATTAAAGTTCGGTACATCCACGAGTCTCCTCAACATATCTTTTTATTGAAATGAATGTTTCCAACTAACAAACCATCAACTCACAGTAGCCCGCAGCCTCTTGCCGCTCCATTCCTGCATAACCTCTCCGACATTTACCACAATCGCCCCTTCAACGGGTACCACATCTACCAGGTTATTTGAGACATCCCTAACCTGCAAAAGACATTTGCGAAAAAAGTAAAACTTGCATATTCTGCGGCAGTAACTCACACAAACAGTAAGCAGTGACGAATAAATCGTACCTGCAGACCGCCCATTTGGTCTTGGAAGAGAAAACTCAAGGTGGTTATGTCGGTATGTTCTCCAATTCTGTTTTCAGAGTCCGGATCGCCATCTACGACTGGCATATATTTGATCGATTTGAGAACTGAAATATTCCCTTTCTGGTTCATGAGAGAATGGGCTTCGCAGAAGTAATCCTTGTCCTTGGAATGCAGTCACGGAGATTATGACACAGGGTTGTAATGACTCGAGTTGCGATTTTTTGGTGACTCGACTTGGCTCAAGTCATTTTCTTAAAAATGAAAAATGAGTCGACTCGAGTCCATTTGTGTATTGACTCGACTTGTAATCGAGTCATTGCGCATGACTCGGACCAAGTCATATGACTCAAGACTGGGCCTACCAAGACAGGAATTTCATTTGCAATTTCGAAGAATAATGAAGTTAGCACACTAATATTATTTCGTCTATCAGTACTGGTACCGGTACTTGAAAATGCTACCAGGAACTGTTAAAAGTGAGGAAAATTAGTATATTATGAATGCGAATCATTCGATATCACCGAGCAAAGATGTAAAATGTGGGTTTCACACGACATTAACACGGAACTGAGAAGTCAACACAATGACTTGAACTCGGACTCGAGTCAAAACACTATGACTCGAACTCGACACTCCACTCCGTGACTTGGACTCGGACTTGACTCGGTGGTGAATTGAAAATGACTTGACTTGACTCGAGTCAAAACTATAAAAGTGACTTGTGACTCGGAACCTTATGACTTGTTATGATACCGGTTACATCAAATAATATCTGAAACATGTTCAAGTGAACATATATTTACAAGACAAATGCACTTTGTGTTTTGATCTGACTTTCTTAGTTTACATAGCCTATATTTTGTTCTTATAGTTGTGTTCCAAATTATGCTCATATTACAAACCAAAGATTGTAATGACTTGTGCGATGACTCGACTCAAGTCCGACTGGAGATTTTTCAGTGACTCGAATTGACTCAAGTGAATTTCTTAAACACTGAGAATGACTCGACTGAGACAATTTGTGTATTGACTCGACTTGTAGTCTAGTCATTGCGTATGACTCCACCAAGTCATATGAGACTCAAGCGGATTTGTAAAAAAAATGGGCTGAACATTACTTGAACTAGAAACTGAACAGGGAACACACAAGGACTTGACTCGGTGATGAATTGAAAATGATTCGAGCTGACTAGAGTCGAAACTATGAGATTTACTTGTTACTCAGACCTGGTTACAATACTGCCTAAACCTTTACAGTATGAATTTGACAGAACGATCATTTTCATTGCTTTATAACTTCTAGTGCATATTCAACACACATGTGCCCGATTCAGTAAGATAGTGAAGCTTTCAGGGAAGTATCATGGAAACTCCCTCTGAGCTTGGCAAATGGAAAAAAAATATCATCCACAAGTCAAAACCGCCATATGGCTTGTTCACGTATCTTTGAAAAGCTGAGATTTGTGGCAACATGCTAGTGTCATATTTACAGTCGCATAGCACAATCTGGTGTAGTCATTGTAAGAAGTCAAAGGAAGTTTTGAAATTTTGGCAAATTTCCCAAAATAGGCACTTTTGTACCGCGAGTAGGCCTACGTCTTGACAGACTATATCATTCTAAAACAGTCTTAAAGGCTCAATTTTTGGACATTAAACTTTTCACCTATTACAAAATATTTGAAGAGCTTCTCAGAGGTACAGAACTTCAATATACAATGGCATAGGCGCCGAACCTGGGTATGCAAGGTATGCCGCGTATACCTACACATATTTTTAGGTATGCGGCATACCTAGACTTTCGTTTGGCATGTATCGGCATAATCGTCAATTGTGCTATTTAGAACAAATCGCGATGTATTTCCGTTTACGACATTACCTGCTGCCGCTTATGTGAACGAGGTAACCCGTTACGCGCTGCCAATTAGCGAGAAGCCCGTTGCCAATTGCGAGATTTGTCAGTGCATAATGCAACGCGACGCGATCTCCCGCAGAGATGCTCGTGAAATTAGGTCATTCATTGCCGTGCGCTGCGCTCGGCAATCTTCACTGGCCTGATTTATCGCGTCTGCAATATGCCCGGTGCGCACTATACCATCGTTGGCCTGCACAATAGGGGTATTCAAAAATGACTTTTTTTTCTCAAATTGTACTGGTTACTTGATAAAATTGTTAGGTTACCTAATTTAAGCCTACACACCAAATTTGGTTCAATTCCAGCCAGCAGCCGCATTGCTGCAGGAGTACAAAGTTTCTATTTATTATATATAAATAAATTAACAAAAATTTCAATATTTTCTGTTCACCTCATGAAAGTGTTAGGTTGTCTATAGAAACGATGTTCACCAAATTTGGCTCAATTCCAACCAGCGGAAGCGATTATTGATGTCAAAAAATTTTGATTTGAATAAAATAGTATTTACGGTGGGCACAACTATAATAAATATTTAAAGAATTGGTCACCGCAAATACTATTTTATTCAAATCCAAAATTTTTCGACGGCGATAACTCAGCTTCCAGTGGTTGGAATTGAGCCAAATTTGGTGAGCATCGTTTCTATAGACAACCTAACACTTTCATGGGGTGAACAGAAAATATTGAAATTGCGCATGGTGAACAGAAAATATTGAAATTTTTGTTCATTTATTTTTATATAATAAATATAAACTTTGTACTACTGTAGCAATGCGGCTGCTGGCTGGAATTGAACCAAATTTGGTGTGTAGGCTTAAATTAAGTACCGGTAACCTAACAATTTTATCAAGTAGCCAGTGCAATTTGAGAAAAAAAATCATTTTTGAATACCCCTACAGCACAACCGCATCTGCACTGACTTGGTGCGCACGATATCATCGCTGGCCTACACAATCGCATCTGCAATAGGCCGGGTACGAAAGATATTATCGCTGGTCAACTATCGCGTCCAGGGCCTAGCATGCTTGGCCTCCATCTCTCGATGGCTTGGAGACAATGCCGTTAAGTGTATGCTGATTAGCGATTGTGATTAAAGAGTGACTTCGCGACACAGTATGACATCGAATGTCAGTAGACATGTGCGATTGTGCAGTAGTGCATGGTAATTGAATTCCGCTAGTACTTGAACATAACCATCAGAAGATGTGTGTCAAGGCTTGAGTTGTAAAAGACGAGAAAGGTTTGTACCACATGAAATCGGTGCCATGATAGAACAGATTCCATAACAACTCGGAAATTTATACTTGCGCAAATTGTCGCCGAGGTTACGTAATACGCATATATAAGCGGCGTATTCAATTGTTCGTGAGATTTAATGAACTTACGAATTGACAGCATTTCCGGACTCGTTGACAAGCTTACCATACGAGTAAGTTCGTCAACACGTAGGTTGTAGAGATTGTATAATCGACATTTACGCATGCATTTTACCCTAATAAATCGATGCTATGTTAACCCTAATTATCAATTCTGTCACATTATGACATCATTCCTTTGTGACGTCACCGAACCCGCTCACCTACGGAAAGTTAGCGTCAGGCGCCTATGTACAATGGAGTAATGTATTCATATTGAAATAATCCAAATATTTTCGGCGATTGTTGAGATGCAATGTTCTTTCAAATTCTCTACTAGTTGCTGACGATTAGCCAAACCCTAATAAATCGATGCTATGTTAACCCTAATTATCAATTCTGTCACATTATGACATCATTCCTTTGTGACGTCACCGAACCCGCTCACCTACGGAAAGTTAGCGTCAGGCGCCTATGTACAATGGAGTAATGTATTCATATTGAAATAATCCAAATATTTTCGGCGATTGTTGAGATGCAATGTTCTTTCAAATTCTCTACTAGTTGCTGACGATTAGCCAAACCCTAACGAGTGTCAGCCAAAAATATTTATGTTTATTTAAATATGAATATTCAATTCTTATAAAATGAAAGCCATAAATTTTGCCGTTGGCAAACATTTGTTGGACAACCCTGTTTGCACGAAAACTTATTGGGAGGACAATATTCGTATTATCGGGAGGAGCCGTTCAGACTTTCATTTGGGTGAATTGAGCTTAAGCGCTCTCTTAGTCCGATTATTCAAAATTTCATGCCTGTGACGTCATCTTTTGTGATACCATTGTTGCTATACAATGTTCTTTCCATTTCTCTACTAGTTGCTGACGATTACCCCTGACGAGTGTCAGCCGAAAATATTCGGGTTCATTTCAATATGAATTTAGTATTCAATTGTATAAGTTCTGTACCTCAAAGAAGCTCTTGAAATATGAATATAATATTCAATTAAAAATATTCGTAAAATTGTGCTTCTGAGGGCAGGCCGCCCTCCGTAAAATGAACACACAGGGTCGTAATGACTCGAGTCGAGTCACGATTTTCTGATGACTCAACTTGACTCGAGTCATTTTTTCAAAATACGGAAATGACTCGACTCGACTTGAGTCAATCTGTGTATTGGCTCGACTTGGACTCGAGTCATTGCGCATGACTCGAACCAAGTCATATGAATTGAGACTTGGACGGCCGAGACCGACATTTGATTGTAATTTCGAGGAATAGTCAAGTAACCACCCTATTGGGATTTCGTCTATTGCTACTGGTAGCCTACTTGAAAATGCGACCATAAACTGCTAAAAGTGAGGAAAATCAGCATCATGTAAATGCGAACCATTCGATATCATCAAAAAAAGTTATAAAAAGGGGGTTTAACAAGACTTTAACTGGAAACTGAGCAGTCAACATAATGACTTGGACTCGGACTCGAGTCATAATCCAATGACTCGGACTCGACCCTCTGCTCCATGACTTGGACTCGGACTTGACTCGGTGGTGAATTGAAAATGACTCGACTTGACTCGAGTCAAAACTATAAAAGTGAGATTGACTTGTGACTCGGAGCCTTGTGACTTGGTTACAACCCTCTGAACACACATTCAAATTTACGTAAAAAGCCATAATCTCAAGGATAACCCACCTTCAGTTTCATTCCATGTCCAAGTGCTCTCATAATTCTCATCACGAGCTTGCTTACAGTGTCAGCAAATTCAGCATAACGTTCTTTCATCCCAGGAACATCTGGCCAGCGAATATCCTCGTTGGTGTATGCGTCAAGGCCTGTACGAAAACCCTCGTACATATCAACCTGTTTGGTGTCTGCTCTGTCGAACAAGATTACCAAATCAGTGAACTCAAATTTATTTCTACGCCTGACATGCAGCCAGAGGTTAGTTAAGAGAAGTTAAGCAGAGCACCATCCAGGGTTGTAACCAAGTCACAAGGTTCTGAGTCAGAAGTCAATTTGGCTGTTGTAGTTTTGACTCGAGTAAAGTCGAGTCATGTTCAATTCACCACAGAGTCAATAGGGTGGAGTGAAAAATGGAAAATTTTGAATTTCAAGACGGACACTTGATATGCTTAAGTGCCTGATTTTACCTAAAAACGGTTTAAAAATCAATAATTTAGTTGTAACTTTTTTTCTGTTTATTTTTAAGACAAAGTTCTGTGGAAGTGAGATAGAAACTTGTTGCTTCTGCATCTTTTAAGCCCAAAATCAGCATTCTAGTGTAAGCGGTTGTCAATATAAAGCGAAATTAGCTATGCCTGAACATATCGATATCGAAAGCTTTGGTCAACGTGCATCAATCATTTTGTGCTTAGGTTTCATCGTCGACAGTCTTTCTGTAAGCGCAAACGCAAGGTCGCATATTGGATGATACTTTCTCTCGTAATTGCGAATATAGTTAGAATCAATCTGGTACATTAGGCGTTTTTTTCATTTTCAGGCGGGGTAGGCTTAGTAACAGTATTAAAAGTAGGAAATCGAGTGACAACATAGCGTGAAAAAAATTTTACTCGAGTTAAATCCACCTCAAAATATTCTACTTCATTGTAATATACGAAGATCTACCAAAAATGTGACTGACCAATGGATCTGCCAATGCGTCGGAACTGATATTAACTATACTCATCAACATCCCAAGTGTTGCGGACACACTAATGAAATTTTTGGTTGGCCTTGCAAGTTCACAATCTGGGCAATCCATTTTTTATTATGTAACTAATTTCGAAAACTACCTCACGGGCCACTCAAAACCTTCATATGTGGCCCGCGGGTTGACCGCCCCTGATTTAAACACATAAAATACAGTTTTGGGGAATATTTTACAATGACCTGTCCTGATATACGAGACTTGAATACGTCGAGTCAAAACACAAATTGAGTCGAGTCATTTTCCATTTTTAAGAAAACGACTCAGATTAAGTTAAGTCAACAAAAATTGCAACTTTGCAACCTTCTGAAAACAAAGTGATGGGGTCAGGATTGTAATGACTTGAGCCATGACTAGCGTTGGGACCCCGGGAGATCCCGATCCCGGGATCCCGGGATTTGAAGCAATCCCGATCCCGGGATTAATCCCAATGAAATCCCGGGATTTGTAAACATCATCTACCAAGGCTTACGGAGCGCGATATCTCTTATTTTGGTAATAAAGTAGTGTCACAAACTCGGCTGATTGTCTCAAACAGTGGTCTGAAACACGCGGCCCGTGTCGGCATTTTAAATTTTCAAGTATTCGAAAATATTTAACTGGAAAATATCTTATTTCGGATTTGAGAACTTAAAATTCACTCTAAAACCACTCCAAAAACCTGAATCGCTATCACATATGAAATGTCCACTAACTGCGAAATTATAACGCGACAGCTTTTACGATGACATGATGCATTTGTCATCTCGCATGGTGTCTAATTGTCTATAACTCATTACTTCGCTAAATTATGCCAAACACAACAATATTTTTTTTAAAATATTTAAAAATATTACTTTTTCGTGGTAAATGTGAATATTACAATAGTGAATCACATTTTCACAATGTGTATGGAATGCCAGTCTGCAAGGTCCGTCAGATAAGGCCTACTTGGAAATACATATTATACCCCTATTTGGTGCTGCGTCCCGCCGCGTCATCATAAACTACGAAATTGGCCCGCGAGCAAATTTGAGTTTGAGACCCCTGGTCTAAACGATGGTGCTCTTGGTGGTTGCATGGTTTTGCGTCATTATTACACGGAATAAATGTTGTTGGTGTAGCTTTTACGTGTATTTTACTACTTTTGTAATCCCTGGGAATCCCGGGATTGAGAAGCGAAAACCCCGGGAAATCCCGATCCCGGGATTTCAAATTTGATCCCGAAGTCCCAACCCTAGTCATGACTCAAGTCATTACAATCCTGACCCCATCACTTTGTTTTCAGAAGGTTCGGATGCTGACGTTGTCAAACAGGCCTACGCTATCAGAATCAATTTTTGGCCTTTCATCCGCAAAAATTACAAATAGCATTCATATTTGATCCACAGCCCTAAATAGCGGGTTCTGTAATGATTCCAGGACAAAACTTGTGGCCAGTCGGTGGACATTTTCAGCAGCATTTGAACCGGAGATTTCGGGGTCATGCGTTAAAAATTACACTCTGCAAGTCAAAACTGCCTTAAAATCACATAGAATATGTCAAGTTCAATAAATCAGCTGACTTCAGGCATTTCTTATCTCATTCTCAGGTGATATTAGCACATATTTTATCTGATTGCAAGCCTATAATTAACTGCGTATTAGTTGATTACGATCAGTTGCAAAACATATGTTGGGAACAAATCATGGTTGTGAGTTGTGACAAGTCAATTTTGGTGACACGGCATGCGGCAATTTGTATATCGACTCGACTTGTGCTCGCGTCATTGTGCACGACTTGACCAAGACTCGAGACTCGGACGACCAAGACAGGCATCTCATTGCGACTTTGAAGCTAAATGTACCATATGATTGGTATATCCTCTATCAGTAGACTGGCACTTGAAAAATAGCTCCAGAAACTGTTAATAGTAAGGAAAATTAGTATGCCTACATTATGATTGTGGGGCATTCGATATCACCCATGCAGAGTTATAACAAAAAGAGTTGAACATGACTTAAAATCAAAACAGAACAGTGAACAGCATTGACTTGGACTCGAGTCACAACACTTATGATTCGGACTCGGACCTTGTGACTTGAACTTACAACTCTGGAAAAAATCAATAAATTTCTCTATACCCAAAATATTAATTAATTCATACATTTCTCATCCATCATTCTATCATATTCCTTTAATCATTTAAAATCCGAAATACGAGTACTGAGTAGACCTATTATCTCACTTTGATTTTCCAACTGCATCGTATACGAGGGTCACGTATGCGTTGTTAAACTTCATTTTCGCTTCCAAGGGTAAGGAATAAAAATGTTCACTTATCTCGTTTATTTCATCAACTTTACTCCTGCAAACAATAAGTGACAAATCAAAAATATATTTGCTCGCCGATTTCTCCCAATCCAGAGTCAGTTAAATCCTCCTCTGGCACTTGCAGCCCATACTTTGAAAAATCAATCATTGGAATGCTATAACTCATATCGAAACTTGGTCGCGTGACCGATCAGCAAGCAGGAGAAGTGAAATAATGGTTTGTTAAGTCTATAGTATTTTCATGTTCATCATGAATTTAAAACTGGCATAGCAGTAGTATATATTAAACTTCAGTACAACCACCCAGCAACTTTCACAGAGCCCCACTTCCACCGATATGTTGTATATTCAATTCTCAACTCTGCAATCCTCCTCTGCACTGCAGAGTCCACACCTCATCTCATGTCAGCATAAACATAAACATAGTAACCATAGTGTCGTAAATGGAGTGGAAACTGCGAGATTGAACGGCTCAATGCATTTGGGTACTATCATGCTTTCCATTTGGCCAAATGCAATTTTACGGCCATTTTCGACCGTCTTGCTGAGCGCTAATTTTTTTTTTATAACGGGTAATAATGGATGTCAGCGATTTTTGAGGATTTCGGCAAAAGGAGCAATTCCGAAAGTTTTCGCTCAAATGCTCAATAGACTACTCCTTGTCGCTTCGACATCTTCCTGTCATTTCATTGTATCGCATTTTTGTGGTGTATTGAACTGATAAAATTGCTAATAAACCCAATGATGATGCTGTGTTTTTAGGGCCAAATGTTTATCGCCTTCGAACTAATTGTATCATTGCAGTTTACGTAGTCACAGGTGAACGATAGAATGTAAACATGGAACGGCAACGACCGATTTTGCAACTTCGTTCCGCTTCGCTGAGGCTGGAGTGGAGAATTGTTTTGCGTTTTGGCAATCCAAAAGCTATCTTCCAGAGAGAGAGAGAGAGAGATGATATCCTTTTTCGCCTGCACCATCGAAATGCTTTGACGACGGAGTTGCGATTGCGATACGGCCGTGACGTCTTCTAGTCCGCACCCCCGTTTTTTTCTCCTCCATGCTATCCGTGATTGCTGAGCGCCAAGCAGGATAGCTGCGGATACCAATTTCGAGTCTTTGGTATGACCCGGCCGATCGAACCCACGACCTACCGATCGAGAAGCCGGACGCACAACCATTGCACTATCTCGCTATCCAGAGCGTAGAATTTTCTGAATCTGGTCTTGATCGAAAGCTACTGTCGCACCCATTCCGAAAATATAAATTAATATATGATCAGGCACAGATCCACCTAGAATCCGCCTTCCAAGTCTGAAATATCGGCATTGTTCGAACAATCAGAGAGTCGCAACGTGTCATTGTTATGGTCATTGTGTCGCGTTTATCCGATTGTTCTGAACAATGCACATTTCAGATATGGGGGTCAAAGACTGGAGCGTGACCACATTTTTATTCATATTTTTGGAATCAGTGCGACAATACCTTTCGACCAAGACCAGTTTCAGTAATTTTTGCGCTTTGGAAAATAACGTTTGGATTGCCAGAAATCCTACAGTCGCTTACGCAAAACAATTCTTCACTCCAGCCTCAGCAAATCGGAACGAAGCTGCAAAATAGGTCGTTGCCGTTCCATGTTTACATTCTATAGGACTCAGTGGTTCCCAACCTGTGGTACGCGTACCACTAGTGGTACGCGAGGGTCTTCCAGGTGGTACGCGAGTACCTTCAGTTTTTTTTTCGACCGAAGGAAGTTATTAGTTCAGTTGGGTTGATTTTGAATTTTTCGAATTTTTGTGACTAGTGGCGAAAAAACAATTCCATGCATCTCATCAACCCAGGCTGATAATGCCTAGTTTAATAGAATTTGTTATTATTAGGGCGATTTTGCTTTTTAAAATTTAGCGTTAAGTCATAAAGTTGTCAAAATTGTTTACGAAGTCAAAATTTTTTGGACCCCTCCATTTCGTTTGTATCGTAGATTTGATATTTTCCAGCTTGTAGCCCACTTTATAGGCCTACCGTTGTAGGCGGCCCATTGTCTGCTCATCGTGGATCAAAAACTGATACACGAAACAAATAGGTTGCCAATTGATATGGTGTTATGCTCAACGTATCGCAATATCCTAACTGAAGCAAGACTGCTTGACATAGCATGGTTATTTTATCAAGAAGCGCGTGATGAAAAATGGTGACGCATGACAACATTGACAGTATGAAGCAACATGTTGTGTCACCAGCAGTGTACGCACAGCTCCAGTGTTGCCAGCCAACAACTACTGCTGTTAAACGGTATTCCTCCATTCTTGGTAAGCTACTTAGTAAGGACAAACACTTTCTACCCGAGAATGTAAGAAAGTATATTTCGTTGTACCACAACAAATTTTAATTAACTCTATCATAATACGTGGTGTAACTACTGGGCCAGATATCGTTTTTTTTTCATGTCAAAATTTGTCAGTTTTTAGGTCAAAAACGCTTTTTCGTAAGGACAGACATTCCCACTCCCTACCAGAAATGAATATAACATTATGTGCGAAAACACCTAATTTGCGTACATGATGTCAAAAATTGGTTAAAATCAAGTTTTTTTAGGTCAAAATCCTCCGATTTTCAGGTAAAAAACTCGCCCTAGTTATTACACCTCACATAGCTCAAATACGTGAGTATGATGTCATAAACGGTGAAAACATTTTGAACGCCTACGGCGTGCGTAAATTATGTAGGTGGTACGCGAGCACCGCATAAAACCTCGAAGTGGTACGTGGGTGGAAAAAGGTTGGGAACCACAGCTATAGGTGAACTGAATGATACGTCATTAGGTCTTCGACCCTGGACTCCTTGGACATCCCTGGTCTAGCACCCCAACGGTCTCAAGCGACCCTTCTCTCTTAACTGCGAAAAAGGCTAGATTCATTTCTCTAATTGACGTTTTATTTGTATTATTGGCCTACCATTATTTTATCACAGGATACCAAGAAGACAACAATTCTCTTGAAACGAAGTCGCGCAAAGCGTGAAGAAAATATTCGAGGTGAAGAAATCATCACTTAATAATTCACTTCATGTTGATTCGCGACATTATATTGTGAGTGTCTTGATCGAATGAAAATATACAATCTAACGGTTATTATTTTCAGAGGCGCCGTAAAAACAGCGACACAGCGGAGGAGCCCAAGTAGTCCTTATAAACCTCGGACACTTCGAAACCCACTACAACCGAACTACGATTCGAATCGAATCGTCTCTCGTGTCGATAGCGGTTGATTCACCGTGTAGTGTGCATGCCTCATGCTTGCATCGCCTAGGCAGGACCGTAACTGCCACCACCCCAAACCCCTGATTGGGGGAGGGGCGAGCACAAAGGGAACCAAAAATTATTTTGTGAATTAACGCCCGATTTACTGGGGTATAATAGAGAGAGAGAGAGAGAGAGAGTCTTTATTTCCCATCCAACTACAATACATAACTAACGGCAGTGCTGGTGGTACAGAAAATATGCATGCACACTGCACGGTATTCGGTATTAGATAGGAATGATCGGTACGACCGTGAAAGGTCATCTAGTCTGATGACACCAACATCAAACAGGTACACTTGACTCTGAACAGTCTGGCTGTAAAAAATGTTTAGTTAAAAAAGGAAAATAGAAAAAAAAATAAACGATGGTAGCAAATGATCAATGAAGCAATGTCTGGGCGAGGTAGGGGAACAGTGTTAGTATAACGACAAGAGGTGATCAAGTAGGTCTTTTTTGAATCTATTATAAGGCAATTCACGGATATATGGGGTTAATACATTCGAAATGATCGGTCCCGAGTAGTCGATAGATCTCTTAGTTAGGTTGCTATTGGGTGGGGGTAAGTAGATTTCCCTTTGACGAGGATCTCGTGTAATGGGACATTTTTAGCAGGTATGAAAAAGTCATCAAACACAGGAGGCAGACTATTGGAAAAATATTTGTGAATAACTTTTGATACTTCGAAGCGATATATAGTTCATCAACTCGCAAAATTCGATGCTTACGGTTATTATTGTTTGGGTACCCTTCCGCATGATTTATAGAAGCATTTCTGCGTCGGCCATTACCACGCCACGACCCCAAGACGCACCAAGACATATGTAGTTTTAGGCCAGAGGTGGGCAAACTTTTCAGCTCGCGGGCCGCATTCAACATCTGAATTGATTCGCGGGCCGCACTATAGAAAAATCGTAATTATAAGCCAAAACGCAAGCTTATATTCGATTATATAAATCAGTGGTTCTTAAACAATTTTGACCGCGTCCCAAATCCGAGTTTTAGAGGCATTTCGCGGCCCAAGCCTCACACATTAAATCGTATGCATTTTTAATATAACAATGCTATATTTTACGGTCATGTATACGATATAGAGAACGCGCAGACAGCAGTCGCACGCAATGCAGCTGTATGGAATATGAATTCCAATTGACTATGTGAGCAACGATCGGCATATAGATATCAGAGATGAGCATGGATTAGGATTAGGTTTTGAAAAAACAGGATTTGTGAAATTTTGTCGGATTTGGATTGGATTTGGATTAGACATTTTTTCCGGAACGGATTTGGATTGGATTAAACTATTTTCTGGGAGATTGAAATGTCGTGTGGCGAATGGCGACAAACTTTATTCAGATCAGTTATTAATGTACTTATGGTTACTAAGTTATCTTGAATCAAGTGAATCGTTGGTTGCGAAAGAAAATTTTCGAATCCCTCCATTGCATAAATTAGTATTTTTTCTGAATTTCCAGTTGGAATCGGATTAGGATTGGACATGGACTTGAATATGAAAAAGTTATGGATTTGGATTTGAAGGTTCGCATTTGGATTGGATTAGGACATAGAAATTTCAAATCCGCTCATCTCAGATAGATATGTTGATTCTGCGTCTGATCAAACTTCAGAACACACAATTCTGACACCAACACCAACAATCCAACATGTTACCTTTAAATGAGTTTCAGCATAGGGCTTACTGTATTAACTTGCCCTTTAAACGTTCTTTTGTGAGGACGACATCAACATAATTTACCATTGTATCAAACTTAATTCCGTTGATTTATTTTGTAGCTCATAATTTGATAAATTGTGCTTATAATTCGGATGTTTGGATTCAAATGATGATTTGAATTGCAGCAATGAATTCATTATAATAATGTCATATTACGACATTGCGTTACCATCGGCGCCGGAACAGAAGTAGGCCTACCTATAAGTTTATTCTTTATTGATTGCAGCATCATTCATCTTCACGTTTCCGCTTTGTGTATTGCTTTGGACTAGAGAGAGAGAGAGAGAGAGTCTTTATTTTCATCGAACCAAAATACATAACAAACGGCAGTGATGGTGGTACAGAAAATATGCGTGCACAGTATTCGGTATTAGATAGGAATGATCGATAAGACCGTGAAGGTCATCTAGTCTGATCACACCAGCATCAAACAGGTACACTTGACTCTGAACAGTCTGGCTGTAAAGAAATGTTTAGTTAAAGGAAAATAGAAAAAAAATTAAACAATGGTGGCAAATGATCAATGAAGCAATGTCTGGGCGAGGTAGGGCAACAGTGTTAGTGTAACGACAAGAGGTGATCAAGTAGGGCTTTTTTGAATCTATTATAAGGCAATTCACGGATATGTGGTGGTAATGCATTCCAGATGATAGGTCCCGAGTAGTCGATAGATCTCTTAGTTAGGTTGCTATTGGGTGGGGGTACTCATTATGGCTTAGTTGAGACCGAAGTTATGAATGATTTGCAACTATAACTTCGCATATAGAGGACTAATCTGCCAAATACACGCACGTGTGGTTTTTCCAAGTAGCCTACAACACTGAAAGTTCGACTCTAAAATCACAATTGTGATCCGAACTCACTCATTTCCATTTTGATTTTCTTGGATATTTAGCAACCGAAGCGTTTCAAAATGCGTAGGCCCCTAGGTTGGGCTATTGCACTAACAATGAAATAGGAAAATGCAACATTGAGATTATAAGTTAAGCAATTTCACGATAAAATGTATTTTAAAAAAGTTCAATCATTTCGTTCCTGTAATTTGATTTTTTACTGCACATTTTAATCAATATTTCTATCACGTTTCTCGAAGCCTTCGCGGGCCGCATGCGACCCGCGGGCCGTAGTTTGCCCACCCCCGTTTTAGGCCATGTAACATGCGACTCTGATAAAGTGATAAGTGTGCCTGAACGATCAGCAGCGAGAAAACCTTGGCCGAAAAGGAATGCCCTTATATATGCTGATTTCGATCTATATACATTTTTAATTGTCCATAGGAGCCTGAATAGCTGGCGCCGGAAGTTAATCTCCGGGCAATCTGAACCCCTCAAAGTGGGTGTATGATTTCAAAGACTACTTCAAGTCGTTTCGACACCTTCCTATCTTTTCATGGTATCGCAATTTTTTGGTGCATTGACCTGATAAAAATTGCTAATAAACCGAACCGAACAGAGCCAACTTTGCCTGCTCCCTACCACTCGCCTTCACAATCCTTGATATAAATAGGCCTATAAGCAAATCATGATGCGGATTAGAAGCCGGAGCAGCACTGGAATGTAATGGAAATTGGCATATCCGTACTTTATCTGGATTTCAAGTGTTCTGATATAGAACTATATAGTTCTTCGAAGAAAATATTTCTATATAATTCACATGGCTCAATATCGTGCTTCTGACGTGTTGGCCGTTATAGCTCAGTGGCCGAAGTACCAGTGTGATTTAGAGGTGGCTTGTTGTGTTATTGAAACTCCCGGCCTGGACTCGGATTCGGCAGCACACTTTCGTAGTCAATTTTCAACTAATTTATTATGGGTAGATGTTATACCGAATGTACCTGTTCTTCAGGCCGCAGTTGGCATTTCATGTGTCTATCACCATCAAATTAGTGCCGCACCAGTATGGTTGGATGCCGGTGGGTTGCCTCAAATGATTTATCATTGATTTCGACTCAGGTCCGTTGTGAGTGACTGATTGATGAATGATAATTGATAACGAATACTTGAATATTGTCATTCGCAATTAGTAAATATTGTTTTGCGATTATGATGGGATTTTGACTATGCATGGCAAATGCACCGAGATCTTCTAAATACTGCGCAGTATGTCTCTTTATTGCTATACTGCTTTCGTAGCGTCACTAGCGTGAAGTATGAGCTGACTCTAGTCGATACGGTAGTCACGCAGCCAATTTCGGCTCAGTCCCACTTGTAAAATCGCAGTCGCACAATTAACTGCATGATTTAACCGCAGAAAAGATTCTCCACCCTGGGTTATATCGCTGGCTACTCGAGTAGACGAGTACAATATAGAACTGGTCTTATGTCTTAATAAGATGATGCAGTCACACTTCAAAATCAAAAATATAATCATATGTAATTTGAATTATGAATCTTGCAAGGCGTCATGGCTTTATACTCCTGTATTTCTGTTTTATCGATGCAGCTTGGACGTTTTTCTCAGTCCGCACCAATACATAGTAGCCTACCTTATTTCACCATATAAAGTAACATTTATTCAATGTATGGTACACCGAATGTGTCTCCTTTTAACAGACAATATATTCTTAACCTCATTGGTAGCTGTATGGGCTACGTACAAAGATTTTATGTTGTATGTGATGATAATTTAATATTGTACTCGTTCACTTGGAAGTTTAAGATTAAACTAGTATGAATTTGCAATCGAATATCCAATTTGATCTATGACGAACTATGTACTTGGCACTAGCAACATAGTGCTCTTGAAGATTATTATTGAAAATTCTTTGTTCGGGTTGTGATCGGCGAACCATCAATATCGATGATAATTGTAATAAATTATGTTCTGTAATGCGTTTTCACCGACCGGCAAGTTAGCCTAATGGTAGAACGCCAAGCTTCTTCGGTGCTAGGTCATAGGTTCAATCCCTAGCAATATAGCACGGAAATGAAATAATTTGGGTGCTGATGCTGAAGTCAAGAAGTTGACATTGCAGTGGCAATTTAGCATTCACTGCATAGGCCGAATTAGGATTGTAATGACTCTAATCATGACTCGAGTCGTTTCGCGATTTTTGGCGACTCGACATGACTGGAGTCATTTTCTAAAATATATAGGCAATTTGTATGTTGACTCGACTTGCACTTGTTCAAGTCATATGACTCGGGACGGCTATTTCATTTCGTTGTAACTTGGAAAAATAGGAAGCTACCACATTACTGGTTATTTGTCTATCATTAGGCTACTGTTGTTTGCAAAAGGGGGCCAGAAACTGCGTAAAGTGAGGAAAACTGCTATAATATGAATGTGGCGCATTCAATATCACTCAAACAGTCGTAAAATCATGAGTTTAACAAGATTGAACTTGTAAAGGAACAATGAACACAATGACTTGGACTCGAGTTTTAACACTATGACTCGGTGGCGAATTGAAATGACTCGACTTGACTCGAGTCGAACTATAAAAGTAGAATTGACTTGTGACTCGGTACCTTGAGGCTTGTTTACAGCCCTGGGCCCAACTGAATTGTAATCTATTTTATTAAATTTGACAGATTCTCATTAGTATTGGAATGCTTTGACCTTTTTACTGCTACGTCGTGCACACTTAGGCTTGTGTCATGTCTGACAAGAATGAAACGTGCCATTACAAAGGCTGGTTGTGGAAATGGACCAATTACATGAAAGGTTACCAGAAGAGATGGTTCGTTCTTTCGAATGGGCTTCTGTCTTATTATAAGTAAGGGATATTTCGTAGTCCATTCAATATACTTGCTGACAAAATTATTCAATAGGTCTCAAGCAGAAGTGAGCGTTGCATGTCGAGGGACAGTCATACTTGCTGGCGCTACTATTGTTGCTGTGGATTCTTGCCACTTCACAATTTCTAATGGCAGCGCACACAGATATCATCTGAAGGTGAGATGTTATACTGCTTTTCAGTTCTTACCTTGCATCAGGCTTGGACAACTAGGTAAGCTGTCAAATTAGACTTATTAATTCTAGTCAAATTTGTTCAATGTTTCTATGCTCCGATTTGGATTCTGGCTTTCGTGAAATTTCATGAATTTCTGGCTTTCATGAAAACGCTACAGGAGAACATTGTAGTGCGAAACAAGCATAGCTTCCTTTACAGAGTCTACAGCAGCGGTCATCAACAGGCGGCCCGAGGTCATATTTTGCGGCCTGCGATATGATTTGAGATTTCGGAATTTCGCTTGGTAAAGCATTTAAAATGCTGAAATTGATTTCAGTTTCAAAGTATTGTTATTGTTTCAATATAAGCTATTATCCTGTGCCCAACATTGATATTCCTCACTAGCTGGCAACAGCATTCCGAGGGAGAATCGGCTGATACGAATGGGGATATTGCCTTGACGTGTAATGGCCCAGACACTGCCAAGCCCGAGACGCTTAGAAAATGGCTTAGGGCTTCCCCACAAGATCAAGCTTTACGAGGAGACGGTCTTTCAGCTAGTACCATGTCTCGCTAGCCCCAATATCGATTCCTTAGTCGCTGACCAGCGTTGTGAGGTATAGTGTATAGTGCACAACTCATAGTTCAAGATAAAATATCATTGATGATCATGAGAATTTTATTGAATTTGTATTTCCTAAATAAAATATAACCAAGCTATCTTTCTGATTGGAGGAATAAACTACTACTACTTGGAAATCTGAAAATAGCGAAAAGTAAGTAAGTGGATCACAAATTATTATGAAATAGAAGTGGCAAAAGTAGGTTCTACTTGAGTAAGTGCTAAAAGTAGAGGAAAACTACTCGAGTACTTCAAAATAGTAGAAGTACTTCATTTCTGACCACCTCTGCCCGCCGCCCCGGTTTGGGGCAAATCTTTTAACGATATCAGCATGCAATTTCTAGTTTAGCCTTATGGTCTTGCGCATCTTTTCAGGCTGGTACCGAAGTTGAAAGGCAAAAATGGATAACGGCATTGGAGTTGGCCAAGTCTGTCTCCAGTAAATTGCTTGATTCAGGTTTGATGATGAATGCTATTGAGTTTGAAAATTCTTCATTTTTGGTACAACCCCTCCGGAGGTACTTTGCATGATCAGCTTAAGCGCTCTCTTCGCCCCAAATATTTGAAATTTCAAGGCCAGTTTTGTCGTATTTTGTGAAAAGATTGTTGTCGTACAATGTTTTTTCCAATCCTCTACTAGTTGCTGAAGATTACCCCTGATGGGTGTCAGCCGAAAATATTCGGGTTCATCTCAATGTGGAAATACTATTCAATTGTATATGAAAATCTGTACCTCCAAGAAGCTATCAAGTTTAAAAATTCGTCATGTCGGTCTTGGTACTACCACAAGATGTTTTGTATCATCTGCTGTGTATTATAGCAATTGAACTCGGTGTGTTACTGATACACATGTCCGTACTTGCAGACTCGTGGTCTTATAATATTTGGGCTTTATTGTTTGCAGCTGCTTCTCACGTTACTGCATTGTTTCCTTTGTAGCAATACGCTATAGTAACAAAACAGTCACTACACATGGCTTACTTTAAACGTCGCCTGTTAAGTACATAGGTGAATTACAAGACATTGCGAATAATCAAATTTGATTACCAATTATTCTGGATAAACATTGCAGCACGCTTCATGACGTATAGAACTGACTGGACATTTGTGCGTTTATAATAATCTAGCATGCCGGTCAATCGACGACCTTTGGTCACGAACATTCCGGTGTCTAAGATTTCTTTCATAGTGTAGTGTTTGCGTTCGCGACGCAAACGTTTGTGAATTGCCCGCGCCTCGGGAACGAAGTTCCGTTGCATTACCGACAAGGTAGCGTAATGGTAGAGCGCCCGGCTTCTTGATCGCTGGAAAGGTAGTGGGTTCAATCCGCGGCCGCGTCAGACCAAAGACCTGACTTGTAACACTGTTATCCATGACTTCCCTGCTTGGCGCTCAGCATTAACGGGCTGGCATGGAGAGGTGGCGTAATACTGAGAAGGCCTTACAAAGCTATTTCTGCACCTTCCTTGTCCAGCGGCATATACACATCAAGTACTCATGGTATGCATATCCAGATCCACCGATCGTGTGTGTGTATATCATGACTCGGTGTATATGCCGCAAAAACAGCAAGGACAAAAATATACAACATCCTATTCTTGATCTATACATTATGGGTGTCTCGTGTCATGTCTTCTGTATCAAAAATATATACAGCATACAAAAATATGCAATATACAATATACAACATACAATATACAACAAAAATATATTCTTGATCTATACCTCATGGGTGTCTCGTGTCATGTCTTGTGTATCATTTCCAAAACACAAGGAGTACATTATTTCGCTTTTTCCTAGCTTCAGCTAACTACACTAGGACAATATACTGTTTTCGACCGTGTTCGATAGACCTCTTCGTGAATTGATGTAATCTGTTTCATGCGTTGTGCAGTTGAAAGGCGGTTAGGTTCGTTTCAAATCGTAAATGTAACCTGCACACTTCTTGCATCTTAACCGTTAATGATTGGCGGATCCGTCTACTTCCCGATCTGAATTGGGGAAAGGAAATCGTGACCTGACGGTGTGCAATCTGTGCATACTCGCGTTGTTAGCATACTAATAACGCCGTGTTTGGTTTCGCCGGGACGGGCTTGCTCAGTCTAAAACGCAATTTCGGAATGTTTACCGTGGAGGCCGTAAGTTCACCGCATCTCGTATGTGGCGACTTGATAAGCCTGATATGGATATAGGATATCAAATTCTTTGATATCAAAATGATCACGTTTGCCGTTATTTCGCTGACGACGCAACGCACTTGTTGTGAATGGTGAATTTGATTATGGGAAAATGCATACGAGTGTGCGGAATATGACCTCAATCGCGTACCGGGCGTATAGCATGTGTACAAATATTCTGTAATATCGCTCGATATGCGTGGATCACCTAGGCAACGAGATGATTCTGGTTAACTAATTAGACTAGTTACAACGAAATGCCGGTAATTCAATTAGAATCTAATTTGTAAAATGCATATATGCTCTCAGTTCAATAAGAATCAAAGTTCTGGTTTTCCTGGAAATTCTACAGGAGAACTGTATAGTGCGAAACGACCCAAGCTTGCTCTATAGACACTTGCCATTATCACACTCTGATTTATACCGTCGTGTAAGTCCGAGGTAGGTTCCGGCTTAATGTGCAACTGGTGTATATTCACACCTTATATCATTGGTGGCACACGGGTGTGAAAACACACTCTTTTTGCTATGGGCGCATGTCTATGAGAATAAGCTGTTGTTTGATATGACCTGAATTAGATTTAGTGTACAAGTTTTCGCGAATTCATTCATTTTAATTCTAATCTGAGTTGGAAAATACTGTGTAGATGTAATTCTAAGTCTAATCAACTTTGGATAATTCAAGTCTAACGCACGCATTCAATCCATCGCGTGCGTGCGTACCGTACTGATCCCGATATGAATGCACGATCGTCCATGAGAGGAGGGGATATATATCGTTTTCGAGGCTATCACGTGGCTCTGTTTTCGCTGTTTTTGTGATTTTTATCGATTCTCAATCACATATTCGAATTTCGAAACGGTGACACAGTAATAAACTATTCCATCGCCCCGTCTCGACACGATGATTTGAGGAATATATTCGAACAGCTAGCGATTATCGCATTTCCGATGTGGACACAAAGCTAACGTGATTGAATATCTCGAAACGTAGGGATTTGTCGTTGTTAGTGGTATTCGTGGATTTTATGGCGTTTTTCGACTGCAATCGTCAGTTACACCAGGCCGATATTCTATACGAGAATTCCGTCCCTGCCGATTTGGTGGCACGGTCCACTACTAGGCTTCGGCGAGCAGGAGCCTATATAAACCTGGAGTCTAAATGTAGGGACTGAATACGCGAAATAAGGACCAGAGATGAGCGGATTTGAACTTTCTATGTCCTAATCTAATCCAATCCAAATCCGAACCTTGAAATCCAAATCCTAATCCATAACTTTTTCTTATTCAAGTCCATGTCCAATCCTAATCCGATTCCAACTGGAATTTCAGAAAAAATACTAATTTATGCAATGGAGGGATTAAAAAATTTTCTTTCACAACCAACCATTCACTTCATCCAAGATAACTTAGTAACCATAAGTACATTAATAACTGATCTGAATAAAGTTTGTCGCCATTCGCCACACGACATTTCAATCTCCCAGAAAATAGGTAAATCCAATCCAAATCCTAATCCGTTCTGAAAAAAATGTCTAATCCAAATCCAATCCAAATCCGACAAAATTTCACAAATCCTGTTTTTTCAAAACCTAATCCTAATCCATGCTCATCTCTGATAAGGACACAGTATGCTATAACGCGATTGTCACTGCCAGGTGGTACACTGCTTTAAAATTTCCGAATGCTCCTGTAGATCTGGCGACCGCGACGCGATTAAGTGTGATACATCCTGTAATGATCAATTTCCGCGTCTGGACGCCGCCGTGACTTCAGGTTTCTGCTGGCGGTACAATAAAACGAAACAGCGTTAAATAATCCCCGGTTTTATCGAGAGCGGGAATCATGTTCATGCAGCAAGGCGTCGCCAGCAACTGCGTCTGTCTTGCGGAGTTTCTGTTGCCCGACTGGCGCGTTTAGTTTGTTCCTTGTTGAGATGCTCTTTTTTGAGGTACGAAACTTCAATACACAATTGGATAATATATTCATATTGAAATTACCCGGATATTTTCGGCTGACACGTGTAAGCGTCAGCAAGTAGCAGAGAATTCAGAAGAACCTTGTCAATCAACATTCGTTCTGTCGTCGCATGACACTGTGACGTAGCATTCGGCAAGCTTCTCCGTTGCAACTCATGGCGACAAGTTCGAATCGGTCTTTGTCCCATCTGGAAAAGTGACAGACACGAGCGCGCGCCTACCTGGGCGATCGTAGCGTAATGCGTGAACGTGTTGGCACTGATATGTCATAGCACGTCACCGTCACGTGCTTCTTTGATTGTGTATGCCGTCATTTGACTAATCGGCCTGCCGACGACGCTTTCCGTTAGTTAGATTATTAAGGACGTGTATCGGATGCAAGGCTGTCATACAATGTAGGCTCGCACGCAGTGCTGTACGACTAGAACATTTCCGGGTTTTTCCAAATTAGCCTGGAATTACAATTGTAGTTCGTTTTTTTCGGGTTCGATTAAAATTAGAATCACTGAATTCGCAGAGACTTCGAAATTGAATTACATTCCAAACCATAGATATGATAATGCCGAATGTCCGGTACGCCAAGCTTGGCTTCGCACTATACACACACAGTTCTCATGTAGGATTCTCAGGATAACCAGTAATTAGATTAGAAATTAAATCAGGGCGTAGAAACATTTCACAAGGTAGATTAGAATTTGCTTTAGCGGTGTTTCGCTCGAATTTATCTACCGTAGTTGTCCAAATCTGCGCATTAGATGTTTTGCGATACCTCTTTAACTGTACGAGAACTTGTTTTTCATTCGTACTTCGACAGAGGGAAAGTACAGAAATTGATCGTATTGATCGAACGCGTGTTGCGCAGTTCGCAGACTTTAGTCCGATGTTCGGTGGTCAGCTTATGCTCAGGTGCAGAATTAGTCGCTATATTTTTAGCTTGTTGATTTTTAACTAGGTGAGGTAGGCTTTGTGTACGTCGGGAAGATATATTCGACTGGCCTTGGGGCCGTTGCTGAGATGATTCGCGCGGTTTAGCGTAGGTTTGTTGAAGCGCCCAAAGTGATTACTTTTGGCCGGCAGCTGACGACGTTTATGCGGTATGGTTGTTTGGTAATAATGTAGGTCTCAACGACTTTCGCGTTACGTTATTGTACTTCCGGTCGGGATTATTAGCGACGCCTGCGATGCAATGCGCGCCGTTTATATTGTATTGATTTCGTTCGTTGAGAGATTTGATGGAACGGGCACACAGTTCAGTCGCGTTAGTGCAGACGGAATCGCGCGTAGGACATGTTACGTGGCGTTTTCCGCATTTAGATTTCAGATAGCTGTGTGCTCGCTGGGAAGATACCTGATGTCGGTAATTTAATATAGATATAGCCGTTCTCATCGTCGTTAATGTCCTCGTTCGCCTTGTTATTCGTAACACTCGTTGATTCTGCATTGCGGCTTGTTAATAAATGGGCGAGCTGACTACATTCAATTTGAAAATCTGTTATCGCGGGTCTGGCATAAGTCAAGGAATGCATTACCTAGGTTAATCTCCACTGATAGTAAGATATGATGGAGCCTGTCTCATTTGCTAAGCCACTTGGCATCTTGTTTCATATCAGAATATATTTCTGGCCACGTTTCGAGATTCCATGATCTGACAATCAAAATTTTAATATCCAGATGTTTCGTAGTCTGTCGTGAATATAATTCTTGTAATCCTGCGATATTCGACTTGAACTCAGTTGGAGAACTTCTGGTAAGATCACTCTGCTCTGCTTCACTTTCTGTCCACTGCCTATATTCCATGAGAAATGATTGCTTTGTCCATGAATAACCTTTGCAGGCTTACCTGATGTCATTATTTGCTTTTGACAGATAGTTGTGAATCCTTTTAGTGATTTGTTCATACATGAAGTAATTGTATTAGTGTTTCTGGCAGCATAGCAATGTTGGGAGTATGTAAAATTGCTATCATTCATAAGTGTGTAAATGTTTTGAGCTCATAACACATCAGGCAGGTGTTTACACCTGTGTGACCCTTCTATCTCTACGTCTTTAGTCTGGAATTGGTACAATGCCAAAACCAAACAGATCCAGCAACAATTGTTGCAATGGTTTTTAAATTTGTGTTGATGCCGAATTGGTGGCCGACGTATTTCAACATCTGGATCAAATTGCTTTTTATTCCAGGGCCTGTCGTCATCAATTCTCATGTATACTCTTTATTCTTATGCTATATGGTGTATTATCTTTCTTGGTGAACGTTCTGTTTGTGATAATGGGGTGTGAATCTTTGACCATCTAGTTACACATCCTCAAATGACTCGATCGGATTGTGAGAGGTTCACAACAAATCAATGTCTATTTAGTTACTACTACTAACGTGCAGAAGATATTGTGACTGTTTTTAATGAGGTCAAGTCTTTTCATGGATTGAGACGTGAGCCCCTGTAGAACCATGGTACATACCTAACCTTTCACACACCGCGGCTCCTTTCAGAATTTTGAAAAATCAATCCCCCATCTTATCAACCTCTAGTAAAAATTGAGAAACATTATGTTAATTTGAAAATCTGTTAAGCAGCATACTGTTGTTAGAATGATAAAATGTTATAAATACAACTCACAAAAAATATGACTGTACAGTGATTTGTTTTCCAAACTCAGTGTGGTGGTTGTGGAGGGAAGAATCTGAACTAAGATCACAAAGTAGCTTATTGCTGCGCTAATATTTATATTAGATTTTAATTTATGTCTTCTGTCGTAGTACGGTGGGGTAGACTTTAAGATGATATATTTTTTCAAATTTTTAAACGGGCCCCCAGCCGGTTGTGAACATTTGATATAGAGAAATGAGTTTATGCCATCGTTTTTCAAATGTAAACAATGCGATTGTACCGTGACTATGAAGTCACCATGTCTTTGTTGAAGACTGTCATTAGTATGCCCCTGCAATTGCTTCCTATAGAAAGTTGATCCACATGCTAGCGTCTTGGCAGCAAAATGACGAATTTGGTCATGCCTGCAATTGCTT
The DNA here is from genome assembly GCF_051294905.1 of Botryllus schlosseri. Lineage (NCBI taxonomy): Eukaryota > Metazoa > Chordata > Ascidiacea > Stolidobranchia > Styelidae > Botryllus > Botryllus schlosseri. The sequence continues at coordinate 27,699,467 of NC_137239.1, read as the reverse complement.
CCTATAGATAGTTGATCCACATGCTAGCGTCTTGGCAGCAAAATTACGAATTTGGTCACGACAATGAAATCTGACCAATTCCTGGATATTCATGTCGACAAGTTCTTATGCTTTATACAGTTATTCCTCTTTCGTCAGAAGAATCGTCGGATGGGGAGTCGTCCCCGCCGAACTCGGCAAGAAAGAGAAGACCACCCCAGAGTCATTCCGGCGGCAGTTTGAGAGCGAGAGGAACGACAGGACAGGAAACTTCGTCTGAATCTACCGATGAAAATCGGCGCCAGGTACATTCAAATAGCTCGTAATCCATCAGAGTTGTAACCTAGTCGCAAGTCAATATTACTTTTGTAGTTTTGACTCGAGTCGAGTTGAGCCGTTTTCAATTCATCACCGAGTCAAGAAGACATAGTGTTGAGACTCAATTTCGAGTCCAAGCTGTAGTGTTCACTGTTCATTATAGAGTTCAAAGACAGGTTAAGCTCGCTTTTCTAAAAACCTCTGGTTATATCGAAGTCCCAACATTGATAATGTACTCATTTTCTCGCTCTTATCACGTTCATTCAGACCGATAAAAACAGTTTCTTTACAAGCATCGGTCCTGGCACCACAATACTTGCATTGAGTCATATAGAATGGCAAGTCAATGAATTGCTCGGGTGATGCGCAATAACTCGAGTCACTGCAACCCTGCAATCCAGTGCAGTAGGCCTATTCTCCTTTGCGATCTTGAGGGGATATGTACTAATGCCAGACAGAGTCTTACTCAAACGCCAAGAAATTGCCGAAATCCTGCCAAATCAAGGGCAATCATTATTAATCTCTTGAACTGTTGACGAGCAGCTATAAAATAGGTAAAATAGGAACTAGAAAGGGATGTTAATATGCATGACAGGTAAGGTTAACATATTCTCTTGAGTCCTAACTGCTGATATTTTATTTCTTAGTGTATGGTTTATTGGTTTGTAGACATTGAACAAGGTGGTGGACAAATAATACGGTCATATTGTCAATTCCTGTCAAATCTGTGTTTATTTTGGAAGGATCGATAAATTACCTCTCTGTTGGTGTGATCTCAATGTAAATTGTTGTGTAACCGCAATGAGGTTAATTGCATTGACGGTTAGGTTAAGAACTAGCCTGCTTCTCATCAATACTAGTCGTGTATATTTATCTGTATATTTATCTGTATTGTTTTGAAATCTTTATTAACGTTCCGATTTAGTTATTTCTGTATGAAATTCTTGTATAACTGTGTATGTTCGTTCTCGTTGCACTTGAAAATAAGGCTTAATTCATAGGATTACTGATGTCTCGAGATTTTGATCACGAAGTCCATTAAATTCTTTTGTACTGATGTGATATAAATATTACTTCTATCTCTTGTATTGTGAGAGCAGCTGTATGAACTAGCCTATTACAGTGTGATTGTATGTCATGCGTGACTGATCTCAGTATAAACATTGAGTTCTTTCTCTTGAAAGCGCAATAAAAGCACTGTTTACTGATTTTTCTTAATGAAAGCGCAATAAAAGCACTGTTTACTGATTTTTCTTAATGGGTTATAAAGCCATGACTTTCATGATTCGTATACCGTAAGCTGTGTTTACTTCGGTAAAACATTGAAATTTAGAACTCGAATTTGCTTTCAGTATGGAAGTTACAATGTTAGCGATATAGTTTTAATTGCCTTATACCTCGATTATTTGAATTGTATCCTTTATATCATTGTATCCAGCAGTATTTAAGTTGGGCTGATATCGGTAAGAAATTTAGCATTAGCACGTAGCACAGTTGTGTAGTCTTTGTTACTTGTATCCAAGCGTATTGACGTATAATGTTTGGTTGATCACGTAATTGTGCGTCGGGATCAAAGGCTATATTTGCTTGCAGGGATTGAGCGATCAATAAGGAAAATATTGTTTCCAATGTACGTGGCAAACTGAAATCCTGATTCACATTAGAATTCGACTTGAATCTGCTGTGCTGTAGTGTGCTGATTGGAGATGTATTTCTAAATGTTAGAGTTTTATATAAGCATTAGCTTGTGCTGGGTCGATTATAGTGCATAGCATCAACGGTTTCCCTATACGGAATTCTACGTTATGTAAAAGTGGATACTATAGTAAGGTGGAATATAAGGAAGAAAGATCTCGGTAAGGGGAATCGCAATAATCACTCTGTACGAAGGCCTTCAGTTTAAATGACAGCTAGCAGTTGGTTAATGGCTTGAACTAATATTTGTTATGTCAATTGTGATGAAAAAATTGACTTGATCATCAAAATGGCCAACGTGACACGAGAAACAGTGAAAGCAATGACTTGGTCTCTGACTCGAGTCTCGACACTATGACTTGGATTCGGACTTGACTCAGTGGTGAATTAGATATGACTCGACCTGTGAATATGAGATTGATGTGTGACTCGGACCTGGTTGCGACCATGCTACTACGAAGCATGGGCCCACGGTTCCTTCTAGAATTTAACCAAATCTCCTGTCACGTTTTTTTTATCAGATCAAATCAACTTTAGTGCCGCTTGAGGTGAAATTGACCGATTTGGAAACGTGCAATAATCTTATCGGCAAACACGGGACCGTACTCTTGAGCGCTTTGGCTGAACTAGAAAATTTTGAGAGGAACAAGTCCAACCTGTCTTCGTCAAGTGTCGCAAAACTGAAAGAGGTCAAAGAGCGTGCCGTCCTATTTCGCATCACTTCTTCTGCTATGATAAGTGTAAGTTGTATACGTCATATCCTTGTATTGTTATATTTTATTATCCCGTGTGTACATTGTAGTATTATCCCTAGTGTAGGGATGATATATTGCTATATTCGGCGCTCGATAAATTATTATTGAAAAATTAATTTATATTGAAATGAACCCGAATATTTGCGGCTGACACTCGTCAGCGGTAATCGTCAGCAACTAGTAGAAAGGTAGAAAGAACATCGTATATAAGTTGTTATGTTATTAATATTCTTTGTTCACAGTAAAACTGGTAAATGCACACACAATTCTGGGAGCAACCTGCCCCTAACGAAACTGGTTGAAGTAAACTTGAGATTCCAGTAAAAGAGTCAATATTAATAATATCATTATTATATATATTCAGTTGTTGTTAGGCCATGCTATGAGATACTTCACAGTTCACACACCAACGAACCAATATCATAACAGAGCGACTTTATCGACACATGGTTGGTAGACTGCACATAACAACGATATTATTCCGTTTTTATCATGTCGTCAACTGTGTGGTCGTGAATTCCAAGTATGTTTTAGCGATAATCGATGCTATCACTTCCTAGAATGGATTAAATGCGGATTAGGTCATGGTCGAGTTTTTTTATATCACTGGTATTGAGACCTGATTAGTTGCATGGGAAAATACTTGTGCAAAAATAAACAATTTCTTTCTTGATAGGAGTATAGGACGTTGTATATCTTTGTCCTTGACGTTTTTGCGGCATATCTGTCAGCCACGAATATAATTTTGCGATACCATTGTTGATATACAATGTTCTCTACTAGCTGCTGACGATTACCCCTGGCGATTGTCAGCCGAAAATATTATTTGGTGACACAATATCTGTACGTATTCAAATTCATACTATGAGCATATTAGGTACATATGCTGGACATGTAAGGTGCAGATATAGCCTTGTAAGGCTTTTTAAGTCTTGCACCAACCCTCCATGCTATCCCGGTAATGCTGATTGATAATAATCGTTACCAGTGTTACTAATCGAGTCTTCCGTGTGACCCGACCTGGGATTGAACCCACGACTTACCGATCAAGAAGCCGGACGCTCCACCATTGCGCTGTCTTGGCGGACATGACTGATGGATCGCATTTTTGAAATCTGCTATTTTGTCACAGTCATGTAAAGAATTTCTTGACGTCGCAAAAGTCCAAAGCAAAAAGTGGCAGAAAATGTTAACGCACGAACGAGACCAACGTATGAGGCTGGAAGAAACGGTGGAGACGCTCGCTAAACAACATAACAGGTTCGGTGTGCTACTTGTTGCTAATCTGTGTGTCTGTACCTGGCTGTATAACGCTTATTCGATCGCGTGCTGTTTTTTTTTTGTGCGTTAGTTGCGCTGTGCTGTATCTTCACTGCTTGAGGGCCTTGGCAAGGCATATCATTACAGGGATTGTCTTTTTGTTGACTAATGGGAATTGTGCGGATCTTGTGTATTTTTTGTTACGCCGCCGTGTGACTTGTTAGGTGTGGACCGCAACGCAACAGACATTCATATCTTTATGTTGGCTAGTGTGACTTGTATATAATGTGTTACGCTACTGCACGATATGTTGAAGTGTGGACCACAAAGCAATATGTTCTTCATAATTCGTCACAATAGTGGGAAGATATGTGAATTGCTAACAGCGTTTTTTTAACGTTGAGGGCTTGCTAATTCTTATCCCTCTATACTCGGTGAATGTAATGTGGCCTAAGGGCTGGACGAATGTTTTGGATTGAATTATAATTATTTTTTAATAGTTTTATTGCATTTCGGTATAATTTCTGTTGTGATAATTTCCAAGGTGTTCTTTATCAGTCCTTGTCGCCATAATTTTAAAATATGTTCTATTATCGTTTTAATACTGTTTTTTCTTGTGGACTTCCTAATTCGTTGCTCTTCAAGCCCAAGGGGATGTAAGCACTATGCTTATTTTTAATACTTTTACACATTATGATAAATTCCATGAAGTTGACTCTGAGTTTTGATGCAAAACTCAATTTGCTGTTCGGTCGTTCGATGTTTGTATGAATTTTTGCCTCGCAGCTTGGAACGTGCGTTAAACGCCGGTACGGGCCCACCGCGTATGACCGGACCACGCGGAGAATCGGCCGCGGAAGGCAAACGAAATCAAAGCAAGTCAGATTCGGGCAACGGCTATGGTAAGTATATGGATTACGCTCACAAATATTTTTGACAAATTTTCCGTTGACGGCGACAGCCCCAATGGCCACACCGTACGAAACGATATCAGACGAGGAAGAAGAAGAAGATGATGATGAATTCCTGGACGCTTACGAGGACGCCTTCCAGGAATTCGACCGGCCTGAGTATGTCTCTCGCTTGGTTTGTAGCAAAGATTTGTGCCATTGATTTATACGGTGTTGACCAAAAAATCTTGAATTATACTCTGCTGGCCAAAAAAATATCTAGAATTATACAGGGCTGGCCACAGGAAAAATCTTGAATTATACGATGTCGGCCGAAAAAATATCTTGAATTAGACAGTGCTGTCAAACAAAGCTTGAATAATAGCCTTGAGTGCTGGCCAAAGGAAAACCTTTAATTATACAGGGCTTGGCCCCCAAAAAATCTTGCATTATACAGCGCTGGTCAAAAGAAATATCTTGACTTATACATTGTTGGCTAAAAAAATATCCTTGAATTATACAGTGCAGTCAAAAAAAGCTTAAATTACACAGTACTGGCCAAAAAATCTTTAAATATACATCGCTGGCGACGAGAGCGCTTAAGCTCAATGTACTATATTTAGATGGTACACGACCTCTCCCGTCAACATGAAATCTGCCGTCTCGATTACTATTCAAATATCACTGATGATTTGTGGAATTATTCTTTGCATTCCTGTTTTGGTCATCAACTTCAATATTTATGCGACTCCAATTACCAACATGTATATGAACTTGTAGAAAGATTGATATAATTCCGCCGAAATGAGATTTTACAACTAAATCTACACTCGCTCTTGAGAGTTATAAATTTCTCTGGATAGTCCCTGCAATGATCTCGACATCGCTAAGTCTAATAAATGTTGTTTCATTGAAAGTTTTCTATTCCTATCTCTCTCGCGATGTCATGACGAAGCATCGAAGTTAAAACTATTTAGCATGAAATGCATTGAAATCGGCTCGGGTAAAGTTATGTAAGGACGTGAACCTACAATGATTTCCTTATTTATTGTTTAAATTCCACCCCTTTCCAAGTATGCCCCTAATTCACTCCTAATTGGTATGCAATCACTGTAACTGTTCTCCAGCCATTAATTGTATGTTACAAAGTTAGTACGTTTACTGAGTGGTTTTTGTGTGCAATCGTATACTATAACACTACTACTGCTGGTAAAACTTGAGGATTACTAGCTGCAGTTACTAGATTCTTCTAAATGCATGTTCATGAATTATTAAACAAGTTTTGGTGACGGTGATAACGTCGAAGCTTTTAGTACACGCACGCATTTTCGCAGTTACCTCACCGTACGATACATTGATCGAGCGGGGCATATTTCTTATTATAGCATGTCTCCCGACCCATTGTACTAAATTTCGGCATTGTACGTGCAGAGATAAAGAGGAATCGGGAGGCGCAGTCGAAGGGAAGGAATCCGACCGCCAAGAGGGGGCGAGTTTGGTTGCTGACACCACCGAAAACGGTTCTATGCAAGTAACGGAAGGGAAAAAGGTGGAGTGCTCTTATGAAGTCCGTCACGATTTTTGGAAAGATATGTTTGCTCTTTGATTTTGCTGTTGTACGATGGAATTTTGTCTGATCGGGACGGAAGGATTTTAGCTGAGGAACATTGAAACGTTTCCAGGTTTAAAAATAGCAAAATTTGAGTTTGAAACATTCAACATGAGATATATTCCCAAATATGAAATGCAATAGTTTTGTCATTATTTTAGGTTCACGGACCCTCCAGCGCAGTGGTTCCTAACCTTTTTGATTCATCGCCCCGTCATCAAGCAAATTTTTGCCCCCCATATTTACCGATCCTGGGCTTCTTTGAAATTATATTTTTCATTTGACAAAATTTAACAGTAGAATATAGCAAACAGTGATCGAGTTGGTGATTTTACCAATACTCCTACTTGCAGAAACTATACAATAGAGTTGAATAGTATATTCATATCGAAATGAACCCGAATATATTCGGCTGACACTCGTCAGGGGTAATCGTCAGCAACTAGTTGAGAATTGACAAGAACATCGTATATCAACAGACGTATCACAAAATATGACGTCACCAGCATGAAATGTCGAGTAAGATAGTGTTCAATGCACACACAACTATTAAAGGTTGTAATTTCACATCTCTGAGACCGTCAGGGCGTGTTTATTGTTGAGTCTAGACTGGTGTAAAGGATATGTGCATCTGTTTAGATGAGCTCTACTGGTTTCACCAATGAATTTCAGCAGCACCAACTTTGGACTTTGGTCGGCGTGAAGAACGATTTGCATTTTGAGATCCATATGACTATTCCCTCATTGAAATTGTTGGCTCATTGCCATTTTTTCTCTTCCGCCGCTAAGATGTGAACGCGTGTCGCAACGAATCACAAGGTTATCCTTGCTTTGCCGCAACTATATACTCTGTTATCGAATAACCGTCTCTGATACGTTTCCCCGGGCATGTACAGATAATTAGATGGCAAGCCTGTTCTGAATTTGGCTCAATTCCAACCAGTAGAAGCGGAGTTATCGGAGCACAAAATTTTGGATTTGGATAAAATAGTATTCACGGTGGCAAATTCATTCATTATTTATTGTAGAACTTCCCATCGTAAATACTGTGATTTGAAATCCTAAATTTTGAACATTGGTAACTTCGCTTTAATGGGTTGGGATTGAGCCAAATTTGTTGTGCGTCGTATTTTCAGACAACATTACAATTTTGTGGGGTAGCCATAAAATTTGAAATTTTTCAATTTTTATCAAATAATCTGTGAAATTTTCCACTGGTTGGAATTGAGCCAAAATTGGTGCCCAGCAATTTCTTAGGTAACCTAACGATTTTATCAAGTAGCCGGTGTAATTTACCTACAAAAAAGTTCTTTTTGAACAGCATGGCTGTTGATCGAGTTAGCTAATGTTATTTTGTTCAGAAAACGCGCCGGACAAGGATACCATTAAAACCGAATTATAAATTGAATTTGTGGAGCATCATGAAGAACTGCATCGGCAGAGACCTGTCCAAGATCCCCATGCCGGTAATGAGAATTGAATTTTTGGTTCCTTGCATTCTGGGTGTGGTGAGAGTGCGTTGTGCACCTGGTATGCTTGCTAGCAAGATCCCATACCCGACGTGGACAACTAGATGATTCTACTTGGCTAATGACACTAATTGGAGCGAAATGTCGGAATCTAATTCTAATCCAATTTGTGAAGTGTATCTATGCTCCTATTTTAATTTTAATCTACTTTCCCGGTGATCCGGTAAATGCTGCAGGAGTACTGTATAGTGCGAAACGAGCCAAGCTTGATGTACAGACATTTGTTATTCTCATGCTCATGAGGATGAACTTGATTCAATGACCAAGTTTTCGAGAGTTCAGTAATTCTAATTTTAATCTAATTTTGGGGGAAAAAAACTGCAGCTATAATCTTGATTGTAATCTAATTTGGAAAAAAAAAACTGTAGCTACAACTCTAATTTTAATTTAATTTGGAAAGAAACACTGCAGCTATAATCTTAATTTTAATATAATTTGAAAAAATCTGTTATAATTCTAATTCTAATCTAATTTGCAAAAAAAAAACGGTAGCTATAATTCTAATTCTACTCTAATTTGGGGGGAAAAAACTGCAGCTATAATCTTGATTGTAATCTAATTTGGAAAAAAAACTGTAGCTACAACTCTAATTTTAATCTAATTTGGAAAGAAACACTGCAGCTATAATCTTAATTTGATATAATTTGAAAAAATCTGTTATAATTCTAATTCTAATCTAATTTGCAAAAAAAACTGTAGCTATAATTCTAATTCTACTCTAATTTGAAAATAACTGTACGTACAGTTATAATTCTAATTCTGAATTTTGAAAAAAAAACTTTGTAGCTGTCATTATAATTCTAATCTACTTTGAAAAAGTTGTCGCTTCTACGGGTTGGAATTGATTCAAAGATGTTTTGCATCGTTTTAGTAGACAACTCCTCAATTTCATGGGGTTGGCAGTGAAATTTGAAATTGAAAAAAAATAATTACAATCAATTCAAAATTTTCATACACTTATGCAAATCAATCCAAATTTATTGTGCTGGATTTTTTTATACGACCTAGCAATTTAATCATTGGCAAATCCCCGGAATCCTGAAGAAAAACAATTTTTTCTGAACAACCCTAGTGTCCAAGTCTGTTCCATACTGATCGTAGTTTCATCTTGTGTCAGGTTAATTTCAACGAGCCTCTGTCCATGTTGCAAAGACTCACTGAAGATATGGAATACGCGGAGATTTTACATCGCGCCGCCAAACTCTCAGATTCTTGCGAGCAAATGGCGTACGTCACGGCCTTTTCAGTATCTTCATATTCGACCACGTTGTTCAGGTAATTTTCGCAGAAGTAAAACCACGCAGAGTTTCAGTCATATTCTAACGCATTTGTGATACAGGACGAGCAAACCTTTCAATCCGTTACTGGGTGAAACTTTCGAATTGGATGTGGTCGACGAATTCGGGTACAGATGTGTTTTGGAACAGGTATGTTATCCTTAAATCTTTGTTGTCATGTTGTGTGGAATAAACTGCGGTCTGAGTTTGAGCCAATGAAGTTCAATCATTTTTATTATTATTTATAATAATAATTATTGAATTGCATCTGTTTTGTCCTTCTTCAGTTTATAAAGTATGGAGGATATGTTTCAATTTGTGTTGCCGCTCAATATAAGTAATCATTAGAGCGATTATTCTGTGACATGTTACAAAAAGGCAAAGTTTCGTCAAAATTGTAGCGTTAGGTCACAAAATTGTGAAAATTCTTGTTAAGTCGAATTTTTTTTTGTCTTTGTGTGATAGTGATAGAGGCACAGTCTGCGATAGTCTCATTTTACAAGTTTCAATAAACGATTGGCAGACTGACTGTTACAAAATGTAACAAAGCATCTCTAGGCGTACTGCAATAAATTTTCATACAATATCGCATAATTGAATAGTGTATTCGTATTGAAGTGAACGTCATATTTCGTGATACGATTGTTGATATACAACGTTCTTTCCAATTCTCTAGTAGTTGGTGACGATTACCCCTGACGAGTGTCAGCCGAAAATATTCGGGTTCATTTCAATATGAAAATACTATTCGACTGTACACTTGAAGCTCTGTACCTCCAAGAAGGTCTTCGAATATTGCGCAACTCAACTATGTGAGTTCTTCACGAGTCAAAATTTTGTCCAAAATGAGTTTTTTTGCTGTGAAACCGTGTCGAGAATTTCTATTTTTAGAGCAAAATTTTTCGTCCGTTAGGTCTATAATCCGCTAGCGTTCATGATCGAGAGTTGTGATCGTGAAATGAATTCAGGATTTTTGTATAACGAGTAGGCCTAGCTAATTTCGACAACATAAAATACGCATCAATTTGTAGGATGTCTTTTGTAAGCAATGGTTCTTGTGAAATTCGATTGATGAGTTGACAATAAAACGGAATAAAGGGAACTCTAGACAGCAGCTTTCAAGTTTTGTTGGTTCAGCGATAGTGTCGCATTAACGCGGTCATGACTTCTTCTCGGTATAGTGATTTCATCATTTCTTTATGCCACGTCAGTTTGCTGGATCAACGGAACACACTTGTTGCCGAATCATGATGATTGAGTTGTTTGGTAAACTCGGTTACCTGGGCATTGTGTGGCCCACGAAAAGTTCCTTAAAATTTAGACTATGAAATACATTTATTAATATTCATGTGATGACAAAATCTACTGCATAAACTTCTTTACATTGAAGTCTAGTTTATTTATGTACTGTGATTATGTAACCTGTGTCCATGATGCGAGTAATCCATGTTCAAAATGAAGCCCTTGTAGCAAAATATGCCGTAGCAATTGAAGTTACAAGTCACTGTTTCCATATTCAGGTTCAAATCGTGTTTGTTGCCAGGTATGCGCTTTGAACTGTTGCGTCATACGTTTCCAAAAATCAGGCAGTGAAATACATATGCTCGGGTGATGCCGCCAGGCTAACGGCAGTAAGGCTATTTTATCTAGCCACACAGAGCATAGTATTAACACATCCACTTAGCACATGTTAACAACGTAATTCACTGCTTTCAGTTCAGAAATAAACTGCACACCGCATAATATAGCCTAGACATTTGTCTTGGCCTGCCAATGTATTTTCTGCTTCACATTTGGTCCGCTGGGAAAAACAGTCAACCCTGTGCTAGGATATCAATGCAGTGTGTCTTAGTGCCTCTGTAATGAAATCATGTGAATTTGACGCAGTAATCACTATCTCTTGTACCAATTTATGATCATACTGTGCAAGTTCACCTATATTGATTCGCTATAGCTTGGTTCATTTGTCGCCTTTCTTTAGGTCAGTCACCACCCCCCTTCCGCGGCCATGCACGTGGAATCGCCAAAAAGCGCCGACCACGGCGGCTGGTCGTTTTGGCAGCAAGTCACGCTGGCCAGCAAGTTCCGGGGCAAATATCTCAGCATCACGCCGCTGGGCACGTGCCACCTCAAGTTTCACCGGACCGGACACCATTATACGTGGAACAAAGTGACCGTGACCGTTCATAATATAATCGTCGGCAAGCTCTGGGTCGATCAGGTTGGTGGACTGCTTGCCCGCTAGCGGGACTGGACACATTGTATTCTAATGATTTGGGTCGAATAGGGAAAGATCATTTTTTTGAATACCGAAATACATGGTTGTAACCAAGTCACAAGGTTCCGAATCACAAGTCAATATCAATTTTATAGTTTTGACTCGAGTCAAGATGAGTCATTTTAATTCACCACAGAGTCAATTCGGAGTCCCAAGTCAGCTAGTAGAGGGTGGAGTCCGAGTCCCAAGTCATTATATTCAGTTTTCAGTTCAACCCACTTTTGCAACTCTGCTCGAGTGATATAGAAGGGCCTTGTATTTATAATCGCAGCGTACGGAACTTGATTGTAGCACAAGGCTACAAATTACCTTTATGTGGCGTAGGACGGGCATTACAAACTTTGTGGTGGCATAAAGGGTACATATTGGAACTTTCCAGAATCTTGTGGGCCTATCACTGTAGGAGCAACAGATTATCTCAGGCTGTGATTCAATTGAAAAAGATATTCATATTTGGAAATATTCGGGTTCATTTCAATATGAATATACTTTTCAATTGTATAATGTATATTGAAGGAAGCTCTTCAATGACTATGATGCATTAATCGTGTAAAGATGATTCGTCTTGTGTCTAATTTGTAGTACTTGTGTGTTTTCAGAGCGGCGAATCCAACGTAGTCAACCACGTAACCGGCGACAAGTGTAAAATCACCTTTTTTCCGTATAGTTATTTTTCAAGGGATGTCCCGCGAAAGGTACGCGATGAATTACGCTTGATATTTGTGTCGTTTTCACCACGACGCTTTCCGGCTTAGGTCTCGGGGACTGTCGTTGACAAGGACGGTAACGAGCGCTTTTCCGTGTTCGGAACGTGGGACGCCTCGATGAAATGCAAGAAGATCGACAAGATCACGCCGAAAAGTCAGCAGGAGACGGTTCTGCTGTGGCAGAAATATCCGCTTCCGTGAGTGCAGTGGCATCGAATATGTTAACAGGGAGGAGAATTAGACTATTTAAATTCAGGACCAGTAAATTTGTATTGGACTACGTACCGTCGCGGTGTAATCAATATATGTTATGTCCGTTTTTTCAAATATTGAAATCCAATCTTCAAACTGATAGCAAATAAAGTTTTTGTAAGATTTTCCCATTTTTGAGTAAATCATGGCTAAGATATTGCCGAAAGTAAATAAAAACTTGTACATGAGGTAAATTTTCTCAGGAAATGAGTGACGATATATCATCCGCGAACGCTCAAAATGGTAAAAAATTTGAAGTTATCAATTGAATTTTGTCAATCATTTTCCGGTAGGCCTAATATTTTCAGGTTATCGAATAATTTTGTTGGTAATTTTCCAGCGTTTTCCAATTTTCCAGTTCCTATTAGCATGCTTGAGTTGAGTTCAAAAACTTCAAACATGCCTGAATACGGAGCTAAATTGCGAAGCCTTTCGCCTGCTACATAAACTGTCTCTGTCATTCTCTAATTTACGCAAAGTCACTATAGAAATTAGTCTCTAAATTTAACATCATAACCTGGCGCGTAGCCAGGGGAGGGTTCCGGGGGTTGAAACCCCCACCTTTTGAGACATGAAACCCTGTCCTTTATTGAAATGACCATTCTGACGCTAATATTTAGTTGCAATTCAAGTCCTATCGCGTCTCCAACAAGCCTAGTTACGCTGGCGGGAAGAATCGCGTCTGCAATCGGTTCGATTTATTTGCAATTTTTATCAGTTCAATACGCCACAAAATTGCGATACAATGAAAAGATAGGAAGGTTTCGAAACGACTTGGAGTAGTCTTTGGAATCATATACCCACCTTGGCCTAGGCGATGTGAAGAAGATGCATGCACACTGTGTGAAAAGTAAATCACAGAATATAAAAGGCAAGCGACAAAATGAGGGGGCATGTGGCAGTAGGTGAGATCGATATGTTAGGTCGTGGTCCGGTGATCTTGAGGGCAGACTAGTATTCATTTAGAACGCTGTAGCGTTTTCTATCTTGCTCTCTTCTCCATTTTATCTGGAGACGTCGTACTAACGAATTCCAGCTGTCGTCCCGATTGGGCGGGTTTCTATCGAAAAATTCAGCGATTTCTTCTGGTAGGTTTGCCCAGAACTTGTTTAACAAAGTCATGCTTATCTCATTCTTTATGATAGCTTCCTGTGGTTCTAATCCTAGTTTACGCAATATAACATGTAGCGCTGACATGGGCATGTCATTGGGCCAATTGTATTGGCGTACGAACTCGTCAATTGCCAATTCTTTTTCATGTCTTCCATTCGGAAACATTAAACGCAAATCATCCAGTATGGATTCCCACCCCTCTCTTTTCGATGCTTTCTATAACATTCGGAATTTCTTCGCTTCATCACCGCGTTCGTTGCTTCGCAATTTTTGGCAGACTGCCGCTACGAATATTTTGTCGCAATCTGTGTCACCGCTTCCTGTTATTTCTGGGCTCATTTGTTCAATGATGAAGTTGACCAGTGGCGTATCGTCGGGATCGTCCATTCGCTTTGCTAGGACGTCAGGGTCGTTAGTCGCTTTCATATTGAATCGTTGCACATATTCCACTGCTTCTCTATAGGTTTTCTTTGTCAGGGCATTCATTTTTTCTGCCCAAACTGTCTCTCTCTGTGATACTGGTATGTCTTTCAGCCACTCACGGGTCGTTTCAGCTTGCAACACTGTCAATCTCGGGGCATCGTCTGGTTTTGTGTATCCTCCTTCCTGTTTGCGTTCCTGCCGGTGTTGTTTCGGCACAACCTGCATCATCCTTGTCGCTTGTTGCTGCATAGTTCCTTTTCGCAGCTTTCTCTCTTGGCAAATGGCGCATAACGGGAAATACAGCTCCTTTTCTTCTTTGTGCCTTTTTCTATTTACATTGTACGTGAACTCCTTTTTTTGCCATGTATTCTCTGCATGATGGAAAATTACAACTCTTGGGTTGTCTTCTTTAGTTCAAATTCTTCGTCGAGCAAAAGATCAGTCATAAGTTCAGTTTGTTAGGCCTGTGCCAGTGCTCTTCTCAACTGGTGGTCGCGATCGCGAAGCTATTTCAGGTGTGTCGCGAAGTTTCTTAGTACATTTGCCAAATGTTCCTAACACTTATATTCTCAAGATTTGACAAGCAAATACACATTCACTCTCTGCTCACAATATTTCATGAGCCAGGTTTTCGTGAGAGTCATTTTGATTGGAGAGTGAAATGTGACAGTGCGTTATTATGTATGCCTGAGACTCGGAATTTATTTTTTCCAAACGCTATGCGAAGGTTGATGGAGAAATGCAGCACACCAGCCTGATTTGTCGTTATAATCAGCAGACAATTGACGCGACGCAAGCTTCTCACAACCACTTTGATTTACGATGTAAACGACAAATTGCTGATTGGATGGCCAGGAGGAGCCTAGATAAACCCTCCTCGTTTGTAATCATGTGTCACATGATGCACCACAAACCAACCGGGGGGGTGTCAAAATGATCTCATGAATGAAGTTATGGAGTATTTATTTGGAGAGTTATTCAACTTCTTTAAAATTACACTGGTCAACACACATTTTGCTGCCAAGAAAGTTTTAACGGTTGTAGGATAAATGCGGGTTGCTGAATCCAAAAATGACATTAGTTTTTCCGAATTGGCTCTTTTTTTGAAATATTCCATATTTCAGTTTCAGAAAATGCAAAAAATCTCCAATTAGACGTAGGTAAAATTCTCTTTTTCTACAACTTTGACGAGTCTACATCTGTCTTCAAGCACGTGCATACCGTATTCTTTTAGTTCTGAAGCGACATCGCTAAACACGCGATCGTTAACACGGAGAGCCTTCTAAACGGGAATCATGTTTCATGTGAAGATCAAGCCAAAATTAGGTGACATCAGCAGTAAACAAAAACAGCCGACGTTAAAGTACAAGCACTACTTTGAGTAAAGCTCAAATTACATTTAGTAATGTATCAAAGCAGCTTACACAACTATAGAACTAGCTATAGATACAGCTGCATAGCTATAAAATGAGATATTGATGTCATATGATAACAGAAGGGAGTACTCCACACTACATGTTGTTAACAATACAAAAGAAACTGCAGTTTATCAGAATGATGCTTCTATTGTTACACTCCCATCACCTGGTTTACTGTGTGATGCTGTACAGTTTGCAGAAACCTGAGAAAATCACTCATAATGGTAGAGATATACAGTACAGCAACATACCGTATATAGGCTGCAGCTAAATAACTTGCGCTGTCCAAAATGGAATGTTTTCAATATCTTGTTTCCGAAGTAATGTGATGCTACTATAGCAATTAGACAAAGTGGAGAGTACCTGCCCCAAATTTTTCGGCCGGCTTATGCGCCTGATTATAACCAATTTGTATTTGTGTTATTGTTAGCTATCTATTTTTATTGTTATTAGCTATTTCATATTTTCGTTTTGGACCAACTGTTTGTAGTTGGGTACTTTGTGATCATCTAAAAGTTTTATTTACTACATCTAAGGAGAAATTGCATGCAGTGAACTCCTTCCTAATATGAGATTGGAATCTTTTATCCGTATTCGAATCTGAAATCAATCAAGGATTCCAGATTTAAGCTTCTCGTTGTGCAAAAGTACAATTGTTAGGCTTGACAAACTGCTTTTTTGACAAACAAATATTTTGCATCGGGTCATGTTGATATTGATAGAATGACTGAGAACGACATGCAGGTTCATCCTATTCAATTATATCTTTATGCGCAACTACAAATTTTTTCCTACCAAGTAAAATGTTCAAGGGTAAAGAGAGGAATTTGGGGCTTTTTTAGGGGTATAAATATCTTCTTAACAAGAGCCAATCTGGCAAAACTAATGTGATATTCGTAATCAGCCACCTCAAAAACCCCAGAGACGGCTCTCAGATGTTCTGCCAAAAATTTTTTTTTTCATTTTGTTGACCAGTGATATAGTTGACGATACACTTGACACAGATGGAGCTGCCACATTCCAGAGCTCTAAATATCGCATTTTCCACTGTCCAAAGTTACCCCGTTCTGATAAAATTTGGGGGGGGGGGGGTAACTTTGAACATCACATTTTCACATTTTCTTATATTGATCTAAGGGTGAGCCCGCTGAGATTTTTGCCATGGAGTAAGACTACTTTGAGGTATCTGCTGCCAAGTTTCGAATCTACGACTCGCATGCTATCTATGTTTGGTTGTAAGAATTTCAATCCCCATCAATTTTGATGAAATTGACCTCCGCCATTAATATATCATTTTTGGGTCAAGTTTATCCACCTTTTATTGAGACTACTTGCAGTACTGTTACATCGTGAAAAAGAATTGCACATCCAGCGGCAACCCATTTCCATCAATAACCATCCAAATGTTTTACTGCTTAGTGTCCAAATTTACCCTTCGGTCCAAGTTCACCCCGGTTTACCGTATAGAAGTTTATGGGTATGGATGCCTTATCAGAACAGCTAAAGACGCTTATCAGAAGCGATGTTACAACTGCAATCTGACGGGACATATTGTAAAGGAATGCCAAATGAAAAATTGGAATGCACAATGTACAAACGACTGGGTCATCGTGCAGACTAATGCAGGTCCAAACTTCGCCGAGACAAACCCGGGTATACGACCGAGCATGAAAATGCTGAAATAGCCAACAATGAAACAGTAGATACGGTTGACCCCAAATCAACCCGGAATGACGACATGAAAAGGAACGAAACAAGGCAGAGGAGCCTGGCAATTATCAGAACATACTCCTCAACTGACGCCCGCATTCGAAAATGCAGACACAACACAGGAAGAAACCCGAGCCAGCGCAAGCTGTGTTGGAAAACTGCAATACTGACAAACAAGGGGAAATACAGACGGCCGAAAAGCAGTCGGATATGAAACCTCAGGCAAACAGCGATAGACTACTAGAGGAACTACAAGCAGCCAAGCGAAAAAGCCGAATAATAAGAAAAAGAACAAATGCAGCAATTCTCCTAACATAATCGATGACGAATCTATGACTCTACTTGAACTAAAGTTGATTAATGTAAATGAATTATCAAATAGAATACAGGATCCGGAACATTATACACAGACCTGCAAATGGCTATCATGCGCAACGTATATGACGGAACACAAGCTCCGACAATAATGAAAGGCAAAGCTATCCGATAGTGCGCGATAAAATGTATTTATCAACCCACATCACCCAACCATTTCACCCACAACCTATCCCAAGCATCCTAACCTCTCATCCCATCCAATATGAACTTATTGTTTGATGCAATATTCAAAATTTTCTTTTGTTTCCAGGCCTCTGTCAGAGAAAATGTACTTCTTCACCCGCATGGCTCTTATATTAAACGAGCCGTGCGAGGGGGTGGCGCCGACAGACAGCAGGCTACGTCCCGACCAGAGAAAGATGGAGGAAGGCGCTTGGGACGAGGCCAACAAGATCAAGCTGGAGCTGGAGGAGAAGCAGAGGTTTCGGCGGAAAATGAGGGAGGTGGAGGAAGCCAACAGGAAATCGGAAGGTCTGAGGATTTTATGTACTGGATATATTTAGAGGCTACTAACTATCTGTCATCGAGCCATTACTATATTTAAAAGCGGTATTTTATGATTTAGGGGTTAAAACTTGTTCATTAAGTGAGATGACATATCTGTTATGACTTGTGCATGGTCAATATCGAGTATAGGAGTCATTTTATTATGAATTGAGACTTGGGGTCAAGTCGCGCATCACTTGTTATTATCAGCTTTGAAGAAGTCGAAACTTAAAATATACACGTTGTATGCGACCACAAAAAACCTAACGCCAATTTTACTTCACATTAAAGAGAATTTGATATATTTTCGACCATACCTAGTTCATTGCACTTTGTGACAATGCTGTAGGTCGTAGGTCAATCATGACTTCAGATATGTTATTTCCAGTACGTTAGGGTTGCTCAAAAATAACTTTTTTCTGGATTCCGGGTATTCGCCGATTCAATTGTTAGGTTGCGGTCAAGTTTGGCATGACTCCAACTGGTAGATGCGAAGTTTGAAAATGTTGAATTTATCATAAAAATATTCTGTAGATTTTCAAATTTACAATTTACAATTTCAAAGGTATTGCAGTTGATAATTGTGGATTCTCAGAAATAGCCTGGACGGTGGGTAATCCTAGAATTATGAAGGAAACACTAGAATAACTTCACTTCTACGGGTTTGGAATTGAGTCAAATTTGTTTTGCATCGTTTTTGTAGACAACTCAATTTCATAGGGTTTACAGTAAAACACGAAATTTCAAGAAAAAAATTATTCTATGATAAATTCAAAATTTTTGATACTCCCGTGCGTCCACATCGAGCCAAATTTTTTTAGGCCACCTACCGATTTATTGAGTGAATCCCCGAAAATCTGGAAAAAATGTTATTTTCGAACAACTCTAATAACTGGTCCAGATACACAGAGTTGTAACGAAGTCGCGAGGTTCCGAGTCACAAGCGAATCTCACTTTTATAGTTTTGACTCGAGTCAAGTCGAGTCATTTTCAATTGACCACCGAGTCAAGTCCATGTCATTATATTTCAACTCTGCTCGAGTGATATAGAATGGCTCTCATGTAAAATATAATAATTTTCCTCAGTTTTAACAGTTCCTGGCCCTATTTTCCAAGCATCAGAACTGATTGACGAAATATCAATCATGTGGTAACATTACTATTCTTCGAAGCTACAATGAAATGTTTGTCTTGGCCGTCCTGGTCTCCAGTCATATGACTTGGTTCGAGTCGTGCAAAAATCTGGCTACTCCAGTCGACTCATCACAACCCTGCAGTTACAACGGCGATTGTAACTTGTCCTTTTGATTTCCAGGCCTGCCCGAACAGCCCTACACGCCGCGGTGGTTCAAGAAAATCCTGTGCCCCCTCAAAGACGAGGACGCCTTCGTGTTCACGAACGAATACTGGCGTGCCAAAGGCACCCGCGAATGGGGCGACCTGATCGACATTTTCGACGCGAGCCAGCAACCGTCGGCCCAGGACTCTAGTTCCACTGTATCGGCAAGTCCGGACTTGACGAAATCCGCCAGCGACTCGAAAATCCAACCGCATTTTAACAAGCAGCAATCGAAACAGTGATGATGCGACCTGCGATTGTTTTTTTGGAAATGAGCGCTGGTCGTGCTGTGGTGATTGTGCAATCGAATATACGTACAGGACTTCTGCTGCTTAGGAAATGTTTTTTTATGATTTTACAGCGTGTTCGTGACAAAAACTTGATTTAGCGTGAAACCGAAAGGTGTAGTAATCGGTATACAATTGAATGGTATGCTCGTATCGAAATGAACCCGAATTATTTTTGGCTGACACTCGTCAGGGGCAAGACTTGGACGGCTGGATAATTCTAGTAGCCTATTCAGACCAATTACGGCAAAATCCCAGGAATCAAATTCTAATGTAATCTGTGAAATGTATTTTGCTTGTAATTCTAACCCGGTGCGGACATTTGCTATTCGATTTGCTATTGGGTGCCAAAGTTCTCGCGGATTCGGTTATTCTATTTTGATCGAATTTGGATATAACTGTGTAGCTATAATTCTACTCGAATTTTGAAAAACCTTTGAACTGTAACTCTAATCTTATTTGGGAAAAACTGAAAGTTTTCTAGTTGCAATCGTCACCAACTAGCAGGTAAAGGACTTTGTGTGTCTACAATCGTTCGATATGAATATGTTATTCAATTGTATGCTGAAATCCTGTACCACCCAGAAGTTCTCCTGATATCAATCTATACTCTTCACAATATCATTGATATCTGGATGCCGATTCCCTACTGTGGCAGTTTCCCGGAACAATCCTTGATTTCGTGAGCCGAATTCTCGTGCGTTTTTGACAGTACTGGGAATTTGTAGCCTCTCATCAGTCAAAAACCAACATTCTGATGTTAATTTTTATCATTACGATTGTTTGCCATTTTACCCATGCTAACACGGTGCGTTGGCCATTCGGCTGTTCAGGGCCAAAGATCTGCTAAAGTAATGCATTACGTTCTTCAAAATAGTGAATTCTTGTTGTCACTATCGAATACTCGCCACAGTTACAGCGTGAACTGCCAATACTGTTTCTTAATAAGCCGTGATCGAGGCAGACTTGATCCTGTTGCTGAATCGTAGCCTCCCATTGTGCCAATCCCACCTCCATTGGTGCAATGTGCTGACGTTTGCTACTCTCATTATGTGGTGGCAGAATTTTTCTAGTTCTATTTTGCTTTTCGTTATCCGGGCAAGTTCTCGAAGAGTTGCTGTCAAAGTCAAGTCGTTTGGAAGGGTTTTACCGATTGCGTCAAGCTTGAACGGCTTCCTCCTTTTTATCTTTTGTTGTAATTCTATGGACGAATATTATGTGGCTTCTCTGGTAATGTTATGTTGTTCTCTCGTGTTTGTGCATATGTTGTTGTTATGCATAGTATAAATTGTAAGCTAGACGAATAATGTGTTATTGCAATGCTGGCTGGACCTTATCATTTTCGTCTTCCGAAGGAGGTAACTGAGTATCGTCAGGTGTAATCGATTTGCGATTACACCGGGATTCAGGGGCGAAGTGTTGAGCATTATACTTGCATTATGTGTGACGGTAACGCACTGTAGGCCTACCTTGTTCTTGCACGAGGAGCAATAGGCTGTATGCATGCCTTCGCTCTCGCAAAACCAATATAGCGCGTAGCATGCTGCTTTATTCCAAATTCGTAGGCATGACGTTAGCATATTCCGACGGATTCACGGTGATCAGAACGCGGGCCGCAAAATATGACCTCCGGCGCGGGCCTCGTGTTGCTGATCCACTGTTGAAGGCGTGTTTTTCTTCAAAAGTTGTATAATCATTCACCCGATCTATTTTTCGTCAAAAGAGCCGTATTTACCTTATATTTTCAATCCATCGTGACATCACAATTAAATATTCGTGACGTCATGGCTATAAAAAATAGTTAAAACAAGGTCATGTTTTGAACTTGCTCTAAATCAGCGTTTCCCAAACTATTTTGAGCTACCGCTCCCTGGACAACGAATAAAGTGCCTGCGCCCCCGACCAATGTTTCCTTCAAGCTGCGCATGCGCAATTGCGCAGTGCTGACACGGTGTCTACGCACAGAAAATCCAAGTTGCGCATAAAAAATCCGAAGTGATGACCTTTTTTTAGTCGTTACGCACTGTTGTCCAAGGGTCTGCGCAGACTCGTTGAGAATTAGAGGGAACGTTGCTTACAACACGGTCAAGCGCACAGAAAATCTAAGCTACGCACAAGAAAAAATTGAAGTGATGTCCCTTTTTTCAGTTGTCAACGCACTGTTGTCCAAGGGACCGCGCAGTGAGTAGGCGAGTGCGCGCAGAACCGTAAAAAACTAGAGGGAACATAGCCCCGACCCCCCTCACCACGCCTAAATCAAACGAAAGTTGTTCTGCATTTGTTACAGCTAACAATGAGGCGGATCGAGCTGGTGTATTATTATTATTATCATCATCCTCGTCATTATCAGATGGGTGCATATCAGAGTTGGATCAATTACATTATTTCAGTTCAATTACAATTACAATTACTTTCATGAATGTTTCAATTACAATTACACTTACTCCATGCTAAAAATATCAAATTACAATTACAATTACTCCTTGCATGCCTCAATTACATTACAATTACAATTGCTGCTGTTGAACATGTAATTTAATAATCATAAATTCAACCGTGCTCCTTGACAACCGTAGCGTCGTATTTAACAACAATTCAAGTCTAGTTCAGATTGTGTAGTAATAAATGCGTTTATGTGCGTACATAGTATGCTATGTGAGATGTCATTGTGGCGTAATATAAGCGTGTTTTGAATGCTCGGTAATTATGGCTCACGTCTTTGGAAATGTAAAATGTTATTTACCTAATTTCCTATGGGTTAGGTCGGTTAGGATTAAGGATAGGGTGCAGTATGTCGTTGAAAAAGTATTATAATATATGCACGTGTTGGATTTGCGTCTATAGTATATAATTAAAGAAATATTATTATTTTTATCGAGGGACGTAGAAATTAGGATGAGGAGTGAAAACAAAACCGTGCTTTGTCAGATAAGACGTTATATAATATCCAGTGGTCTGGTTAGTTAGCCAGACGAAATAACGATGCAGCATCGTGATCTGAAATCGTATTGTAGATTGCCAACCCACTGATAGATGCGCAAGATGTGAGTCACGGATGAATGCACCGACAAACATACTGCAGAGCCGGCTAAAAGCAGCAAACTTTGTAGTCCTAGAGCTGGCGATCCATGCGTCCAAATTTGATGCATCTGGTCTTTATTGTAAGCTATTGATGTACTAATTCCGAAAATACAAAATAAAATCTCGTCAGGGCAATGTAACTGCTCCTAATTAGCCGTTTAAGGCCGGCTGTTCTGAAAAGTGAGAGCGCTGCAGCAGCATGACCACAACAATTACCAATTACGCCCAGCGATTGTTCAGAACAATGCCGATTCCCAGACTTTCACGACTATTTTGGGATGGTACCATTGCCTGGAAATATACTTTTATTGCGGAATCAGTGCGACACTAGCTTTCGATTAGGACCATAAATATCAAATTTCGACGCTTGGATCGCCAGCTATGGGAATATCAATTCTGCTGCTTTTAGCCGGCTCAGCAGTTTGCTTCTCGGCGTATTCAATCGTGAGTCACGTGTTGCGAATCCATCCGTTGGTTAGTAATCTAAAAATTGTATACAATGGCAGCCGAGGCCAGCATAGCGGTGAAAATAAAAAAAAACTTCGCCCGCAAGAGCGCAGTCAAGGGCTTCCGCGAATGGATCCACTATAGAAATTAAACATGGAACGGCAACGACCGATTTTGCAGCTTCGTTCCGCTTCGCAGAGGCTGGAGAGGAGAGATGGTTTTGCGTAAGCGACTGTAGGATTTCTGGCAATCCAAAAGCCATCTTCCCGAGCCCAGAAATTATTGAATCTGGTCTTGATCGAAAGCTACTGTTGCACCGATTCCGAAAATATAAATTTAAATAATGATCAGGCACTGATCCACCTAGAATCTGTCCTCCAAGTCTGAAATATCGGCATTGTTCAGAACAATCGGGTAACCGCAACACAATGACCGTAACAATGACCCGTTGCGACTCTCCGATTGTTCGAACAATGCCGATATTTCGACTTTGAGGACGGATTCTAGGTGGATCAGTGCCTGATCATTATTTTAATTTATATTTTCGGAATCGGTGCAACAGTGGCTTTCGATCAAGACCATATTTAATAATTTCTGTGCTCGGGAAGATAGCTTTTGGATTGCCAGAAATCCTACAGTCGCTTACACAAAACCACTCTCCACTCCAGCCTCGGCGGAGCGGAACGAAGCTGCAAAATCGGTCGTTGCCGTTCCATGTTTAATTTCTATAGATCCACCAAATTCCTTGTCGACATTTAAAGAGAATGCATTATAAGTCAATAGACGATTTCCACTGGCTGCGCATGGGTGGCGCCATTGTTACGAAAGGCTGGCCAGATGTCGGATCGGAGGTTTTGATACCCCATCACTTTTGAAGGGGCGTAACGTAGGTCATTATAGTTGTAGATCTATATGTGCCGGTGCCTGCATATAGCATGTAAAAACGAAGCCGAATGGTGTCTCACACCCTCATTGTTGCGTCCCTATGTGCATTATGCAGTAATGAGAGAGTGGTGAATGGTACCGGTATAGCTTCCATCGCAAAGGACAAGAAGCTATAAAGAAATATTGTATTACGTTGGAACATAGGAGAGGTTACTGTGGAAAGGATTTTATTTAAGGTTTGTGTAACACTGGCATATTTGTGACAAACTTGTTATTTATAACATTCATTTCCATATACTTCTATCATAAACATCATATTATTATGACAATCTGCATATTATTATTGCCTCGACTCCTATTTGTGTTTCTTCTTCTGTTACCTCCACTGAGCTATATCCTCTGTAAAAATGAGTGCACTGTATTAGTCCACTGCAATAGTTGCGACGAGTAGTATAAGACCTTTACATGTGATTTCATGATTTCCAGTCAAATTTGTTTATTTTTGACGAAGCAATAAATTGTCAATATGTCTGTAGTTTGTGATTTACATTTCTAGATCACTCAGAGAATATAAGAGTCTGTGAAAGACATTTCCACGATAGTGATATCAGGCTCAGTCAGTTATTTACATTACTAGAGCTCTCGGAATACAAAAGTATATGGAAGACAATTCCGCGATGATAACATCTGGCTAACGCATTGCTGCAAACAGAACACGAGATATGGCCCTGTCCTGGCAGAATACGAGATATCGCTCTGTCCCATCTAAATTTCCGTGGCAAAAGATTTCAGTCGAGCAACAACGAGTGAAGAGAATCTCTGACAGATTGTGTGTTGACGTGGATATTTTTCTATATAGCCTACTCATAGAGACAGATCCAACCAGTTCGTACAGCAGGGTTCGCCAACTCAATACCAGTCTCAAGGCAACATCGAGACGAAATAAGTCACACATTTACCACAAAAGAACTGGTATTTTATTGAAGGAATATAAATATAACAAAGAATATCGGGAACATGACTATCATTTTATTCTACAGTATGAGCTGCGTACGATACCTGACAACAGTTAGCATAACAGTACTATCTGAAAGACATCTCTTAATCTCAGTGTGGGAATCCCCAAGTGGTTTTCTAAGACTCTCAGTCTTGGCAGTACCTGCGCTATCGCACGTCAAGCCAAGATACCCCACCCATTCTGTCTCGATTAAATGCTGTTACCATCGCCGAAGCTGTTTCAGCTAGTGAGACAGGCCACCCCTGGGGTTTTCCACCCAGATCTGTGGTTTTCGAGCATCCCCTGGGTTCATCAGAGTGTTCGTCAGGTCAATTTTACGCTCGAAAATCAATTATTAGACCAGTAAGATCATTATGTCGTGAAATGTACGTCCTTCAGTTCGAGTTCGCCATTGTCGATGGATTCAGCTGTTATTGTAACGGCAGAGTCTTGAGAGACTGTTAACATTCGATAATTTCACTACTAAAATGAGACGCCTTGCGATGCGATGGAGCTTCATTGAATGCTGATTGTCCGGCACTTGGCTGCAATCATGTATGTCTTCATCTTTGCAAACTAAAGATTGAATGAGCATATAGGAGTCAATATTGTTATGCCGTTTTGGGTATACCACATCAAGATAGGCAATCATCTCCAAATAAGTTTCATGCAGCATTAATGCCAATAAACGAACATAGTAAATTAATATGTACCGGTGCTGTGTCTGAGAAAATGAGAATACTGAAATCCATGTTTTCTACAAACATTTTGTAGCCTAATAATCAATGTTCCCTCTAATTTTTGACGAGTCTGCGCACACACCAACTTACTGCGCAGAGCCTTGGACAACAGTGCGTAACGACTAAAAAAATGGTCCTCACTTCAGATTTTTTGTGCGCAACTTGAATTTTCTGTGCGCAGAGACCGTGTAAGCACTGCGCACGTGCGAAGCTTCGAGGGTACATTGCTAATAATCTATTATTTCCAGATCAAGAGAATTTCAGTGCAAACGTTTCAATGTCCACAAACGTAAAAACTGTTGAATATGCATAGGCTACACCGGTAGCCATGCATCTGTTCGCGACAATAAGAAGCCAAGAACTACGTTCTTTACAGTTCCAAGCTGAAATTCTTACAAGATGTTAGCATAAACTAATATTAAATCACCTTTTATATACACGGCTTCCTTACATTCCAATGGCGCGGTATTCAGAAACGTCGGCGAATAACCTCGTCAGGGGAGCAAAATGTGGCTGGTTCTAAACTTGGCCAGTCATACACTACTGGCGCCAGAGCGCTGGAAATCGTCTATTGTTTTATGTTGTGTTTGTCAGGTCTCAATAGCAATTTAATGTAATTGAAATTGTAATTGAGCAAAATTTTTGTCAAATTACAATTACAATTACAATTACACAAAATAAAAATGCTTCAATTACAATTACATTACAATTACATTGAAAAATGTAATTAATTACATTCAATTACAATTACAAATTACAATTGATCCAACTCTGGTGCATATGTGGTTTATTATTAGACAGAGACTTTACATTGATCCTGGAGTAGTATCGGACACTTTGTACATGGATTTGGATTTGAAAATATATCTGATTTGATGATTTTGCCCTGGATTGGATTCACGATCATTGTCAATCCAACCGCAAGTGAATACATCGACACGAATTAGCGCCGAATAAAATATGTTAATGACATTAAAACAGGACGAAATCTTATCTGCATATATTGAAAAGATCTGGTCATGTCACGAGATGAGTTTAAAACATATCTTTTGACTGTTGAGATCAGTTCCGCAGAATTTCATTCCACTGAGTCACGTCGCGCATGTTCTTTTCACAGTCTTTTTCGGAACTTCATCTCCGAGAAGCGCAGGGGTGTGAGGGGGGGACCGAACCACCAAAATCCCTC
The DNA here is from genome assembly GCF_051294905.1 of Botryllus schlosseri. Taxonomy (NCBI): domain Eukaryota; kingdom Metazoa; phylum Chordata; class Ascidiacea; order Stolidobranchia; family Styelidae; genus Botryllus; species Botryllus schlosseri. The sequence goes on along the minus strand of NC_137239.1, from coordinate 27,672,428 downwards.
GACACCCGTTTTGTTGAAGTTTCCATTCAGATTGCTCCAGCCGCATCCGCTGTCATACCACCAGGCTCCTTCGTATTTAGAAGCGCAATTCACTAACGAATTAGGATCGTGATCCGCGTCTTTTGTTGAGAATTGTTGATTGTTGAGAGAAGAGAGAGCATCGAAGGTCGCGCTCGAGGAGAATCCGGATACATGAAGTGAGAAGTTGCCGGATCCGGGTCCGATGCGGAAGGTGCTGGAAAAGGGGAAGAATTTTCTAGGAAATAGGACCATCATGACGATGAAGATGGGCCGCATTTGTCATTATTACGTAGCAACGAAAAATTCAGATTGATTTCGAATTTGGTTCGAAATGTGCCGATGCCAGAGATGAGCGGATTTGGAATTTCTATGTCCTAATCCAATCCAAATCCGAAGCTTCAAATCCTAATCCAAATCCTAATCCTAATCCATAACTTATGTATATTCCATGTCCAATCCTAATCCGATTCCAACTTGAAATTCAGAAAAAATGCTAATTTATTTAAATAAATTATTCTTCCACAACCAACAATCCTCTTGATTTAAGATAACTTGGCACAGGGCTGTACCTCTCATGCTAATTGGCAACGAGTATACCATAGTGTAGTGCACCATAACTGCATTATTAAATGATCTGAATAAAGTTTGTCGGCATTTGCCACACGGCATATCAATCTCCCAGAAAATCGGTAAATCCAATCCAATCCTAATCCGTTCAGAAAAAAAATCTCTTATCCTAATCCAATCCAAATCCGAAAACATTTCCCAAATCCTGTTTTTTCAAATCCTAATCCTAATCCGTGCTCATCTCTGGCCGATGCTGAAGTTGCCGGAAAAGTGAATGTCAAGTCCGGATACTCATTAGCGATACTCATTAGCGACGGCTAACGGTTTTCAAAATGGATTACGAACGAATTGCCTGTCAATATTTCTTTCCAAAAGAAACCGGCAACACAGAAGAATGGATTTGTGTGTTCGGTTCATTCATTATTGGTGCATGAAATTTTCCGGTCACCTGATTGTCACCCCACGCTATGGTGTAAATCTGATAAATACTCGATTTTACGTCGATGATCTACAGCAGTGGTTCCCAACGTAGTAGGCGATATCGCCCCCTACCCCCCGGGGCGATTTGGCGGTCGAGGGCGAAAATAACGAAGGAAGCGACAGGGGGCGCTGTCGCGTTAAAACGGCTAAATTGGAGTCAAGCCGGAGAAGTGACCTTTTTTTAGTCAACTCAGGAAAATTTAGCTGTAAAAGTGTAATTTCGAGGTCGAGCCGAAAAGTTGACCTTTTTTAAAGTCAACTCGCAGGTGATTACAATTTGTATATGCACATTTTCGGTTCCAAATATTTGGGGGGCGATGATCGGTGTGGAGTTTGAAAAGGAGGCGATGAGTCGAAAAAGGTTGAGAACCAACGATCTACAGCGTATGATAGAGTTGCTTTGTACTGAGTCATATCCATATTAGGCCTACTAAGATTATTTCATTTTTTATGCTGTTTTATGAATAAACCTTTTACAATCACGTAGCTATCTGTTTATCTTTGCATTGTGCAGTACCTGAAACAGTCGAGCATTTTTTGTTGCACTGCAATCGATATGATTTTCATCGGAACTTTTTAATCGACAGGGCGCGCGAGCTCAAAATCACTGCAACACTCGAAAATCTGCTGATCATCCCCGAAATGTTATCCCATGTTGCAGAATTTGTTATATCTTGTGGTACTTACTTGTAAATCGGTTATTGCCCATATTTTGGTAAATCGCTCATTCTAGTCCGTGACGCACCTGGCCTTACAGGCGTAAAGCGTCACTCATCTTTTCATCAATAATAATAATCTTTGCACTTAATCATCCCTCAGCCATACATACATTTTTCGCTACATAATATCTAATAATCTAATCTTTCCGTCCTTGGGATCTGTATGCTTACTTCTCATTATGAGAGAGAGAGATATGATATTCTTCCTCGCCTGCACCATCGAGATGCTTTGGCGACGGAGTTGCGATACGGCCCCATGAGGTCATCTAGTCTGCGCCCCCGTTTTTTTTCTCCTCCATGCTATCCGTGATTGCTGAGCGCCTAGCAGGATAGCTGCGGATACCATTTTTCGAGTCTTTGGTATGACCCGGCCGGGGATCGAACCCACGACCTACCGCTCGAGAAGCCGGACGCATAACCATTACACTATCTCGCTCGCTGATGGCAGTGGTTGTCATCATAATGAAAAGTATATAACCGAGGGTCCGCGAAACCTAGTAAGTTGCAATATCAATAATAAAACGTGCTATTCCATTTTCTAAGCTCGCATAAGTATTCCCGTGGCACATTTCTACAGAATAATAAGTAGAGATATGTGATTGCCAAGTCATGGTAAAGCTACATCAAGAGGAAGTAGAAAATGATAAGGTATAGTTTCAAAAAAATAGATCTGATGACCGTTGGGTCACATGATGCCAGCTGGTATTCGAAGCTACTTTCAAACTTGCAACATCCACGTTCAACATGCATCTTGGCGACTGTCGCAAAAATACAATCTACGCAATTTTTACAGTCACTAACCGGCTGTCCAAATTTACGCAGAAGACGTTGCAGTATAATTGCTCTAAATTTGAACTAAAATATGAGGACTCATTGGCGGACAAATAAGTTTGAGAACCACAGATCCAAAGCATGTTACCGAAACAGATATTTGGTCAGGAGAACCGTTGCTGCACAGTGCACACTTGCCTGTATTTAGCCACCCAGTGAATTCCTGTATCGTTTGAGATCATTTTGATTTCCAATTCCATGTCCCCTTTCTTTGTCCTTTCATGCAATTCCCCGAGCCCTGAAGACAAACGTAACGAAATTTTAGAAGGCGTTGGTTTTGAATCAAGCTACTTTGTCAGAATATGCATTATTACAAAGGTCATACTATGATAATAATTAATAAGATCGACGAAATCGTACAATACGAAGGAATCATATCAAAATCTCTCTACCGAGCCACATATCTCCATCACAATCCCCGAATCCTTTTTTGTAATCATTCCAATCTCGGTAGAAATCCACGGTTCCGTGCACTCTTCGCTGGAAAACCTGCAACGGAATTCAGCAAATAGTCAAAGTTTGCGAAATGCCACGAATCATATTCTCTGAATGCCTTCAAGATTGTGGTTCAAACCTTATTTTGATGTCCTGTTCAGCATTAAGCAAACTAGCTTATGACTTCGCAAAAGAAAGATTTGAAATGCTACTCACAGTCCATTCATTGCCCGCAATGCATTTCTTCCTCTCATCTTTCATTTTGAGTTGAAGTTCCTTCTGCATCCCTGAGATCCTTCCCGGGCCCTGCATGAAAAGTTCAAATAACATAACCTTTATTGGTGACGTCAAACTACTCGCATACCAACCCCGCAATCACCCTTCGAGATCCATTTGCCGTTGACATATCTTCTAGCGCAGAATTTCGCTGGAAAAGGGAAAATGTATAGATCGATTGAAATTGGAACACAAATGCTTGGTAGCCTACCTGACGAACCAATGTAGATCGCGAATCCGGATATCAAAAGAATCCAAGTTTTGAGCGACATATTCAATGTCAGCTGTCGTGACCTGCGTATTTTACTGAACTGAATAAGAAAGATGGTGGTGGACTACAACTTTCCATTAATTGCAATACGCGTGCAATGACGATATATTGTGTTCCACCGACTGTGATTCCCAGGAAGTCAGCTCATCGACATCGTGTATGAATAAATACGTCATTTCGTGTTTGTCTGGAAGCTCTCTTTATGAAGCATCAGAACTGATGTTTTGATGCAAACATGGAAACGTTGACTTTCGAACAAACTAGAATTTTTGGCGACATGGCATTTTAACGGCCATTACAAAGCCGACCACAACTAATCTTATCAATGGGGAAGGGGTAGGCTATCTATTAACTTCCCATGCATAACACGGGTCACATTTTAACAACAGCAGTTGCAACGGGCTCTGAAACCAGCATCTGCATTAACCAGTCCTTTGCTGATCGCCGTCGTGCGAATGATCTGATAAAAACACATGTGAATATGATCGTGTGAAAGTTATTTTCCGGAAAGATATTTTGAAGTAAAAGTATGTGCTTCATTTCTCGGACTACCCTGAACTCAGTACCTGCAGAAATCAAATATCATCAGTGGGCCTAATTGGGCCTACGGCAGGTAATACAGAGGTGGTCGCAGTAACGAAGTATTATTTCTACTTTTCCAGAGTACTCAAGTATAGCCTATGTTTTGCCTACTTGTGCAAATTACTCCAGTGCTTATAGTATAGTTTACCATATTTTGGAATCGGGAGAGGAGGACACTTTTACCAAATCAGAAAAGTTTGTCGATCAAGACTGAAAACAGCCGATTTTGCAATTTTTGCAGGAAAAAGGTCATCACTTCCACTGGACTCTCAAATGACCGACTCAAACGTCCGTATTTGACCACCTCTGGTCGTTGATAATTTTCTAATTACACCTACGGCAATGCATTGAGGCTTGGTGTTGAAGGTTCTTTGAAAGGTCTACCGAAACAGCGTCTGGTATGACCAAAAGTTCGCTCAAACTCAATATCAGTATGAACGGAACACGCAATGTCGCCGAAAATATTACGGAAATTTCTGGTCTGTGAAGTTCAAGTTCGAGTTTATTCATAAAATTTCATCACTTCAAAACATCACAAGACTGCAATACAGTGAAGGATATAGGAAGATGCCGAAACGACTAGGTGTGGTTTGAGATCAGACACAGACCTGGGCCGAGGCAATGTAAAGAGGAGGCATGCACGATGTAGGCCTATGAAAGTAAAAGATGATAATATAAAATGACAAGCGATAAAATCAGGTTGACATGTGACGGAAAGAGATCTATATGTCAAGTCGTGGTCAGGTAGGCTAAATGATGAGAGCTGACTAGTATTTATTCAGCAGAAATTGCTTGCATTTCGACTTGAATGCGGATATGCTGTCGGATGCTGTCGAATAGCCGGCGAGATACTGTTCCACACTTCAGGTCCGGCATATTTGATAGAGCGATGATCTTTTTTGTCCACCATATGATAGTCGGACGACGTGGACGCGCGTGTGTCGTACACGCACCTTTGATGCCCAGGTAAAGAAGTGATTGAAGTTTTCGTGGCAGTGGCTGCGGTGGAACCATGATATAAAGATATATAAACTTTGCAATTTCTAGTTTCCGCATATCTTTTATGTTTAGGACACAGAATTTCTTAGCAGTGATTTGTTGAACACACATCCTGGTCCTTATAGGAGCCCTGGCTATGATACGGAGGACCTGATGTTGTAGTTTTTGTAGCGGCTTCAGTGCAGTTTTACTGGCAGCCCCCCCCCAACAGATGAAGCCATATTGTAACTTCGATAGGAAAATGATTTAAAGAGTATCAGAAAGACATCGCGTGTTTCGGCACCACGTGTTCCGGAAAGATTTCGTAAATCAGGTATGAAAAGGGATTCAATATTCACCTGAGCGTAGCCTATCCAGACGAAGTAGCTTTGGACAGGACGGTTATCTGTGTATTCTCGAGTAAAATGATTACACATTAGAGACACTTGAAAAACATATATATTACAATACGACAGGGTCAAAAAAGTAAACGATTCAATAATCAATAATCGATAATCGTCAGATTATATTTTCATCTGAACAAGACACACACAATGAACAATGCGATGAGACACAATGCGATGCAATGCACAGATAGGAGGATGCCGAACGACTAGCATCCACTTCGGATAAAGACTCTCTCTCTCTCTCTCTCATCCACCTCGTCCTAGTGCCGGATGTCAGTGTTCCTTTACGGTGTTAGTCTCCGCGGCTCATTCTTGCTCTCTCCACCTCTTCCATCGTTTTTTTTCTGGGCTTTTTCGTCGCCGTAAGAACAGCGACGCGGGGTAAGAGGAGCCCAGAATAACCTCCGACGCGGAATCGAACAAGCGCCGCCTGGGCGATATCGGCGCTTATCGTCACCGCTACCGCGTTATCGCAAAAAGAAGTTGTAGAAATGCATTACTTGACAAAATTGGTAAAAGTTGAATAATTGTTGAAGTCCAAGAGCAATATCGATGGAAAAAGTAAAAGTATTGGCCTGTTCCGATGTCCGCCGTTTTCGTGGTAGATTTTGTGATTGTCCGCCCGATCGGCAGTTCCGCTCGGTCCGCTGTTTAGAGTTGGCTGCTCACACGTTCGCTGGTTGCAAATTGCAATAATACAGCAAAATGAGCAACATAGCTACATTGGCGATTGTCTGTAAACTCCGTCAAAGCTGGAATGCTTGCGAAATGTGATGTAATACCGGATTGGCGTGGAGATTTTACGATATCTTGTATATTATTTATAAGAAGACACAAATTAATGTAAGAGGTGTTTTGCGTATCAGTATCAGTTAATTAAGAATTTCATCATTTCAAAACACCGCAAGACTGCATCCGATATAATGAAAAGATAGTAAGGCCTCGAAACGATTTGAAGTAGTCTTTGAAATCAGACATCGACCTGGGCCTAGGCGATGTAAAGAGGTGGTCGTGGTTGTGGTCGTGTGTTCGATCCCCGGCTTGGTCAGCTCAGACCAAAGACCTGATTAGTAACAGTGGTATCCATGACTTACCTGCTTGGCGCTCATGCATTACTGGGATATCATGGAGGGGTGGTGCATGACTTGAAAAGCCGTAAAGGCTATATCTGCACTTGCTTGTCGAGCGGCATATGCACAAGCACATCATGCGCTCATGGTATGCATATGCACCAATATGGAATCGGTGTCTCGTGCACACCAAAGATTCTACTGATTACACACAGGTGTGACGCAGAAAAGCGTCTCGGCACACCAAATATATTGCGCTTAACGTACCGGGATTCCAACCCGGCATATGCACAAATCGTGTGCATGTGTATCATGAGCCAGTGTATATGCCGCAAAAAACATCAAGGACAAAAATAAACTACGTCCTTTCCTTTCCTTAGAGTAAGCGAGGAGAGTATATCATATCTCTCTCTCAGCGAACAGTGTGGTACTCATGAAGAGCTTTCAAAAATGTCATAATCACTGAATATCATCATAATCCATTCTGTCTATATTGTTTTGCAGATATTGTAGCCGATTTAGGAGGGATTGTCCGTTATAAAGAGTCCTGGCTATAACAGGGTGAGATGTCTAACGATAAAAATCTAGAAGACGTGATGGGTTTCGGCGGGTTTGGAAAGAAAGCCAAAGTCTTCGATCTAGCCTCCATATTTGAAGAGACCAGACGAAACGCACAAAGTCGTAGCAAGAAAACGTTAGAAGACAGAGAAGAAGCAGAAACGTCCGCAAATGCTATTGCCCAGACTGGAACGGAAGTAGAGTCGGAAGATGAAATGATTGGGCCTCCGATACCAACCGACTTGGACATAGAAAAAAGCCAAGAACTCAATAAAGAATCAGATGAAGTGGTTGAAAAGGATGATACTGACAGTGAAAACGTGACAATAATACCTGCTAGCCATGAAATCACATTAAATCACGGTGTAAAGCCTGTATCTGCGGTCGCTTTAGACCCGTCCGGAGCCCGCCTTTTCAGTGGCAGCTACGACTTCGACGTTAACCTATGGGACTTCGCAGGCATGGACAACAGTTTTAGATCGTTCCGACATTTCCAACCGTGCGAATGCCACCAAATACGTCACATAAATTACAGCGCTACCGGCGAAAACGTGTTGATAATATCTGGTAATTCACAAGCGAAAGTGTTTAACAGAGACGGTTTTGAGGTTTTGGAATGCATCAAAGGCGATCAATATTTAAACGATATGTTCAAAACTGCAGGTCACACGGCTGCTTTAAATTGTGGAACTTGGCATCCTAAAGTCCGTTCTGAATTTATGACTTGCTCAAACGATGGTACAGTTAGAACTTGGGACCTTAGTTCGGAAGGAAAGACTTCAAAAACGATTCGAAAATGCAAGGATAAATCAGGACGCCGTACCACACCGACGTGTTGTACTTACAACCGCGAGGGTAACTTACTAGCTGTTGCCTGTAACGACGGCTCGATTCAAATGTGGGATGAAAAAATGAAGGTGCACACGACACACTCGTTACGTAATTGCCACACAACAGGCACGGACACGACGTGCATTACATTCGCGTACGATTCTCAGCTTTTGTCCACCCGCGGAGGCGATGATACAGTCAAAATTTGGGATATACGTCAATTTAAGCGGCCCGTCGCTGTCGCGCAGAATCTAGACAACTTTTTCCCGATGACGGACTGTGTTTTCAGTCCTAATAACAAAATAGTAGTGACCGGAATATCGGTACGTAAAGGGAAAGGTAAAGGAAAATTAATATTCATGGATACAAATGAGCTTGAAATTGTAAACGAAATGGAAGTATCAGACGCGAGTGTGATACGGTGCATCTGGCACCCAAAACTGAATCAAATTTTAGTAGGAACTGGTGATGGAAATGTAAAAGTCTTGTATGATCCGCAAAGAAGTTTCCGCGGTGCCAAACTTTGCGTTGTTAAGAAACGCCAAAAGACAAACCACGCAGAAGTTTTCATTAGACATAAGATCATCACGCCGTACTCGTTACCTCTGTACCGCGACCAGAGAGAACGTAGCACTAGAAAACAGTTGGAGAAAGACAGAAAAGACCATGTTAAATCAAAAAGACCGCAGCCGCCGTTGTCAGGTCCTGGTGCAGGTGGCCGTATCACCGCACACGGCAGCACATTATCTTCGTTTATCATGAAAAGCATCGCTAAAAATACGGCGGACGATTCGAATCCGAGAGAGGCGATTTTGCGGCACGCTGAGGTAGCCGCTAAAGAGCCTAGGTACGTTTCACACGCGTACGTGGACACTCAGCCTGAAGCGATATTCGAGCAGGAGCCGGAAGAGGAACCAGAAACGCTGGAGCCGGCTTGGAAGAAATTGAAAAGGAATAAGGCGTCGGGTTTGCAGAAAAAAGAAGAAGCAAAAGATGCTAAGTAAAGTGGATACCAACTTTGGTGTACGACAGGGTTTTGTAATTACTCGAGTCAAGTCATGAGTCTAGTCACAATTTATCGTTGACTCGAATCATTTTCTTAGAGATGGAAAATGACTCAACTCGACTTGAATCACTTTGTGCATTGACTCGGCTATACCAAGTTATGACTTGAGACGATCTACAGGACTAGCTTCAAGTCTCGTGTTTCAGGTCCGATACCCAAAAAATCAACCAAGAAACTTGTGTTTTATCTGTTTGATTAGACATGCCAAGTGTGAATAATATGCATATTATGATTGTGAGGCCTCCGATATCACCGAAGAGTTTCAAAAAAATGTGTTGAACCGGAGTTCAACTTGATAATGAACATTGATACTATGACTTGGTCTCGGAATTGACTCTGTGTTGAGTTGAGAATGACTCTTGAAAAGTAAAATTGACTTGTGATTTGGTTACAACCGTGATGTATTTTGCGGAAGTTTTGACCGACAACAATTTGCTACCCAATTTAGAGCAATTTGAAGTTGTGCAAATACTGCGACGGTCTAATTTTGCTGCCTGGGGCAAATCGAATCTGGATAAAGAAAAATGGATACGAAGCATTAAGGTATCTCTTGACACAACTGTATAAGTAGCATGAATTATGAAGTCGCTGACTAAGTTTTGTTATCATCTGAGGAGTTTAGTGCATGTAGATATACAATGGTCTTATTCATTGCGTTCTCAATCATCTCAACTGTCTCTAAGATGTTTTTTTGGAACTTGCGTATATTTGTGCACACGTCTGACAGTTTGGTACCGGTGCCTGATTAGTCATACAAATGTGCCATTATTTTTAACTGTTTTCTTTTTATTTTGACATAGATGATTAAGCTTTCTTAGTGCTGTTATTGCTAATATTATGGCACATAGTGTCTGTGCGAAAGAAGCTGAAGAAACTAGAGGCACCTTGCCATGTTTTGAAGACACAGAAGTCGTCAGGAAGCCTAGATCCAACGAAGATTTATGCCATTTGAGATGTGGAAAATGTTGTACAGTGCCTTGTGTGGTTCTGCAATCTTTCGCTACCGCAAAATGGGCTTTGGCCATGCTTACTGTGGCTAGGGTGGTTAGCCAGGTTGTTCTGAATGGATTAATCGCGGTTACCATCAGTACCCTGGAGAAAAGGTGAGTAATTGTAGTGAAATGAGTGGAAGTTGTAATGCTAATTAATCACCACGTTGAGTGGTCCAACTGTCGGAAGTCTGTTTCTGGTTCAGTCAGGCTTTTGTCTTGTTGGGTCAGACCAAAAACCAACTTATGCATCTAGTATCCACAGCTTCTTTGTCATGTAAGCTACTTGCCCATCAGGTGTAGCATGGGGTAGATAAACAATGATGCTGGATCAAGAACTTCACAATAGGTTGTTGCTGCATTCTGTAGGCCGAGTTGTGTGATGGATAGGCATTAGCCAGGCTTCTAATGACTCTAGATGCAATTGTCCAACTCAACTTGAGTCAATTTGTGTATTAACTCGACTTGTACCTGAGTCATTGGGCATGATTTGACCAAGTCATATGACTCGAGGCATTCAAAATCAGTGGTTCCCAACCTTTTTCGACTCCTTGCCCCCTTATCAATCTCGACACAAAATTTTCGCCCCCCCCCATGTAGTGTTGTGAGAATATGAGTATATTATGAATGCGAAGTCTTAGATGTCACGTAAGAGTTTCACGGAAGTGTGTTGAACCTGCCAACACTACAAAAGTTAAATTTATTTGTGACTTGGTCCTTCACTCCTTTGTGACTTGATTACAAACCCGAGATTAACCAATCACTTTTCGACTCCATACTGTCATTTCGCGGTATTGCAATCTTGTGATTATTTATACTGGTGTAAATGATATAATAAATACTTGTACACCGGTTAATTGAACCTTGTCATCTCATATGCAGATTCGAGCTTCGTAGCACTGAGTCAGGTCTGATTGCAAGTATGTCAGACGTGGGCCAAGTACTGTACATGTGCGCTGTGATTTTATTTGCCTCGTCGCGCCTCGACAAACCTCAAGTTATCGGATGGGGCGTTGTGGTGATGGGGATGGCCTCTATACTGTTTGCCATGCCTCATTTCACGGCGCCCGAATATACGTATATTAATGAAGAAATACTCAATTACTGCGGCAATGTGACGGAACCTGACTGCGATGTGTCTTCGATAAGGAATTATTTGTAAGTTTCTTCGAACTAGATTGTTTTCATGCTGTAATCGGATTAGATCTCGGCGGAGTATTGTTGAAGCCAGGCCGCTGAAAAATGCTTGGTGGCCATTGGTGTTTGTCTTGACACTGACCTCGTCATGATTGAATACAAATAAAATGGGTTGCCTAAATATGTGGGACTAAAAATGATAAAAGATCATTGTTATATGCGTAAGCAATCAAAGATATTAGACCCACCATTATTTAGCAGTGAAGTCATGACCTGTGCAATTCCAATCGGACCCCAGCGCATGTATTTTGCCAGATGTTATTCCAAGCTTATAATCTGAGGTAGCATGATTGAAAACAGTCTATTCTTGTGGTACTGATGTGAGACTTAATTAAAAATAAAGTCATCAGTTAAGAGTCTTCCAGACATATTGTAGCGGTAGTTTTGATCGTTTCATCCTACAATATGAAACTCAGTCCTGAGTTGGTCGATTCGTGTTGAAATGCAATCCGACATGGCACCCAAGACAAGTCCACAATGAATCATAGACTAGACTAGTCTTACATCCATAATTGTGCTGTATTTTCAATTGTAAATTTCAATTGCAGATATTGGTTCATAGCTTGTTTTATCTTCGTTGGTGCGGGATCCTGTCCACTGATTATTCAAGCCTTGACTTACCTAGATGAGAATGTTCCGCTAAAGAACTCTGCGTTATACAATAGTAAGTTATGGTACATTTGTCAAAACTGGCGGTTACCCAACTGATACACGGGCAATGAATCTCAATACACACTGTGACGTTATTTGTCAGATAGTGCATAAACTGCTGTAGGTGTTTGGAGTTACCGCATGACTTTGTTGGAGGCCTGTAAAAAATATTCATGTATGTGGTATATTACAGTATGACACACTTCTTTATGTAAGCATGAGTTCTGCCCTGAACGGGCAATGTATTTTATAATATTATCAACCATTCCTTTTAGAAATACTTTTCGTTTGATTCTACAAATTGTATAGGCCTACTCTTTGCTCAGTGCCCATCTTGCTGTGCATCTTGTAATTGAGTGATAAATTTCGCTTTAGTAAGGCCAATCCCACATATATGAATATCAAGTCGATGTCTACAAGCTACAACCCCGGGGAAAATTGATCATCAGGAAACACTATGGAAGTACAATGACTTGTGACCTACTAGCAAAGTCCGACTTTGCTTTGTAAATGATATCAACGCATTGCACTCATCACGTTAATGCACAGCAGATCAGCAGTGGTATAAGATGGCAAAATGTAATGTATTGTCGCAGGTATTTTCTTTGCTGTTGGAGGATGCGGCATAGCAGTTGGGTTTTTGTTGGGAGGACTGACGCTAGAAGTCTACACATATCCTTCAGTCGAGTAAGTGTGTCAAGTCAATAATATTGTATGTGCTTACTGCTTAGTCTCGTCGCATTGTCGGACAATGTTTAATCAATGGACAGTTGTACACTCCCGGTTTAGTAGATAATCCTTTTCTCTTTACAGATACTAGTCATCGTTTAATATGTTGAGTAAACCGAGGTAAACATGATGTTTTTTTAGTTTGACCTAGAAGAATTTTAATGGTAAAACAATTCCAGAAATGTTTACTGATTGTAAATTATAATTGAGCTGCAATATTGGCTGAGTCATCGAGCTGGATTTAAACTTCCATTATCCATTGATCGTGACGATGTATCGTTTCTCATACAAAAAGTTTTAGCACCGCTCTACTTGAGGTTTGCTTTAAATCAGGCTAGGACGGCTAGAAAAGTTTCTGCTTTTACAAATTAGAATTAGAATTACAGCTACAAATTTTTTTCCAAATTATAGCAGAATTGGAATTTTATAGACAGTTATTTCCAAATTTGATTAAAATTAGAATTATAGCTACCGCCCTACCGGTACACAGTTTTTTTCCAAATTAGTTTAGAATTATCGAATTCACGAAAACTCTGACATTGAATTGAGTTCCGTTAATATGAAATCATGGTTCGTTCTTATGAGCAAGAGAATGGCAAATGTCTGTGCAGCCAGCTTGGCTCGTTTAGCACTATGCAGTTTTCCTGTAGGATTTACAGGAAAATCAGAAAGTAGATTACTAGAGTTTAAAGAGCTTCTTGGAGGTACAGAAATTCAAGATACGATTGGATAGTATATTCATATTGAAATGAACCCGAATATTTTCGGCTGACACTCGTCTGGGGTAATCACCATCGTTAGCAACTGGCTCATTCTTACATCATTCCCGCATTTCTCAAAGTAGATCAGAATTAGAGCAAAGGAAGATTTCACTAATTAGATTAGAATTAGATTGCAGACATGTTGCTCTAATTAATTAGACGGCTAGAATTATCTAGTGTTTCAAGTCTACTTTAAATATTTCCTTTGAATATTCTCAGGGCAGAGATAATGCTTTTATTTTATCCGTGAGACTGCCAGCATAAAGTTGAATATGAATTCGATGTACGATTATACTGTAGTCTGGTGAAACTTTTAATACAGTTAAATGGTTGCTTAACAGTTCTTAATCAGACAATTAGTATTCTGCCAGATTCCAGATAAGTTAACTTTATGATAGTAAAATACTATCTCTGCACCCTGAATTGATAACTCTCTTGTGCAGTTGTGCTCTCTTGCTGCTAGCAAGAAACTTCAAGTCGAGTCACCAAAAAATCTCGAGTCGAGTCATTACAACCCTGATTTGCCGTGATTGAAATATACTTTTTCAGCCCTGATGACCTCACGATTGACACTAGCAGTTACGCGTGGGTCGGTGCGTGGTGGTTGGGGTACGTCGTATGCGGGATAGTCGCTGTGCTTGTTGGTATTCCGGTGCTCATGCTGCCGAGATATCTTCCCGGGACTGAAAAACATCGACGCAATCGAAACGCCGACACGCAGAAAAGTCATTATAGAAGCACTGAGGAGAATGATGGAAAACAGTAAGTGAATTGAATGAGATGGGTTACTGGAATTGGTATTGTGTAAAACACACCTGAAATAGATTCTTGACCCACTGGTTGGGAAACACTGCCTTAGATGGTAGAAGATTTTATCGGATTGTGAACTATGGAAGACTGTGCCATGAATCTAGCCCAGTGATTCCCGACCGTGGCTCTGAGAGCCGCATGTGGCTCCAAGGTAGCCTTCTTGCGGCTCCGATTGACCTCTAAATATGCCACAGAAATACAATAGACGACAGTTGCAATTGCAATAAGTCCAATATTACTCAGCGTATAATCCCCCGCAAACTTGTGCATTAAGTGCAGGAATGTATGAAGAGCTATCATGCACATAACGACATCATAGTATGTTCTAGTAATGGTATGCATTTTCAGTTTATTTCAATTTATAGCACTCGCCAATCTGGGTCTATCAATGCTGAAATAACCGATATATAATCTATAGTGGTCTGTGTGCATGCTTTTGAATTAGCTGGATGGTGGGATCCAGAGGTATACTAGCTACCTTTAAATTTTCGTTTTAAGTAGCCTACTTGAGTGTTTTTATGGGGCTCCTTACGTACTCTGAAGTTTGAAATGCGGCTCAGACATCCGAAAAGGTTGGGAGCCACTGATCTAGCCACATAATTATGGATGACTAGAGATTTTCCTGTTTATAGCGGTCTGTGGATGGTTTTTTCCGATGTAATGATGCTGTTAAAAAACAAACCCTACATGATAATGACCGTGGCGATCACGACAAACAGCGCTTTGATTTACGGCTTCAGCACGTTCGGAGCGAAATACCTGGAAACCATTTTTGGGATGACGCCGTTCCATTCCTCGTTGCTTTATGGTTGGTCGGTGTATTTCGCCTTTGAGCATGGGCTTAGCATGAAACGCATGCCAATCGAGTGCAGTTGGGTGGTGCTTTAGAACGTGCAGGGTGTTAGTTACAATTTGTTTCTAATCCATTGATCCTGTTGGAATGTTGCAAGATTTTGTGGTGATTGACTAATGAATGATGATTCTAGTGAATATATATTGATTTATTTATAATAAATTTGTAAATTTATAAATTTATAATGAATAGTCATTGGCAATGAATGAAATATGTGTGGAGATGCTAATTCGGCCAGGTTGAGTCTTACCACTTCAGTGTAATAGCTGGAGTTATCCAAACCACTCGATTTATTTATAGGACCCAGTGGTCACAATTTTTTGAGTACTCCAATCTGAATCGAGTGATGATTCTGGTGAGTCAAGCAGGGAGAGATGACATTTTTCCGAGCACTGAAATTATAAGTTCCTTGGCTACTATAAGGGTTTATTTATCAGGGAGAATGTTATTTTCGATGCTATTTCCCGCTGTTGACCGCCGTAGCCTACGGACAGGGCTGTAGCCAAGTCACACGGTTCCGAGTAGAGGTCGACCGATATTGATTTTTACAGGCCGATACCGATACCGATATATCGGCACACTCACAGGCCGATAACCAATATCATAGGCCGATATTATTATAGAAGGAGCAGTGAACAATTTCACCAAAAATATTATATATTAGGCAAGATGGCACTTAATCATGCCACAGAAAGCTGTAAAACAAACAAGAAAGCTGATATTGAAAAGAATTATTGCTGAATTGTGCACATTCGTTGAAAATTGGGATAACCCAAGAAACAAAACATGATACAGAATTGCAGATTAGTACAGAAAAGGTAGATTGTAATGCAGGAAGCATAGTTTCTCTGCATGCTCACCCAGTTAAATTCGTCCTGCAAGGATAAATCTGTCATATATCACCCTTTACTTCGTCGATTTCTTGAGATTGAGAAGACGGAGCATTGAATTTCCAATACTTTTGAATTTTTTTTAAAATATAAAATATCGGCCTTCATAGGCCGATATCGATAATCGGGAAAGCTCTAAATATCGGCCTCGATAATCGGCCATTTCGATAATCGGTCGACCTCTAGTTCCGAGTCACAAGTGAATCTCACTTTTACAGTTTTGACTTGAGTCAAGTCGATTCATTTTCAATTCACCACCGTGTCCTACATGAATAAAAATCCAGATAACCATTCAATCCTTTTGATTCAGGCGTGTAAATGAACTGCATTTTCAACTCTTATCCAGCACCTCGCTATTTAGACGTTCATGATGTTATTCAAATTTCAGGTGTCTCTGCTTTTGTGGCCAGTTTTGGTGCTCAACTTACGAGCGGTGTGTTGGTGAAAAAATTCGATCTACAAGTGGTGGGGATGCTGAAGTTTATGATTGTCGCCGGGATTGCGTCGGCTGTCTGCAGCGTGGGATTCCTTGTGCACTGTGACGATATAGGTGTGCTTCTCTTTTATCGCAGATGTTGTTATCGGCATAACTGAAACATAAATATAATGGTGTCTCCAGGATTGTAATGACTCTTACATTTTTTCTCAATCTAAACACGTTTATTCAAACTGATAAAAGACAGTTTCTGGGTATATTTTTCGATTATCGGTCCTGATATTCAAGACTGGAATAAGTCATAGAATGTGTCGAGTCAATCCACAAATTGACTTGAGTTGAGTCATTTTCCCTTTCTAAGAATAGATCTCGAGTAAATTTGAGTCAACGAAAATTGCAACTCAAGTCGAGTCATGACTAAAGGTGTTACAACCATGACAATCATTGAAAAAGAGATTTTGCGAAGCCGTCAATTTCCGTTTGACCCAGATTGTCTATTGTAGATTTTGCTGGCGGAACCTTGCCGTATCCTAACAGTAGTGATGCCCTGTCGGTGGTGTCATCGTGCAATCGCGATTGTGGGTGCACGACGGATCGTTACCAGCCTGTTTGTGCGGATGGTGTGGCTTACTTCTCTCCTTGCTACGCTGGATGCGTCACTAAACTGAATGAGACGGTACATGATTGCTATCTTGTCACAGTCGATGTGAAAGTTTTGTGAGGGTCTCGGAAGCTATTTGGGTAGAAGTAGGGCTCTTCAAAAATGCCTTTTTTTCTCAAATCGTACTGGCTACTTGATAAGATTGTTAGGTTACCTAATTTAAGCCTGCACACCAAATTTGGTTCAATTCCAACCAGTAGCCGCATTGCTACAGGAGAAGAAAGTTTCCATTTATTATAAAAAAATAAATAACAAAAAATTTGAAAATTATCTGTTCACCCCATGAAAGTGTTGGGTTGTCTATAGAAACGATGTTCACCAAATTTGGTTCAATTTCAACCAGTGGCGGCAGAGTTATTGCCGTCGAAAAATTTGGATTTGAATAAAATAGTATTTACGGTGCGTACCACTATAATAAACAATTAAAGAATTGGTCACCGTAAATACCATTTTATTCATAATCCAAATTTTTCGACGGCAATAACACCGCTGCCACTGGTTGGAATTGAACCAAATTTGGTGTGTAGGCTTAAATTAGGTAACCTAACAGTTTTATCAAGCAGCCAGTACGATTTGAGAAAAAAGTCATTTTTGAAGAGCTTTAATGTACATGTTATGCGGCCACAATGAATTTGAAGCCATTCCTACCCTATATTAGGAGTAATTGGTATTTTATCATTTCTCCTTGTGACAGTTGTTTTGGGTTGATCACGACTTCCCAGATACGTCATTTTCACTGCCGCACGTAACTTATCACTGCATTTATTGTGTGCCGCGATGCTAACAATGGCGGGTTACAGCCTTCCAAAGTGGAAAATAGCATCGAAACTATAATTCTTGTTGATAAATCGATTCTTAGTGACGAGGAGCGTATAATTTTAGTATTCGCAAAAAACGTCTCCCACTTCCCGACTCTAATCGTTGAAATTAATACTCGATTCAGATTTGAGTACTCGAATCAGTGCTCAGACCTAGTCAGGGTTACAATTTCCATCTATCACAAACTCTGTGTATTCCTTCACAGGCATATACGGACTGCTCCTGTGTCGGGATGAGTAGTGCGTCTCGTGCGGGCCACGACGTTGTCGTGTCGTCGGAATCTTGTGACCGGAATTCGTGCGACATGATCATCCCGTTTGCCTTTGTGATATTCACGTGTTTCTTCACCTCCATACTGACCTTTCCGCCCTCGGCGCAGGTTATCTTGAGATGCGTTCCTTTCAGTAAACGGGACTTGGCGATATCGTTCAAGGTAAGACGAAGAGTTTGTTCTTTTGCAGGTTGACTGAATGTTCCGGACTAAGACTTGTGCAAATTACCAGTTTAGTTAGTTGATGGACACTTTAGTACTCCAGTTATTGTTGCGAATTTTTAATAGTGAGTGGTTCTAGTTCCAGTTCGACATTTCGAAAATAATTTAAAGGGGCATTGCGCTCTAAAAATGATGTGGTCTCAAATTGAAGGCAAAACGAACAAAATTTTTTGGCCGCAGCCATTTTCTTCAGAACGCCACTGTAATGGAGCTGCAATTTATTGAAATTTCCACAGGACCTTCACGCTCCAGCTGCCGCGGTTGCTTGACCCGTTACATGGCACGATGTCTTCATCTTCGCGCTTGCTGGACGCGATAAGGCAGTCACGCTGATAACGAAACTTAGACATATTTCCTTCATAACATCGGCTGACAACTATCTAAAATTCGTTCTCTGCGTGACTGCCTAATCGCGTCGAGCAAGTTCGCCGGTGAAGACATCTTGCCATGTAATGGGTTAAGCAGCCGCGGCAGCTGGAGCGTGAAGGTCCTGTGGAAATTTCAATAAATTGCAGCTCCATTACGGTGGTGTTCTGAAGGAAATGGCTGCGGCCAAAATTTTTTGTTCGTTTTGCCCTTCAATTTGAGGCCACATCATTTTTAGAGCGCAGTGCCCCTTTAATTGTGGAAAAACTAGAAAACACCTGTCGTTGGGCTTGGAACGTGGAGCCCTTGCCATTTAAACTCGAAATCCGTCCTTTGAAATGCTGATTCTTTGTCTAACAGCTCTTAGGCTGTTTGCAATTTAGTCAATGACGAGCATGTGCTTTTGAAGACCGATATGTGAAAATATTTGAAAAATAATAATTTTGAATACAGAGCATTAGTCTTGCTCTTAGTGAAATTACTCAGAGTTCCACCTTTATTTAGCATATAGTCTAGGAATGCAACATTCATCAGTGTAATGGTCAATAGACTTGTACTTTTTCAGAGAACATGAGTAGAATGATGTCATAATGACATCATATTTGTTGATATGCACAGTTTTTTGAATTCTTTGGTAGTTGCTGACGATTACCCCTGGCAAATGCTGGCCGAAAATATTCAGGTTGATTTCAATATGAATATAATATTCAAATGATATAATGGTACTGTGCAAGCACCATTCATTTATGCCTACCGCAACATTCTGTTTTTACGTACAGGAGATCATCGTCTTGACTTGTGGGGTGATTCCTGGTCGTGTGTTGGTCGGATTTGTGTTAGATCAGGGGTGCGTCGCCTGGAGCACGGAATGCGGAGTAGACGGCTCGTGTGAGGTGTACAACCGGTGGGACGTGGCGCGGTACAATACCATTTTGCTTGTGGCGCAGACAGTAAGTGTTGGATTCTATGAGATGGTTCCAGTTGTAGTATGTATAAAATATAGAATAGTAAGGCTATCTATAATTAGGGGGTCTAGTGTGCTGTCTTATCCGCATTGACAAGTGTTCCCCATGGCCATACCAATCAGTGTACCCTTGAACAGGTTAAAGTCAATGGTGTTCTCCATGACCATCACCAATCAGTTTTCCTTGTGAGCATCACAAAATTTATGATGTTTTACGCAGGGTTGTAATGACTCGAGTCATGACTCGACTCGAGTCCGACTCGAGTCACGATTTTCTGATGACTCGACTTGACTCGAGTCATTTTCTCAAAATACGAAAATGACTCGACTCGACTCGAGTCAATCTGTGTATTGACTCGACTTGGACTCGAGTCATTGCGCATGACTCGAACCAAGTCATATGACTCGAGACTCAGACGGCCAAGATCAACATTTCATTGTAATTTCGAAGAATAGTAAAGTAACCACACTGTTGGGATTTCGTCTATTGGTACTGGTACTAGAAATGCGACCAGAAACTGCTTATAGTGAGGAAATTAGTTGCAAACCATTCGATATCACCAAACAGAGTTATAAAAAGTGGTTTTAACAAGACTTTAACTGGAAACTGAGCAGTCAATACAATGACTTGGACTCGACTCGAGTCATAATACCATGACTCGGACTTGGCCCTCTGCTCACTGACTTGGACTCAGACTTGACTCGGTGGCGAATTGAAAATGACTCGACTTGACCCGAGTCAAAACTATAAAAGTAAAATTGACTCGGAACCTTGTGACTTGATTACAAGCCTGCTCTTTCCATTCTTCATATATATTCGTACCCCATTTTATTTATTCCATGCATTGGATAAATACATCAATGGACGTGATTGTGTGTATGTGAGCATTCCTTTTGTCTTCATTTATCATTTCTGCTCAGTGAGTTGTATTATTGGTTTCTGCATGATCTATTGTCTGTATTAGTCTAATATGGACAGATTTTTTCTTTCTCATTTCTCCCATTATATAAAACTGTTATACAAAACTGTTTTGTAAACATAGGCTATATATTCATCAAATTTTATGAAGGTCATATATCACTCTACAGCAGTGGTCGGGAACCTTTTTCGTCTGAAGAGCCATTTTGACCCTATATTTTCCATTTTGACTCGCAAAGAGCCATACCTGTCAATCGATTGTGACGTCACAAATGAAATTTGTGACGTCATGACAGTATTTTTTCGAACTCACAACATGTGATTCGTGTTGGGCGCCATATTTTCTGTGTAAAATCTCACAGGCTACTAATCATCCTGTGACAGCGCAAATCATCACAAAGCCTCGAATTTATAGTACCCGATATTAATAGACTATAACTGTAGAACTGATTCCGGAAATGTAAATATTGATCGAACTCTCAATTGTCGTAGTATTCGGCGGTAACATGAACGTTGCACTACACGCCTACGTTTTAACGGCACCACCAGAAAGCGACTTAATAATCAAGAACATGTATAGTTAAGCGTTGATTGTAACACATAAACATAAAATCGAGGAAGGCTAATGTTAAGATTGTCATAAGCAATCGTATCCTAGTTATTAACTCGACAATCTTGGTCGAATGGGACTTGAATTTGGTATCCATGGACGCGAAATTTTACGCTGAGTATTGACATAGTCAAGATGCCAGGTATAAACCTCTATTATCGTCAACTGGAAATTTCAAAATTGCCCCACATTTATTTGTGATTGTGAATGTAATTTCCAAGGCAGTTCATTTCTTGTCGTGGATCAGGAAGACAGTGTGTAATTAGAAAGCTAGATTGCAATTCTCTTCGGTCAATCAACGTAAAGGGAGCAATCCAAGATTTCGCGGCGCGCGATGTCATGCACTTGTACATTGAATTTGCGAGCGATATTTGTCGCTGACGCGGCAGTACCTTAAATTTGAGTATTTTATAAAGGGGTCCAAGCCCGTAACCCTGTATACGCCACTCTCTTGAGCTCTGCCACGAGACTAATAATTATTCTGGTCGTTATGAAAATTTAACAAGTTGCTGCAATATCGATAAAATCAAGTACAAAATTAAAAATATGTCAAAGAGCCATATCTTATACCCAAAAGAGCCATATATGGCTCGCGAGCCATAGGTTCCCGACCACTGCTCTACAGCTTTAAGATATTTGAACAGCGATGTACTCTTGGTTTATAGGTTGTGTTTTTATAGGTTTTGTGTGTGATATGTTATGCGCTGGCCCTTGTCACGTATAAACCTGTTGGAGGTGATGCTCGCGAAGCCGAGAGAATGGAGGTGACTGAGTTATCAGCCGGAGATAAATCGCAGACAGAAGCCTGACAAGCTTGGAAGACAGGACCGGTCTTGAAGATATGTTCAGAAATCTAAGCGTAGCGAATGCTTTTGAACACTTTACTATGTCTAATCAAACCAGCGCAGTCATTTTTGTGGGACTAATGCTGAATTTGAATTAGAATTTTGGTTGAATCCAAGCAATCCTTCCTGTAACCAGACTGAATGATATAATTAGCTCACAGGGGGGATTTGTTTGTTTTTGGGGTATTCATGGTGTTTGTCGACTACTATGGTCATTTACACCAGGCCGATATTCTTCTTATTTTTCCATAACTGCCGATTTGTAGCACGGCCCGCCTCTAGGCTTTTGTAAGACACCGCTGACGCAGATGAAGTGGCGAGGAGGAGCCTAGGTAAACCTCCAACACTTAGGTATCGGAATTCGGAAGTCGACCTCGGTCGGACTCGAACCCGCACCCATTGGTGTTGCAGCCGCGGATTATACCACTGCGCTATCTCGCCACCTCACAGGGGGGATGTGATCCTCATTGGCCATTATGGTACATCTGAAATTTAGACACTGCAAAATATTTCCATTGTGCAAAAGTATAGTTTACGGGCTCGACAGAATGCTCTTCGGACTAACGAAGATCTCGCACCAAATCATTGAATTCAGATTGATTGGATAATTGAGGGTCACTCGAGGGTTCTTCACAGTCAATTATCTAGTTTTGTGCAGTGTAAAGGTAAAATAAGTCACAATTTACTTTCAAATAGGTGAAATGTTTATGGTTGAAGACAGTAATTTGGGCTTATTTAGAGGTATAGGTATCTTCTAAACTGGAGTCAATCTGCCCAAACCCATGTCATGGGCCTATTCGTAATCAGTGACCATAAAAACCTCAGAAAACACTCTTAGATGTTTTGCGAAAACTTTTTTTCTCATTTTGTTGACCAGTGTCATTGGTAGAGCTTACTAGCAATTATACTACTCTGAAGATATTATTGACTACGTGCCGTTAAATCATGGTACTGCATTTGATATTGAAAATTTTATTCATTTCTGTTGATGTTACAGTCAAATATCGCTGTTTGTCGCCTGCTGTCTATGCATTAGCATTTACCTCGACGCTAGCTGTATCCAATTTTTTCCATTTTGGTTTTTTGTTTTCATATCAAAGTTTTGTGTGAAAATTACCTCAAAATCAACTCTAAAATGTACAAAGCCAGTGTCAGCTGTCAGTGTCAGTGTCAGCCCTGCCAATCTCGTAGGCATTTGGAGACTTGACGAATTGGTATTGTCCTATAAGTAGCAGTATAATATACTGACCTCCGTCATCTTGATTTAGTCTTGTTTGTCACATTTGTGTTTTACAATGGTGCCAACATCACAATTATTGAATCGTATTTTCCACCTACTTATTTCATGTTACAGAATTTGGTTACAGAATCAATACCCTGTTTTACTGCTACAGTACTTTTGTAGATTATGGCTAATCCATTGTTGCTTTCATCAAATCATAATTTTGCACATCTACTTTCTTCCCATTACAATTTTCTCAGGCGATGTAGATTTAGAAACTATTTTACATGGTGCGATCAGATTTATCGATTATTTTTCATTGGCTCTTCACTCATAGTATCTTATGGCTAATCAATTTTTGCTTTATCGAAATCATAATTTTGCACAACTATTTTCTTCCCATTACCATTTTATCATGCGTCGCAGATTTAGAAACTATTTTTCATGGTGCGATCAGATTTACCTACTATTTTCATACATTATTTCGCTCATGATCTCGATCATTTTTCAATTGCATACCAACATGACATGATTCTAGTTCCGTTACAATTGTTCTCAGGCGTAATGATTTCGTAGCAACACGTCATGAATTCGTCAAGGCTATAGTGACACCCGTCTTTATCAACAGATTTTGTTTGAAGTGTTGAATTCTATTCACTATAATTGTTGACATCATGGCCCAAATTTTCGTAGGATGGAGTTGTTCAGTTCACAATTCACTCAGGTCACCTGCCTTAGCTACCAGGCAGAGTGGTGCTGATTACACATTGTTTACCATGTCAGGCCTATTTGCTTAACACTGGGGCAACAAATATGCTAACAAATGTACACACTCTCAATTCGCTCCCGTAATTATGTAATGTCACAGTTTAATCCTATAAATAAGTGACTGGTCAAGGAAAAAGTCGGACTGTCTTGTTAGCTTAACCTGTTTTGATTAAGGAAGTCGAAAGCCATCTGTGAAATGGTGTTTCCATTCGGTCTTGATTCAGATAGAACGTTTTCTACCACAGGCTATGCAATGCAATACCTGTAATTGAGATTTGAGATACCTGTGATGGATTATCTTGAAGTACACCTTCCATGTGTAATTGAAGTTTTGAGCTGTATCCTCTGTCTGATTCAAAGGTAGACATTACCCACCACATTTTTATTCCTCTTCTGATAGAGCCTACGTCCTTTAGATATTGCATCTCGACATTATGATTTCATGTATGTGCACATAGGAAATGAATTCATGTTGGTTTGTCAAGGTTGGGAACTGCGTATGACTAGTATGATTAGCTTGGATCGATTATTCATTTTGTTCAGTATTAAACATGGTGCATTGGATGGTTATAATTGTAACGATTTGCGTCAGAATATCGCCAATTAGACAGTCTCCAGAACATAGAAAGAAGATTTAGAAGCCACGCTGGAACGACGTATTGGGATGTCGATTGCGGTGGCTATCAGGATTAACGGACAACATATTGCATTTCTGATCATAATGAAAAATGACCTATTACTGTTTGGTCACAATTCGCAATAACTATTTAATAACTTGTATGATATAGCAATACAAGACAACTAGACAGCAATTTTGCATGCATTTTCACTTGATTGAAAAGTATATTTATATTGAAGTGAACCCGAATATTTTCGGCTGAACCTCGTCAGGGGTAATCGTCAGCAACTAGTAGAGAATTAAAAAGAACATTGTACATCAACTAGTTGCTGACAATTACCCTGATGAGTGTCGGCAGAAAATATTCAGTTTCAATTCAATATATATATACATGTCAATTGAGTATTGAAGTTCTGTACCGCCAAGAAGCTCTCGAGACATTTTTACATAATGTAGGGCTACAGTTGTCGACAGTGCAATAAAAAAATTGAAGGCATATAGCGTATGAATGAATCTGCAATTTCATGTATTTCAGATCTATACATATTTAGAACATCTGAATAATAATGTAACAGTGTAATGGCGACAGATGGAGCCTCGAATGTTCCGGCAAATCCAGTAAACGAAGAATCAAGTAGTGCGTTACTTGTGAGCAATGGCGTAACCGAGAAGGAGGCCCCTTCGAAAACTGACGAGACTTGCGGATATCGCTGTGGGTCACGGGGCGTTGCACCATGCAGTTGCTTGCAATCGTACGCAAACACAAAATGGGCCGTGGCCTTCCTCTCTTTGGGCAATATGCTACATCAGACTATTTTGAACGGTCTGATAGGAGTAACTATCAGTACTCTTGAAAAACGGTGGGTAGAATTGCGAGATCATAGATAATGTGTGCCTGCCAAACATGCCCAACTCGTAATCATAACAATAATAATGATTAGTTACCATATTTTCATAACATATTGTTGCTTGTCCTTTGTGTATTGTCTTTTACTCTTCAATCAGTGTGCAACTGTGCATGCCTCCTACTACTACTCTAAGTCGTTTGGACACCTTCCTATCTTTTAATTGTATCATAGTCTTGTGGTGTTTTGAAATGATAAAAATTCCTAATGAACTGAACTGAGCCTATGACACTTTTTTAAGTTTGAATAACAAACATAAAAACGGGTAGTTTATACAGATAATCGTGATTCTAGGCGAGTTAACCTTTTTTTTAATCAATCTTCACGGCGATGCCTGAAAAACCCGCTTTTCACGGATAATTTGTGATGATTTGGCGTTATATTTTTAGTCAACCTTTTCTTGTGTAGTTTGTGTCGGTTTGACCTTATTTAGTCTTCGCTGTGTAGTTGCCTCAACTCGAAGCTAAAAAGAAGGACGACTATGGCAAATTCACCAAAAGCCTTAAATATCACAGTGGTTCTCAAAGTTTCCTACCCGTTTGCCTACTGTATTAGAATCTTCTATTTCAATTCCAACATGCGAGAATTTGGACGCTTGGTAATTAATTGGAGAAATAAAACATCAAATTGCACATTGATTTAGAAACTGTTTAAATGTAGCCTGCAACTCGTCACGGAAAACGTGTGAAAGCGACCCAATGGGAGACAGTTGCAAAAACTTTGTTAAATTCCGACAGTGCGATCATGCGACACTCGGCATAGAGGCTATATCGATCAGAAAAGTTGCATTTCTTTTCAAAGAATCAAACAATCTCAAACAAGTTAGTGGTGTCCAACAGCTGACCTCACGATCTTCTTGCATAAACTTCAATAGAACCGCATATGAATAACTACTATCAAAAGGCCGCAGTAAATGAAGTTTCCTATATTACATTTCTGTTGCATACATTGGTCGCAATTATATAGGGTTAGTTTTGATTCTTGAAGGTTCGCCGGTCTGCAACATTTGTGTCAAAAAGGCTCAGAACCACTGTTGCATCACACTTCACAATCGTATTCAGTGAAACGTTCATTTTCTAATTTGAAGAGAGGAGGCACGGAGCTTTTATGTGCAATTAAGGAATATATTCATGTTGAAATAAACTTATCTGATTGTTGACGTGCAATGTTCTTCTCAATTCTTTACTAGTTGCTGACGATTACCACTGAGGAGTGTCAGTCGAAAATATTTGGGTTATTACAATGTAAATATAATATTCAATTGTTTCTTTGAAATTATTACTACAATTTTTATGCATCTCTTACATAATAATAATATACCGGTAGTTGTTACACTTCTACTGATGAATTCACCGTTAACCTTCTTCAAACTTCTGATCCAGATTTAGTTCTGAGTATGCGAGCTAACCTAAATCAACACTCATTTTATTCAGGTTCGAACTCCGGAGCACAGAATCAGCTGTTATCGCGAGCACGTCCGACTTGGGACGGGGTCTTTGCATGTTTCTGCTCATATTTTTGTCCACGGACATTGACAAGCCGCGCATAATAGGCTGGGGTCTAATTGTAGCCGGGACAGCATCTGTGATGTACGCCATGCCACATTTTACTGCGCCTGTGTACACATACATGGTCGGAGACGTGTTAAACTACTGTGGGAATGTAACACAGCCTGATTGCACTACGTCTGCGTTGAGGACATACCAGTAAGATTTTTTATCGATCATTGTATGGCCTAGGGTAGAAAACTGTATCATAAGGTTGTTCAAAAATAAATTTTTCTTTCCGGTTCCCAGAAGTTGTTGAGCTGTCTACAAGAACGAGGCATAACAAATTTGACGCACTTCCAACCCGTAGAAGCGAAGGTCAGGGTCGTAATGACTCGGGTCCTGACTCGACTCGAGTCACGATTATCTGATGACTCGACTTGACTCGAGTCATTTTTTAAAAATACTGAAATGACTCGACTCGAGTCACACTGTGTATTGACTCAACTTGGACTCGAGTCATTGCACATGACTCAAACCAAGTCATAGGACTTGAGACTCGGACGGCCAAGACCGACATTTCATTGTAATTTTGAAGAATAGTAAAGTAACCACCGTATTAGGATTTCGTCTATCGGTGCTGGTACTTGAAATTTGCGATCAGTAACTGGTAAAAATGAAGAAAAATACAATATTATAATTGCGATCCATTCGATATCACGAAACAGAGTTTTAAAAAGTGAGTTCAACAAGACTTCAACTGGAAACTGAGCAGTCAACACAATAACTTGGACTCGGACTCGACCCTCTGCTCGCTGACTTGGACTCGAACTTGACCCGGTGGTGAATTGAAAAAGTCTCGACTTGACTCGAGTCAAAACTATAAAAGGGAGATTGACTTGTAACTCGGACCCTTGTGACCTTGTTACAACCCTGATTAGACAGTCAAATATGATTTTTCATTTTAGTAAATTCAAAATTGGAATTGGAATCCAGCCAAATTGGGTGTGCAGTGAGTTTTTACGCAACCTAAGCCTAACAATTGAATCAGTGAATCTCCGGAGAAAAAGCTATTTGTGAACAACCCTACTGAACACTTCTGGTGACTGTCAAATATGAGTGATTGTAGTTTTACTGCAGCATGGATTGCATTTGAAATTTGCGACACAATTTTTTTTAGAGATTGCAGATTGCAGCTGGCCCATGTCTGACCCAGCACAATGTTTTACTTTCCAGGTACTGGTTTATTGTTTTTGCTGTCTTGGTGGGTGCTGGCACTTGTCCGCTTGTTGTCAGCGGTTTAACCTACTTGGATGAGAATGTTAAAAAAAAGGACTCGTCTCTCTATAACTGTAAGTACGACTATGCATCAAATATAAGAATTAGGGCGATTTTTTTTACCTAAAAAACGGAAGATATTGACCTAAAAATTCAAAACTTTGACATTTTTTGACCTTAAAAATCTTGATAATGACCAAATTTGACCTAACGTATGAAAATTAGGTATTTTCCCACAAAATGTTAGAATTGTACTACTTGTCTTCATTTCTGGTTGGAATTGACTGTCCGTACGAAATAGTTTAACCTGAAAAAAAAAACTTTTTGCCTCAAAAACTGACAAAACATGAAAAATGAAGAATTCCAGTCGTAACATTATGCATTATGGTAGAAATAATTCAAATTTGCTGTAGTACAGCGAAAGTGTAGAAAGTGTCTGTCCTTACCAAGTAGCTTGCCAAGAATGGAGGAAGAACGTTCACCAGCAGCAGTTGTTGGCTGACGACACTAAAGTTGTGCGTACACTGCTAGTCACAAACCGTGTTGCTCCATTCTGGCAAAGGTGTCTACATCACAATTTTTCATCATGCGCTTCTTGATATAAGAACGATGCAACGCCCACGCCATCTTGCTTCAGTTGGGATATTGCGGTACGTTGAGCATAACACCATGTCAACCTAGTTGTTTTATTGGAATGTTTATGATTCACAATGGGCCGTCAACAACGGGAGGCTTATAAAGTAGGCACAGGCTGTTAAATGTCAAATGATAAGTTCACCGACAGTGAAAAATCTACGATACAAACGAAATGCAGGTTGCATAAAAAGTTTCAACTTTGTAAAAAATTTTGACAATTTTTGATCAACGCTGCAATTTTGACCTAGTTTTGACATTTTTTGCCATGTCAAAAAAAAGCGCCCTAATAATAATATATATTTAATAATTTATGATAATTGAATAATAGGCTACATTCTCATTACACTCGTCGCAGGGGTAATCATCAGCAACTAGTAGAGAATCGGAAAGAACATTGTATATCAACAATCGTATCGCCAAATAATTTATAATTTCGAACCAGAAGTATAGCTACCGATTCTGAAATTTCAGGCCGAGTAACTAGCATTATATGCTAGGGTTACCATACGTCTTCTTTCAAGATGATTTGTCCTCTTTTTTGAGAAATTTGGTTAAATATGGGGCAAAATTCGACTGAGATACAGTTAATCGGCACTGAAGTAACCCCTTGGCGGCTATTTCGGGAGCTGAGCCGGAAAGTTGACCTTTTTTTTGTATTTTTTCATTTTTTTGTGCTTTTTCATTTTTTTGTCAACCAACTGATGATGTGAAAAAAAAACACTGTATTTTTGGGACCTGAGCCAGAGAGTTGACCCTTCCCTTTTTTTATCAACCGACCATGAAGTGCAAAAAATTAGCCATTTTTTCAGGATTTTCCTCCGGTCTGAAAATTTTGAAAAAGTGTCCTCTTGAGATTTCCAAAATACGGTAACCCTATCATATGCTCCGTGTCAATTTATAATTTATGTCAATATCAATTAATCTTGGGCTGTGCACTGATGAGCATGTGACAATTGATGCTCGGACATGTGGGCTAAATTTATGGTTGGGATAGATTTATGGTTAGTTAACAGTTACGATTGGCATTGCAGCTAGCGTATGGGTAAATTTTAGGGTCAGGGTGTGGGATATTTAGTCGTTTGCTCAATTGTCGTTTTTCATTGCAACAAATGCTAAAATTGAAAAAAATAAATTCTAAAATTTAATGCCTGTTTTGTACTTTTCAGCTATATTCAATGCGGTTGGGGGCCTTGGTCCGGCTGTCGGCTATGTCTTCGGCGGAATGACTCTTGAAGTCTATACCTATCTCACTGTGGAGTGAGTAGATTTCATTTTGATATCGCCGCAGTTGGCTTTACGGAAATTGAGTGTGCGTGATTTTATGGCTCTCCTATAACTGTCACTTTTCTTTTATATTGATTTCCGCCATTCCTGTATGATTTGATGAGACTTGATTCCGACAGATTAAATATGTCTTATGGCCTTATCCAGTTAACCGGTATATTTATTAGCAATATAGGTACCAAATTGAATTGAATTTCTAATGAAATAAATTTAAAAAAATCCTATGTATTCTATACACTTTGTGTCTAGGTAATTATACGCTCCCTGCCTGGTTGTAACAAGTTGCAAGTCAATTTCACTTTTATAGTTTCGACTCGAGTTAAGTCGAGTCATTTTCAGTTCACCGTCGAGTCAAGTCCGAGTCCGAGTCAGCTAGTAGAGGGCCGAGTACTAGTTTTGACTCAATGACACGAGTCCAAGTCGAGTCAATACAAAAATTGACTTGAGTCGAGTCATTTTACGCATTTGAAAAAAATGACTCGAGTCGAGTCACCAAAAAATCGTGACTCGAGTCGAGTCATTACAACCCGACTCCATGTCACTAAGGGTTGATTACCTGTATTACAGCGTGTAAAACATGTGGTGCAAATCTACGCATGTTACTGAAAATGACATATCTGCGACGTCCTGATTGACGCACATTATTGTCACAACGGGCAATGAAATAGGCTTGGTTGAAAAAATACAAAATTATATTTATGTGGTGTACATAAAAGATGCATATTTCAGTATTCCACATCTTTGCTGCTGTTACGATGTGATACTGAATGATCTTCGAATGCTCGACTTATTTTTACCATCACCGAGTGTGTTTCATTATGTGCAAGCTATTTCTTTTCAGTCCTGAAGGAATCCATAGCGGTAGCTATTCTTGGGTGGGAGCTTGGTGGCTCGGATACATCGTCACAGGTGTGCTCTTGGCGGCCACCGGCTTACCATTACTGATGTTCCCCAAATATCTGCCCGGGACAGAAAGCCACAGAAAGGACAGGAACGTGGAAGCCCAAGGGAAGCATCTTAAAAGCAGCGAACAGAGTCGGAACAGGTAAAAAGTTAACGGATTGTATCAGGGTTGTAATGACTCGAGTCATGACTCAAAATACGGAAATGACTCGACTCGACTCAATCTGTGTATTGACTCGACTTGGACTCAAGCCGTTGCGCATGACTCGAACCAAGTCATACGACTCGAAACTCAGACGGTCAAGACCGACATTTCATTATATTTTCGAAGAATAGTAAAGTAACCGCACTACTGAGATTTCGTCTATTGGTACTGGTACTTGAAAATGCGACCAGAAACTGCTTAAAGTGAGGAAAACTAGTATATATTAAATGCGAACCATTCGATATCACAAAACAGAGTTATATAAAGGGGGTTTAACAAGACTTTAACTGGAAACTCAACAGTCAACACAATGACTTGGACTCGAGTCATAATACCGTGACTCGGACTCGGCCCTCTGCTCGCTGACTTGAACTCGGACTTGACTCGAGCCAAAACCGTAAAGGTGAGATTGACTTGTGACTCGGAGCCTTGTGACTTGGTTACTTACAACCCTGGATTGTATCACTGGAATAGTATAGTGTATATTCCATAATTCCGGATACTTGCTTGATATGTTTGCTAGCGGACATGCATACATTTTATAATACTTCCTTGAATGGAGAATCACAATCTTGTCATCTTCGTTCGGTGATTGAACTCTGATTAAATTTTCCCTGAAAATGATCCAGAGCTGATTGCAGGTGAATAACTTCAATATACAATTGAATAGTATATTTATATTGAAAAGAACCCGAATATTTTAGGATGACAGTCGTCAATTCAAAACAACTTTGTTTATCAACAGTCGTATCAGCAAATATGATGTCACAGACATAAAAATTCTAGTTACGGCAGACTAAGCTTTAAAAGCTATATGTGCACCTTAATTATCCGAATTTTTATGCACGGGACGTCGTATACGGTATTACCACTGTTGAATTGTTAGTTACTGATGATTGCCGGGGTTGTGACCAAGTCACAAGGTTCCGAGTCACAAGTCAATCTCACTTTTATAGTTTTGACTCGAGTCGAGTCATTTTCAATTCACCACCGAGTCGAGTCTGAGTCTTAGTGTTTTGACTCTAGTCCGAGTCTAAGTCATATCTCCACTGTTCAGTTTTCAGTTCAATCCACTTTTTTTATACTCTGGTCGTGTGATATAGAATGGCTCGCATTCATAATATAGTGATTTTCCTCAGTTTTAACAATTTCGGGCCCTAGTTTCGAGTATCTGGACTGATAGACGAAGTACCAATAATGTGGTAACTTGACTATTCTTTGAAGTTACAATGAAATGTTTGTTTTTGCCGTCCTAGCCTCGACTCATAAGACTTGGTTCGAGTATAACTGGAGTAAGTTCAAAAATTGACTCGAGTCACGTTGAGTCATCAAGAGATTGCGGTCGTGACTCGAGTCATTACAACCATGATGATTACCCCCCCTCCCCCACACACACCGAAGATATTTGGGTTGATTTCAATATACGATTATTCAGTTGTATGTTGAACATGATGAATTATGCTGTATGGCAGGGTCTAATATGGTATATAATATGCTATGTCACGGCCCGTTCTTTTTTGCAGAGGCGTCATGGCGAAATTGTCTGATATTTATATCTTATTACAAAACGCGCCCTACGTCATCATGACTATCGGCAACACCATGAATCTGGCTCTAATCTTTGGATTCAACACTTTTGGTGCAAAATACTTGGAATCTGTGTTCGGTTTGACGCCGTTTCATTCGTCTCTGCTTTACGGTATGTTCTTCCACTGTTTGCATGTATTTGTGTTGCGGTTTTTATGCCTGCGCATTAGGGCTGTTCATAAGAACTTGTTTTTCCGAATTCCGGGGATTCACTGATTAAATTGTCAGGTTGCCGAAAAAAAAACGCTGCACACCAAATTTGACTGAATTACGAGCAGTAGACGCCAATTGAATTTGTTTTGAATTTATTATAAAAAAAACAAAGAAAAAATTTTCAAATATTTTTTACAACCCCATGAAATTGTTGAATTGCCTAAAAGAACGACGCATAACAATTTCTGCTCACTTACAACTGACAGAAGCAAAGTTATTGCAGTTGAAAGTTTTGAATTTGCGAAAATATCATGGACCGTGAACACTCCCAGAATTATGAATGAAAATCTCGAATAAATTCGCTTTTACGAGTTGGAATTGCGTCGAATTTGTTTGGCATCGTTTTTGTAGACCACCCAACGATTTCATGGGGTTGAAAATTTGAAAATATCATTTTCTTATAATAATTAAACATTTTTAATTAGCTCTGCGGAGGCTTCTACTAGTTGGAATTCAGCCAAGTTTGGTTTTAATATCCCTTGCTGTTCAGAATGCTTCTTGTAGGTACAGAACTTCAACATACAATTGAATAGTATATCCAATTATTCTGTATGCATACACTGTCGTAACGACCTAACTCTTTATCATTAACTATTCATCATACTAGATTATGCCATATTCAGTCATGAACAGCGCACTGAAATTTGTTTGTGATTCGTTCACATATCTGTACTGAATTGAATAAAATCTATCTAAATCTATATTTTAATATACTATAACAGGGACATGTTTTTGTGTGTAGATTATCTTATCCTTTTTGCATTGGCAATTGTACAATGTACATAGATTTAACCCTTCCTCCTCTACCCTCTTTTGTTTCATGTCTCCCTCCTTTTCTCTCGGCTGGCTATGCCCCTAGCTTGCGCCTATCATGGACTTTTGAATAATATATCTATATCGAAATGAGCATGAATATTTTCGGCTGAGACTCGTCAGGGGTAATAGTCGGAAACTAGTAGAGAATTGGAAAGAACATAGTGTATCAACAATCGTATCACAAAATATGACGTCACCTCTCACCAGTGAAGAAGCTCATCGTGGACTTAATTCGTTATTTTTCAGGTATAGCCGCTATATTTGCGAGTTTCGGGGCGCAGATTTGCAGCGGGCTCATTTTGAAGAGATTTGATCTTCAAGTACCCGGCATCTTGAAATTTATGATCGTCACCGGGATTTGCTCGGCGCTGTGCAGCATTGGATTTTTGGTGCATTGTGATGAGATAAGTAAGAAGTAGGATTGTGATAAATAAATTTTCTGTTTTTGGCATGTCAAAAATTAATCGCCCTTGTCATTAGTCGTATTATATTGTCACAAAACTTCATCCAGAAATTTTGATTAACAGCTAAAAGAATGCGGCAGTTGAATTTATTCTCTCTTAGTTACTGATGATTACCAGAGTTGTAACCAAGTCACAAGGTTCCGAGTCACAAGTCAATCTCACTTTTGTAGTCTTGACTCGAGTCTAGTCGAGTCATTTTCAATTCACCACCGAGTCAAGTCCGAGTCAGTGAGTAGAGGGTCGAGTCCGAGTGAGTGAGTAGAGGGTCGAGTCCGAGTGATAGTGTTTTGACTCGAGCCCAACTCCTATGCTCACTGTTCAGTTTTCAGTTCAATCCACTTGTTTTAGACTCTGGTCGTGTGATCTAGAATGTTCTGCATTCATAATATAGTGATTTTCCTCAGTTTCAACAGTTTCTGGCCCTATTTTCCAAGTATCAGGACTGATAGACTAAATGCCGATAATGTGGTGACTTACTATTCTTTCAAGTTACAATGAAATGTCTGTCTTGGCCGTCCTAGGCTCAAGTCATATGACTTGGTACAAGTCAATTCAATACAAAAATTGACTCAATCGAGTCGAGACATTTCACCCATTTGACAACATGACTCCGGCCAAGTCGAGGCATCAAAAATTTGGTGTTTTGACGAGATCTACTTTTTGGAAGCACTTCGGTGCTTTTAAGACTAGTACTGCCGCTTCATGTCTTTGAAATTGGTACTTGTAATTGAGTAGAAATCAGGATTGTAATGACTCGAGTCACGATTTTCTGATGACTCGACTTGACTCGAGTCATTTTCGGAAAATTTGGACAATTCGGATCAATCTGTGTATTGACTCGACTTGGACCCTAGTCATTGCGCATGACTCGAACCAAGTCATATGACTCTAGACTCAGACGGCCAAGACCGACATTTTATTGTAATTTTGAAGAATAATAAAATTAGCACACCATTGGGATTTCGTCGGTCGGTACTGGTAATTGAAAATGCGAGAAAAGTGAGGAAAATTACGATATTATGAATGCGAACCATTCGATATCAGCAAACTGAGTTGTAAAAAGTGGGTTAACAAGACTTTAATTGGAAACAATGACTTGGACTCGGACTCGAGTCATAATACCATGACTCGGACTCGACCCTCTCATCGCTGACTTGGATTCGGACTTGACTCGGTGGTGAATTGAAAATGACTCGACTTAACTCGAGTCAAGTGAGTTTGACTTGTGACTCGGAGCCTTTTGACTTGGTTACAGCCCTGGTAGAAATTCTCTTTGCTCCTAGTATTGACTGCAGTCTTGATAACACATATCTCTATTTCAGGTTTTGCGGGAGGAAGTGTGCCTTATCCCAACACGACTGAATTAATGACAATGTCGGCCTCATGCAACAGCAATTGCAATTGTACGACAGACCGTTACGAACCAGTCTGCGCCAACGGTCTCACTTACTTTTCTCCGTGCTTTGCAGGCTGCGAAACGCGACTCAATGATACGGTATGTGCTTTTTGCTATATCCAGAGGCAGAGTTGTAAAGACTCGAGACTAGGAGGGCCAGGACAGACATCTCATTGTAACTTCGAAGAATAGTAAAGTCACCACATGATTGGTATTCCGTCTATCAGTCCTGATACTTGGAAAATAGGGCCAGAAACTGTTAGAAATCAGTAAAATTACGAGAATATGAATGCGAGACATTCTATATCACTCAAGCATAGTTGAAAAAAGTGGGTTGAACCGGATTGCACCCCAAACTGAACAGTGAACATAATGACTTGGACTCGTCTCGCTACTTACTGACTTCGACTCGGTTGCGAATTGAAAATGACTCGACTTGACTCGAGTCCAAACTATAAAAGTGAGATT
The DNA here is from genome assembly GCF_051294905.1 of Botryllus schlosseri. NCBI lineage: Eukaryota > Metazoa > Chordata > Ascidiacea > Stolidobranchia > Styelidae > Botryllus > Botryllus schlosseri. The sequence goes on along the minus strand of NC_137239.1, from coordinate 27,636,092 downwards.
GACTTATGACTCGGAACCTTGTGACTTGGTTACGACCCTGAGAATACTGTCATAAATTTTTATCGATTACACATAGAAATAGCGACTTCTGAGTAAGTGTTCTAATAGATGTGCCTATAAAACTAAAATCAAGCAGGAAAATCTACTTGATTATCCTACGCCAGGGGTGTCAAATTCAACTTGGGTCGCGGGCTGGATTCAAACCTTTTGCTCGCTCGCGGGTCTGACCAGTCAAATTATGCCAAAATGTCACCCCATGTCCTTTCCCTTGTTTGTCCCTTTATTGCTTAAAGGGGCACTGCGCTCTAAAAATGATGTGGTCTCAAATGGATGGTAAAAATGAACAAAATTTTTTGGCCGCAGCCATTTCCTTCAGAACGCCACCGTAATGGAGCTGCAATTTATTGAAATTTCTACAAGACCAGCTGCCGCGGCTGCTTAACCCGTTACATGGCTCGACATCGTCACCGTCGCACTTGCTCGACGCGATTAGGCAGTCACGCAGAGAACGAATTTTAGATAGTTGTCAGCCGATGTTATGAAGGAGATGTGTCTAAGTTTCAATCTCTGCGTGACTGCCTTATCGCGTCGAGCAAGTGCGACGATGAAGACATCGTGCCATGTAACGGGTTAAGCCGCCGCGGCAGCTGGTCTTGTAGAAATTTCAATAAATTGCAGCTCCATGACGGTGGCGTTCTGAAGGAAATGGCTGCGGCCAAATATTTTTGTTCGTTTTTACCTTCAATTTGAGACCACATCATTTTTAGAGCGCAGTGCCCCTTTAATTATCAAGCCTGTATACCAGAGGTCATCAACACGCTGCCGGCGAGGCCATGTTATACGGCCCCTCGAACTGATTTGAGATTTCGGGAGAACGCTTGGTAAAGCATTTTAAGATGCTAAAATTGAAGTCGTAGTTTAAAAATATTGTCGTTGTCCAAAGTAAGCTATTCTCCCATGTGCAAATTACTATTCCTCACTAGCTGACACGGTTACGGCGATGGTAATAGCATGCCGTGGGAAGGATTAGCTGATATGAATGGGCATATTTTCTTGACGTGCAATTTCCCAGACACTTCCTAGCTTAATCGAGACGCTTATATAGAAAACGACTTGGAGCTTTCCCACATCATCAATCTTTAGAGATAGATTTCCTGTAAATACCAGTTAATCCCTATAGCGATTCTTTAGTCGCTGAAAAGTGTAATGTATCGGCGCGCAGCTCATATTTCAAGATAGAATGAGAGTGATGATCAAAATATTTTGTTGTCTTTGTATTTCTTCAATAAAATACTGTATCTTTTGTGGTAACTATGCTCGTCGCCCATGTTGGAGAGCACAGCCTTGTACTGACGTAAAGTTTTATAAACGTGATTGTTAAACAGCTGTCTGCCCTATTTTACATCGAAATTGAGTTCGTGCGGCCCAATTATATTGAAAGAAGTTAATTTCAGTGGAACAAAAAGAGTCGAACAACATTGTGATTACCCAAATAGCCATTTCAACAAAGAAACAACACAAGTAAAACAGTACCACCAATAAATCGAACGCATGCATTATCAAGAAAGCTTACAGATGACATCATGAGACCCCAATCATAGTCACAAATTTCTTATTATGCACCACGGAAGATGTTTTGACATGTTGACACAACCTGTACTTGCAGTTCGTTTCTGACCACCTTAGGCAATATAATCTCGTACCATTTCAGTCTTACACCAGCTGCTCCTGTGTTACTGACGGTAATTCGACTCGTGCGGACCTCGATGTTATCGTGTCGTCCAAAAACTGCGATTGGAACTCGTGCAGTATGATCATAGCGTTTACTTTTGTGGTCTTCTTCTGTTTCTTCACGTCGGTCTTGACGCTGACCCCGGCGACACAAGTCATTCTGCGATGCGTTCCTTTCAACAAAAGAGACATGGCCATTTCGTTAACGGTATGAAGAGTGATTCTTTCATTTCTGTTCTTTATTGAACCGATAGCAAACAATATAGATCAGTGGACTCCCTATTATAACGCCTTTCAGAAAATACCGTTCTGAACTTCTAAATCAATTAAAAATTTGATTGAATTATTCCAAATTTCATATATATGTCGTCAAAATCGGTGATATGACTGTTGATATACGAAGTTATTTTGAATTCTCTACTACTTGCTGACGATTACCCTCGACTAGTGTCAGCCGAAAATATATTCGGGTTTATTCCAATATGAAGATATTTGTTCAATTATTTTGATATGGGTGTTGGTATACAAAGTTCTTCTGGAAACCGACAAACATTTACGCAGGCTGCTACGACACGCATCGCCGGCATCATCCCAGGGCGGTTGCTCGTCGGGTACGTTTTGGACCAGGCCTGCATATCGTGGAGCACGGAATGCGGGGAGCTTGGGTCTTGCAAGGTTTATAACCGGTGGGAAGTTGCGCGGAATAACACCATCCTGCTGTTGTCACAAACGGTACGTACGCTGCTGCCATACTGGGTACAAATCTAACCTTTGCAGTTGTGATGATAATTTTTTTCTCTGCGTATCGACACTTTTCCAGTCATTGGTATAGTGAAACTCTAAAATGTTAATAATACCTCACTGTATCTCATAGTATAGTGCAATATAGTATAGTCAGTAATAGCGTGATTTTTTTTACCAAAAGAGGGATGATTTTGACCTAAAAAGCAAAATTTTGACATTTTTTAACTTAATTTTGACCTCCTGTATGTAAATTAGGTGTTTTCCCACATAATGTTAGAATTGTACTACTTATCTTCATTTCTGGTGGGAACTGTCTGTCCTTACGAATTAGTTTGGCCTGAAAAACTTTTTTGACTTGAAAGACTGACTAATTTTACATGAGAAAACTTTATTTTGATGAAATCTGGCCTATGAAGAATTCCAGTAGTTCATCACGCATTATGGTAGAAATAAGTAAAATTTGTTGTAGTGAAACGAAAAATACTTTCCTACATTCTCGGGTAGAAAGTGTCTGTTGTTACTAAATAGCTTGCCGAGAATGGAGAAAGAACGTTCAGCAGCGGCAGTTGTTGGCTGACATCACTGAAGTTTTGCGTACACTGCTGGTGACACACCGTGTTGCTTCATTCTGACAATGTTGTCTACATCACAATTTTTCATTATGCGTTTCTTGATATAAGAACCAATGCCCACGCAGTCTTGCTTCAGTTAGGATGTTGCGGTACGTTTAGCATAACACCATGTCAACCTATTTGTTTCATTTTGCCGTTTATGATTCACGATGAGCAGACGATGGGCCGTCTACAACGGTAGGCCTATAAAGTAGGCCGCAAAATTTAAAATGTCAAACGATAAGTTCACCGACAGTGCAAACATGTACGATACTAACGAAATGCAGGTTGCAAAAAATGTTGGCTTTGTATACAATTTTGACCATATTTCGACCCAACGCTACAATTTTGACAAAATTTTGACTTATTTTGACGTGTTGATTAGATTAGCGATTAGAGTTGAAAATTTTTTAATTTATTACAAAAATTTAAAATTTTACTTTCAACTTCATGAAATTACCAAGTTGTCTGAATAAACGATGCCTACTCGAGTGGTTATGTTTTCGACAACTTTCACCTCTACTTCACTCCCACTTTTTAGACTCCGGTTTTGATATGTCTTAGAAATGCTGTCTACTTGTAATTTTGTAGAAACCTATATTGTTACTTTTACGTACATGGAGTGCAAACGGCGACAACTTTGACCATCTCTACTGCAGAGTGCTACAATTGTATGCTTACCTTTTAGATTGTGTGCGCCATTGCGTACGTACTTGTCTTGGTCACTTACAAGCCTGCGGGCGGAACCGTTAGGAACACTTCTACTGGCCAGAAAACTGACTTGAACTCGGGCAATGAAGATGTAGCCAATTCAGGCTCTATTCATAAAGATATCCAGGACAATGGAAATGGCACGAGCAATGGCACTGGCAACACGCAAGTGTGACAAATTATGCAACTGTTTTCATTGCTTGAATACTGCACTGCCAGTGCGAGTAGGTGTTTTATTGATCCAACAACACTGGTTACACTACCATCTACAAATTTGTCTCCTCAGTACCTCGCCAGCCCAGTGAAAATGTGGCGTGAGAACTATTCATTGCTGAAGAATGCAATGATGACTATTTGATATCATTGAATCATACTGGATCATTCATAGTATAGCCACCACAGATGATGGTGATGTATATTTGATCACAGGTAAAAAGCTTACGATCCAGATCTGCTCTTTTAAAATATTGCTGATACTGATGGGGGTTTGATTTTCACCCTGGGCTGCTGTGACGTTTGACATTGGATGCAAAAGAAAACACTTCAATTACCGTGATTTTATGACATCAACTATCCACTGACGTTGCGTGATGCATTCTAACTGTTGTTGTAAGCGTTGGCTTTCTCATCTGGCGTATAAAATTAGATATTATGTTAGAAAAGTTTTTACATACTTTTGCCACCGTTATTTGAAGGGTATGATTATTATTCCATGTAATTCCTTCTTAATACGAGCGAAATCCGCATTTCTCTATCAGGCACTGTACGATTGGTATTTTTACATCAATGTTATCTATGTAGCTAGCTGACGCATGGTAGACTTCATATGCAAATAAATGCTGCATTTTAAATTTAAACAACAACATAGGAATAATCGATGGTGGTTATTGTACTACTGCGATTATTTCGCACTACTTTCCCCTCCTAATCGCCTGTTGCTTTGAAATTGAAGTCAAGTAGAAAACAAATTTTAGGTAGATACGCATCATTCACAGGAATTGAATAATCCCAGCTACTGTATCACAAATGCACAATATACTTAGACTACCTTGTGAATTTAATTTTATATGCATCACACTTTAGGTGACGTAGTTTTTGTCTGTTTAGGATATTGTTTCTGTTGCTGCAAATTGTGCCATATCGGTGACTGCAGTGACCGCTCGTTGTATAGCTCACCCTTTTATAGATGTATAACCGAGGCACTATTTTCTGTGATATGATAGAGTGCTCACCCTTGCCTCCGTAATTACAATATTTTTCATTGTTCGCTAGGTGGTACAGATCCGCTGTATTAATATGTTAATATATGAATTCGTAGCATAGAGTATGTAATTAGTAATCTGTTCCATTTCACTCCTATTGTTGGCGATTTCGTCAACGCATTTTTAACACTTGCCCCGCCGAAACTAAAACCTCAATTTCACTTTTAAAGAATACCTCACCATAATGTAAAATAATTAACATTGTTTTTTGTCTCATTTATATCAGCAGTTATATCGTACAAATAGCTTTCTGCGACGTACCTTGGTTATCTGTTAAATGTTGTCATGCCATTGTCATGTGTACCCTATTTTATTCCGAGGAATGCAACACAATCAATTTTGTCTTGGTTTAGTCGAATAGTTTGGTACCGTAATTGTGTATTTCCGAGCAAACATTATCATCTTCACTAGACTGGCAGAGTAATTCTTTTTGCGACCCTATTCCCCTATCTCGAGAGGATTGAAAATTGAGATTGTGACCCTGCAATGTTTGTTGTCTCAAAATTCCAGTTCCCGTAAACTTACGCTATTTTGTGAAGTCAACTTGTTGAATTCTACGTATTGAATCAAAATAGAATCTCCTACTCTCACAAATATAAAAGTGCACCTCTGGTGTCCAGACTGGCAATCAAAGGGCGTTTACCGAACGAAAATGAAAACTAGGGTGTAGTTTTCGAAAAAAATGACCCGACATCATGAATATCGATGAAAATGTCTGACGTCATAATGCAAAAGTCAAGGATAAATTTGAGGGGGCATTTCAGCAACTCAAGTGTTCTGAACTTGAAGCTCTAAACTCGAAGTCTAATACTCAATTCAGAGTCGAATCAGTCAGGTACTCGAGTTTGTTCAGACCTATCCAAAACGCTGACTGCATGAGAATGATGTTGTTATTTGTAGTGTGTGTTGTGTCGCATACCCACCACAGTTGCCATCGATTTATTATGAAATATGACGTACAACGCTATTATGATTTCAGCCGGCTGTCATCAATTTATCACCAAATCTGAACTCTGAAGTGCAACACTGATTAATCGCTGTACCCGTTTTCAACTTCATACAATGTCAAAGTGTTTAATGAGTCTCTGTATTCGCAGGAATTAACCACTTACGTCATAGTATAGCCTAGCTATGGACTTGAAAAATCTGGACTGCATCCTACAACTACTTGCGAATTCAAATGAAGAATTTACAAAAGCAGCGAACTTGCTTCTGAGGATAGCCCGCAATATCTTGAATAATCCGAGTGTCGAGAAGTACCGATCAATTCAAATTGGCGGCAAAACCTTCATGGAATCATTACTGCCTGTTGACGGGGCCGTTCAGTGTCTTCTAGAAATGGGTTTCGAAGAAGCCGGTGAAAGATTCACGTATCAAAAAGCGGATGACTCTGATTTAAAAAACGTGAAGGATTTATTGGAGATTGCAATTAAACAGAAGCAATATACCCAGCCCCAGTCTTCTTCCAGCGTAGATCTGGCTTCATTACAAAAATCGGAAGCTCAGACTTATTCTAAACTGTTGGGGCATTTTGAGCATGTTCTAGTGTACGAGAATGCGGCCTTGCAGGCTAAAGCACGTTCTGTAATCCCTCTCGATAAACTAAGCGAGAAAGCCAACGACAAACTACGCGATAACCCGCAAATTACTAGCATCACCGGTACTGCGTCTCTAGATTACGAAGACTGTATGATTTTAGCTCTCTTGGAATGGTTCAAATTCGAATTTTTCAAATGGGTAGATTCTCCAAAGTGCGGTAACTGCACTAAATCGAAATGCTCGATGGCTACAATGCTGTCTCCGACTGACGAAGAAAGAAAATGGGGTGCTGGTCGTGTCGAAGGGCACAGGTGTGCGAATTGTGGCGCCATGGTCAGGTTTCCGCGGTATAACAATCCAGAAAAACTGCTGGAAACGCGAGGGGGCCGGTGTGGCGAATGGGCCAACTGTTTTACGTTACTGTGTCGCTCGTTAGGGTATGAAGCAAGGCATGTACTTGATTTAACGGACCATGTTTGGACTGAGGTATACTCAAAGTCAGGACAGCGTTGGGTGCATTGTGACCCTTGTGAGAACGCTTACGATAAACCCTTACTCTATGAGAAAGGGTGGGGTAAAAAGCTGTCTCTTTTAGTAGCTGCCTCGTGCGATGAAATAGTGGATGTATCTCGAAGGTATAATCACGATTGGGATGGAATGCGACAACGTAGGGCTTCACTATTTCGAGAGGAATGGTTGGAAAATGCTTTGAAAAATATGAACACGCAGAGGCAAAGATTCTTTACGCCCTCCCAGAAATCGCTTTTGGAAAGTCGGAAGAGATCGGAAATTTTAGAGCTGATGTCCCCGAAAGTGGAGTCAAAGATGGCTTATGGGGGTAGGACGACAGGGTCTGTGGAGTGGCGGACAGCAAGGGGTGAAATTGGTACCGGGGCGATTAAGGATTGCGAAAAAGCAATGTGCCCGAAACGGTATTCCGGGCCGGGGGACGAAGATTTCACGTTGGAGTATTTTTCGAAATCGGACGAATACAGGTGCAGTCTGGAAGTGGACCGGTCCGGTTGGGACTCTCTCGTTTATGCCAAATCGTCCGTGAGGCGCAAGGAAGAATTAGATTGGAAAATGGCATACCTGGCGAGGGCTGAGTCTTCGGATGAGGGGTATGTGTGTTGGAAATTCGATTTAAAACACTTGGATGAGAGAGTGGTGGTCAAACGATGCTCTGTTAAAGTCGAGTCCACCGTGTATGAGTCAGGAAGCGTGAAATGGATTTTGTGTACTGACAAAAACAGCATACCGCTGACCAACTGTAAGATATCGTCGTTTGAGAAAGAGGTTAAAGGCGCGCGGACTGTTTCGATACACGCGTTTTTGCGTGGTGGGGTGGGCGATGTGGCTTGGCAGCATACGCAGCTGTTTCGGACCAGCACGCGGTCCGGGAAAGATGAGCCGCAGTTTGTCGTGAAGATTAAGTACGGGCTCAGGTGAACTTGCGTTTTTGATGCCTGACGGAGTGCCGCTGCTTTTTCGGGGTGCTCGAGTACGTTTTTGCCTGCTCGTAATACTTACTGCAACGGTCGTGATTTTTGACTGCTTTACCTCGACTTCACATTTTTCAGTTTTTTTTTAAGGAAAAACCAGGCCTAAGATAGCCTGCTTACTTTTTCACTTGGTCGGAACTCAAGGACTTGTACACGCGTGAAAATTTAATTAGTTGCTTCCGCTTCTACGTGAGTGTCAATGATGATTGCTTTCACATCTGCATCATAGACAGAGGTGATCAGTGACGATGCGCTTTTGATTTCTAAGAGAGAGAGAGATGTGGTATTCTTTTTCGCCTGCGCTATCAAGGTGCTTTGACGACGGAGATGCGACACGGCCTTTATAGCAAGGTCATCTAGTCTGCACCCCCCTTTTTTTCTCCATGCTATCCGTGATTGCTGAGTGTCTAGGATAGCCGCGGTTACCAATTCTTGGGTCTTTGGTCTGACTCAGCCGGGGATCGAACCCACGACCTACCGATCGAGAAGCCGGACGCATCGCCTTCTTGCACTACCCTTGTGGTTATGATCAATTTTTAGGCGAGACTATTGCATTTTACGATTCGGATTTCGAACCGAATACGAAGTTGTTTTTGGGACGAGTTTCAGTACTTTTATGAGCGAAATTATGATAATAACTGGAAAAATAGGCCCTTAGTCGTGGTAACTGTGGTTGCCCGACATATGAGCATGCGACACAATGGAAAACGACAGTTCAGCATGGAACACATCAGCATGCGTCACTTCAGCATGTGACTGTATAACCCAAAAACTTACCCTAACCCGAAACATAGCCTAACCTAACCTAACCTAGCCTAACCTAACCTAAACCCTAACCCTAACCCAACCATAAACCTAACCTAACCTAACCCTAACCCGTAATTTAACCCACATGCTCATGTGTCGCATGCCAAATTGTCGCATGCCGAAGCGTCGCATGCTGTAATGTCGCATGCTCATATGTCCACGGACCGGTAACTGTATGTAGTTTCGAAGATTCTACGACTTCGTAGAGTCATTTTTCCGTCGTTGCAGAAGTATTTCGATAGGGGCTACTTCCAATTGACTGATGGAAGTGTGCGAGCCCTCGGCCTAATAATCTTTTTGAAAGTGCTCTAGCAGTTTCCATACCTTTCATTTTGTAATTAGACTCGAAGTATTGACCAGAGCTGGTCAGTAGCACATCGCTCAGATTAGACTACCTCCAATCCTACTTGACAGCTTACTGTTTTCTAGGTAAAACTAGGCTTGTACTGTTTTTTAGGTAAAACTAGGCTTGGAATCCTTACCTGTTTACTTACATGTCATCGATAGTTTTACTTCTACACGTGTAGGAATTCACGTTACTTTTACTCCTACCGGGATATGAATTGATGTCGCCATTGCTTTGTGTACCCTGTCTCGTACGAGGTTTGAGGAAGGAATTCTGCCAGAGACTAATTGCCGAAGCCGAACATATTACCCTGGCAATCCGACATGATCATTGATCAACTGTCGAAAGACGATCAGTCGATCACCCGATAGGACTTTCTGATACATTTTGCTAGATGCGAGAGATATTGATAAGAATTGTTACGTGGTTAATACTCTCGTATTAGTGTGGTAGTGTGATTCATGAGAATATATTTATGCGTTGTTCTACAATTATACGCACATTTCGACCTAGAGATTGGTTCAGTAAAGATAATACATCGTGAACATTAGAATCAGGGTCTACGAAACAGGGCCGGTCTGCAGGGAGGGAATACGCAGCAGCGGATCTGTAAGAAGGCCTACACGAAAACAGCTTTCTGTCTTTTGGCATGATAGACCTGGTGACAACGATTCAAGCCGAGCACTGAGCGGTGATTTTTCGAGTACTGAAATTATTCGCTAATTACCACTAAGAGTTAATAAATTGACGAAGATTATAGTTTCGATTCGACGTTACATAAACAGCTCAGAATCTGTAATAAACCGTATTAATCGAATATTATTGTCGCACAGACTCTGAAAATATGAATATAATTAACGTTAGAACACAAGAACCCCCTCTGAATCAGACTTGGACAACTAGATAATTCTAGTTGTCTAATTTCATCAAATTAGAGCGAAATGCCAGTAATCTAATTCTAATCTAATTTGTGAAATGTTCTTATGCTCTAATTCTAATTCTAATCTAATTTGTGAAATGTCCCTATTCTCTAATTCTAGTTCTAATCTAATTATTGTTTTCCTGAAAATGCCTCTTTGTCCGAGGCATATTGCACAATTGCAGTGAGTTAACAAGAATATCCCTCTTGCGCAGGGAAATCCAGTGCCAAGCCGCCATCTCCTTACTTACACCGTGCAGTCATAGTAGATATTATGACGAATAATAGCCTGCTAGAGTAGCTTGCAGAGATGAGCATGGATTAGGATTAGGTTTTGAAAAAACAGGATTTGTGAAATTTTGTCGGATTTGGATTGGATTTGGATTACACATTTTTTTCAGAACGGATTAGGATTTGGATTGGATTTACCTATTTTCTGGGAGATTGAAATGTCGTGTGGCGAGTGGCGATAAACTTTATTCAGATCAGTTATTAATGTACTTATGGTTACTAAGTTATCTTGAATCAAGTGAATCATTGGTTGTGAAAGAAAATTTTCGAATCCCTCCATTGCATAAATTAGTATTTTTTCTGAATTTCCAGTTGGAATCGGATTAGGATTGGACATGGACTTGAATGTGAAAAAGTCATGGATTAGGATTTGGATATGGATTTGAAGGTTCGGATTTGGATTGGATTAGGACATAGAAATTTCAAATCCGCTCATCTCTGGTAGCTTGTAGTCTGCGAACAAAATTCTAGTTTTTAAAACTTTACGTTAGTACATCGCCGTTCTGACTAACATGGGCGATGCCCATGGTTATTATGAAGAAGTAATACTGTATTGAAGTATAGTATAAATCGAGTCAATATTGGTGTACAGAAGTTAATGGGAATGCACTGATGTTGTTGTTGTTGTTGTTTATTAAACAAAAATATGTGGCGCTTATCGCGTGACGGCCTTTTGCACCACGCACTGTGATTTGATATGAACTGGATTTTGCTGTGTTCATTTCCCATGTACAATTTCATTCAATTTCCAATTTTTTGCGAACTAAGTAGCTCTAATTCTAATCTAATTTGGAAAATCTGTGTAACTCTAATTCTAATTCTCATCTAATTTGAAAAAAACTATGGAGCTCTAATTCTAATTCTAATCTAATTCAGAAAAGCTGAAAATTTTCTAGTTGTCCAAGTCTGCTCTGAATCGCCAAGGAATGTGAAATTCGGCATTGTTACGTATACAATCAAATGGCGGCCAGTTGAGGCACAGATAGATTTGCCACGCTGACTGATAGCTAACAATCCGACAATTCCAGCGCAGTTATTGTACTACAGTTTTTCGTTGATAAATCCTCGGATTATCCACCGATCAAGGATAATCCGAGGATTTTCATCGAAAAACTCAAATAACTCCGCTTCTATTGGTCGGAATTGACTCAAATTTGTTTTGCAACGTCTTTGAAGACAGCTCAACAATTTCATGGGGTTGGCAGAAAAATTTGAATTTTTTTTTTTTTTTAATTCTCCATAATAAATTAAAAATTTTAATTGGATCTGCGGAGTCCTATACGTGTTAGAATTGAACCAAATTTGATGTGCAGCATTTTTTAGGGTAACCTGACAATTTAATAAGTGAATGGCTGGAATCCGGGAAAAAAAGTTATTTTTGAACAGCCCTATAGCACAGAGGTAACCAAAGTAGTCAAGAAAGCTACTCAAGTAGAAGTAGAAGTAGCGACGAAAAAATCTACTCAAGTACGACTAGAAGTAGGCCTACTTCTTCTACAAGCCACCTAAAACTACTTGTAGTAGAAGTAGAATTGACTGACTTTAAATCTACTCAAGTAAGTAAGTAGTTTTGAAAACCGTCTTAATTCGTACGCATGGACTGTCAAAAGTTGCAAATTGGGCTATGCTGAAGGTGCAGAGAGCTTGATTCGTCTTGATGCATCCCAGAGGTATCAATTTCAGATAGAAAAAGCATTCTTCCGCTTCATGGGATGCAAATTATAGTATTGATATGAAAATGCGATACAAACCCTTTGTTTAGCCTACTAGAAGACCCCATTTTAGAGAATATCATATCATGGCATGGCGTCTTACCTCTATATACAGGGTTGCCACCGACATTAACCCAAAACTAAGGACAGTCGAAAAATTAGATTAGCATGAAAAAGCGTTTTTGTACATACTTTGTATTTATATGAGCCGTGGCATATCACACCATACTTTTCGCCAGAAACAATCTGCTCCAGTAACTGCTCGTTATTAGAAAGTGCTTATGGTTCTCACGAAAGCTCAGGTCTAGGTTTACCTTTACTCTGGGCCGAAACAGCACTTCGTCACCCCCCAAAAAACGTTGGTCATGACCCTCCCACCCCCATAGGGTGCTAAACCAAAGTTATTCACATCATCATAGGGGGGCAACCAAGATGGAAAAAAGCCGTACAGTGTACACAAAGTTTAGACAAACTATTTCTTTGAGCGTATGGAGCAAGAACTCCGGTAACAATGCTTGTATTCTTGGTCCTGGCCGAAGAAAACTTATGTGCGATGTAGGAATCGGGGAATATTGCTTTGAACAATTGCGATGCGCTGTGCAATTGTTGGTGAGGAATTATTGCTGGTATTTGACAATATGGAATGCCCAGATACCCTATGCAGCAGCTGCCTTGTAGTATGTGGTCGTTGGTGCTGATCGATTTGCCGGAAAATTATTCATCGACTGGTTCAAATTAATCATTATGACACACTTCTTGTATTTTGGGGTATCAATATGAGTTGAAATAGCGGTCTTTCCTGTGGCCGCCAGGTTAATGTCACGATTGCGGATATTGCAATGTGCGAAACACTCGGCTTTCAAGGTTCGTTTGATACCTTTGAATTCCCTCTCATAATTGTCAGGAAACACGTTTTTATGACTGTTAATTTTTAACTAATCAGGTTTAGCCTTATTAGTAGCTAAAACTATATGCGCAAGTGCAATATAATTTAGATAAATTTATCAATGAATTATAGCTTTACTACTTTTTAACGAATGTGTCGACTGCACTGCGTCTTTTTTCACTACACAATAAATGCAGCCTTCCAGCTTATTCTGCTGTAGACTAAACAGTAGGAACCTGGTACTGCTGTTTACTGCTAAAGTGACGTCCGCTGCGTTAGCTTGGTACAGCCGAAACTGATATACCACCACTCCCTGCCATGGATATCTCACCACATAGAAGTCAAATCCTGTGGCGTGTACGTTACGAGAGTTCATTTTATTTATGATGTCATAAAATCTCGACGCAAAAGCATAATTTCAGAATATTATGCAGTGCAGATACCAGAGGAAAACGACCGAGGTTCTGTAGTGGTCGAAAATAAGACAAAATAAGGACGCAAGTCGAAAATAAGGACATTTCCTAGAAATAAGGACAGTAGAGTTTTCTAAGATGTGGCCCCTCAAAATAAGGACAGATCTTAGAAATAAGGACGGTATGGCAACCCTGCCTATATATAAGGCGAAGAGCAATACGTAGAAGTTGTATCGGATACGGTTTCAACACTTCGTGCGATTAGTATACGTTAATAACAAATATTGTGGATCGTAACATTTATATTTAGTGTAGCTTTATTTTAGGAAAGTAGAGGCATTACTATACATGCTTCAACATGTAGATTGTAGGCCTGTACTGCAGACTAAAGAACTGAAAGTAATTATAGAACTCAAAGTATGATACTCGGAATTGAACGTGAAATATAAATACCACTTCTAAAAAGCGAAAAATACATTTCATGTCTTTTGTCCATAAAGCTTCAAAGGCGATCTGCTAAAACAGGTGTAACGTTGAAAAAGCCGTATTTCCAGATTAGCAGGATACGTCATGGGCTGCTATATTACGATAAGATAGGTAATTGCTAGATTGTGAAACGGTATTTTCAAATGTTATGGTGGGCCATATTTACTGTGATGAAATATTTGATATGGGCGAGAATGCGATGTTAGCGGAACCAAGCACGTACTTAAATTATATTCACTGATTCCTTCGTGAAAACATCTTTGTCACACCATAACTACTGCGCGCGGAGCGCCAAAATTTTTTTTGACTTTTATGAATATTAAATGTTGGTACTCCGTGAAAACAGCCCCGAAATTCCTCAGGTTATCTTTCGTATTGGGGGATTAAACTACTTCTACTTGACAAACTAAAAATAGCGAAAAGTAAGTAAGTAGATCACAAAATATTACAAAGTAGAATTAGAAGTAGAGAAAATCAGATCTACTTGAGTAAGTACCAGAAGTAGAGGACAACTACTTGAGTACTTCCAAAAAGTAGAAGTACTTCGTTACTGACCACCTCTGGAATTGCATATATATTGCTATCAATTTCTTGTCCTCTCTGCTCCCGTAATCAGATTTATCGGTAGAGCTGAGTGAAGTGTTATTGAAACTGTAGGGCCCGTTGGTATGACTCCGTAACATGTTGTTATTTCGTGACCTCCTGTCTGCTATATCATAGATAAGGAATCACCCAAACGTAGGCTACTAAACTAAAAGACGCACACGATTTCAAATTGGTATTTCTTCACTGGCACATAATTTTCCCGGCGGGATGGTATTTATCTTGTGAGGTTCAGATTCCCAAGACAGGAACATTCGGCGCCAGTAATTTAGGCGCCTAATTAAACCTATATGTATTTTGCATATATAACGAAGTTTTCGATCAGTATAAGGGCAGTCCTTTTCGGCCAAGATTTTCTCACAGTCGATCGTTCCGGCACACTTTTTGGAGTCGCATGTTACATGGCCTAAAACTTTATATGTCTTGGTGCATCGTGGCTCTATAATGGTGAACGCTGATATGCCCATTTCTATAAATCTTTCGTATTTTTTCTTGGGGAAGAGTACCGCAAAATCAAGATACTTGGCAACTTGAAATCGCGCATAGCGCGAAAATCTTTTGACAAACTTGCTTAAATTTTCAAATAATACTCTATAATTTATGCTAATTCACGAAATAATTTCGGGCCCCCTTCGAGCTCTCCCCCCCCCAATTGGGGAGTTTGGGGTGCGGCAGTTACGGCCCTGTATACAACAATGAATAATAAAACGTAAGTTGTTCTGTTTTATTATAATTAATAAAGACGGATGAAGCTGGGGTTATGCAGGACCGTAACACTGCCGCACCCAACCCCACCACAATTGGGGGGGGGGGGCTCGAAGGGGGCCCAAAATTATTTCGTATATTAGCATAAGTTATAAAGTTTTTTTGAAATTGTTGCAACTAAAATAGTAGGCTCTGTTTTCGAATATCTGGGTTATTGTGTAGATGGGTACTCTCAGTCCAAAGAAAAATAGGCATAAATAGTACAAATGGGCATTGGTATTTCGGCGTTGGCCATTACCGGGTCACAACGCACCAAGACATATACAGTTTTAGGCCCTGTAACATGCTGCTGCATGAAGTGTGCCAGAACGATAGGCTGCGAGAAAGCCTTGGCCGAAAAGGACTGCCCTTATGCTGACTGAAAACTTCGATATATGTATACAATATACATAGGCCTATGTTTAATTGTCCGTAGGCGCCTAAATGGCTGGCGCCGAATGTTCCTGTCCTGGCAATCCGAACCCGACAAGACAAATGCCTGCCCGCAAGGAAAATGTAATTACCAGTAAAGATCGAAATACCAATTTGAGATCGTGTGCCTGTTTCAGTTCAGTACGATTGGACGACTGCTAATTGAAATATATCGTGAATTAATCAAAATCAAATTACCATATCCTTGTTCAGTTTTTGAGATGATTGCTGTATGCTTCCATAGGGCCTACGTCAAAATCAAATATGAGAACGGGACCAGTATCAACTTCAGGCGAGATCGGAAATTAAGGAAAGTTCACTTCTCTTTGATCTATTTGGGCTTTATTACTGAATTCAGACTGTGCCATTTTCACCTTGATCCGATTTTATCATTACCAAAAAACGGACAAATTCGAGGAATATGTATAGTTAAAGCGTATAATATAATATAATATAACATAATATAGTAAAACCGTTTCTCGCAACCAGAACGACGAAAAATTTTGATTTTATTAAAATAGTATTTACGGTGACCGATTCTTTGTTTATTTATTATAGTTGTGCTCACCGTAAATACTATTTTATCAAAATCCAAATTTTTCGACGACAATAACTCCGCTTCCACTGGTTGGAATAGAACCAGATTTGGTGAGCATCGTTTCTATAGACAGCCTAACACTTTCATGGGGTAAACAGAAAATTTTCAAATTTTTTATCATTTATTTTTATATAATAAATAGAAACTTTCTTCTCCTGTAGCAAAGCGGTTACTGGCGGGAATTGAACCAAATTTTGTGTGTAGGCTTAAATTAGGTAACCTAACGATTTTATCAAGTAGCCAGTACGATTTGAGAAAAAAAAGTCATTTTTGAAGAGCCCTAATGGCTAATGCCCAGGTACCCTCTACAGCAGTTGCCTTGTAGTCTGTGGTCGTTGGTGCTGATCGACTTGTGGGAAAATTATTCATAGACTGGTTCAAATTAATCATTATAACATACTTCTTGTGTTTTGGGGTATGAATGTGAGTTGAAATAGCGGTCTTTCCTGTGGCCTCCAGGTTAATGTCACAATTACAGATATTGCAATCTGCGAAACACTAGCCCTTCAAGCTTCGTTAGTCACGAAAAACGATTTTACGCCTGCTCATTTTAACTAATCAGATTTAGCCTTATTAGTTGCTAAAACTATATGCGCAAGTGCAATATAATTTAGATAAATTTATCAATGATTTACGGCTTTACTACTTTTTAACCAATGTGTCGACTGCACTGCGCCTTTTTTCACTACTCAGGAAATGCTGCCTTCCCCACAGCTTGATCTTATTCTACTGTAGACCAAACAGCAAGAACCTGGTACTGCTGTTTACTGCTAAAATGACGTCCGCCGCGGTACCTTAATTGGTACAGACGAAACTGCTATATTACCACTCACTGCCCTAGCTATCTCACCACTGAGAAGTCAAATCTTGTGGTGTGTACGTCACGAGAGTTCCTTTCGTTTATGATGTCATCAAATCTCGACGCAACAGCATAATTTTAGAATATTATGCAACACAGATACCAGAGGAAAACAATCGAAGTTCTGTAGTGGTTGAAAATAAGAAAAAAGAAGGACGCAAGTCGAAAATAAGGACATTTTTTAGAAATAAGGACAGTTGAGTTTTCTAAGACGTGGCCCTTCAAAATAAGGACAAATCTTAGAAATAAGGACGGTATAGCAACCATGGCAGAATATAATTTATATTTTCGTAATTAGTACAGCAGAAGATGAACGTGAAAAGTATATTCCGATATTCGGGAATCAGAGACAATATCGTAGTGCTTTTACATATATAAAGGCCCAAAATCAACCTCGGTAACGCATAAAAAAATCATAGTTAAGATGGCATTCGAAAAAAAATACTGATCTTTCGAATCAAGTTTCACTCACCTGTTGTATCCGATCGATGCTGTCGCCAAACAAAATAACCGTTCATTGCCGTGTAATTGTCATATTATCCCGTATACTTGGCAAACGACATCCCATCAATTAAAATAATTACACCATTCGATGTTCTCCAAATGTTGTGTTCAGCGTAACCAAGCAAATTTTTACAATTACCGTGTGATTTGGGATCAATTTCACAATCACGATTTAGAATTAATATCAGACCTATGTCGACGTCTCCGCTTTTAAATTTTATATACCACTAACGCGTGACATGACACAATATACTAGGGTTGCCATACGTCCGGAATTTCCCGGACATGTCCGGAATTTCACCTTTAAAACTGCGTCCGGGAGGAATTTCTAAAATATGCCTAAATGTCCGGAATTTTGAAGTGAACTCATAATTTTTCCCTAAATCAACATAAACGATATTATTTTCGGGCAGATTTATGCTACATGAAATTTTTCTTCGCGCTTGGCGCGATTTAGTATCACATATATTAGTTTTAATATGGGGACTACCACCCTCGCAGAAGCTGCGATCAAAAATGAATAAATAAAAATAACATTCAGTTACAGAAATAAGTCTTATTATAATTGCAATCACAAGACAACGGTATATTCATAAAGTTGGTTTAGGGCGTTTGGACATGACCTAACGATGTAGGCTACATTGTACAATTACGCTCCTTGCATTTTCGAAGTCATATCATCCTCCACCGGCTCTACCGCAAACTCTGATTATGTGGGCGGAGAGAGGATCAAATTATATAGTAGCCTAATATATGGAAGAACCAATATTATTGACATAATTCATTAAAATCATTTAACGACCAGATGCATATAGAAACCAGATGCATATAGTAAGCCCTCAGAAGCTGCATCGATTACCCTACTTTGGGCTCAAGATCAATGTTTATTTGGGCGGGAGGGGGCAGAAAAATGTGGCTTCGGCCCTGGTAACAACTTACAACACACAACCACATACTCCTGAACCGGATCGTGACCACCTCTAGTCGATAGACAAAGCTTTGCTGGTGTGACGTCATATTCATCAATGTGCTCATACCTCATTTTGAAATCCGCTAGTGGGCGCTAAAGAGAGTCCGGAATTTGTGTTAGAAAAATATGGTAACCCTACAATATACAAATAGGTGCAATATTCAAAAATCTGTTCAGTCATCGTGATGCAGGGCCTCTAACGCTCATCAAGACAATTTCAACCAGAAAACAGATGAAAGCAAATCCAAAACCGACTCTCTACATTTTGAAATCCAAAGCGTGAAGCGTAAGTACAGTGTTGCGTAACAATCCAGTTAAATATACGTGGGGGTAATTTAATGACATCCGAGAGAGAGAGAGAGAGAGAGTCTTTATTTTCATCCAACCAAAATACACAACACACGGCAGTGATGGTGGTACAGAAAATATGCTTGTACAGTATTCGGTATGAGACAGGAATGATCGATAAGACCGTGAGGGTCATCTAGTCTGATCACACCAGCAGCATCAAACAGGTACACTTGACTCTAAGCCAGGGCTGGCCAACCTTTTCAACCAAAGGGCCACATTCGATTGACGAACTTCTGCGCGGGCCACTATCCGCGCGAGGCGCGAAAAATATTTGAAGTTCATAGGTCAATAATATTGTCACTTGACTACATTGCGGGCCTGCTGTATATCGCTGGGCTAAGTTTGCGAGGACTGGGCTATTCGGCGCATGGACATGGACATATCGATATCGAAAGCTGCGACCAACATGCGTCAATCATTTCGTGCCTATAGGATTCATAGTCGACGGTCTTACTGCGAGCGCAAACGCAAGGTCGCATATGTTGAACGACACTTTGTCTCATGATCGCTAATATAGTTCGACTGAATCTGATACATTGGGTGCTCTTCAGTTTTCACAAAAGGGCAACAATATTAAGAACAAGAAATCGAGTGACAACATATTGCGCTAAGCGTGTAGAAAATTTTTACCTTTGATAAATCTATCGAAACTGATATTTTAGCCATCACATCTCAAGTGTTGCGGCCAGACTAATAAAATATTTGGTTGGCCTTGCAAGTTCACAATCTGTGCAATCCGTTTTTGATGATATTAGAAATTTCTGAAATTACCTCGCGGGCCACTCAAAACCTTCTCGCGGGCCACATGTGGCCCGCGGGCCATGGGTTGGCCGGCCCTGCTCTAAGCAGTCTGGCTAAGTAACTAGTACAATAGGTAAAAACCACTTGAGTACTATGAGACAAGGCAAAGGAACTACGTTTCTGACCATGTACCCCTGCTCATATCAAAGCCGGTGTACTGGTACCTATGCTCTAAATAAGAGTGTTTTGGCTATCTAACTAAGATTTGAGGGATAACAGACTAATTCATTATTACAGTATATAGGGAGGATAAATTTTAACCCTGTAGAAACGAGAGAGTAATCTGAAATATGTACCGTGCGGACTAATCCTAAATAGGTTTGCATTTAAAACCAATGGTGCTTAAAAACACTTTGTATAAAACATGCTTTAAACATGCTTTGAATACTTTCGAAAAAACATATAGTGTGAGCCTACGGACGCTTTGCACCCGATATAGTCTTTAGTCAACGTATACAAAATGGAATGGTTGCGAACCTCTAAAATCGTCGTTGGTTCAACAGTTACAGCACGTAGCCTAGTATTGATCATTGGTACGGAATGGATGTTGTTGTCTTTGTGGTACTCATGGTGTTTGTCGACTACTATGGTCATTTACACCAGGCCAATTTTCTTCCTTTCTATTCCGTAGCTGCCGACTTGCAGCACGGCCCACTTCTAGGCTTTTTATAAGACACCGCCTGCACGATGATGGTAAGGAGAAGCCTAGATAAACCTCTAACACTTAAGTAGGAATTCTGGAATGGATGTTCTGACGATGATGACCAACGACCGTAAAAATGCTTCAACGATGTAGATATGATTAAAGATATTTCGGTCAGTTTAAGGCAAGGATCGGGACCCTTTTTCGTCAAAGGAGGTATATTTACCATATAATTTCAATTCTCAATGTCTTCCCTTAGTGACGTCACCATGAATGATCCATGACGTCATGGCTTAAAATAACATGTTTTAAACAAGGGCCATGTTTTAAACATGTTTGTTTTATATTGATTTTTAAATGAAACCTTATTCCATGTCGAATATGGAAGAGAATGCTTGCCCCCGTGTGTGTAGTTAATACAAAAACAAAAGCGAAACGTCAACGTTAATGTATAGATAACTAACCTTGTAACCTACATCTTTAGTTATCTATAGGTAGCCTAATGCACTTGAGGCAATGCATGTTGCTTTATGTATGATAATATTTTTAATTAGCAATGTGACTTGATACGGTGGCTTTCGTATTCACGGCGATGTTTCGTCACAAGTTTCAACATGAATTAGAGCCTTTCTGGATCGCACCATCCCAAGTTACAATCACAGTCATTATGCGCACATTGTCTCTTAGAATGGTGTAATCGTGCTTTCAAACTATTTAATCAAATACACGGGAAATAAGTGATAAAGAAACCGAAAAAATCGAATCTGCTAATTTGAAAGATTTACGGCCATTTTTCTGAAGATTGACTACAATCGAACGGCCAATCAAATACATGGCTGCCTCGACATTTCCTATATAAGCAGAGGTTGGTATGATACTTTCGTCAAAGCCAGAAGATGAAGTTCAAGATAGAGCAAGTACTTCTGTTGTCTGTACTGATTTCAGTTACAGCTGCAACCTACTGTAAGTATGCGCAAACGTACATTCAGATGGGCCTGCTGCGATGCGGCATTTTACAACGCGAAAGTAGGCCTCTATAGTGACTGATACCAAGTTCAAGTACCAACAAATGTAGAAAGAATAATGAAATGTTTCACTAGTGAAATGCGAAGTGCAATACTAACTGGCGGTCATCATGTAGATAGTATATAAACCCAAAATTTGTTCAAAAATGTGGGGTAGTCATTAATGATTATTATTCATGTTCGGGTAGGCCAATTGTTATTAGTCACTTTGTTGCATGATTATATTTCTTGACCTATCATCGATATTGTCAGTATGGTGGTCAGATATTGGAATCGCTCGAACGTAGGTACCAGAAATAAATTTCCTTCGAAGCGTACGATTTCAACTTGGTATCCTTTTCCTCTGCGGTTCGCATCTGTTGGTGGTCAGATTGCAAAATATACTACCATATCCAAATAGTAAAATCAACTAGCATCGAATCGCACATAGCGAGAAGAAAATTTCAAGATGAATTATTATCCCTCAGAAATAAGGGATTCAATTCGTAACTTCAATTTGCATGTTGACGGCGGCCAACACATACTAATTGAACTATACGTGTCGACGGCCGTATTATTTTCCTTCCACGACCGCAGGTTGGCCCCCTGGTTTAAATAAATCTTCGAAGTGATTTGACAGAAAGCTGCGTTTTCCGCGCTTCAAATTGAATATGGTGCTTCGCGCCACTCTTGGTGCATTAATGCTGTTCATCCAGTCAGTTCATTTTAGAAGTGGTCTACTGATGAGTATCCATCCACTATTTGGATGTAATGCCACGTGGAGCATTTCTAAAATGTCTACAGCTGCCGCAAATACGGCTCCTTCGACGAAAAAGGCGTACGACCACTGTCATAAACAGACCAAAACATCTTTAACCAGGACTACATCGTTACGCAGCATTATTTCGGTCTGCGGTCATCATCATCAGAACACTCATTCCGTACCAATGATCTATATCTTCATGCTATAAATGTTGAACCGACAACTATTATGACGGTTCCAGCCACTCCATATCGTATGCGTCTACTTTATCGAGTGCAAATATTCCGTAGGCTCACACTACATGTTTTTTCGAAAGTATTTACACAATTGTGCATAGCATGATAAAAAAATTGTTTTTTTAAAAAAGGCATTTTTGAAAAACACTGTTTAAGACGTGTTTCCAGCAAAGTATTTTAAAACGCTATTTGTTTTAAATGCAACCTTGGCTACAGTGATATGTGCGTAAACTGCTCGAAAAATGTGATTCGTGTAAAAATATAAGTAAGCGCAGGTTTATGTCAAGGAGTATCACGAAGTGCATCTATCACGGCCTAACAACGGCATCGGTGTAACAATAATTCGAAAAGACCAGCAATATCAGATGAATAGTTATAAATTCGAGATAATATTTATAGGCTTGTTCATGCATCTAGGAAACACAGGATGCATGGTAATATTTACAATATTGTATGTACTGCACATACACAAACATATATATTGGGATCGAGTAGCCTATATATGAATGCATAAATAAGTAGCACATAGATGCACGTAGATATTCCGTTAGCTGTTAACAGTTCCGTATCGTATATTAATCGTCGTTTATGCTTCGTTTTGCAAGATCCAGTGCCTACTCCGCAACCCTGCGTGGGAGAGTATCGGGCCGCAAGTTCCTGCGACAGATACCGAACCGGGAACTACAGGAGATACAAATTTAAAGTTTTTCAAAGACCATCTGTTGGAGAACGATGCCCGAGGCCATACTTTTTTGGAAGTAAGTCGACTGATACAATCATACATGAGTTTATGCCCACCACTAGATGTACAACGGTAGACACCCGCGTGGACACTGAGGACTAAGTCCGGGCAGAATAGACTGCCTGGGTAATTCGATTCCGAGCCAAGTGTTTGAGAAACAACTATTGGGACGTATAAATAACAGTGATGTAATTTTAAGTTCAAATATGAATATTTTTTGTCGATTTAACGTAAACGAGGCCATTATTACACCTCATCCAAAGAATGCCGTATTTAGAGATTGTTCGTTCCTCCCCATATTACTAAAAATAGAAAGTGGGAGTCCCACATTTTAGAAACCCTAACCCTAGCATTTAACTAACGTTTCTCAAGTCTCCATCCTCATTCCGATTAGTAGTAGAAAATTGATCGGGGGATTAAGGAACCGCACAGCTGGAGGTCTATGAAAATTATACTTCAATAACTCTAAAACAATGCATACATTCATTCGATGCTTGTGTGCGTTTGTCTCTTTGCTACATATATTACATCGATCTTGAGAAGTTATCTATTATATTTTCAATGCAATTATAGGCTTTTATGAAATTCCTCCGTGAGAGGAATTCCTTCCCGGTTGGGAATCAGTGACCTGTCAGGTTATAAAATAACACTAAGCGTGTTACCCCAAGAGAGGTCGAGTAGCAAAATTTCTAATGAATCGTAATGGACAAAACTCTCAAACAGGGTTGTAATGACTCGAGTCGCGATTTTTTTGGTGACTCAACTTGACTCGAATCATTTTTCAAATGCGTAAGATGACTCGACTCGACTCGAGTCAATTTTTATTTTGACTCGACTTGTACTCGAGTCATTGGTCATGACTCGAACCAAGTCATTGACTCGAGACTACTCCGAAGAATAGTGAAGTTACCACATTATTGGTATTTCGTCTATCAGTCCTGATACTTGGAAAATAGGGCCAGAAACTGTTAAGACAGAGGAATATCACTATAGTATGAATTCGAGCCATTCTATATCACTCGAGGGGGGTTGAAAAAAGTGGACTGAACCGGATTGAACTGAAAACTGAACAATGAACGTAATGACTTGGACTCAGACTCGAGTCAAAACACTATGAGTGGGACTCGACTCTACTAGCTGACTTGGACTCGGACTTGGCTCTGTGGTGAATTGAAAAAGACTTGACTTGACTCGAGTCAAAGCTATAAAAGTGAGATTAACTTGTGACGTGGAACCTTGTTACTTGGTTACAACCCTGCTGTCAAACCATATGCTCTAGGAGACTCGATTCATATTGTGTACTAAATCTTATTACCGGCGCAATACCGTTTCACCAGGAAATGAGTGTACTCAATCAGCCGTTTGTCGATATTCATTCCGTTTCATTCTTTTCTAGCTTGTGACCCATGCGACAAAGAAGCCCGTGACGAGCATTACTACCGCGCCTCCGAGAGGGAGTACTATCCGAATGGTCTGCTGAGAGGTTTCGAGCCAATCAAAACGAAACTTGGATGCTGCAGAAGACGCAAGAACAGACGTTCCGATTCCGACTGCTCAGATTCCGATTCCGATAAAAACAAGAGGAATAGCGATTCCGACTCGGATTCGGACTCGGATTCGGACTCGGATTCGGATTCCGACAGCGATTCTCCGGGGCGAAAAAAATACAGAAACGATTCGGACTCTGACAGCGATACTCCCAGAAGAAGAAAGAACAGAGATTCGGATTCCGACAGCGACGATTCGGATTCTGACAAGGATACTCCCAAAAGAAGAAAGAACAAAAATTCGGACTCCGACAGTGATGATTCGGATTCTGGCAAAGATTCTCCCAAAAGAAGAAAGAACCGGAATTCGGATTCCGACAGCGATGATTCGGACTCTGACAAAGATACTCCCAAGAGAAGAAAAAACAGAAATTCGGACTCTGACAGTGATGACTCCGATTCTGACAAAGATTCTTCCAAAAGAAGAAAGAACAGAGATTCGGACTCCGACAGCGATGATTCGAACTCCGACAGTGATGGTTCGCACGGCAGCAGTGATAAATACGGGGGAAGTTATAACTTCATTAAATATTAGGTAAAAAGAAATATCCTTGTTGCTTCTTTACATGCTATATTGGTAAAAAAAATGAGCTCGCCTTGAATGGGAAATTGACAATATTCTAAATATATATACACACACATGTACCGCGAATATATCTTATATACGTAATTTCGTGAGGTGGCGTTAGGGGGAAACAATTATTTTGAATCGGAGGACTTGCCGGCAGTATATTTGGAAATTCAAGACAAGAAATGTCAAGTCACAGTGTCCGACCAGCGTAGATGCGAAAGTTCGAAGAACAAGCAAGCTGTAAGGGCTGCTACAGTACTCGGTTATAACCAGGGCTGAGGAGCCTGAGTCGAAGTTTGGCAATTTTTCCCTTAATGGAGTCGGAGTCCTAAAAATTCTGCACGGCTTGGAGTCGGAGTCGTGAAAAAATACTGTCTGGAGTGCGGACAGGAGTTTGCGAAAATGATCCTGACTCCTAGTTTTTTAAAATGAAACCAGTGCTTTCAAAGGTATCCTAAAATCACTAATTATAACTTGAATAGGATTTGTATGTACCAGCAATCACTGTAACGATATTGATAAAATTGGCCATTATTTGCAAATTGCAATTTTGTTGCATAGAAAATGAAAATTGCAATATGAATCTTCGTGATCCAGTCGCAAATTGCTGCAATCTTTGGAATTATATCGTGATACTGCGGAAGAGTAAATACATCGTTTGGTTTTGTAAGTGACAGCATCACTTGTGAAACTGATGCAAATATAACCAAACGCTGCTTCTCACTTGATAAAATCAAAAATATTCGTAGTAAGTATCTCAGCCGATTGGGTCGAACAAATGACAACAAACAAGAAGAAAGGTGTGATTTCAAGTTTTATTTCGAGGGAGTTTTTTTTTTCAAGGATTGTTGTACTCTGGCATAATGCGCACGCCCCTTATTTTAGGACAAAAAGCGACAAAATTTTTCGCATTATACATGGAAAATTACGGCAATAATAGCTAAGGACAGTAGTGATTACAGATAGCGCGGTGTTATGTTTTCACTGCATCCACTGTAGAATCCTAATATCATATGTTGACGTAATTGAAGGCCAAACTAGGCATTAGGCAATCAGCATCGCATCTATGTCCGCGGAATACCAGATAACCAACGGTCAAAAATAATCGCAGCCGTCTGCCAGCAGTCATCACATGTCAAAGGTATTGAGACTCGATTTGAGACAATCGATTTTTGGAGGTGACTTGAGTGAAGTCAAGTCACTCGATTTTTGGAGGTGACTCGAGTCAAGTCAAGTCAAGTCACGAGTCAAGTCACAATTCAAGTCAAGTTGCCTTTTCGAAGTATGAGGCAAGATAACGTCTTTGCATTTTTCGAGCTGTCTGAAATACAGATTGAGATTTCATTGATTCCGAGCCGATAAACGAATATAGAGTTAAATATGCACGCAAGAAGGCGCTGCATCGCTCACATTGACGTAGAGCTGTTAAACCACGTAAGTAATTGCGTAGCCTCAGTTTCTACTTACCGGCCAAAATAAAGAATAGAGAACGGAGAAACAAATTGATAAGATGCAATGCATTACCCATTTACAAATTGATATGATGCAATTCGAGCCTGCGCCAATGGTTGAGGACTATATAGACTATATTCGAATTCAATTTCAATAAAACAAAGAGGTTTGGTTAAGATACGAAGAGAAAACAGAAATAGACGTTTTGCTACTAAATTACTTTACTACGAGGTTATGACAACGCAAGCTGTAAGCTCCCATCACTTCGTTTGCGGTCAATTTATTTGTGAGAGAACAATGGAGACTCAGAAAACGTACGATCATTTAATGATCGGTCGCCCTCACGGGTTACACCGGCGTTTCGCGAACAATCCGCAAATAGGCAAGATACAGTGATTTTTATCGACACCGATTACTTGATGACTTGAAATTGACTCGTGAATTTTGCTCCGAGTCACGAGTCCATCCACATTTCTGATACGCCGAGTCGAGTCGAGTCATGTCATGTCATTTTAGCAAAGTGACTCGAGTCAAATCAAGTCATACGAAAAGGTGACTCGAGTCATCCCAACACTGGTCTTAAGTGTAACATGATATATTTTAAAATTCGAGGTGACGCGCTTTCTCGTTTGCAATCATCTATATTTCTTGTTGTCTATTTGATACACTCGTATTCCCGAGTTGTCGCACAATGTCATTTGTCATTGTTCCATTTGTTATTAACACGACGCATTGTGAAGTGCACGGCATTTAATCGCGTTGTCAAATATTGATGCATCACGAAATTCTCGGTGGCACTAATTCTGAATTTATTCAATTCGCTCGAACGGGGAACCTTCTATATTCCAATGAATTTGATTGATGGACGGACAGGTATCGATAGCAACAATATCGAATTTCAAACCATTGGGCATTTACATGAACTACGAAAAGGACGGTATATATTACCCCGATATACTCCAAAAATGCTTTGCGAACATAAATCGAGAAATGCAGCAATGCCGCCACAATCGCTGTTTTATTCTGCGCACAATTGCCGCAAGGCGAGCTACTAAACGCGAAGTCAGAAACCCATTGTGTTGGCCGCAACAAACGATTACTGATCGGTTGCGCTCTTTCGCGTTCGTAATCATCATTATTGTCCGCTTGTAACATCACGTTCGAGAGATGATGCGCGAACTTGCCGGACAGCATTGTTGCGTCACCATGACAAACTCCATCACAATGCAAAGCGCGAGGCTGATTTTTGGGGTTCCAGGGCCAGCCATGGGCAGAATATAATTTATATTTTCGTAATTAGTACAGCAGAAGCTGAATGTGGAATGTGAATGCCGATATTTGAGAATCTGGGACAATATCGTGGTGCTTGTGTGTGTATATACAAAGGCTCAAAATCAACCTCGGTAACGTATGCAAAAAATCATAGTTAATATGACACTGGACAAAGAAACTGATCTCTCGAATCAAGTTTCACTCACCTGTTATGCATTCTACGCGTATCCGATCGATGCTATCGCCAAACCAAATAGCCGCTCATTGCCGCGTAATTGTCATATTATCCCATAAACTTGGCGAACGAGATCCCAATAATTAAAATAACCACACCATTTAATGAACTCCAAATGTTGTGTTCAGCGTTACAAAGCAAATTTTCACAATTACCGTGTGATTCGGGATCAATTTCACAGTCACGATTTAGAATTAATATCGACTTCTCCGCTTTCAAATTTGACATACCACTAACGCATGACATGACACAGACACAATATACAAATAGGTTCAATATTCAAAAATGTGTTCAGTCATCGTGATGCTGGGCCTCCAACGCTCATCAAGACAGTTTCACCCAGAAAAAAGATGAAAGCAAATCCAAAAACGACTCTCTACATTTCAAAATCCAAAGCGTGAAACGTAAGTATAGTGTTGCCTAAAAATCCAGTTGAACAGACGTGAGGGTAATCTAATAACACCCGAGTAACTAGTACAGTAGGTAAATACCACTTGAGTACTGTGAGACGAGGCAGAAGAACTACGTTTCTGACCATGTACTCCTGCTCATGTCAAACCCGGTGTACTGGTACCGATGCGCTAAATAAGAGTGTTTTAACCACCTAACTAAAATTTTAGGGATAACGGACCAATTCATTATTAGGGAGGATAAATTTTAACCCCGTAGAAACGATAGTGTAATCCGAAATATGTACCTGCGAAGGTTTGCATTTAAAACCAATAGTGCTTAAAAACACTTTGTATAAAACATGCTTTAAACATGTTTTGAATGCTTTCGAAAAAACATATAGTGTGAGCCTACGGATGCTTTGCACCCGATATAGTCTTTAGTCAACGTATAGAAAATGGAATGATTGCAAACCTCTAAAATCTTCGTTGGTTGAACAGTTACAGCACGTAATAGCCTAGTATTGATCATTGGTACGGAATGGATGTTGTTGTGGTTGTGGTACTCATGGTGTTTGTCGACTACTATGGTCATATACGCCAGGCCAATTGTCTTCATTTCTATTCCGTAGCTGCCGACTTGCAGCACGGCCCACTTCTAAGCTTTTTATAAGACACCGCCTACACGGATGATATGGTGAGAAGAAGCCTAGATAAACCTCCAACACTTGGGTAGGAATTCTGGAATGGATGTTCTGACGATGTTGACCAACGACCGTAAAAATGCTTCAACGATGTAGATCTGATTAAAGATATTTTGGACCGTTTAAAGCAGGGATCGGGAGCCTTTTTGTCAAAAGAGGCATATTTATCCTATATTTTCAATTGTCAATGTCCTGTCATAGTGACGTCACCATGAATGATCCATGACGTCATGGCTTAAAATAACATGTTTTAAACAAGGGCCATGTTTTAAAAATGTTTGTTTTATATTGATTTTTAAATGAAACCTTAATCCATGTCGAATATGGAAGAGAATGCTTGCCCCCGTGTGTGTAGTTAATACAAAAACAAAAGCGAAACGTCAACGTTAATGTATAGATAACTAACCTTGTAACCTACATCTTTAGTTATCTATAAGTAGCCTAATGCACTTGAGGCAATGCATGTTGCTTTATGTATGATAATATTTTTAATTAGCAATGAATGTGACTTGATACGGTGGCTTTCGTATTCACTGCGATGTTTCGTCACAAGTTTCAACATGAATTAGAGCTTTTCTGGATCGCATCATCCCTAGTTACAATCAAAGTCATTATGCGGACAATGTCTCTTGAAATGGTGTAATCGTGCTTTCAAACTATTTAATCAAATGCACAGGAATTAAGTGATAAAGAAACCGAAAAATCGAATCTGCTAATTTGAAAGATTTGCGGCCATTTTTTTGAAGATTGACAACAATCGAACCATCAATCATATACATGGCTGCCTCGATACTTTCTATATAAGCAGAGGTAGGTATGATACTTTCGTCAAAGCCAGAAGATGAAGTTCAAGATAGAGCAAGTACTTCTGTTGTCTGTACTGATTTCAGTTACAGCTGCAACCTACTGTAAGTATGCGCAAACGTACATTCAGACGGGCCTGCAGCGATGCGGCATTTTACAACGCGAAAGTAGGCCTCTATAGTGACTGATACCAAGTTCAAGTACCAACAAATGTAGAAAGAATAATGAAATGTGTCACTAGTGAAATGTGAAGTGCAATACAAACTGGCGGTCATCAGGTAGATAGTATATAAACCCAAAATTTGTTCAAAAAATGCGGGGTAAGTTATTAATGATTATTATTCATGTTCGGGTGGGCCAATTGTTATTATTCACTTTGTTGCATGATTATATTTCTTGACCTATCATCGATATTGTCAGTATGGTGGTCAGATATTGGAATCGCTCGAACGTAGGTACCAGAAATAAATTTCCTTCGAAGCGTACGATTTCAACTTGGTATCCTTTTCCTCTGCGGTTCGCATCTGTTGGTGGTCAGATTGCAAAATATACTACCATATCAAAATAGTAAAATCAACTAGCACATAGCGAGAAGAAAATTTCAAGATGAATTATTATCCCTCAGAAATAAGGGATTCAATTCGTAACTTCAATTTGCATGTTGACGGCGGCCAACACATACTAATTGAATTATACGTGTCGACGGCCGTATTGTTTTCCTTCCACAATCGCAGGTTGGCCCCTATATTCGAAGTGATTTGACAGAAAGCTGCGTTTTCTGCGCTTCAAATTGGATATGGTGCATTAATGCTGTTTATCCAGTCAGTTCATTTTAGAAGTGGTCTACTGATGAGTATCCATCCACTATTTGGATGTAATGCCACGTGGAGCATTTCTAAAATGTCTACAGCTGCCGCAAATACGGCTCCTTCGACAAAAAAGGCGTACGACCACTGTCATAAACAGACCAAAAACATCTTTAACCGGGACTACATCGTTACGCAGCATTATTTCGGTCTGCGGTCATCATTATCAGAACACTCACTCCGTACCAATGTTCTATATCTTCATGCTATAAATGTTGAACCGACGACTATTATGACGGTTCCAGCCACTCCATATCGTATGCGTCTACTTTATCGAGTGCAAATATTCCGTAGGCTCACACTACATGTTTTTTCGAAAGTATTTACACAATTGTGCATGGCATGATAAAAAAAATTGTTTTTTTAAAAACGGCATTTTTGAAAAACACTGTTTAAGACGTGTTTTCAGCAAAGTATTTTAAAACGCTATTTGTTTTAAATGCAACCCTAGCTGCAGTAATGTGTGCGAAAACTGCTCGAAAGATGTGAGTCGTGTAAAAATATAAGTAAGCGTAGGTTTATGTCAAGGAGTATCACGGAGTGCATCCATCACGGCCTAACAACGGTATCGGTGTAACGATAATTCGAAATGACCAGCAATATCTGCTGAATAGTTATTAATTCGAGATAATATTTATAGGTTAGTTCATGCATCCAAAAAACAGAGGATGCATGGTAATATTTATAATATTGTATGTAGGCTACTGCACATACACAGACATACAAATTGGGATAGAGTATATATTAATGCCTAAATAGGCTACGTAGCATATTTACACTGTTAACAGTTATGAATCGTATATTAATCGTCGTTTGTGCTTCGTTTTGCAAGATCCAGTGCCTACTCCGCAACCCTGCGTGGGAGAGTATCGGGCCGCAAATTCCTGCGACAGATACCGAACCGGGAACTACAGGAGATACAAATTCAAAGTTTTTCAAAGACCATCTGTTGGAGAACGATGCCCGAGGCCATACTTTTTTGGAAGTAAGTCGACTGATACAATCATACATGACTATAGGCCCACCAGGAGATGTACAGCGGCAGACACCACCGAGGACCAAGTCTGGGCAAAATCAATTGCCTGGGTAATCCGATTCTGAGTTGAGTGTTTGAGTAACAACTATTAGTATGTAATAATAGCACCGATATCCTTTTAAGTTCCAATATGGATATTTTTGTCGATTCAAGGAAAATGATGCCATTATTATACCTCGTCCAAAAAATGTCGTATTTTGAGATTGTTCGTTCCTCCCCATATTACTAAAAATAGAAAGTGGGAGTCCCACATTTTAGAAACCCTAACCCTAGCATTTAGCTAATGTTTTTCAAGTCTCCATCCTCGTTTCGATCGGAAGTAGAAATATGATCGGGGATAATGGAACCGCACAGCCCGAGGTCTATGAAAATTATACTTCAATAACTCTAAAACAATGCATACACTCATTCGATGCCTGTGTGCGTTTGTCTCTTTGCTACATATATTACATCGATCTGGAGATGTTATCTATTATATTTTCAATGTAATTACAGGCTTTTTTGAAATTCCTCCGTGAGAATAATTCCTTCCCGGTTGGGAATCAGTGACCTGCCAGGTTATAAAATAACACTGTGCGTGTTACCACAAGAGAGGTCGAGTAGCAAAATTTCTAATGAATCGTAATGGACAAAACTCTCAAACAGGGTTGTAATGACTCGAGTCATGACTCGACTCGAGTCCGACTCGAGTCGCGATTTTTTGGTGACTCAACTTGACTCGGATCATTTTTCAAATGCGTAAGATGACTCGACTCGAGTCAATTTTTATTTTGACTCGACTTGTACTCGAGTCATTGCGCATGACTCGAACCAAGTCATTGACTCGAAACTACTTCGAAGAATATATAGTGAAGTTACCACACTATTGGTAGTTCGTCTATCAGTCCTGACGCTTGGAAAATAGGACCTGAAACTGTTAAGACAGAGGGATATCACTATAGTATGAATTCGAGCCATTCTATATCACTCGAGGGGGGTTGAAAAAAGTGGACTGAACCGGATTGAACTGAAAACTGAACAATTAACGTAATGACTTGGACTCAGACTCGAGTCAAAACACTATGAGTGGGACTCGACTCTACTAGCTGACTTGGACTCGGACTTGGCTCTGTGGTGAATTGAAAATGACTTGACTTGACAGTAGTAGTTATGATCGCTCGTGACCTGCAATGGGGTTCTTATGGGTGCACCCGACCGGTGCCGCGAAACTCGTCCTGAACCGGTGACCCTTTCAGACCCCCCTTCCACCCGACCGGTGCCTGGGTTGGTATAGGCATCTCTCGACCGGTAACCCTTTTCGGTATAGGTATCACTCAACCGGTGCCTCGAAACTCGTCTTGAACCGGTAACCCTTTTCGGTATAGGGATCACTCAACCGGTGCCTCGAAACTCGTCTTGAACCGGTGACCATTTTCGGTATAGGGATCGCTCAACCGGTGTCGTAGTGGTAATTCGTACTTTCGGGTATATGCATCTCTCGACTGGTAACACTTCTCGATATATGGATCGCTCAACCGGTGCCGTGGTGGTAATTCGTACTTTCGAGTATAGTCAACTCTCGCACTGTGTTGAATAGGTATCAGGAATAGTAAATAGTCACGTGATTGATTCTTAGTTAATGTGTATATTACAAATTATTAAATATGACCGATTCGAGTTAATCCCAACGTTTACGGTGAGTACGACAACGATATATCGTTATTCTTATGGCGGGGGTGGCATGCGGCTATTGCGTCTTATGGGTGCGGCCGTGAATCGCCCTTTCGGGTATAGGCATCTCTCGCCCGGTGTTGAATATGTATCAAGTAAATAGTCATGTGATTGGTCCTTAGTTAATGTGTATATTCCAAATTACGGCGAGTACGACAATGATATATCGTTATTCTTATGGACGCGGCGATGATTCGTACTTTCGTTGATAGAATGCTAGCGGCATGTCGTACTTTCACCAAAAAGGGTGTGAAATAGTTTGCTAAATCTAGGAATCAGTCGCTTGGTAATTAGTTTACCACGGAGCCGGCGTAGACGGCGATTCGAATAGCAACAATAGCCGCGTTCACAAACTAACACTCCAAAAAGGTGTGAAATATTGGTAAAATCCCGCGATCGCTCACAAGATAATACCTAAGACATAACCATCGCTCGCGACTCGCTGTTACATACATGCCGATCGTTGACAATGTAATATTTTGGTAATTGGTTTACCGCAGAACCCGCGTAGACGGCGATACCAACAATAGCCGCGTTCACAAACTAACACTTCAAAAAGGTGCGAAATAGGTTGCAAATCCCACGATCACTCACGAGATAACACCTAAGACATAGCCAGCCCTCACCAACTTGTTGTTACATACATTCCAATCGCCACAATGTAATATTTTGATAATCGGTATGTCACAGGAACTGGATTTCACTGGTAAAATTTAATAAGTAACGGATAACAGAGCCGTCACAGACGATGATTCGAATACCGACAAATTCTCACTTATTTCTGATCCTACCCTAATCCTTTGCGAAGTTGACGCTTATTCGAAAAGGTGTGAAATAATTGTAAAACCCTACGTCGCTGACGGGATAATGCATCAGACATAGCGATCTAGTTATAGCATGGGTCGGAATCCATTCGCGGGATGTACTAGGTAAATTGAGATAATCCAAAACCGAATATTTTGACTTTGGCGTAGTGTGAATTGAAATAGGATTGACAAACATGGCTATCAACTTTCCCACAGTCCCATATTGATATTATACGCACATTGATTCGAAACAAGTAATGGAACATTGCAACTCTATTCGCGATCCGACTTTTCGTTTGTCAAAGCGACATTTTTAACATCTTACCATACTCAAAAGAATTATTTACAACATTAACAAGTGTTCAAAATCTAGTTTTCACTTACTTGATTATACCACTGCAACTCACAAATTTGAAATAATTCATTCTGGTTGTATTCATATGATCGGTCTTTTTTATTCAATTGTAAAGGTCGTTACTATTCTGAAGACAAAGTAAGCTATTTACTAATCGACACATAAATGACTTGACATAAACATATTATATTTTGAGTATACGAGATTTGAATGTCTGAACAATAACTGAGAAATAATTTATCACAATAAAATACGTATATTACAGCGTAAAAGATGTTTGAATGTCAGCAACTCTGTACGGTCATAGTTACTACCACTAATTTACCCGACCAACTCGTCATGATCATTCCTGAAATCAACACAAATATGACCACTGACTTGAGTTAACCACAAAACAGCATCAAGTTTTAAATCCACTTGTAGCTTACGGATTATTTGAATGCTGGTTATGTTTTGTTGTAATTGAGTTCATGGAAATACTATTACGTCTCGATATCTGACCATCTTACCATATTCAAAGAATCAACCACGAAAACATTGTCAAGTAAATCCGTTAACCGACCAACTCAACAGTATCAATATGAAAAACAGCCAAACATACACGAATCCATACAAGCACTAAAACCTAAAATCCATAACAAGCCTGGTTGTATTCATATCCCTACATGTCTTTTTTATTCAACTTGAAAAGTCGTTACTATTCTGTAAGACAAAGAAATTACTATGCGGTATATTTTGTAAGATAAAAGTAATTACTTCTCGGTGCCCGCGACTTGAGATTAACATAATATGTTTGAGTATGCGAGATTTGAAAGTCTGCCCAACATGTTGAGAATTCATTTCTTACAATCGAACGCAGGTGTTATATTGAAAATTATCATGATGTAAACATAAGGATTGACACATTGATTTGACATATGTAATAGTTGATCATGACTTGACTATTAAATTATTTGCGTTAATTAGACCCGGCGTTGTGGTAAAGATTATTGTGACAGCAACAAACTTTTCAGTACCATTGTTATTAACATATTGAGTTGTAAACTATGTGTGTCTAAAATGTTCTCGATTGGAAAATTATTCAGCCTTGGTACAAACCACGCAGAGTATTGTGGATATCAGGAAATATTTTACAAATGTCTGCATTAAACAAGACTAAAGATGAAACAACAATTTCCTTTGTTGAACAATAACCGGGGCAATACTTTATTGTCGGTGAGAATTGAAACACTTTCGCGAATTACCTGGTGTCAAGATATCACACTAGGTGAATTGACATACCACCATTTGATTAATGCTTAATCCGTTCGCATCATTTCACACTCACTTTGATCATTACAAAAGTAAATTGGAATATGTTTGCTAGGCACCACCTATTCAACTATACTTGAGTAATACAGAAACCTCTCAGCATTAATAAAATCGAAATGTGCGCTACACTGAAATCTACAAAAATGTGTTTGTATTGCTGTTCGTAGTAGCGATATCGATTTGAACCTCCATCATCTAACCAAACTACTGAGAGTCGTTGTCAATTTACATGACGTTCACTGATTACATACTAGAACTATTTGTGCAGCGCACACGATCAGAGAAATTGGACATTTTTCCATTGCCATTCGTCAAAGTAAATGTCGTCACAATAATCAGTCACTAAAAGACCATATACTTGTATGTGATTGAATCGCCGACAATTAACTCGGTAAATCAAACCCCTGAGAAATTTCACTCAGTCATTGGATAGGAAACAGCGTCGCTTAATCGGTGTGAGTCGTTTTTTCTAAATACTAATCATATCTGTCCAGCCAAGAACAATTTTCACTCACTTGGGTAACGAAACCAGTGTCCAATATCAATACAAGATATTTTCGTCACACAAAAATAATCAACTTCACTCGATATTCTCGTACTACGAAACTGTACAAAGGTTACATGCTTTTGTATGACATGGAATCAATACCGATCGAAGTAACCGTATTGGAGATAACTTTTAAACAAACACACTCTACGTGGTTAACATTCTCGTCGATTCTATTGTGATTAATGTATACTTCATGTGATCTGGATTCATTTCGATATGGCTAAACATTCAACTTCGACGGATACGAATTGTCACACACTCAAGTAATATCATACCAAATAGTTATTTACAAGACACAGAAATTTGTTTTGGTCGTTTCGACTTTATTACTGGAGATACTCATCACTTCGCTTAATACAATCTAGATTTAAACTCCATCGAACCTTTGGTGTCTATCGTTTTGCTGGATACGAATTATGTTAGTCTAAGAGTACACAATTTTCACTATCTTGGGTTATGAACTCAGTGTGTTAGCGATCATTCAATATTTTGTAGTATCAACTAGCTACTTCGTAGGATACGAATGATCATCCTCACAACTCTTACAAAAGTACGAAGGATATTTACATCACACAAAGTAATCGACTTTACTCGATATCCTCACACTACGAAACTGAATGGTTATGGTTTGACTCTACAAACTGTTCTGATGTCACAAGAACTTTTTCATACGAATGGTTACGTATCTAAATATTCAAATAATCCAACACACGACTATAGCACTTACAGAAATATCATAGTTCTTGTAACAAAGTTGTATAAGTATAATGTTTATCGTAAGTCCTACATAGCCACGATATCCGTCCGAGTTTGACTTTTAGAAAACATTATACCGACATCGCGACATCTTTCAAAATTAAAACCACGGTGACTGCTTCAGAGACCTACCAATGAAATTGCAGTATTACAGTTACTTCCACAAAAGAGTATGTATTCGACTTACTTACCACAAATCTAACGCACAAAACAATTTACTTTACTAACGAGAAGCACCGAGCCTCACATCAAAACAACTAGAAAGTGGAACTATATTAAAAAACGTCGCTAACCTTTGTGCACCAGCTGTAAATCACACAAGCAACATGTTTCAAGATTCTGGTTATTGAAAAACGTTAAAGTGTTTCTCCTGCACCAAGTCGTTATGTTGACGAAAGCGTATATTGTAATACTATGATCGATTTGCATTCGTTGGTCACAAACTGTCACTACTCCAAAAAATTATTTTTCACTCAAACACAAAAGCATACTTGTCGCCAATCGTTTTCATCAAGCACGAGTTCAAGAAACCTGCTACGACATGAATTGGTATTTTGATGTTGTGTAAATAGGTAATAATTTATTTTAGTAACACTACATCAACATCATCGAGTTGTGCGAATAGATTTACATGTGGTTTTAATCGAAGTACACAGCACGGTCTAATGTAGATTCATCTCTATTGTACAGCAACTCGGTAATCGAAATGCATTAACATTTAAACAACGATCTTGGTTCGTCACGCGAAAAATATCTTTACTGTCGCAACACTCTGATACTCTGCACAAGATGTGTAAATCCTTTTCACACTCATAATAATACACTAACGGGATACCGATGTCAAGCAACAACGTTTAACAACATCACTGACACTGAACATACGATACCTACCCAAGTAAAAATATCATTTTCACCAGGAGGTCAGTCGTTACTTGTGTACAATTACCATTTTCCCTTGGGAGTTTAGCGTTACCCGAGTAACAAAACCATTTTCACTTGGAAATATATGTTTTCCCTCAACAACAAACGTTTTTCACTTGGAAATATATTTTTTCCCTGGGTAACAAACCCCTTTTCACTTGGAAATATATTTTTGCCCTGGATAACAAACCTTTTTCACTTGGAAATATATCTTTTCCCTTGGTAACAAACCTTTTTCACTTGGAAATATATTTTTTCTCTGGGTAACAAACCTTTTTCACTTGGGAATATATTTTTTCCCCGATCAACAAACCTTTTTCACTTGGAAATATATTTTTTCCCCGAGCAACAAACCATTTTCACTGAGCCACAAACCCTTTTCTCCCCAGGCAACAAACCCTTTTCGTTTGGAAAACTATCATTTACCTGAGTACCAATACCATTTTCGTTTTGAAAACTGACAACTACACCGGTCAATTTGATATTTTTTGTATATTGTTACAGCAGACAGTGACAAAATACACACCAACAACGACTCCGATACATTTGTGTAATCAAATATTCACTTGCTCTGATGCATCCCATCAAAATCATTGGTTACTCATATACAATAACAATGTGCTGTTGTACATCGACATGTATGTTTTCGGAATTGGCGAATAAAGGGGTTTCTGATATGTCCGTGATGTCCGGGTTCGTGCTTTGGATTTTCCAGAGTCAAAATGTCTGAATAAAACACCTCCTTGACTTTGGTAACTGGTTGATACACGGATAATGGTGTTTGGAAAACGGATGAATTTATGTTCCCCATCGCGCTGACAACATCGGGTTACTTGTGAGTTTCCTCGGGTCTGTTTACTATATTGTGTCTTTACTGGTCAATACATGTCGCTCCAGTCAGCTGAAACCGGATCACTAATATGAGAAAGTATGTGGACCGGATCCGGATATTCACTCATGACCCAACGACCGATATTCAAGTAAACATGTTACAGACCGTGTTTTCTCTCTATGAAAAATACCTATGCATACACCATCACATCAAGTACGTCACGATTGTTCACAAGTATTTGCGTAAACGAGGTGTATGTACAATGTGTCGATGCAGAAACATCATGGGACACAAATTCACATTCTCAAGTCTCATCATGCGCCGACTCTGTACATTCAATGTGGGCATAGACGACACACGACATGATACAATGGATAGTGCATTATGCATACCGATATATTCTCAGTCAAATATGCGAACCATACACAACCATATACCCTGATTTTCGCTGAATATCCACAACACCAACAAATCTGTACATTTCTTTTCCCTCGACCTCGACGATAGAGCTGTCATCCCAATGTACCAATCGAGTGTATGGTTCATCAGGTGTAAAATCCAAATCAAATGTCACCAAGGTATCGTTTTTCATTTTCAATATTTCCACCGCTGCATCTTGTCTGTGTCGTAAAACAACGGTGTGGGGCCAGAGGAATCTATGGACAGTTACGCGTAGTCCCATATTTACTCGTGGATATACTCAGGTAACGACAACGCTTTCTCAGTGGTCTGCGTGGGTGAACCGTTTCAATACGTAGCTGGATCAACTAGACCAAAAGTTTCCAACCGTGATTTATGTTGAACTGTCGAGTTACGAGATAGCACCCTCTTGCGGTGTGATTAACTCGAAATAAGCCTTCAACTCACAGAGACACACCTTGGAGTACATTATCTAATCGTAATCGAACTCGAGATTCACACACACACAGAGTCCCTGTTTACGATTTCAATACGGAGTCACTGCTCACGATGTTTATCTGTAGTCGTTATGTGGGAGTAGCGACATCCGACATATTCATCGCGTGAAAGATTGATAACGATGGTGATCGCCAAATACATAAAATCAGGTGAAACACTGCGGTCTCGGTAAAAAAGTTTGCAGGTTAGGACGACCAATACGTGGAGGGATTGAGCGAGTTACGCAACCCGATTATGTCGAAGTCTGGATCACGATACAAGTATACCTGAGAATCCGAACAATCTTGCAAAATCAAGGTGTGAACCCGTGAAAGGGCTGTACTCGTGTGAGATTCATTTTTCACAAGTTGGGTGGAGGTCGATTCATACTAAGATCGTGTTACGTCCAATTATGGCAGCTTGTCTGTCCCCAAGTCATTTATGCCCACATTGAATGTACAGAGTCGGCGCATGATGAGACTTGAGAACGTGAATTTGTGTCCCATGATGTTTGTGCATCGACACATTGTACATACACCTCGTTTACGCAAATACTTGTGAACAATCGTGACGTACTTGATGTGATGGTGTATGCATAGGTATTTTTCATGGAGACAAAACACGGTCTGTAACATGTTTACTTGAATATCGGTCGTTGGGTCATGAGTGAATATCCGGATCCGGTCCACATACTTTCTCATATTAGTGATCCGGTTTCAGCTGACTGGAGCGACATGTATTGACCAGTAAAGACACAATATAGTAAACAGACCCGAGGAAACTCACAAGTAACCCGATGTTGTCAGCGCGATGGGGAACATAAATTCATCCGTTTTCCAAACACCATTATCCGTGTATCAACCAGTTACCAAAGTCGAGGAGGTGTTTTATTCAGACATTTTGACTCTGGGAAATCCAAAGCACGAACCCGGACATCACGGACATATCGGAAACCCCTTTATTCACCAATTCCGAAACATACATGTCGATGTACAACAGCACATTGTTATTGTATGTGAGTAACCAATGATTTTGATGGGATGCATCAGAGCAAATGAATATTTGATTAGACAAATGTATCGGAGTCGTTGTTGGTGTATATTTTGTCGCTGTCTGTTGTAACAATATACAAAAAATATCAAATTGACCGGTGTGGTTGTCAGTTTTCAAAACGAAAATGGTATTGTTACCCAGGGAAAAGATAGATTTCCAAGTGAAAACGGTATTGGTACTCAGGTAAATGATAGTTTCCAGACGAAAAGGGTTTGTTACCCAGGAGAAAATGATTAGTTACTCTAGGTAAAAGTATTTTTCCAAGTGAAAATGTATTGTTACACTGGGTAAACGCCGGATCTCCAAAAGAAAATGATATTTTTACTCGGGTAAACGACGGACCACCAAGTGAAAATGGTTTGTTGCTCAGGGAAAAAGGTTTGTTACCCGGGGAAAAAATATATTTCCAAGTGAAAAAGGTTTGTTACCCAGAGAAAAAATATATTTCCAAAGGAAAAGGGGTTTGTTACACTGGGTAAACGATAAATCTCCAAAGGACAATGGTATTTCTACTCGGGTAACGACCGACCTCTAGGTGAAAATGGTAATTTTACTTGGGTAGGTATCGTATGTTTAGTGTTGTTGGTATTGTTAAACGTTGTCGCCGGTAGCTGTTGGTATACTATTACGAGTGTGAAAAGGATTTACACGACCTGTGCAGAGTATCGCGATAGTAAACATATTTTTGGTGCGACGAAACAAGATCGTTGTTTAAATTTTAATGCATTTCGATTACCGAGTTGCTGTACAGTAGAGATGACTCTACATTAGACCGTGCTGTATACTTCGATTAAAACCACAAGACCACATGTAAATCTATTCGCGCAACTCGATGATGTTGATATAGTGTTACTAAAATTATTACCTATTTACACAACATTAAAATAACAATTCATGTCGTAGTAAGTAAGTTTCTTGAACTCGTGCTTGATGAAAACGAATGGTGACAAGTGTGCTTTTGTGTTTGAGGGAAAAATAATTATTTAGAGTAGTAACAGTTTGTGACCAACGAATGCAAATCGATCATGATATTACAATATACGCTTTCGTCAACATAACGACTTGACGTAGAAACCACTTTAACGTTTTTTCAATATCTCAATCCTCGAGACTTATTACTTGTACGATGTAACGTCGGTGTGCAAACTATAACGACCGCTTTGTATGATAGTATATTTTAGTTGTATTGTTGTGAGGACAATCATGTGATGACTCAGCACTTGTCGTTAGCAAAGTAGATTGATTTGTGTGTAAAATGTAAGCACCGTAACTAGAAAACATTTGTACTCTGTTATTG
The DNA here is from genome assembly GCF_051294905.1 of Botryllus schlosseri. Classification (NCBI taxonomy): domain Eukaryota; kingdom Metazoa; phylum Chordata; class Ascidiacea; order Stolidobranchia; family Styelidae; genus Botryllus; species Botryllus schlosseri. The sequence goes on along the minus strand of NC_137239.1, from coordinate 27,593,518 downwards.
GAGTAGCTGATTTATTGCTATGACATGGACATATCCTGAAGCTTTGGTTTGTTGTCTTACGAAAGATGAGGCGACCTCGGTGTCGTAAATTGTGTTAACTAAACTCGTATGGATACCACAATTGTGCTGGACTTACACCACCAATCATTGTACAGGTTTGTAGCATGAGCGAATATTTTCGTGTAACATGAATATCTTTCGTATACACTTAGTAGTATGAAATGAGATGTGTGGAACAATAATTAGTGTCGTACAAAGTGTTGTGTTTGATTGCTTACTTACTTTTTATCAATGTCTATGTGATGTTAAAAGACGACTGAGTTTTCATTTACATTAAGCGGAGAAACTCATGTAATAAATTTTACTCATTTGAAAATCGACTCGCGTGAAAATACCGATTAACAGTATCAATATGAGCAGTATGTTATTTTTCGCGATATGCAACCAATCTTCTAAGCATAACTTGTCAAAATTTATCGTGTCATAGAAAAGTCGGCTGTTACGAATTCGAAACAAATGTACTTCGGTTATCACGACAAAGGGAATTGAGATCAACGCAGTATTTCGGAAGTGAATGTGTATCGTTTGGTATGTTCAGCAATCACTAAATGATAAAAATATGAAACTGTGCATACAACTCGGTTAGGTAAACGATACAGTTACAAGTCGGATGTGATCTCGATTTACAGATGACAGCTTGATGATGTAAAGCTCAACCACTCCAGTGTGTGTGTTTATTGCAAAGTATTTGACACAAACAAAATATTGAACGTAGGCCCACCACTTGGTTTCATTACGAGGTGAGTGAAAATTGTTTTCTGTTGGTCAGGTATGATTTGCATTTAGAAAAACGCTCTATGCCGATTAAGCGACGCTGTTTAATATCATAATCCGATGACTGAGTAAAATTTCCTTATGGTTTGATTTAGCGAGTTAATTACCGGCGATTCAATCACATACAAGTAAGATCTTTTACGGGATGAGTATTGTGACAACATGTACTTTGACGAATGACAATGGGGAGAAATTTCCGATTTCTTTGGTCGTGAGCGTTCTACAAATATTTCCGGCATACATTTAGCAAGCAACCTACAATATTCTTTTGTTATGGTAATGACTTTCACAAGTTTGGTTTTATGATTAAAATTACTTATTTAAATGATAATTTATGATCACTACTTTGAGTAACAATACAAACACATTTTGTAGATTTCAGTGTAGCACCTATTGCGATTTTGTTAATGCTATGAGTTTTGTGTATTACTCAAGTCTAGTAGAATAGGATGCGTCCAGTAAAGATATTCCAAACGAAATTGTTGTGTCATCTTTAGTCTTGGTTACTGGAAACAACTACATTTGTAAAAATATTTTCTGATATCCGTAATACACAGAGTGATTTGTACCAACACGGAATATCTTTCAAACCAAGAACATTTCAGACAAGTATAGTTTTACAAATCAATATGTTAATAACCACGGCGGTGAAAAGTTTGTTGCTGTCATAATAACCTTTACCACAACGCCGGGTCTAATTAACGCAAATAATTTAATAATGAAGTAATGATCAACTATTACAAAATCTCATATGTCAAATCAATGTGTCAATCCTTATGTTTACAGCATGATAACTTTGAATATAACACCAGCGTTCGATTGTAAGAAATCAAGTCGCAACTACGTTGATCAGACTTTCAAATCTCGTATACTCAAACATATTATGTTAATCTCAAGTCACCTGTACCGAAGAGTAATTACTTTTGTCTTACAAAATATATCGAGTAATAATACTTTGTCTTGCAGAATATACCGCGTAGTAATTCCTCTATCTTACAGAATAGTAACGACTTTTCAAGTTGAATAAAAAAGATGCGTTGGGATATGAATACAACCGAGCTTGTTATGGATTTTAGGTTTTAGTGATTGTATGGACTCGTGTATGCTTGGCTGACTGCTTGAGTTGGTCGGGTAAGTTACAAACGGATTTACTTGCCAATGTTTTCCTGATTGACTGAGTATGGCAAAATGTTAAAATGTCGAGACCTAATACTTTATCCGTACACCCAATTATAACAAAACATAACCCGCATTCAAATAATACGTAAGCTACCACTGGATTTAAAACTCGATGCTATTTTGTGGTTAACTCTAGTCAGTGGTCATGTTTGTGTAGATTTCAGGAATGATCATGACGAGTTGGCCGGGTAAATTAGTGGTAGTAACTATGACCGTACAGAGTTGCTGACATTCCAACATCTTTTACGCTGTAATATACGGATTCACTCGTGATCATTTAATTCTCAGTTATTGTTCAGACATTCAAATCTCGTATACTCAAAATGTAATAGGTTATGTCAAGTCGTATATGTACCGATTAGTAAATACTTTGTCTTACAGTGTAGTAACGGCCTTTACAGTTGAATAAAAATTATCGGTCATATGAATACAACCAGGATGAATTAATTCAAGTTTGCGAGTTGTAGTGGTGTAATCAAGTAAGTGAAAACTATATTTTTAACACCGGTTGATGTTATGAATAATTCTTTTGAGTATGGTAAGATGTTAAAATGTCTCTTTGACAAACGGAAAGCCGGATCGTGAATAGAGTTGTAAGGTTTCATTACTTGTTTCAAATCAATATGCGTATAACCTCTAAATATGACCGGGTAGAAATTTGGTAGTCTTGTTAGTCAATCCTATTTCAATTCACACTACGCCAAAGTCAAAATATCCGGTTTCGGATTATCTCAATTTACCTATAGAACCCGAATGGATTCCGACCCGTGCTATAACTAGATCGCTATGTCTGATGCATTATCCTGTCAGCGACGTAGGGTTTTACAATTATTTCACACCTTTTCGAATAAGCGTCAACTTCGCAAAGGATTAGGGTGGGATCAGAAATAAGTGAGAATTTGTCGGTATTCGAATCATCGTCTGTGACGGTTCTGTTATTCGTTACTTATTAAATTTTACCAGTGAAATCCAGTTCCTGTGACATACCGATTATCAAAATATTACATTGTGGCGATTGGAATGTATGTAAAAACAAGTCGCGAGGGATGGCTATGTCTTAGGTGTTATCTCGTGAGTGATCGTGGGATTTGCAACCTATTTCACACCTTTTTGAAGTGTTAGTTTGTGAACGCGGCTATTGTTGGTATCGCCGTCTACGCGGGCTCTGTGGTAAACTAATTACCAAAATATTACATTGTCAACGATCGGCATGTATGTAACAGCGAGTCGCGAGCGATGGTTATGTCTTAGGTATTATCTTGTGAGTGATCGCGGGATTTTACCAATATTTCACACCTTTTTGGAGTGTTAGTTTGTGAACGCGGCTATTGTTGCTATTCGAATCGCCGTCTACGCCGGCTCCGTGGTAAACTAATTACCAAGCGACTGATTCCTAGATTTAGCAAACTATTTCACACCCTTTTTGGTAAAAGTACGACATGCCGCTAGCATTCTATCAACGAAAGTACGAATCATCGCCGCATCCATAAGAATAACGATATATTAAAGTCGCATTCACCGTAAACGTTGGGCTCAACTCGAATCGGTCATATAAAATAATTTGGAATATACACATTAACTAAGGACCAATCACGTGATCAATATACCTGATACATATTCCACACCGTGCGAGAGATGCCTATACCCGAAAGGGTGATTCACGACCACGAGTTTCATTACGATTCACCGCCGCAGCCTATACACACAACGTTAGTTCACTACCAAACATTCCATGGCAGGTCATCGCCGCAGTCTATACCGAAAGGGTGGGGTCACCAACACGAGTTTCCAAGGTATATCATCGCCGCAGCCTATACCTGAAAGGGTGGTGTCATCACCGCACCCATAAGAAACAATGGCAGGTCACCACCACAAGGGGGGTCTAAAAGGGTGGGGTCATCACCCCGGGTTTTGAGGCAGGTCACCACCCCGCCCATAAGCCACCATTGCAGGTCACGAGCGATCATAACTACTACTCTTGACTCGAGTCAAAACTATAAAAGTGAGATTAACTTGTGACGTGGAACCTTGTTACTTGGTTACAACCCTGCTGTCAAACCATATGCTCTAGGAGACTCGATTCATATTGTACCGTACTAAATCTTATTAATGACGCAATACCGTTTCACCAGGAAATGAGTGTACTCAATCAGCCGTTTGTCGATATTCATTCCGTTTCATTCTTTTCTAGCTTGTGACCCATGCGACAAAGAAGCCCATGACGAGCATTACTACCGCGCCTCCGAGAGGGAGTACTATCCGAATGGTCTGCTGAGAGGTTTCGAGCCAATCAAAACGAAACTTGGATGTTGCAGAAGACGCAAGAACAGCCGTTCCGATTCCGACTGCTCAGACTCCGATTCCGATAAAAACAAGAGGAATAGCGATTCCGACTCCGATTCGGACTCGGATTCGGACTCGGATTCGGATTCGGATTCCGACAGCGATTCTCCGGGGCGAAAAAAATACAGAAACGATTCGGACTCTGACAGCGATACGCCCAGAAGAAGAAAGAACAGAGATTCGGATTCCGACAGCGATGATTCGGATTCTGGCAAAGATTCTCCCAAAAGAAGAAAGAACCGGAATTCGGATTCCGACAGCGATGATTCGGACTCTGACAAAGATACTCCCAAGAGAAGAAAGAACAGAAATTCGAACTCTGACAGTGATGATTCGGATTCTGGCAAAGATTCTCCCAAAAGAAGAAAGAACCGGAATTCGGATTCCGACAGCGATGATTCGGACTCTGACAAAGATACTCCCAAGAGAAGAAAGAACAGAAATTCGGACTCTGACAGTGATGACTCGGATTCTGGCAAAGATTCTCCGAAAAGAAGAAAGAACAGAGATTCGGACTCCAACAGCGATGATTCTAACTCCGATAGTGATGATTCGGACGGCAGCAGCAACAACAAACATGGGGGAATTTATCACTTCATTAAGTATTAGTTAAAAAGAAATATCCTTGTTGCTACTTTACATGCTATTTTGTTTAAGATGAGCTGGCCTAGAATGGGAAATTTACAATATTCTAAATATATATACACAAACATGTACGGCAAATATATCTTGTACGTAATTTCGGGAGGTGGCGTTAGGGAGAAACAAATATTTTGAATCGAAGGACATGCCGGCAGTATATTTGAAAATTCAAGACCAGAAATATCAAGTCACAGTCTCCGGCCAGTGTAGATACGAAAGTCCGAACAACAGACCTACTGCAAGCTGTTAGGGCTGCTACAGTACTGGGTCGTAACCAGGGTTGGGGAGTCGTAGTTTGATTAATTTTTCCCTTAATGGAGTCGCAGTCGGAGTCTCAAAAATTTTGAACGCCTTTTCGTGCCCTGTTTCATAAGTTTTCTTATTTCATTAGTTACCCTGTTTCCTAAGTTGCCATATACAAAATAAAGGCACCCGTACAAGCTACTATGCTAGCATGGCTATTATATTCGTCACAATAACAACTACAGGATGACGGCTTGGTACTGGATTTCCCTGCGCGAGAGGGATATTCTTGTTAACTCGCTGCGAAATGCCGCGGACAAAGAGGCATTTTCCGGAAAACAGCAAATTAGATCAGAAATAAAATAAGAGTGTAGAAGCATTTAACAGACTAGATTAGAATCAGAGCACAGGAGCTTCTCGCAAATGAGATTATAATTAGAATCAAAGCATGGAAACGTTTCAGAAATAAGATTAAAATTGGATCACGGCCATTTTGCTATAATTTAGTGAAATTAGACAACTAGACTTATCTAGTTGTCCAAGTCTGCTCACGATGAGTGTCAGTTGTAAAGCTTAAAGTGAATAAATTGCCAATATGAATGTGTTGTTAGTTGCAATGTTCACCTAAGCATAACTAAGCATCAATAGATATATGTTACTATTTGAAACTAGTCAGAGTGGTGATTATAATCCTGCCGCGAGGTAACGGCGTCATGACGATGTCATGGAATCTAAACCTGAGAATACCTAATACTACGACGTCGTGATACACATAAACACGATCTGTGCATATGTGCAATGCACATTGTGAATAGTATGATTGGCATGGTGCATGTGCCGCTGGAAAGAATTGTGATAATCTAACCGTGCGATACGGCTGATCTCATCTGTACCTTTACGTACCAATTTATCGCCTTACTACCGTAAGCATCGAATTTTGCGAGTTGATGAACTATATCGCCTCGAAGTATCAAAAGTTGTTCACAAATATTTTTCCAATAGTCTGCCTCCTGTGTTTGATGACTTTTTCATACCTGCTAAACATGTCCATTCCCATTACACGAGATCCTCGTCTAAAGGAAACATCTACCTACCCCCACCCAATAGCAACCTAACTAAGAGATCTATCGACTACTCGGGACCTATCATCTGGAATGCATTACCACCACATATCCGTGAATTGCCCTATAATAGATTCAAAAAAGCCCTACTTGATCACCTCTTGTCGTTACACTAACACTGTTGCCCTACCTCGCCCAGACATTGCTTCATTGATCATTTGCCACCATTGTTTAATTTTTTTTCTATTTTCCTTTAACTAAACATTTCTTTACAGCCAGACTGTTCAGAGTCAAGTGTACCTGTTTGATGCTGGTGTGATCAGACTAGATGACCTTCACGGTCTTATCGATCATTCCTATCTAATACCGAATACTGTGCACGCATATTTTCTGTACCACCATCACTGCCGTTTGTTATGTATTTTGGTTCGATGAAAATAAAGACTCTCTCTCTCTAACCCATATAGAGTTAGAAGTCATGTACTATTTTTTGCCGTGGCACACTAGATCGATAAGGTGATAAGGGTCACATTTTTTCTTTTCAACAATTAAGAATTATACAATTGAATAGTATATTCATATTGAAATGAACCCGAATATTTTCGGCTGACACTCGTCAGGGGTAATCGTCAGCAACTAGTAGAGAAGAGCTTCTTGGAGGTACAGAACTTCAATATACAATTAAATAGTATATTCATATTGAAATGAACCCGAATATTTTCGGCTGACACTCGTCAGCCGAAAATATTCATGCCACGTCATCAGCCGCGACATGGAGAGGAAATTAACGCAATTCAACGCAGAAAAACGAACAGAGCCCCCCGCACGAACAATAAAAGATGTTTATATCCATCTACCTTGGATTGGCCCCATTTCCACCCGCTTTGAAAAACAATTGATTTCTGCTGTCGGTAAATGTTACGACAAAGTCAAAACCAATGTGATTTTTACAACAACACAACTGCTCCCTTCAACACGCAAAGACGTGCTTCCTGCACTTCAACAAAGTAATGTAGTGTACGAATATAGGTGCCACTGTGATTGTGGCTACGTGGGAAGAACGTCAAGACGTCTGCAGGGCCGCATAAACCAACATGTCCCCAGATTTATCAGAACACGTGCGTCATGCGATGTGAAAAGCTCACCCTTAACTCATCCACTTAAGATTGATGCTGATCGATCAAAGGCCATTAATTCTGCCATCGGCAAACATCTGTTGGATAATCCGATTTGTGCGAATAATTATCGAGACGACCGATTTCGAATCGTAGGGCGAGGCCGTTCAAAATTCCATTTGTGTGCCTTGGAATCAACTTTTATCAAAATACACCAACCAAAACTCTGTCAACAAAAGGAGTTCGTGTATCACCTAAAAATAGTACATTGAACGCTCTCTCATTCGAAATTTCATGCTGGTGACGTCATATTTTGTGATACGATTGTTGATATACAATGTTCTTTCCAATTCTCTACTAGTTGCTGACGATTACCCCTGACGAGTGTCAGCCGAAAATATTCGGGTTCATTTCAATATGAATATACTATTTAACTAGTAGAGAATTGGAAAGAACATTGTATATCAACAATCGTATCACAAAATATGACGTCACCAGTCAAAATTTCGTTTGTATCCTAGATTTTGCGCTGTCGGTGAACTTATCATTTGATATTTCACAGCTTGTAGCCTATTTTATAGGGCTACCGTTGTAGACGGCCCATTGTCTGCTCATTGTGAATCATAAATGGTCAAATGAAACAAATATGTTGACATGGTGATATGCTCAACGTACCGCAATATCCTAGAAGCAAGACTACAAGATGTCGGCAACAGTGTCAGAATGACGCAACACGGTGTGTCACCAGCAGTGTACGCACAACTTCAGTGTTGTCAGTCAACATCTGCTGCTGTTGAACGTTCTTTCTCCATTCTTGGCAAGCTACTTAGTAAGGACAGACACTTTCTACCCGAAATTGTAGGAAAGTATGTTTTGTTGTACTACAACAAATTTTAATTATTTCTACCATAATACGTGATGTAACGATTGGAACTCTTCATAGAGCCAGATTTCGTTAAAATAAAGATTTTTCATGCAAAATTTCTCAGTTTTTAAGTCAAAAACGCTGTTTCAGGCCAAACTACTTCGTATTGACAGACGGTTCCAACCAGAAATGAAGATAAGTAGTACAATTTTGACACTATGTGTGAAAACACCTAATGTGCATACGTGAGGTCAAAATTAAGTTTTTGAGGTCGAAAACTGTCAAAATCTTCCGTTTTTTAGGTTATCAAATCGCCGTAGTAATTACAGATATCGGTTCCTGTGAAGTGATGGAATTTATTATTATGCCACAGCTTGCCATTACGCTTTCAAGCAGATAAACGAATTGAGATGCGAATCACAGCAGGTTGATGGATTTTCCTTATTAGAGATATCCATGCCAGTCAAGCAACGGAATTTATGATCGTCCCTCAGTTTTTTTTCGCGTTGGGTACGGAACATTAGGTTGGAAGTGGGTTATGATTATGTTTGGGGTTAGGGTATCCCAATATTAGGGTTGTGGGTCAGAGATATTGGGATTGTGGGTGAGTGATATTAGGGTTAGGGGATGACAGATATTAGGGTTGTGTGAATGATGTATATTAGGATTAGGGGTGATAAAATCCCCGAACAAACGTCCGCAGCCCCCAACCATACTATATTTTATCCCCCCAACCCGCACATCCGTCATCCTCCAACCCTTATATCTCCCACTCACAACCCTAGTATCCCTTACCCACAACGCTAATATCTCCCACCATAACCCTAATATCCCTCCTCCACATACCCAATATCTCTTACTCAAAACCCTATAATATCCCTCACCACAACCCTAATATCTCCCACTCACAACCCTAATATCCCTCATCCACAGCCCTAATATCTCCCACCCTAATATTGGGATTCCCTAACCAAAACCCTAACTCTAACTAACTTCCAACCTTAATATCCATCACTCACAACTCCAATCCCATTCCAATCCCAACACGAAAAAGAATTTATTTTTCCGTTTCTAAAGTTTGATATGTTTGATCTCGCTGTTGGTATCATCATCACACGAATGTGGAGTGTTCGAGACAATCAGCCGATATTGTTAAGCTGCTTTAAAGCCAACCCTACGGGGCAATGACATGCTTTAAGACTAAACGTCACTAAAAACACTAAACACGTGTTCGTCAGCTAAGAGAGCTGGACGGCGAAATGGCGGAGCAAGCAAGACCTAGTTTACAATGTATTTGGAAAATACATTCCTTCCACGCGGGGAAATAAGTTAATCGGCGTTCGCGGATTCGTATTTCGGAAGTGGCACATGCACACTGCACAGTACGCGCATGTATGTTTGGAATGTATGCAATGCAGTCATTCTATGCATATGTACAGATCGTGTGTGTGCATCACGGCGATACCACACTCTGTGCGAATTCTCAGGTACAAATTTCTTGGCAACGTCCATCTCAGTAAGTTAGATTCTCGGCATTAGCCTTTGTCTGCAATGCACATTATCGGTGGTGTCCATTCTCGGTAATGGTTTTCTCGGTATTAGTATAGAACCGAAAATACGACTCTGTTAAAATTGCGATTACAATTAGTCTTATTACAGTAAATGATAGTCAGCCCTCAACATCTACCGGGCCACGACCTGACACGTTGATTTCGCCTTCCGTCACTTGCCACCTGATTTTGTCACTTATCATTTTATATTATCTTCTTTTAACTTTCATTCAGTGTGCAAGTGCATGCCTCTTATAGGCCCAGGTGGGTGTCTGATCTCAAAGACTATTCCAAGTCTTTTCGGCACCTTTCTGTCTGTCCTTGTATCGCAGTCTCATAATTTTTGAAAGGATAAAATTTTATGAATAAACTTGAACTTGAACTCTTGATTTATTTTTTATTGTAGTTTTTGCGAGGACATGGGTACCCATACTAAAAGCAATGAATGTAACACTAAACCGCGCCCAACGCGGATAAAAATTCCCAAGTAGCATGAATCATCACCAAAACAACTTCCCCGAAACAAAATATTGTTGATGTTGATTTGAGAAAATAATTTCAGCTCCCTTAGCCTGCAAAATACCGTACATTATGGCTTATGTCAGCATTTCCTCTCGGACGCAGTTTAAGCAGTGAAATTCCGGACATGTCCGGGACATTCCGGACGTATGACAGCCCTAGGACAATAGATCTGTATAATGCAGTTATATGTATCGAACATATATAATGTATAGTTACAGTTCAGCTGATTGATGAAGATGCAGAATATAAATAACGGATCGACGATTCTTGAGATATATAGATAGAGGCTTTTAGAAGTACACGACATTGTAATAGAACAAACAATATGATCATACAGCAAAATATATTCCGCTCGAAGCTTTCGAGCGAACGTCAGTAAATGCGGTTAACGTGTTAACCAAATTCGATAAATCGAAAAATATTGTGGCTGTGACGTAATAATCACAAGTACACAGTGTCACGAACGGTAGCTAATAGCGGACATTAATTTTATAGAGAAATTTTTGTGTCTGTTGTTCCGTAACTGTGCGTTGGGGAAATCGCGTGGTGGTAAGCCTCGACGCCATCCAAGCAGCCGGCACGGGATCGATTCCCGCCGTCGGAGGTTATTCTGGGCCTCACATCCCCCGTGTCGTTGCTCTGACGGCGAAAAAAAAGCCCCAAAGAAAGAAAAAGAGCAAGCTTCCAAAAAGGACCGACGAAGAAAGAATTACATCGAAGAAGACTGTGACATCGGGCAGTAGGTCGAGGTTGATGCCAGTTCAAGAGACCCCAACTGGTTGGTCGTTCGGCACCCCCCTTATCTGTTAATTACGTCGCATTATGTGTATTTTACAATCTGTATGTGTCTTGAGCACATGAAAATATGACCTATTGATTGAGTGTGAGTTGTGAACTTGTATCGACCGCCCGTCATCAAGTTGGTGGCAAATGTTGCAATTTATTCTAAGGCTTAATAAAGTCAAGTCAAGCTCAGATAGATAAAACAATCTAATTGTAGACTAATGAAAGTCAACACTGCCAACGAAGTTTGTTTTATCCCATGGTGAATTGAATGGGTGATCTTCCCCGAACTTATGCAAAGAGAATGAGTCGTGGGCCCATACTGATTCCTTCGCGATTTCCCAGATTACATCCTGCAAAAATTTCATGTCAGTCAAATAGGAAGTTCCCCCGCGATACTCGCGAATCATTTCCTTCATGTTTGGTATCGAACCTCCCGTGCCTCCCCACATACCCCCGCTGATCGGAAACTTGGAATGATTCGGGTGGTCTCTCATGACATGAAACTTCTTTCCTGATTCTATCCATTCATCCACCGCGGCTTTGCCTCTGTCGAGTAATCGAGAATCGATATCCCGTACTGCATACATTTTTAGAGGCTCGGATGCGATCAGAAATCGCCAGGACATTTGGTTTATGATGTCGGTGCCTGTCATATCTAGAAATTTGACGCTGTTCTCGCACAGTAGCTCAGTGACGTGTTTTGGGACTGAATTATCGATATAAATCCAGACCTTCCATCCAGGATAAATACTGAACACACGTTTAGAGTTCTCTATCGCTCCATCCGTGTATCTTGTTTTACTGCCGTACAGACTGTAGGAAATCGCGGGTCGCACCCACAAGCGTCGTTCGTTATTTATTTTAGCCAAAGACTTTCCTGGAGTATAAAATTCCTCTGGGTTGGTACAGCGATCAAAATAGAACTCAATTCCATTTTGGATCCATTGAGGAAGTCCGCATACTTGAAATCCATAAGCCACTTCGTTTACTCCGCAATACTTTTCATCCTGTTTCACTTGGCCGATTTTCATCACAAGAGATTTTCTCGGATAAAGTGCCGTTACATTATTTTTCTCTGCTATCCTGTTCCACTCATGCTTTTGTAACAAGTCCGAATATTGGGATACGATGGATTTTCCCATTTCCTTTGACATGGCTATTCCAAGCGTAGAAGATAAATTTCCTCTACAAAGATCACCGATATATAACTTACAGTCATCCGAATAATCATGCATACGAGCTGAATGATACAGTGACATTAACGGTACGTCACCTTCAATCATGTGCTTCGCAATGAAATCCCTCCAGCCTTGGAGAAACACCATGTCGCTGTCGACTAAGAATAATATCTTGTAATCGGTTTCAAGAAAACTTTCAACGAGAGGTTTCAGCAATCCGGTAACCGAATCAGATTCAACGACTTGGATATCTGATCCATACCATTGCTGTAGCAATTGATCACTGTGTTGCGCGACGTCACGTACTATATACACACTCTCATTCTTTATTTTGTGGTATTTTTTTATTACGGACGCCGTGAAACTGGAGTATCCCTTTTCCTTCATTAGTCGAACTCCAAGCATTATTCCACTTTGTGCATTCCCGCCTGTTTGCGTTTTTACAACTGAATGCGCTTTCATTGTTTGATTTTGTGCTTGTCCATCTGGTTGCATTTTAACAACTGAAGGAAATTTAACGGTGACTTTCATATTGAAATAATACGTTGCAACAAGAGCTGCGCTAAACAGGCTCAATGTTAGGATTGCCCTTCCTGGCGGCATCATTTGGTGGAATATGGTGTCTGAAAATGAAGATATTCGAGTGAGGGTGATCCAGGGCTGTAACCAAGTCACAAGGTGCCGAATTGCAAGTCAATCTCACTTTTGCAGTTTTGACTCGAGTCAAGTTGAGTCATTTCAATTCCCCACCGAATCAAGTCCGAGTCCAAATCAGCTAGTAGAGCAGAGGCCGCTAACTCCTCCCAAGTACTTGGCGGGCCGGATTCCTGAATCGATACATTAAACGCGTTGGCTATTTATCCACCTATACAAGGATTCTTCGTATTTAATGTTAACTTAAAGTTTGAAGCATAGAGAACTAAGCAGTATTCAATGAATTTAATACCGTAATGTACTTCAATAACTGTTGAAGTCAATGACGCATACGGTTGCATTTAAAACAAACGGTGTTTTAAAACACTTTGTTTAAAGCATGTTTTGAACAGTGTTTTAAACAAAGGCCTTTAAAAAACAAAATAGCGCTTTTTTAGTAGTAAAATTAGGCCATATTTGTGTAAATACTTTTCAAAAAACATGTTCTATGAGCTGAGCCTACGGACAATTACCAACCGATAAATCCCTCGATGTATATCGATATGGGATGGTTGGAACCCTCAAAATAGTCGGTCCAACAGCAATAGTACAGATATTTCGTCAAATGAGCTATATTTACCCTATAGTTTTAATGGTCTATGTCAGGGGTGGGCAACATACGGCCCGCGGGCCGGATCCGGCCCGCGAAGGGATTTTGTCCGGCCCGCGGACGGTTTTCCGTTTTACATGATAATGTGGCCCGCGGCCCTAGTCTGCCGAGATTTCCCACTACTTGCTTACAACGTCAAATTTTAGTGACTGCATAGTGCATGTTATTATATACGTATATGCGCAGCGTGCTAGAGTGGAGCTTACGCGTAAGTTCGTTGAAGCGAGAAGACTTGTATTATCGGCATTTGCGATGTACTCAACCCTAATGTCGTTTGTGGTAATCATGGTGTTTGTCGACTACAATGCTCAATTACACCAGGCTGATAATTCTTATTTTTCATTCTGTAACCGCCGACTTGTAGCACGGCACACTTCCAGGCTTTTGTAAGACGAAAACACTGCTTATACGAGGGATCGCCAACTCAAAACGGATCGCGGGACACTTTTCAAATTTCGTAGAGGTCGCGGACCGAATGAATTCATTATCGAGATTTCTCAGGCCACACAGTTGAAGAACGATGCTATCCCGTCACCTACTCAACCCTAACGAATATATGTGTTGGTAAATTAGGGGTACCGGGGTTATCGAACTCCTTGAAATCTTAATTGAGGATTGCACCGTGTGTTGATTGATCAGATAGAAGCAGACATGGCGGCGCCTGTATGACAATGCTATTCTCAAAGCCACATTGTCTTCGTCATTATCGGCGAGAAATGGCTTTGAAGTGACATTACTGTTGTTAAAATGTATTCAATAAATGCGATTTATTCCTTGTATATGTGGAATGTGGATAAATGGGCGAATATTGTATCGATTCAGCAATCCGGCCCGCTAAGTACTTAATTTTCCTATATCCGGCCCGCCGACTCGAGAAGTTGCCCGCCCCTGGTCTATGTCAATCCACTATGACGTCACAATTGAAATTTCGTGGCGTCATGGCTCAAAAAACAAACGAAAAAAAACACAATAAAAAACATGTTTTGAAAAGGGACCTTGTTTGAAACATGTTTGTTTTAAATTCATTTTTGTTTCAAATGCAACCCTAATGACACATCTGTGGTCGATCAAAGTTGTATACAGGTTCTTTGAACTCTGGCTGCATGTCGGACACAAAGAACTATTATATGTGTCCGACGAAAAAGGAAAGAATAACCTACAGTCACTATAATTTGACGTAGTAAGTAAGTCTATGGTGGAGAATTGCGGAAGACTGTGACCACCGGCCATATCATCATTTAAGGCAGAAAGCTGTCTGCGGACCACTCAACATCACTTCCCGCCCGCGGGCCGTATGTTGCCGGTCCCTGCAGTAGAGGGTCGAGTCAGAGTCATAGTGTCTTGTACTCGAGTATGAGTCCAAGATATTATGATCACTGCTCATTTTACAGTTCAATCCGGTTCAACCAATTTTTCAGCTCCGCTCGAGTGGTGTGGGCCGAATTCCAGCCTTCAAATCACTCGCGGGCCGGACCAGTCAGATGATTTCAAAATATTACCTCGTTCTCTTGCTTTTCACTTGAATATCATAGAAGCATGTAGCGATTATACACGGATCGTAGTGTTTTGAAAGGAGCAAGTCGCTACACCTTTATTCGCGAACAACGGAATTGACTAAAATACGATGATTATCCGGTTAAATACAGTTAAGAACCACTAAAACAGTTGCATTAACGACGATATATAAGTTGGCATATTCTATGCTCCCTTTGATTTAGTCGCAATCTGGCGTTAGCCCTTCATATGCATTGTGAGGAATACAAGACATTCAATTGGAAACGTGGACGTTAGAGTTTCTTTATGTAATTATTAAACCGCGAGTCCCGTTTCTCTCATCTGGGGATCTATTGGGTCGAAGGTGACACAGCAGTGCGATCATATATATTTTAATTATATATTTGGGCAACTACTATATCTTCTAAGTAAACCGAATATAACGGTTCCGCATTGGCGTTTTCGCTTCTGTGAATAACTACTTTTTGGTCCATATTTGTATAAAACTCTGAACTTAAAGTGCTCTTTTGGCCTCTCAAAGTATATTTCACCGACTTGTTACAAGTGGTATCTATAGTGGAACCACAGCGCCGTAGTCGGGTGGTTATAATGGGGCCTATGAACATGGAAGTATTTTCAGCAAAAAATCTCGGCATTCTTATCAAATATGCTGGAAAATATAAGAATTCTTCAATCTACTCAAAATTGCTTCGCAGGCCGGATGAAATCGTCTGGCGGGTCGGATGAGTTAACTGTTGTTGACCGATTTGTAATTGGGCCATTCCCCACCTGGACGAAAAAAAGTTGGAACCACCACATTTACAGATCTTCTGAAATTCCGTACATGCATAGATGAGTTAATTTCGACCACAATAAAGTTCATTTGAGGAAAATTGAACTCCGGGGTCACAAGTACGTCATTTTGAGAATTGAGGATTTTCTGCTCATTGTAGCTCTGCAGCATTCAGGTATTATCAATGCAAAATTCGAAAAGGTGTAAACAGATGTTGGATTACAGTTGAGATATGGCACTCGGTTTTCTGAGTAGCTAGTCTTATGGTCTATATTCCCATGTGGTATTAAATGACATGCGTTGTAGTCTTAAAGGTTAAATTGAGGCGAAACTTGATAGATGGTCTGAAATCGGTCAAGCGTCGCACAATTTAGAATGCGAATTACTCAAACCCTTATTAAAATATCCAAGCGAGTAGGGTATCATATGAAAGCTGGTTTCAAGGACGATTTTCATAGGTTTTTCATATTGGTTTTTCGACTGTAAAGTGGTGAAATTGCAGTCTCAAGAGTAGCCTGCGCCGCATTTGTGCATGGATATGCGTAAGTATGGAATATGGCAGACCGATGGTTCCCATACTTTTTTGACTCAATACACCTTGTTGAGCTCAAATTATATTCATCACTACCCCTGAAGACAATATGTAAAGTTTCAACAACCTATTTGAAACCAAGAGCTGTTCCTTGAGCATATATCAATGAGAATAGCTACTTATTGCTTCCGCCGTTAACCCGTCCGTTGCTAAATTCCTCAACTTTGACATTCAGAGTAACATTATTTTGATAAAGAGCAGAAACTTTACCGATAGTGCTCTGGATGTCAAAGTAAGGAAATTCAACATCGGCACTGGTAAACGACGGGAGTAACGGGTAGCCCAGGGGTCGCTAACTCAAAACGGGTCGCGGGCCACTTTTCAAAATCCGTAGAGTCCGCGGCCGCATGACTTCACTATCGAGATAAAAATTGGCAACGCATTTAAACAACCGCGTTGTGATAACTATACGTCAGTTTAACGCTGTGCTCGCTAACATGGGCGACGGGCATGGTTACCACAAAAGAAATAATATGTTATTGAAGAAATACAAATGCAACAAAAGATATCACGATCATCACTTTCAATCTATTTTGAACTATCAGCTGCGCACGATACCTGACAACACTCCTCAGCAACTAAAGCAGAGGTGGCAAACCTTTTCTCTGTTCGCGGCCGCATTTCGATTACTTATGTGGCCTGGCCGCATTCCAGTGCATATGGTCGTAATGAACTTACTGGAGGCCAAATACCCGCGTTAAAGTGTCCGTATCCATAATGGTTCATCGCGAGTGAGCTCCGGACTAATATCTTTACTCATATCGGCTTACTATGCGCTCGGAAATCGTGCAGAGCCATGTAATGAACAGGGGTGTGCAAATTCGAGTACATGAGTGATTCGATTCTGAATCACGAATTATGCTTCAAGTCGAGTTGAGTAATCGAGTATCACTTATTATGACGTCATAGCAGAATACAATATGTCCGAGTTCAAATATGTACCTTTTATGCCACCACCAATAATATAATGCCTGTTATGAATTACATTAAAGATATTTTGATATTTTTCGAACATACTGATTTCGTTGCAATTATAGTGACAATGTTGCGGGATGATCATGACTTGGTAAATGTGTTATTTCCAGTAGCGTTTGTGGCTTTGCACAATATTTTCCGTATGCTGCGATAGGCCAATTAAGTTTTCAAGGCCGCCACAGTGGCAAATAGTACCAAAACCACAATTCTCATTGATACATTAGCTTGCGATGGCGAGGAGCGTATAATTTCAGTACTCGAAAAAATCGCCTTTTACTACTCAACTCGAATCATTAAAATTAATACTTCATTCAGATTCGAGTACTCGAATCATTGCCCTAATAGTAATAAATAGCGACAGGGAGTCGTCCTGTCTTCGCGCAACGCGCGAAAAAAATCATATTCATGAGTGAATTTCTTCATTAATATCAGTATAGTTTGACATATTACTATCAAATGTTTGTCCTTTCACTGCCCATGAGATCAGATTCACCGATAGAGTTGACGCAGAGGTTGTCTTCGAAAACTGAGCGAAGTTATTAATTCTATGCTGCATCTTTGGGTGGATCAATTGTTATTAGTCCATTATGTTGCATGCTGTTATTTCTTGATCTTCCATCAGGATTGTCGGTATAGTAGAAAGATATTGGATTCGCCGAAACGTAGGCCTAACAGAAACAAATCTCCTCCGTGATGATGAAGCATATGTACTGTGGGGATCAGATTACGAAGGACTCTACTATATGAAAATCAAAAAACAACTCGCATTGCACAGCGCGTAGCGCGCAGAAAATTTCTCGAATATTTCAAAACTCTCAATAATTACGGAGTAAATTCGTAAATTAAATTTGCATATTGACGGCCGCCAACACATGCTAATCGAATTAAACGCCGACGGCTGCATAATTTCCCTTCTACAGCAGCAAATTGGCCACCTATGGGCTGAAGAATCGATTTTGGGGTTAGACACGGTACTTGCTGGAAAGCTATCTCCTCGTAAAGCTTGGTCTTTTGGGGACCCCTTAGTAGTTTTCTAAGCGTCTCGGTCTTAGAAGTGGTGAACCATTACACGTCAAGGCCGACCACTAAGAAGCCGTGCAATCTTAAATCGAAATTTCGACCATTTTTGAATTTATAGTATTTATGGTGGCAAATTTCGACACTTCGGTATGACCAAACATCTTGTTCCAGGCATGTCTGAAGTGGGAATTATGCTTTTTTCACGTGTTTGCATCTTGATAAAGGCCTGTGATCGAGATTGGATGATGAAATTGCTAATATATTGGCCATTACTGGTCGGAAATTACCCAAATATGATGTGTAGCGGTTTTTGGGCAACCTGACAATTTTATCATTAAGCGAGTCAAATTTGGAAAAATAGTTATTGTTGAACAACCCTAATGCCCATTCACATCAGCAAATTCTTCCTCAATGGAATGACATTATGATCGTCGAAGCCGTATCGGCTTGTGAAGAACAGTGATATTGGGCACAGGAGAATAGCTTACTTTGAACAACAACAACAACAACAACGATATGGTCAAACTGAAATCAGTTTCCGCATTTCAAAATGCTTATACTAAGGGTTCTTTTGAAATCTCAAATCAGGTAGCAACCGCAAAATATATCCTCTTGGCCCTCATGCGGCCGCGTGTTGGTCACCCTGGGGTAACCCTTCTCATTGTTGTTAAAGCTTGACATATTGTCTTCAGGGGTAGTGATGAATATAAATTGAGCTTAACAAGGTGTGTTGAGTCAAAGAAGTATGGGAACCATCGGTATACCATATTCTGAACTTACGCATTTGCATGTATAAATACAGTGTACTCTTGAGACTGTGGGGGAGATAGCGTAGTGGTAACGATAAGCGCCCGCGAATCTGGCGGACCTGACCCGATTCCCGTTAGAGGTTCATCTGCGCTCCTCTTCCCCCGTCGTCGCCGTACTTACGGAGATAAAAAGACCCGACGAAAGAAAGCACTCACAAGGAATGGAAATAACTAGAAAGGGTCGTGGCTTCAAAAAAGATTCAACATCGAAAAGAACTGTTACATCGGGCACTCTAGGCTAGGGTTACCATATTTCAGCAACCCAAATTCCGGACACTCCTTAGCGCCCACTAGTGGATTGAAAAATGAGGTATGACGTCACGCTAGCAAAGCTTTGCTCATAGACCAGAGTTGTATGTGGCTGTGTGTTGTGTAACCGGGACCGAAAGCACATGTCCTCAGATACTTCCCGCCCAAATAAACAATGATTTTGAGCCCCCACTATAGGGTAATCGATGCAACTTATGGGTGGGGGGTCTTACTATATGAATATGGTTTCTATATGCATCTGGTCGTTAAATTATTTGAATGAATTCTGTCAATAATATTGGTCGTTCCATATATTACTACTACTATCTGATCAGAGTTAATGGTAGAGCTGGTCATGGAGGATGATGAGTTCGAAAATACAGGGAGCGTAATTGCACATCGTTAAGTCATGTTTATGTCCTACCGATCAGAATGTTTATCAGCCTTATGCCGGTGCGCACCACGGAGCTTTATAAACACCCCTTATCCAGTGGTTTCCAACCTTTTATGGTCACGACTCCATCTCCAATTTGAAAATGTACCGTGGCCAGATCAAAATTTGACGAGCTCATTGAAATAAGTCAGCAGCTTTGCCCAGATTGACTCATGGGCTATTTTGGAAGCTGATTACGTTCAACATATTCGCAAACTCCAGAATAAAGGCAAGCGACCCCCCCCCCCGTTTTGAACCACTATCACTGAATAAAGTATTTAAACGACCTTAACGATCTCTAGGAATATACCGTTCTCCTATAATTGCCATTGCAATTAGGCTTATTCCAGTAAATGAAGGTTTTTATATTTATATTTTATGGCAGTTTTTTCGAGGGTATGATAGTCTCCATAATGAAATCAATAAATGTGATAATAAATCGCGCGCAAGAAAAATATCATGCATCAGCATAAATATTCCCAAAACATAATGTTGTATGCTGATTTACGAAAAAATTATGAGCCTACGTCAAAATTCCGGACATTTGGCATATTTTAGTAATTCCTCCCGGACGCTAGTTTCAACAGTGAAATTCCGGACATGTCCGAGAAATTCCGGACGTATGGCAACCCTACTCTAGGCCGAAGTGGATGTCAGTCTAAATAGGATCGTAACTGCGTGTCGTTCGATATTGTCTTATCGCATTGTACATTGTGTGTGACTTGTTCAGATGAAAATTACAACCCAACGATTATTGATTATTTAATTATTGATATTGCAATTTCACCACCTTGCAGTAAAAAAAAAACAAAATGAAAAACCTATGAAAAATCGTCCGTGAAACCAGCTTTCATATAATACTCACTTGAATATTTTAATAGGGTTTTGAACAATTCGCATTCTAAATTGTGTAACGCTTGACCGATTTGAGACCATCGATCAAGTTTCGCCTCAATTTAACCTTTAACACTACAACGCATGACATTTGATACCACATTGGAATATAGACCATTAGACTAGCTACTCAGAAAACCGAGTGCCATATCTCAACTGTAATCCAACATCTGTTTACACCTTTTCGAATGTTGCATTGATAAAACCTGAATGCTGCAGAGCCGCAATGAGCAGAAAATCGTCAACTTTCAAAATTACATAACTTTTAACCCCGGAGTTCAATTTTCCTCAACTAAACTTTATTGTGGTCGAAATTAACTAATCTATGCATGTATCAAATTTCAGAAGATTTGTGAATGTGGTGGTTTAAACTTTTGTCGTCCAGGATGGGAATGGTCTAATACAGAGGTCTCAAACTCAAGTGTGCTCGCGGGCCAATTTCCTACTTTTGATGACGCCGCGGGCCGCAGCATCAATGATACGGCTATTCAATGTATGGTTTCCAAGTATAGGCCTTCTTTAACGGGATCTTGCAGACAGGCATTCCACAAACATCGTGGAAATGTAATTCACGATTGTAACATTCACGCTTGATACGAAAAAAATGACATTTTCAAATATTTGATAAACTTGTTTTTGTGCCGGGCATAATTTGTTAAAATAATGAGTTATAGACATCATGCGTGGCGATTGATCATGATATCGTAAAACTGTCGGGTTATAATATTGCAGGTATTGGACCTTTGCCGTGCCACGATTTTATGTAGAATATTTTTAAATGTACTGAAGATTGATCTGATATCAGAATAAATTGGCCAAGATAACATTCCACAGCATATAGGCCTAATTCGACAATACATCTCGTAGCCCCTGATGTGGTTCTTCGTACCCCGATGGTGTCTACGGACCCTGGTTAAGAACCCCTGGAACAGAAATGTCCAATCGCCAAAGAATGCATTGGTGTTACAATTATGGAGCATACTATTACCTTACTCGCCACAGATCATAACATTGAAACAGAGAACAAAAACACCCAGCATGTAACCAACTATGCGTCACGGGGGGTCACAGAATGCCAATGGTGCCAGACTGGCTTGATTAGATAGCTATCTATATACCCTACGCAACGTAAACTACGACCTTTTGATGTATTACTATTCCCCATGACAGTTTCATAGATTGTTGCGTCCATAGGATTACCAAGTCCCCGTTGCGAGTCGCAAGCCCTTCTCTGGTTTAACGCTTGACCCGACTCAACTCGCGTCGTTTTTATTTATTCACCCAGTCAATCCAAAATAGAGAATAATTTGACGAAAGGTCGCACCAAACCAAATCACAATTTTCAGTCAGGAATCATCAACGGGTAATGTTTTATCATCATGATCTAGAAATGTGACGTAAATAGCTGATCTTCTACCGCAATGGTAGCTTTTAAAAATGATGTGACAGTGAGTTAGTTGAGATTTCAGTGATTGTTATGGTAGTTTTAGGGTGAACTTCAGGTTCTTGTATCTGAAAAGATATATAGCGCATGAATATTTTGATGAATACTTGAAATTTCAAAATGCCGTCGCGGGCCGCATGCGGCCCGCGGGCCGCGTGTTTGAGACCTCTGGTCTAATAGGCCATTTGCAGGACTTCGATCACGTGACTAGATACACATAGCAACCACAAATTGGTCAGCACGCTACTTTCTGTCGCACCTGCTTCAGTGCTAAATATCGCATAGTGTACTGTTGATTTCTGGTTGTAAACATTTCGGAAATTTGTTGTAGAAGTCATCAGAGATTTACCTATGCTAGATGCCAATCCTGTACAAAGCATGTAGAATGATATCGTCAGAATTATGCGGAAATCCCTTGTTAACGTAGCCGTATTTCGGATACAGTATATTATCGTTTTCGGGCTGGAAACGTTTTATAATAGTGTCATGGAAATGCGCAAGGATTTAAAACTGTTGGATGTCTTTGATTCATGAACTATGTAAACTCCTTGCGTCAAAATATCGACATTGTAGCCGTTATTTGGTAGTCAACTATGATTTTATGACACAAAATTCGACATTGCAGGACATTGACTGCGTGATATTTATTGCAGCATTAAGTTAGGTGTGGATAGTATACTATACCATAGTTGGATTGTAGTGGTAGTTGGTAATCATTGCAGTATTTTGATGATTGATATCGATTGCAATATATTTAAGATACTGCCATTTTTAAGCCTAGAGACAATGACTGCCAGTACGTTGATGTGTTAGGAATTTATGCAATGTGCTACATACCATATATATATTAAACATCCTATGCTATTGTATGGCTTCTCAGTTAAACAATTCAAAATATATAGACCTCTACACCTATATTACAAGTTATTGATCATTCTGTCAGGCTGCCAAGTGCCACTGCCCGAAGAAAAATGATCATCAGCGCCAATTGAGGGTGCAACAAACTGTTTCGAGGCCTGGATTACTTGATTGATTGCCTGGTTTGGATAACTTCACTGTTTGGCACAGTGCAAATATCTTGAGTTTCAAGACATGGCTCTACCACATGTATACGAATTAATGATATGATGGATTATCCCAAGAGAGCCGAACGTAGGCAACTAAGAAATTGATGATGCCCTCAACAAAAATTCAGCCTGGACCCAATTATGGTCACCACATAAAATTTGGTCATGCGGTAGAAGGCAGCGTGGTTTCATGCCAACAGAAAATGTCAGCAGATGATCTGACCACTGACTAACTGTCCTGAACTTCTTTTCCGATGTTGATGTCTGCTTTGAAAATGATATTTCATTTGTGTTCAGCAAGATAAGCGCTCTTCCGTAGATGCTATGAATCTGTCTAGACAAGTGGCTATGAAGGTAGAGGAAAATACATAGGCATAAGAGTCTCGGCAGTTATTCAACTTGATAAGGTTGGCATGCATTTTTCTTCAACTATCTCCTATGCTCTGGGTATCGAATGCAAAACAAAAATTAATACATTGCACTTCTTTGCAAGTTTATTTGTAAATTCAATGAATCAAAGAATATCATAAGTTCAGAATATTGCGGAGTCAATGCAAAAGAAACAATGTTCGTCGTCTTTAGAGGATGATTCTGAGTTGATTGAACCAATACACAGAGGGGGTCAGCAACGAAGCACTCTTTTACCTGAGTACTAGCGTCATTATGAGTTTAGGCTACTTCCACTTCTACTTGACACTTTTAAGGTAGTACTTTTTTGTCAGATTTGGGATTTTGTCAACTAGAAAGTAGCTTTGGCGCATGATTGCATCCCCTTCAAGCGTGAGGTTGGCATAACAACTGGGCAAAATAGCCCCAGTACCACGGTAATCAAATTAATTTTTGAAAATTGCACCTATTTGTGGTGTCATTACCCTTTTGCGTTGATCAAGAAAATGCACCATGCAATGTTTACAGTTGTCACGTGGCATCAATTTCTAAAACTAAGTGACCCTCAACCAAATCTACTTCATGTAACGAATTTCTTGACTACTTTTCAGAAATTCATTTCTACTTCCACTTGAAGTACTTTGGACATGTCCTGGAAGTAATTAGTGCTACTTGTACTGGAGTATAAATTACGGCGTTACTTCTGCTCAGCTACCAACAATGACCACGTTGACCACCTCTGGGTATAGGATGGCCGATCTTGTCCCTGCGGTTGAGCTGCTCTAAGATTTATTTGACAGTTACTTCCCTTAGTTCGCTAAATATCGCACATGTGACATCAACTATTTATCAAAATCGCGTGTGATTTTCTAAATCCACTTCAATCGCAGTTGCGAAATAGTGCTAATAAAATCGGCATTGTATAAGGCAACAATAAAGTACACTGCTTTGTTTAGTCTTGATGGCAGGTTCTCTCAAAAGATACGTCCGATGGGTTCAGCGACATTGTTTTATGGCAGCACGACAGCACCCAAACCAGCAGACAGTATATCCTGATCCTTGCGGGTCCCAGCTGCTTCAGTCATATCTTCCATCCAAAATCAGGCTCCTTAACAGACAAATAGTACTGCTTGAACTAACAAATACTCTTACCATAATATAAACCAATCGCTTTACTTCAAATGCATAAATTTAAGTACATATGATCAGAGTTGAGTACCGTAATACGACTACGTTACCGATGGATTTCTGCGTAATTCTGACGATATCATTCTAAATGCTTTGTACAGGATTGACATCTAGCATAGGTGAATCTCTGATGACTTCTACAACAAATTTCCGAAACGTTTACAACCAGAAATCAACAGTACACTATGCGATATTTAGCACGGAAGCAGGTGCGCGGGAAAGTAGCGTGCTAACCAATTTGTGGTTGCTATGCGTATCTAGTCACGTGATCGAAGTCCTGCAAATGACCTATTGGAACCTGTACCATATGCAACGATTTAGTCGGCACTAATGACTTGATGACTTGAAATTGCAGTGGTGGGATAAATTAAAAGACACCCCTGTTGGAGGCGATGCTATGGGGTGTAAATGTATCATGGTCACCTAAGGGTGTACCATAGTGAAAACACCTCATGTGTTTGATTTATACCCGTATGGTGGAAGTCTGAGGCAGGTTCTGGCTCCGTGTGACTCAAGTGTATATTCACACCCGTATGATACACGGTTGTGAACACCCACCTTTTTTAGACTAGGAGCGCAGTTTTGATGAGACATGGGCTATGCACGAGTCTTCCACATGTTCCTGGAAAGTATTTAATGAACATATATAGCTGAGTTAATTTCAACTCGTGGAAGTCACTTGTATTTATTCATCATATTACTAACGACTTCCATGCACGCATTCTTCCACCATCAGTCTCTCTCGCTTTGCATGCGCCCGCAACTTGTTTCTTTACAGCGTACTTTTTTGGCTCGGCTCACCATCAACCTAGGCTTTTCGAAACACTAATATGGCAGAGAGGTGTAAACGAATTTGTAAATTTGAATTGTATACGAATTTTCTCATCTACCATTACACGGTTTGGAATCGATTTTTCATCATGGTATTGACCTAATTATCAGACCTGCCTAGTAGTAATTCTGTATGCCACCGATTCTGCCTTCCGGATCGGACGAAGTGTTTTCTGCACGAAACTTTACGACTCATAGGTGGAATATAGGTGCAAAGTACGCGAATGTGCTTATAATTCGTGATCCAGGGGACTGGGAATGAATTCAAACTTTCCCACTTCTCAGAGGTTCCTTCCAATCGGTTTAAACCTCCGAATCATGAAAAGTTATTCATCATAAAATCCTAGCTCTTGGCGGGGAAGCCGTAGATACAAGTTGCGTAAGTTACCACGTGTCGTCAGTAGCAATTTTCAAGTATGTAAGGACTTCTATAGGCCTAGTTGACTAGTTGTGCTCAAAAGTCTGAACGCTGAACGCATAGAAGTGGAAGTGTAGTCAAAAAATTTAACTAATTATAGTTGACAATGCTAGTTGACAAATCCTACCAGAGGCGATCAGTAACGAAGTAGGCCTATAGACCTACTTTTCGGCGGAATTAAGTAGATTCTGCGTACTTGCACTATACTGACTCGAGCAATTATATTTTTAGACTACTTCAACTTCTACTTAACAGTTTTCATTTTTAGTCAAAGCCAGCCCTAAAATACGTACTTATTTACATAACTGTAAATCTCTACTTCTGCCTGAGTGGAAATTTAGGACGGTAGTTCTACTTCTACTTGAGAACCAACGATGGCTACCTTTTCCATCTCTGTTGAGTACTCCGACAGAGCAGTAGTAGTCCGTTGCTGCCGACCACCTAAGCCACTTAAAATCTACTTTGACACGACTGCGACTCGAAAGTTTGGAGCAAAAGACGCCTTAAATTCTCTTCCTGTGTAAGTAACTTTAAAATCGGCGTATCCTGATGTAAATCGAAATCAAAACTACAAAAGTTGCTTTTTCTTTATGGATCTGCATGTCAGTATAGTCTACGTCGCGAATTCCGTGATTTCGCCATTATGAATATTTCATTCGTGCGGCATAATCCACCTTACTTAATAGAAGCGCACAACATGATAGTTCACTTATCTGGAAACATTGAATGTAATTCGTATATCAAAAACAACGATAAAAATTCTTGACATTTGCAGTGATCGCAATACGCCCAGGAACAACTGGAAAATGCAGAAGCTTATGTACACAAAATAGTGCTGTGTGTATGCAGTAAGGCGTTTGATATATCTCTCGTGCAGTCGGACATCAATGGTCAGGTCGTGGTTTACGTCCTCACGGCATCGCCAAGTCCCAGTACCGATTTGTAACTTCCCATACCATATTTTCCATCTGAAAGTATGCGGTAGGTATCACCTTACCAGTTGCTCATTTCAAGTTGTTTTGATGATCTGGGATCGTCATCACCAAATATGCTGTAGATATAGGGTGTTGAAGGTCCAGAGGAAGAGTGAGCTGATCTCCAAATGATACGCAGTTATAATAATAGTAAAATACAATTGAATAATATAATCATATTAAAATAACCCCGAATAATTTTGGCTGACACTCGCCAGGGGTAATCGTCAGCAACTATAGTAGAGCATTGGAAAGAACATTGTGTGTTAACAATCATATTACCAAATATGACGTCACCGACATTCAATTTCGAATAATCAGGGCGAAGAGAGCGCTTGCGCTAAATGTACTATTTTAAATGTTGCACGAACTCCTTCAGTTGGCACAGACTTGGTTGGCTCATTTTGATGAAAGTCGTCTCCAAGGTACAAAAATGAAATTGTGAACGGCATCTCCCGACGACCCGAAACTCGATAATTTTCCGCACGATTAGGATTGTACGAAATTTCATGACGGTGACGTCATGTTTTGTGATATGATTGATGATATACAATGTTCTTTCCTATTCTCACATAGTTGCTGACGATTAGGCTTTACCCCTGACGAGTGTCAGCCAAAAATATTCGGGTTCATTTCCACATGAATTTGAATATACTATTTAATTGTATATATTGAAGTTCTGTACCTCCAAGAAGCTCTGTGAATAGGATTATCCAAAAACTGTATGCCAATGGCAGAAGGACATGAATTCTTAATCAAAATTATTCGAAATTTCATGCCGGTGTGGTCATATGTTATGACACGATTGTTAATATGCAATGCTATTTCCTATTCTCAACTAATTGCTGACGATTACCCGTAACGAGTCTCAGTCAAAAATATTTGGGTTCATGTCAATATCAATATATACTATACTATTCAAATACACTGAAGTGAATCAAATACTTTACTGTCCAAAAACCAATCGTGGAATCTCAAGTAGATTAGGTTGTTTTTGATCGTTTATTGAAATCTCGGAAGCCATATTTTACGTTAGTTGTCGGTACGGAGTATGATGAACATTACTATGACTTCCTGATTTCACTAAGTTTTAGAATTACAACTTTATTACCGTTTAGAGTGGAAATAGATGAAGTGTCTAGAGCTGTACTTACATGATGACGGTTTTGGTCGAGGCATCGGCCAGTATTTGAATCCTTGCCTGGCGCGGTCATTGAAAGGGTTGCGATATTGGGACATGTTAGGCACAGAGGTTTTTCGTTTCGGTCTGGACTTTTGATAGCTGTAGAAGTCGCGAAACGTTACCAAGGTGGTTAAAATTAAAGGCTTTTTACAAGTGAAATTACCACGTTATAAATGGAGTTTCTTAGAGTACACACTATATCTGCTTGCATTGATATTAGGATGGTATAATCTAGGGCTGCATTTAAACAAGAAGTGTTTTAAAACTCTTGGTTAGAAACATTTCATTTCATTTATAAAATTAAATTATATACTTACAAAAGTTTTATAACTATGTCATAATTATGTAAATACATTAGAAAAAACATGTAGCATGTTGCATGACGATCCAGTCCTTGTCCAAGATATTTTTGGTCCGTCTAAAACAGGGGTCAGAAACGTTTTTGTCAGAGGAGTCATTATGACCCTATAATTTCAAATATGATATTAAGGAGCCATATAACAACGTAGATCCACTGTGACGTCGCAATTGAAGATTAGTCATGTCATGACCAAAAATAAAATGCTTTGAACAGGACCCATGTTTTAATATTGAATTTCATTTTAAATCAAACCCTATTATGTACATCCAATACAATATTCATATAGAATTGACTAACAACGATCACAAGTCTTTATAACAGGCTTGCATTCATGTTAAGATCGTGATATGCAGGTTGTTCACTGTGTCCAGCAAATATAATATTCATACGAGATTGATAAACGGGATGAAATTTCTGCACAGCAGAATTTGGCGTATACCTTCCTGGGCGAACTTCGCTGAAGCTTCGCTCAATTTTGTTGTCCATCGACGACCCCTGCAGAGGGACGATGGAGCCATCCTCCGTTACTCTGAACTGTTGCGTATTTTTCGGAACTTCTGTAGAAGTAAAAAACGAATCAATATACAATATTACGATGAGTATCAGTTTATTTATAATTTTATCAGATCAAAACACCACAACACTGCGTTACAATGAAAAGATAGAAAGGTGTCAAAACGACTTGAAGTAGACTGTAAAATGTAATTTTCGGTGGTCTCGTCAGGAAGTCCGTGAAATGGGAAATTACAAAATTGGACATCTATGCATGAGTTGGCAGCAAAATGCTGTCATGTATACGTTTCAAACCTAAAGAACATAAAAACGCATGTATATGATCAATTGAACGGGGAAGGAAGAAATGGAACATGCAGATACCCTACAAATCATAACCTGTTGGGCTATGCAACGGAACGTTTCAAGTATCTCATTCCCTAATAATTGAAAAAAACTTTTTACAATGCAAATGCGACTTTAATTGCAACTTGTTAAAATAAGAGCAACATTCTCAGGATTTTGGTGCAACAAAAACTTGCCCTAGTCCCGTGGTTCCCAAACTTTTTCGGCTTGTGGCACACTCGACAACTCGCGGCACACCTATACCAGAAAGTTGCTTTAAAAACCGTTTTAACGTGTTAATAACACGATGGCTGTGCTGCATACGACTAAAACGACGTTGCATTGCAGACAAACACTCATATTTGGTCTTCAATTCCAAGTAGTCTCTCTCGTTTATAACTTTCAATTTTAGTCAAAGCAGAAATACTCTGTTCGCATAGCCATGAAGGTGCAAATGGAAATAAAAGTCTATTGCTTTTGCACCAATCATGGCATGGTATTGGGAAGGATACAGCTCAAACCCATCCTTTGTGGAGACAGCGTGGAAATTGGGCGTTTCATGAATCGATGAGCTGTTCATCTATTGCAAAAACAGGGATAGAGAGTTATATAGGCTATATTCCTATGCAAAAGATTTTGTAAGATTCATGGATTCCAAATGGATTTACCACCCATCGAAAGTTGTTAACAGCAAATCCTGGGAGTAATGTTGCAGTCCAGACAGCGTGCTCATGATTTACTGGACGATTTCTTGCTTGTGACTTGATTTATTGAGAACGCGAAACTAATCATAGCAGCCCAATTAGAACATTTCAATTATACCCTACTCATCGGCAATGTCATGATTGGTTTCATGGTCATGGTCACACGTACGCAATACGCAATTATCATCTATCGAAGCAGTTTGGGAGCTTTTAAGTAGCATGTGGTTGTCTGAGTGTCTCATTTTAAATATTTATGCAGTTCTTCTCCAAGATTGCAAAAAGATTCGTGGCACAACTGAGAATCTCTGGCGGCACACAGTTTGCGATCACTGCCCATAGTCGTTAGTCATTTTGCCTCAGTCGCGAAGATAATCTTACAATTTTAAAAGTAGCAACAACCCATTAACAGCCAAACGTATGTGAACCCTGTATCGAATCTACTTTTTCAAATTATTTACTTGAGTAATTTTATGGCCTTTCATTTTTCTACTTCCAGCTGAAGTAGTTTTGACACGGCTGGGAAATCGCTAATTCTGCTGATATGTAATTTAGTAGAAATTGACGGCGTGAATTCTATTTCTACTACTACTATATATTGTCATTAACTTCAACATGTATAGCCGAGACCGATGTAGGCTACACTTACAGTACTATATTATTGCCGCACTCGTGCTCAAACAATACTTAATATGTATCAACAAGAATATTTAATAATTAAGTATTTTCTAAACGTCTGCCTTGTCCAATAATGTTACCACACACGAGCCGGCCGTATCGAATATCGTCATTTACAATCAGACAATGATGGGGGCTGAAACTATGATATGGCGAGACACAAAAGGCTATACAATAGTCGACCTTTTAGAAAACCGTTATTGTATTTCCAGCGATGTTTACAAAATACATATTATTCCACATGCGGAGCATAAATGACTCGGTTATCCAGACTTCGAGGTGAAAGTGCATACATAGTCACCATCATTATAGATTATCGCAATAATATTGAATGCATAAGTGAATCGTTGTATCTATTGATTCCGCCTAAACCATAGAAGCTATGGCTTGCAGTAGAGCTATTACTGTAGTTGCGGTAAGATGTCGTATCATGCTTACCCGTTATTGTTATAATTGACTTATCATTGGCGGACGGTATATCTCCCACCGCCACGCAATTGTGGGCTATTGACAAAGAAATGTCGATAATGTGAACATAGCTCATTTGCAAATGAAGTTTATGGTTGTCTTACTGTTAGCAATTTCATATTTATACTATTGAAACTCTGTTTCTGTGACATTTAGATTACCTGATGTACATTGTACAATGTACACACGGTTACGCGGGCACTAATAGATCGATGGTCATGGTCAGTGGTCATTTGGTCAGCATCATGCCTTTCATAGTTTACGAAAATATGTCAGACCAAGCCATACACTTCAGGCGGAGGCAAAAAAACAATTGAACAAGCCAGCAAAAGGCCTATGGATCTCCTACATTCCCATATAAAATAGGAATATCCAAGAAGTTGTCACCACCGACCACCGCTGTTATAACACGAATAAAGTCGAGCCCGAGTAATACCGAGCACCTCTAGTTTAGCGTCTTATTCTGAACCTGCGCTACGGAAAAATGCCTTTACTTTATTGGTCAATATGCGTACCATTTGTACAACTGTTAAATTGAAGCAAACGGACGCGGCATGATAGTAGAAGTACGTTCCACAGATGCAGCACCAATGGGTTGCGAGTTCGAGTCTGACCGAGGTCAACTTCATGATTCCTACCTACGGCTTATCTATTGGCTCCTGCTCGCCACGTCATTCGCGTAATTCCTGTCGCGCAAAAGCCTAGAATGAAAGTGGGCCGTGCAACCAGTCGCCAGATACGGAATCACAATAACGAATATCGGTCTAGTGCAGGGGTGTCAAACTCAACTTGTGTCGCGGGCCGGATTCCAACGTTCGGAGCACTCGCGGGCCGGACTAGTCAAATGATTCCGAAAAGTTACCTCAAAATCCATGCCCTTGTTTTTCACCTGAATACTCATTACTAGGGCAAGTTTTTGCAACTTTTGCAACTTTTTTTACAGCTTCCGACGGCTTCCTAGATACTCCTAATCTACGTACTATGATGTTTTAAGGTGTTTGGAGGGATTTTATAGTGCAACTTTTTGCAGCTTTTCTCTATTTTGCATGCCACTTGTTACTACAACTTTTATCAAATATTGCGTAAAAATGTAAAGAAATGATTCAAAAACATGCTATAAATATCATCTCTCTTTCTCTCTCTCTATGACACAATGGCTTGCAAGCAAGAAGTCCAACTATCCCTGACAAGCACGGCCGTGCCCGAGCAATACGTAAATAGATCGCTTTATTAATTCTGTCGTTTAAATTTGAGATAGCTTCCCATTTCGCGAAGGCTCAGGCGAGACCGCCAAAAATTACATTTTCACTGGGTCACCTTTTTCGGGCTATTTATTCTGTTAAAGTTGCCGAGAATGAGTTTTTCTGTAATGCTTTGGGTGAAGTTTGCAGACCTAGGGGGCTTGGGGTGTGTTATTTGACTTGTTTTAGGGGGAAGGGGTTATCGCTATGCTGTCTAGCTTTTTGGGGAAAAATTATTACCGTGTTGCATAATTTTCTTGCTGTGTGCCTGGAAAAAATGCCGTTAAGTGGCAAAGTAACAAATTTGACAGCTCTGCAGGAGCTAGGTTAAACAACGGAACCTTTCTAGTATCTCATACCCTAATAATTCAACAAAAATCATATATGCAACTTTTTACTGCAACTTTTTTAAAAATTAAGTGCAACTTTCTCGCGATTTTAGTGCAACAAAAACTTGCCATACTCATTACTCAATTATTAGGCCTACACAGTATACACACACTTGACACACACATAAAAAATATATTATGATATATCACGGACCAACAACGATAACCGTCTTTCACTAGTGTTGCTGTCTTTTATTTACTTCGTCTATTTCGGATCAGCAGCGGATCTACCGAGGTTATACGTTGACATATTCCTGTGATTGCTTTGCTTTTGTCGTAATCTAACAGTATAGTCTTATATGCAGTGTGAGGAATACAAGTGATTTAACCGTAAACGCATATGCAGTCGTTGAAATTTGGTTCATTATTATTATATCGTGATTCTAGTTTCTCTGGAGGCCGAGGAGCTGTTAAGTCAGAAGCGAAAAAGGAGTAGGGCCACAGATATTTAAATGATATTTTTGTGTAATAATTATATCCCACATTTAACGCGCATATATACCGGTTTCTGACTGACGATGTCACTTCAGTGAATAACTACTTTTGGTTCAATTTTTCCACTTAAACTGTGAACAACTCACTGTGCAGATTTTGCCTTCTCGGAATTGAATGTCAATGGCTGCGACTGGCTGCTGATGGTTAATACAGTGTAACCGCAGCACCACTGCCGGGTGGTTATAACGAGGCTATCAGCTATGAACATACTCGACATTTACTGTCTCGAGGGGGTATTCAATGAAAGCATTTCGTACTAAAAATCTCAACATTTGTTAGAAATGAGCTGGATAATACAGCCGTTTCTCAGAATCGCGCCGCGGGCCGGATGAATGACACCCCTGGACTCTAGTGTAAATGATTGACCATAGTAGTCGAAACACCACGAACACCAAAACAATAACAGCGGCCATGACCTTGTGTGATGTGTATAGACATAAGTAAGGAAACTTCGGTAGTGACCACCGCAGTGCAATTTCGACGGTGGTTCGATTATGAAAATCGATTCTAGCCCTGACAGCATATACGTACGCTTCATGATAACTCTAGCTTCCGGCATTTTAACAGTGAATGTAGTTGCCTTGTGCTTCATCTTCGACCAATGGTCAGTTTTCTGGTGTCGCATCGCGGCCGGTTCATGCTTAGACCAGGCGGTGGATCTGTGAATGAAAACAAACAACATGTCCGCCTTTCGATCTGCTCTATCTGCATGAAGGCAATCACTTATCAGTTCTTCAGATAAACATAGAGCTTGGGATCCAAAATACTCAATATACTCACGTTCTCGATCCTGCAACATATGTCGCCATGTCTCTGTGCGCTATCAAACAGGTGATTCCTACTTGGCAGGCTCGTCTCGCAGTCTAGCTAGTCGCACTTAGATCTATATACCACAGAGGTTAATCTGGCATTTAAAAGTCCGTCTGAGGGTCTAACAATAGGCATTGTCGAGTGCTCCTTACACAATAAACGCATATAATCTCAAATACGTGACGAACATTAACACCCATTGTTCAAATTTTCAATTTCGCTCGGGTTATGATGAGAGTTGCCTATTACTGTGGTCCTATTGCTTATTCACTTTGAGTGCAATTAAATTTCTTCAAATTCATTTCTCCATTACATAGAAATTCACTCTAATTCCACTACCTCTGGTGTCGATTAACTATATGCGCTGTTTACATGAATCAATCAAAACATGCACTCTTACCGCTACCTCAAGAAATGCAACAAATATACTGAACTTGCGAGCACTCAACTGAGAATTGCCAACTCGGCCAAGCAGCCTGTCGTGGCTGTCATATTCACATCATAGAGTAGAGCTATCGTGCTCCATTCTTTGCCATCTCAGGTCAGTCTCAAGTTACGGCTCAAACTATTCACACCTACCGACCCGAACACCCGACGCTTATGCCTACATGTACGGATGTAGGAGCATGATATGAGACGCAGCGATGCGATAAAGCAATTCTATTATTATAACATCACAAGACATATTATAAGCTTTTGATGGGATTGTGGACATATCCTTACATATAGCCGTTTCAGGTGTTTCACATGGTTGTCCTTAATCACTAGTTATAATACTTCGATGTTTCGTATCATACCAAACCAAACCACTAAAGGTCAATTTCGTACTGCAGTTACCTTATAGTACTCGAGAATGCTATGCAAAATCGTATGAACTATTCTTCCAAGGACGGTGTTTTAGTTGATTTCTTGCTGGCTGAGATAGCCTGCCGTTCTCCAGCGGTTCATACTTCTGTGATGTGTAATTCGGTATGGTACGTACGCCGGCCAGAGACTTTCTGAGTAAACTCTGGTCTCTATTAGATGATTTATGAAAAATGCAACATGTACCTCACTTTATGCCCAGTGCGCTCCAAGGCGAGATACGAAGATACCAAACAGCCCTGCTAAATGTAGAATTCGCCCATAAGGCCTTTCGCATCAATGCCAAGTGGGAGACACAGTAATTCCGCGTGGGCAATCATAATCTCGACCCGCGTTGTTCGTCGTACCCGCACAGTATACATTGTACTCGCACATGGGCGAAAAGTAGCCGACTATGGGGCATCATAGGATGCGTACATCGGCGAGCCAGCGTGAACAACAGTCGATATTGACAAAGCAAGTCAAGCATCTGTAGCGTGAGAAGTTGAGTAGTAGCTGCGTTCGCCCGATGGCAGAATGAAATTTGCGGAATCTATATGCCCGCAATCGACAAAAGGCATTTACCTACCTTTATGGAAATTGCGAGTGAATAAATGCAAAATCATCTCCAAATTAATATTACAAATAAAATAGTATCACGAGTGTAGCAAAATGAATGCTTAGATCCTGACACTGCAGGAAAAAGTTGTGTAAAACAGAAGCAGAATACGTGACCGCAAGAGAATGGGAATTTTTTATGGAGGCGAGCTATTCGAGTGAGTTATTTAACTGTGGAAATATTAACTGTAAGGTTAATACATGATTGTATTCACCAGATTTTCACGACAGCGTTGGTTCTGTGTCTACGTATCACACCAGCCAAATGGTAATACACGAACGCAGAACTCATTCAATCACTTGATATATCTCCGTAACAATTGGTGCATTGGTGTTTCACTCATTAGAATGGCATTGAAAGCAAAGTTGATCAGAAAGTGTCCTTTACTCGCTACTCTATGGTACAAATCGGCGAAATACAGGATTTCCGTTTACAATGCGCAGACTGTTTATACCATTGTAACTGTAAATAGTAGGGATGGTGCGAACCCCTATAAGGTTCAGGTTCGTGTGAACGCGAACTCAATAACTTCCGTCGCTTTGTTTCGACAAGGACTTACAAGGGAACATAGGCTTACGATTTAACGGTCTAGGCCAGGGGTTCTCAAAGGGTGGGCCACAGGAGTCATTGAGGTGGGCCACAAGGCTATATAGAGGATTTTAGAATTAATGTAAGTTTAGTTATATTTGTTATGTTAATCGCTGAAAAAATATATTCATATTATCTAATTATACGTAAGCTACGTAAAGCTTTTCATCCGACTCTGATGAGACGTAGTGGTACGTATGGAGTCAGCATTGTACAAGTCCCATACGGGAAGGAGAAACGGCGGCTTCTCCACTGGCTATGTCAACCTACGGCTAACAGCAGCTAAAATAATTTCGAGTATATAATAACTAGGAGGTAATGCTGAAGTAACCAAGTAATCCGGCAGGGGCTGCGGCTTATGTCGTTGAAAGGGGTGTGCAATAAACTCGGAATGAAGTGTAATTGATGTATAAATTTTCTGTACTTAGGCAAGTCGTATTATTGTAAGATGAAAATAGCCATAATTGCAAATTATTAGCAACTTCTGGTTGAGGTATACTGCACCCCCGCAACGAATCGTAATGGATTGAGGATTTAGCGAAGCGCATTAATCTTTAAAGTCGGTTTAAAATTTCCGCCCTGATATCATTGTACATAATGTAAGAGTCCCATGAATTGATTGTATCATTGGATTGAATATTCTGACATCGCAAATTCAGTTGGCTTGGTACAATATGCGCTATTGCATGCATATTAAATCTTTCTCCACTTCACTGTAGTATACCGCATTCACAAATGAATTCTTTGAAGCTGGAAAATGGGCCACGGCCAAGAAAGGGCTGAGAACCCCTGGTCTAGGCCGAGTCGGACAATGTATTCGGCGTCTGACTATTGCTACATTGGTATTGGGCAGAGTGTAAAATGGGTTTCTATACTTGCAACCGATATTACCCCATAAACAAGTTATACAGTAGCCAACACCCCAATCGCACGGATTTGGTTTTTATGATACAATAAACATATCAAATCAAGATGGATCCCGTACGCCTGCTAGATTTTTTACATTAGACAGCGATGTATTCTTTATGTCAATTTCACTGATTGTTTGAATAAACATCATTCGCTGACTTCTCAAATGTAGTATATTTCGTTCTTGATGTTGGTTTATTGCTGGTCAAAGCTAACAGCAGAGAGTCACTAAACATCCACAAACGGAAAGCAGAATATTACGAGCGAATTGTTGCAACAAAGCAAGTAAAATATTTGCGATTGGCAAGGTACATGCTCGTTTAGTGTTGATTTTTTTCCTGCCAGCGCCGTGCAGAGTGGTCCGAAGTTGAAATGCAAAGAATTTTAACCAAAGATGTTACAATGACATGAAAAATTGTAATATATGAAAAAGGTTCACGGTGCAGAACCTACCAAAGTTCGTTTGTGAACGAGAGCCTCTAAATTTCTGAGGTTCACACACAGAACGCGAACGTGCACCTCACGTTCACACCATACCTAGTAAATAGTTAATTCTGCTGCATCAGTCAACGCACGTTCACAAACGCGACTTCCCGCTTCCCGGTGTTGTTATTCGCGCTGGCGTTCGATACAGTCTCGTCCACGGTTTTTATAGCAACAGGCGTCTTCTCCTCACCGTTAGGCGTCGACCCTGGCAGTTCCGTACTTTTTCCGTCAGCGGACCCGTTGACTTGACTTTCGGGCTTCTCGAATTGTTTCGGATTGATGCCAGAGATCACTGTGCCTTGCAGCGCGCCCAACGCTGAGATTCCGAATTCTCCCCCGTCGTCATCTTCCTCTTTAGGCTTGTGGAAGCCTATGATTGATAGCCGGTAGAGTTGCAGTATCACAACCAGTGCGTTCTTGGTGGTGAAGAACACTATCATTTGATGGACCACGCCGCGGCCGACCATGATGTAGAGTCGCGTGGCCAGAAACGGGCCGTCCTGTAGTATCAGTGTGGAGAGAATGCCCCAGACTTCCATGTTCTTCCAGAACTTCATGCATCGGCCTGCGAGATTTTAAAGGCATAAAATCCGCGACCGTTTTAGGATATTGGTTCGCTGTAAATCGGAATCGGGCCGTGCACACTGGGCTCGAACCCGAAGTTGATATTGCATAGGGTTACCATACATCCTCCTTTCGGAGGATTTGTCGTCCTTTTTCAGGCTTTTGAAAATGTCCTCCGAGGACGCCTAAATGTCCTAATTTTCGTGTCCCCCTTTCCCGATTCCAAAATATGGTAACCCTAATATTGCAGTACAACTGAACCCGAAATGTAGAACACAATACTTATCATTGGCGATTGGCTGTTCTCTAAAATATCTTTCAACCCCAAGGGATCTACTAATCGGGCGGACCGGTCCGATTCCCGCCGGAGGTTTATCTGGGCTCTTCTTCCCCGCCACCCAACGAAAGAAAGCACTCACAAGAAATTGAAAGAACTAGAAAGGGCCTCGGCTTCAAATAGATCAACATCGAAAAGAACTGTGACATCGGGCACTCTAGGCCGAGGTGGATGTCAGTCAAAAGAGACCGCAACTGCGCGTCGATCGCTATCCTCCTACCTGTTCAATACATCGCATTGTGTCTTATCGCATTGTGCATTGTGTGTGTACCTTCTACCTTGTTCAGATGTAAATATAACTAGACGATTATCATTATTATTATGACAGGTACGTGCCGTATAGTACCGTTAAAACATCACTCATTTATGACGTTCAGTTTACCAAACACCAACACCTTAAGGGCCAGGCCCGGCCTATCAAATGCACTTTCGAGTATTCTTGTTACTGTATTCTTCATATTCTTGTGCTAGTATGCTATCAAATCTGGAAATACCTGGTTCTTCTTCCTCAACAACCACAACAGGAGACTCATTTTCGTCTTCACCCTCGTAAATGCCTACTGCCCTCGTGCGGCGAGCCTGAAAAAATGCCCAAACTCGAATAGTTTCATACGCAATTCATTCTTAACTCGTACCTTGGACGCAGTTAGTACGAGCGAGAATTGTAAGGTGCTCCATGACCAAAATGACATGATCACAATGAGTAATTGTCGGTCGCATCTCACTTCAATCTCCTGCGAAATAGAAATGAGTGGTTAACCATCCAGAAATAGGTATGGCAGCCACCTCTAGCAGCCTAAAGAATAAAATTTCGCTGACGTGAAGGCGATTTTGTTAGGTTAGGTAGGTATATTTACTATCATGTTTCCTTCATTGACATATACAAATATATATTAGAATGAAAATTAACTGAATTGGCAAAAACTTGGAAATTGAAATAAATTCGGAACTAGAGAAAAAATATACCATAAATCCAGTTCAGATCATATCTAATCAGGGCACATACTCATAAGCATGAGAATGGCAAATGCATGTTGTACAAGTGCACCGAGCATGGCTCGTTTCGCACTACACGGTTCTCCCGTAGCATTTTCGCGATATATTTATTGATTACAGCGTAATAGTAACATTTCACAAATTAGATTAGAATTAAATTACCGATATTTCACCCTAATAGGACTATTAGATAGCCAGAATTATCTAGTTGTACCAGTCTGCCATCGGCTCACCAAATTCAACGAAAATGCATATTGCTGAGATATACCGAGAAGTAGGTCTACAAACAAATATTTATTCGAAGAGAAATCTCAAGAGCAAAGACATCCTTGACACCCTCACGAATATGCCACTGTCTAACTATAAGTCGAAGCTTAGGCCTACGTACCTTAACTGTCTCTGTCACAAATTCCAGAATGTCAGCGCCGACTCCAATAAATACCAGCAGGAGCTGGGATAGTTGATCCCGCGAAATGCCTTCCCCCGTGGGAAGCAACCAGCGGCCGACGATTAGGAAAAACAGCAGCAGTTGATGCAGTACCAAGATCCACGTTTGTTCATTGAAAAAGTCGATGTTTTGCAACTGAATGAGTCAGAACGAGTCCAACAATTAGGTGTTTAATAAAGTAGCGTAGCAGGCGTACACAAACATATAGTGGTAGCCTATACAATAACATATTGCGAGCGCGAGATGTAATGTCAGTGTTTCAAAGAATATAATGTGTTCGTTAACAGGAGATAGCCTAGTTGTATAAACCACAACCGCATCATCAATCGGTTGCGGGTTCCAGTCCGACCGAGGTCGTCTTCAGAATTCCTACTCAAGTGCTGGAGGTTATCTAAGCCGGTTCGCCATATGATCCGTGTAAGAGGTGTCTTATAAAAAGCCCAGAATATGAATGAAGACAATCGGTCTGGTGTAAATGACCATAGTATGGTCGACAAACGCCATGAATACCACAAACAACAACAATCACTGCTCCAGAAATGTAATTATACAGTTTTGTCGCTTTTGCTTTCGAGCATGGGCAATTCCGATTCCCAACTTCGAAGATGTTAAGTACATATTACACATGCCTGATAGTATAGTTGTTCTTGGTGCTTATGTGTAGCAAGATCTCTGTCTTATTAACTGAAGAAACTCGCACATACCAGATTATCCAGAGCTTTTTTTCCTT
Source organism: Botryllus schlosseri (assembly GCF_051294905.1). NCBI lineage: Eukaryota > Metazoa > Chordata > Ascidiacea > Stolidobranchia > Styelidae > Botryllus > Botryllus schlosseri. The sequence goes on along the minus strand of NC_137239.1, from coordinate 27,552,646 downwards.
GATCCAGGGTTCCTATGACGTTGCCCAAACCAGGAGCAACACCTATACCAGTCGTCGCCACAGGCGCCAGAGTTGTAGTAGTCATTGCTATGATCTAATGACAAGAAGTGGTGTAGTTGGAACTAATGCCGAATTTAAGTATTACTGAGATGGGTCTTTGATCGGGCGTATTGCTTTGGGTATGTCTAGCAAGCGTCTTCTCTCATCTCTTACCGTTTCGTTCACGGGAGCGCTTTTATAACCTTTGAATTCCTGCTCGCACGCTTCTTTCCGTAAAGTTATATTACGGAGGACGTATTCCACGTCTGCGGTCAAGACTGCATACCGGAATTCCTTGAGACACCCAGGCCGAGTCTAAACAACCATATACCCTGTGTATTAGGATAGTGGAAGATTGCTAGGCGGATACATCCCGGTCCCATTTATTCTTTGGCAGAGATGGTCATGGTCAAAGTAGTCCGCATTGCTACTCGAAAAGAACTAGAATTAACGCCGTAAATTTCTTCTCAATTACAAGTAGGAGCAGCAATTCCAAAGACATGTAATGATTATTTCATGTAATAGGTAGGAAATAAAGATATACAGATTTCTCAAGTAAATAGTTTGGTTGATGGGCCACATACTTTTAGCAGGCCTATTTTCCCCAGTTTTCAAGACAATTCCACTCATAGAAGAGATGCAGCATATCACTAACTTAGGGATACCATATTTTGGAATCGGGAAAGGAGGACATCTTTATCAAATCGTAAAAGTTGGTTTACCCGAATTAAAATCAGCTGATTTTGAAATATTTACTGGAAATCTTGTGTTGATTAATAAACAGATCATCATTCTGATTCGACTCCCGTATTACCCGCTCGAACGTCCGCATTACCTATTTCGCGTCATTTATACCGATTTACAGTTGAGCCTGTGCATTAGCCTACCTGTAACACCTGCAAAGGAGGAGAAATTGCCAAAAAAGGAGGACAAATTGGAGGACATGGTAACCCTGCCTATGGAACTACTGTCTGTTTTACAAAATCGAAAATGTAAAAATTAGGTCATTGATGACTTAAAAAAACTATGGACGTGGAAGTAGTCTAAAGAAATACCACTTGAGCAATTGGTAAGCCAAACTTACTTGAGTAATCGGAAAAAGTAAAAGCAATTCGTTACTTGACACACTATGTGCTTTAGATTATTATAAAGCGGCGCTTACCGTGATTCCCCAATGTAAGTCGTTGCAAATGTGGTAACCTTGCCTCCTGTCGAAGTTTTTTAGCTCGAGAAACCAAACCGAAGGGACCACGCTAGCGAGGTACAGCAGTACGCACGGACTGATCCTGTAAGGAAGAGAGGTATACACGGTTATCCATACAGTACGTGGGTCTTAGCAAGGGTTCGCACGAATTCCAGGATTCGCTGTGCTAGTCTCCGGGGTTGGCTGGGGACCAAGACACCTATACCCGACTGATACATATGATTTGAGGTAAATATTCATTATAATCTTTTTGTTTTTATGCCAATCATATTTATCCGTTTTGTTCTTTCAATACTGCTGTTTTTGATGCACAGTTCATTTTGTGCACCTGTATTCTATAGTAATGTAATAGATATGTAATGCGGTCGATTTTGCTTTAGTGACGAAGCGGAAATTTTGGTTTCCAAGGTTTCGCAGTCTTGCACATAAGCGTCAGGGCTCGTCAGGTTAGCAAAGGTTAAGAGCCCCCTCCGTTCAAACTTCACGAGATTAGCATGGTGAAATATCTTAGGTTGAATATTGCCTACTTGCACTCACCATTTATATTCTTCGCCGCCCCGAGCGCCGACCGTGAACAAGCCTTCCAGGATGAGTAGACCGACCGGCACCAATAGCAGCCACATCGCTATCGTCTCATATTCTGTGTACGCCCTCCAGATAGCTATGAGACCGTGGGCGCCGAACATCACTCGGGCGATCAAAGCTGTAAGTAACAAGTTAACATTGCTTCTATTATTTGGCACAATCTCAGCCAAGTGTGGGCAGTAATTCTTCACGGCGGACCAAATATGAAGCAGAAAATACGTTGGCGGACCGGGACAGAAGTTTAGAATATATTTAGCGTCTTGCAGATTTATTTCCAAATTGAAAGCAGTGAATTACATTGTTAACACATGCTGATAAGTGAATGCGTTGTTATTAGGCTGCGTACTGAGATCTGTATGGCTTGGTAAATTAGTCTTGCTGTTTTGCTAGCTTTGTTAGCAAGTCTTTCGCCTCAGTAGAGTGTATACTATATATATCTCCCTGCATGATTTTTTCATAATGCTGACTCAAATTATAATCCTGATACGGAGTCCTGTTCGGTGCTCATCATCAACCGGTTCACGGCTGACTCCAGTAAACAAAGATTTAGTAATCCTAATCTTGTTAAATGTCACCTCGGGGCCCCGGTCACCTTCAGCCGCACCTTACATGCTTGACATAATATTGTTTATGGGCGAGGATGACCGCTAATCCCGTTCACTGATTGAATTATTATACGAATTAGGATTTGGTAACGTATGGCGTAACAGTTGCACAGACCTTGTGATTCTTAATGTGACAATAGCCAAGATTCGTACTTGAATGTGGAAACAGTGACTCGAGACTGTTAAAGGGGCACTGCACTCTAAAAATGATGTGGCCTCAAATTGAAGGGCAAAACGAATAAAAAAATTTGACCGCAGCCGTTTTCTTCAGTACACCACCGTAATGGAGCTGCAATTTATTGAAATTTCCACAGGGGTTTCACGCTCCAGCAGTCACGCAGAGATCGAACTTTATATAGTTGTCAGCCGATGTTATGAAGGAAATATGTCGTACACGCCAAGGTGGTTTATATACCGCGTTCAACGGAAGATGTCCACTGTCCAGTCAGGAGATTTATGTAAAAATCGGGCCTAGTGTATTCTATTTCTTTAGAACAGAAATAGATAATAAAGTCAGCTGATCCGGAAGAATGCTAATCGTGTGATTAAATACTGCTAATAGAGACGCATTAAGTTGGAAAAGGTTACGCACGCCTGATGGATAGTGGAGGTGCCCCGAGTTTTCAATCAAGTGGCGTTATCTGTTGCATCATAATGCGACAGACAACGCGCTAGAGGCTGTCAGTTATCAATTCGTTGAATGAAACAGCAGCCTGCTGATAACGAAACTGCCACTGCAATAGCGAGAATTATGCAAATTTCATCATCGCGAAATGAAAGATGTGTCCAATTCGTACGGCACAGCTAAGAAACGGATTATAGAATATTGATATCGCTCTGTAATGGCGGGTACATAATTCGCTGATTGTTTAGTGAAGCTATTACCTAGGAGACAATAGGCACGTTCCTTATCGGAAATATTTGTGCGTAGGGGTGGTACTCAGTGTAAGCATTTTTTATAGATAACTAGTTACCTAGCTTGTTCCGGTTTGTTAAATCATGAGATTAACACTAACTTTATGCGCTGCGATCAACCGGTTTCCTTAATCCTGAATTGATAAATCCTAACGAACGCGATAATCGACTCTATTGCTAATCCAACTTTATTATCTCCGCCCGAAAAACTTTTCGCGGACTCATCAGAACGGCGTCGCGTTCCGCACAATGCTCAGGCCTGCTCTTGGCGAAAATAATGCGTATTGACACCCGTGTACCACCCCTTATATACGGGTGTGAATATACACCTATTGCACAAGAAACCAGAACGTACCTCAGACTTATACCGCGGTATAAATCGAGTACAACATTTTACTCGTAATATTTACTGTATGCTAATGATAAAAATCAACAAATTGACCATTCTTGAAAATAATCAATATTTATGTAGAAATTGTAAAGAATTATATTATTTCAAAGCGAATTCTGTAGATGCATTTCTTGAAATACGCGGGAGGGTCTTGAAAATCCGCGCCGTTGATTTGATTTGAACGAGTGCCGAAAATCCATTTCCACAAAGATAACACTGGTCGACATTTTCAACTTTCTTTTGTTTTTTTTAGAACGATTAATTGGGTTTGCCTAATTTGACGATGCTGATTCCGAATTTGCCATCAGAATTCACTCATCACGTCACAATTTTTCGCAAAAATCGATTAATTTATTTTCTAAAAAACGGCTGAATTAAGGGCGCCTATGTCCGTTTAGGTCCGTATCTTATACGAAACTCATCCTACAAAGCTCTCAACTTACTTCATTGGATTTGAGGTGTTATTATCTTGAACTAAACCATCCAAATAATAAGGATCCTTAGTATTTCCGAGAAATCTAGATGCAGCTTCAATGAAAGAGAGTCATGCGTTTTTTTTGTAACCCGCCTTCTTCATAAGAAATAGGGGATTTTGGTGAGTGTTCTGATTTGATGTCCTACAAATACACTCTATACTGTATTAACTCATGTTAGTAAACCTTTCGTGAATGTATTTAGAACATGCACTCTCTTTGATTAGAGCTTTTAAATTTTTTTTCATGAGATCTGATTTAATATATAACAGTGGAAATACAACATTAGATCTGTCGATAAGAGCAGGCCCTGAAATATTTTAAAGCCTGGTGTGAGATACTCCCTCATCGGCCACTAACGTTTAATTCAATGATTTTTACTGTTGCATTCACACATAAAACAAGGATACCTTGTAGTTATAGACAGCTGAACCAGTAGCATATTTATGATTTCGAAATCAACAAAAACTTTACACGGTTGAGTAGTTCGAATACTAGGCTATATTCCACATTTGAAATCAAAAGTTTCATATTCTCGTAAGAACCCTTGATGCCTGTTGCACCAGCCACAGGGATAGAAGCATATTGATTTGTATTGTGCGACAAACAACTTTTAGGCTTGGTGCATAAATAAAGAGGCGCAATTCACAGTTCCCAGGGTCTCTAGGAGACCGTGAACATCGACACAATAGACTAAAGAGGGTTCTGAAGCAAAGAAGCGTGTGTAATACACTATCACGATGCATATACCAAGCAACAGTGGTATCAGCGCCAAGTAGGCCCTATTTGTATAGCTTGTGATCTGGAACCTACAATAAGAGCAGATTAATTTGGCAAATTCAAATTTGTGACAAAGTCATTTAGTTCAGCTTGATTCAACTTTGTATAGCTGTTGATCACCATCACACTCATGCTGAGAGCATTCTTCAGACAAAGACTCTTCACCGAGACAAACTTCTTCAACTGTTGGTAAAACTTTTGACGGCAATGGAATTGTGACATATGGCCCATGAGGAATCGGTCGTATTGCGCAAGCCAAATTGGATATTGATTTTTATGCTGATTTTTGACATTGAACCAAAAAAACAACACGAGCAAAAGTAACAATCTTTTCCATGTCCATGTGGCTCTCTCCAACCCATTGGCACGCCAAATGCTAAAGATTTTTGTTTTTAAATTCTTCACACCCTCAATGTCGCTTTGTTTTTCATTCAGTTTGCTGTGAATTCCTCTTCTTTACATCGCCTAGGCCCAGGCGCTGGGTGTCTGATTTCAAAGACTATTCCAAGTCGTTTCGACGCCGACCTATCTTTTCGTTGTATCGCAGTCTTGTGATGTTTTGAAAGTAAGAAAATGTAGATAAATTGATACTGATGTCAAAAACTAGGCCTAGAATACTTACTTTTATACATACTTATAAAAAGTTACTTTTGCTTCTACTTGAGTAGAGATGGACGCTGTTACTTCTACTTCTACTTGAGTACCTATGGTAAGTACTTTGACCACCTCTGATGACATCACAATGGCTATATATATCACCCAACAGCAAGGAATACGTGACAGAACAGGCTATTTGACGTGATAGGAAAAAAGCGGCTTCATATTCGTAATCAGCGTACGAAAATTGACCTAATAAACATCATTTTGGCCAAAAAATAAAAATCATGTCGACCAGTGTAAGTGGTGGCGAATTCAATAATAACGCGTTACGCTTCCGATAACAACTTAGGGTCTGATCGCATCATATATGGCACCAATATGACGTCCAGTCTATTATTTTCTATCTAGCAGCTCATCTTCAAATTATTCTGGAACCGGAATGACGATTATGTATATATCACAGGAGAGAATGGATTTTTGCAAACATTTTTTCCAAAACCAAAACAAAACATCTCTAATCAGCAATATGTCTGTATCAGTAGGCTATTGGCCATTTATCGATTAAAATGAGTTTGCATAGTAGAATATTTCATCTCAGTCTTTGTTTACGTGAGTCCTATATAGTTTTAGCAGTTATGAACCAAAAGTTCTTCGTGTTTCTCAGATTAAAAAAAAATTAGATTATCAACCATTTTGCAACTTTGGAGGTTTCGCGGACCTCCAGTTGAGAACCGCTGACATATTGAGTGTGAATAAACGGTATTTTCGCCAAGAGTGTACTATCATTGATCATCATTTGGGGGGGGGGTTAGAATTATTTTCACTGAAATTTGTTACAGTCAGATCCTGTAGAGTGGAATAGCTTTATGGGCTCTATGAAAGTCCACTGTTGGAACAACTACAAAACTACATCGATTTTATAGAATCTACTAAATCAGCAATTCCTACTCTTACTCCTGACCCCCGACCATAAATTGCGACCCCAACCCCCCGGAATTCAGTATTTCAATTAGCGACGCTTACTCTTGACTCCCGACAATGAAATCGAGAAAAACCTACCTTTATCACGTAGAGCAGAAGAGATTATGGAAGGGAAATCTCCAAAAACACGAACTTAAAGTCATTTGTGAATCAGAGAATACTTGTCTTCGTACCTAGTATTATATCTTTCATATCGCGGCTTTTCCGCGATTTCCTCTTCAATTTGAGATCGTTTAAAGTACTTTGGATGGTATCGCCGATTCGCGATGTGGCAGATTTGAATGTGTTCTTCAAACTGCCCCACAAATCTGCTATTAGTTCGCAGCAACTGAATCGAACCGATTCTTCCTCTGGTACCGGGAACGCAGTGTCGCTGTGTGGATCAACTGTGGGGCAATATATCAAGTCGTGAATGAAATCAAAGGTTAACCAGTTATCTTGTAACGGAGCAGGCGGAACGGTAGGACGGTTCTTAGCTTTGGATATATTTGTGAAGTTGGATTTCTCGGCCGATACCTTCCTGTTACGGCGCTGACTTGACGGCGGCCTGTCAGGCGGGGAGAGTCTGAAAGAGAAGTGATTATTGCACACTTGATGGAAATGAATAAGGGATAACATAAAACGACTAGCAGTGAAAATGAATGACGGTTACTTCGATAGTCGAGGTGGATATGTCAGATCTAGGTCCTGTAATACAGTAGGTTTGCCAAACGGAATATATGGGCCTAAAGGTTCATATCAATTTCCAGCTTTCCGGAATTATATTTCGTTACCGTGATTATTTATTCATCAGATTATTATCGCACCTCTTCACTTTCGTTTTTTTCGTCATTTTCGACTTCCTACACAGAGCTTACACAGACCTCACTCAATGCTATCCAGCCAGTGATATGACATAAAGTTGCATGCCCGACATGCATAACCGGTGTTTTATCATCAATCTCGATCGATATAAATTTCGTATAATTATCGCCTGGTGTGCCATTATATTGATCGCTTGTACGGGTAGCTCATCCGCAAAAGACAGCATTTACAACCGTGAGCCTCTTTCATCACCACCAGGTTATGGGCAATTAGGCTCACTAATAAGCATTACGGGAATTGGGTAGTTTGCAATTAAACCCCATGCTCGGGTAAATATAAATTCTGTATACCTTGACATTTGTTCCTAGGTATTGATAGAAAGGGATCATTAGGCCCGCGCGGGTTTCGTTTCATCAATCGATGATGCTAGGAAGATGTAGCTATGCGGCCAATTCGTGATGGGACGTTTCGGTAATTATAACCAGTTAATAATTTATTGCAAGACAGGCTAATTGTGGGTGACCTGATGCGGCGTGGTTGTTTCAATAAGCGATGCGCGCAAAATAATTGAATCAAGTCCACGAAATCGAAGGACTTGGTATGTAGGTCAAATCAAAGTTCACTTCCCAGCATCAGCTGTACGTTTACAAAAATATATCGCGTGTAGCAATCAAGAGTGCGATTTTGAATTCCAGATGCTCACGCCGCATTATGACTTTCTAGTATATTCATTATTTGATGGTGAAATGTTTTGTATTATAAATCTAATCTAATTTCTTCGGCTTTTCCTGAAAATGTTTCATGAGAACTGTATACGGTAGTGCGAAACGAGTCAAGCATGCTGTGCAGACATTTGCTATTCTTTTGCTTACGGGGATGATCTCTGATTTGATGATCTAAGTTCAATCAATGTCCAAGTTTTCTCGAATTCATCAGTAATTCTAATTTCAATATAATTTGGATAAACTGTGTAGATAAATTTCAATTCTAGTTTAATTTGAAAAAAAAACTGTGCAGCTACTATTCTTATTCTAATTTAATCTGGAACAGTTATTCAAGTCAAGCTCTACAGCAGACGCGGCCGTATTCACATTTATGAAGAATCTTTCATGAAAGTTTGTGTTCGCACTAACCCGAACCTTATGCGGTGTTTCTTAACCTGCTAGCTCATGCACCTCTTGAGATGTCATGGTAGGTTCTCGTGCCCCTATCCCGGATCGGAACAGCACTTTGTCAGGGCGCCCCCATACCCTGGTCTTGGGACGCCGTAGGGTATTCAACATAACTTACGTGTGCCTCGGCCCCCATACCCCCTTATCGTACGCGTAGTTTCACTCTTACACACCATGTATAATGTATATCCAAGGTTCACAAACAAACACTATATTGTGTAAATAATAATGGTACTTGCAAATATTACTATTATATTTTTATCCTCGGTCACGACGTGTGACCAGATTTACCGATAGAGCTGCTGATCGTAAAACCCATGCCGATACATGCGGTTCTCACGGGGCAGCTTTGGGCGGGTTCATTGTTATAAATTATTTTATTGAAGCATGCTGTTATTTCGTGACGTCCGGTGAACAATGTCGTCACTCCAGAGTGCAAATTGTTGCTCACACGTGCCAATGACCATACTAAAAGAAAACTCCTGAGAAGCACGCGATTCCAAATTCGCATTTTATCACATGCATGTTACTCGAAGGGTTGCATTAAAAAAAATTATTTGCCTACTGTCATTTTGTCAGAGGAGACGGTACCCAAATTAGAATCAACAAATCTCTTGACACAAAGGAGAATTTTCGAGTTGAATAAATCCCCCCCCCCCAAAAAATATTCTGCTTTATGTTGATTTGAGAAATAATTTTGGGTCTAAAGTAGCGCATATTACACTTAATCTCGAACACTCAGTTTTAGTGCTTCGCACGCAAGGGTCCATGGACCCGTGGTTAAGAACCGCTAGGGGTTCGCAACATACCTATTAGTAACAACTCGTATATTAGTATATTAGTTAAAATGTAGGCCTATCGGCTTACCTTCACGGCCAAATTTGGTGCGAATCAATTGCTCCACCTAGGTATATTTTATACAAATACTGTCCAAAGATATTCTAGAACGTAAAAATGACAATCGTCAGTTTGCACTTAAGATGGGCGATCTTTAATGAGATATCGCCCACGTTGGGAATGCATCTCAACGAAGAAAGACTGCAATAAATATGTAGTATATTACAGACCGACTCTGGAAGCACCAGTACGATGTTGCGAAAGGAAGTGGCTATATCAATGTAGAAAATGTTGTGGACGGCAGCGGAGACTATCTAACAGTGGATTTCAACCAAAAATCTGTTTGGTTCATGTAATCCATTTTAATGCACGGTACACACTTTCAAAATTCTGTTTACTATATTCACCACATTCCTTCACAATTTTCATACAAAAGTCAAACGACCCCAACGGTGGTCGTGATTTTTAGGCTGAAAACTGCTGATACCGACTGAAGCAAACACCAAATGCCTATTTCTCAGAATGTATGTTTGCCATGAACTACGCAGCCGATGAGGTGATAATTAGGGCTGGGCAAAATCGAGTACCTAAGCGATTCGATTCTGAATCATGTATCTCGCTTCGAGTCGAGTCGAGTATTCGAGTATCACTCATTATGACACCACAACATGATGTACCATGTCAAAGTTCAAATATGTACCTTTTATGCCACCACAAAGAACATAATAGCTGTTATCCGTTACAATAAAGATACTTTGGTATTGTTTTCAACGATATCGATTTCATTGCACTTCTTGACAATGTTGTGGAATGATCATGAATTCGGAAATATGTTATTTCCAGTACGTTCGTAGCTTTGTACTATTCCTCGTAAGTTGCGACACGACCGATCAAGGTTTCAAGGCTTACTATCAGCGAAAAATAGCATCAAAACTATAATTCTCGTTCGTAAATTGACTTTCAGATGCGAGGAGAGTATAAATTCGGTACTCGAAAAAACCGTCTTTTACTGCTCGACTCGAATCATTAAAATTAATACTCGATTCAGATTAGAGTACTCGAATCATTGTGCCCAGCCCTAGTGATAATACATATACTTTAGAAAAATACCATGCGGGCAACTCAGAACCTTTCCGCGGGCCACGGGTCGGATACCTCTGCTCTATTAGACACATAACTGTCAATAATGCCGCTCGTTGTGGGAAAGTGCATATTAAATCTCACCTAAATATTCGTATCTGCCTCTGCCACTGTCCGCCGCAATGTTCTTATACCAATAATAACAATGGACATCTACACATCTATAACATAGGATGGTCCGTACTGCAAAATAGACATACCTTAAACCACTCTAATTATACAGTGGTATATAACCTGTTGGGATCAATTACATGCCCGTGTTCACAGTAATATCGGAAATGTAAAACGTATAGCGAGGTACTGCTCCATTGTTTTAACAGTTACTGGCGACTGACGAGGGCTCATCCCGGTATACAGTTACTAAATTCAAAATCACGTGCGGATCAACGGGCACCATGCACACTAACTGTTAGTCGCATCTCGATCTGCGGTTTCAGGTCACAGTTCACATTGCACATGTGCATTTCGCACTAATGGCAGCATAACCAATGCAATTTTATGTCGCATATTTGCGTCCAGGTGGTAAGCGGTGAAAGTGGCGATGTAATAATAAATCTCCTGTGCACCCCGCAATATAGCAATAAAAAAACTGTAAAGAGACGCCTCTCAATAATCTAGCAACTCCCCTTGTAAGTTTTGAACACTCTGGCTTCCCAACGTGCTCACTTAGCCTACCGCTCACGTTGCTGATAAGTTTCCAAAAGTATTACACAAATATACCGGTGGTTGTTCAGTTCACGAAGTCTAATCGAAGTGTTGCAAGTAATATGATTGTTTGTTGCACAATTCAAGAGAAATACCGATAGCAATTGACCCAAATACAGTAGCCGATTTCACACGCGTTATGCATGTTCCTACATTGCATAATACAAAGTAAAGTATCAACTTCCTGCCATTTCTGGAGTATAAACGCTACGAAATCGCCATCGGTGAAAATCTGCTAACATGTGGATAACCTGCAACCGATCATAATACGATATATACTGTAACATGAAACCCGTTCTCAACTGATATTGCTCGCACTCCTGTGTCGGGGCAACACCGCGATAAGTTTGCAATGCGATAGGCAGCAAATATAAGTCGTTAAAAATTCAATTAGCGTCCCGTTTTAATGGAGGTCCATACGCGGAAAAGTTGATTCCGTCGTAGCGGAGAAAGTATCGACACACTTCTATAATTAATTGATGCGGGAAAAGTTGGAATCTGTTGCTAACGCGTGCGTCAAATAAAAGTTTAATGAAGTTACTGCGTGCCATCATATGCCAGCTTGATTACCGTGACACCGTTCTCGATAGCTATACAGGGAATTAAGTCTGCGCGAATAGTTGAAGCATATGGCTATAACTCAGTTTTCTATCATTATATGGTATGTGTCTGTTTCCCGTCGGTATGATGTGGTAGTGCATGTCGATATGTTGATTATTCAGCATGTCATTTTCTCCGATTTTGAGTCGTCTCAATTCTGCGTTTTGTAATGGAACTCCTCTGCATACCGCACCAGTCAATGCGGCTTATACTATTGATAATAATGCATTATATGATCCCCGAACTCCTGTGTCTCATTCTGTACTCGTTTTAAGTCATGCATGTGAGGCTCACATTGTTGAGCGCACCGGTTTATTTCGTAGAGGCAATTTAGGAATCTCAGTGAACGTAGATGGCGAGATATAAGGATAAAAAATACAAGTGTAACCCATATATATTCCTGATGAGTAGAATATCCTTATTTAAGGAATTCCTTCCCTCTCCTATAGTCTTCCAATTTAAAGCATCTTTATGAATTCATGTAAATATGAAGTAGTAGGGTACAATGGTAATGATATATTTTCGGAATGTGTCGGATTTTAGAAGGCAAAGGTCTCGAATACCATCCTTGATAAATATCAGTCCTAGCTACGCTGCGATAGGATGCGGATCGCGGTTGCCTGCCGTATATTGACAGAGGAAGTATCTAGTTAAGCGTGTAATATTGTGTTTTGAAACATATCAAGGGGACAGTAATCAGCGGAACCGTAATCAACGGGATCGTAATCAACATTCCATTACTTTCTTGTAAACCTGTAAAGGGACGTCGCTTGTATAGGAGATACCATCACAGAGTTGGATACTATGAAGTATTAGTACGCTGATTTCATAGCAATCGCACCACGACATTCACTTTGCGTTTTTCTCCAGGATTCTGAAATATAACTTCACCAATTGCTTTTGAGTCTCTCTGCTAGTTATACGCTTCAGTCTATATTCAGAATACTGTATGTGCAAAATAAACTCTCGCAAACTGCACCATCTGTGATTGAGTCTGCGGCTACGCCTTTCACGTCGAGAGTAATCCTATATATGCACTCTGCAGTCCCGCATGTTGTATTTACAACGTGTTGAGTCACAAAATACTAATAACGACGCAGTTTGGCTAAGATCTGCGTTTGCGAGCCGCAAGCTGTTACGTGCCTTATTTGCCATCCACCCATTTGCGTAGTTCCAGACACTATCAGATGCGACCGACTGTCAGGACACTCAATGGTACCAGACTTGTGTCGTATATCATAATCTCCTGGTGACATGACCGCAGCAAAATTGATTGCAAAACCAAATATTTCGTCTCGCGAAAGCGGAGACGGCGTTTTTACAGCTTTCACACCCGCGCGCATGTTATCATTTGTTTCCACCCACATTACCAGACCTAGAAACTAGGAGGCGCCAAAGCATTTTCCCCGAAATCATTTCAAGTCTGCCTAAATGAAAGAGATTACTAACGTTCTGGATTGAACAGAACCACAAATGGTTCTGCTACAATTTTTTTCCTAAATCTCCTAATCGCCGCTGGCGAGGACAGTATATGCACAATATGCATGTAGTGAATTCAATTAGTTGCTTGGGTCTCCGACGTCTCTCGAAAAATAGGAAATATAAGGTTATGTATTTCGGGTTAGCTACACTCACTGCACCATTCTCCAACGTATGTACAATATTGTACATTGTACATTGTACAATTTTACTTTGAAAGGAATGAGATGCTATTCGCCAGACCCCATTACACTGATAGTATCGCTTAATTGCAATTTACCAACGTTTGTTTAAAAGTCTTCCGCCGCTTCCACATATAACTTGTCTGAAACGAGTCGCAGGCAACTTATAAACAGTTTCGTCCTATACACTTGCACAATTGCGACATGCGTCCAAAGTAGACCATGAAATCTCTATTAAGACGCAATGCAAAAATTTACGCCACCAACTCCTCACTCAATATATAATTTGAAGTTTTATTTCTCTAATTAATGGACCAGCGTCCATCTTCCCGCATTTTTGAATTGAGATTTAAAACTCTAATAAATGTCGCGGACCGACAGGAAACTTGCCACTGACCGGCGATTGAGAACCACCGATCTGTAGTTGACCAAGTCTCGTTTCAATTTTCACCTTCGGCAGCGTCCGCAAACTCTGGTCGACAATTTTGATGAGTCCTCCGCCTGTATAGTTTCCGCGGCCACACGAGATCCTCCGAAATCTACAACTATAGCTAATGATGTGACTGACCATAAAGGGTATGGGAGAGGCAGAACAAGATTCGAAAATGAATTATGCATGCGTCATCATCAGCAGAGTGATTCACTTGTCTTCGTGTAAGTGGAACTTCGCTCAGTAGTGACAACTCCGGATTATATCCTCCTGGGTGGATTCAATGTTTTCGAATTAAAATTTTGAATTTGTTTCGCGCCATGTCCACATGCCAGACTTGGACTACTAAATAGTTCTAGCTCTCATTTTAGTTCTAATCCAATTAATTGTTTTCCTGAAAATGCTACTGAACTGTATAGTGCGAAATGAACCAAGATCGGTGTACAGACATTTTCTATATTCTCCAGCTTATGACAATGAACTCTGATTCGATATGAACAGATCTTGTTTCAATTTCCAAGTTTTCGTTAGCTATAACTCCTATTCTAATCTAATTTGGAAAAAATGTGTAGCTATTAACATAATTCTAATCTAATTTAGAAATGCTGAAAATTTCCCAGTTGCCCAAATCTGTCACATGCATATCCACTATCCAGTGTAGCTTCGAATGAGGTCGAAAATCAATCAAGATTCGAGTCAAAATAGAAATCTTAAGTGCAGATTCGCAAACCAATCGAGATAAATATGAATCCATGCTTATTGCTCAGTAATTCAAGTACGATATTTTGGTCGTTTCAAACATAAGAACATAGAGCAATGTAACGGAAAGATGACACAGAAATGACTGCCTAATCTACGTCCGCATCTCAGCGCAAGCAGAGAACGTGTCATAAAGTATTCATCACATCATAACGACGACAGAACGAAGTCGAGCAGTCGCGGTCTTGTCACATGCTGTTTCTGCGCTAAATTCATACGGCAAGAATACATAATCATAAAGGCCCATATGTTTAAGGGGTATCCACCAGTTTTTCAGCCACTTATTGTGCCCTGTAAAATTAATTGATATTTGAAGAGCGTCACCCGCCATGGGTTTCCAGCAGGTTTCATTTCTGATGTATGCTCAATTGCTCATTCATTGTTCAATCATTGCGAGGCAAGAACTTTAAATTATAGTACACAATAGAAATAATCTAGACCACCGAACGTTTTACTTAAACTATTGATTCGAGGGTGGAAGAGGGTAAGGCTGTCATATTCTTAGTAAAACGTCCGTATCCGGATCCGTCTCCGACCGTATCAGAAAATGTATTGGTCCGGAGCCGGCCAAAAATGAGAAAATCCGGCCGGATATATAATCCCGCTTCCGTGCGTCCATGCTCCGCCCTACCAGCTATACAAGGAATACCCGTCTTTAATGTAGATTGTAAGTTTGAAGCATAGAGACCAGAACAGTATTCAATGAATTTATTAACGTAATCTACTTCAATAACTGTAGAAGTAAGATGAGACATTTGTGGTCGATCAGAGCTGCAGACAAGTTCGTTGAACACTGGCTGCATGTCGGCTGTAGAAATCCTGTAGAGACTGCACGTGAACATCAGTTAGTTTGGAACGAAGCTTCGTCCAGTAAATGTGTATGGTCGGAAATGTTTGCTCGCAAATGTCTATAGACGCGGGCCATATTATCATGTAACACCAGAAACTGTATGCGATCCTCTCAAAATCCCGTCATTAGCCGTGTGTCGCCCCGTGCTACAGAAAGTACACTTCTGACACGATTCAAATTATGAGGGTACAAGGGTTACCTTCTATGTTGTAAGCCGGTGCCCATAATGTTTACGTACCATGATGTCTTGACTTCTACAAAGCAAAAGGGACTGACAATTTACAATTCTGACGCAAAAATCTCCTAACATTCCCATATTAAGATTACCAAACTTTGCATAGGCCTACTCCAGAAGCAGCAATAAATGTTTAATTTACCATCAACCCACAAACGCGCAAACGGTATTTTTCTAGAAAGGTCCTGTCAGAATTCTTTTGTCGTGAGGTTGCAACTACATAATTGATGGAATTTCAATCAAGTCTTTTCTGGAGTGATCCACAATTTGACATTACCCTGGTGGAAGCATAACGGTCTCGGGTCGCCGAAAGGATTTCCCCGACGGTTTTGTCATAAAGCCACTCCCCCGTAGCATACTTAGGTGCGGATGGCATATCGCAACGCGGTTCAATTCATTAATTATGGAGTATTATATGTTTGCGACATCGTATTGCATCTAAAGTTCCGTGGTTAGATAACATATACAGTATAAATAACATTTTTTAAATGGCGCAATGAATAAAATGGTGGTCTATACCCGGGGGAAGCAAAAACATTTCAAGAGTAGCATAAGGAATTACCAGGAATGCGGTTGATAGGCACTATCAAAGGGTTCCCAAACTTTCTATGGTCGCGACTCCAAATTGCGATATGAAAATGTTCCGCCACCCTCAATTTGGCTTATTGATTACTAGGTCGTTTTTTTTTCCATAAAACCGAAGATGTTGACCTAAAAATCAAAATTTTGACATTTTTTTACCTCAAAAAACTTAATTTTGACCAAATTTTGACCTAACGTATGCAAATTAGATGTTTTCCCACATAATGTTAGAATTGTACTACTTATCTTCATTTCTGGTTGGAACTGTCTGTCCTTACGAAGTAGTTTGGCCTAAAAAAACTTTTTTGACTCAAAAACTGACAAATTTTTACATGAAAATTTTTTTTCAACGAAATATGGCCGTATGAAGAATTCCAGTAGTTACATCACGTATTATGGTAGAAATAAATAAAATATGTTTTAGTACAACGAAAAATACTTTCCTACATTCTCGGGTAGAAAGTAGGGATGGTGTGAACGTGAGGTTCACGTTCGCAGTCTGTTAGAAGTTCGCGTTCACGAACGAGCCTTGGTAGGTTCTGCACTGTTAACCCTTTTTTCATATGTTACAATTTTCAATTCATTAGATCTTTGGTTGAAATTTATTGCATTTCAAATGCGGATCACAATATGCATGGTGCTGGCCGCATAATAAAATCAACAATAAACGAGCACGCACCATGACAATCTCAAAAATTTTAGTTGCTTTGTTACAAAGGTTTGTTCGAATATTTAGTGATTCTCTGTTGTGAGCTTGACCTGCAATCACACAACAAGAGCGAAGTACGCTACCTGCAGGTAGTCAGCGAATGATGCTTATTCAACCAATCAATGAAATTGATAGCGTTGTCTGATGTAAAAAATCTAGCAGGCGTACAGGGTCAATCTTGATTTCATGTGTTTATTGTATCATAAAGACCGAATCCGTGTGATTTGTATGTTGGCTACTGCTGTATAACTTGCTAATTGGGTAGCAAGTATATAGAAACCCGTTTTACACTCTGCTCAATATCAATGTAGCAATATACTCAGACGCCAAATACATTGTCCGGGCTGGCCTAGACCATTAAGACGTAACGAAGTCATGATCGAAATTCTTGGCAAAGCGACGGGAGATATTGATTTTATGGGATTATTATATCTTTTGATTGGCCCAGTTGATACATTTGGCGACGTTTAAAACGTCAATATGCAGTTCAACATTGTGGCATTATGTGACCCGAGCCGTCGCTAGGTAAAGTGTTCTTTATTATAAGCTATCCCTTCACTGAAATGTAGGTTTGGAATTATCAAAATGACGCTCCTTATCGCCCACTTTGGTAGTTTCATCACTCGTTTCTCAAAGTCGCCCACTAGGGGGCGATATCGCACACGTTGGGAACCACTGTAGTACAGCGGAATTCTACAGTTGACTTGAAATATTTGATCAATCTTTCTTGAATCAGAGCAATTGGAAATAGAAATTGCAAAGACGCACCGCCAGATTCTACCCCCGCATTGAAACTGCACGCTATTACAACAGTCAACATTCGACTATCTTTCTGGAAGGCAAATCTACTAGAAGTTATTCCAGGTATTCATTTTCATCAAAACGAAATACATACCAGACATACAGTAACAATAATGAGGAAATAAGTGTTAGAAATTCAGTGAATATTTAGGTTCTGTGATGACAAAAACAAACGCAGACGGCGTAGTACAGCAGTATAGTATCGGCACACAGAATACGCTAACAAGTATACAGATTCTGTTACAAATAACCGAAAAAGTCAACAGAGCATTTAGGTAACATTCCAAGAGAATCATGAGTCCAAATTTTCCACTGACTCTTTTATAGACTAGCCCAGGAACGGTACTGTGAGCCCGCTCAACTGACAGTGTACTGAAAAGCCCAGAAACAGATTAAGCCGCGCTCTCTCAAAAAAATGTCGACAGCCGAGACCCGAAGACGGGCCCATGCAAGAAGAGATGTCTGGAGAGTGAATGCGCGTGATTGAGAGTCGTCCAATGAGTACGAATATGAGAAAGATACTGCACCGCATGAAGTTGAAGATGCTGAGCTGCACCAATATCTGTGTTGAGACGCGCAAGGCCTAAACGGCGATAAGCGTCGCTGTAATACCGTATAAAAATAACAATAGTGCTAGTTATTAGCCCTCATTT
Source organism: Botryllus schlosseri (assembly GCF_051294905.1). Classification (NCBI taxonomy): domain Eukaryota; kingdom Metazoa; phylum Chordata; class Ascidiacea; order Stolidobranchia; family Styelidae; genus Botryllus; species Botryllus schlosseri. Next base: position 27,534,135 of record NC_137239.1, on the reverse strand, counting down.
GATTACAGCGTCACCAAGTGTTGGATGTAGCACTCTGTTTACAAGATGGCTAGATGGGCTATGATTGGTGTGCCAACTGCCAGAGGTGAGCATGGATTAGGATTAGGTTTTGAAAAAACAGGATTTGTGAAATTTTGTCGGATTTGGATTGGATTTGGATTAGACATCTTTTTCAGAACGGATTAGGATTTGGATTGGATTTATCTATTTTCTGGAAGATTGAAATGTCGTGTGGCGAATGGCGACAAAACTTTATTCAGATCAGTTATTAATGTACTTATGGTTACTAAGTTATCTTGAATCAAGTGAATCGTTGGTTGTAAAAGAAAATTTTCGAATCCCTCCATTGCATAAATTGGTATTTTTTCTGAATTTCCAGTTGGAATCGGATTAGGATTGGACATGGACTTGAATATGAAAAAGTTCTGGATTAGGATTTGGATTTGAAGGTTCGGATTTGGATTGGATTAGGACATAGAAATTTCAAATCCGCTCATCTCTGCCAACTGCCAAGCAATGATCGGTGAGTTGGTATAAATTGACTAGAACTAGGAAATCAATATGTGATGGCAATGAGATATTGCGACGATGTCATTTATTAATCATATATTTTCGTTGTTATAATGTCATACTATAGGACACTAAGGTTATGCTGTCGATAGTTAAGTCAAGTTAAAGAAGAAACGGGTTCGGTTAGACTTGACTGTCGGATAGGTTAGATCAGGGTGTAGGCTAAGCCCAGAGGTTATCAATAGGGATGGTGTGAACGTGAGGTTCACGTTCGCGTTCTGTGTGTGAACCTCGGAAATTTAGAGGTTCGCGTTCACAACAGAACCTTGGTAGGTTCTGCACTGTGAACCTTTTGGTAAATTGTAATTTTCACTCCATTATAAGATCTTTGGCTCAAATTTATTGCATTTCAACTGCGGGCCACTCCATGCATGGTGCTGGCAGCATAAAAAATCTACACTAAACGAGCATGCACCATGCACCTCGACAACCTTAAAAGTTTTACTTGCTTTGTTGCAAAAATTTTCTCGGAATATCCAGCTTTCCGTTTGTGAATATTTAGTGACTCTCTGCTGTGAGCCTGACCCGCAATCGATATACGCATAGTCAGCGAATGATGCTTAGTCAACCAATCAATGACATTGATATCGTCTTCTGATGTAAAAAATCGAACGGTCGTACTGGGTCAATCTTGACTTCATATCTTTACTGTATCATTAAAACCAAATCCGTGCGATTACGGTGCGTGCTACTGCTGCATAACTTGTTGTTTGTGGTATCGGTAGCGAGTATAGAAACCCGTTGTACACTCTGCTCAATATCAATGTAGCAATACTCAGACTCCGAACACATTGTCCGGTCTGGCTAAGACCGTTAAGGCGTAAGCTTATATTCCTTGGTAAGTCCTCGTCGAAATTGTTGGCAAAGCGACGGAATGTACTGATTTTATGCAATTATTATGTCCTTTGATTACCGCCGTTGATACATTTAGCGACGTTTAAAACGCCGATATGTACTTCAGCATTGTGGCATTATGTGGGCCGAATCTTCGCTAGGTATCGTGTACATTAATATAGGGTATATTAGGCATCACTTCATTGAAAGAAAGGGTTGGAATTAGCAATATGACATCACGTGACGTCACGAGGTTCACGTTCGTGTTCACACAGAACCTTTCAAAAAGGTTCGCGTTCACACGAACCTGAACCTTTCAGAGGTTCACACCATCCCTAGTTATCAACCGGTGTGCCGCGGCACACTAGTGTGCCATTTACGTCTCGCAGGAGTGCCGCGAGAGATTTCTTCGAAATTTTGAAAATCCACTGGTGTAAGGGGTTATGGTTGTCTCACCAACCAATTTTTTGGCTGATTTTAGCGTTTACCACAAAACTAACTACAGTGGAGTTATTGGAATCCAAAAAGTACAATATGCGTGGGCGATGTATTCTTTACTCGACCAGAGAGAATGCAAAATATATGGCGATTATGGATGGTGTGTGTGAACCCCTGAAAGGTTCAGGTTCGTGTGAACGCGAACCTTTTTGAAAGGCTCTGTGTGAACACGAACATGAACCTCATGACGTCGTATTGTTAATTCAAACCCTATATTTCAGTGAATTGATAGCTTATAATAATGTACGTACAGTCGTACACGTTACCTAGCGACGGCTCGGGCCACATAATGCCACAATGGTGAACTGCATATTGACGTTTTAAAAGTCGCCAAATGTATCAACTGGGGCAATCAAATGATATAATAATCCCATAAAATCAATATCTCCCGTCGCTTTGCCAACAATTTCGACCAGGACTTGATTACGTCTTAATGGTCTAGGCCAGCCCGGACTCTGTATTCGGCGTCTGAGTATTGCTACGTTGATATTGAACAGATTTAAAACGGGTTTCTATACTGGCTACCGATTTTACCCCATTAACAATAGTTATACAGCAGTAGCCAACACCCCAATCGCACGGATTTGTCTTTATGATACAATAAACATATGATATCAAGATTGACCCCGTTAGCCTGATAGATTGTCTGCACCAGACAACGATATCAATTTCATTGATTGGTTTAATAAGCATCATTCACTGAATACCTACATGTAGTGTATTTTGCTCTTGATGATGTGTGATTGGAGGTCAAGCTCATAGCAGAGAGTCATTAAATATTCACAAACGGAAAGATGGATACTTCGAGAAAACTTTTCGTAACGAAGCAAGTTAAAGCAAGAAAAAATTTTGAGATTGTCAAGTTGCATATGCATACTCGTCTAGTGCTGATTTTTTATGCTGCCAGTGCCATGCATATAGTGGCCCGCAGTTGAAATGTAATAAATTTCAACCAAAGATTTTGTAATGGAGTGAAAATTGTAATATATGAAGAAAAAAATTTCGGAGGTTAACACTCAGAACGTCAACGTGAACCTCGCGTTCACACCATCCCCAGCTAGTATAGACTGTGAAATTAAGCCTGAAACTGCTATTGCTTTGCACATAACATACAATCCCGAACATACTGCACTTGTATCTGAAAATGACCCATTGAACAATGTTCAACAGTGTCGCATAAATTCAATCATACATATAAATACGATTGTCTATCTCAGGGGTCGCCAACTCAAAAAGGGTCGTGGGCCACTTTTCAAAATTCGTAGAGACCGCGGCGGCACGAATGCAATATAGAGATAAAATACGCCACAGAGTCACACAAACACGTTTTTGAAACTACGCTCTCTAACATGCTGGGCGAATGGCATATTTGCCACAAAAGAAGAAATATTTTGTGAAAGAAATACAGATACCACAAAATATCAAGATCGTCACTTTCAGTCTATTTTGAACTATGAGCTACGCACAATATATGACTAAAATTGGCGGTAGCTAGACGGGATACTAGCTGGAAAACTATCTCTTCGTAATGCTTGATCTTGCGGGGAAGCCCCCAAGTCATTTTGTAAGCGTTGCGGTCAATAGATAACTAAACTACCGTATGTTAGTTATCTATATTCGGTTTTGGCAGTGTCTGGGCCATCGCACGTTAGGGCAATATGCACTGCACATTCATATCAGCTAATTCTTCCTCCATGGAATGCCATCGCCGAAGCCGTGTCAGCCAGTACGGAATAGTGATGTTGGACACAGAAAAATAGCTTATTTTGAACAACAACAGTATTGTCAAATTATCAAAATGATTTACTAAGCGTTCTTGAGAAATCTCAAATCGTGTCGCGGGCCGCAAAATATGACCTCGCAGACCGCGTATTCGTGACCCTGGTCTATGTCATACCGTATTTAAATAAATATATATCGACGGTAATTTCAAGTGTAAGGTAAAATAATTGATACTGAAATACATGCACACAGATTCTGTCTACTCGTATATATATGACGAATTCGGGAAAGCTTAAGCATAGCAGCCAATAAGAAAAGCCATAACAACCATCACGACAATGGCCGAAGCGTTCAATGGACCTCTCCACGTGGGATTCTCGTAGATATTGTCCAAATGATAGGTGTCTTCGTGCGTGGAATCTGAGAACTCTGAAGTAAACAGAATACATTACAATACGTTACACTTGGCGCGTTAAGATCGTTGTAATTTACAGAGAAGCGGTTTGTACAGCTAATAAGTTGTAAAATCGCAAATATATATGCCCTATGCATGCATAAATCTGTTGATTTTGGACAAGTCCAAATATCCTAGTTGAAATTGTGGTTCGACAGTGAAAATATGTTAAATTCACAATAGGAATGACTCATAATCACCGTTTTTATCGCTTGGGTGATTGGCAGTGGTCCCGTTTTCAACGAAGACGTTCATTTCAGTGTCAGCTTTCTCCACTACAAAAAGAATTTGTCTTCAATCAGAAGCAAGTGCTAGATATCGGCAATCGATGCGTCAATGTGATATATAGTAGTTTAGGAATTACCACTTTTTAAAATAAATTTGCAGTAAAAACTAAATTGTATGGCCCACATAAATTGAGAGCTGAGAATAATCTTCCCATGATTGGGACCCAGAAAATTTGATTCAGAGTTGTCCCTTTATTTGAACAGATCCACTAACTTCACAATTTTAGGACTTCTCATATCATTTCTATTTAGAGCATAAACATTTCCTGAAATCGTGGGATGCTCTCATACCCCGGAGCTTTATTGGGACTGAACTTTGCTGAGAGGTATACGTGCCATGCACTGGGAGCATCACAGCATATAATCCCATAATATAGATTTGATTGGAATAGAGCGCTAATGAGTATAGTATAGTAGCGTAAGTCAGCAAATGGCTGTACATGGTTGATGTTCGCACCTTGTGTAACAGGCGATGTTGTTTTTGTCGCGGGTCTCAATCTAATGGTGCTCCACGTTGTTCCGTACAGCTGAAAATATCGTATACATGTTGATCGGATTCATTATATTTTGCTCCATGATATATCCTGAAATACGTACCTGTTCTTCTTTTGGACGGTCGGTTAGTAAACTGATCGTGATCAGTACAGCTGCACTAATACCGAATGTAATTGCACTCAAATACAGGTAGCTGACCCTGAAGGAGTGAAGATATGATAAGGTTTAAATAGGAAATTGGTAAGGTTATTTGAATGCTATGGTGAAACTATATTATTGCTTGACGATACACGCCCCGCGCAGTAGAATGTATAAAATACTCACTTGGCTATGATCGCGGGTCTGGTCCCTACTTCGCCGCATGCCGGTTCTGGATAAATGAACTCCAATACAAGTCTCAAAATTCCAGACGAGAAACCGACCACTAATCCCCAAAACGCGCCCTGTGACATAAAGGATGTACCACATAGCTTCAGAAATCATCCACATCTTTCACATTTTCAACTTATCGCGAAATTCTTCAGCCAAAGACTAGACTACCACTCCAAGCTTGGCTCGTTTCGCACTATACAGTCCCCCGTAGCATATCGAGGAAAACCAGAAAATAAATTATAATTAAACTAAGAGCATTGAAACATTTCACAAATTAGATTAGAATTATATTATCGGCATTTCTCTTTTGTCCGGGTCTGGTCTAGAGGTCATGTTGACGTAGGCTATTCAGCGTATGCGTCTATGGCGAATTAATATAAAATCCATGAGATCTTACCGTTTCGTTAGCTCTAGTCCATAAAATGCCGATCAGATACAACGCAAAGACGGGCGGACCAATTGCTGTCAGAACGACGTTTAGGTAAATGAATATCTGCCCTCCCGCGGACGCCGTCAACACAGGAATCCATAGTATTGACACGACAATCAACACGAGAACGGTCGCCCTGAAAGTCAATACGTATATGATGTTGAAGTAGAACTCGACTCGAAGCAGTAAAAATACGCCTTTTCAGTGTTTGTATTTATATTTTATTGAACAATTTTCGGCTCTATCGCCGATAAGGTCATTTACGCCGATATCTATACTTGTGGTACGATATTTGTCGACGACTCCCAGTCACACTCTCATCCACGTCCATCGCTCTCTCTCGCACGCGTCCTCGTCAGAGTCATTTGCAGCCGGTTTTCGTAAGCTCGACTGTACTTGCTTCATCTGGGCTTTTCGTACGATGCTGCATATGCAGTGTGGTCAGCGATGAGGAGCCCGGTTAAGCCTCCGACACGTAGAAGTAGGTCCGAACCGGGATTCGAACCACTACGATTGGTGTCGTGACACTGGTGCCTTTTCAGTGTTGGAGTGGCTCGAGTTACGATTTCCGAATGATGCACATTTCACTTTATTAACAATTTCATCATTTCAAAACATCACAGGACTGCGATACGAGGATAAAATAGGAAGGTGTCGAAACGACTTCGAATAGTCTTTGAAATCAGACTAGGCGATACCCTAAAACGAATACTTATCTAGAACTCGACGTATGAAGCGTAAGCTCCGAGTCACAAGTCGTCCCTCATTTCTGAAACGCCGAGTCAAGTCAAGTCATTTTTGCCAAATTACTCGAGTCAAGTCAAGTCAAGTCATTCCAATTCTGATGGGCACTGCCTTGCCTTGCAATGGTCCAACGCCACCTAGAGCAAGACGTTTAGCAAACTACTTATGGCTTCCGCCGAAGATCAAGCTTTACGAGAAGCGATATTTTTCCTGCAAATACAGTGTCAAGGTAACCATAATATCGATTCTTTGGTTCCCGAAAAGTGTAGTCAGGTATCTTGCGTAGCTCATAATTCAAAATAGGGTGATGATCATGATATTTTTTAATCAAATATTATTTCCTTTGTGGTAACTATTTGTCCTATTTTATATCGATATTGAATACATGCGGCACGCGCCCTCCACGAAATTAGAAAAGTGGCCCGCGACCCGTTTCGAGTTGCGGACCCCTGGTCTAAAAGGTTTAGAACGTGGTTCTCAACCTCAATGGTACTTTCGGGTCAATATCCTGGTTTTTGATGACGCCGCGGGCCGCATGCAACATCAATAGGGGTATTCAATGTTTTTTCAAGCAGGCCTTATCTGACGGTATGAATTTGCCCGATTGAAAGCGAGTCAACCGTGAAGACTGACATTCCACACACTCCGTGAAAATCTGACTTCCTATTGTATCAATTTACGCCTAATAAAAAATAACATTGATAAAAATCTCAATAAAATTGTTGTTACATGTATTTTCTAGAGATAATCAGTATTTGCCAACATTGTGAGGTAGAGAGAGAGAGGGGGAATCTATATTTTTTCATCCAACAAAAATACACAACAAACAGACGGCAATGATGGTGAGGTATAGACACCATGCGGGAGGACACATGCACCATGTCATCATAAAAGCTACTGCGTTATAATTTGGCATCTATAGCTTCCATAGTAGTAGGCCTAACCAAGTCACGGCATTCCGAGTCACATCCCCTCTTCTAATTTTAAAGTTGGACCCGAGTAAACTCGAGCTATTTTCATTGGTCACCGAGTCAGTACACAGAGAAGTGCATCTAAGTCCATGTCTCAATTTTCAGTCAAGAACAATCTACGAGTCATGTTTGATCATCATGCATAGACAATGTGACGTAATACCAGATCTTCCACAGCATGGTAGAGTTTGAAAGTGGTGTAATAATGAAGTTTGATGAACAGTTTCATTTTTTCGGAGCAATTTTAGAGTGAATTTGAACTTTTCAAACCCGAAAAGATATGTGGCACTTCAATATTGTCAAATACTTGATAATCCGAAAATTCGACGCAGGCCGCGCAAAGTGTACAGGCATGCGGCCCGCGGACCAGGTGTTTGAGACCCCATGGTGTAGAACCACGGTCTTGAATAGTAACGGCCGTGTGGTACGAAAATTTGATAAGCAACTGAATCGCATATGCATTGAAGGAACCACACAAACGTGTTGTAGTTTGTGCAACCTACTTTCCTACAATCAACTGTTCCCTCTCGCTTGCCTGCTTCCTTATCCTCTTCCATATATCCAGGGTGAATATGGCGCCCGTGCTATTGAACACCGACGTCAGCGTGCTCATTAAAGCAGAAAGCATAGCGGCAATCATCAATCCCCGAAGCCCTAAAATACCAAACCACAATCTCAACCTCCACAAACATACGGCAGCCCTTTTGAAAATGACATATTCAATTGGATTACGGGGTGGTCCGATGGATATGTGGGTCATGGGTAGCATTGCATTTAAAACAAATGGTTGTTTAAAACACACATTGTTTAAAACATGTTCAAAGCATTGTGTTTTTGTCTATAGTTGCAAAATCATGCCCTAATTGTGTAAGTACTTTCCAAAAACATGTTGTATGAGCCTAAGGACAATTACCAACCGATATAGCCGGCGTATGCGATATGGGATGGTTGGAACCCCTAAAATAGTCGGTTCAACAGCTATAGTACGTAGATTTTTCGTCCAAGGAGCTATATTTACTAGGGATGGTGTGAACGTGAGGTTCGCGTTCGCGTTCTGTGTGTGAACCTGAGAAATTTAGAGGTTCACGTTTACAAACGAACCTTGGTAGGTTCTGCACTGTGAATCTTTTTCATATATTACAATTTTCACTTCATTATAACATCTTTGGTTGAAATTTATTGCATTTCAACTGCGGGCCACTAATGCATGGCGCTGGCAGCATAAAAAAAATTAATACTAAACGAGCATGCTCCTTGACAATCTCAAACTTGCTTTGTTACAAAAGTTTGCTCGAAATATCCAGCTTGTCGTTTTACGTTATGAGCTTGACCCGCAATCACACAACATCGACAGCGAAAAACACTACATGTAGTCATCGAATGATGCTTATTCAAATTCAACCAATCAACGAGATTGATATCGCTGTCTAATGTAAAAAATCTGGCAGGTGTACGGGATCAATCTCGACTTCATATTTTTACTGTATCTTAAAAACCAAGTCCGTGCGATTGTGGTGTTGACTAGTGCTGTATATCTTGTTAATGGGGTAATATCGGTAGCAAGTATAGAAACCCGTTCTACACTCTGCTCAATATCAACGTAGCAATACTCAGATGCTGAATACATTGTCCGGTCTGGCCTAGACCGTTAAGGCGTAAGCTTATATTCCGTTGCAAGTCCTCGTCGAAATTGTTGGCAAGCGACGAAAGATATTGATTTTACGGCATTATTATATCATTTGATTGCTCCAGTTGATACATTTGGCGACGTTTAAAACGTCAATATATGCTTCAGTATATTGTGGCATTATGGGGCTCGAGTCGTCGCTAGTTATCATGTGTGTAGGGTTGGAATTAGCAATATGACGTCACGTGACGTCATGAGATTCACGCCCGCGTTCACACAGAACCTTCCAAAAAGGTTCGCGTTCACACGAACCTGAACCTTTCAGAGGTTCACACCATCCCTGATATTTACCCTATATTGTCAATTGTCAATGTCATCCACTATGACGTTTTAATTGAATATTCGTGACGTCATGTCTTAAAAAACAATAAAATATATGTTTTAAACAAGAACCTCATTTTAAACATGATTGTTTTAGATTGATTTTTGTTTTAAATGCGACCCTAGTCATGGGTGCATTCGACACTTCTCTTGAGGATTGACCTGACAAGTGTCAGTTGGAAATATTCGGGTTTATTTCAATAAAGTACCGATCAATCGGATATTGGATTTCTGTACCTCCAAGAAGCACTTCCCTTTCTATTGGTTATAATCTTCGCGGCTATACATTGTTATTATTTATCAGGTTTCACCCACCATAGCAGTGGGCAATTCGCAACGACTTGGAGTTTGAAATCACGATGGCCTACAGAGGTGCACGTCAAATGCCATAGCAACGACTTTATGATTATGGGCTATTCGGAAAGCACGTGACACTTGTGAAAATCGACGAATGATCATTGATCATTGAAGATACAACTTCATAACTCTGGAATTATGATTTAATCTCAGTTGGAACATCAATATCACGCAATGTATCAGTTAGAATAGTATATGCGCTTCACAACTTCAGTTGATATATGGGACAGCTTGTATCCTCGCACATTATATAATATATGATGTGTTATATTGCAAGGGATATTATTTTGCACCGCTAGACGAAGACTGTTTTACTTTATCCTTGAAATTACGTTCCTAGCAATCTGCTACGGATTACACAATCCAATGAATCTTTCAGAGGCATCAATTTGCGCTTACAATAGTCCCCGCGCCTCAAGTTTAATCACTGGTTTTTTACAACATCGGAGAGAGGCGTAGTCATGAATAAAGTTTAGGATGGGCGTTTTAAGGGGCGGGTAACATTTTTTAACATTGAATTGGCGTCACGGATCAGTCGTAACGGTACTTTGGAGCAGGAATTAAGGCACCTGTTTCCCCTGCTAATACGCCCCCTGATAGCCAGTTGTCAAATAAGGATGAATAATTTTTATAATGGTGAGATGCCGTATCAATATGGTATGTAACACCCCTAATCCTGTGGAATCTATTATGAATCACTACATGTTGTTGGTCACAAAGACAGCATCTCGCGCGTTTCACAGTTGGTTTCTCAGCCGTAAAGGTTCTCTGTATCTTCAAATAGGGTAATAATATATGATTGATATAAATCGTGTATAGTATAGTATAGATCGGGTGACGCTCATGAACCTTTATTAGTAAGATTCATATTCAAACGTAAAAGGATGCCACATTGAATTGGCTACACAGCTGGACTTCTCATTCAGACGCACTGCTTCGACACAAGCCAATAATAACCACAACGTTTCACTGCGCCAATACAGACTAATTTGGGCCACACCAATAGGCCCATGTCTAGCCCACGAGAGACTCTGGTTCGGGTCAACCACGAACTCTCAATTATATCGCGATTATAAATCAGACGTGCCTGCGTGCATACCTCCCTATACGTCCCGAAATGCCAAGCATTATGTGAATAATAATGTTGTGTTTGTTTGATACTGTGGTGTAAGTCTGAGGTAGGTATAATCACTGACGGTATACACGGCTGCATATCGCTTATGTTTAGTTACTTAGATTGATAGATTTGGTAATGCACCAGGCTGTCAGAATTAAGTCAAGAATCGGAATTAAACTTTTTGGGATATATATTACCTTAACGGTCTTGTTTTGTAGGTGTACTATTGGATGACTCTTACTACGTTTTTACCATGCACCAGTTGCCCGGGTCGTAGTCATAGTCGTAGTCGTAGTCAACCACAGAGTGCGGCTGGTGCCATTCGGGTTGCATTTAAAACAAACGGTGTTTTAAAACACTTTGTTTATAACGTGTTTTAAACAGTGTTTTAAACAAATGCCTTTTCTAAAAAAATGTATTTTCTAAACGTTGTAATGTATAATCATGCCATAATTGTGTAAACACTTTCGAAAAACATAGTGTGAGCCTGCGGACGATTTGCACCCAATATAGTCGACGTATATACGGTATGGAGTGGCTGGAACCCTCGAAATTGTCATCGGTAGGACAGTTATAGCAAGTAGATATAGGTTATCGGTACGAAATGGGTGTTCTGATGATGATGACCGCCGAACCTAAAAATGCTGCATAACGATGTAGTCCTGGTTAAAGATATTTTTGGTATGTTTATGACTGTGGTCGGAAGCCCGTTTCGCCGAAGGAGCTATATTTACCCTACATTTTCAATTGAAAGTACCAATTCCTTGTGATGTCACAATCGCGGAGTCGTGACGTCATGGTTAGAAAAAACATGTTTGTTGTAAATTATATTTGTTTTAAATGTAACACTAGATGCCATGCAGAATCCTTCATCTATATGTCAATCATGAATCATGACGACAAGGCTTTGGAGAAAGGTTGTATCATTGGATATTGTAGCAGATTTTATGTTGTCAAATCTGAAGGGCGTGAGGTCAATCTCTGGCCTGCACTGGCACCCGGCATTTCACAGCTGGGTGGAATCTTCCGCGTCTGCGTCGACAAGCCTTCTGCCTACGTTTTGCAATTGAGAATAAAATTGAAATATATTTGATGAACCGACGTAATAGAGAACATCAGCTGTCACGCTCACACGTCATACTCCTCGCAGTAAATTTATTAGGCGTTACGTGACAAAATCCTGATACGAGAATGGATCTCCACATATCACTTTCATATTCTGGTTCTAGTTCTTGGGTACACCCTATACCTGATGGCAGAATTTCGATCACCAACTTTGGATATGCGATGTTCGAACAGCCGACCGGATTGCCACAGACTTGTTCGCAGATGTCCGGTTCTGTGCACGCCACTTCGTCAGGGAATAAGACTCTGCTGATCATTCCTGAGAACAAATAACGCAAATTGCGTTCATAAGGAGGCAGCGTTTGAGGTCTATCAAATATCAGTGATTTGCTATACGTATGTCACAATTCAAAAGTTAGCGTTGCCTCTCATAAATTCTACGAAATTGGTTTTACCAACAAACAACGAAACTAACTATTCTGACATTCGATTGCCAGTTCGTACATATTCATTGTTCAATTTGTGTTATTGTGCAACAGCCATTTATGTCCCGAGTGTCTCTACTCCATTCTGATATTTTATCAATATTTCATACGAACTCCTTTATTTGTATGCAATGTATGTATGTATGCGAATATCTGTGACCGTGGTGAATAAGGCCGTCAGGCGATAAGCATCGAATCTTTTAATACATAACAACAACATATACAATCCCTTTCGCGTGCCTTTGTACCATACGATAGTGAATATAACATCGGAGAGTAAAATGTAAAAGTCACAAATTATAACCTATATAGACTAGAACTGCTGACGCTTTATGTAACAAATTAAAGTCTAGACCTTTATGTAAATTAAACGTGTTCTATACCAGTGGTACTGAAACTTTTTTAGAAACGCTACCCTTGGTGATAGTGGACAATTTCGCGCTTCCTTATCGTCATATCAAAAAACTGTTGAAACGAGCAACACGAATGTTTACAATCACAACGCATAGTTTGTTGACATTTAAGATTATGGATGTTGCGACCCCTCGAATATGAAATTCGGATCCAGTTCTATGCATAGAGCTGTAACTATCAGCTGGAGGTAAATGGCGCGCAGCGAGAAAATTTTTCAGAAGAATAAACTGTCAAAAACAATCACGCGCAATGGCATAGCACAAAACATATATATTTTAGAGATTTTAGTGTCTAATACCCTTTTTCCCTGACTTGGGCTTGGCTCAGGCGTATCCAGCGATAATCTTTATCAAAAACCAATGTCACGGCTCCGTTCCAAGTCATTTCGATTTAAATGCACATTTCTAAGATCCAAAGGGCATGTTTACACATGGTATATTGCATGACCTCATAAAGAAATATTTTATTTCTACACAAATTTGTTTCTTACTGCGCACCCTGCACAGATGCTTGACTATTTGACAGCCAGACCATAACAGGATCATTGACAACGACACGCATTCATCAGTTATTCCTAATTCAGGAACATATTCGGTATCGGTGACAATCTGGCGTCGGTATATGGATGGTGCGACGCAAATATGACATTTAAAATCGTAGTATAAGTCGGATCATTGCCGTTATTTGGAAGTTTGAGCACATACTAAACTCATTCCGAGTTCGAGTAACCTAATTTCTCTCAGGCGTCTTCACGCCCTCTTGAGATGCTTCCACGCCCTCAGTTTGAGAACCACTGTCTGATAGCTTATCCCTGAATAATTTGTCTGACAAGCTAACTGTACAGTTCGCATGCGTTTACTACTTTTATGCTACAGCGATGCAGTGGTTTCCATACTTTCACTATAGAGGCGGACCATTCTTCACAAATTAACGAGATTACACCACGGACCTGTGCATTTTATTGTCCCTGAGTATAAAGCATAGCAACGATATATACTTCTACCACTATTACTACTATACTTACCGGTCATAACCATAATATACATCGGGAATATTTTGAGAAGGGCTGCGAACACACAACCTCCTTTGGCGTCTTGTATTGTGTTGGCGGCAAGTGTTCGTTGCACGATAATCTGCGAAATGTAACACAATTCTTGTCGTTGAATCACAAGCATGTAATTTATCCGCACACATCGGGAGCCCACATTTTTGTAGAAATGACGGATTGTTTTTGAATAATTGATAATTTTGTGACAATGCAATGTGCCGATGCATGTATATTCAGTATGCATTTAAACCAGAGCTCCCAGCCTTTTTCAATTCACGACCAGCCTTCAATGCAAGTTTTAATGCGCGACCCACAATTATAGATGTGACCAAGCGAATGAAAAATAAATTAATAAGAAAATATTTATACACATGTAATTTACTATAGTAATGCGAAAGGAAGCTTGCTTATCAGATAATATCAGATCACGTCTCACTCTGGGCTTGATTGGCTCGACTTTTCTACTTGGAAAATATCTAGAAATACCTAAAATAGAGGTAAACTTATTTTTGATCAACCGCCACAGGTAACATCGTCAGTATTCCATTTTTTATTATTATTTATACCTGTAAAACTGTTATAATATCTATTAGAAGATTGCTGGCAACAAACATAACAAGCAAAAGTAGACGTCTATCACATATTTACTGTAACATTTAAGAAGGCTTCGCGACTCACTTGAAATAGCTTCACGGCCACCGATAGGTCGCGACCCACTGGTTGGTAAGCACATAATTTACGCAATTTAGGACGTACCTATACAAATTACGCAAACGAGGTCTTTATAGTCGGAGATTTTGGATTATATGTTTTAATGCTACTCGGTTTCGCTGCAGGTGCCTTTGTGATTGTCTGGTTTCGGGTTTATTTTGGTTATTTCAGGTCGCAGAATTAGAAATCAATAAATTCTGTACAAATGGCGAACATCGTTCTTTTTACCTGATCCGTGCACCAGTACCACGACCCCATGAAAAACATAGCCACGAAAATTGCCGGTCCTGGTATGTCGGAATCGATCGGGTGTCGCAGCATATGAAACGAGTCGTCTCTCGGCATTCCACACACCGTTACGTTTCCCCGCTCTATCGCAAGCCGTGTTGTTTCTGGTATTGCGTTCATGTATTTTGATTGCAGCTCACTATATCCCCCTATCTCGTTGAAACCTGCAGGATATTGATATCTGTTGTTGTTGTTGTTGCACGTACATTGTACAGGAAAACCAGGAAATAGATTTGAATTAAAATTGGAGCACACAAAAAATTCACAAATTAGATTCGAATTTAGAGCAAAGAAACATTTCCCAATTTAGATTAGAATTAGATCACGGGCATTTCGCTTTAAGTTTTCCAAGTTTGGACGGCCGGGACGATCGAGCTGATGGTCATTTTTAAAAACAATTTGATACAACGCTTGGATCATTGTAACGTAGGATAATTCGGAAATATACCATGAGCTCTGTGTCACCACGGAAAGCGTTCTACATTTCCAAATCGATTCATAACTTGTTTCTATTTAATTTATGTTAGTTATAAGACGAGCCTTCAATCTCTAGCAATTTGCAAAAGATAATAACAATCGAAATAAATTCGACCGGCGGTTGAAAACCACTGCTTTATGTATAGTCAAGTGCGATACTGCCACGTATCTGTAGCCTTATACAATGAAGACTTGAATTTTATCTTGTGTCGCGATGTGATTGCACCAAATATGGTTTGAGAGGAAGGACAGACGTGATCTTATCCCGTATATTTTAAATTCGAATTTTGTTTGATAAACATGTATTACGCTGAAAGCCCAGTATTGGATTCAATATCGCAAAGTCTCACGACGTTTAAAGATCGTTCGAAATTGTATGACCTAATTCTGTAAGCCGTGGCATGATCATAGCGGACGTAATACACGCGTTATACCCTATAGCGAACGTATCATTGGAGAAGGATCCGAAGAGCTCAGCGGTATTCACATAACTGACTATCAATTTTCTATTCACAGAATTCACAATCTACAGCCCACACTCAAGAGTAATTTGGACAGTTTACTTCCGCTAACTTTTGGACTAATTAAGCGGAAGATAAATATAGTTCGTTTCAAGGTCATGCCTTGTTCCGACGCGGCACTGAATTCAATGAGTGACACTTTATCAGGTGTCGGGATCCTGTCTGCTGCACATTAAATCTGGCAATGGGTACTAAGCAAGCGTTGCGTATCTCAAATCTCTTCTGTTTCAAACACAAGCAGTCCAAAACATACAATACGGAATAGCTTGTTCAGAATATAGATGCGTTAAAATGGCGAGATTCGCAAGATTGCTTGCTTGTCCGATAGCAGTCGAAATAGAGAAAGAAAAAAACAGCATCAGAGCAATATAAAGGTTAACGAGAACGGACGGCGCAATAATTAACCAAGCATCAACCAAACAGAACAATTAAGA
This sequence comes from Botryllus schlosseri, assembly GCF_051294905.1. Classification (NCBI taxonomy): domain Eukaryota; kingdom Metazoa; phylum Chordata; class Ascidiacea; order Stolidobranchia; family Styelidae; genus Botryllus; species Botryllus schlosseri. The sequence goes on along the minus strand of NC_137239.1, from coordinate 27,517,833 downwards.
GGTGTCGAGGAAAATAACGGAACGCAAATAAAGGACAGTTGAATTAAACTGATTCACTAAAACATCCAAACTGATTAACTAAAAACATGACTCGTCAAAACACTCCTCCACTTGACCGACTATGATCTGTCAACAGATTCTTCTATCAGCTAATCTTTCTAACTTGTCGTTCAACGAAATCCATGGATCAGGTTTCAACGAAACGTCCTTTGACGCAGCTGTTTTAACTTCACCTCTGTGGTGGATTCGTCCCAAAGCAGTAGGCAATATTGTGTCTATGTGGAAATCCCGAAACGCAGGGGTGGAAACATCAACAGTTGATACCATACACTTAGCGTCAATCAATGGTTCCGCAGAAACGTGTAACAATTTGTGGTGGGGTTTCCCACAGCGAGTGACAGAACAACGCTCCTTACATTGATGAAAATGCTTCGGGTGGTCTTTGTGTCCTTTCGGGGATAGCAGATTTAGTGCCAAGCAGAATCGATAGATCTTCGTAGGGCAGCAGAGTCTTGAATGTAGACTAATACCATGCGGCGCCTGAATTGAAGAGCGTATCGAAGATATCGGCTTAATGGGCTTCTTGCGAATTGTTCCGACGCGGCACTGAAGTCAATGAGTGGCGCTTTATCAGGTGTCGGGATCCTGTCTGCTGCACACTAAATCTGGCAATGGGTACTAAGCAAGCGTTGCGTATCTCAAATCTCTTCTGTTTCAAACACAAGCAGTCCAAAACATACAATACGGAATAGCTTGTTCAGAATATAGATGCGTTAAAATGGCGAGATTCGCAAGATTGCTTGCTTGTCCGATAGCAGTCGAAATAGAGAAAGAGAAAACAGCATCAGAGCAATATAAAGGTTAACGAGAACGGACGGCGCAATAATTAACCAAGCATCAACCAAACAGAACAATTAAGAGGTGTCGAGGAAAATAACGGAACGCAAATAAAGGACAGTTGAATTAAACTGATTCACTAAAACATCCAAACTGATTAACTAAAAACATGACTCGTCAAAACATGCCTAAAGGCAGGCAACGTATTGAACATTAGGGATGGTGTGAACGTGCGGTTCACGTTCGCGTTCTGTGTGTGAACCTCAGAAATTTAGAGGTTCACGTTCACAAACGAACCTTGGTAGGTTCTGCACTGTGAATCTTTTTCATAAATTACAATTTTCACTTCATTATAACGTCTTTCGTTAAAAATGACTGCATTTCAACTGCGGGCCACTCTGTGCATGGCGTTGGCAGCATAGAAAATCCAACACTAAACGAGCATGCACATTGCACACTGTAAAAAATAAAAACCTCGATTTACCGCGAAATGTTTGGAAGCACGGTAGCCAGACATTTCGTGGTAATCTAACATTACCGTTAGTCAATGTAAATTTAACTTACACTCGTCCGGTAACCTCACTTTACACGCCAGACTGTAATGTTACAGTCACCTCCGGTATATCTAATCTACATGTTCTCCTGTACATTTGCGATCGAGACTGTCATTTTACCGCCTACCTACCTACATGCTGTTCCTGTAAATCAGGATTACATACCAGCTTGTAAATTCACGTACATCCATACCTATCGCAAAGCAACCCGATGCAAAAATATCGCAACATTTTCTTCACATCCACAAAACGACATTGGAATAAACTGTATATTCATTCATGATATCACGATGAAGGGGTTATCGATGGAAAAATATTGCTGCTGGAGGACTAATCCTTCTTTGGGAGACATGTAGTAACACGAGTGGTCTCAAGAAAACGTGAATTAATTCCACCACCGGCCAAACTTCCAATTGTTTCTTTTTCTCGTTCTCATTCCTTCTGTGTAAGTAGTATCTTGCAGTTCCACTAAAAAGAATTCGTGCGTAAGTAGCTATATAAAGCAAAGTTCCTAACCTGGACAGTGGACATGACATTATAAAGACTAAGACAAATAGGCTAACAAAAATATAACATGTTTTGAAGTACCGGTACTGGCACATTGTGTGATGACGGCTCCGCCTTTTACATGACATAGCAGAGATTCATGACTTTATCTCTGTATTGAAGCAAAAGGTTCCTAATTTAAGGTGGCATGTGTGGCAAACAAATCCAGCAGTGGATGAAAACATATCTATGCTATGGCCCGAAAATGACATTACCAAGCCAACAGTTTCAACTCCTCCGCAGCGGAGTATGTGGTCACTATATAAGTCGACAAATATCCCAAAATAGAACAGAGAATGCGGCGAATGAAATATATCAATCATGAAATCTAAGTCATCGAGGGCTGGTGTGCAGAGTCAGATATTCACGGTAACAAATACTATGTAGTACTGTATTACCTTTTAAGATGCGTATGCCATTCAGCATTCCTAGGAATCTTCAACGATCGTGTTCACTTTCTTCAAGCACAAGCTTCGCTCCACCCTTTGCTCAAATCTCACTAATGGCCACTGGCCAGACGACACTCGAACGATTTCGAAATAAATGGTATTCATCCGCTGACACATAACACCAATAATATTTACTGGCCACGTTATAATGTTTGATCTGGGTCGTTTTTTCCATACAGAAACATTTATCATTGCATATAGTCCCTTTTTTCATCTAATTTCGTATAAATTGATGTATATTCCATGTGTTGTTCTCTACTTACTGTACTTACCTAACCAGACGCTGCTTGTGATGTCACAGTTGTGCGTTGGTTGTTTACTACGAATCTCAGAAAAAGCAGTCACCTAATGTAACCTATTACAGGTCGCCTTGTCCGCCATTAACAAATGGTTAGCTGAGCATGCGGTGCTGATATTTCTAGTTTCCCCGAGCAATATTATACATCCTGAACTAATTTTCTAACTTATCAGCCTTATCCGTGACAACGAATGTAACCAGCGAGACTGGCCGTACAGCCTTTGCCTTATAATATAATATGGCTACGGTGTACCACATTAGCTACGATCGTCAGTTATTTCTTGTACCCTACTAAGCTTAAATTGATACTAGGGCCAACAATTTCGGTATGACAGACCCCAGTCTCGCAAACGAGGTTCAATCAGGTCAAATCACCTCTATAGAATGAGATATCAGTAACATTCAGTTCTACGTATACATTGGCTGCAGCGATTTTGAAGCTAATCAATTTTGCCAATAGCCCGGTAAACTGCAGTAACGAGTAACTGTCAGTAATTTTGCGAAGAAATTCTGGTAACTTACTTTACAGCTATATTAAGGTAATATTACATATCAAAATGTAAAATGACAAGCTACGCACAGTAATTGGCTGCGACCGGTAATTTGTGGTAAAATTTACAGAGATTTCCCAGTAAATCTACCAGATTTTTTACAGTGCACCTTGAAAATCTCAAAAATTTTACTTGCTTCGCTACAAAAGTTTGCTCGAAATATCCAGCTTTCCGTTTGTGAATATTTATTGACTCTCTGCTGTGAGCGTGACCCGCAATCACAAAACATCAAGAGCGAAATACACTGCATGTAGGATGTAGGTAGTCAGCGAATGATATTTATTCAACCAATCAGTGAAATTGATATCGTTGTCTCATGTAAAATATCTAGCAGGCGTACGGGGTCAATCCTGCTTGCACATGTTTATTGTATCATAAAAACTAAATCCGTGCGATCGGGGTGTTGGCTACTGCGGTATAACTTGGTAATGGGGTAATATCGATAGCGAGAATAGAAACCCGATTTACACTCTGTTCAATTAATCAACGTAGCAATACTCGGACGCCGAATACAATGTCCGATCTGGCCTAGACCGTTAAGGCGTAAGCTTATATTCCCTTGAAAGTCCTTTTTGAAATTGTTGGCAACGAGACGGAAGATATTGATTTTAGCGGATTATTATACCATTTGATTGCCCCAGTTGATACTTCAGGCGACGTTAAAAACATCAATATGTACTTCAGCATCGTGACATTATGTGGCCCGCGTTGTCGCTAGGTATCGTGTACATTAAAACAGGCTATTACTTCGTCGAAAGGGTTGGAATTAGCAATATGACGTCACGTGACGTCATGAGGTTCACGTTCGTGTTCACACAGAACCTTTCAAAACAGTTCGCGTTCACACGAACCTGAACCTTTCAGAGGTTCACACCATCCCTATTGAACATAGCCGGTTGCGTAATATATTATTGCAGCTCCGCTATACTGCAGTAATTGGCACTGATCGCGTAAAACGAACAAGACCTACACCTTCAGGTTAGTTGTATCGAACAATATTTCGATACCAAACGATTAAACAAATACTGTATACTCGAATACTATGTAACACACGCAAATAGGGCGAAACTAGTAATTTTCGATGTCCCCACGGACGCAGCTAACTGCCGGACTGTCAATGAATCGTAATTATTTTTTTACGTTTACTTCAGTGATCAATGTCACTTTTTCTACCTAACTTTTCTGCACAATTCCGTTCTACAATATGGACGCAATTGTACCGAAGTAAAAGCGAATACGGAACTGGCACGGCCTATGAGTTCATTGTCGACTGTTACTGCATCGATCCTCGTTCAGAAGCTGCGTCTGACTTACACCTCGGTATGCATCAAACACAACATTTTAATCCAAATGATGCACGTAGGGACGTGGGGCAGTATGCACGTATGGATCTATAATTATAAGTTAGGTATTGTTTTCGAGTACCACCATTTCGATGCGAATACAAGCATTTTTCGCTGTGCAAGTGTACTGCTTATTGTGTCATAACATTTGAATTTTCATTCAACTAACGTTTTACTTGAAATATTTGGCACCATATGTAAATAGATCGCTTGATTATTATACTTTCGATTAAATTTGAGGTACTTTCGGATTTGACGTACATTCAGGCTAGACCGCTGAAAATTTTATTTTCACTGGGTCAATTTTGTCAGGCTATTAAATTTGCTGAAGTCGCCAACGTTGAGTTTTGCTACAGTGCCTTGGATGCGGATCGATTCGAGTGTCTCATACCCCAATAAATTCAAGAAACTTTTCCGTAAATACACCTTTTCAGTGCAACTTCTGTGAAAAATAAATGCAACTTTTTACTGTAACTTTTTTGACAAATGACAAACTTTTGACATACTTTCCACGGATTTGACTGCAATAAAAACTTGCCCTAGTCATAACCTAACGACAAGAATTGGAAGCCTCTGTCCGAATTCAGCAGGGAATTGTCCGAATTAACTTGAGTTTTTTTAACGTGCAATGTTTACTTTTGTTCCCTTCCCAAGCTTTTTGACCGAATAGAGCGTTTTTCCGGGTTACCTGGTGCCCGAATCAAGGGGAGTTGACTGTAGGATATTTTGTTTATAACATTGGTAATTGCATCTAATGCTATTAATTTTTCATCCTATCTCAGTCCACGCGGTAAGATTCACTGGCATAGCTGAAGGAGTTGGTGACTTCAGATAACAAGCGCAGGACTATCCCGCGCCTATGAGCAATTGAGAATTGACAATATATATAATAATGGTTTTGGTCAACATGCGGCGGTCATTTTTGTCAAAGGTTTTATATGTTCATGGTAACACACTTCGCGAAGTCGCATGTTGGCCAAAACTTCAGAAGTCTTGGTGTGTCGTGGAGTGGTAATGACCGGCGCTGAAATGCCAATTTTCTTCTATAAATGACGCGTAATTTTTTTCGGGGACTGAGGGTACCCATAATAAAAAAAGTGGGCACTCAAGTACAGTAAATCGCGCAAAGCGCGAAGAAAATTTTGAAGTCGTAGAAAATCTCCCATAAAATACGTTACAATTTATGTTGATTTGCGACATAATTTGGGGTCTCCTTCAAGATCGGCCCGCCACAATTAAGGGGTTTATGGTTCGCCGGTTATGGCGCTGTCCATACTTAGACATTAGGAGCACTGTGCTGGTTTTCCGCTCCATATCAAGAACAGATAACTAACTCCGGGACTCACACCAGAGTCTCAGCCTATAGTTCAGTTACGTTGCTGCACTGCGCGTAGAAACGCCAATCTTCGCGTCAAGACTCGGAAATATTAAGCAGATTTTTGTTAAGCCTACGCGAGGACGAAGACGAGCAACGCCCCGATCGAAAACTGCGTTCGTATGTTCCTAAGGGTCGACTGACTCATGTTCAATTGCTGTTCACATGAAACCCATCTCCGCTTCGAGTTTCAAATCTATCATTTGAATATTGCTACTGCCTTGGTGACCCCTGGTCTAATCAGACAAATATGAGTAACTAGTTGTCCAAATCTGATCCAAATGATGCACCATCTATGCCCATCGGTATTGTATTTCCTAATTTATGGGGACACAGGGATGAGCACAGCGATGCCAATACTCTCGAGTTTCAGTTGCAAAGATCTCTTTGAGTAATCAAATTACTATATAGTAGATATGAGTTACATTATCATAGAGATAATATAGCTTCGATATGCCCACTGTGGCATTCTTAAAACTTCAATTGGTCATAACAAAGCAATCAGTGCGAGTGTTCATGGGAACGGGAAGTGACAACGCGCTATAAAATGATTGCTGTCACTATAAAGACTGTAGGCCAGTCTCTATACTGCCACGGTGGTTTTATTTTTTATGGATCATCATTCGCCACTTAAAATACTTTGGAGTACAGATGCATCCATTTCTTAAGTGACTTGGTGACAGCAAAGTCACCCAACTGTCACCCAAAGTCACTTAACTTAAGTGACTTAACTTTCGTGACTTTGGGTGAGAGTCGCCTGCTTTATTCTGTTGTTGTGGTTGTTCGTTTATTGATAGATTATTATCTTTATTAGGATACTATCATCGAATTTTCAACGGCAGTTAAATAACAAGATATACGACTATACGTCCACTTGATCGTCTCGTATACCAACTGGAGCGGGATATTCAGAGTCGTCCTACTTCAATCGTTTCCTTTATATGTCGTTTTTGAAGACAACCGTCGATGATTATTTCGACTGCAATATTACTTCTATTGGCGCAATCATAGCCCATATCGAATATTTCAGTTCCTTCAAGTTTGATAACTTTTTCAAATGCCTAAAAATGCTTATAGAATCATCGGATTAGCGCAATCGAGGAAGATTGTGCAAATGTTAAAGGTTAAGTTACAAATACGTACGTACATCGATAAGGGACTCACCTAGAGCCATCACAACGATTCCTCCAATAAGCATGATCACGGTCTGCATGGTGTCAGTGTATATCACAGCTTTCAAACCGCCGAAAATTGTGTACAATGCAGTAACAGCCAGGAGCGATACTAAAAATCGTATGATTTCGTGAATCAAATTGTTATCAACCGGCTCCGGCAATCTTGTGGCATGTAGCGATGGTTTGCCGTCCGTATATTTTCCAGATAGGTCTCGAAAATAATGCCTTACGGTGATCAAATATCAGAATTCCACCGATTGCCTAGCTAAGGCAATTGAACCACACCGAAATTACCGTCAAAGTCTTAAAATCCGCATTGTTCCGAATAATCCTTCGACGCAATCGGCCATTGTTATGTTGATTGTGTTGCTGCGCTCCGATTGCTCGGAACATTCGGCATTGACGGCTATTTCGCAGTTGTTCCATTGCCCTATGGCAGTGGTTCTCAACCGGGGGTCCGCGAAGCATTTTCAGGGGGTCCGCGAAACCTCTAAATTTGTAAAGTGATTGATAACCTTATTTTTATTTTATTTTAAATAGGAAAAGTACGAGACAGTTTCGCTTCATACTAAAACTTTAGGACTCACATCATTAAAATGGCCGTATGAGATGAAATATCCGACTGCGCAAACTCATTTTAATTGTCAAATTACCAATAGCCTGCTGATTCAAACATATTGCGATTTAGAGATGTTTTGTTGGGGTTTGTGAAAAAGTGAAATGTTGGAGATAGCATTTTGGATTTGGAGTTGTTGTCAGTCTCATCAAATCAGTAAACAGTCGTTTGAAATAGAAATTCCTGAATTTTTTTCCTAATCTGTTCCAATGAAGGAATAGAAACCTCGCCAGCAAAACCATTTTCTCCTGCGTAACCACTAAATAACTACCTTCAAGATGAGATACTAGATAGAAATGACTAGGCTGGACGTGATATATTCATTAAAACACACACCAAAAGCTGTCTTCGGGGAAGCGTTACGCGTTAATACCACATTCGCTACCAATATATCTTTGTGGAAAAGGATTTTCGGCACTCGTTCATATGCAATCGAACCGCGGAGTTTCAAGACAATAAATACAGCAGCAAAATTCGTTTCGAAATAATAAAAGTCCACCCCATTTCTACATATAGGCCTAATGTGATGTTATTTTCAAGAAAAATCATTTTGTGGCTGTTTATCACTAACCTACAATCAATATTTGCATGAGACAGATGATGGTAGCACGATAATTCAGCTCATTTTGAACGAAAGCTTAAAGGGATCCGCGGGGGTCAATGGCAGTTCAAAAGGGGTCCGCCAATATCGCTTGGGCGATTGGATGGAGCATTTACAGTTGTATTCTTTTACATGGTGAATCGTGCAAAGTGATGCTCAGTTTTAGGGAAGTTTGAGGAATTTCCAAGCAGTGTGCATTATGAAAATGGTGTCCTGAACTCGTAAAAATATCTACAGTGAGGTTTAGCATCCCCCCAAACCACAACAGTTGCTTAAAACCTGACATATATGGCATTTTAGTATGTAAAATCGCTGCACTCAAATTTTAGGGAGTCCCCCCGTTTTCAGCCTATTTTCTTCCAGCTCAACATGCACACAGATGCAAGGGATGAGTTACAGAAAAAAGTAGCTAGAATATGTTTTTAAGGCATAAGGTGGCATGGGAAACGGCCTGAAAACCATTACTTTTTGAAATTCGATCAATTCTGAACAACCCTGATGTAGGTAAGGTAGTCAGCGAATGATGCTTATTCAGCCAATCTATGAAATTGATATCGTTGTCTGACGTAAAAAATCTAGCAGGTCTACGGGTTCAATCTTGATTTCGTATGTTTATTATATCATAAAAACCTAATCCGTGCGATTGGAGTGTTGGCTACTGCTATATAACTTGTTAATGGGGTAATATCGGTACTCGATAGCAAGTTTAGACCGAAAATGCGTAAGTATATATTTCCTTGCAAGTCCTAGTCGAAATTGTTGACAATGGGACGAAAGATATTGATTTTATGGGAATATTATATCATTTGATTGCCCCAGTTGATGCATTTGGCGCCGTTTAAAACGCTAATAAGTACTTCAGCATTGTGGCATTAGTGGCCCGAGTCGTCGCTAGGTATCGTGTACATTAATATAGGTTATCACTTCACTAAAATGTAGGCTTTGAATTAGCAATATGACGTCAAGGTTCGCGTTCACACGAACATGAAGCTTTCAGAGGTTCACACCATCCCTAGTGACTGTAATGGACGAGGAAATTGGTGAATTTTAAAATTATACAGCTAATTTCCCTGGGATCACTAAAATAAAGGTCATATTTCAGAATTGACTCCCGAAATACCCGCTTTCACTTTATATTACCAGTGTTGACTTTAAATATGAAAAAAGTCATTTTGCCAACTCGACTGCTGAAATACTCGTTGTATGTCGGTTATCCCAACATTTCACGTATTTCGTGGTCTTTTTAAGCTAAAAATGAGGATAAATCCTCCTTCATGAGGATGTATGGTAACCTCAATGACGCCAGTTTTATTTAATTTGAGCGATCGGGTCGCCTGCTGCAATACTACCAATTATGCTGCTTTTAGCCGTCTCAGCGGTGGACTTCTCTGGGTTCTCAAGTGTGACGACTTGAATCGCCCATCTATCCGTAGGTTAGTAACCTATGTATAGAGTAACACGAATAAAAATTTCCGACATACCTATTGCTAGATACAAGTTGATTCCCAGGGTCATTTGGATGAATAAGGCTCCAGCATAGATGTCAACCGCTATCCGCGCTAGAACGTACAGTATCATGGACACAACTGATGTTGCCACTCGCAATCTTTGACCCCCGTATCGTTTATGAAGATATTCAGGCACTGTGGCCACCTAGAAAATTATGTAAATTGAAGTTACGCAAAGGCTTGTCTGCAACTAAACTTGCTGTTCAGCGCTCGGTGTATCCTATACTGGCGTGTGAAGCGTGCGTATTGTTGGAGTAAGTGTCACTATATATATATATATATACGGATTACACAATTGTCTATCATGTACTGATGGTCCGCCCTACGTAGTGGAACGCTCAAATAAAATATTATTGGTTGGTTTCAGCGATGACGTCACGTATTGTCACAATGGAATTACATTGACAATAGAAAATATAGGGTAAATAAGGTTCCTTCGACTAAAAAAGGTTCCGATCACTGTCATAAACAGACCAAATTTACCTTTAATCGGGATTACATCATTATGCAGCATTTTTACGGTCTATGGTTATCATCACCAGAACACCAAAGATCTGTATCCAATGCTATAACTATTGATCCGACGACGATTTCGAGCGTTCCACCCACTCCACATCATATAGGTCGACTAAATTGTGTGCAAATCGTCCGTAGGCTCACATGCTACATGTTACTCGAAAGTATTTACACAGCTATGGCATAATTATTAATTAGAAAACACATGAAAAAACACAAGTACAACATGTTTATACAAAGTGTTTTACCCCCTTGAAATCTCCAACTTTCACCTGAATTTGAGTAGGCTCGCTAAAATTGAGATGTAGTCACAACCGAATTCACAATGTACTTTTTCTGATACGGCCGGAGCCGGATCAGTACTTTTTAGATGCGACCATAATCTTCATGGATAAGCATGACTATTGTAACTAAATACCTTTCAACCCACCACACGCAAGTGACCGCCAAGCCAGTGCGAAAATAAACGAGCCATATTTATAAATTCACAGAACCACCGTACCGTGTAGGGTCGGATTTCCGGGCGGACTTTTTTTAATTTTTGGCCGGAGCCGGATAAGATTCGGATCAGTACTTTTTACAGATACGGCCGGAGCCGGACCAGAGAATGGAAACCCGGATCGGAGTCGGACCAGCGAATTTGTCGATCCGCTACGCACTAGTGCGTTGAAGGCGCAAATATTCAGTTTTCCCAAGTAATATTGTTTTTGTAACCGCGGATGAACCTTGATAAACTGTTCTGCGGTCTCAACTCAAACATGTTGCTACTTGAAAAGATAGTGATCTTCTCAACTCAACATCATCATCATCATCATTGGTTTATTAGCAATTTTATCAGTTCAATACACCACAAAAATGCGATACAATGAAAAGATAGGAAGATGTCGAAGCGACAAGGAGTAGTCTATGGAATCTGACACCCACCTTGGCCTAGGCGATGTAAAGAGGAGGCATGCACACTGAATGAAAGTAAAGAAGATAGTATAGAAAAAGAATGCGACAAGAAATAGGGCGGCATGTCATGGGAAGCGAGATCGATAGGTCAGTCGTGGTCCGGTAATCTTGAGGATGGACTGTACAAAACATCAATGATCCCTTTACCGTTATTCGTCTCATAAAAGTGTGTGAAATTATGACCTAACTTTCCAGAATTTCGGTAGGCCTACCATGCGCACCTGACTAATCACGGCTTGGGATAGTGATTACACTATGCCAAGACCATACATGCCGCTTCTGGTTTTTTTCACCCAGATCTGGATCTTTCAAGCATCACCAGGGTTTCTGGGTTTTTGTCCATGAAATCTTTATTTTTTCAAAATCATGTTCGTTAGGACAGTTATAGGCTCGAAAATTAATTATTGAGATAAGTAAGATTTTAATATCGTTAAATGCGCTCACTTCACTCAGTTCGCCCTTGTTGGATTTCGCTGTTATTGTAACGGCAGCGTCACTCGTCACTACTTAACTAAGAGGCATTTGCGTGATGCGATGAAGCTTCATTGAATAGTATACCTACCAGGTCGCAGTAAATACTAGTACATCCTCAAGATTACCGGACCACGACCTGTCCTATCGATCTCACCTTCCTAGACATGCCACCCCAATTTTATCGCTTGCTTTTTTCGATACTATTTCTTTTACTTTTCTTTCAGTATGCATGCCTCCTCTTTACATCGCCTAGGCCAAGGTCGGTGTGTGATTCCATAGATTACTCCAAGTCGCTTCGACACCTTACTATCTTTTCATTGTATTGCATTTTTGTGGTGTATGGAACTGATGAAATTGCTAATAAACCAATGATGATGATGATGACAAAGTCATGTTCATAGGTCAACTCGATCATTGGAAACGTTTTCTTACAATTTAAAACTATTTATGACTTGAATGCTACACTCTAAAAAATCTGGTAGATTTACTGGGAAATCTCTGTAAATTTTGCAACGAATTACCGGTAGCTGCCAATAACTGTGCGCAGCTTGTAATTTTACATTTTGATATGTAATATTACCTCGAAGTAGCTCTCTAAAGTAAGTTACTAGAATTTCTTCGCAAAATTACTGACAGTTACTCGTTACTGAAGTTTACCAGGCTAGTGGCAAAATTGATTAGCTTGAAAATCTCTGCAGCCAATGTATAAGTGGAACTGAATGTTACTAATATCATTCTCGTGGTGATTTGACCTGATTTAACCTCGTTCGCGAGACTGGGGTCTGTCATACGGAAATTTTTGGCCCTATAGTACCAATTTCAGTATAGTACATAGTAGGGTAAAAGAGACAACTGACAATCGTAGATAGCCACTGTATTATATTATAAGGCTGTGGCTATACGGCCGGTCTCGCTGGTTACATTCGTTGTCACGGATAGGACTGATGAGTTGGAATATCAGTTTAGGATGTATAATATTGTTCGGGAAACCAGAAATATCAGCACCGCATGCTAAGTTGACCACATGACCAGTTGTTAATGGCGAACAAGGCGACCTGTAATAGCTTACATTAGGTTACCGTTACGCGTTACTGATTTTTCTGAGATTCATAGTAAACAACCAACGCACGACTGTGACATCACAAGCAGCGTCTGGTTAAGTAAGTACGGTAAGTAGTGACAACACATGGAATAAATATCAATTTATACGCAATTAGATGGGAAAGAAAGGGACTAGATGTAATGATAAATGTTTCTGTAAAAAACGACCTAAATCAAACATAATAACGCAGTGGCCAGTAAATATTATTGGTGGCATGTCAGCGGATGAATACCTCTGATTTTGAAATCGTTAGATTAGCGGATCGTCGTCTGGCCATTATTGAGATTTGAGCAAAGGGTGTAGCGAAGCTTGTTGTGCTTGAAGAAAGTGGACACGATCGTTGAAGATTCCTAGGAATGCTGATTGGGATACGCATCGTAAAAGGTACAGTACTACATAGGGTTCGTTACCGTGAATATCTACGACTGTGCACACCACCGGGATGACTTTGATTTCATGATTGAAATATTTCATTCGCCTCATTCTCTATTCTATTTTGGGATGTTAGTCGACCTATATACTGACCTGTGACACCAAATACTCTGCCGCGGAGTAGTTGAAACTGTTGCCATGTTTATGTCATTTTTGGGCCATAGCATAGAGATGTTTCCATCCACTGCTGGATTTGTTTGGCACACATGCCACCTTAAATGAGGAACCTTTTGCTTCAATACATAAGATCAGTGGTTCTTCACCTGGGGAACGCGAGAAATTGACAAAGTCTGTATGAATTCTGACTAAACATGTGTTTCACAACCATTTTCAGAAGACGATTGTCGAAGATGAAACTTATTTCGTATTCAAGAAAGCTCGCCAAATTCAAACTCCAGCAGTCGCGCTCCACTTCATTTAAGCAAATTTGTGATATTCTTTGAAGATTTAGAGGAATTCCCACGTGTAAGTCATTCATTACTTCATAGCTTTGGCAGTAGCCTAAAGCTCGTTGCGCTGGGTAGCTGTTGTTAATAGCTGGCGAACTGCACTGCGTAAGACAGACTTAGATGCAATATAGGTTGCTCGGCTTCGCCCTCAATTAAGCTACCCTATATCAACACAATTTAATTCAATTCAATTCCAAAACTGATCAAATTGGGCATGGCAGTACAGAACGACGCCTTGTTCTCTGTAGTCACTACCAGCATTAGGGTTGGTCTCAGTGCAACCTACCTTGAAACAAATTGATGTCCTGTCCAATGTTTTTTTGCTATTTTCAAACAAGTTTGGCGAAATTAATCAAAAATGTTAAAGACTGGAATACCGATTCAAACTTGGCGTAAGACATAAGATCAGGGATGGGCAACCTGCTGCCGTAGATGGGAATTTGTGCGGCCGCCAACACCTAATTCAATTAGTATGTGTTAGCATCCGTCGACATGCAAATTGAAATTACTAATTCACTCCCATTTTTTTTAGAAATTTTAATTATTCTTGAAATTTTCTTCGCGCCCCTCTATGCAATTCAACATAACTTAATTTTGCGATTCTAATATATTAGCGTCCTTCTAAATCTGACCAGGAATCAGAATCGTGTGCTCCTCACGAAAGAATTTTTTTATGGTACATTTGGGCGATTTCAATATATTTCCACTACTGATACGTTGGACAATCCTGATCGGGGGTCAAGAAATAACAGCATGCAATAAAGTGCATGACTAATAATAATTGGCCCACACGAAGATGCAATATCATTTATAACTTGCCCGCTGCATTTGATAAAGTAAGTCATGAATTTCTGATATATCATGTAAAAGGCACCGTCACACACAATGTACCAGTACCGGTACTTCAAAAATTGTTATATTTTTGTTACCCTCTTTGTCTTAGTAGTCTTTATAATGTCATGTCTAGGTTAGGAACTTTGCTTAATATAGCGACTTACGCATGAATTCGTTTTAGTGGAACTGCAAGATACTAGCTACACAGAAGGAATGAGGACGGGAAAAAGAAACAATTGGAAGTTTGGCCGATGGTGGGAGATCACTCGTGTTACTGCAGCTCCTAAAGAAGAATTAGACCTCCAGCAGCAATACTTTTCCATCGATAATCTACTCATCGTGAATCATGAATGAATATACAGTTTGTTCCAATCTCGTTTTGGGGCTGTGAAGAAGCTTTTGCGATATTTTAGCATCGGGTTGCTTAGCGATAGGTAGCTGGTATGTAATCCTGATTTACACAGACAGCATGTATGTAGGTAGGCGGTAAAATTACAGTCTGAGTGGCAAATATACAGGATAAAATGTAGATTGGATATTCCGAAGGTGACTGTAACATTACAGTCTGGCGTGTAAAGTGAGATTACCGGACGAGTTAAAGTTCAATTTACATTGACTAACGGTAATGTTAAATTACCACGAAATGTCTGGCTACCGTGCTTCCAAACATTTCGCGGTAAATCGAGGTTTTTATTTTTTACAGTGTAGAATCATTCCAACAAATTCGTCGTGTATCAATAAATAACATGTAACTGTATCGTATGCACATTGCACAATGATGCATATTTCAAATGAGTGAACCAGGTGACGATCCGACTAATATATTATATCGTTATCTGAGCCTATTTAGTTCCAACAGGAACTCTCACAGAGAGAAACAGTTGGACATCCTCAGCAAGTTAGTCAGAAGCGTTGGCTATCAGCACATTCCAATACACCCGGATTTTCATGATGTTTTTGGCAGTTATTTTTTGACTAAACATGGGTCTGTGTCATTATCCCAGCAGATAAAAGTGATTGTCCCAGGATTAATCAACCGAAAGCTACTTTCAATCTAGTCAGGTCGCTGAAAGTATAAGAAAGTCACCCTCAATATAGGGGAATTGATGGCAAACTGTGAAATAGCCGTATATAGATGAGAAATTCACACATAAAGTGGACTGACGACTTCGGTGGCGTCTGGCGCAACTATACACTGTAAAAAATCTGGTAGATTTACTGGGAAATCTCTGTAAATTTTACCACAAATTACCGGTCGCAGCCAATTACTGTGCGTAGCTTGTCATTTTACATTTTGATATGTAATATTACCTTAATATAGCTGTAAAGTAAGTTACCAGAATTTCTTCGCAAAATTACTGACAGTTACTCGTTACTGCAGTTTACCGGGCTATTGGCAAAATTGATTAGCTTCAAAATCGCTGCAGCCAATGTATACGTAGAACTGAATGTTACTGATATATCATTCTATAGAGGTGATTTGACCTGATTGAACCTCGTTTGCGAGACTGGGGTCTGTCGTACCGAAATTGTTGGCCCTAGTATCAATTTAAGCTTAGTAGGGTACAAGAAATAACTGACGATCGTAGCTAATGTGGTACACCGTAGCCATATTATATTATAAGGCAATGGCTGTACGGCCAGTCTCGCTGGTTACATTCGTTGTCACGGATAAGGCTGATAAGTTAGAAAATTAGTCCAGGATGTATAATATTGCTCGGGGAAACTAGAAATATCAGCACCGCATGCTCAGCTAACCATTTGTTAATGGCGGACAAGGCGACCTGTAATAGGTTACATTAGGTGACTGCTTTTTCTGAGATTCGTAGTAAACAACCAACGCACAACTGTGACATCACAAGCAGCGTCTGGTTAGGTAAGTACAGTAAGTAGTGAACAACACATGGAATATACATCAATTTATACGAAATTAGATGAAAAAAGGGACTATATGCAATGATAAATGTTTCTGTATGGAAAAAACGACCCAGATCAAACATTATAACGTGGCCAGTAAATATTATTGGTGTTATGTGTCAGCGGATGAATACCATTTATTTCGAAATCGTTCGAGTGTCGTCTGGCCAGTGGCCATTAGTGAGATTTGAGCAAAGGGTGGAGCGAAGCTTGTGCTTGAAGAAAGTGAACACGATCGTTGAAGATTCCTAGGAATGCTGAATGGCATGCGCATCTTAAAAGGTAATACAGTACTACATAGTATTTGTTACCGTGAATATCTGACTCTGCACACCAGCCCTCGATGACTTAGATTTCATGATTGATATATTTCATTCGCCGCATTCTCTGTTCTATTTTGGGATATTTGTCGACTTATATAGTGACCACATACTCCGCTGCGGAGGAGTTGAAACTGTTGGCTTGGTAATGTCATTTTCGGGCCATAGCATAGATATGTTTTCATCCACTGCTGGATTTGTTTGCCACACATGCCACCTTAAATTAGGAACCTTTTGCTTCAATACAGAGATAAAGTCATGAATCTATGCTATGTCATGTAAAAGGCGGAGCCGTCATCACACAATGTGCCAGTACCGGTACTTCAAAACATGTTATATTTTTGTTAGCCTATTTGTCTTAGTCTTTCTAATGTCATGTCCACTGTCCAGGTTAGGAACTTTGCTTTATATAGCTACTTACGCACGAATTCTTTTTAGTGGAACTGCAAGATACTACTTACACAGAAGGAATGAGAACGAGAAAAAGAAACAATTGGAAGTTTGGCCGGTGGTGGAATTAATTCACGTTTTCTTGAGACCACTCGTGTTACTGCATGCATGTCTCCCAAAGAAGAATTAGACCTCCAGCAGCAATATTTTTCCATCGATAACCACTTCATCGTGATATCATGAATGAATATACACATACAGTTTATTCCAATGTCGTTTTGTGGATGTGAAGAAAATGTTGCGATATTTTTGCATCGGGTTGCTTTGCGATAGGTATGGATGTACGTGAATTTACAAGCTGGTATGTTATCCTGATTTACAGGAACAGCATGTAGGTAGGTAGGCGGTAAAATGACAGTCTCGATCGCAAATGTACAGGAGAACATGTAGATTAGATATACCGGAGGTGACTGTAACATTACAGTCTGGCGTGTAAAGTGAGATTACCGGACGAGTGTAAGTTAAATTTACATTGACTAACGGTAATGTTAGATTACCACGAAATGTCTGGCTACCGTGCTTCCAAACATTTCACGGTAAATCGAGGTTTTTATTTTTTACAGTGTACATTCGGCAGACCGTCTCTTGTAAAATCGATGGCATTTGAAAAATATTCGATTTATACCTATAAACTTGGTATAATAAGAATCAGAATATTGCTAGCTTTCCCTAAAAACCAAGATGAGGCCTCTACACTGTAAAAAATAAAAACCTCGATTTACCGCGAAATGTTTGGAAGCACGGTAGCCAGACATTTCGTGGTAATCTAACATTACCGTTAGTCAATGTAAATTTAACTTACACTCGTCCGGTAACCTCACTTTACACGCCAGACTGTAATGTTACAGTCACCTCCGGTATATCTAATCTACATGTTCTCCTGTACATTTGCGATCGAGACTGTCATTTTACCGCCTACCTACCTACATGCTGTCCCTGTAAATCAGGATTACATACCAGCTTGTAAATTCACGTACATTAGGGTTGTTCAGAATTGACCGACTTTCAAAAAGTCCAGGTTTTCAGTCCGATTCCCATGCCTTATACCTTAAAAACATATTCTGGCTACTTTTTTTTGTAACTCGTCCCCTGCATCCGTGTGCACATTGAGCTTGAAGAATAGCAGCTGAAAATAGGGGATTCCCCGAAAATCTGAGTGTCACGATTTTACCTAGCCTAGTTAAAGTGACATATAACATGGATTTATGCAGCTGTTGCGGTTTGGAGTGCTACAAAACCCCACTATATAAGGCATTGCTAGTTCAGGATATCATTTCCATGTCCCCCACTGCCTTAGAACTGCTCAAAACTACCTAAAACTAATAGTCATTTTGTTGGATCACATATCCTACACCCCTCAAACCTACCCGGCACTGTTCATCAATTTCCTGGATCCCCATGCGCAAGAATAGAACTGTAAATGTAACATCCACTCACCGTCACATAATAAACATCACAGGAAACGTAAAAATAAGGCAAAGAAAGAGATCAACTTGGCAAAATATTGCATAAATCAGGTGGATGAAATGGCTGCTTTCGAGAAATCTGCATATCTGTTCCGGTGATCTTCCACAGCTTGTAGGGGGCTCGCTCGCTGTTTTTTGTCATCCGTTATGAACGCAACATAGTCGGAAAGTGCTACAGGAAAAGCACAGGCTGATGCATCATTTGAGCTGCTGGAACTTTGGAATTTAACAAAATCTGTTGGAGCTCTTGTGTTTGACACAACATCCTCAAACACTGGTAAAAACGAAGGTGCGGTTCCGTTAGTTGAAGAATTGATTAACAAGAAAGTTTTCTACAGTGCCTGTCGCCATCATATTTATGAACTGGTCATTCGAGAGGTTTGGAAGTGTTTGTTTGGATCGACAACCACAGGCCCTGAAAACAGGATTTTAATACCTTCAAGAAGAAGTGGAAACATATTGATAAATCAAGAAGCTATAAAACGCTGAAGTTTATTGAAGGCCGCTGGTTGGCGATGAAAGCTGATGAAGCAAAGCAAGAAATAATTCCACTGATGAAACCCAATGATGGAAAGCAGAAAGAAGTCTTGATAAGAGATGACTACAGAGAATGTGCAACAGGCACCTTGGCGATTTCGGATGACAAATGTTGATCATCGTTTTCGCAAGCCTGGTGCTACTCATAGCGCTAGATGGATGAGTCAAGTCCTGTACTGTCAAAAAATGTTCATGTAGAGTGAGCAAATGGACTATTCTGAAGAGTTCGTTGAAAAGTTGGAACGAATCAATACATTCATTGCTTTGTTTTATGTTCCAGCTTGGTTGAAAACTGGTATTGCATGTGACGCACCTTGGAATGATCTCAAATTCCTTCATGACATGAAAAACATTTCATTATGCGATCTCACTGTTGCTGATGTGGCATACAAGAAATTGCGAAAACATCATTGGTATCTAACTGATGAAATGGTGGTATTTACCGTGTTCTCGGCTAATCCAAAGATTCCTGACAAACTGAAGGAAGCGATGGCTGCTAAATTGCTGAAAATGCCAATCCCTGAAAAATTTCGCAGAGGTATGCCTCTCAGTCTGATCTCTGACTCTGTCTCTGAGTCAATGAGTATGGTCGATTTGAATGGGCCAGAATCGTGGTTTCTATGATTGGTTGAGTCTTCCAGTTTCGGAATGGCATACTGATCCGGATTTCGTGACTGCTCGAGAATTTGTGAATACTGTTGAAGTAGTTAATGATGCAGCAGAGCGTATGGTAAAATTGAATACCGACTATGCTGCGTTCATAACGGATGACAAAAAACAGCGAGCGAGCCTCCTACAAGTTGTGGAAGATCACCGGAACAGATATGCAGATTTCTCGAGAGCAACCATTTCATCCACCTGATTTATGTAATATTTTGCCATGTTGATCCCTTTCTTTGCTTTATTTTTTCGTTTCCTGTGATGTTTATAATGTAGCTGTAAGTGGATGTTACATTTACAGTTGTATTCTTGCACATGGGGATCCAGGAAATTGATGAACAGTGCCGGGTAGGTTTGAGGGGTGTAGGATATGTGATCCAACAAAATGACTATCAGTTTTAGGTAGTTTTGAGCAGTTCTAAGGCAGTGTGGGACATGGAAATGATATCCTGAACCAGCAATGCCTTATATAGTGGGGTTTTGTAGCACTCCAAACCGCAACAGCTGCATAAATCCATGTTATATGTCACTCCTAGGCTAGGTAAAATCGTGACACTCAGATTTTAGGGGAATCCCCTATTTTCAGCTGCTATTCTTCAGTTCAATGTGCACACGGATGCAGGGGACGAGTTACGAATAAAAGTAGCCAGAATATGTTTTTAAGCTATAAGGCATGGGAATCGGACTGAAAACCTGGACTTTTTTAAAGTCGGTCAATTCTGAACAACCCTAACGTACATCCATACCTATCGCAAAGCAACCCGATGCAAAAATATCGCAGCATTTTCTTCGCATCCCCAAAACGACATTGGAACAAACTGTATATTAATTCATGATATCACGATGAAGTGGTTATCGATGGAAAAATATTGCTGCTGGAGGTCTAATTATTCTTTAGAAGACATGCAGTAACACGAGTGGTCTCAAGAAAACGTGAATTAATTCCACCACCGGCCAAACTTCCAATTGTTTCTTTTTCTCGTTCTCATTCCTTCTGTGTAAGTAGTATCTTGCAGTTCCACTAAAAAGAATTCATGCGTAAGTCGCTATATAAAGCAAAGTTCCTAACCTGGACAGTGGACATGACATTATAAAGACTAAGACAAATGGGCTAACAAAAATATAACATGTTTTGAAGTACCGGTACTGGCACATTGTGTGATGACGGCTCCGCCTTTTACATGACATAGCAGAGATTCATGACTCTGTATTGAAGCAAAAGGTTCCTAATTTAAGGTGGCTTGTGTGGCAAACAAATCCAGCAGTGGATGAAAACATATCTATGCTATGGCCCGAAAATGACATTACCAAGCCAACAGTTTCAACTCCTCCGCAGCGGAGTATGTGGTCACTATATAAGTCGACAAATATCCCAAAATAGAACAGAGAATGCGGCGAATGAAATATATCAATCATGAAATCTAAGTCATCGAGGGCTGGTGTGCAGAGTCAGATATTCACGGTAACAAATACTATGTAGTACTGTATTACCTTTTAAGATGCGTATTCCATTCAGCATTCCTAGGAATCTTCAACGATCGCGTCCACTTTCTTCAAGCACAACAAGCTTCGCTCGACCCTTTGCTCAAATCTCACTAATGGCCACTGGCCAGACGACACCCGAACGATTTCGAAATAAATGGTATTCATCCGCT
Source organism: Botryllus schlosseri (assembly GCF_051294905.1). Lineage (NCBI taxonomy): Eukaryota > Metazoa > Chordata > Ascidiacea > Stolidobranchia > Styelidae > Botryllus > Botryllus schlosseri. The sequence continues at coordinate 27,496,214 of NC_137239.1, read as the reverse complement.
GACACATGACACCAATAATATTTACTGGCCACGTTATAATGTTTGATCTGGGTCGTTTTTTCCATACAGAAAAATTTAGCATTGCACATAGTCCCTTTTTTCATCTAATTTCGTATAAATTGATATATATTCTATGTGTTGTTCACTACTTACTGTACTTACCTAACCAGACGCTGCTTGTGATGTCACAGTTGTGCGTTGGTTGTTTACTACGAATATCAGAAAAAGCAGTCACCTAATGTAACCTATTACAGGTCGCCTTGTCCGCCATTAACAAATGGTCAGCTGAGCATGCGGTGCTGATATTTCTATTTACCCCGAGCAATATTATACATCCTGAACTAATTTTCTAACTTATCAGCCTTATCCGTGACAACGAATGTAACCAGCGAGACTGGCCGTAGTGGCCGTACAGCCATTGCCTTATAATATAATATGGCTACGGTATACCACATTAGCTACGATTGTCAGTTATTTCTTGTACCCTACTAAGCTTAAATTGATACTAGGGCCAACAATTTCGGTGTGACAGACCCCAGTCTCGCAAACGAGGTTCAATCAGGTCAAATCACCTCTAGAATGATATATCAGTAACATTCAGTTCTACGTATACATTGGCTGCAGCGATTTTGATGCTAATCAATTTTGCCAATAGCCCGGTAAACTGCAGTAACGAGTAACTGTCAGTAATTTTGCGAAGAAATTCTGGTAACTTACTTTACAGCTATATTAAGGTAATATTACATATCAAAATGTAAAATGACAAGCTACGCGCAGTAATTGGCTGCGACCGGTAATTCGTGGTAAAATTTACAGAGATTTCCCAGTAAATCTACCAGATTTTTTACAGTGTAGTACGTACAAAAATGAAGATATGTCCAGCTGAAGTTGACCGATGCCACCAGAGTCGGCTGATTTCAAAAGGACGCGGAGTAATATAACCGCAGACATCAATTGGGTAAAAACACCATTTGAAACTTACGATGGAACAAATTAATTCGCTTAACCTTCAAAATGTTACACGCGATACATTTATACATTTCCAGCCTAATGTTCCCCGATTCTACAACGTGATCGTGATCCAACATATCAACACGGTTGTGGATATGAGTACGAGTAGTATCCATTGTGGTATTTGGTAATACTGGCTATTATTGTGCGCTGTATTATTACAGTATAGTGAAAACGGCGATTCGTAAAATTTGTGGAGGTCCATCCCAAAAGTGGTACATTGGAGAGGTATCGAAAGCACACTAATACCACACTAATACAAATAATAGCGACCATGGTCGGCAGGAGAGCGTGATAAGATGATAAGCTTCGAAGCAAGAGAGAACTGTCTCCTCGAGATTGGTTTTCTACGGAAATGAAGAGGTAACGACAACTCAACATTAAAGATTATTTGGTGTCTTTTCGAACGTGCGTTGTTCATTGGATGTAGCGGCGACGCCGTTGGTTGGTCACGATTTCACAGAAAAGCCATTTCCACGATAGTGGTTTTGTACTCCATGTTTCTTGTGCTGTGATACGATTAATCGAGGTTTTTCGGGGCTTCCACGGCGGAATATACCGTTGAAAATAAAATTTTCGTTGATAAATTAACTATATTCGTGGCAAAAAGCGCACAATTTTAGTAATCAAAAGAATCGCCTCTCACTCTGCTCGAACATAATCATTTAAATTTACACTCGATTCAAATTCGGGTACTTGTTTTGTATGCTGTGATACGACCAATCGAGGCTTTTCGGAGCTTCCACAGTGGAAAATACCGTCGGAGCTAAAATTTTCTTGATACATTAACTATTCGGGACAAAAAGCGCGTAATTTCAGTAATCGAAATAATCGCCTGTCACTCTGCTCGAACAGAATCATTGAAATTTACACTCGATTCAAATTCGAGTTCTCGAATCATTGTACCCAACCCCAATGATAAGGTGTTATAAGAGTACTCACTACTCAGACCGTTCTGGTATTTCATTTGGCTTATATAGCCTGTGTATCTTATCCTATGATTCATATCCAAAAGTGTGTTTTATATAACATGAAGTGTAAAATACTCACATTTGAAGATGCGTAAATCGGAATAAATACCCAACCCAAAAACAGAATGATGTAAGCCGCAATCCATTCGAATCCAACCACAGCGATGCCGCTTACGGCGCCTGTTAAAGTGATGGGATCAAAACCGGTAATTTTCACACGTCCCATGCACGTTGGACTACATAGAAGTATGCATATGCAATTTACAATATACATCATAGATTTTGTATTTGTATGTCATCACCTACCAGATCCAGCCAGTCCTATAAAGTGACCAGCGCCAATGTTAGAGGCAAATATAGAGGCCCCGACCGGCCACCAGACCATGTTCTTTCCAGCAAGGAAATAACCTTTCACACTCTTCCGTGATGATGTACACATCGCCTGAAACGGGAACCGCGAAATAATGTCGATAAGAAGTCAATAATATTACAATACAATTAAATCAATATAGCACTGAATACATGACATCCCTACATCGAACAAGTGAATATATCCATTTGCGTCAACTCTGATCGAGAATAAAGATGATTGTAATTGATTAGGAATATTATAATGGTTAAGTGACTATATCCGTTTTACGACGAAGCCTATACTTATCGGGGCAGAATTAGCAGGGTTGTAATGACTCGAGTCGCGATTGTTTGATGACTCGACTTGAGACAATTTGACTTGACAATTTTTGCATTGCCTCGACTTGTAATCGAGTCATTGCGCTGGATTCGAACCAAGTCATATGATTCGAGACTATAGGCAGCCAAGACATACAGTTCGTTGTAACTTCGAAGAATAGTTTGTTAACATGTTATTGGTATTTCGTCTTTCAGTCCCGATATTGGGAAATAGGGCCAGAAACTGCTAAGATTGAGGACACATATTATATTATGTCACTCTAAATCGCTCGAGCAGGGTTGAAAAAGTGGGTTGAACCGGATTGAACTAAAAACTCAACAGTGAACAAAATGACTTGGACTCGGAATCGAGTCTAAGTACTATGACTCGAACTCGGCCCTCTATTATCTGACCTGTACACAAACTTGACTCGGTGGTGAATTGAAAATGACTCGACTGACTTGATTCCCGCGCTGCGCACATTCATTTCGCGTCATGCAGTCGAATTTATAATCGTGACTTGTGAAACGGCACGATTATCAAGTGTTACCGCAGCTACAGCTCTGAGCGCATGTCGCGACTTTATCAGTAGGAATCCGTTTGCTACCAAAGACCCAATGGTATGAAATTCGCTCGCTACGGGTCCGTCCTGCAGCGATGAATTGATTGGATTATAGAAGGTTCTCGTAGGAGCGAATCGAATAAATTCAGAATTTGTGCCGCTGACAATTTTGTGTTGGATCAGTATTTGACAAATTACGCTGTATTTACGTAACCGTCCATTGTACAACGCGCCGTGTGAGCAACGAGTTAACTACACACTGACAAGTGACATTGCGCAACTATCCGGGAGTATTCATTCAGTGCGCATGTATCTAGCATGCAGTGAGGGAATCAGATTATTATTGTCGCCCGGTTCTATCACAAAAGTCGGCAGGTTCTGCTACCAGTAACTAGGTCTGGCCGTCTGGGCAAAATCGAGTATCTGAGTGATTCGATTCTGAATCACGCATTATGCTTCGAGTCGAGTCGAGTATTGGAGTATCACTCATTATGACGTAATAAGAGTACGTAAGATGTCAATGTTCAAATTCGTACTGTTTACGCGCCCTCGAAAAGTTTATTGCCTGGCTTTTATCCATCACATTAAAGATTATTTGGTGTTTTTGACCATAGCAGTTTCATTGCACTCTGTAACATGTTGTGGGTTGATTATAACTTCGGAAATACGTTATTTCCAGGAACGGTAGCAGCTTTGTACTATATGTGTTTCGCATGCTGCGATACAGCCAATCAAGGTTTGCAGCCTTCTGAAGTGGAAACTATTATCGAAACTATAATTATCGTTGATAAATTAACTTGCAGTGGCGTGGAGCGTATATTTTCACTACTTGCAAAAATCGCGTTTTAATACTCGACTCGAATCATTACAATTAATACTCGATTCCGATTCGAGTACTCGAATCATTGTGCCCAGTCCTAGGCCTACCAGTAACCAGTCCCAAAGAACAGGGTTGAATACGACCGATGGTATCAAGCAGTGATAGATTATTACAAGTACGGCTCGATAAAGTGCGCATGTAATCAGTAATTCGTCTCTTATGCCACGGGGTCTGACATCTCAATGAGTTGCTCGCATTGAGGAAATTGTTTTGCATTCCTGCCTTTCCGGATTGTCGAGTAACGAGCGTTTTGTGCGGGTATGAATTACAATCAACAGGCCTACACAATAATACACTGTCCAATGAAACGACCGAATGAAGCCGCTCATGCAGGGTAGTCAACAAGGGATGCTGCTTGGAGTGTTTATGGCCGCGAATAGAATTTAATTTAAAGGGGCACTGCGCTCTAAAAATGATGTTGTCCCAAATTGAAGCGCAGATCGAAATTTTTTTAGCCGCACCCCTTTCTTCAGAAAGCCATTGTATAATGGAGCTGCAATTAAATGAATTTTGTAGAAGCCTAAATGACGCGGCTGCTCGTCATCGTTTCTCAATCCGTTGCGAAGTTTCTGGTACAATATCTTCACCGCCGCACTTGCTCATCGCGACCTCCATATTGTAGCTCGATTTCTTTATGTAGTGTATGGTAAACATATGCTGCGACACTCAGTTTGCTTCCACATGCTACAACAGCACGGACTCTCAAAGTCACTTGCAACATGCATAATAATCATTAATCGCCATACTGTCGAGGCTCTGTTGTACACTGCCTGTACCCTGCTGTGTCAATGAGATGACTGATCGAATGGGGAATTAATTTAGATGTATAGTTTGCATACTAACGAATGCACAAGTCACAAAAATGATGTATAACAAAGGTGGTGCCGATTGTGCCTCATTATTTTTGATGTAAAATGATACCATTTTCGAAGTACATAGGGTAAAGTACTGCGACAATATCCATTGGCCAACAATATCTTCGGTGGCTGTGACTTAATTCGGATAATTCGCGTAGAAGCCAGCTGTTTCTAATATTTATAGTGATTTTGAATGAGTTCTTGAGAATATTCATTGTTCAATCTTGGCTAGTGCACATCACAGTATCTGTAGCGTACAACCGAGCCTCGACCAGTATGGTGATTATACAAATACATACATATGTTGCAAGTGGCATTGCCAGTCCGTGCTGTTGTATCATATGGATTATGGAAGCAAAGTGACTGAGACATATGTTGTCCACGTACAACATTAAGAAATGAAGCTACAATATGTAGGTGACGTCGAGTAAGTTCGACGGTGAAGATATCGCGCCAGGTTAAGAAACGAGCTTATAAATATTGGGATATAATCGGACCTAATTAGCCTACCCGCAATCCATGATTGCCAAGACCCACATATCATCGCAAAATATATACGTAAGAGAAACTGGCTCGCGGAGTCCCTAGTGTTCCGTGGAACACTGGTCAAGTGCCACTGCTCTAACTTGTCAACGTACAACGCGAGCTGATTTGTGTCAGATTACATCGGAACAATATCACGTGAAGGTGAATTAAAATTCAAACTTACCCATACTCCTATTCCCAAAGTCACCATGAAGTATAACGTCACGACGACAATATCTATAGTGTCGACGGCCATCATAGACTTCCATGTACCACCAGAAGCTTGTGTTGTAAAGTTATAGGACGTGTCCAGCGATGTAGTGGCCATGATTGATGTCGCCAAACCAGAATGAAGTAGGCCTAATAGTGCAGTAAAGTTAGATGGTAGTTATTATGTAACCTTAGGTATCTGAGGATTGAAATCTGTTGATATTGTGTATCAGAAAGTTAAATAAAACCGGTTGAAAGGGCAAGTGATTAGAATATTAATCGACACGTAAAGTTACACAGGAGAAGCTAAACCGATATTGCCAGATTGGGTATCTCATTTCACATCATCTCGTTAGATTAAATTCATATTTAAAGTTAAAACCACGTTTTCAAATTCATCGAAAGGTTAAAAAATAAAAGGGCCGATGATGTATGTAGGCTATACAACTATACATGACTACGTACATACCTTCCTTCCTACGTCCCTACGTCCAAGCATTATTTGGATTAAAATGTTGTGTTTCATTTATACCATGATGTTAGTCTGTGGCATGTTCTGGTCTCGTGTGCCACGGCTGTATAATTCATATTCACAGCCGTATATCACGGGCGGTACACGATTGTGAATACAGACATTTTCGCTAAGAGTGAGGCAATATGGGATCTTGGACAAGTGCAGTCATGCCGAGCAGCGGAGCCCTGCATTGAGATACGCATATATGCTAAATTATCAGTGCAATGTGAACCACCGACTGCATAGTAGGCTAAGACACATTTCAAGTGTTTCAGTGACAATGTGAACTTTCGGTGCTCCATATACGACGCCCGCTTCAGCGCGAGCTCGCAGCGAGCTCACAATTATCAAATTTCACACCAGTGAGTATCATGTAGGCCAGAGGTCTCAAACACGCGGCCCGCGGGCCGCATGCGGCCCTCAAGAACATTTTGTGCGGCCCGCGACGGCATTTTGACATTTCAAGTATTCGACAATATATTCCAGTGCCACATATCTTTTTTAGATAAAAGAACTTGAAGTTAACCCTAAAACAACTATAAAACACTGAAATCTCAACAAGCTACACTGTCACATCACTCTTGAACTACCATGCGGTAGAAGCTATGCTATTACGTCACATTTCTAGTTCATTATGATAAAACATGCGATCTTCCGTAAAATGACTCGATTTCGGATGGACTGGGGGATTAAATAAAAATGACTCGAGTTGAGTCGAGTCAAACGTTAAAATCAGAGAATGACTTGCTACTCGGAACGGTGACTTGGCAATCCTACGATTGCAACAATCTATGAAACTGTCATGGGGAATAGTAATATATCAAAAGGTCGTAGCTTGCGTTGAGTAGGGTATATATAGCTATTTAATCAGGTCAGTATGGCAACCATCGGCATTATATGACCCCCGTGACGTTGACGTATAGTTGGTATGCTGTATGCTATTATCGGTGGCAAGTAAGTATTAGTAGCACGCTCATCAGCTGTAACACCAATGAATTCATCAGCCATTCGGTATTTCTATTCCAGGGGTACTAACCAGGGTCCGTAGACCCCTTCGGGGTACGGAGCACCACACCATGGGGTGTGATAAGCGCCAAATCTTTCTTTTTAATAAACAACAACAACACCATGGGGTACGAGATGCATTGCGGAATTAGTCCTATATGCTGTGGAATATTTTCCTGGCCAATTTATTCCACTGGAAAATGCACGGTCGTCGCGCTACGCGCGATTTTATGTGTATGGGCTTTCGAATTTTAATATAGGTACACGAATTTTAATATAGGTACAATCAGAGATTGTGTTGAAAATGAACAGGAGCTACGAGAAATCTTATTGGAAGCACGAGGGGTGCGATCGCTAAGGTTAAGAAACAATGCTATTAATATGGCTCAATGATGATTATATTCAAGCTGGTATCGATATGTCCCAATAATAATCGAAGGCAAAATCTGACGCTGATTTAATTTGACTTTTGGCAATGAGATAGTAACAATAGCCAACTGATCACGACTATATCAGCCTGGATTAGGCTACACCGCTCAAATGCTCTGATATCAGATCAATCTTCAGTAGATTTTAAAATATTCTGCATAAAACTGCGGCACGTCAATGGTCCACTATAGCTGCAATATTATAACTAGACAGTTTAACGATGTCATTATGCATCCTGCCGCACGATGTCTATAACTTATTATTTGAACAAATAATGCCCAGCATAAAAACAATTTTATTCAAATATTTGAAAACATTCTTTTCCGTGTCAAGCGTGAATAGTACAAGAGTAAATCAAATTTTATGATGTTTCTGGAAGGACTATCTTCAAGCTCCCGTCAAATAAGGCCTACTTGGAAATTCTGCGTTGAATATCCCTACTATTGGTGATGCGGCCCGCGGCGTCTTCAAAAATAAGAAATTGGCCCGCGAACACATTTGAGTTTGAGACCTCTGATGTAGGCGGATACCGATTTTCCAGCTATTGTTATAGGATTCGCGGTGAGTCCTAAGGATCCGGCTTGCTGACAATCGTGCATGCGTAATCGCACAACGAAGCCGCAAAACACGAGTGCGTGGCTTGATGACATCTAATGCAGTGCGATTGTTAGAACAGTACACAAGCGATTCAAAACTAAGGTTCTTCGGGCGACTACCAACTCATTCGATTTCAGTGGAGTGCACAGTGTGCTGCTATTTGGAGCTCAGGAACCTATCCAATGAGCGGACCGTAAAGTCAGCAAATTTTATTTGTATTTCGATGGTATTCATGGAATTTTTCTTAACTTCATTTGTCATGCCCTACGCGCCAAAACTGTGATTTTTTGCGGACACGCCGACTGTTGAGACGGATTGGAGCCGGATCAGTACTTTTTCCTGATACGGCCGGAGCCGGATCGGAGCCGGACCATATAATTGAACAACCGGATTGGAGCCGGACCAGAAAATTTGTCGATCCGCTCCGCACTTGTAGCTAGTGGTCCTGCTTGTAGAAACAGCGTACACGCTTACGGTATTCAGACATTATGACGTCTCAACAGTCAGCGTGTCCGCAAAAATCACAGTTTTGGCGCGTAGGGCACGGCAAATGAAGTTACGCAAAATTCCATGAATAGCATCGAAATGCAAATAAAATTTGCTGACTTTACGGTTCCCGCAATGGATAGGTTCCTGAGCTCCAAATAGCAGCGAAATTGCGATTCGGATTTCAGTATTATACACATTCCGTTAAGATGGCAATCGCTACTGGTGCCTACCAGCCAGTTCTCTGTAGTAATCATATCTAAATTTCCCTCTAGAAGGGTGTGTTTTCCATCCTCAGCTATACAGTAATATTGCAACTGAAGTCTTGAAAGTAATAAGCTCCATAGCCTCTACTATTTATACTAAGTAATTAACGATGATAATATGTTATTTCAATAACATAAGTATTCCAAATGCTATTATCAATTTACTCATGTGCGGATGGAAGCCTTGTATGCGATCAAACAGACAATTGTACATAATTTCCAGCTACCAAACAATTTTATTATCCTTACTGCTTCCGGCACTGGCAACACTAAATTATATCGTGAAGACGCATCGCGTCGTACGTTGAGCACTATAATATGCAGTGGAGATGAAATGTTGGTCATTTCCTCTCACTTCTTCCGCTGCGTAATACTGTGTATCTCTGTACGTGGCAACATATTGTTTACTGGTTCCTTATCGATAGTTATTCCGAAGTTTCGAGCGTGATATGTAATGGCATACGCCAGGGTTACTAAACTAGCGGATCTTATCTGTCGAATTCGGATCTTAACTGTGTCACTCTTTATTAAGTTTTTTATCAAACCCCAATCCATGATAGTTGATTTGCAAAAATAAGGTGCAATGTTTTGTTCCCATTACATGTTTGGGTCTATTTACAGCTGTGAGTCAGCATTTTCAAACATGAGGATTGTAAAGAATAGATTTCACATATGCATGACCGGTGACCAGTGTAACCCTTTCCGCTGCCTTCGACTTGCTATCACCACATTAGAACCAAGTTAGCAAGACATAAAAATGCGAATTCTCCGTCCGACTTACCGAATAATAAATGCATTTCGTATTTTACTTTTTCTGTTCATAGTTATTCAGAAGTACTGCATTACTGGATCTTTGCTAAAAATCGTTCATGGTTCGGACCAATCCGCATTCCGTATCTGCCAATATCGCTCAAACTCACAATTGAGATAATTGGGACAAGAAACAAACGTGCAATGCTGCAATGCCAGGTCGCAGTTAGTGAACCAATCTGAACGAACTCAAGTCTATCTTCCTTTCAGGCATCTAAATTCGGGTCGTCAACGTCTTGCTCTAGATTTGTTACCAGACTGGATTGTTAGAGTTCAAAACTTCGATTTGAATAGCCTCCACTGCAACTCAAGATCACTTATGCATTAGATACCGGATAATACCATAGATTACCTACCTACGGAGAGATACGCAACTCCCGTCGTTACGCTTGGTCAAGCAGTGTCTCTACTGTCTCTAACTGTCTCTTACTTACCGTCTCAAAGCAGCATGATTGGTAGTACTGTTGCTGGAGACCTGAGCGCTAGAAATCAAGATAATTGGTCTTAATCGAAAGCTGCTTTCGCACTGATTCCGAAAAGAGAGGGTAAAATATGACCAGGGCAGTGGACCCCCCCCCCCCAAAAAAAAAAAAATAACTTCAAAGTCGGAGAATCTGCCATGTTACGAATAATCGCTCGACGAAATTAGTCATTGCTAAGGTCATTGTGTTTCGGTGCGCCCATAGTTGAAAAATTGCCGATTTTTAGTCTTTGAGGGCTGTTTCTGGGTGGTTCCATTGCTCTGACCATATTTGAACTTCAATTTTCGGATCCAGTCCGAAATTAGCTTTCGATTAAGACCAGATAGATCAAGTTCTAGTGCTCGGGCCGCCAGCAATAGCACAACCCCACCAATTATACTGATTTTAGTTTTCTAAGCAGTAAGAGACACTTCATGACCAAGCGTAACGATGGGATCTACTTATCTAGCCTTACGTTAGTAGACTATCATAATATTATGCGTATTATCGCATAGAAGAATCATAGAAGAATCAAAGGATTATAAAATACTATTTCTAGTGTCGATATGAGATCGCGCGCTTCTCTGCTACTAACAATGAGCCTGCGATCCACGACACATTTCCTCTCGGGGTGTCAAGTCTCTCAGTAGCCGACTCCTGTGCTGCATGGTGTGGCGACGGGGGTGTGTGCATGTCTGGTCTAAGGCATGCGCAGTTCTCTCGTTTCGTCGTGTCGCGAGAGAAAGTGCAGACATCGTGGTTGTAGGGAGTTAGATAACCATAATCTGCGATTGCAAGACTGGGAAATGGGAATGTTGATCTGTTTCTTATATCTTACAGGCGGAGTGTGTCACAGTAATCATCATTGGTACTCAAGCAGTAGTAAAACCGTTAATTTCTGCTAAAATACAAGTTGAAATGAGGATTTTCGTCAAGATAGCGTAAACGACTACTATGGTCATATTGGTCATTTACCAGGCCGGTTATCTTCATTTCTTTATCCGTATCAGCCGACTAGTAGCAGTACCCACTTCTAAGCTTTTATATGACACCGCTTACGCGGATGAGATGGCGAGGAGGAGCCTAGATAAACCTCCAACACTGAGGAAGGATTTCTAGAGTCGACCTCAAACCGGCGACGCATTGGTGTTGTAACTGGCATAATTATACAACTTAAAAAAATATATATTTTCAAATATAATTTGCTTAGAACATTCTATAAAACATATGTGTTTCGAAACACCATAAATACCCACCCTATAGTCTTACAATTTTCCGGGTTATCCTTTTCTCGTCTGATTGCTGTCTTTTCCTTGACGCAACGGAGCTTGCAAACAATGAGTGTATGTCTGATAGATTTTAGAATAGCGAGGGTTACTGTTGGTCATTGTTAGCTCCAGTGCCATTACACGTCAGTGTGATGCCCCCCCCCCTCATTAATTTTTGTCGTCCTCTTGTTATCGACAGGGCCATTTTATAGCAAATAACAATTATGCTGAGAGCGACAGAAGAAAAGGTTCACATCTCGCTCGACATGTTAAAACCAGGGATTTGGAGCCGGAGCCGGAGCCGGAGCAGGGACCGGATCCGTGTATTTTCGGCCGGAGCTGGAGCCGAAGCTCTAAATAAAATTTTGATGGAGCCGATTGTTTGAAAAGTAGCTCCGGCTTCGATGTATTTTTATAAGATGCTATATGCTGATACTTATGGCTGAATTCACGAAATTTTACTATAATCGTGCAAAAAATTAAGAATTGGTGCCTCGTTGGCGCCAACTTTTTAAAACTAAGCATGTTCAAATTGTGTATACATAACCCGCTAAACCTGGGTATGCGAGATCTGCAATGCATTACTGTGTTCTAAGACGTGGTTATTGTTCATCTCCGCAAGTTCGTCATCACCACAACACTGATGGCCAATAGAGCGATTCGAAAATATTAATCACAATGTATTTCACAAAATGGGACTGGTGCTTATGTGAGCTAGGCAAATTATGTAATGAGTAGTTCACCAGTGGTTCTCAAAGTGTCGTATGCCGGTACGCGTACCACAGTGGTACACGAGATCTTCAATCTTAGGTGGTACGCGAAGAGTGCTGTGAGTAATGTCGTACTTCAGACTGGCTAGCGTCTGCATAAGAAACAGTTGCAATTATCTCATTTGATGGCGCTTTCTTGCTATCCGTTGGTGTTGCGTATAGTACTAACAGGAATAACCAATAGACACCGGTACATTCAAGTAAAATAATTAATTCTGGTGGTACGACCTGTAGTGAAAAACAAGTTAGTGGTACGACTCGTGGTAAAAATATTTGTGGCACACAATTGGGAAAAAGTTTGAAAACACCGAATTAGATGAAGCGACGCCAGAGGATAAACGTGACCTTGCTGCACTTGTGCATGTCGATTTGGAGGCGCGCACGCAGAGATACCGTACGCCAGGGGTGGGCAAACCTTTGGGCTCGCGGGCCGCATTCAACATCTAAATCCATTCTAGGGCCACACCATATTAAATTGAGATTATTAGCCAAAAGGCAATATTGTTACATAATCATATAGCAGTGGTGCTTAAACTTTATTAGACACGCCCCTCTTTATGATAATGAAAAATTTCGCGTCCCCTTTATCGTGATATCACAAAATATCCAAGAGAGAAAACAGATTGCTAGCAATCCCAACGGATAGTTTGATGGCTGTAGACGAGCGAATTATCAAATATGAAATATAGACAATAGACAGAGCAATAACCATGAACTGGAGGCAATCGCGCCAGGCGCGAAAAAAAATTCAGTTTACTGCGGCTTCGCGCCTCCTTTCAGATGCTTCCACGCCCCCCAGATTGAGAACCACTGTCATATAGCGACCGAATAAATATGGATATAATATAAGTGAATCGTCCTCATCAGTAACTAGTTTGTAAACAAAAACACTCTTGGACCGAGCATTCGACATCTAAATCCATTCGCCTACCGCACTATATAAAATTGAGATTATAAACCAAAACGCAATATTGGTATTTGATTATATAGTGATTATGTGGAAATTATATATATAATATTTAAAACCAACCAACCATTGATTTGTGGATATGGTACAAGCGTCAGAAACATTGGCGAGATTTCATAAGCCGCTGGCCAACCTCAATATTACCAATTTTCAAAACTTGGAATGAAAGTCGGTTGTCCCGATTTGAATCTGTGAGCAGTGATCTGTTATTAGATTTGCTGATTCTACTTTTAGTTCAACTCCAAGACACACAATGCTGACAGCGTCATAACCGTGTTAGTTAAAATATGCGATATACAGACTTTATAAATATAAAAACTTCTGCACATATTCAGAACGAATCTACCTACCACATGCTCCAATCGGTTTTTCTAAGTATACAGTACTAAAAGAAATAGCCTAAACTTGTTGGAGTGGCCAATGCAAAATTACACTTGTGATCCTGTCGTCATTCCCATTCTGACTTTCTGTAATGTTTAGCAATTAAAACCTTTTAAAATGCGTGGGCCTCGAGGTCGGGCTATCGCACCAGTAATGAAATAAAAATACACTAAAAGTCGGAATATAACTTATAATTATCCTCGTGAAATATAATGAGAAAAAGTATAATCGAGTCCTGCAAAATTAGATTTTTACTGCGCATTTTTTCATTATTTTAGATACAATTCTTGAGCCTTTCGCGGGCCGCACAAGACGGTGTTGCGGGCCGCATGCGGCCAGCGGGCCGTTGTTTGCCCACCCCTGCCGTACGCCGTCTACTCTCCCAATTATACGAGCAAATGCCCGTTCTTTGGTGATAGCTTTTTAATCATACGGCGAAATCCAACAGTGTGTTATTGTGTGTGCGTGCGAATTGGAATTAAATCCTGCGTATGATCGTGTATTGCTGTAAGGATCTGCGAACGTAAACGCCGACACGCCGTTTAAGTCCGCGAACAATTTTCGCGATGCGAGCTGGTCATTTCGATGCCCGAACCCATGGTGTTGGATATAATAGAGAAGAAGTAGTCATTGAATGCGCGCTTGCATGTATGTAATGATCTGTTTTGGGCATATATTCTTGCCCGTTTGAAACAGTCGTATTCCTGAATTGTATAGTTTAATTCGTTACTGACACAGTGCACTGCGCACCAAATTCTCAGTGGCCCTAGTTCTGCATTAATTCGATTCTTTTGAAGGAAGATATTCTTTATTCCGGTAAACTTGATCGACACCGAACGGACTGGTAACGAGCGCATCAATATCTAATTTCAACCCATTGAATATTTGATAGAAAGTGAATTTCTACTGATATGGTCGCGACATGCGCTTGCTGCAGTTAAACTTGAACAATCCCACAATTTCAAGATTACAGTTAACTGTATGACTTGTTATGAGCAAGTGCACCGCCAGTATTAAGACATCGCAATAGTGTTTTGATGTGGTACGCAGCAATGCCGTGGATTGAGTTCTCATGTGATTATGACGTTTTCGACAGTCGACATAGATTGATTATGACGTCACAGGACTATGCATACTCAAACAAAATAACGGTTCGGCACGACGGCCACCGACGCAGCGGTAGTTATTGACTACATGATGACTGAACCATTCGATAGTTTACGGAGCCTGAGCTGGAACCGGAACTAATTCATCACAGACGAGAGCTCCGAAGCCGGAGCTGAAGCAGTTACGAATTTGTGCCAGCTCCGCAGCCTCGGTTGAAACTGAAAGTATTTTCATCAATGGCAATTGCATTGTGCAACTACTTTGTCGAACTCTCAAAACAGACCGCGGGTCGCATAATACTACAGGTTCGACCACGGTCCGTGGGCTGCGAGTTGGTGCCTCTCACTTTAAAGCAATCAATACCAGTTAGCGCGTTAGTTTACCGGACCACGACCAGACACATCGATCCCGACTTCCGACACATCGCCTGACTTTTGCGTTAAGTCGTGAATTGGTCAAGACGTCGCGAGTTTGCGAAGCCATTTCGAATTAAACGGGTAATATCGATTTCGCCTACCGACACATGCCACCTCTTTTTGTCGCCTGTCCTTTTGTCTTTACTTTTCATTCAGTATCCACTATCCATGCCTCCTTTTCCACATCGCCTAGGTCAGGTGGGTGTCTGATTTCGAAGACGACTTCAAGTCGTTTCGACACCTTCTGATCTTTCATTGTATCGCAGTCTTGTGGTGTATTGATAATACGAAATTGTTAGCAGCGAATTGAAAAGAATTGAATTGGAGTTTACTTCGACGAGCACGCTGCAATCATTAACAATAAAGTTCATTTTGTTCTTAATACGATGTAAGCAGTTCTGAATTGATAATAAAGACAAAGACAAGCAGTCCGTTTATCAGAAATAGGAATGACAACAGCAGCCTATCTCCAGTAAGCTATTATAACGTATCACTATGGAATCGATTGGCGGCAAACGAGGATCAGGCGCACCTAAACGACAACTAAAGTTGTCATGGAATCTCCGTAGCCCAGAGTAGTCGACTTTGCATGCATGCATATAACAGTGGCTCGATGATCGCTATTTTGGGTGGTCCTTTTACGCCAGCATGCGGGTGTAGGACACAGAAGTAATCGAAATGTTGTCTTGAGTAGCAAAGGTTGAGCAGTGAGCACCCCTGTCATAGTAGTAGTTCATTGACAGACAAAAATGCGGCAGAGTCATGCACAATTACAGGGACAGACTGCTGAGTACAACCGCTATAGTAGTATATGTGAATGGAACTGATAATTTTCTACTCTGCTGCGGTGTTATTGTAAATAAGTGATGCTGATATCAGGTAGTACGTTTTTTTATAAATTGCTCTCACTAAGGGTGGACTGCACGGATGCCGGCCCGAGAAGTCTGCGGCGGAGTTAGCGTGGAGGTGACGATAAGCGCGGCCCTGGCTCGATTCCGCGTCGGAGGTTTATCTGGGCTCCTCTATAATAGGGTTACCATACGTCCTCTTTTATGAGGATTCGTCCTCTTTTTGACTTTTTTTTAAAGTGTCCTCGGCCGACGCCAAAATTTCCTCTTTTTTGAGATTTTTTCCTCATTTTTGAGAATTTTGTTTAAATATAGGGTCAAATTCGAGTGATATACAGTAAATCAGCACTGAAGTAACGTACCGGCGGCTATTACGGGAATTGAGCCGGAAAGATGACCTTTTTTGGTCAACCGACCACGAAGGAAGGAATATACCATTTTTACAGGATTTTCCTCCGGAATTCCAAGTCTGAAAATTTTGTACAAGTGTCCTCATCTCACTATTCCAAAATATGGTAACCCTACTCTCCCAGTCGCTGTTCTGACCGCGACAAAAAAAAAACAGAAAAAAGACCCAATGAAAGAACGCACTCAAAAGGAATGGAAAGAGCAGGAAGGAGCCGCGGAATAGATATTTACATCGAAAAATAACTGTGACATCGGGTACTAGGTCGAGGTGGATGCTAGTTTAAGAGACCGCAGCTGCTCGTTCGGCATCCTCCTATCTGTTCATTACATCGCATTGTGTCTTTTAATCGCATTGTACAGTGTTGCCTACATTGTGTGTGTCTTGTTCAGATGAAAATATAATCCGTTGATTATTAATATTATTGCTGTCACATTTTGATATCGGGTAAGAATATCACTTTATCGTCGAAATTATGTTATATAGGTAACAACGATACCCGTTCATTATTGTAATATCGGTCGGACTATATACGCAAAATACGACGGATGTTGGGAGCCGCCATTACGAGTAATAAAAATATGAGACTGCTAATATGTATGGGCAGTATGGCTTATATCAGTATCCGATGAGTTTGAGTCTGATTCGTAATGATTTTTGAAAAAATCAGTAAGTTTAATACTAACAATTTCATCTGATCAATACGCCACACGATTCCGATGCAATGAAATGATAGGAAGACGTCGAAACGACTTATTGTGGTTCTTGAAATCACACACACACCTGGGCTTCCAGGCGATGTAAAGATGACGCATTTCAACAGTATGAAATATTTTCACCCGGGATTGTAACCAAGTCACAATGCTTCCGCGTCACAAGTTAGTTTGACTTTTGTAGTTTTGGTTCGAGTCAAGTCGAGTTATTTTCAATTCACAACCAAGTCAAGTCCAAATCCAAGTTAGAGAGCAACGGGTTAAGTCCGAGTAATAGTGTTTACTGAGTATCGAGTTCATGTCATATATTCAACTTACTTTTGTGAAACTCCTGGATGATATCGAAGGGCCCGGTTTCACTCTAAACATGTTTATTCAAACAGATAAAGGACAGTTCCTGAGCCTATTTTTCAATTTTCGGTCCTGATCTACGAGACTTTACTATGTCACATAGAATGTGGCGAGTCATATGACTTGTCGGGTCGATACACAGATTTATTGAAGTCGAGTCGAGTCATGACCTGAATAAAGCCTGTTTAGATCTTCCATCAGTTCAACAGGTACATGTCGCCTATCAGCAATATTCAATCAAACATCTGCGGTGCCCAATCGTCACCACATTAGCACAACGGAGATCGTTATATCTGTCGTTACGACGCAGTTGATCCGACATTTCTACAATCAATATGATGCATCGCCCTATATACTCCTTGTTCAGTTTATATCACAGTCAATATAGTCTATAGGCCGGGGCGGCCGACCCGTGGCCCGCGAGAAGGTTTGGAGTGGCCCGCGGGGTAATTCTCGAAATAAGATTTTATTATCAGAAAAATTAATTAGCAAAACCAAATAACCAAAATTTGATTGGCCTGACCGCCAAAATTTGATGACTAAAATATCAGTTCCGACTTATTGGCGTAGCCAGGGGCCAGCCACATTTTTCGTAGATCGGCGTATATATCCCTAAATGTCTGGAATTTTGAAGGATTGAAGTAGGCTCAAAATTTTTAAGCAGATTTATAAAGCTATTTGAAATTTCTTCGCGCTGCGCATGATTTAGTGCAACGTATATTGATATTAATATGGGAACCACGAACCGCCGAGGCCAAAAGGCCGTCTGGAAGCTTTAGTCAAAGACAGTTGTTCTAATCCTGGGGATTATTTGCCTTTATTCTGAGGATCCCGAAGATGTTGGGCGTTATCAGCTTCCAAAATAGGCCATGAGTAAGTCTGGGCAAGCTGACCTTTTTAGTAATCAAAAATCAGCCTATCAATTTTTGAGTTGGACCACGGATCATTTTCAAATTTGAAATGAGGTCGGATGTGCACCACCGGATGTGCAACCTGCTGTTGCACTTTATAGTAATATATGGAAGAACCAATGTCATTGACAGAATTCATTCACAAAATTTAACAACCAGATGCATATAGTAAGCAGTGCATATAGTAAGCTGTTGCACCGATACCCTATTGTGGGCTTAAAATCAGTGCTTTTCTGGGAGAAAGGGGGCTGAAAAATGCTGTTTCGGACCTGGTTACAACACACAACCAGATAGCCGCCCCGACCTTACAATATAGCAGGACTGTCAAACACACTACGGCCGACCGGATAAGGTCCACCAGACGATTTCATCCGGCCCGGGAAGACGTGTTTTCGACGCTGAGGAATATAACTAGCTTTTGGACCCGTTTACAACGGGAAAGGACGAGATATTGCTGGATATCGTCGATATATACTGGATTTACTTGATATTGGATACACTGGATTGCTGGATATACGACGTAACCATTCAGGACCTATCCGATTAACATGGCGACGGCCATGGAGACGCACAAAGTTGACAAAACGATGCACAAAGAAATGTTGCACAGGTATCATATGCAACAGTAACGAAAAGAGCAGAGAATACAACAGTACAGAGAAAAACCAATCAGGAAACACCGATGTTCAACCATACCAGGTCAAATACCTTCTATTTAAAGGGAAATGAAGACATTCAGTTCGTTTCAATAATTGAAGAATTACAACGCAACAGCATCACAAGTAAATACTACAAATACATTGCAGGCTTATATGAGCTGAGGAACGGAATATGGATTATGAATTTGATCACAGAAACCAATGGAAAAAACTTGAGAGATGCATTGTACCACCAGATGAGACAAAATCCTAATGAAGCAAAATTCCGCAATATAACTTTCGAACTCCCAAGACGTCCGACGACACACCTCATTGTTAAAGGAATGCCATACGAATCCAAAGAGGAGGATATAGCCGAACAATTGAGTGAATATGGTTTTGGGACGGTTATTAACCAGACCAGAGTCTTCAGAAGAAACACGAACTGGTACAATGGTTTCACTAACATATGGGTGGAAGAATTCAGAAGAGAAAACATGCCCTATACCATATAAAAGTTGATGGGTATGGAATGGATGCCTTATCAGAACAGCTGAAGACGTTATCAGAAGCGATGTTACAACTGCAATCTGACTTGACATATTGTGAAGGAATGCCCGAATGAAAAATTGGAATACACGATGTGCAAACAACTGAGTCACCGTGCAGATGAATGCAGGTCCAAACTTCGAAGAGACAAACCCGGGCATATGACCGAGCCTGAAGATGCTGAAATAGCCAACAATGAAACAGTAGATACGGTTGACCCGAAAACAACCCGGAATGACGACATGAAGAAGAATGAAACAAGGCAGACGAGCCAGGCAATTAGCAAAACATACTCCCCAACTGACGCCGCATTCAAAAATGCAGACACAACACAGGAAGAAACCGAGCCAGCGCAAGCCGTGTTGGAAAACTACAATTCTGAAAAACAAAGAGAAATACAGATGGCCCCAAAGCCAGCCATCAAAAAGCCGTCGGATACGAAACCTCATAAACAGACAAGCAGCGATAGAGTGACTACCAGAGGAACTGCAAGCAGCCAAGCGAAAAAGCCGAATAATATTGAGAAGAACAAACGCAACAATTCTCCTAACAGAATCGATGACGAATCTATTGAAACTAACGTCGATTAACGTAAATGGATTTTCAAATAGAATGCAAAATCTGGAAGAATATATACAAACCTGCAAATGGCTATCGACGCTACACCCGACGACATTATGCGCAACGTATATGACGGATCACAAGCTCCGACAATAATGAAAGCTATCCGATAGTGCGCGATGAATTGTATTTATCGCAGGGTTGTAATGACTCGAGTCATGACTCGACTCGAGTCAGACTCGAGTCACGAATTTTTGGTGACTCGACTTGACTCGAGTCATTTTCTTGAAAATGGAAAATGACTCGACTCGACTCGAGTCAATATTTGGATTGACTCGACTTGTACTCGAGTCATTACACATGACTCGACCCAAGTCATTGACTCGGCACATTTTATATGACTTGAAGATGAAGAAATTTGCGAATCGTACTGGCTAGATCAACGCATATGACGAATTCTGCCAATATCGCTATTTGACGCCACTGCTTTCGTTGCACTCGTCTGATATCAGATATGCCGCCGTAAAATAAATAGACAATGGCACATATAAGAGCAAAGCATTGTACAAAATTATCCTGTGATGAAGAGGTAATAGATCCTCCTCAATAAAAGTACTCGATACTTTTCAATTATACAAGCGAGCAATCGAAGCAAAGTTCAATTAGAGGCAATGAAATGACTCAGATGGTCAAGTACTTGGAAGAGACTGATAAGCTCATGTGTAGATTTGAAGGCGATGATTCTTTGCATTATTGGGCGACCAGAAATAATGAGTATCCAGTGCTCTTCAATGTGGTTCAAAAATGCTTGTCAATTCCTGTATCTAGTGCACCAGCGGAACGTGTTTCAGTAGATGTGGATTTATTCTAAGGTCATGCCGCTATAACATATATGAGGATTTCCTTTCCCCTTTAGTATTTTTGAATTGTAACTCATCATTGATTTGATCTGCTGTCAGTGAAAACACACAATACACTCCATCCATTTGACGTTTTGTTAGGTATGTGCATTGTGCGCGTGAGTAATAATGAATGGCTTATGTTGTGTGATTTTTGTACAATAGGGTTGTTCAAAAATAACTTCTTATTTATTTTACTGGGTGGCTACTTGGTAAAATTGTTATGTTGCATAAAAAAACACTGAATCTGGCTTAATTTTAAAAACTAGAATCAATGATATGAAAGGAGAAAATTCTATATTTGAAAATAAAGGGAGTGTTTTTGGTGAGAAATTATTTCATATGATATAATTACATGCTAGTAGTAAGCCGACTATTTTTTCATATCCAAAATATTCCACTCTAATAAATTCGCTTTTTCTAGTTGGAATTGAGCCAAATTTGCTATGAATCATATTTTTACACAATATAACAATATCATGAGGTGGCCGATAAAATTCGAAAATCTCTGTTTGTAGTTAATCCAAAATTTCCTCTCATATTAGTAACGTTCCGGGGCTGAGCAGGAAAGCTGACCTTTTTTCAGTCAACCACCTGGCAATGTGAAAGAAAAACTGTACGTCTACATAAACATGCATCTGTTGATTCTCTATCAGCTGGTATCTAGACGTGAATTCGTTGGTTCTATATCAGATAGCATGTAGATGTAGAATGAATTCGTTGATTCTCTGTAAGCTATAAGCTAATTCAGGATTGAAAACATGAGTTGAACATGACTTCAATACTGTGACTTGGACTCGACTCGAGTCATAACACCATGACTCGGACTTGAGCCTTTAAACGGTGACTTGGACTCGGACTCGACTCGGTGATGAATTGAAAATGACTCGACTTGACTCGAGTCAAAACCACAAAAGTAAGATTGACTCGTGACTCGGAACAATGTGACTTGGTTACAACCCTGATTTATCGACCCATAGAACCCAACCATTTCACCCACAACCTATCCCAAGCATCCTAACCTCCCATCCCATCCCATAATCCCAACCCTTCCTCAACCCATATCACTCCCCCACCAATACCCACCCAAATTATCCACCAACCATCATAAACGATAAGATTACGACCACAAAGACTTAATATGAACAATACATGCATACGAATGCCAATTAGCGGCGGCTCCTAGTCCGACCTCAGCTACAAATTCGCCTTCGACAACTACTGCGATGAGATGACCCGATGATGGAGACGAACCAAACCGAAAGAATTGCATTTATGAAATTATTGATATTTTATGTATACATAATTGAATAAAAATCACAAAAACGAAGGAAATCTGTTGCAGACCCAAGTAATGACCAGAGCTCGCATTAGAGATGGCCCAATTCAGAACCTATTTGTTATACTGATACAATCTTGGATACAGTCGATAGCCGAAGCTTTGCTAGTGTGATGTCATATTGACTGAAAACGTATTCATACCTCATTGTAAAGCCCGCTAGTGGGCACTAACTGGTGTCCGGAATTTGAGACACAAAAATATGGTAGCATATGCTATCTCGTTGTACACAGGGAGGGACAGCATTTGGAGACGTTTTAAGCAGCACGGGTACTTTGGATAAATCCCGAATACACACTTCGGTGAACATTTGTTAAAACATTGCAAGAACTCTGCATGTATCACAACTGTGGACAAAGTAAACTCCTTCAAGATCCTGCTTTTCCTACAAATATCGTACAAGTGGTCTTATTCTTTCAGCGTCAAGCTCAAGTATCGGTGGTGCACCACCAGGCACCACGAATTTTGAAGCGGGTATATTCCAAGTTGAATCTCGCTCAATTATCAGTCCTCACTGCACCAGCGTAGACCTTGACAAGAAACAAGGAAGCATGCGTTCATGTGTCCACCAAGTGTCCATTCTACCTAGTTGGAACAAGACGCTGGGTGGCTCCAGCAACAACAACACTACCACCACCACAATAACAATAACCAATTATAACAAATACAACCCTATTGGGTGGGCTGTTACAGTTGCAACTAGCGTAGCACAACGTTCAAGTTCAATCGAGGACAGCTGTATCTCTTGAGCTGCGCAACACAAATATGTCCAATTGTCCATTTGCTTATGTAAAACCGATCGCATTTCCACCACTTGTCACTTTCGCAAGCCGTCTCATGGTATCACTCCAAGGCGGCTCAGCTCTGAGACGATTTCATCGTGTAAACTGGCATTACTCATCGGAGAAACAGGTCGCGCGCATGGTATTATTATTATCGACGCGATCTGCGTCTGGCCTTCACTGGACAGTTTCAGGTTCGACAGTGGAATTGTTGACTGATGGACAGGAAATCGAGGGCTCGTGCCTATGTCGATGATTGAATAATGTAGATAGGATGAGGCTGGTCGTAGCTAACAAATCATACAGTTTGAAGTGATAGCAGATAAATCCCTAGCTTGAGCATGGTCCATTGTTATGTTATGTTATGTTATGTTATGTTATGTTCTAATCTAATGGTATAATTACTGGCCATGTCGAAGGCGTTACTATGAATTGACTGGTGGAATGTACGACACGTGCATTTTGCATGTGCAATGTTTGTACTCTACCATATTTGTTATACCATATCAGCAGTGCTGGGATCAAGTCACTACATTCGAGACACCACTAACTCAAATCTTTAATGTGTCTGGACTCTGGACTCAAGTCAAGTCATTCTGATGATTCTCTGATTTCGTCACATAGGCCTACACACGGAGTTGATGAAGGTGATTCTGCGAAGTGATTTCATCTACATATTTTAAGTCTGGTACGTTATTCCTGTTACGCTAAAAGGCAGATGTAATGAAAAGAAGTTCAGATAGCATATATAGGTGCAGTGCTGCGCTTTTGGTTGCAGTAATAGATAGAGGGGCACATCCTATGGTCAGTACGTTACGATTACGAGTGACGACGAAGGTTGTTAGAGTGATGAGTCGCAATTGAAACCAAACTACCCTCGTACTGATCAATGGCTTATTTATAACTTTAATCCTGAATTGCGTGAATATAGGTTTTATATTTTCATTATATACCTAAAACACTACATCCAGGTCCACACTATTTCGGGTCAGATCTGAGCCCGTTCGACACCGATATAGCGCATTAAATGTCAACAGCCGTCACGGTCATTTGCGCGCGTAAGTGTTCTGTATAACTCAGTGTACACTGCTTATTAATAAGGCTGGACAAAATCCGAGCGGATGAGTGTTTCGATTGCGAATCGATTGTACAAGTATTCTTGTATCACTCCTTATGACATGCTAAAATTTGTATGTTTTGATAGGTTCAAATAGGTAGGTACCTTTTAAGCGATCACATTATATATAATATATTATACAATTTCAGTACGCGAGCAACAGTCTCCTACTTCTCAACCCGAACCATTACAAATGGTAATCTATCATGCGGATTCGAGGACTCAAATCATTGTGCCAAGACCTACTGGAGATAAGCACACACTGAGTGCAATATCTCGTAAATGCAGTTAGTTTAGCCAACTGTCGGATAGCATTCTTTCAGGCTAACAAATCTTATTTTATTATCAGGAGGCACTACTTTTATTATTGGCCCGCTTTAATAACATTTGAGAGCACTTGGCTCCATTTTGACGTAGTTGGAGTCCAGATTATTTAATCTAATGCCGTTTCAACTTTAGGCAGTTGTATTTACCCCAACTTCCATTCCGAAGGGCGTGGAAAATTTTTGTGACTCCGACGCTATGTTGAGAGAACATCATCTTTAGCCCCGACTACACGTCTTCGACTGTAATTCCATTGCATTTGATTGCGGGTACGGGCTACGTACGCCGTATCAATTTGTTAGATATCACATCTGGCACAGTGTAATCAGTACCGACAGGGCTGTGGAGTCGGTAAATTTTACCACCGACTCTGGCTCCGACTCCAACTCCAGACATATTCAATATACCGACTCCGACTCCGTCTTCCGAGTCTTTAAACGTACCGACTCCGACTCCGGCTCCGACTCCGACTCCAACAGTATTACCAATTTACTTCGAAAATTATATGCCACAGTGACTGTAACTAGTGTAGCATGACTATCATATAACCATCAAACATATGCAAACATATGATTAACGGTGGCATGCAAAATTGTTTCATTGTGGCACATGAGAAAATGCCTTTCTAAATATCCTTCGCTATTTCATATTATATAAGTTATTTTTATAACATTGACTCTCTAATATCCTAATATGTATTAATCATTCAAACATGACATATATCCAATACTGTATAATTAAAACGTAGATGAAAAAAAAATCGAAGAGTAGCTCTTGTGTATGAGTCAACAACTAATACAGAGATTTAACTTACTAATTTTCTCATTACACGCTATGCCGATTACAAGCACACATACTCTTACTACTAATAGACATTGGTCATTAGTTAAGCAGTCAAATAGTATAGCCCATGTCTAGTCTACATGTACTTAGTTGAATATTCAAGGACTAGAACTTACAGTCTTCCTTAATCATTTGTTCGACCGAAGCGGCTAAGCTACACTAGAAATATATTTTTAATTTTGTCAAGTGGAAGCATCGTTTCGTTTGGTTATATTTACATCACTTTTACAGTTTTATAAAACCAGCCGATGCATTTGCTCTGTCACAGTATCAGGGTATAATTCCAAAAATTGCATCAATTTCTGACTGCATCGCGAAGATGCATATTGCGATTTTCTTCCTCTATGCAACTGAATTGTAATTTGCAAATAATGTCCAATTTTATCTACATCGGGGGTGGCCAACCTTTTCGAACCTTTGCGCAGCCAACTGGAATGTTGATAACCTTTTTTTGTCGTCCGATAGGAACGAACCGAATTAGGTAACATTACAAACAAGACTTATATTACTACGCTTTAAAATTGATAACAATTATGTCATGCATCTGCATATTGTGCAGTAATGCCCTGGTCGCGCGAAGCGCGAAATTTTTTTTAAGGTGATGAATGATAAAGAAATTGGAGTCGGAGTCGAGTCAGGGTAATTTTCACAAACTCCGACTCCAGTCAGTATTTTTTCCACGACTCCGACTCCAGCCACTATAGTTTTCACGACTCCGACTTCGACTCCGACTCCATCAAGCGAAAATTAGTCAAACTCCGACTCCGACACCACCGACTCCGACTCCGACTCCACAGCCCTGGTGCCGACTATCCTATTCTGGCACCGAATGAGGACATACTGTAAATAACTGAGGGCCATGGTTTCCTGGGATGTTCGTGGTTATCTACTATTCCGCCGTTCAAAACAGATGCTTGTTGTAGTTGTGACGGAATATTGCTGGAATATATAAGTTCAAGTTGGCGATACTAGTACTGTAGAATTTGGTCTAAAAATGGGTCAACCTAGAAAAAATTCTTATAAAAACGTATGATATACCGTTGGAAAGGTAATTTTATCAGCTTTTTAATGATAGGTTTTGTCATTTTTTTCACTTTGGGGAAAAAAAGTTATGACCAAAAACGTGCGAAGGGGTAGAAATTGAAATTAGGGAAAAAATTGACATAAACATATGAACAAAAGGCTAGAAACTAATGAATTATCAACAGAAGAGCAGGATATAGATGCAGAAGCTATAAATGAAAATGACAGTAGAATGATATATCTGTTTCAGGGAGAAAGGGTGAGCAAGACGGGGTGGGGGGGACGTTGGGGGGGCACCAGTAGAGCTGTCGTTGTTCGTTATAACTTCATTCTGTTAATTCTTATAAAGACGTATGATATACCGTTGGAAAGGTAATTTTATCAGCTTTTCAATGATAGGTTTTTTCATTTTTTTCACTTTGGGGAAAAAAGTTATGACCAAAAACGTGCGAAGGGGTAGAAATTGAAATTAGGGAAAAAATTGACATAAACATATGAACAAAAGGCTAGAAACTAATGAATTATCAACAGAAGAGCAGGATATAGATGCAGAAGCTATAAATGAAAATGACAGTAGAATGATATATCTGTTTCAGGGAGAAAGGGTGAGCAAGACGGGGTGGGGGGGACGTTGGGGGGGCACCAGTAGAGCTGTCGTTGTTCGTTATAACTTCATTCTGTTAATTCTTATAAAGACGTATGATATACCGTTGGAAAGGTAATTTTATCAGCTTTTCAATGATAGGTTTTTTCATTTTTTTCACTTTGGGGAAAAAAGTTATGACCAAAAACGTGCGAAGGGGTAGAAATTGAAATTAGGGAAAAAATTGACATAAACATGAACAAAAGGCTAGAAAGTAATGAATTATCAACAGAAGAGCAGGATATAGATGCAGAAGCTATCAATGAAAATGACAGCAGAATGATATATCTGTTTCAGGGATAAAGAGTGAGCAAGACGGGGAGGGGGGGGGCGTTGGGTGAGGGGGGCCAGTTGAGCTGTCGTTGTTCGTCATAACTTCATTTTTACCTACTATGTTCAGCTTTGTATACCTTGTGTGGAAACCTGAGGTTTCCAGAATATTCTGTATTTGCCGTCTAGAAATTATGTTGAGCGTGGTACGGCTGGAGACCGCGTTTGGACTTAGTAGAGTAAGGGAGTTGGCTGAGGGCGTAGCTGAAAATGGATGCGAGTGACTATAGTCCTGTAGAATTTGGTCTAAAAATGGCTCAACCTAGAAAAAATTCTTATAAAGACGTATTATATACTGTTAGAAAGATAATTTTACCAGCTTTTCAATGATAGGTTTTGTCACTTTTTTTACTTTGGGGAAAAAAAGTTATGACCAAAAACGTGCCAAGGGGTAAAAATTGAAATTAGGGAAAAAATTAATATAAAAATATGAACAAAGTGCAAGAAAGTAATGAATTATCAACAGAAAAGCAGGATATAAAGCAGGATATATATGCAAAAGGAATATATGAAAATAAAATCGAATTATATATCTGTTTCAGGGAGTAAGAGTGAGCAAGACAGGGGATGGGGGGGGGGGGGGGGCGCAAGTAGAGCTGTCGTTGTCTGTTATAACTTCATTATGTTATTGTTTACTTACTATAGTCTGTTTCATTTACCTTGCTTGTTTTTTAGATAGTGCTTAGTCAAAAAAGAAACCAGCAGTTTGTGTTAAGTGTAGAAAAGGCTATCGTACTGGAGATTCACTGTGTCATTCGGGAGCTCATTTCTGCGAGAGTGATAGTACCACACACTCTTTAGACTAGGGTTGCATTTAAAACAAAAATCAATTAAAAATAAACATACTTAAAACAAGGCCCTAATTTAAAACATGTTTTTCATTGGTTTTTTGTTTTTAAGCCATGACGTCATGAATATTGAATTGTGACGTCATAATGGATATAAATTGACCATTGAAAATATAGGGTAAATATAGCACCTTTGACAAAATATCTGTACTACAACTGTTGAACCGACTATTTTTTAGGGTTCCAACCATCCCAACGATATACGTCGGCTAAATTTGGTGGTAATTGTCCGTGTGCTCATACAACATGTTTTTGGAAAGTATTTACACAATTCACAATTATGGCATAATTTTATAACTTGAAAAAAAATACAATTTTGTTTTTTAATAAGGCTTTCGTTTAAAATATGTTTAAAAAAAGTGTTTCAAAACACCGTTTGTTTTAAATGAAACCCTACTTTAGACACTATAATTGGTCATGCTTTGAAACTGAATTGTGAAACGCTGATCACAACTTTTCAGAAAAATTAAGAAAATGGCCATAAGACCTACAGTACATCCACACACCATGCCGTAATTTATTGAGAAACCATGCGAGATCCAAGAAACGTTTGTGGAGGCTTTATCGAAAATTCGTATTTCTTCTCTGGCAAATAATTTCTCTCTGAGAAATGTTATTTGACCTGTTGGGTTCAGATTGCCACGATAAAATAATTAGACACGAGCCATCTAGGCAGCTATGGAAAATTAGATAGGCTTATATTTATTTCGAAGTTCCCGGTCGACATAAGGGCAATCCTTTTCGGCTAAGGTTTTATCGCAGGCGATCTATTGGCACACTTTTCAGAGTATCATATTGGCAAATACTTCGTATGTTTTCGAGCATCGCGGCGTGGTAATGGTCGACGCCAAAATGCCTATTTTTATTTTCTATAAATCATGCTTTTTTCGTGGGGGAAGGGTACTCAATAATCAAAAATTTGGCAACATGAAATCGCGACCAGCGCGAAAAAATTTGAAAAGAGTTGCATAAATTGTCGATAAGTGATGTATAAATAATTTATGTTCATTCACCGACGTAATTTCGGGACCCCCAATTGGACGATTTGGGGTGCGGCAGTTACGGTCCTGGTAAGAGGTCAAAGTCCGGTCGCTGTTTTCCTGTTGAGATTTTACTATTGGAAATATTTTGCGCTTCAATCGCATATATATATATATTAATTGCATGTGGTATATTCGGGGCCAAATCAAGGTTGTTATAACAGCCATCGGGGAAGGGTTCATACCATGTGCTTCGAACCAGATGTACGCAATGCGAATTCCCATTTGTGATTAGCAATACGGGAAATTAATTGCATTGGGTTTTGTTTTAGTGCTTTGTGTGTCTAGTAAATCAACTGGGAATGTCATGGAGATATCTGCCCACATTATTAATTTTAACACGAATGTATTCCAAACAAAGCTCCGCTCCGCGACGATGTTGGCTTCAAATGATTTCATGAATGTAGTAGACTTAACAGTCCCTAAAGCGCGGTAACTGAATATATTTTCGAATGTTCTACCAATGGGTATTGTGTCATTATAAACATTTTGCGTTGCCCGAGAAGATACATGTTGCGATTTCGTATGTAGCCACCTCCGACTAACTGTCGAAAGTATGCGACCACCCTCCCCCCGACCAAATATACTTAGATATTTCTGCCACTTGAAGTAGTTTTCACTAATCACTACAAACTATAGCTCGGTGGTTCTCAACCAGGGGTTCGCGGACCCCTGACCCCTGGAGGTCCGTGAAGCATTTCCAGGGGGTTCACGAAGCGAAGCGAATTGACAAAATGGTTGATAAGCTAATTTATATTTTTCAAATTAGGAAAATCACGAGGCAGTTTTGCTTCATTACAGTAGAACTCACATCAACAGGATGGCTGTCTGAGATTGAATATCCTGCTGTGTGGACTCATTTTAGTTGCTAAATTGCCAATATCCCACTGATACAAATATTCGACTGTATAGAGGTGTTTTGCTGGGCATTGTGTAAAAAATAAATGGTTTGATACGTAAAGTCAATCACGGAGACTTTGAAATGTTCGCAAAAATCCGTTTTCTCCTGTGATATAGGCCTACATAACCATTTCACTAATAACTTCAAGATGAGCTGCTAGATATAAATTAACAGGCTTGACGTTATATGTTCAATAAAAAAATTGTTTGTCAATTTTGGTGTCATCATTGTTGCGATCATACCCAAATGTGTCGTCGGAACCGTTATGCCTTATTATTACATTCGCCACCGTCTTTCTTTGTCTAAATGGATTTTCAGCACTCGTTGATATGAAATCGAAGGTGCAGATTTTAAAGACACGGCCACGTATTTCAAGAAATGAATGCAGTTGAATAATTAGCTTTGAAATAATAAAAGTCAACCCAATTTCTACATAAATAGAATGCTGTTATTTTCAAGAAAAGTAATTCTGTTGCTGTTTATCACTAGCATACAGTTATCAGTTGCACAAGACAGATGACGATTGTACGATATTTGAGCTCAATTTGAACTAAAACTTGGGGGGCGGGGGGTCCAAAAGGGGTACGCGAATACAAAAAGGTTGAGAACCACTGCTCAAGTTCGTAGTAAAAATATTACGGCAAATCAGAAACCGCCGAAAATGTAAAGATTTTTCGAACTGGCGTTTAATATTGCAAAACACAAACAAAAAGCCTCGATACCATTTAAAAACATATCTGCCTCTATTCAAGTATGGTATTTGGCATTTGTTCACCAGTGTAAATGTATGGGTCGAAAAGAGCTTCTGATTGGACGATGATAGAGAATCACTGTATTCAAGTTCACCGGAAAACTCACTCATTGTGTATTACAACAACCCAGGTTTCATGATAGATGATTTCAATACCAATATTTGATCTGTTGCTATTGTATGCTTACCGTGATGTCACTAACGAAAGCTGAAATTTGATTAATTTATGAAAATGAGAAAAATTAATACGGAAAAATCTGACGTGACCGAGAAATTAAGCACAGAATCGGAGTCAGCAACCATAAATTAGCCTAAATCAATCATTAAAATTTTTGACGCTATTTTCTTTTTCAAAATTCGTAAATCAGTGTTATCTCCGTCTCGGTCAATTTTTGCCCCCTTAACTTATGATAAATACCTCTTAATAAAGTTATGTTTCATTTTTTTGCTGTTCGATTGTTAGTTTGCTTTACTGAGAGTGATATTCCAAGTTATGGTGTTGTATTCTGTTACGAAGGTGTCGTGTTTTAGTTTATAATTGTATTTTAATGTCAGGCAAAATAGTGCTTTACCCCCTGGAACGTTTTTGGTCATAACGTTTTTTCCCCAAGGTAAAAAAAATGACAAAACCCATCATTGAAAAGCTGATAAAATTATCTTTCCAACGGTATATAATACGTCTTCATAAGAATTTTTTCTAGGTTGAGCGCAAATTCTACAGGACTATACTTGCACCACGACCAAACCGAATCGATTCAATAACTAATTAAATCATTTCATGTTTCCTCAGTACATCGGCCCGATGTTTTCGATAACCACTACGAAGCTTATGCCTGTATTTACAGCTAAGCCTGTGGTCAAGTTTGTTCATTATCAGGGCATGGTATGGTATGGTATGGTATGGTATGGTATGGAACGAGAATTTTCCATACTCCATACTTGCCTTACTCTCTCCATACCATACTTGCAATTTTCCATACCATACCAACATTGTTCCATACCATACTTGATAGATATTCCATACTTTCAAATACTTCAATATCATAAGTATAGTACCTCTTATAGCACCTATATTATTGATATTTCGGATGTCATTGTTGCTTAAACTAGCCATGATGCGAAATTAATTCCTGGTAATAGTTTTACAGAGTCTGTTTTGGTGAGGTTTAGTTCACGATGGTGAGTTGCCGTGTACGTCTACTCTACAGCTTCCACGAGAAAATGAGATAGTCAGCTGATTGTTACCTAGGACCGTCCATGAAAGGGAGTGGCAACATACGACCCGCGGGCCGGATGCGGCCTCCAACAAGATTTCGTCGGGCCCGCGGACAATTTCCCGTCTTACATGATAATGTGACCCGCGGCCCCAGTCTGCCGAGATTCCCCACTACTTGCCTAAACGTCAAATTTTAGTGACTGTATGTTATTATATAGGTGTGCGCACTGCGCAGCTTACGCGTAAGTTCGTCGAAGCGAGAAGACTTGCATTATCGGCATTTACGATGCACTCAACCCTAATGAATTGATATCTTGGTAAATTTTGGGTGCCAGGCTTATCAAACGTTTGAAATCTTAATTAAGGATTGCACCGTGAGTTAGTTGATCAGAGAGAAGCAGACATTGCGGCGCCTGTACGACAATGCTGTTCTCAAATCCATCTTATATTGTCATTATCGGCGAGAAATGGCTTTGAAGTGACATTGCAGTCGATAAAATACGTTCATTAAATACAATTTATTCCTTGTATATATGGGCGAATAATTTATCCATTCAGATATCCGGCCCGCCAAGTTCCTAATTTTCCTATATCCGGCCCGCCAACTGAAGAAGTTACCCGCCCCTGCTTCACAAGAATATCATCGCATTTCCGGTACATTGGCATGAGGCACATGCAAGTTTGAAGTAACTACTCGCACAATAATTTATAATATAGTCGCACCCATAAAATGTCCGAGCTGCAGGCGATGAATACTGCAGCGATCTGCGTGATTATTAGTACTGCATTTGGTTGGGGTTAGCGTGGCGACAATTTCAAACTATATCTACCCCACTCCCTGATCTATAATCCTAATGCGAGAGCGTTTGAAATATGACCAATAAAATATCTCGGTATGTAAATAGTATATGTGCGGACAATGTTTCAGAAGAAATGTAATTATTAGGGCGGTTTTTTTTTACCTAAAAAAAAGAAAAATTTGACCTAAAAAATCCAAATTTTGACCTAACGTATGCAAATTTGGTGTTACCCCACATAATGTTAAAATTGTACCACTTCATTTCTGGTTGGATTTGACTGTCCTAACGAAGTAGTTTGGCCTGAAAAAGCGTTTTTGGCTTAGAAACAGGCAACTTTTTACATGAAAAAAACAATAATTTAACGAAATCTGGCCCTATGAAGAATTCCATTGGTTACAATATGTATTATGGTAGAAATAATTAAAATATTTTGTAGTACAACAAGAGATACTTTCCTACATTCTTGGGTAGAAAGTGCACGTCCTTACTAAGAAGCTTGCCAAGGACGTTCAACAGTAGCAGTTGTTGGCTGACAACACTCAAGTTGTGCGTACACTGCTGGTGCTGGTGACACACCGTGTTGCTTCACTCTGACAATGTTGTCTACGTCACAAATTTTCATCATGCGCTTCTTAATATAAGAATAATGCAATGCACAAGAAGTCTTTCTTCAGTTAGGATATTGCGGTATATTGACCATAACACCATGTCTACCTATTATTTGTTTTATTTGACCGTTTATGATTCACAATGAGCAGACGATTAGCCGTTTACAACGGTAGGCCTATAAAATAGGCTAACAGCGGTAAAATATCAAATTATGAGTTCACCGACAGTGCAAAATCTACGATACAAACAAAATGCAGACGTCAAAAATTTTTTGACTTGATGAACAATTTTGACAAATTTTGACCTAACGCTACAATTTTGACAAAATTTTGACAAATTTTGACATGTCAAAAAAAAAACGCCCTAGTAATTATCAATCACATTGAGCATTTAGTACGTTGCATCATGATTGCTTGTAAGCTGTCGTCACTCAAGGAATGAGGTAGTTGGATAATAGCCTACATTACCAATTATTGCGTCACATGATAGACTATGCTCGGAGACGTCGTGGCTAGACTCAATAGAATATAGGATCAACATTACTGTTGTCATTATTACAGCTCTAAATCATGTCATTCCAAATGCTCCTAAGACCGTTGCACAAGCGTGTTGGCCTATTTGTTCCTACACAGCGTTAAATAGTTCACGTTCACACATAGCAAAAGCGATCGTATTCCGTAAACAGCGAACAACGTACGCTTCATGAAGCTTGCACAGATCACGTAAAATGTATAAAACATAGTATGGAAGTATGGAAATGTCGTTCCATACCATAGAGTAAAATCTTCCATTCCATACCATACTTGCATTATTCCAAATTCCATACCAAAATATCGATCCATACCATACCATACTTCCATACCATACCATACCATACCATGCCCTGATTATAATTATAGATTAGAAAAGATGCTCATACTAGTTCATATCGTGCGCACTGCGTATTGAAATAGCGTTGTCGATTCACCCACACGGCGACTTCACCGGTATCCAACACAGTATTATCTTCATCGCCTGTGCAAGTGTTTTAAAATACCGTTTGTTTTAAATGCAACCCTATGTATACCTCTTGTTTGCATGTTCTTGGGCTAGGCCAAGGTGGGTGTCCGATTATAAGACCACTATACACTTCGTTACGACTCCTTGTCATACGGTGGTGTTTTGAATCTATGAAAACAATACTAAACGACTGCTGAATGAAAATGTATGCAATCTTATGGTTGCCAGCGGTATCTAATAAGATTCCGTTTGGGACTGAGCAGTGAGAGGGTGTGAGCCGTAGTCAATTTGGGATTTTTCCGCATAATTTGACACGTGTTGCGAAGTAGAACGATGCGGTCGAATTACAATGACTTGATTACAGCTTTCATAGTACAGAGATATCAGTGCCTATATCATTTGGAGAGATAGGAAATGATTGAGAAATGAACTGCGCGGCTCAAAGCGAATGAGCTATGTAACTTCGATGCGACATTCTATCATGTATCGTGTACTAATTTACGATTTAATAAAAAGCGTTTGGACAGGAGCTTTCCATACAGGCAGCTAGTGCATATGATGACTGAAAAGGATGTATTCAGTTATTTGCATGATGTGTATAATTCCTTGCATATAACCTGTAATCAAATTGGTATCATGAAGTAGCACGGGGAGTGGCAGGAATTGCAATAGAGATGTTTAGGAATGACAGTGAATTGATTTTAACGCAGTCGTAACTCGTTTCGCTCAAGTTGTACGTGGAATTTAAGAATACTTTTACAAAAACTTCGTTAAATTCCGACAGTGCGATTAAGCGACACTAAGTATTATAACAGAAGCCATAGCAAACTGTAAAGTCGTATTTCTTTCAAAAGAACCGAACAATCACAATCAAGTCAGTGGGCTTCGCCAGCGTCTCGCAGAAACTTCAATAGAACTATAATATTAAAAAGGCAGCTCTAAATGAAATTTCCAATATTACATTTGAAATGCATGGATTTGTCGCCATTAACTTCAAGGTAAATTTTGATTTTTGAAGGTTCACCGGTCCGCAATATTTGTTTTAAAGCTCGAAATCTGATACGTCAAGTTCGATACGAAGTTTGTATAATTTCTATAACCAAGGTCTAGTCATGCCGGCCGCCAATTTCAATTGCGCATCAGCCGTATCCGACATCGCAAGCCTAGAAATTATGGATCTAACATTTCCTTGATTGATCAGACGTTCCATGACGTTCCAATTGACGCGATTTCCTGATCTACGGCGAGAAATAATGAGATCCCAACACTGTTGCACGGACTGCTTGGCAAGAGGCTTAATTGTAATAAAAGCGTACTGCTGTGGCTCTTTTGACTACAAAGGTTCCCGGCCGCTTGACTATTGACTGTGGAGTAAACTGACTAAGGTAGTGGAGATTTTAGATATGTGACCCTCACTTATATATAGTTCATTCCAATTAATACACCACAATGACCGATAGCTATCGTCATCCTCTCGTACAGCATACTTCTGGTCACAACACCAACAATGTAGTGCTGGCTCGTGGAAGAGAGCTAAATGTACTGTACAATTGTACATTAGGGCTCTTCAAAAATGACTTTTTTTCTCAAATCGTATTGGCTACTTGATAAAATTGTTAGGTTACCTAATTTA
Organism: Botryllus schlosseri; assembly: GCF_051294905.1. Classification (NCBI taxonomy): domain Eukaryota; kingdom Metazoa; phylum Chordata; class Ascidiacea; order Stolidobranchia; family Styelidae; genus Botryllus; species Botryllus schlosseri. The sequence goes on along the minus strand of NC_137239.1, from coordinate 27,459,977 downwards.
AGCCTACACACAAAATTTGGTTCAATTCCAGCCAGTAACCGCTTTGCTACAGGAGAAGAACGTTTCTATTTATTATATAAAAATAAATAATAAAAAATTTGAAAATTTTCTGTTCGCCCCATGAAAGTGTTAGGCTGTCTATAGAAACGATGCTCACCAAATTTGGTTCAATTCCAACCAATGGAAGCGGAGTTATTGCCGTCGAAAAATTTGGATTTGAATAAAATAGTATTTACGGTGAATAATAATAAACTATAATAAATTAATTAAAGAATCGGTCACCGTAAATACTATTTTATTCAAATCCAAATTTTTCGACGGCCATAACTCCGCTTCCATTGGTTGGAATTGAACCAAATTTGGTGAGCATCGTTTCTATAGACAGTCTAACACTTTCATGGGGCGAACAGAAAATTTTCAAATTTTTTATTATTTATTTTTATATAATAAATAGAAACCTTCTTCTGTAGCAAAGCGGTTACTGGCTGGAATTGAACCAAATTTTGTGTGTAGGCCTAAATTAGGCAACCTAACAATTTTATCAAGTAGCCAGTACGATTTGAGAAAAATATCATTTTTGAAGAGCCCTATTGTACAATGTACATGTCTCCACCATCCCTAATTGACAAGGCGACGTTCGGTTATGCTTACAAGTGTTTGCGATTACGCATTTCATTTGTCAATCCCGATTTTAGTAATCATTTGTCATCAAGCCTTTTCAGATAGACTGTTCTCACCGCTATATAAAGGGTCTGCGAACCACCAATTGTTGGTTGTATACGTTGTCGCAAAATTCATCGTAAAACTTACTTCCAGTCGTTCCTTACTTACGTTCCTCACTTTCGACCTACGTTGTTACGTTCAGTGGTGCCACTCCTAGTGTTTTAACACTAGATCTAGTGTTTTTTCGGTCGTCCTAGTGTTCTAGTGTTTTTTTTCGCTAAATTTTGCTAATCTAGTGTTTTTCTGCAATTATGCGAATAATGAATATTCTAACGTTAGACGACAATTATACGCTAAATTTATCGCTAGTGAGGCGATTTGGTGTTTCTGGCTGCGTTTGTTTTCAACAATTCTATGTGGTGGTGCAGTAACACGCTATTATTACGTAACAGGGTGCGCTGTGAATCCGTACTTATGAGCGAAAGTCTCTGAAAAAATGAAGAGCGATTTCGCCCTGATGCTCTGTCGTTTCTTGTTGAGCTCAGTCTGCAGATTCGGGCAAGATTTTCATTTGCCGAGACAGATAGACAGACAGACAGTTTTATTGAACAAAATTGCAATAAAAATATAATTCATGCTGCAGCGATACGATCCTTTGGGATTCCTGCGGATCATCCCGCCAGCTGCATCGATGGAGTGCTAATCAAGCATTGTTCAATTCGAGTCTCGCGTCATCAATAAATATTGAAAAATGTAAGCAGGCCGAAGAATAGTAAGAAGAAGAATATTAAAATCAATCATTCCTGTAGCTGTGCAATTTCCCTCTGTGATATTATTTGATGAACTTGAACTTTGGCAAGATCGCAAAATGAGCTGCAGTTTATCAGTCAATGCCCTCCAACAGAATTTTTGCAAAAATTGAAATCTGTGCACAATGGATTCGGTGAATCAAAATTTCATTTACTGGGGAAGCTCATGACGAATCTCTTGGCATTGCCACATTCCACTGCATTCATGGAATTGAAGTATGCTGCATATGGAAACCTCCCCAATGTTTGGTTTAAGATGTGCGGTAGTGAGCAAGATGCCCCACAAAAGATACTTATGTTTGATAGATGGTGTACAAATCGAAAGATAATTTTTATGATGCCGCACAATTCGAAAGCGACAAATTTGATTTTTTTTTTTGCCCTGTTGAATTCGTTTCATTAATTTTCATTGAATAATCATGCAGTATATCATGCATATGTATCGAATTCATGTGTGGAACACTTCTTATCTGTGGATTTGTACCTTGGTCATCATGATTACTTGGCAAGGGCGAATTTTTCCAGCAATTTACTAATCTAGTGTTTTTTTCGCCAATCTAGTGTTTTTTCACGACATAATCTTGTGTTTTTCCGGGAACCTAGAGTGGCAACACTGGTTACGTTCATTCGGTCGTATGTTGCTGTTGCTGTACTACGTGCCTGCTATCTTCATCAAGTTGTATGTTGTATGTATGCGAGTTGTGTGTTGCTGTTGCTGCGTCAGCTATATCTTCATTCGAATCCGACTTGAGCGTGCTATCGTGTTATTGAAGTCATGCAATACGTGTATGAATTACAACGATCAGCATCCGTAGATAACCCATCAGACAGGCTTCTGAGCCCATAATAGGCAGCGCAGGATTCAGACTGCCGTGCTGGAACAACAAGGTCGTAGGGTAGCTATATAGATTGCAAGTGGGGTGACAATTCATCAGTGACACAGTTGTGCGTGGTTCTTATATTGGATATATTCTGACGTAACCATGCAGCAAACGTCAAATTGTTCTAAAATCTGTTCTCTTGTGATGCAGCCTCAACACAATCGTTATAACGGGTGTGTTATTTTCGAATATGAGTTTGGCCAGATTTTAATGAATTAATGTAATTGCCAATAAACGTGATTGCCAATAAACGTGAATAATTTTGCAATGTACTTGTAATAGTAATCGATTACTGCTATAGTTTGCTGCAAAAGTACGTTTTCAGAACAGCCGATTGCATTGCTACTGTAACCGCCATGTGCCCGATTCTGATGAATCGATTGCATTAATACAGTAATCGCCCTATACGTCAGATTCTGATGCATCAGCTTTGGACAATATCAATGAAATGGTGGTTGGCGTCGTATTGTTTCCGGAAATCCGTGCATGTATTTATTGTATACCCTGGACGAAGCTACAACATGGTGTCACAATATCGTTTCTCATTTCCGGACCGATCCACTCTAAATAAGTGACAATTTTACCTTCGGCATTACCATGGATATATGAGTAGGCCAGATGTAAGACTATATAGACCAGTTAAGCTGCGCTTTGCGTGGCGACGTGTTAGAAATGCATAACAATATTCCGAGGAAGGGCTCGCAAAGCAAAGCTATTATGATATTAGACGGAGTTTTGAGTTTACTGTTGATAATTTCATCATTCATTCCAAAACACTACAAGATTGTAATGCATGAAAAGATAGGAAGGTGTCGAAACGACTTGAAGTAGTCTTTGAAATCAGACGCACCTGAGCCTTGACGATGTCAAGAAAATACAAGGCATGCACTGCACATTGAACGAAAGGTAATGGATGATAACATTAAAGGTCATGCTATACTGAGGGTGCATATGTGTTTGAAGGCGTGGTCTATATATTAAAGATCATGGTCCGGTAATCTGGAGCGTTGGTATTCGTTCGACATATATACGCTGTTGCAGATTTGTGTTTGACCATTACTTGTGATTCTAGCGAACTTAACGCACAGGAAGTGTTCTCAGTGTAGAAGCTGGAGTTATCCACAGCGTAAAGTTGTTATTCTCGGGCAGTCACAATTTAGCTTCAAAATCCGTCAATTCCCTGGTTAAACTGGTAATTTACAATGATTCTACTGTGGTCTCGAGCGTTGGCTGCTCCTGTTGATATAGCATTGGGATCAGGCTAAGCCGTGAGGTATGTGGATGGTGTATTATGTTCTTTTACTCGTATCCAGAGGTGGTCAAAGTAGTCAAGAAAGCTACTCAAGTAGAAGTAGAAGTAGCGACGAAAAAACTACTCAAGTACGAGTAGAAGTACTTCTTCCATAAGCAACCTAAAACTACTTGAAGTAGAAGTAGAATTTACTGACTTTAAATCTACTCAAGTAAGTAAGTAGTTTTGAAAACAGTCTTAATTCGTTATCATGGACTGTCGAAAGCTGCAAATTGAGCTATGCGGAAGGTGCAGAGAGCTTGATTCGTATTGATACATCCCAGGAGGTATCAATTTCCGACATAATAAGCATTCTTTCGCATCATGGGATGCAAATTATAGTATTGATATGAAATGCGATAACTATCCCTTTATTTACTAGAAGACCCCGTTCTAGAGAATATCAGGGCATGGCGCCCTACCCCATATTATAAGGCCCCAGGTTTAGGCGAAGAGCAATATGGAGAAGTTGTATCGTATACGGTTTCAACACTTTACGCGATTAGTAAATGTTACTTCAGTATAGTCAGTATAGTAGTATAATATTGTGGATCGTAAAATTTATATTTAGTGTAGCTTTATTTTCGGAAAATAGAGGCATTACGACACTTGCTTTTAAGCTTCAACAATCAACATGTATGTTCTGCAGACAAAAGAACTGAAAGTAATTAGAGCTCAGAGTATGATACTTGGAATTGACGGTGAAACACAAATAACGCTTCGAAAAAGCGGAAAATACATCTCATGTCTTTTGTCCATAAAGCTTCGAAGGTGATCTGCTAAAACAGGTGTAACGTTCAAAAAAGCCGGATTTTCCAGATTAGCAGGACACGTCATGGGCTGCTAGATTACGATATGATAGGTAATTGCTAGATTGCGAAATGGTAGTTTCAGACGCTATAATGGGCCATATTTACTGTGATGAAATATTTGACATGGGCGACAATGCGGTGTGATCGGAACCAAGCAATCCGGTACCTAAATTATGGTCCGTGGACAAGGGCTGTTCAAAAATAACCTTTTTTCCTGAATCTTGCAGGTTACTTGATTAAATCGTTAGGTTGCCTTAAAAAACGACGCACACCAAATTTGAATTCATTCCAACCAATCTTCGCGGATTTCGTAGAGTTTGAAAATTTTGAATTTGCCTAAAAATGCAAAAAATTTTTTTTTTCAAATTTTCCTTCCAACCTTATGAAATTGTTGCGCTGTCTTCAAAAACGATGGAAAACAAATTTGACTCAATTCCAAGCTGCAGAAGCGGAGTTATTCAAGTTTTTTGATGATAATTCTGGGATGATCCACCAATCAAGGATAATCCCATAATTATCAACGAAAAATTGAAATAACTCCACTTCTACGGCTTCGAATTGAGTCAAATTTGTTCTGCATCGTTTTTGAAGACAGCGCAACAATTTCATGGGGTTGGCAGAAAAATTTGAAAAAATATTTTTTTTGCATTTTTAGGCAAATTCAAAATTTTCAAACTCTACGAAATTCGCGAATATTGGTTGGAATGAATTCAAATTTGGCGTGCGTCGTTTTTTAAGGCAACCTAACGATTTAATCAAGTAACCTGCAAGATTCAGGAAAAAAGGTTAATTTTGAACAGCCCTAGTGGACATATTAGCATGCGACACAATAGCTAGCGACACTTGAGCATAGCGACTTTTGGTCATGGCGACTCGTGGGCATGTAGACACATGAGCACAGAGACATATTAACATGAGGACATATTAGCATGGGGACACATGAGTATAGGGACACACGAGCATGGATACACGTGAGCATAGGGACATATCAACATGGTGACAATTTAGTAAGTGCCACTTGAGCATGGTGACACATGAGCATGCGATACATGAGCCTTGACGACACATGAGCATGGGTACACAAGAGCATGGGCACACATGCGCATATGGACACATGGGCATGGGGACACAAGAGCAAATGTGCACATGAGCATGGGGTCACGTACGCATGCGACACTTGAGCATGCAGACACTTGAGCATGCGACACGTGGATATGCAGACACTTGAGCATGCGACACTTGAGCATGCGACACTTGCGCATGCGACACTTGCGCATGCGACACTTGAGCATGCGTCATTTGAGAATGCGTCACTTAAGCATGCGACATTTGAGCATGCGACACTTGAGCATGCGACACTTGAGTATGCGACATTTGAGCATGCGACACTTGAGCATGTGACCATATAGATTTGTGTGAAAAGCTCCAAAAATCGCGGTAAAGCGAGAAAGGTTGTCATTGCTCCACATATATTGGAATCGTTTACACGTACCAGACGAACTAAAATAATATATACTTTTGTGAGACGAAAGCGATTCCAAATTCGCATTTCGACACGGGACTTATTATTTTATTTTGCGGGTCTCTTTTGATAGGGGAACTTAACGTACCGTGGGTGGGTAAGGTGAACATTAGGGTTCGAAGTGGGTTAGGGTCCATGCTGTGGTTAAGGTATCCCAATATTAGGGTTGGGGGTGATGGATATTAGGGTTGGTTAGGGTTAAGGTATCCCACGATTAGGGTCGGGGATTATGGGTATTAGGGTTTGGAGGGGGATATTAGGGTTGGTTAGGGTTAGGGTTGAGGTTAAGGTATCCCAAGATTAGGGTGGGGGTGATGGGTATTAGGGTTGCGAGGGGGGGATATTAGGGTTGGTTACGGTTAGGGTTAGGGTTAAGGTATCCCAAGATCAGGGTTGGGGTGATGGGTATTAAAGTTGGGAGCGGGGATATTAGGGTCGGAGGAGGGAAGATATATTATGTTCGGACTGGTATAAATCCATGATTTTGACGCTAGTTAACTACACACTAATATATGAAAAATGCTCAAGTGTCGCATGCTCAAGTGTCGCATGCTCAAGTGTCTCATGCTCAAATGTCGCATGCGCAAGTGTCGCTTGCTCAAATGTCGCATGCTCAAATGTCGCATGCTCAAGTGTCGCATGCTCAAATGTCGCATGCGCAAGTGTCGCATGCGCAAGTGTCGCTTGCTCAAATGTCGCATGCTCAAATGTCGCATGCTCAAGTGTCGCATGCTCATATGTCGCATGCGCAAGTGTCGCATGCGCAAGTGTCCTCATGCTCATTTTTCATCATGCTAATATGTAACCATGCTCATATATCACCATGTACAAGTGTCAACATGCCGAAGTGTCCCAATGGTTATGTGCCCCCATGCTCACTAGCTACCATGCCCATATGTAATTATGTTGATTAGTCTCAATGCTAATGTGTAACCATGCTCAAGTGTCGCATGCTAATCTGTTTTCATGCTCATGTGTCCCCTTGCTCATGTTTCACCCTGCTGATATGTCCCCATGCGCATGTGTCCCCATGCTCATGTGTCTCTATGCTCATGTGTTACCATGCTAATGTGTCCTCATGCTATAGCGTCGCATGTTTAACTGTCGTTTTTCATTGTATCGCATGCTCATATGTCGGGCAACCCTAAATTATATTCACTGATACTTTCGTGAAAACATATTTGTCACTCCATAATACTGTGCGCGAAGCGCAACAAGACTTCTGGGTTTTACTTGACTTTTATGAATATGAAATGTTGTTGCTCCGCGAAAACAGCCCCAAAGTTCCGCAGGCTATCTTTCGTATTAGGGATTTAAACTACTTCTACTTGACAAACTGAAAATAGCGAAAGGTAAGTAAGTAGATCACAAAATATTACGAGGTAGAAGTAGAAGTAGAGAAAGTCAGATCTATTTGAGTGAGTACAAGAAGTAGAGGAAAACTACTTGAGTACTTCCAAAAAGTAGAAGTACTTCGTTACTGACCACCTCTGGATATAACTGTCAGAGTTGAAGAACTAGCGATATGCTAGTAATGTAATCCGAATTTAATTTGTGAAATGTTTGTATGCTCTACTTTTAAATCTAAACGAAGATCTGGTTTTCCAAATATTGCTACACGAGTACTGTATTGCGAAACGAGCCAGGCTTGTGATTTTGATTACATGCAGTCTTCTCAATCCAAATCCTCAATAAAATCTCACACGAATACGTATGGTCTACTCGTCTTGTGTCCGTGCTACGCACTGTAGGCTACCGGTCTACCGGTTCGGTAATGGCAATATGGGACAGACGAAATGGCCGGTCGCTATCAATAGCAGCTGCTGGAATTTCGTTGTGAATGTCAAAATCGTTCATGAGACTATCCGACGGTTGGCAGATACGGTCCCAAAAACGGTTGAATCATTGCTTTGACATCCTCTCATTGGTAGGCCTTTTTCATTCGAATGACTAAACGGATGCATGGTGTAAAGGTGACAGGTATATTTTGCGTTTTAGAAGAAAAATATGGAAATATAATATTCACCATCGGGCCCTTACATGATTTCTACAATTTCTGTACGTCGATACCGTTACCGCCGAACTCACGCAATATACCAGTATGACCAATTATTATGATTTGTCGAAACCCCATAAATTTCTAGCATTGTGTTGACTTTCTTGCAGTATAAAAATAATTTTCGAGACAAGTTTATTGAACTTGAAAATGTCCCCTCGCGCTGTGCGACATAATATGGATATCACCAGAAAACGAATCACATTAGCGCTGGCAAGCGACGAAGAGATTTCAGTAAATGTGCGGAACAGCAGCATGCAGCCGTGTGATAAACTTATGTTGAGGATTGCATATCTTCCGTTTTTAATTTCCTCAAGGATATGTAGCATGCGTTAGCGTCGACAACATCAGCCACGCTGTAAGCTGTGATAGTGGAAGTTTGAAAGTTGTTTTGCTGTCCTATCATAGTGTCCATATACTCTCCACAGACAAAATGTCGGATCGATGTGTGATGTTCACTGTTGTTCTAATCGTATGTACTTACTCACGAGTGAAATGAAACTGTGCCGATTGTCGTTTCAGGCTGAAACAGGGCTTGAGGTCCTATGCTGGATTTATGTGATCGGAAATACGTTGAAATGGTTCTTTGCATGCCGAAGGTTTCCAACCCCTGGTCGAAATGAACATAAATGACAAACGAGTATGAATTATAATATATCCGCATTTCCTCTCGTTTACAGCTTTTATTTTCATTCAAAACAGAAGAGTCATAGGTTCACATGGTCATGATGATACTAAAGTCAATATAATTTTCATTGCTTTTGGATTGATCATGCAGTGGGATTTTAAAGTAGACAAAACTCACAAACCTTTAAAATAGGTTAACAGAACATTCTTTACCGACCGGAATAATCAAGGTCATGGGTCCCCAATCCGTTAGCAGAGATAATTCACGAGGTCATGAAAATGCAATGGCAATATAGTTTTGGTTGCTTCAGCAACGAATAGGATTAGGAGCAGACAGCTAGATCTTAAGCATTTATTCTAACATATCAGCCAACTTGTGACGTGATCATTAACCTACTCTGTCGGCAACCCCATAATTTGTTCCGTTGTCACATATGTTTATTTATTGCAGTTAATGAAATTAGAAGGCTTTTAAGAAGACTTTTAAGTCACGTTGCTTGTCTGCGGGCCTTATTTTCAATATTTATGCAGTTATTTTCCAAACTCGCAAAAGGATTCGGGGCCCTCCCGATAATCTCTGGCTGCACGCAGTCTGATAATCGCTGATCCACGCAAAAGGAATCCATTCAAAGAAAATGCCAAGAATGAATCCCGGCATTAAATTGTCTGTGGTGATGCTTTGCATCTTCGTCGTCGCAATGTTTCTGCAATACCGGAGTGCATTATCTCTGACGGAAAAAGATGGTGAGATATACTATCATTTGGTTAGAACTATTTTTGAGGTCTAACCGTGGCGAATATTGTTATGATCGAGTTTATAACATGTGCAATAAGGTTGTCGTGAAAAAGATTTCTAATTTTTGCGGGTATTTGATAACAATGTGGTTCCCAAACTTTTTTTACTTGTGGTACACTAGAAAAATTTAAAACGGTTATATATTGCATTGTTGACAGCATACGCGTATTTCGTCGTCAATTTCAAGCAGTCTCTCTCGAGCACAGCTTTTAATATCAGTCAAAATAAGTATATAGTAGTAGATACAAATGGCAATAGAACTTGGATTGCTTTTGTACCTATCATGATATAGGATTCGAAATGAGACAGCCATAACTCATCCATTTTTGTGGAAACTGCGTTCCAAGAAACGGGACATTTCGTATATCTCAATGACCTGTCCTTCTGCAGAAACATTGCTTGATTTGTTGCTTCCAAATGACGAACTACCAATCAAAAGTTGTGAACAACAAATTCTGAGATTTAATATTGCAATTAGGGTTGCATTTAAAACAAAAATCAATTTAAAACAAATCTGTTTAAAACTAGGCCCTTATTTAAAACATGTTTTTATTGTTATTTTTTTTTCAAGACATGACGTCACGAATATTCAATTGTGACATCATCGTGGATTAACATTGACAATTCAAAATGAATGGTAAATATAGCTCCTTTGACGAAATATCTGTACCGTTGCTGTTGAACCGACTATTTTGAGGGTCCCAACTATTCCTCGTCGATATACGTCGGCTATATCGGGTGCATGGTAATTGTTCGTAGTCTCATACAACATGTTTTTTTGGAAAGTACTTACACAATTATGGCATAGTTTTACAACTTGGAAAAAAAAACAATTTTTTTAAGGCCCTTGTTTAAAACAGTAGTTCTCAACCATTTTAACCCCGCGGACCGGTAAAATTTCCAAAAATATTACGCGGACCGGTGGACGATCAGAAATTGAAATCAACCCAAAATGTCAGGTATGAAACTGTGTTTTGAACTATGGTGCTGAAGAGTGACGTTTAGAGAGCTTTGTTCGAATTTATGCTTGTTCATGATAATATTCATGTGATTTTACTGTCTGCTGAACAAAATTAGCAGGCAATTAGCAAGTAAACGCATTTCTGGTTCAGCTCATGCAGCCTTTTGTTCTAGTTCATAAATTAGTATTCAAAAGTAGGTTTTATGTTCTAAATACCAGTCTACTTTTCGCGGGCCAGTCAGAATCGCGTCGCAGACCGCATTTGGCCCGCGGTCCGCACTTTGTCCATGTCTGAAGTAAATGGAACATGCTTTCAGGCCTAATGTTACCTCACGAAGTTCTGAATAAGTTTGTATTTGACGTTTTATTTGTTTCATCAATTGAAAAGCCTTCAACATCTAGCAACTTGAAATTGAAGTATAAAATTCTAAAATACCGGGCGGACCGGCAGAAAAGACGTCGCGGACCGGCGGTTGAGAACCACTGGTTTAAAACACTGTTTAAAACATGTTTTAAATAAAGTGTTTTAAAACACCGTTTGTTTTAAATGCAACACTAATTGCAATGAAAGTTGAAGTTCAGGTAATAAGACAACAGGATTTGGGAGTAGTTTTGTATTTACAAGATGCTTCATAAGACACAGGCGCGTAAAACGAATCTCTGACACAGAGCAGCCGTATTATGACGCAGAAATAGGCCATTTGCAGGACTTCGATCACGTGACTAGATACGCATAGCAACCACAAATTGGTTAGCAAGCTACTTTCTCGCGCACCTGCTTCAGTGCTAAATATCGCATACTGTACTGTTGATTTCTGGTTGTAAACGTTTCAGAAATTTGTTGTGGAAGTCATCAGAGATTCACCTATGCTAGACGTCAGTCCTGTACAAAGCATTTCGAATGACATAGTCAGAATTACGCAGAAATCCCTCGGTAACGTAGTCGTATTACGGTACTCAACTCTGATCATATGTACTTACATTCTGGCATTTGAAGTAGAGCGATTGGTTTATATTCTGGTAAGAGTATTTGTTAGTTCAAGTAGTACTATATGTATGTTGTGGAGCCTGATTTTGGATGGAAGATTTGACTGAAGCAGCTGGGACCCGCAAGGATCAGGATATACTGTCTGCTATGCTATCGTGCTGACATAAAACAATGTCGCTGAACACATCGGAACTATCTTTTGGGAGAACCTGACATCAAGACTAAACAAAACAGTGCACTTCATTGTTACCTTATACAATGCTGATTTTATTAGCACTTCTTCGCAACTGCGATGGAAGTGGATTTGGAAAATCACACGTGATTTTGACAAATAGTTGATTTCACATGTGCGCTATTTAGGGAACTAAGAGAAGTAACTATCAAATAAATCTTAGAGTAGTTCAACCGCAGTGACAAGATCGGTCATCCTATACCCAGAGGTGGTCAACGTAGTCATTGTTGGGAACCGAGTAGAAGTAGAAGTAACTCCGTAATTTATACTCCAGTACAAGTAGAACTTATTACTTTCAAGAGAGGTTAAAAGTACTTCAAGTGGAAGTAGAAATGAATTTATGAAAAGTAGTCAAGAAATTCGTTACATGAAGTAGATTTGGTTGAGAATTGCTTAGTTTTAGAAATTTATGCCAGGTGACAACTGTTAACATTGCACGGTGCATCTTCTTGATCAACGCAAAAGAGTAATGGCACTACAAATATATGCAATTTTCAAAAATTGATTTAGTTACCGTGGTACTGCGGGGCTATTATGCCCAGTTGTTATGACAACCTCACGCTTGAAGGGGAGTCAGTCATGCGCCAAAGCTACTTTCTAGTTGACAAGATCTCAAGTCTGACAAAAAGGTACTGCCTAAAAAGTGTCAAGTACAAGTGGGAGTAGCCTAAACTCATAATGACGCGAGTACTCAGGTAAAATAGTACTTCGCTGCTGTTCCCCTATGTATATTGGTTCAACCAACTCAGAAACATCCTCTAAAGACGACGAACATTGTTTCTTTTGCATTGACTTCGTAATATTCTGAACAAATGATATTCTTTGATTCATTGAATTTACAAATATACTTGGAAAGAAGTGCTATTTATTAATTTTTGTTTTGCATTCGATACCCAGAGCATAAAAAATAGTTGAAGAATGCATGTCAACCTTATCAAGTTCAATAACTGCCGACACTTTATGCCCATGTCTTTTCCTCTGCCTCCATAGCCATTTGTCTAGACAGATTCATGGCATCTACGGAAGAGCGCTTATCTTGCTGTACGCAAATGAAATATTATATTGTATTTAAAACAAAATTAATTTGAAACATGTTATTTATTGTTTTTTGTTTTCTTTTTTTCAATGACGTCACGAATATTCAATTGGTACGCCATAGTGAATTGACTTTGACAATTGTAAATATAAGGTAAACATAGCTCCTTTGACAAAATAGGCTTCCAACCCCTGTCATATACGGACTAATATCTTTAACCAGGACAACACCGTCATGCAGCATTTTTGCGGTCGCCATTCATCACCATCACAACATATGCATTCCGTACCAATGATATATATCTACGTACTATAGCTGTTGAACCGACTATTTCGCTGGCTCCAACCATCCCATTGCGTATGCGTCTTTTATATCGGATGGTAATCGTCCATATAGGCTCGTAGAACATGTTTTTGGAAGTATTTACACGCTTATGGCATAATTATACAACCTTAAAACCACTGTTTTGTGTTTAGTTAAAGTGTTTTAAACAACCATTTGTTTTCAATGCAACCCTGGTCAACGTATTGTTCTGTCAGAACGTAACAGCGTGCCACCAATTGCTAATGCACAAATGAACTTTTAAATATTGTGGATAGAATTAGTCATTTCAGAAGGACGGGGTTTCGATTTGCAACCCCGACCCCCCTGCTTACGCCGTTGCACACGACCTACCGCCATAATTGTTACAATTCGACTTTACTATGGTCGGGCTTAATTGATGAAAGCTGAGACCGGGGCATCATCACTATTCATATGTATGGGTTGAGTAAGTCACTTGGCCTCCGCGGAACCCCGGGATCTAACTGACCAAACACCGTGGAATACCGGTTGACAACCACTGCGGGTTAGAATAATGAAACCACGTATGACGCGAGAATTTATTGTGTTGATGATGGGTGATTCTTTGACATCGGGTGTAATTCAACGAGTTAGGCCTTAAGGATCTCTGGATCTCTGACTTACGAATGGCGGGGATCTAATTCTTGTTTGTAACTGGAAGATTTCGAATAACTCAAACCCATCACGTGTCTGAAATAATCACACTTTGTGACGTAATTAACAGCGTATTTTAATATATTGTCAAGATGTTGGGTAGTGATCGAGGACACGATTTGTCTGTGCTTACGCGAACCAGCTTCATTTTAACTCCGGGATATTGAATTCGAGGATACAAAAATATACCGTACGTGTCTGCTATAGTGTTGACTTCGACGTTATGGTGCTGGCGCCAACGTAGCTGAGATGAGCGGAATTTTAATTGCTATGTCCTAATCCAATCCTAATCCAGAAATTTTGTAAATTCTAATCTAATCTAATCCTAATCCGATTCAAACTTAGAATTTCATACAGAAAGCCTACGTCGTATGCCTATAATTCTGTAATTAGAAATAAAACGCTCAATGAGTGCCAAAGTACATGAAGTAACTTTGCTAGGACGAAAAACTTTGTCGCCACTTGCTGCAGGACATCAATCTCCCCGAAAATCGGTAAATCCAATCCTAATCCATGCTTAGCTCTGCTACGTAGTCAGCCATGTCGGAATAATATGCATAGGTAATAGCATAATAGGCCCACATTGATATACCGGCATCATTTGACGGATAAACGCATCAGAGAGATGCTTAAATGCACCGATCGCGCCTGTAGGCAACATGAACCAACCCTATTCCTACCAACAGCACCTATTCCGCCACGTTGCGGTGGTACTGAGTGCGGATGGTGCGAATTACCGAAAGGTTCAGGTTCGCGTGAACTCGAACCTTTTTGAAAGGTTCTGTGTGAACGCGAACGTGAACCTTGTGACGTCACGTGACGTCAGTTTGCTAATTTCAACCCTGCAATTCAGTGAAGTTATATATTAATGTACTACACGATACCTATAGCGGCGACTCAAGCCACATTATGCCACAATGTTGAAGTATGTGCTGACCTTTTAAACGTCGCCAAATGTATCAAATGAAGCAATCAAATGCTATAATAATCCCACAAAATCAATATTGTACGTCGCGTTGCCAACAATTTCGACGAGGACTTGCAAGGGAATATGAGCTTACGCCTCAACGGTCAAGGCCAGACCGGACAATGCATTCGGCGTCTGACTATTGTCACATTGATATTGAGCAAAGTGTAAAACGGGTTTCTATACTTGCTGTCGATATTACCCCACAGACAAGTTGTACAGTAGCCAACACCCCAATCGTTCAGATTTTGTTTTTGTGATACAATAGACATATCAAGATGGATCACGTACTCCTGCTGGATTTTTTACTTTCGACAACGACGTACTATTTATATCAATTCCAATGAATGGTTGAATAAGCATAATTCGCTGAATGTATTTCGTTCTTGATGTTGTGTGATTGCGGGTCAAGTTTACAGCAAAGACTCACTAAATATTCACAAACGGAAGCTGAATATTTCGATCAAACCTTTGTAATTGTAACAAAGCAAGTAAAAGTTTTGACATTGACAAGGTGCATCCTCGTTAAGTGTTATTTTTTTACTGCCAGCGCCTTGCATAGAGTGGTCCGAAGTTGAGATGCAGAGAATTTAAACCCAAGACGTTGTAATGACGTGAAATATTCTAATACATGAAAAAGGTTCACAGTGCAGAACCTGCCAAGGTTCGTTTGGGAACGTGAACCTCTAAATTTCTGAGGTTCACACACAGAACGTGTACGTGAACCTCACGTTCAAATCATCCCTAGTATACTGAGCTTATGAAATTTCGCGCTCTACCACTGGATTTCAATCCATACAATGACGTACCGCACTACCGTGATATGGCTGCTTCACTCTATAGCGAGACGTTGGACTGTCACTTCCGTTCTTAGATGACTGAGATTGTGGCTACCTGGTATTGTGATCTGATGAAAATATGGCACCTTGCTAACAAATATGGGTTCCTCATGAAGCGTTTCGTCATGTTCCTTTTCGAAAGGTTTATATTATAAACAATTCGTAGAAATCACTACTTGTGGCTGTACTGTACACCGTCTATTGTCACCAATTAAATTGCATGCAACCCCAATTATGTATTGTTAACACTAGAACTACCGGAACTTCGAACTACCTAGAACTACCATGTGGCTTTTTTGACGCATGTTGAATCTTCTTCGATTAAATGCATTTACCGGAGCTAAAATCAGCACAAATCTCAACAAACGGCATCGGAAACCATTGTTCATTGCGCTCACAGCTACTTGCAATATTTTACATACACCTTAGGTCAACACTTATAATACAAATCGCCGTTTTTGGCGTAACATATAAGTGTTGCTCTGGTGTGCATTTAGTATTTGAGCACGTTCTTTAAAAATTTAGAGTAGGTTCCAGATCCGCTTTAGCCACATCATCATTGTTGGTTATTGCTGACATATCATAAAGCTTATCAGATAAGATTTGCATAATTCAATTTTGCAACTAATCCTCGATTTGCTTAGTTTTAGAGTATCGGCATTTTGGCAAGTAGACGATCATTCACATTCTAAGAAAACATGCACGGACCATCGTCGACTTGTTGGTACCCTCATAGAATACTGCCTTGCAACCTGACCAATAATATCCCCTGGTTTTGTTTCGTTATAACATTTAACCGTCACTGGTTTCTTGTTTGTGTTGTTTCTGAAGGAAACAGTTACCTCCTGTTGCAGTGAACTCAATATATATGTGTACAAATTCGATCTCTACACTGGCATATCGCCATTACGCTTATCAACAAGATGATAGCTTTGAAAAGTGTGGCTACATGAAGCTGCCTGTGTTCCTTCTGGTCCTGGGTAGCTTCAAGCAACTTTTGACAATAGTGTCAACTGGGACTTCGTTTGCTTCTCCAAGCGTATACAGCCACATTCACGTAACATTGTTTCGAGATGGATTACATCAGACTCTTCACATTACTATGCTTGGCAAATGTATAGATTATGGAAGAGGTGTCCTGTCCTATCCTTGCCTAAATATGAGACGCCCTTGTACAGATACTTGGTAGCAGCAGCGTCCACCATCTGACATTTTACCCCAATTATTTACTGGCATTTCGACCATGTAATGAACGAAAACCATATTATCTTTATGGAATCCACACCTTTTTTTACTCCTTATGTCAATGGAAAGATCATGACTTCCATAAATCTGTTCTTCGAGAGGGCCTAACTAAACATAATGCACCCATGCCCTCAGTCCTCATATGCATTCTATTCACTAGATTCAGCTCACTCTCCCCCCGAAGATCCATCTCGTAGACCGGAGCAAAGACCCTTTGCCCTTGTACAACCCTAGTATATTAGTATGGATGTCGGCCTGGTCTAATGGTACATTTCAAATTTCATGTCCTGTAACACGCTGAGCTTCAGAAATATAATATTACAGAGCTTTGGTGACTTGGAACGAGGAAGATCCGGGGCCTTCTATTACAAGGGATGTTGTTGCTAACACAGTTAGACCGAGTCAATATTAACAAAGTTCTGTTGTTACAAACGGCTTTTCTGCGTTTATCAGATACATAACCACTTTCAAGAATATGAAACTGCGATGCCTGAAGGTAGAAAAGGTGTAATGCGTCAAAAAAGCCACTCGGTAGTTCTAGGTAGTTCTGTGTATAACTTTTTTATTTGTACTAGATGAGTGATGAAAATCATGGGTAAGGTGGCCTACATAAAATAAATAAAAGTCAAGAAGTTTCAGCCGAACAGCGTAAGATTTGACTGAATGCCAGCTCTTCAAAAATGAAAATGCGTCAAAAAAGCCACTTGATCGTTCTAGTGTTAAATATCCCCATAAAGACCATAACACTCCACCTGTACACTCCATGGTGGGAATATTAACAACCTCCAAAATATTGCCGTAAGTGGCGGCTTATATGTGTATCATACACCCAAAGTACCGTATAATTTCTGAATCCCCGACTTAAGCTGGAGTGGTAGTCCGAGTCGACAATCTGGTTGTAGTAATGTTGACTTCAAATTTCAAAACTGAATAAGTCGTGAGTGCGGCTAGGAAAAATCCGGTACCTTGACGAATTCGATTGCGCATCGAGTATTCGGCTTTGAGTCGAGTCTATAGTACTCGGGTATAACTCATGGCATCATGACAGTATGGATGATTTGGGAATTTAAAGTATGTACCTTTTTGGGCACAAAGAATACAATCCCAGTTTCAAATCAAATCTTTATCTTAAACGTGATATCAAATCTTTATCCATCATTCGACAATACCGATTTCATTGCACGTTCTGATACAGATGCGGTCTTATCACAAAGTCATAGAGATAAGTTCTTTCCAGTAACGTGATTAGTAGGGCGAGTTTCTTGACATGTCAAAATAAGTCGAAAGTTTTGTCAAAATTGTAGCGTTAGGTCAAAAAATTGTCAAAATTGTTTACAAAGTCATTTTACAGCTCATAGCCTACTTTATAGGCTCACCGTAGTAGGCGGCCCGTTATCTGCTCATTGTGAATCATAAACGGTCAAGTGAAACAAATAGGTTGACATGGTGGTATGCTCAACGTACCGCAACATGCTAACTGAAGCAAGGCTGCGTGGGTGGTTCTTATGTCAAGAAGCGCAGGATGAAAAATTGTGATGTAGACCAGTGGTTCTCAACCACCGGTCCGCGACGACATTTCTGCCGGTCCGCCAGCATATTAGAATTTTATACTTTAATTTCAAGATGCAATGCTGAAAGCTTGTTCATTGATAAAATAAATAAAACATCAAATTTTAAACTGATTCATAACTTCGTGAGGTAACATAGGGCTGCAAACATGTTCGATTTGAATTAAAGTTCAAGACGTGTCGTTTGACGACAAGCAAGTGACAAGTACACAGAATAGATACGAGCCGACTCATCGCTAAACAGCACAGTTTGATCATTGGTTTTTGATTCATTCATTTTGTGCAGGACCTTAACGGGGGCACCCCCAACCGCCCATTTGTAGAGGGGCCGAGCTTGAATAGGGCTCAAAATTATTTCGAAAATGAACATAAATCATAAATCATAGCATATTTGAAACTTTTTCGAAGATTTTTCAATTTCTTTTCCGCTTTGCACGATTTAGTATCCCTAAATGTCTTGCTTAGCCTATTACGTGCCCTTCTCTGAGAAATACGGAATGATTTACAGGTATTTCGGCGTCAGCCATTACCACGCCACGACGTACCAACGCATAATGAAGCTTAGGTTAACATGGGACTCCGAAAAATGGGCCAAAAATTCGGCCGCGAGAAAACCGCTTCGCTCGTGAATGATCGAAAATTTTCGCTATTGGCGCGATTAAGCTACGTAAACTCTCTGCTTACGCTTAATAGAATGGATGTTCTCACAAGTACAGGTGAAAACATCCACCCAACTGTAGGGTCTGGGAGTGAAGCCCCCGGAAGTTTCACTTATCGCCCTGTGGGCGCCCCAAGACCGGCGTTTTTGGGTTGGGCTGACGAAGTGCTTTTTCGGACCGGATTTGCGGATGGTCGGTATAGCTGCTGTAATGTGTTTTCATGCGGCACGCATTGTATTCGTATTGGTAGTTGCCATAGTATAGCCTGTTTCTGGTGGCAGTGGGCAATGAGCAATGTAGCACGAAAAGGTGCTTGGTTCGACTCCGATACAATTCTTCTCTCGATCTCTCGCGTGGTCGGTTAAGCCTACGGCGTTCGGCGCGAAAGACTGTAAAGGTCTCTCGGCGGTAGCACGTTTATCTGGACAAGGCAATTCTACCTCGACTCGGCAGACTCACTATCATAAAATCACATGGATGCCATCATGAATAATAATTGAATACGATCAAAACCCTCTAAATTTCACTCTCTAGCACAGGGGTGGGCAAACTTTTGAGCTCGCGGGCCGCATTCAACATATGAATTCATTCGCGGGCCGCACTATATAAAATTGGAATTATAAACCAAAACGCAATATTGATATTTGATTATATAGTGAGGACATGGAGACAATATATGGGCTTATTTAAATCAAGCCAAATATTGCTTTGATTATATCGTACACGCGTCAGAAACATATATTGGCGAGATTTCAAAGGCAGGCGGACCTCAATAACCAATTTGTAAAAACTATAGAGATGAAGGTCGGTTAGCCCGATTCTTAGAACAGGATTGAAATATAAATCTGTGAGCAGTGATCTGTTTATAGATTTAGTAATTCCAGTTTTGGCTCAGTTCCAGGACACACAATACTGACAGCATTATAGCCATGTTAGCTTCAAACACGCTTCTACTAGTTGTTGATAAAATATAAATACCCCCAGTCTACGCGTACAGACGGCGAATGTACCCAAGACACGCCCGAATCGTTTTTTATAAGCACATCACTGAAATAATTAAAAATGAAGCGGGCAATCTGAAATCCCACTAGTGATCCAAATTATGTCAATCTCGTCGCAGCTATCCCGCTGTGATATCAAGTATTTACCTTAGATCAGAGGTTCTCGAATTTTTTAAGACACGCCCCGCCTCCTTATGATGGTCAAAGATTTCGCGCCCCCTTATCGTCATATCACAAAACGCAACCAGGATGCTAGCAAACCTAACGGGTAGTTTGGTGGCGTGGAAGGTTACGACTGTGAATTACATATTTAAAAATCTCTCATCCAGACTAAATACATGGCAATAACTATGAATTGGATTAAAATCGCGCCGTGCGCGAAAGTTTTTTTTTCAGTCTAGCTCAGCTTCGACCCCCCTTCAGATGCTTTCACGCCCCCAGTTTGAAAACCACTGTCTTAGAATTATCATGGTGAAATATACTAGGAAAAAGTTAATCAAGTCCCTGCATTAATTCGGTTTTTAGTACGCATTTTATCAGAATTTTTTAAAAGTTTCTCTAGACTCTCGCGGGCCGCACAGAACGGCGTGGCGGGCCGCATGCGGCCCGCGGCCGTAGTTTGCCCACCCCTGCTTTAGCACCATATAATTGCTAAAAATGGTTGCGTACTCTACATTTTGGCTTCATTGCAAGTTTGAAAGTTCACCGGTCCATCAGACATTTTTTGAAATTTTACCGGTCCGCGAGGTGAAAAAGGTTGAGAACCACTGATGTCGACAACATTGTCAGAATGAAGCAACATGGTGTGTCACCAGCAGTGCACGCACAACCTCGGTGTTGCCATCCAACAGCTGCTACGGTTGAACGTTCGTTCTCCATCCTTGACAAACTACGTGGTAAGGACAGACACTTTCTATACCCGAGAATGTAGGAAAGTATCTTTCGTGGTACCACACCAAATTTTAATTATATCTACCTACCATAATGCGTGATGTATCTACTGAACTTCTTCATAGGTCCAGATTTCGTTAAAACACTTCAACTACTTAGTCACCTCTTGTCGTTATACTAAGACTGTTATCCTACTTCGCCCAGACATTGCTTCATTGATCTTTTGCTACCGTCGTTTAATTTTACTTTTTATTTTTATTTTTTAACTAACATTTTTACAGCCAGAATGTATAGAGCCAAGTATACCTGTGACTATGTCCTTTGAGTATAGAATGTTTGTTCTTTTCACGTGCACAAGGCTTCTACAGCTGGTTGCCCAATTTTCGGGCAAACCTTGTCTGCGCGTGTGAAGTGAACACGGTGAACATGAACAGCCTATCACTCATCAACGACTCTATACAAAACACTGATCGAATGACAAGTTATTTCAACTAAGAGAAAGCACTACAAACGTGTTGTCTCTCTCTTCACCACTGCGTAACGGATCATCGGAAAATGTATGATTTCACGATGACAATCACAAAATATATGTGTACAAAACTGTACTGTACAATATACCTACATATGTCTACGCATGTCTCGCTCAACTTGTTAACAGACTATAGACAGACTTATGGACTATACGAGTCCAGCGCCATGTCACGTCTGGGCAATAATTTACCATCTCAATGCACAAAGGAAAACTAGTCTTGAAATTAAATTGACAAATCAAAAAGAGGAAAACGTAAAGCAAAGCAAAGAGGTTGTCGCGTCCCAACCAACGCCAACGGAGCAGTATACAGTACCAATTGCTGATGCAATGATTGAGATGACAGGTGAGTTATGCAGATGGTATTTGGCTTTATAATTGGCAACAAGCATTAGGAACAAACGAAACTTTTCCGACAAAGCTATGATTCGTGACATTCTATGTATATGCATATATTTAGCTGTCACACACCATCACAAAGTAACGACGCGACCGAAGATCGTATTTTGGGCGAGACAGCATCACAGTATCGACTGGAAATTCGATGAGTTATTGAATGGAGACGGTGGATGCGAGGTCTCTTTTCAGCGGAGGGATGCTACGGCGGCGGACGCTTTGATATTTTTCGCGAAATCTTGCAGTCCAGATGATCTACCCCAACCGCATTTGCGGTGAGTAAGAATTCCGCGCATTAACACTCGCAATTCATTGACGTTATGAAATTGTCCAAATTTGGTATTTTAATCTAGCTAGAGACTAGGGATGGTGTGAACGAGAGGTTCACTTTCGAGGTCTGTGTTTCAACCTTAGAAAGTCGGAGGTTCGCTTTCAGAAATGAACCTTGATAGGTTCTGCGCTGTGAATCTTTTTCTTTTATTACAATTACAATTTCACGTCATTATAATATATAGGGCCTATTATTCCGGTTTCCAAAATTATTTGCTCGCAAGTTTGATCGGAATGTTCAGCTTTACGTTTGTGAATCTTTAGCGACTCTCTGCTGTGAGGTATACCCGCAATCACACAATAGCAAGAACGAAACACACTACATGTAGGAAGTCAGCGAACTGTGCTTAGTCAACCATTCAAATATATGCATCAACGAAATTGATATAAAGAATACATCGATGACTAATGAAAGACTAGTGAAACAAATCTATCAGGTGTACGGGATCTATCTTGATTTGATATCCTTATTGCATACCCGATTGGCTACTGTATTTCTTGTTTCAAAGATAATGTATGGGGCAAGTATAGAAACGGATGTGTCACCCTCAAGAATACACATCTGTCCGGTCTAGCCGAGTCCTCGTTGAAATTGTTGGCAAAGCGACGGAAGATATTGATTTTGTGGAATTATTATAGCATTTGATTGTTCCAGTGGATACATTAGGTGACGTTTAGGAAGTCAGCATGTACTTCGGCGTTGTGTTATAATGGGCCCGCGTCGTCGCTAGTTATCATGTACATCGATATATTACTTAACCGAAATGTAGCGTTGAATTGGGAATATGACGTCACGTGACATCATAGGTTAACGTTCGCGTTCACACAGAACATTTCAAAAAGGTTCGCGTTCACACGAACAAGAACCTTTCACGGGTTCGCACCATCCCTGCTAGAGACGATAACTTGAGAATTGCTCGATATCATGTACTCCTGCTATGCTGATATTCGTTATTCATGTGCTGAGGGCGTTGGAGCATGCATTGACTAAAGAGCTGTACGTTGGTTGATCCAACACGCCGGCTGCTTTAATACGTATTTTGTATGAAAGCGTCCCTTGGCTACACTGAATAAAAATTAGTGGCAACGTTAATTTGGATAGACGAAAGAATATATATACCTACTCAGTATTCGTATAACCTTGCCATTGTAGCTTGGGCCGAAACTATAGTCACAGCTATATATCCTGATTACTAGGGCTAGGGCAAGTTTTTGCAACTTTTGCAACTTTTTTTTACAGCTTCCGGCAGCTTCCTAAATACTCGTAAGATATGTAGAATGCTGTTTTAAGCCGTTTGAAGGAATCTTATAGTGCAACTTTTTGCAACCATTGTCCATTTTTTTTTCATGGAACTTTTTGCAACATTTTGCAACTCTTTCGATTTTTCAGGAAAGTATTTTCGATTTTGGTGAAATACACGGCCAAATTCGACTCAAACACCGTAAATCAGCTTTACGGGTATTTCGGGAGTTGAGCCGGAAAATTGACCTTATTTTTAGTCAATCTGGGAAGTTGACCCTGTTTTTAGTCAACCGAGCAATATGTGGTCTTTTAGTGCAACTTTGGTGAAAAACTAAATGCAACTTTTTACTGCAACTTTTCTCAAAACTAAATGCAACTTTCCACGGATTTAACTGCTACAAAAACTTGCCCTACTGATAACCGTTCTTGTATCCAGAAAGGCGAATCAAGTCTACATTTGGTTTTCCCACGAATCTCCATGGACTACAGGGAATTATTACGGACGAAAACTGACCGAGTATAACGATTTCTTCAATTGGACTATGACGTACCGAACGGATTCCGACGTACTCGCCGCCATGTGGCCGACGCCGGCCATGGATTATCTTCTCTACAGAACAGGAAGGTAAAAACTACGGCTTTACAAAAAAGACAGCAATGCAGTATAAAACGAACGCACATCCTCAGAAAGCAGTTTCAAAATATAGCGCTAGCATATAAAGTTATACTGTTCGAAACAGCAACCAGCAAGCTTACATCTCTACTTATATTCAACCCGGTTTCTGTCGTCATAGTATACCGAATATAATACGTGCGATGCCATATAGGCTGGTCAGTGGTCATTGATCGTGTGGTAGTGAAAATGAAGACGCTTAAGCAATTTTTGAATATAGTATGCCTATGAATAGCGTCAAGGTGTACCAATAAAATGTAGCTTGATTTTACGACAGAGTGAAGGATATGGTTGATA
Source organism: Botryllus schlosseri (assembly GCF_051294905.1). Classification (NCBI taxonomy): domain Eukaryota; kingdom Metazoa; phylum Chordata; class Ascidiacea; order Stolidobranchia; family Styelidae; genus Botryllus; species Botryllus schlosseri. The sequence continues at coordinate 27,435,669 of NC_137239.1, read as the reverse complement.
CGGGTCTGACAACGAAGGCTGGATTAGGCCTAGCGCAATACCGAGAGCAAATAACACGTTTGCTAAAGATCAAAAAGGACCTCGTCGCTTGGATTGCGAGTGATTGTCACATCACGAAAGGAGCGTCCAAAAGACTAGAAGCGGTCCGCAAACTGGAAAATACCGGTAAATACCAGCCGTTGTTCTAATAAGAACATATTGACCACATTCATTCGCTTACAGGCAATAGCATACGGCCTTCGATGTGAAATTATGTGGCCATAACCTTGAGATTTTATGTACGACAGGGGTGTCAGCACGATCCGCGAGCCGCTTCCGGTTCGCCAGACGATTTCTTCCGGCCCGCGAAGCAAATCTGAGTAGACTGAAAAATACTTGTATTCAGCCAATTTCAAACGAATTTGAGATTTTTAGTAAGAAATACTTCCGTCACATAATAGAAAATGTCGAGTATGTTCATTGTTTAACGCTGTTTAACGCTCTCTCATTCACGGAATTTCATGCAGATGACGTCATATTTTGTGATACGATTGCTGATATACAATGTTCTTTCCAATTCTCTACTATAGTTGCTGACGAGTACCCCTGACGAGTGTCAGCCGAAAATATTCGGGTTCATTTCAATATGAATATACTTTTCAATTGTATATTGAAGTTCTGTACCTCCAAGAATCTGATCAACGTTCATAAGCCACGTTATAACCATGTAGTTTCACTCTACTCGTTATTAGGAATAAGTCGAACCCTTACGAGTAAGTCGCCGACATTGCGACCAAATTCCGAGAAGGCAAATAAGTGCACACTTTTATGAAACAATATACCGATAAGTAGTTATTCGCGGAAGGGAAAACCCCATGGAATATAATAATTCCACAAAAAATAATTCAAATATCAGTGGCCGGATCGCTGTATCCCTTCTTCTGACTCAAAATGTAACCGGCGCCCAGAGAAACCCGAATGGCGGTTTAATAATAATGAACCAAATCCGAGTTCTACAGTTATATATCTTGTATACCTCGTCACAACTCATACGCAGTGCTACCGCCAGATTCCTATACTGAAACGATGGAAGCATAGAAATATGCCGCCTTATATCGTCGTTAATGCCATTGTTTTAGCGGTTTATAACTGCATTCAACCGACCAACCATCGTATTTTTGTCCTTCCGTTGTTTGCTTGAATTGAACCCCTACGAACCATAATATGATGTAATATACGTATATAGGCTTGATACTACCACATTTATGTGGAAAACTATGGCGTTGATTTTGCGGTGACATTTTGGAATCATTTTACTGCTCCGGCCCGCGAGCAAACTGAGGGTTTGAATCCGGCCCGCTACAAAAGTTGAGTTTGACCCCGCTGATGTACGATATGGCGACTGACCTGTTGAAAATTATGATATTCGTATTACTTCAGACATTGTTTAGCTGTTGCACGTACGTATTGCGCAGTACATGCCTAGTGTTTGTTGATGACTGATTTTAGGGTGGATTATGCGCTAAATCCTCTGGTGGACCAACTAAAATATGCCTGAATACCTCCCGCTTCCTGATCCCGCTAGGCGCCTGGATTCGAGGCTGGATCAATGCATTTTCGACATGAAAATGGCGTACCGACCGTTTCGTAATGGTAGTGGCAGCGCTACATTCACTTGTTGGAACAAACCATCACTTTTCCGCACTGCCTTTCCAATATTACTTGTCGACCTAACCCTATTGTGAAAAGAGGTCACAATTACCCACAATGAACGAGCATTGCGAGCAGAAACTTTATCAGTATCCATATGCACTGTAATAATTATATATCATAGTGTTACAACCGTTGTAAGACCGTAATTCAAGTACCTTTAGCTCGTCGGATACTACCAATACATTATGCGGTCTGCATTCAATCAGTCCTTATTTGGGCACAAACTCTCCTGTAACAATTCACGACATGAACGCATACATATTACGTATGCATATTTATATATATATGCTAGATGGCAACATAGTGTCCTATATGGTGTCGACACAAGCAAATCTCACGGCTCAGTGAAATTGTATCACGTCACAATTTCCATTTGGCTACAGGCAATTTGACGGTCATTTTTGACCGGCTTGCCGAGCATTAAATTTGGTAAAACGGGTATCAATGGAAAGCTGATCCTGCACTGATTACGAAAATATAAATTTTATTCCGCTCGTGGCCCTGGAACTCCCACAATCAGCCTCGAATTTTTCATTGTTATGGAAATTTGCATTGGGACGCAACAATGCTGTCTGGGGAAACGAGAGAGAACCTCATGACGCAACAATGCTGTCTGGCGAAACGAGAGTGTAGCTCAAGAGAAAAAGGTCCAAAAAGCATTGTTGCGTCCCAATGCCAACCTATATAACAATGAAAAATTCGAGGCTGATTGTGGGGGTTCCAGGGCCGCAAGCGGAATAAAATTTATATTTTCGTCATCAGTGCAGAGTCAGCTTTCGATTGATACCTGTTTTACCAAATTTAATGCTCGGCAAGCCGGTCAAAAATGACCGTCAAATTGCCTGTAGCCAAATGGAAATTGTGATGTGATACAATTTCACTGAGCCGTGAGATTTGCTTGTGTCGACACCAGACATGGGGTGATTACTTCATGAATGTAATCGATTGCGATTACGATTACTTCTGAATCACGCGATTACGATTACGATTACGATTACAGCAAAATCGGGAAGTAGTCGATTACGATTACGATTACATTGGAAAAGTAATCACGATTACTCAAGATTACATTTATTTTGCATCGCAGTAGTTATATTGGAAGACAATACATGGATTTCGCTGGAAAGGCCCAATGATATAACAATTGTCATTAAAATAGATGGGACATTTCCTAGTTACGTCATAATGTACCCATTGTCCATTTTATAGAGGACAGTTTATCGCACCCAATGATTTGCATTCTTGCCAGGTCCATAACTGCCGCACCCCCAATTCCCCAATAGGGTGGGGAGCGCGGTTGGAGGGGACTCAAAAGTATTTTGTCAACCAACAAAAATTATAGAGTATTTTCGAGAGATTTCATTAACTTGGAATTTCTCTTTGATCTTTGCGATTTAAATGTTTCTAGATAGCTTGATTTCGAAATGCACACGTCTCCCCCTCAAGAAATAAAGCATGCATAATTCATAGCAATATGCATTTAGGTGCCAGTAAATACCGCTCCTCGACACATCAAAAGACATGCAGTTTCGGCCAACATGAGACTCCACGAAGTGTGCTATTAAAGAACGACATTGGCCAAATCTTAGGGTATGTGTCCATTGTTAATAGCCGCGCTAGGTGGGCGTGACTAGCAGTCCATTCCTTCCAATCTAAACCCACGATGCAAATGCCACCCGGGTACCCACAGAGCATTAGACATGACAATTTGTGTGTGCGTCTCACGCAAGTTTTTCTTTTAGAATGCTGTTTGGGCCACTACAATCAATATCTTTTGGCTATATAACAGACCGGAGGTCACGAATTAACAACATACAATAAAGTAATTATTGCAAGATACCAGATGTTATAATTATGAATTACACCCCCCCCCCCCCCCCCGCTCTCCAGGTAAATCTGACCAGACCATCGGGCGCTGAGATAGGACTAAAAATGCAATATAATGCAATTACAAATATTATTGACGAAACTAAATCTTCAACTTCAAAATTGACTACCCTATGGGGGCCCAAGACCAAAGTTTGGTTGGGGGAAGCTTTTGCTGTTTTGATCATGATTCTAGCTACAACCCAACCAATTGTGAAATAGCGATTGGCGCCCGTTGTGAGTAGAATAATATGAGAATAACAGAAAGTGAACATAAAATTCTGCCTTCAACTTAATGCAGATAATGTAATGCAAGCAGGTGCCAGTACGAGAAACGGCCAAACAACGGCCCAGTTATGATGTATATCAGCAGCTGTTGATTTTAATGCTTCCTTGTGGAAAATGTAATGTTTTATTTGACGGGTACAAAATTTTAAACTTTGTCTGCTGTACGTTCGTACCATAGGCCTACTGCTCGCCAAGCAGCAACGGTGAAACTGCATTTAACTATAGAATTAGAACTATTACATTCTATAGTTTAACTAAGCATAACCAAACATCGATACAAAAGTTGCTATTTTAACTTACGCAGAGAGGTGAATATGATTAATTATCCTGATGCAAGGTAGTGGCGTCTGAAATATATTGATAAACCGATATACAGCACGGTGGGTTTTCTTACAATCACACTAATTTACATCGAATATCTATTTGCTATGTGTGGACAGTCTGGACACTTCCTACGCAATGACGAGCAAAGCTAATATGCTACCTCTGACGTAATAATGAGCAGTGGCATTTGAAAATCGAACGTTTGTGCTCTCAATAACTGGTATAATATATCTTCCTTGTTCACGAGTGTTCAGTTTATGTCACAGTCCTTGTACAAATAAAAAGTAATCGTTCTTTCACAAAGAAATCGATTAAATATTGGAAGTAGTCGATTACGATTACTTCGGGATTTTTTCGAATGTAATCGATTACGATTACGATTACTTGAAAATGCTGTAATCGTCGTAATCGATTACGATTACTAATCGTGATTACCCCATGTCTGGTCGACACCATATAGGACACTATGATGGCAATGTTGAAGAGCAAATTCGCGTGAGATAATGACCGCATGAGGGTGTCAAAGCGCAAGTCGAAGTCCAGCAACCGGCATGCGCACGGATCACAGCACTATAGGCAGGGATGCCATACCGTCCTTATTTATAAGATTTGTCCTTATTTCGAAGGGCCAGGTCTTAGAAAACTCAATCGTCCTTATTTCTAGGAAATGTCCTTATTTTCGACTTTCGTCCTTATTTTCAACAACTATAGAACTCCGATCGTTTTCCACTGGTATCTGTGTTTCATAATATTTTTAAATTATGCTTTTGCGTCGGTATTTTATGACATCTTAAATGAAAGGAACTCCCGTGGCGTACACACCACAAGATTTGACTGCTAAGTGGTGAGATAGGTATAGGGCAGTGAGTGACCGTATGGATCAGTGGTTCCCAACGTGGGCGACATCGCCCTCCCGGAGCGAAAATAACGAAGGGGGCGGAGAAATGACCCTTTTTTAAGTCTACTCACGAAAACTGAGCTGTAAAAGTGTAATTTCGAGGCCGAGCCGAAAAGTTGATTATTTCTTTTGTCAACTCGCCGGTGATTACAGTTTGTATGCCCATTCTTCGGTTCCCAGTATCTGGGGGGGGGGGGATGATCGGCGTGGAGCTTGAAAGGGGGCGGTTAGTCGAAAAAGGTTAGGAACCACTGGTATAGACAGCACGACACATGTCATCTTTTTTGTGACCTGTCCTATTATATTATCTTCTTTTACTTTTCATTCAGTGTACATTCGTCTTAATCTTCAACGCCTGGGCCAGGTGGGTGTTTGATTTTAGTGACTGCTCAAAGTCGTTTCGATACCTTCCTATCTTTCATTGTGCCGCAGTCTTGTGGTGCATTGAAATGATGAAATTTTTAGCGATAAATTGAATTGAAATCCAAGCTACAATTACAGGTATATCTAGACCGGAGCTGTAGTGAGATACATGAAGCACTTTCTAGTAACGAGGAGTTGCTGGAACATATTGTTATTTCTGGCTCAAAGTATGGAATGTGATATGCCACGGCTCGTATAAATACAAAGTTTGTACAAAAACTCATTTTTAATCCGAATCTCATTTTTTGACTGTCCTTATTTTGGGATCCATGTGGATGACAACCTGCTTATACTTACTGATCTTACAAAATTAAAAGCATTGTTTCAACTTGTGTATCACGTCTCACATCCAAAAATTAAGAAGTGACATTCTATTCTTCAAGGTCTCAAGCTCACAAAATACGGAAAATGCGCCGGCAGACCTCTCTCATTCAACTTCACAATTCTATTCCAAACTCTATCAACCTACAAATTCTATCTCGCATTTGAAAACTCCCTCCATTGCACCGATTATCTCACCGAGAAAACGATATTCAATAGCTTCATATCCGGGACGGTGCCTGTGATACACGGACCAAGGAGAACAGACGTGGAAAAGATTCTCCCGAGGGGGTCGTATATTTTCGTCGAAGATTTCCAAACTCCGCAATATTTAACGGATTATTTAAGTTACCTCGATCGGAACGACACGGCATATATAGAATATTTCAAGTGGTGGACGGATCCTGGCGCGCAGACCTTTCCTCGATATGGATTCAATTTCGGTACTCAATATATGCCTCGTGTCGCATCTTTACCGGAGTATACCCATAAAGACGTACAGGACGATTGGTTGGAGTACGAACGATTTGGCTTGTATCATTTGTGCCGACGTTTGAGGAGAGGCGATCATCTCAACAAAACGCGAAGTATTCCGAATCTTGCCAATTGGTGGTACGGGTCAGAACCTCCTGAATGCCGGAATTGAATTAATTTGCTTCCGAATTACAAGGGGTGCTCTTTAGGCCGGCGAGCAGTGGGAAAAAAGAAGATATCGGTTCAGAAAGGAACATCGTCATATAGTTCGCCACCGTGAACCTTTCTACGTGAAAAACGTTATGCAAATAAATTACTCCATCCGTTTCAAATCTCCCTCGTGCAAGATGCTAGATTTGTGTTGGTGGTATTGTATATTCCGCTCCATATTCGGCCTGCACAGTGCATTGAGAAATGCGAGATATTTTTTCTTGGGCAGATAAAATTTTATGATTAAAAAGGTTGCTGGCGGTGGTCAGAGTTGAATATCTCGAAAATTGTCAGCTTTGCATAATTTGATTAGAACAATATTTGTAAGTACAAAGTTTTTTAATCAAAGTAAATTAGAAAAAGACTTGGTGGATGGTGCGAACCCCTGAGAGGTTCTGGTTTGTGTGAATGCGAACCTTTTTAAAGGGTTCTGACTGAACGCAAACGTGAACCTATGGCGTTACTTGACGTCATATCGCTAGTTCCCACCCTACATTTTCGTAAAGTGATATATCAACATGGTAATTAGCAACGTTTCCGGCCATATTATGCCGCAATGCTAAAGTAGGCCTACATGTACGGACTCTTTAGACCACCTAATGTAGGGTTGCCATAGGTCCGGAATTTCCTGGACATGTCTTGAATTTTACTAATCAAACTGCGTCCGGGAGGAAATGATAGAATATGTCCAACTGTCCGGAATGTTAAAGGCTTGAAGCATAGGCTGCTGAAAAAATTATTAATGAACATAAACAGTATTAATATTAGGCAGATATACGCTACTTGAATATTTTCTTCGCGTTGCTCGCGATTCAGTGTCACATATATATTGTACTTAATATGGGATCCACCGCCCTCGCAAAAATGCAATCAAAGCAAATCAAAATAACCATCATTTTGTGAAATAAGTATAATTCTAATCGCAATTATAAGATAAAGGCAGTGGCGGCTCGTCCTATAGGTCAGGGCAACCGGGGCATTGCCCCAACTAAAATTCTGTTCAATAACAATTATTTACCATTTATAGATGCACGACATTTAATATATACGGAAATCACAGCGAAAATCCCATTCATCTTGTGCTTTCGTTTGTAAATGCCCATGTATGGCGAAGTCTCTGCGAAAATCGAGATATCTTCTGTGTTTTAGCTTTGTAAATGCCTAGCCGGGGATGTCCCAGTAGCGCCCATAAGCTTTCGCTGTCTGCTCTCAAAGCGCAGAAAATTATTTTCAAGTTCCACAACTTGTTAAAAATATTCATGCAGCTTCATCTACATTCTCAGAGTATACGATTTTAAAACTCCGATGATAGTTTGCGGAGTGGAAGTTACGATAAGCGAAAGGCAAGTTGTAACGCGATATCGTTCGAATATCATTCGTTTTTATGATATTTAGACTGGAATAATTACACTGATCAACAAAATGAAAAAATATTTTTCGGCAGAACATCTGAGAGCCGTTTCTGGGGTTTTGAGGTTGCTGATTACGAATATCACATTAGTTTTGTCAGATTGGCTCTTTGTCCGAAGATATTTATACCCCTAAAAAGCCCAAAATTACTGTATTTACCCTTAAATATTTCACGTGGCAGGAAGAAAATCGTAGTTCTTTCTAATTTTATACTGCGCCTAAATTAGGGTTACCATATTTTTGTAAAGCAAATTCCGGACACCCTTTAGCGCCCACTAGCGGATTCAAAAATGAGGTGTAACACATTGTTTGTCAATATGACGTCACACTAGCAAAGCATTGCCCATCGACTGTATACGAATGGAGTGGAACATAGACCATGAATTGGGTCATCTGTAATGTGATATCTGGTGATTGCTACTTGCCAGGGTCTGCAACAAATTTGTCCACGGGCCGGATGAAATCGTCTGGCGGGCCGTGTCTGGCCTGTCCGGATTGTGTTTGTCAGCCCTACTATACTGTTAAGTCGGTGCGGCTATCTGGTTGTTTGTTTTAATCAGGTCTGAAACAACATTTTTTCTGTCCCCTTCCGCCCAAATAAAGCCCAGATGTTGGGCCCACCAGAGGGTAATCGGTGTACCTTCTTGGGCACTTACTATATGCATTTGGCTGTTAAAATTTATCAATGAATTCTGTCGATAATATTGATTTTTCCATATATTAGGCTACTATAAAATGCACCAGCAGGTTGCACATTCGGTGATTTCCAACTTTTTATGGTGGCAACGTCATTTCCAACTTGAAAATGTGCCGTGGCCAAGCTCAAAACTTGATAAGCTGAAGCTAATAACTAAAAAATTTCAGCTTGCCCAAACTTACTCACGGCCTAGGAAGCTGATTACGTCCAACATCATCGCGATTCCCAGATAAAGGCAAACGACCCCAAGATTTGGAACCACTGTCTGTGACTGAAGCATCCAAGAGGATTTGTCCTATTTTTTGACTTTTTGAAAGTGTCCTCGGAGGACGGCCAAATGTCCTCTTGTTTGAGATTTTGTCCTCTTTTTTGAGAATTTTGGTTAAATATAGGGCGAAATTCTACTGAGATACATTAAATCAGTACTGAAGTAACGCTCCGGCGGCTATTTCGGGAGCTCGGTCGGAAAGTTGCCCTTTTTTACCATTTTTTCAGGATTTTCCTCCGGTTTTGAAAGTTTTAAAATGTTGAAAAAGTGTCCTCTTTTCAGATTTCCAAAATATGGTAGCTCTACTTAACCAAGTCTAGGAATATACCGTTAGCTTATCATTGCGGTTACAATCGGACTTATTTCAGTAAATAATGGTTATTTATATTTATTTTGATTGCATTTTTGGGCGAGAGTGATTGCGTGGTGCTCATACTAATATCAATATAAGTTGCATTAACTCGCGCGCGGCACGAAGAAGAATTTTTATTAGCATAAATCTGCTTGAATATAATATTGTTTATGCTGATTTACGAAAATCTTTTGAGCCTACTTAAAGCCTTCAAAATTCCGGACATTTGGCCATATTTTAGAAATTCCTCCCGGACGCAGATTTTTCGGTGAAATTCCGGACATGTCCGGGAAATTCCGGACGTATGGCAACCCTAGCATAAATAGATTATTGACTATGAAGAACCCTCATGTCATTCTCGGTCATTCTATCAATATTAACATGACCTGATGCGAAATATTGGTTTGTCAAAAAAGCAGTTTGTCAAGCCTAAAAATTGTACTTTAGCACAACGGAAATACAATTCTCCTGCATCAATTGGTCATTCTACCAACATTAAAGAGGAGTATAAAACTATAAAATTTATCCTTGAAAGGCTTAATTGCAATACGCATATGCGTCTCATTTCTATTGTGTGGTAAATGGATAATTTTCCGCTGAGTCAACAAAGTATGTATACCTAGTAACCCTATCAAACGAGAAGCTAAATCTGGTATCTGGTATATTCGAATACCGATGAAAGATGCGAATTTCACATTAGGAAGGAGTTCACTGCATGTAATTTCTCCTAAGATGTAGTAACTAAAACTTTTTAGATGATCACAAAGCACCCAACTACAAACAGTTGGTCTGAAAATTCGTATATGCATATCGAAAACTTGAACACAAACATGAGCATAAAAGTTCACTTCCTGTTCAGTCATCCTGATATATTTCCTGATCATCTTGTTGATTAGTAAGGGGAGAGGTTCTACCAAGACATCAGAACAACAAAAGAAGGATATCAGGGCAGATGAGATGAACAATTGAACATATTATGTCAGACCATTACCGGAATCTTTGGAGAAACTGCACTAATTAGCTTACTTAAATAGCTTACAGACGAAAATCGTACAAAAAACAATTGTGATTTAAAATATAATATTATATTCCAACTGATTATTTCAAATTTACAATAGGTGGTTGACGTAAAACCGATCGAAGTAATGCCACGTTATTTGAGTATCTAGGTCAGAGGTCGCCAACTCAAAACGGGTTGCGGGCCACTTTTCAAAATTCTTCGAGGCCGCGGGCCGCATGACTTCAATATCAAGATAGAAATAGGCAAAGAAGTTTAACAGCCACGTTTTGACAACTCTACGTCAGTACAGTGCTGTCCTCTCTAACAGGGGAGACGGGCATAGTTACCACAAAGGAAATAATATTTTGTTGCGGAAATACAACAACAAAAAATCATGATCATCACTTTCATTCTATTTTGAGCTATGAGTTGCACACGTGCACACGGTACCTGACAACATTCTTCAGTAACCAAAGAAGATGTGAATATGTGCTATTTTGTGTTTATTGTTATTATTTATGTGTTTGTATCATGTGCTATTTTGCTATGCACGGCCGCATTTCGATTAGCCTACTTATGTTGGCTACGGCTGCATTCCAGTGCACAATCGTAATGAACTAATTGCAGGCCGAATCCCCATGTTAAACTGTCAATGTCCATTGCCGGTGAGCTCCAGACCAATCTATTTACTCATAACGGTTTACTCTGCGCACCGACATCGTGAGCACTCCTGTTGCAAATAACTCCAGGGCACCCCTTGTTGGTCGCGCCAAGCGCGAAAATTTTTTCACATTCTCAAGTGATGAACTTCGTTAGTTTCACATATTACGATCATATATTTATCCTTTCTCAGCCCATATCATCAAATTTACCGATAGTTGATGCAGGAGGAGTCTTCGAAAATTTAGGGAAGCCAATAATGCTGTGCTGCATCTTTGGGTGGTCCAATTGGTATTAGACCTCTTTGTTGCATGCTATTATTTCTTGACATCCCATCAGGATTGTCAATATAATGGAAACATGTTGGATTTGCCCAAATGTAGGCCTACCAGAAACAAAATTCCTTCGCCAGGAGGAGAACACGATTGCAAATTGGTATTCCTTTATGGGGCGCATCATTTTCCCGTGCTGTTCGCATCTGTACTGTGGGGCTTAGATTACAGAATACATTACTAAATTATTGGTGGCGAGATAGCGCAGTGGTATAATCCGCGGCTGCAACACCAATGGGTGCGGGTTCGAGTCCGGCCGAGGTCGACTTCCGATGCCTAAGTGTTGAAGGTTTACCTAGGCTCCTCCTCGCCACCTCATCCGCGCCAGCGGTGTCTTACAAAAGCCTAGAGGTGGGCCGTGCTATAAGTCGGCAGCTACGGAAAATATGAAGAATATCGGCCTGGTGTAAATGACCATAGCAGTCGACAAACACCATGAATACCCCAAAACAAACAAACATTACTAAATTAAAATCGAAAATCAACTCGCATGGAACCGCACCTGGCGCGAAGAAAATTTCAAGAATACTTCAAACCTCTCATTAATTAGGGACTCAATTCGTATATTCAATTTGCGTGTTGACGGCCGCCAGCACATCCTAATCGAAATAAGTGTCGACGGTAACATAATTTTCCTTCTACTGCCACAGATTTGGCCACGCCGGAACTAAAGATTCGATATTGGGGTTAGCTCGACACAGTACTTGCTGGAGAACTATCTCCTAGTAAAGCAGGGGTCGCCAACTCAAAAAGGGTCGCGGGCCACTTTTCAAATTTGGTAGCGGTCGCGGGCCGCATAAATTCAATATCAATATAAAATATAGGCTTAGCAACCACGATTTAAAGCTTTATGTTAATACAACGCATGTTATCTTACATAGGCGATGTGCAAATAGTTACCACATAAGGAGTAATATTTTATCAAGAAAATACATATACAACAAAAATCATGATAAACAATTTCATTTTATTCTGAATTTTGAGTTGTGCACGATATCTGGCAACGCTTTTCCGTGACTATGGAATCGATATTGGGGCTAGCGAGAGACGTAACTAGATGAAATACCAACTCCATGTAAAGCTTGATTTTAAGGCGAAAAAGCCCTAAAATAAGCCGTTTTCTACGCATCAGTGTCTGGGCCATTGCACGTCAAGGCAATATGCCAAGCCCATTCATATCAGCTAATTTTCCCTCGATGGAATGCTGTTGCCAATAATAGTTGCCATCGCTAAAGCCGTTTCGGTTAGTGAGGAATAGTGATGTTGGCACAGGAGAACAGTTTATTTTGAAACAAAAACAATATGTTGAAACTGTAATCAATTTCAGCATTCAAGAATGGTTTTTTAAGCATTCTTCCGAAACCTCAAATCAAGTCGAGGGCCAGGGCCACATGCGGCCCGCGAAACGCCTGTTGGTGACCCCTGTCGTAAAGCTTGGTCTTTTGCGGAGCCTTAAGTCATTTTCTAAGCTTCTCGGTCGTGGCATTGGTGGGCCATTGCACGTCAAGGTAATATGCCCATTCATATCAGCAAATCCTTCCTCCGTGGAATGATATTACCATCGCCGAAGCCGCATCAGCGAGTCACGAATAGTGATATTGAGCACAAGAGAATACCACACTTTGAACAACAACATTGTATTTAAACTGAAACGAATCTCAACATTTCAAAATGCTTTCCTATAAGTGGTCTTCCGAAATTTTAAATCAGGTCGCGGGCCGCATGCGGCCCGCGTGTTGGTGAACCCTGGTCCAGGTAAATACTTATATAGGCTACGTGACTAGAGTTTTTTATGTAGCTTACATGATATCCGTGAAAGTCTGTGTAAAAATAACAGGTAGATTGAATTTCTTAACTTTATAGTACGACTGAGCCGATTTTATATCTAGTCATTACCGCGAAAATGGGAGATTTTTGTCAAAATAGCCCCATGGGTTATCTCCACAACACGAGGCAATTTGAAAAAACTAAGGTCGTATTCGGAATCAGTGCCCTCCAAAACCCCGAAAACCACTCTTATTTTGTCTTACAAAAAATGTGTTGACCAGAGTTATCATTCATATTATTTACCTTCATAAATGCGCGTTGGGTAACTTTGCTGTCTTCAAATAGACATCGACCGGTGTGGGTGAGTCATGAATCGCAATTTGATATATGAACAATTGAACATAGACACTAGACAGTGAGCGATTTTATCAAGTAGGCTATGCAATCAATTTGATAAATCGAAAGTAGGATAATTGCCATGGTTGTGGCAAAACTGCGAAAGCATGGGAAAAGTATGGAAAAACAATTCCATACCATACCATGCTTGCACATCCCCTATTCCAAGGGCGGACAACTTCTCCATTCGTTGGGCCGGATATGGGAAAATTAAGTTCTTGGCGGGCCGGATTGCTGGATCGATACATTATTCGCCCATTTATCCTCATATGCAAGGAATAAATCGCATTTAATGAATGTATTTTAAGGACAGCAATGTCACTTCAAAGCCATATCTCGCCAATAATGACGAACACAATGTGGCTTTGAGAACAGCATTATCATACAGCCGCCGCCATGTCAGCTTCTCTCTCCTCAACACACGGTGCAATCCCTAATTAAGTTTCATGGCGTTCGATAAGCTCGGTTCCCCAAATTCACCAATATATCAATTCAGTAGGGCTGAGTATATGGTAATTGCCGATGATGCAAGTCTTCTCGCTTCGACGAACTTAACGCGTAAGCTCTACTCTCGCACGCTGCGCACACACATATATTGTAACATACAGTCACTAAAATTTGACGTTTAAGCAAGTCGCAGGAATCTCGGCGGACTGGGGCCGCGGGCCACATTGTCATCTAAGACGGGAAACTGCGGTCCGCGGGCCGGACAAAATCCCGCCCCTGCTCTATTCCATACCGAAATATTGTCCCATACCATATCATACCATGCCCTGAATGTAAGTACTGTAATTCTCCATAGGTCCAGATTTCGTTAAAAAAATATATTTTATGTGAAAATTTGTCAAAAAGTTTTTATTAGGTCAAGCTACTTCCAACCAGAAATGAAGAAAAGTAGCACAATTCTAACATCATGTGCGGAAACACCTAATTTACATACATATTTTCGCAAGATTGCCTGTCGGAACAAGCACGATCACGTGGCAAACGGCAGTCGCTGTTGTAATGCGGTGCTGCGACAAGATGTGTCCTTCCCGAGGTTCTAACCCTAACGAGACTTTCGCATGTCCGTTGTGGATTGAAAAGATATTGGGTCTGTATTCCCGCATTAATTATTTCAGAAATAGGGCAAGGAATGATTTCTCAATTCGTTTTCGCTTGCAAACATTCGATATCCCATTTCTTCAAGTACATCGCCACATTCTTCCTGTATTGCTAGGACCTCCTGGAATGGCATGGTATCCCTCCATTTCCGGAGCACACTTTTCGGATCTCGGACAACTCCGAATAAATCCTTTGCCTGTAAATATGAATTGCTGTGAAATGCATAAGATATTGGATATATAGAAGGAGCTGGCGCGGCATCTGCATAAAGTGAGCCACTGTTCGACTGCGTGAAAGGACATTTGAGTGACACAAATACGATTTATTTTAGTGCCCAACTGTCCGGAATGTTGAAGGCTTGAAGCATAGGCTGAAAAAATTAATAATGAACATAAACAGTATTAATATTAAGCAGATATACGCTACTTGAGTATTTTCTTCGCGTTGCACGCGATTCAGTGTCACATATATATTGTATTTAATATGGGATCCATCGCCCTCGTAAAAATGCAATTAAAACAAATCAAATAACCATCATTTACTGAAATAAGTCTAATTGGAATCGCAATTATAAGATAACGGCATTGGCGGCTCCTCCTATATGCCAGGGCAACTGGCGCATTGTCCCAACTAAAATTCTGTTCAATAACAATTATTTACCATTTATAGATGCGCAGCAATTAATATATACGGGAATCACAGCGAAAATCCCATTCATCTTGTGCTTTCGTTTGTAAATGCCCATATATGGCGAAGTCTCTGCGAAAATCGAATTATCTTCTGTGTTTTCGGTTTGTAAATGCCTAGCCGGCGCATGCCCCAGTACCGCCCATAAGCTTTCGCTGTCTGTTCTCTCAAAGCCGCTCACAATACTCATCTTCCAAAGCGCGGAAAATTATTGTCAAGTTCCATAACTTGTTAAAAATATTCATGTAGCTTCATCTACATTTCCAGAGTATACGATTTTAAAACTCCCATGATAGTTTGCGGAGTGAAAGTTACGATAAGCGGAAGGCAAGTTGTAACTCGACATCGGTCGAATATCATTCGTTTTTATGATATTTAGACTGGAATAATTACACTGATCAACAAAATGAAAAAATATTTTTCGGCAGAACATCAGAGAGCCGTTTCTGGGGTTTTGAGGTTGCTGATTACGAATATCACATTAGTTTTGTCAGATTGGCTCTTTGTCCGAAGATATTTATACCCCTACAAAAGCCCAAAATTACGGTATTTACCCTTAAATATTTCACTTGGTAGGGAGAAAATCGAAGTTCTTTCTAATTTTATACTGCTCATAAAGAAATAATTAACTATGAAGAACCCTCTAGGTCAGGAGCGGTCAACATACGGCCCGCGAAGGGATTTTGTCCGGCCCGCGGGCAGTTTTCCGTCTTACATGATAATGTGGCCCGTGGACCCAGTCAGCCGATATTCCCCACTACTTGCTTACTACGTCAAATGTTAGTGACTTTATGTTATGATATACGTGTATACGCAGCGTGCGAGAGTGGAGCTTGCGCGTAAGTTCGTAAAAGCGAGAAGACTTGCGTTATCGGCATTTACGATGTGCTCAATGTCGTTTGTGGTAATCATGGTGTTTGTTGACTACAATGGTCATTTACACCAGGCTGGTATTTCTTATTTTTGATTCCGTAACCGCCGACTTGTAGCACGGCACATTTCTAGGCTTCTTGTAAGACACCGCTTATGCCAGGGGTCGCCAACTCAAAACGGGTCGCGGGCCACTTTTCAAATTTCGTAGAGGACGCGGGCCGCATGAATGAAATATCGAGATCAACTAACCGCACCGTTGAACAACGACGCCATCTTGTCGCCTACTCAACCCTAATGAATTGATATCTTGGTAAATTTGGGGTACCGGGCTTATCGAACGCCTTGAAATCTTAATTAAGGATTGCATCGTGTGTTGATTGATCAGATAGAAGCAGACATGGCGGGGCCTGTATGACAATGCTATTCTCAAATCCACATTGTCTTCGTCACTATTGGCGAGAAATGGCTTTGAGGGGACATTGCTGTCGTTAAAATACATTCATTAAATCCGATATATTCCTTGTAAATGTGGATAAATGGGCGAATAATGTATTGATTCAGCAATGCCGGCCCGCCAAGTACTTAGTTTTCCTATATCCGGCCCGCCGATTAGAGAAGTTGCCCGCCCCTGCTCTAGGTAAATACTTATATAGGCTACATGACTGGAGTTTACTATGTACATGATATCCGTGAAAGTCTGTGTAAAAAGAACAGGTAGATTGAATTTCTAAACTTTATAGTACGACTGAGCCGATTTTATACCTAGTTATCACCGCGAAAATGGGAGATTTTTGTCAAAATAGCCCCATGGGTTATCTCCACAACAAGAGCCAATTTGAAAAAACCAAGGTCGTATTCGGAATCAGTGCCCTCCAAAACCCCGAAAACCACTCTTACTTTGTCTTCCAAAAAATATGTGTTGACCAGAGTTATCATTCATATTATTTACCTTAATAAATGCGCGAGTGACACAAATGCGATTTATTTTAGTGACACGTATCTGCAACCGTTCACCACTTTTGCTACCCTAATTTAGCTACCTTGAGTTGTCCCTCGAATGACCATCATCGGCCATCAATTTTTGATTGAACATTGTGCCAATGAAAACGCTGCTTTCTCTTTACAAAATCTATTGACCCTCCATTGCTTAACTCTACCAGTTATAGAATTCATTCTCTCCAACGAATCGTTTGTCTTCTTTAGAGCCTAGATCAGTGGTTCCCAACCTGCGGTACGCGTACCACTAGTGGTACGCGAACGTCTTCCAGGTGATACGCGAGTGGAGTCTGTTTTTTTCGACCGAAGGGAGAACTTTATTAGTTCAGGTGGGGGTGATTTTGAGTTTTTTGAAGGCGCCCTTGTCGTCGCGGTAAGGTGGTCGTCGTGGGTAAGGGTTCACGCGGAAGAGATCTAGTCGTAAAGCATTGGGATTCTTACCTAACCAAAGTCCCTTTTATTATATTTGACCAATAGAATTCCAAATGGATCCACTGCAGATATCATACACTGCGCCTTAAAAAAGGCAGTTTATTTTACGGTGGATAAAATTTTTGACCGCCTTCGGCGCGAGTAACGTATGTAGGTGGTACGCGAGCACTGCATAAAACCTTTCTGATCGTTTTATTGAACATACATCGAGCGTGGGGCAAATAGCCATCATCGATTGAAAGCGCCACTTTCGAACGCGAAAGCGCCACTTTCGAGAACGACCAAGTAAAAATTTTGGGGGATGTAGCCTACCAGTTATAACTGACCGCGAAATCAGAAGCAACCGCTCGGATATAATAATGCTGTCCGCTCTTCTGTTCTTAAGCTACTCTCTCGTTTCGCCAGACAGCATTGTTGCGTCCCAATGCCAATATCCATAACAATCAAAAATTTGAGGCTGATTGTGGGGGTTCCAGGGCCGCGAGCGGAATAAAATTTATATTTTCGTAATCAGTGCCGAGTCAGCTTTCGATTGATACCCGTTTTACCAAATTAAATGCTCGGCAAGCCGGTCAAAAATGACCGTCAAATTGCCTGCAGCCAAATGGAAATTGTGACGTGAATAAATTTCACTGAGCCGTGAGATTTGCTGGTGTCGACACCGTAGGCGCCGAGTTACGGGGTGGCGCGGCCACCCCATGACTCATTTATGGGGTGGCAGCCACCCCATACAAGAAGATTATACGCTCATCGTCTGCGATTTTAAATCATCAGCGCTGTCAATTAGCGAATCCGTTATAGCGCGTAAATGCCAACTATTTACAGTTAACCGATTCGCGCGCGAATAAATGAATACGCACCTTCGTTGGCGACAACTAACTGGTGCTTAAAACCCCCAATAAATTGTAATCCGTGATTAGTAATCATACAATGGAAGCGACCTCGTTCACGATGTCGATTTCGACACGCTTGCGCTGAGCAACACCATCTTCTATCTCGACCAGACAAGCGAATTCACGTTCTCCTTCTCTTAATTGAATTGTATTTGCGCCCATATTCGTTTACAAAATAATTCTTGAGTTAGTTCCGTGATAGTCTCTATAATTGGCGGCGTGGAGCGCGAAATAGGACACAGTGTTTTTGTAGCATATGCCTGCGAATTGAAAGTCATTCAAGTGCAAAGTGCACATATTCATTACTCCAACTATAGATAACTAACCTACGGTAGGTTAGTTATCTAACTGTTCTCTAACATGGCTTTTCTAACTTTTATCGGGAAATGCAACAATGCAGCTCAAACAAGGGCATGGTATGGTATGGTATGGAACGAGAATTTTCCATACTCCATACTTGCCTTACTCGCTCCATACCATACTTGCAATTTTCCATACCATACCAACATTGTTCCATACCATACTCGATACATATTCCATACTTTCAAATACTAAAATATCGTAAGTATATTTCCTTTTCTAGCACCTATATTATTGATATTTCGGATGTCAATATTGCTTAAACTAGCCATGGTGCGAATCTAATTCCTGGTAATAGTGTTACAGAGTCTGTTTTGGTGAGGTTTAGTCCATGGTGGTGTGGTGACGTGTAAGTCTACTCTATAGCTTCCGCGAGCAAAATGAGATAGTCAGCAGATTGTTATCTAGGACCGTCCATAAAAGGGACAGGTAACATACGGCCCGAGACGAGATTTGTCCGGCCCGCGGACAGTTTCCCGTCTTACATGATAATGTGGCCCGCGGCCCCAGTCAGCCGAGATTCCCCACCACTTGCTTAAACGTAAAATTTTAGTGACTGCGTATGTAATTATAGAGGTGCGAAAGTGGAGCTTACGCGTAAGTTCGTCGAAGCGAGAAGACTTGCATTATCGGCATTTATGATGTACTCAACCCTAATGAATTGATATATCTTGGTGCATTTTGGGTACCGGACTTATGAAACGCTTTGAAATCTTAATTAAGGATTGCACCGTGAGTTAGTTGATCAGAGAGAAGCAAACATGGCTATACGCCTGTATGACAATGCTGTTTTCAAATCCACATTGTATTATCATTATCGGCGAGAAATGGTTTTGAAGCGACATTGCTGTCGATAAAATACATTCATTAAATACGATTTATTCCTTGTATATATATGCGCGAATAATGTATTCATTCAGCAATCCGGCTTGCCAAGTACTTAATTTTTCTATATCCGGCCCACCGACTGGCGAGGTTGCCCGCCCCTGCTCCATAAGAATATCATCGCATTTCCGCTACATTGGCATGATGCACATGCAAATTTGAAGTAAATACTCGAAAAATAATTTATAATATAGGCGCACCCATAACATATCCCAGCAGCTACAGGCGATCAATACTGCAGCGATCTGCGTGATTATTAGTACAGCATGTGGTTGGAGTGGCGAGAATTTCAAACTATGTCTACCCCACTCCCTAATTTATAATCCTAATGCGAGAGCGTTTGAAATATGACCAATAAGATATCTCGGTATGCAAATAGTATAAATGTGCGGAGCGGACAATGTTTCAGAAGAAATGTAATCATCAATCGCATTGAGCAATTAGTACGTTGCATCATGATTGCTTGTGAGCAGGGCATGGTATGGTATGGTATGTATGGAAGTATGGTATGGTATGGATCAGTGGTTCCCGAACGTGGGCGATTTGTAGGTCCAGGGGGGCTAAAATGGCCAAGGGGGAGATAGGGGGGCGAAAACGGACGAAGGGGGCGATAGGGGGGGCGATGGCGCGTTGAAATGGCTATATGCGTTCATGACCGTAACTGCCACACCCAAACCCCCAATTGGGATGGGGGGCCTGAGATCGAAGGGGGCCCACAATTTTTTCGTGAATTAACATTAATTATAGAGTATTATTTTGGAAATTTAGGCAACTTTTTCAAAAAAAATCGCGCTGCGCGCCATCTCGTGGTCACATATTTCTTGCTTATTGGATAAAAATTATTTTCCAGTGCAGAAATACCAATTTGAAATCGTGTGCGTCTTTTAGTTTAGTACGTATCGGCGATTTGAATATCTTTTGACATAGCAGACAGGCTACGAATGTCATTACGTAACGAAGTCATTATACCCACTGGTCCGCCCGAATATGTTCAATTATTATTTACGGGCCCTACATTTTCCAAGACACTGCATTCAGCTTTACCGGTAAATCTGAATACATGAGCAGAGAGAGGATAAAAATTGACAGCAATATATATGCAATTCCCGATCATATTGACCGATTCAATCATGAATGATAGAAATTGTTCGCGGTTTGCGAGAATTAGGCCGACTAACTAAAGAGCCCAACAATTTGTGCTGAGAAGTAGCGGTAAAGAGGTATCGGGGGAGTTTGGTCTCAGGGGTGCAGAAGTTTGCTTTATCGCTCTATGGAGGGGGGGTCAAGACCAACGTATTGGGGGGTTGGCTGACGAAGTGCTGTTACGGTCCTTTTGGAATCAAGTCGGAGAAATCACCTTCTTTCTTAGTCAACTCACCAAAATTTAGCTGGAAAAGTGTAATTATGAGGTCGAGCCGAAAAGTTGACCTTTTTTCTTAGTCAACTTGCCGGTGATTTCAGTCTGTATGCCCATTTTTCGGTTCCCAATATTTGGGGGGCGATTATCGGAGTGGAGTTTGAAAAGGGGGCGATGAGTCGAAAAAGGTTGGGAACCACTGGTATGGATCGATATTTTGGTATGGAATATGGAACGATGCAAGTATGGTATGGAATGGAAGATTTTAATCTATGGTATGGAACGACATTTTCATTCTGCCATACTTTGGTATTTTATACATTTTATCGTGATCTGTGCAAGCTTCATCAAGCGTACGTTGTTCGCTGTTCACGGAATACGATCGCTTTTGTTATGTGTGAACTATTGAACGCTGTGTAGGTACAAATACACGCATATGCTTATGCAACGGTTTTAGGAACACCTGAAATGACATGATTTTGTGATGCAATAATGACAACAGTAATGTTGATCCAATATTCTACTGAGTCTACTAGAGACGGCGTCTCCGAGCATAGTCTATCATGTGACGCAATAATTGGTAATGTAGGCTACTGCAACTACCTCATTCCTTGAGTGACGACAGCTTACCAGCAATCATGCTGCAATGTACTAATAGGTCAATGTGATTGATAACATTGCCGGACCACGACTGACCTATCGATCTCGCCTTCCATGACATGCCCCCCCCCCCCCCCCATTTCTTGCTACTTGCTTTTTTCTATACTATCTTCTTTACTTTTAATTCAGAGTGAATGCCTCCTCTTTACATCGCCTAGGCCAAGGTGGGTGTCTGACTCCATAGACTACTCCAAGTCGCTTCGACACCTTCCTATCTTTTCATTTTATTGCATTTTTGTGGTGTATTGAACCGATAAAATTGCTAATGAACCAATGATGATGATGATAATTATATTTCTTCTGAAACATTGTCTGCCACATTTACACTATTTACATACTGATATATGTTATTGGTCATATTTCAAACGCTCTCGCATTAGGATTATAGATCAGAGAGTGGGGTGGTTATGGTTTGAAATTCTCGCCACGCAAACCTCAACCAAAGACTGTACTAATAATCACGCAGATCGCTGCAGCATTCATCACCTGCAGCTGGGATATTTTGTGGGTGCGCCTATATTATAAATTATTGTGCGAATATTTACTTCAAACTTGCATGTGCCTAATACCAATGTATCGGAAATGCGATGATATTCTTATGGAGGGTCCTACTAGATAACAATCCGCTGACTATCTCATTTTGCTCGCGGAAGCTGTAGACGTACACGTCACCTTACAACCGTGAACTAAACCTCACCAAAACACACTCTGTAAAACTATTACCAGGAATTAGATTCGCATCATGGCTGGTTTAAGCAATAATTACACCCGAAATATCATAATACAGGTGCTAGAAAAGGTACTTTACTAAGATATTGCAGCATTTCAAAGTATGGAATATGTATCAAGTATGGTATGGAACAATGTTGGTATGGTATGGAAAATTGCAAGTATGGTATGGAGTGAATAAGGCAAGTAAGGAGTATGGAAAATCCACGTTCCATACCATACCATACCATGCCCTGCTTGTGAGCTGTCGTCACTCAAAAAATGAGGTATAGTTGGAGTTGCCTACATTGCCAATTATTGCGTCACATGATAGACTATGCTCGGAGACGTCCTGTCTAGACTCAATAGAATATCAGATCAACATTACTGTTGTCATTATTATATCACAAAATCATGTCATTTCAAGTGCTCCTAAAACCGTTGCACAAGCGCGTATTTGTACCTATACATCGTTCAATAGTTCACGTTCACACATAACAAAAGCGATCGTATTGAGTGAGCAGCGATCAACGTACGATTCACGAAGCTTGCACGGATCACGATAAAATGTATAAAATACCAAAGTATGGAAGTATGGAAATGTCGTTCCATACCATAGATTAAAATCTTCCATTCCATACCATATACTTGCATTCTTCCATATTCCATACCAAAATATCGATCCACACCATACCATACCATACCATGCCGTGGCTCAAACGATGAGCAAACAATTGTCGCGATGTCAGACTTGGATGGAACCCCATTGTGCTGTACGCAAGTTGAGGAATTACTGATTAGATGCGCGCTCTCTCGTTTGCTATTGATTCGGTCAAAAACATGCGCAAATGATCGCACGGAGCTCGCACGTCAGCGCAAATTGGCTGTCAAAACAGACTGCTATGACGATTACCAAGCATATGCTTCGTCAATTGGTCAGCACCTGAGTGAAAACCTCGCCTGTGCACAGCACTATAATGACAATATGTTCACTGCCATTGCGCATGGCAGATCTTTGTTTCATTTAAAAGTGTTGGAGTCTACTATTATTCAGTTGAACAAACCTATTTTATGCAGACAAAAAGATTTCCTCTATAACCTATAACTTTCTCATTAGTGCGTGTTGTTTCGTGTGTGTAACTGTATATTAGGGTTGTTCAAAAAATACTTTTTTTTCCAAATCTCACTCGCTTAGTGACTAAATCGTCAGGTTGTCCAAGAAAACGATGCACACCAAATTTAACTCAATTCCAACCAGTAGAGGCCGTGCAATCTTGTATTGAAATTTTTAATTTGTATTGAAATTTTTTCTCGGATTATCCTTGATCCGGGGATTATCAACGAAAAATTCAAATAATTCCGCTTCTACAAGTCGGAATTGACTCAAATTTGTTTTGCATCGTCTTTGAAGACAGCTCAAAAATTTCATGGGGTTGACAGAAAAATTTGAAATTTTTTTTTTAATTTCTAATAATAAATTAAAAATTTCAATTCAAGATTGCACGGCCTCTACTGGTTGGAATTGAGTCAAATTTGGTGTGCATCGTTTTCTCAGACAACCTGACGATTTAGTCATCAGGCGAGTGAGATTTGCAAAAAAAAGTTTTTTTTTAACAACCCTACTGTATATTTACAAATTGCGTTGCTACTATAGTACCGTGTGTCCGTATACTGCTAGTTTGTTACTGGTGCCATTGGTACAATGCGAATTTCATGCTGTGTGATTTTGACTGTTGCGTCATACTCTGCCTTTTTAGTTTTCGCTTTTAGATCTGTTTAAATCACTTTTGTGTGCCGTTAACTCTTGAAAAGAGGCACCCGCAAAGTCTTCGAGTTTAATAAATATTCTGTTACAATGGATGTTGTATTGAAAGCTAACTCTTGTCTGCTTTATACACTCGTATTCCCTCTTTGTCACTTGTCAATGTTTGATTTGTTATTAATACTGCGCATTGTGCAGTGCACGGCGTTGAATTACGTAGTCAAAATTGATAAAACACGAGATTATCGGTGGCACGAATTCTGAATTTATTCGATTAGATTGAACGGGAACCTTTTATGTTCCAATGAACTTCATTGCTGAACGGACTCTATCGAGCGCAACCATGTCGCGGATCTAATTTCAAACCTTTGGGATGTATTTCTATTGATAAGGTCGCGGTATGCGCCCATATTGCTCTTACTGCAATAACGCATGGAAAATTAAAAGCGCACCATTTTACGATCAAATTCGACTGGCTGATCGGGGCATACGTAAGTACGTATGCCGTAGGCCTCCGTCTGATATTGACCAGTAAAAATTTTCTACAAGCTTGGCGCAACATGTTGTCACTCGATTTCTTGTTTTTAATATTGTTGCCCTTTTGTGAAAATGGAAGAACACCTAATGAATCTGATTGAGTCTAACTATATTCGCGATTACGAGACAAAGTGTCGTTCAACATATGCGAAATTGCGTTTGCGCTCGCAGTAAGACCGTCGACTATGAAACCTAGGCACGAAATGACTGACGCATGTTGGTCGCTTCTTTCGATATCGATATGTCCATGCGCCGAATAGCCCAGTCCTCGCAAACTTAGCCCAGCGATATACAACAGGCCCGCAATATAGTCAAATGACAAAATTATTGACCTATGAACTCCAAAAAATTTTCGCGCCTCGCGCGGCTAGTGGCCCGCGCAATAATTCGTCAATCGAATGTAGCCCATTGGCTGAAAAGGTTGGCCAGCCCTGCTTTAGTCTAAAGGAAAGGACGTAGTTTATTTTTGTCCTTGATGTTTTTGCGGCATATACACCGACCCATGATACACATACACTATACACACGATCTGCGCATATGCATACCATGAGTGCATGATGTGCATATGCCGCTGGACAAGGAAGTGCAGATATAGCCTTTGCGGCTTTCTAAGTCATGCACCACCCCTCCATGCTATCCCAGTAATGCATGAGCGCCAAGCAGGGAAGCCATGGATACCAGTGTTACTAATCAGGTCTTTGGTCTGACCCGGTCGGGAATCGAACCCACGACCTACCGATCAAGAAGCCGGACGCTTAACCATTACGCTATCTTGTCGGTGTGTCTACTTATGAGCCAGCGTTCCGGCTCTCAGAATTTCCGCGCTATAGAAGACACGACCTAGATATAAACTTTCAGATAGCATGCGACCATGCGACTCCCGTGCGGTGTATGCGTTGCCAAAATGATTGGCGGCGATAAAACCTTAAAACAAAATAACCGCCGCATGCTGGCCAAAACGTTCGACATTTGATATGTCCAATGTCAAATGACCAGCGTCGAATAGACCAGCGCCCGCAACTTGAGCCGCACGAAACAAATGAGACCGGCCGAGGGAAATATTGAGCCCCTTTTCGAAACGCGAATTCGGAATCGTGTTCGTCTCTTGGAAGGAGATATTCTTTTAGTTTCGTCTGGTGAGCAAGCGATTCCAACATATCTGAAGCAACGACAATCTTTACCGCTTTACCGCGACCTTTGCAGACAAATCTAGTGTCAGACCAACCTGTGACACCAAACCGACTTGAATGATACCGGGTGAGCATATTTTCATCATCATCAGACCATATCATCGCAGCAACACTGATTGGCCTGTCACTTATTGGATATGGTACCGAACACAGTGGACTTGGAAACCAAATCAAGCACAGAAGTTCGATCATTGTGCGACTGAAACTAAATTATGTAAATATTATGTAGCCTACGTACATGTGAGCGATAAGTCGGGTGCGCTAAAGACCAAATTGTTTTCCTTCGCGACCAATAACTCAAGAATCACTGGCATAACGGGTGCCGTTGCCAGCTGCAGAAAAACGATTGGTTGTATATCTCTTTCTTGAAACGTTAGATATTAATAAATTGAATGTTTGGCACGCAAGTTCGTAGAAGATTGACATTTTGGCACGCTGCACTGCACACAAGGTTGCCGGCCACTGGCCTGTTGTATATGCGATTGTTCAGGCCTGTCGTTGACGCGACAAATTAGCGAGGATTGGCGCGCGCGCGGGCAGCAATGAATGAATTAATTTCGCTCGCGTACAAACGGCAAACTCGGCAGGAGATCGCGTGCTGTGCAGACAACTCTCGTTAATTGGCAACACGCCTCTCTGTAATTGGCAGCGCGTAACACGGATACTACGAATTACTGGGCCCGATGGCTAAATGTACGCGTGATTTCAAGTTTTTTATCGATGGAGATTTTTTTCAGTGCTTGTTGTACCTATTTATATTACGCACCCTCATATTTTGGTTGTGTATTATACATGGAAAATCACGGTATATAGTACATATGACAATTTACCTGCCACTCTTTCTTCAGAACCTGTCTGTCGGGGTTCAGATAGTTTCGAATTCGCTCGCTGACCTTTGCTGGAGTGTTGGGCATTCCCATAAACCTTAACCAAATTAACATCCCTAGAATTGTGGTATAGGTTATTTCAAGATTTACTTATACGAACACAGTAATCACGTGAACACGGCCCTTTGGGCTCTCAATTTAGAATCCGAGCAATCCAAAATACTGTGACACTGAAACAATCATCATCATCATCATCATTTTAATAAAATTTTTATCAATTCAATGCGCCACAGGATTGCGACAAATATAAAAGATAGGAGGGTGCCGAAATGACTTGGAGTAGTCTTTTGATCAGACACCCACTTTGGCCTACAGCAGTGGTTCCCAAGTTCCGAAAGTGTATAAGAATTAGAACGTCCAGCGAGATATAAAATGCAAGTGTTGACGGCTTATTCTTCATAAGATGTGGAAATTGACTAAATAAAAGGTCAACCCAACGGAATATAGTCGCGGAAACCTGTTTTCCGAGCATCGTCTCGAATAATGACTTTTCGTTCCCATTTTTTTAGTCAATTCACCAGCGATCTGAGTTAGGTGAATACATTTCCCGCTTCTGTGTTCTCTCCTTCGGATCCTTAAATATGGGGAGCGATAACTTGCGTCGAGCTCCATATGGGGCGATGAATCGAAAAAGGTTGGGAACCACTGGTCTACAGCATGTAAATAAGCCACACAACAATTTACTAGCTGACTAAGGCATCGTAGCATACTTGGTGAGAATGGTGACATAGGCCATAGGCTCAAGTTCAAGTTTATTCATAAAATTTCATCATTTCAAAACATCACAAGACTGAGATACAATGAAAGATAGGGAGATGCCGAAACGACTTGGAGTAGTCTTTGAGATTATAATGAAAATATGACTATCATCACTATTGGAAAGTTGAATCACTGTTTAAGTCTTCATATTGACATGATGCTAAGGGTAAGAACTATTCTTAATGGTCGGTAAACATTTGACCAACGACACACATCATGCAACACCTTAGCCACACTTGCGGATTCGAAACTTGATCCCGTGAGCTGGGGATTAGATTTAGTTAGGGTTGTGGTTGTGGTTATTTTCAGAGTCGGGATAGTTTTGTGGTTAAAAGTTTAGATAAGTGTCGTTTGCTCAACTGAAGTCTTTCATTGTATCGCATATCCAAATGTCGGGCAGGCATTTTTACAGCATTATCACTGACCGAAATACTTTTTCTGTTGTTCCCGTCGCGTCGTTAGCCAGATCTTCGTATCGGATTCTCATGTACCGCCCATCAGATACCACGTTGGAGCATGAAATAGGAAATACGATGGATTATAATAATTATCATGAGTCATGACGAAACATACAATATGCCGCAGATTGCGTTGAGTGGAAATTATTATTTTAAAGGAAAATGTTACTCCGGAGTACAGCCTCGAACTCATGTCGAATCATGTCTGCGTCCGGCACGCACTCAAATTAGTTCCTAATTTCTTTATGAAAATTTCAGCTACAATATATCTCCAAAACCAAGTGCTATAGTGCTAGCCTGATTTTAGAATTTTCAAGAAATATACCATTGTGCTCGTGATGCTTCATTGATTCCGATTGCGAAATATTTTGGGACATATTTTCAGCGGTCGGTGGACAAATGCGCATTGCGCATGCGACACAAAAGCTAGCGACAGTTGAGCATGCGACACTCACGCATGGCTATTTTCGGTAATGGCGACGCGTGAGCATTGACACACAGTAGCATGGGGGACACATGAGCGTGGGCAATCATGGCCATGCGACACTTACACAAGGCGACTTTTAATCATGACGACGGCTTAGCATAGGGACGCATGCGCATCGGCATGGGCTCAAATAAGCATGGTGACACATGAACATTGGGACTCATCGGCATCGCGACAATTCAGCATAGTTACACGTGAGCATACGACATTTCAGCCTATGGCGACACTACAGGATGGTGACAAGAGAGCATGCGGCAGATTGGCATGCGATATTTCAGCATGCAACGCTTACGCACATCGGCGTGGGGTGGGGACACGTCGACATAGCTACACATCAGCATAATATTGGTAATTACATATATTGCAATTAATTTTTAACCCTCTCTCAGCCCACGTGATCAGAGTTATCGGTAGAGCTGAGGGAGGTAGTGAGTTCAAAAACCAGGCAGAGGACTATACCGCGCCGGCCACCTAGGCGCCTATATTGATGCTTTCAGTCAACATGTGGCGGTTTTGTTTGTTTGTGGTATTCATGGTGTTCGTCGAATACGATGGTCATTTACACCAGGTCAATTTTCTTCATTCTTATTCCGTAGCTGCCGACTTGGAGAAAATTTTGAAGTTGTATCAATTTTCCACAAAATACTCTAGAATTTATGTTGATTTGCAAAATAATTCTGAGCCCCTTCGATCTCGCCCCACCCAATTGAGGAGCTTGCGGTGCGGCAGTTACGGGCCTGGGTATAGTATAGTTTCAAACACACGCCAAATCGTAAGCCGTAACAAATTAGCTCGTGATTAGCCAATCTCTCTCTCGGTGCTGTGTACACTCCGCACTGCGCAGCCTCATTTTGCCGCTCCCTCGCAGCCTGCCACCCTTGGCGCACAGCCAGACCCGCCAAGTGGCTGCTACGCCTCCGGGGCTACCCAAACTAACACTGAAGATGTATAGCTATTGATTTGATGGTATCGAAGAGCGAGGTTTTCAAAATATCATAAGGTTGTTAGTATGACGAATTGAATCAACCACGGTTGCGTGTATTTTCAACCCTTGATACAGATCTATAGTAGCCGGACGCTGTACCAATACCCGTTCTTATTGGTAGCACATACAGCTCTGAGCCATAATCAGGATGCGATTCAAGTACGTCTACCCAAACTCACACTGTTAAGATGTATAGCAATTGATTTTGTGGTAACGGAGAGCGAAGATTTTCAAGGCAGGAACAGGAAGGGTTTCATTCAGACGAATTGCATCACCAGTCTTCCGTGTAGACCGCAAAATCCAACGGTATAATTAGTCTAACTATCGAATGTGTCGAACTAATGAATCAGGGACAGGGCCGTAGCAGCACTTCGTCAACCCCCCCCCCTCCCCCAAAAAAAACGTTGGTCTCGTGCCCCCATAGGGTGATCAAACGGACTTCTGGGCAATGTTCCCTCTAATTTTTCACGAGTCTGCGCAAACACGCCAAATCACTGCGCAGGCCCTTGGACAACAGTGCGCAACCAGCCCCCCATGGGGTGATAAATCGACCCCCCTCAGGCTACACGCTTTTCACCGCTACTAATCATCTATGTCTGGTCCTCGTTTAGTGGGTGTTCCGGCTAAACGCGCTAAGCGCGAAAATTTTCTATAATTAATGATCAAATCGGTCAATATCATCGGGAATTGCATATATTGCTATCAATTTTAATCCTGTCTCTGCTAACGTAATCACATTTACAGGTAATGCTGATCGAGTGAGATGTATTGGAAAAGGTAGAACCCCTAAATACAATTAAACATCTTCGGGCGTACCCGTTGGTATGACGACTTCCTTACATCATGCTATTTCGTGACCTCCTATCTGCTATGCCAAAAGATATTGAAATCTGGACATAAGTCACTTTGATTCCACTGCGACGATATGGTGACATACTATGGATTACTAGAAGACAGACATACACGCACGAGAACGCACTTGAAATACATACATGCGATCGATGTAGGCCTATCGCGTTAAAACACTGATGTGACGTCGTAATACCGGCAATGCACTCATTACTATCAAGACATACAGTCAGATATAACGCTACGAATATTCAAGTCTGATTGAAGCAAGAACAAGATCAGCGTATGGCCTTATCGACAGAAGATACCCGTTCAAACGAATCGAATAGAATCACAAATTTGTGCTGCTGAGAAGCTGATCTAATGCAACGCCCTACAGTGCATATATAGTTGCTGCATATCCCGATCAACGTTTGCAAAGGGATGGATTTTTTCAACAATATTGGTGCGATACTTGCATATTCTGCATATTATCCTATATCACCATACGTGATCAGATTCGCGTGATGGAAGTGATGACTTCGAAAATTCGCGGCATGTAATTGTACAGTAAATCTTACACAATATTCATGCCACGCGGAGAAGACTATTCGTTTGTTTCTCGCAGTTAACTTCGAGCTAGCCCATTGTTATTTATAACTTTGTTAAACTATGTTATTTCGCCATTCCCACAAAGGATTGCGCTATTGATATGACATCAGTATCGCTCACGCGTACGATCCCATAGTCAAAGAAAAATCTCTTTCGTGAGTCGCACACGATTGCAAATTCTCATTGCTTCGCGGAGCGCAATATTTGCCTTTTCGGGCCGCACTTGTAGGCCTATCTCGGTTTCAGACTTCAGCGACAGCACTATTTACCCCTGGCAATGCTCCCTCTCATTTTTCTCGAGTCTGCGCGGTGCCTTGGACAAGAGTGCGCAACGATTAAAAAAAAGTCACCACTTCGGATTTTTTGTGCGCAGCCTAGATTTTCTGTGCGCAGAGACCGTTTCAGCACTGCGCATTTGCGCACGTGCGCAGCTTAGAGGGAACATTGCTTCTGGGGGTCTTCGCCACCCAGACCCCCTCAGGATATTCACTGTCTATTTACCGCTACTTATCATCTATATTGGCTGTCCGTTTAGTGAGTAGGCCAAAGGTTTTCTCGCCTAAACGCGCGAAGCGCAAAAAATTTCTATAATTCATGATTGAATCGGTCAATATGATCGGGAATTGCATATATATTGCTATCAATTTTTATCCTCTCTCTGCTCACGTAATCAGATTTACCGGTAGAGCTGAGTGAGGTGTGTTTGAAAAGGTAGGACCACTCAATAATGATTAAATATCTTTGCGCGCATACCTGTCGGCATGAACTAAACATCATTTAGCAGGCCCCACTAAAAACTTGAGTCTTGGCTCCCATGGGTGATAAACCGACCCCCCCTTCCCCATCACGTTGTCCGCTTTTACCACGGAATAATCTGTTATATTTAGTGAGAAAGCGCCAAGCGCGAAAATTTTCGATAATTCATGGTAACATCGGTCAATAAGATTGGGAGTGGCATGTATATTGCTATAAATTTCTTGTCCCTTCTCCTCACGTAATCAGAATTACCGGTAGAGCTGAGTGAGGTGTCTTGGAAACTTTAGAGCCCGTAAATAATAATTAAACATCTTCGGGCTGGCGGACCCGTTGGTATAACTTCGTTACATGATAATATTTCGTGACCTCCTGTCTGCTATATCAAAAAATATAGGATCGCATAAACGTACTAAACCAAAAGGTCACACGATTTTAAATTGGTATTTCTTCACTGGCATATAATTTTCCACCGCGGGATGGTACTTGTCTTGTGAGGTTCAGCTTGCCAAGACAGGAACATTCGGCGCCAGTCATTTAGGCGCCTGTGGACAATTAAACCTATATGTATCAGCATAAGGGCAGTCCTTTTCGGCCAAGGTCTTCTCGCTGCAGATCGTTCTGGCACACTACTTGGAGTCGCATGCTACATGGTCTAAAACTTTATGTCTTGGTGCGTCGTGGCGCGATAATGGCCAACGCCGATATGCCCATTTCTATAAATCTTGCGTATTTCTTCTTGGGTGAAGTGTACCCAACAAACAAGACATTTGGCAGCTTGAAATCGCGCGGAGCGCGAAAAATCTTTTGAAAAAGATAAGCAAAGCTTCAAAAAATACTCTTAATTTATGCTAATCCACGAAATAATTTTGGGCCCCTTTCGAGGTCGGGCCCCCCAATTGGAAGATTTGGGGTGCGGCAGTTACGGTCCTGATCAGGGACATGGGTATTTGGCAACTGTGCACTGTGCACACCCGCAATGATAACCAACTATGTGTCTCAGTCTAAAAACTCCTGATACCGGATTCAACCGATTTCAGTCGACTCCACTCAATTCGCGAACTTTAGTTCCGCTCACTCTTGAAGTAGAGAAATGGCTTTTTATGGATCAAGCGGATAATCCCGGGATATCTAGAGAATCTAGATATCCTTGGTAAAATCACTTGTTCGTATCTTTCGTGGTTATGGGTGAAGGCAGACAACTCATCACGAATACTGCACCTATATTGCTGTCCATTGTATCAAAATCTAACGATAGGAATTGCGAGAATGTGGGCCGAATTGTCTGGGCGAAAATAGATTGACACGCTTAAATGTCGCATGCTGAAATGTCGTAATGGTCAATTGTCACATGAATAAATGTCGCATGCAGAAGTGTCGTAATGCTCAATTGTCGCATTCTAACCTGTCTAACGCTCAAGTGCCGCATGCCAAACTGTCACCATGCTTATTGAGGCCCTATGTTCTTGTATAACCATGCTCATTGCTCATATGTAAACATTGTCAAGTGTCCCAACGTGGATGTGTCCCCATGCTCACGTGTCTCTATGCGCATATGTCCCACCCAATGCCATGCCCGAATGTGTCACCATGCCGATATATCCCCCCGGTAATGTGTCACCATACTCAAAGCAGTGTTGGGATCAAGTCACTACCTTTGAGTCACGAGTTATCTCGAGTCATCGCATATTTTGACTCGAGTCAAGTCAAGTCAATCGATTTTCGAAGGTGAATTGAGTCAAGTCAAGTCACTCGTTTTTTGGATGTGACTCGAGTCAAGTCAAGTCGAGTCGAGTCACGGGTCAAGTCGCAATTCAAGTCAAATTGAATTTTCGAAGTATCAGTGACGATTCAAAGTCATTACATGTTGCTAGCTGTGTGAAAGAAAGAATAATTTGCCATTCATCTGGCATCAAATAACTAATATAAAGTTTAATATGCATGCAAGAAGGCGTCTATCACGCACACGTAGAACCGCAAATAAAATACGCGATTAACTTTATAGCTATGCTACAGTCTGTTATTATATCAGCCAATAGGGTCGAATACGAAGCCTCGAGAAGTTGTAACAAATTGATATGGACTTAAATCATACAAGAGGGTTGGTAAAGGTGATCACTGCACAATGTGAGCACTGAGCCGTCCAAGAAACAGAGATACGTTGCTATTGTATTCTTGTTGTTGTTGTTCTACTACTACTACTACGACAACGTAACCTGTGATCATGTCGTTTGTGGTCAATATATTTGCGATGCAATAATGGAGGATCATTCAAACGTACATTCAGTGAATACCTGGTCTGGTTACTCTCACAAGCGACACATGCTTATCGCGAAAAATACGAACATACACAAAATACAGTGATTTGATTGATACCGGTTACTTGATGACTTGAAATTGACTCGTAAATTTTGCTCCGATTCACGAGTCAATCCGCATTTTGAGGCGCCGAGTCAAGTCAAGTCGAGTCATTTTTGCAAAGTGAGTCGAGTCAAGTCAAATCATACCAAAAAGTTGACTCGAGTGTCCCCATGTTGATATGGCACCATGTTGAGGTGTCTCAGTGCTCATGTTTCATCATGCTAATGTGTCCCCACTGTCGTTTTTCAGTTTGTCGCATGCTCAAATGTCGGGCAACTATTTTCAGCATGGGACATCACGGCCACACGCTGCCGTGTTGAAATATCATACAATAAATACCTTGCGGAGCATGCTTAATATAAGCAAGATTCTTTTTTTGTGGCAGGCAATACGCGTTCCCAATATCCCGTGCTAGAGATTCCAATATTGGTTGATTCTCTTTGAGCAATTTCAAATGGGACGATTTTATCGACCTGTATACCAATTTTCAGTCAATACAGCAACAAATAGTATAAATTACTTCAGGTTTCATAAATATCACTAATGATTCGGAGAACATCCTGTTATTTGGATGCCGAATACACTGTTTATTGCGAGACCCGAGTCAAAACTATTTCAGTTTCATGACGCAGATATTTTATATAAACTAATAGCACTTTGGCGTGGGACACGCTTACGAATTTTCGCTGTGAATCGATAGTCGGTAGGCAGGTCACGCATCTCAGCGTTTGCAGCAGAGACTTCGTCAGCATGACCAAGGGCAAATTAGAACAACAAATAACGTTGCGTCTCCACTCCAGCTCAATCATGGCAGTCTGTCAACACACTACGTGTCTACGATCAAGTTTCTGCTTGCAAATCGGATATAGGACGCTTTTTTTTATCGCATCCAGAATGTGCTAAGCATTATAGTGACAGTAAATGTTCTATAGTTGCTCGATGCCATTTTTTCATTTGAAGGTCCTGGAACCTACCACCGTAAAGCTGCGCAAGACGATTCTCTGTCGCCAGAAGAAATGCCTCTACCTACACGCATGGAATATTTCACTAGTGTTCTGTGTAGTTGTTTTCGGATCTTTATAACCTAACAATGCTAACATGTGCTCGTTAACGTCTGTTATAATTTCGTGACACGGGCATATTTCCTACAGTTGGAATTTGAATAACCGTATTACTAACGTTCGCTGCGGATGAGAGTCACTCTAAGAGCTTTTAGTGAATAATTTACCAATAAGAAGTTATTGTTTCGTGACTGTAATACCTGAAAATACACCTGATTCTTTCCTGTAATTTGTGATTTGCAGGCACGGTGCCGAAACGGGAATATCAAACAAGCGTTGGCATTGGTGTTTGTTTGCCTATCACACCCAGCATCTATATCCCATCGCAAGTGTTACTTAATTTGATCGCACTCTATCGTGTTGCTTGACTTAGCGACAACCAAGCAATATGTCGCATATACATAGTATCTTAAGTAGAAAATTGATCACACCATATCACAACTTACCGACAACCAAACAATCATCCAAACAATGTCACTTCTTAGCCACAAATTTCACCAAAGTAAACACCTCATTATCTATTCTACTTATATCCATGTATCTTGCTTTGCTTTTCCGAGTCCAATCCTTGATACGACCACAATAATCACGCGGACTCACCTGAAATCTCTGACAAGATGTAGCACAAAAACGCTTCTACCCGCACGCTTTAGGCTTTCATAAACCGATTCCAAATTCTTCAATGTGCACATTCTAGTG
Organism: Botryllus schlosseri; assembly: GCF_051294905.1. Classification (NCBI taxonomy): domain Eukaryota; kingdom Metazoa; phylum Chordata; class Ascidiacea; order Stolidobranchia; family Styelidae; genus Botryllus; species Botryllus schlosseri. The sequence continues at coordinate 27,399,957 of NC_137239.1, read as the reverse complement.
GTTTTGGTAAGTACGAAAGAGGACGATTCACAGGCCTTTTTGAGGATGTCAGCTTTCAGGGGATAACCGCAGTTTTTCCGATTGGCATTGTTACAAGTTTTCCTGTATTTGGTAATAAGTCCAGTGCTAGCATCGATAAAACACAACCCGTGTTTTCTACAGTGTGGGACACTGTCATCCCAGTGAGATTTTTCGTATCCTTGCGCATATAAGTTATCCAGATTTTCAAAATCGCAACTCAATACTTTCTTGAGCAATTCTGCCTTCTCCGTTGTGTACAAATCGCATTCGAGACCAAACGGATACATCGGCTCATAAAGGTAGAAACTGTCATTTGTAGCCGCGAAGATCTCTCCGGCGAAGGAGCTGCCAGAACGAGTCTGAGTTAAAATGATCAAAGTCTTTTGGTCTCCTATCACATCTTGCTTGGAACGTATCGTTGGATTGGAGGACTCTTGGTTTCCTATCACATCTTGCTTGGAACGTATCGTTGGATTGGAGGACTCTTGGTTTCCTATCACATCTTGCTTGGAACGTATCGTTGGATTGGAGGACTCTTGGTTATGATGCGAGATATGTTTTACGCCAAAAAGAAATATGAGTAGAGCCGTTCCAATTACGCAAGACTTCATACAACCATGACGTGCTGCCAATGAATTAGCTGTAAGTGCGGATCTACCAATATTGTATAAACCTAATCCCATGTTGAAGCACGTAGCCCTGAAATATTCTGAAATTATGTTGAAAACTGGTAATTCTAATTACTTATGTGATATGATATCCAGCACCGAAATTACGTTCCCTGCCAAACTATATTATGTCCCGGCATTAATACTGCCTTTATACGGCCGTCCGATATACAACCATATGCGACAGAATGCAGGATAAATATAATCAATCGCGGCGTCGAACTGGCATATTGTCTCCGTGTCCTGTCCTGGACACAAACGGTACCCCGAACCGCACACCGAGCAGAATGTTAAATAAGATATTCCCTCTGTTCCTACAGGTAGTAGGAATGGACATCGAGGTTGCCTTCGCCTCGATTCCAAGACACAGTTACATACAGGGTTGCCAACTGCTGGTGGTCCAAAAGTGCCAAATTGTTTTCCAAAATGTGCCAAATGGTCCGTCAAGGAGCCAACTATTTTTGGTTTCAAGCGGTGTGCTTTTAAATTACACCTAAAACACAAAAATGACACGTTGTCGCTTGTGCCTGTGCGCTTTTACATGCATGCCTGGAGTAAATGCCATTGAACAAAAATGTCATTAAAGAAAATCAAGATTTTGGATAAGTATGTAACGAAACGTACGTATCCTAGTTAACGCATCGCGGATCGTACACATTTACGCAAACGCATAACAAACCAAGAGTTTGAGATCAGAAACACTAATCACCGAAACATCTTGCCGAATTTCATTGCCAACCATCTTCCTGCAAAACTTCAAGCAAGCATAGTTCATCATCCTCGTCATGATAGATATCGGCGAGAAACTTCCCCAGCATACTGTCGGTTACTGTCGAATCTTTGCAACAAAGTTGTCGTCCTAACAAGTGATGCCTAACGCTCAGAATCGCATCCAGCATTAAAAGTTTCATCCTATTTCGAGCCTTTGTTTTATAACAACTCACGGGACTAAACATTCGCTCTTCGATGGGTAACTGGTACCGACAGACATGTCAATGCATAGTTGCATACTCACCCAATTCTGTGTATAGCTCTGCACCGTCAATTGTTCCATAATGTTTTATTCCTAGCCAAAACTGCGCTGATTCCTGAGGAAATCCATTGGAAAAAATACTTTCTTCGTCCCACCGATGCAGCTGTATTCTTCGGTATTGGGATTCAATGTCATGATTATCACGGAGCAAATGTTGGATAGGCAGCTGGTCATAGGAGGATTGACCGATCTGTGAGAGCAGCCTGATAGGGCTTAGTCCGCTAATGACACCGAAAATCCGCCTTGGCGAAGGTAACCTTTCCTCCACCTGATGCACTCATGCTAATAATAATACTGTAGCATCTTTCAAGCATTGGTTTAAGACCACCTGAAAAGGCTGAATTCTGTTGGTTATTCCGCTTACACAGATCTCAGTTGTGACTCAAATCTACTAATGACAGTGATTTGGCGTTTCCTCGCTAATCATAGAACCTTGACCTGAGCGCTCGATAATGCATACCAAGTTCTTTAGTCTGACCTACCGATCAAGAAGCCGGACGAATCACCATTACACTAGATCGCTCAAGGGCTCATTAACTGATTGGAGTAGTATTCTTGATCGTATTCATGCGCTGAATATGCTCGGATTAAGTTCCACGTCGAGGAACGGCATAATCTTTAACAAAACTTATACGCCGACCTAACCAATGACCTGATTCAGTGGCAGGTATCGCCAAAATATATCAGTTCATAACTAAATATAACACAGCCTACAAAGAATACGGTACGAAGCTGCTCTAAAATGAACCAGCGGCTGCGCAACTATCAGGCTTCGACCTCGAGCTGTGTGACGAAATAGGGGACAATGGAAAGCAATGGCAATGAACCGATCTATAATGACAGAGGCCTGCACCATCTCATATCAAAAGATAGAACGAAGAACTAAAGAAAGCGATTCGTCTTTATATCAGTTTCAATTATTAAATAATTTGATAGTAAAATGCACCAAATTGGAGCCAACGCGTCAAACCTAATTATTCGTTGCCAGCTGACCATTGAAAGAACCAAATTTCGTGAACTTGGCTCCGAAATGCGACAGTTGGAAACACCGGTGGCATTCCGGCATTGAGGTTGCAGACGAACTGGCACGTTCTACCACCGCTATCGCATTTGATGGTCAGAAACACACGCTATTACCTAAACCAGGGGTTGGGAACCTTTTTCGACCAAAGAGCCAATATTTTTAATTGTAACTCCCAACTACCCATACATGTTATCCAACTGTTACGCCACAATTGAATATTCGTGACGTATTGGTTGCACTTATGCAATGGGGTAGTGTCCGCCATATTTTCTCTGCCTTGCTCATTCACTTCTTGACGGCTTGGCCGCGAATTGTGCTGTGAGCATGTTTGGTAACTGAATTCGCGATTTCGGCGGTGAGATACACCCCGGCATGTTACAGAAAGAACATCATGTTCCAAAGCCGTAGCGGCCTTTAGCGTTGGCGGAGTAGGCTATTTCCAGATTCTCCTGAAATTTTCCACCAGAAAGCCTTCCAATGGATTGGCAAAATCGGGTAATTACTCACGATGATGTGCTGGCCTACGTTTTATCACTTCAATATAAAATCTTCCAACAGAATATATGGAAGCGACTGGATGATGTTACTGGAAAACCACGCACAGGCCGTTGCCTATAATAGCAATCTTCGAATCTTACCAAGAGCCGAAAACGCGGCGATGTGGACAGACAACATGGCAGCTAATCAGACAAATCAACCTGTGCTCCATTGCAGTGGCGTGGAAGGTCCTAGATTCAGTAGCCACCCAGCGGAGTTATAAACGAATCGATATGACAAGATGTAGGTATATCTAGGGTTGCGTTTAAAACAAACGGCGTTTTAAAACACTTTGTTTAAAACATGTTTGAAACAGTGTTTTAAACAATTGCGTTTTAAAAAAAATTGTGTTTTTCTGAATTGTAAAATTATGTCATAGTTGTGTAATTACTTTCCAAAAAACATGTTATAACATGTTATAGGAGCCTACAGACAATATAGCCTACATATATCGATATGAGATGGTTCGAACCCTCAAAAGAGTCGGTTCAACAGCAATAGTACAGATATTTCGTCAAAGGAGCTATGATCTATTTTCACCCGGACAATTCGGCCCACATTCTCGCAATTCCTATCGTTAGATTTTGATACAATGGACAGCAATGAGAGGGTAAACTGCGGTCACCACTTGGTGGAGTCGAGAGCTACTGGTCCTTTCAGTCGCGTTGCAGTTGCGTGTGACTCTATACATCAGCAGTACCCGAGCGACGTTCGCAGTTCTTGTATGACTTTGTAATGGGCAATAAAGGTGATGGAATTGCTGGAAAGACTTTACAAGAACTCCGTAAAGAATTGAAAAAACGTGGAGCGAAGACATCTGGCCGGAAAGTCAACTATTGGAAAGGTAAGTAGGGCGTGTTGCTGCGGTATGCGCACCACTATAATTAAGCTGGGTTTTATATAAACAATTGCAAGGCAGTCGGCCATCTGTCCGTCTGTGTGTCTGTCTCGTAGCAAATTTATGAGCTACTCCATTGTTGTTACATAGACTCGAAGCTTATGACCGAAACAAAGATTTCCGGGGACCTCAAATTGTCTTGCCAGCACCAGACCCTGTGGAGTGGCCAAAAGAAGGATTTAGCCAAATATGTGAGGATCACCAGCACTCAGTACGTCTAGTGAATAAGGATTTGATCGACGGATACTTCCGGTACAGACTAGTTTCAGACAAATCATGCTGTGCAGATCTCAAAGGCATTGAGAAAGGGGCAAATCTTTTAGAAAGTGAAAGAGTAGTGGTGGCCAGCTTCGTTGAGAACAACCGCAAGTTTTTTGTCTCGGGCTTGGTGTGCGCAACCATGCGTAGTGATGTTAGTCATTGCGTTGGAATACTAATGAAGGGCCAAGAATACTTAGGTCTGTTTTTTCAGCTCACCTATAATGTGAAAGTTGCGTTACTGCCAAGTGGTGAAATCCAGAATAGTGCGTGTGAATGCCCAGCAGGAGCCGGTCTTCACAGTACGTGCAAGCATATTGCAGCCATTCTCTTAATGCTTGCATGTTTCAAGGAGTCAGGCGCACTTTAGGTTGCAAACGGCTGTACTTACGCTCTTCAGACTTTTCACAGGCCTCGCAAGTTTCGTTTAGGTAAGACAAGGATGATCAAAAACAGGTTTATTATCTAAGATTCAGAGTAGGTTATTTACATATATATATAATTTGATCAAAACTTAATGTAATAATTCTTGGATATACAGCTTCTCCGGTTAAATGCCAAGACCTGTTTGTCCAAAAGAACGATGAGGATCCACGACCTTCAAAATTTCAAAACTGGCCTGGCTATAATGAATATGTCAGAAATCAAGTGATTGGTTTCTGCTTTTCTTCTGGCAAAGACCTTCCGATGCGGCACATGTACGAAAAAGCAAATTTGTTTGAAGCCACTCATGATCATAATTATTTTGGTATTGACTGGAGACAGTACTGGGTGGACTATTCTTTAAAGGTGGGATGCTTCTTTTCCTAGTAGGCCTAGTGGTAGTTATTCGTAACCATGTACTTCCATTGCACCTCATCATCATTCTGCACTACTGTAGACTGTTTCTTTTTAATGAAATTGTCTATTTTGTTCCCAGATTACAGAAAAAGAAGCCGAACAGATTCAGTCTGCCACAGCAGTTTGTGGCTTCGTCACAGAGAATGGCGATTAACAGCAAGTCACTTCGGCACCATTTTCCATCTCACAGCCCGACGTGATCTCCATTCTCTGTGTAACACCATCCTTAATCCCCAAAAACCCAATGTTCAGCCAATTATTCATGGAAAGACCTACGAGCCAATAGCGAGGCGGGCATTTGAGGAGATGTGTGTTACTGTAGACTCGTCAGGTCTCTGGATATTGCCATCGTTTCCCTACCTTGAGGCTACTCCAGATGGGTTAGTGGGGTCTACCCACACCATGGAAATTAAATGCCCGTGAAAACCATATTGCACCAGGGAAGGACTTCTCATTCCTCGAGTTCAGGTCTGATGGGAGAATGGCATTACGTAGGTCGCACCCATACTACTGCCAGGTACAAGGAGGCCTGGCACTAAGCAAGAGGGATGCTTGCTACTTCATTGTGTACACCCCCTGTAATGGAAAACCGTGCATATTGATCGAGGAAGTGCAGTATGATGACAAATTTTGGAAGGAATACCTTTTGCCTAAGCTCAGAGACTTTTACTTCAACCACTATCGGGGATACATTGCTGCAAACGCTGCACCACTGAATTAGTGCCAAATTTCATCTACTTCCAATGCTAATTGTTCTTTGTATAAAAGTTTCTGTAATTATACAGCAAATTCTCAGGCCTCAACTCTAGACACAGTATGACTATAGTAATTGATCAGGAGTGGGCTGGCATATACAGCTGTAAGGGCTTCTGCGTAATCGGCACAACCCGGAGAGCATAATCATATATAATATAGCCTGGACTTTCTTGCGCGCATTCATACTCCCAAGGAATCAAAAATTCAATTTTTTATTGCAAGGAGGGTATCAAAATACAGAAGTACACAGTCATACCACAATGGCTCACCTCCGTTAGTCCTGAAAAATTAAGGCAAAATATGTAACCATAAGCTACATACCATCAAGTGGTAGAAGAAACTTCCGTCATAGCAAAACACAGCCAACTGTGAAGCACGTTCAAGAGTATATCAAATATTTATAAATCTATGCGTATTTGTCAACTATACGCCTACGGAAGTTGCTTATCATGAAGCACACAAAAATCAGTTAGTGTCCGATGGCAACTTTGTTCCATTGAAGTTCATTCTTTAAAATTTTGAAGGTCTTACTTAGACCTATGATACGCTCGATGTGTATCCTTTTCGAGGCAACTCGGCGGTCGTGAATTAATACTTCCTCATCAAATTGTTTTTTGTCCCCAAGCAAATGTGGAGTATTTACAAAGACGTCCCGATTTGCAAATAAATCCTGCACCAATAATCCACGATCAGCCATGATGCTGTCCCGTCGCTGGAGCTTGCTTTTATCTGTCATTAGCACAGATCTCTCCATAATTTGTCTATCGGTCGTCCTACCACCATAAGTATCGGACACATAAGAGACAAGGCCAGAGGGAGAACAGCCGATGATGGTTTTCAAGGTGTTGTGGTTCTTATAAGAAGAAAATGTGGCTGATCTGATCGCATCTAATATTACTCTGGTAGAAGGAAAATTCTTGCTAAAATCTTGTGGCATGTGTTCTTGTGTCAGCTCATACGATGGCCAGGTGTTCAACTCATTCAACTGGTGGTACATGAAATTGATCCACATGTTGAACAACTGACCTACTCGAACTTTGCTGATGTTGAATATGAGTGAAAGTTCAAAGTCGTCTTTTGCCTGGCGAAGTTTCATGAGAGTGAGATAGAGTTGCTCTTGGGGAGACAGACGGCTGCATTGACTTTTTAACAGAGGTGGTCAAAGTAGTCAAGAAAGTTACTCAAGTAGAAGTAGCGAAGAAAAAATCTACTCAAGTACAAGTAGAAGTACTTTTTTCATAAGCAACCTAAAACTACTTGAAGTAGAAGTAGAATTGACTGACTTTAAATCTACTCAAGTAAGTAAGTAAGTAAGTAGTTGTGAAAACGATCGTAATTCGTTGACATGGATTATCAAAAGGTGCAAATTGAGCTATGCGAAAGGTGCAGAGCTTCATTCTTATGGATGCATAGATTGCATACCAGGAGGTATCAAATTTTCGAAAGCATATAAGCATTCGTCCGCATCATGGGATGGAAACCATAGTATTGATATGGAAATGCGATACTAATCCTCTTTTTAACCGAACATCACGTCTTAGAAAATATCATGGTATGGCACCCTGCCCTATGTTATTAGGCCTGTAGTTTAGACGAAGAGCAATATGAAGAAGTTGTAGAGGATACGGTGTAAACACTTTCCGAGATAAGTAAACAAAAACAAACACAAAAATATGGTGGCTCATAAAAATGCCATATCTGTAGTTTTATTTCCGAAAATTAAAGGCATTACCCCACTTGCTTTTATACTTCAACCTCTATGTTATCAAAAAAGAACTGATATTAATTAGAACTCAAAGTATATGATACTAGGAATTGTAAGTGAAATATAAATATTACTTCTAAAAGCGGAGCATTCATTTCGTGTCTTTAGTCCAAAAAGTTTCGAAGGTTGGAATGCTAAAACAGCTCTAAAACTAAAAAAAGTCAGAGTCCACTTTTCCAGATTAGGGCACGCCATGGACTGCTAGATAACGATATGATAAGTAAATGCTAGATTGCGTAACAGCAATTTCAGACGTTATGATGAAGTGGCGAGATTGCGCAGTGGTATAATCCGAGGCTGTAACACCAATGGGTTGCGGGTTCGAATCCGACCGAGGTCGACCTATACCTAAGTGATGGTGGTTTATCTAGGCTCCTCCTCATCCCCTCATCCGCGTAAGCGGTATCTTACAAAAAGCCTAGAAGTGGGCCGTGCTATAAGTCGGCAGTCATGGAATAAAAAATTAAGGATATCGACCTGGTATAAATGACCAATGACCATAGTAGTCGACAAACACCATGAATAATACAAAAAAGAACGTTATGATGAGCGATAATATTATATACTGTGATGAAATATTCGACATGGCAACGGGCGACAATGCGGTGTGAACGGAGCCACGCCAACCCGCTACCTAAATTATATTCACCGATACTATAGTGATATTATACGGGTTACCGCGTACCCACTGCGCGCGAAGCGCGACGAAAATTCTGGGCTTTAAACAAATTTTATGAAAATTAAATGTTGTGCTCCGTGGAAACAGCCCCGAAACTCCTCAGGCTATCTTCCCGTTTGGAGGATTAAGCTACTTCTACTTGACAAACTGAAAATAGCGAAAAGTAAGTAAGTAGATCACAAAATATTATGAAGTAGAAGTAGAAGTAGCGAAAATCAGACCTACTTGAGTAAGTACCAGAAGTAGAGGAAAACTACTTGAGTACTTCGAAAAAGTAGAAGTACTTCGTTACTGACCACCTCTGCTTTTTAAGTAATGGGCAGCTGGACCAAGAACATTAAAAAAAAATCAAAGTGATGGTAATCATCAAATCCAGTGAAATATTTCACAGCTTCGGGTTTGTCTTTCAAGCTGTCCAATCTCAATCCATGTGATGGCATCAAACAACATTGAGTCGTTTCGTAAACATGTCCATAATCGTTTACAGACATATTCAATTGATTACTGCACCCCTCATTATCATTATCGATTACGACCTCTTCGCTAAACTCTATTACTGGGTTTAAATTCGAGTGTCAGGACAAATATCTTCAAATGGATCATGATGCCTGCGCTTTGCTCTTCCTTCCCTTCCTTTGCAGACCGTCCAAATGGGAAAATAGAAGGCACTGCACCGTCGCGCAATAATTTCCTCTCAGCTGTAAACAGAGAAACGAAAATGAATGAATGAATTTCTTGTATTGAGACAGATGTAATGAGGGACTTGTTCAACCAAATATTCAGCTGTTCAATAACTCCTGGCTTATATACTACCATACTACAACGGAAAGCAACATGTGCCAGCTGGGCTGGAGCATTCGATGCCCAACGGCAATCAAGAAATTTCATCCTTACCATTTCCATCGTCACGATAGTCCGCCTCCACAAAATGTGCGCTACAAACACGAGCGCTTGGGCCCGGCTGCCACAGTTTTTTGGTGCGACTGTCAAGCCTTCCTATCGCCACTATCCACTTCTTTCTGGTGTCTTCGCGAGTCGGAAATCGGTGACCGCCGGCATTTGAGCAACGGGGAACAGAACAACACGGCATCACTACTACCTCTATTACTACTCTACTACTATAACTACTCCACTACTACTACTGCTACTCCACTACTACTACTGCTACTCCACTTCTACTACTACCGCTCCAATACTACTTCTACTACACTTCCTGCGTCGTCGTCGTAGATACGTAAACAAAGGACCAGTCGCACGCGCGCTCTCTAGTGACCGCAATTTCGGTTTACCCTCTCATATTATAGATAACTAACCTACCGTAGGTTAGTTATCCATACTCATATAGGTGCAGTATTCGTGATGAGTTGTTTGCCTTTACCCATAACCGCGAAAGATACGAACAAGTGATTTTACCAAGGATATCAAGATTATCTAGATATCCCGGGATTATCCGCTTGATCCATAAAAAGCCATTTCTCTACTTCAAGAGTGAGCGGAACTAAAGTTCGCGAATTGAGTGGAGTCGACTGAAATCGGTTGAATCCGGTATAGGGAGTTTTTAGACTGAGACACTACCCACCTACATTCTACACATTATGCGACACGCAGATGAATTTAATCACCCTAATTTGAAACGCGTGTGTTGGATATGTTTTGAGAGCTGTGCTAGGTAGAATTGTGGTGTGTTCGTTCTATATGTCATTCTTGTTAAGTTGGAGCATCGTATCATAAGGTAGCAAGCTCTAATGTGCCTACTCTCCTTGGTCGTTTTGGATCATATTTTTCAAGACAAGGAAAATCCTCAACACAAACATGTGGGTTTTTAATCCTCTCGAATTCGACTAACTGGAGTATCCGGGACCTTTGTGTCAGCTCTCAAAAACGATTTCTGCCAGCAAACATAATTCACTCGCAAAAAATACCCTGCTTGTGGGATACAAGTACAGGACAGATTTTAAGACCTGGTCATCCAAGCACTACACTGTAAATTCTGAAGTGTTGCTCAACCCGGAAAATTGAACACGAAACGTGATCCAAAAATTGAACGCCTAGAAGTGTTGCGAAGTGTTTAAATTAAAAGTGTTTATCTAAAAAGTGTTCAGCCTCAAAGTGGCTGGTTGACTAGTCACCGGAACGCAGGGCTCAAAATAAAATCAGATTTTATTGATTCATGAATAGATGACGCTTATAATACCCAACCTGAGTGATTAAATACGTGCATACATTGAAATTTCCAATAGCTGCTGTGACAGGGTTTCATAAATTCAGATCAGCAGTTGAAACCGTTTCCGGAATAGTCCATGAAATCACGAACATCACAAATGATCAAGAGCAAACTCACTACAAATAACATGCAACTCGTTCAATCATGAAAATGAATGCATAGGGAATTAGGGATAGTGATGACAAAATATCATTTAGTATCTATAACTTTCGTGACAATGGCATGGAGTCAAATTCATTGGTTACGTCCGTTAACGGAAAACATGATCAACACAAATCATTAAAACTTATTTAAAATTGATCAAATTATGGCTTGTAAATTTCTAATTTTATTGTAAATAAACAAACAATGAATGTATCAGTTTCACTACCACTACCACGATAAACAAGTAACAAAGTATTTTTTACTCTTAATGAAATTGGGCCTGCTAACCAGGCATCAAAAATATTCTTGGGCTTGCATTACAAGTATTTATATCAGGTTAATGCCAATCACTTTTGTTTAAATAACAAAGAAATCGTTACTTTGAGTCAATACAAATTTTGCAGATTTACAGAAAAGATTTTGTTGTTATTCACCAGTCTGCAGCAAAATATGAAATCTGGAAGTCATTAGGGCACTGGTTCTTGAACATTTTTGGACACGCCCCGTTATGATAGCAAAAAAATTTCACACACCCCTTATCGTCGTATCATACAATTGAAAAAAGCAACCAGAACGCTAGAAATCCCAACTGATAGTTGGATGTCAGTGACGGTAATAGTTGTTGATGAGAGAATATTCAAATATTAAATTCTGACCATGCACAGAGAAATAAGTAGAAGCTGCCATGTGCGAAAAAGATTTTAGTTGACAGCGGCTTCACGCCCCTTCAAATGCTTTCTCCTGTTTGAGAACCACTCCTTCAGGGTATGACAATCCAATGCATAGTAGCTCAAAACGTCATCAATGTTTCTGAATACTCCATTTTCACTGAAGCAGTTTTATATTCTTGGCATCAGCTGCGATCCAGGATAGGTCAATCTCTGATTCGTGGCGTGCCATGGTGTTTGCTTCTTTTCTACTGGTCGACTCCAAGTTGCGCTCCTTGAAAATGTGATTAAATTCCAAAGTTTTGAATATGTCAATGAAAATTCTAAATTTTATGCAGAAATAAATATAAATATTTCACACATGCAGGTTACACAAGCGCAGGAAAGGCGCTCGGGTGCATGTGAAATCCTATCACTGAGAAGGACTAAAATTCGCATAACGACTAATAAAAATATCTTGAATTAGGTCTGCGTTTTTTTTTCAATTCGGCCATTTTGACATTTACATTGACATTCAGACGCACAGGCCACAGTGAGAATGCAGAACTGTAACTCAGAATGAAATTTATAGCAGAACGTCTATGTAAATTTGTATGGTCCACAAAACAGAAAGATTACGATACCTGTTTCAATAAGACATGCGCTTGGGTCTTGGATTGTATTAGCTTGTCTCTCAATTTGGCTTGGAGAAGAAGACAGTTGACTTCATCAACCTCGTTTTGCTGAAAATGTAATTGATTGCAAACAAGATCCAAAAATAAATATAGTAGAATCGTTATTCCTATGGGTTTGGATTTCCATTACAATAATTGACATACGGTAGGCTTTACATATAACTTCGATTCTAAGATTTTATAGCTGCTTTGAATTGAGACGAGAAAATATACCAGACAAAGGACACATTGATTGTCTTTAGTACAAAAAACTTTGTGACATCTTATCGAAGGTGTTGAATACTTTTCCTTCATTGCAGTAATTGTAATTGTTCTCAATCTTTCAAAATCCTTCCTTCCTGATTAAATTTAATTAACGAAATTATCTGGAATTAGCACGACATGGGAAATGATCTCAATTTGATGTTCCAAGTATAGTCCAGTAAGCAGTAGTTTAAATACAAGTTACCCCAGCTCTTTACATTCAAGAACACCTCTGTTCAATGTACACAGATCAAGCCTCTCTTCAGCTCATATCGCATATATAGATTGTTATTGAGAAAATTAGGACTGCAGAAACCAGCACATTACATAATCAATGGTGATATATGAAATGAATAAATAGACTTACATAATCACATGTTTCCATGGGTTATTGAGGCAAAAGTATTATCGCAAAAGACGACTGCACCGGCACAAAATCCGTTCAGATGACTCCTCACGTCACTTTCAACATTGTCTGTTAGCACAGGCACGGTCGAACCAGGGGGTCTTTTCGAAGAGTCGACACCAGTTGGATGAATTTGAAGATCAATCCAAGACTGTTGAAAAGAAAATACTTGTTTAAAAAATTTGCAATACAAGGGAACTATTCAATATTCGAACAGCTTCTTCGAGGTGCAAAACTTCAATATAAAATTGAATAGTATATGCATATTGAAATGAGCCCGAATATTTTCGGCTGAGACTCGTCAGCAACTAGTAGAGAACCCGAAAGAAAGTTGTACAGCAAAAATCGTATCACAAAATATGACGTCACCAGCATTCAGTATTACGCAGATATCAGACTGGATACATTTGTATGTGACAAAAGGGTGTCTTTCATAGAACAAATAATTATTGTAATGGAAAGTTGCAAGTGACCGTACCACCAATTTTACTCCAGCACGAGTAGCATACTTTCCTGGATTGTTAATCATTTTAGTGGAATCTTACCAGCAAACATTCATAAAAATAACCGAATGCAGCAGAATCAAATTCATTATCTAAGGATATACCAGTTTACTTACGAAACACCGCGATGCTTACCAGTATTTTAAACAACAAATGCATTTCAAAAAGGTGCCAATTGCAATACATACTACCTGCACATTAGGGCATTTTTCATATTCTTTCCATCAGCCGCAACGCAGGCTTGATGAGTCCCTGATTCGTGGCGTGCCATGGCCGATCTTTTATTTTACTGGTTAAATCCAAATGCTGCTCCTAGAAAATACGGAACATTACAAAGGAAAATTGTAAATTTGATGCAGAAGTAAATATAAATATTTCACACAGGTAGGTTACAGAAGCGCAGGAGAGGTGCTCAGCCCCCCAGGTGGAGAGCCACTCACCTAGCCCATTATAGTTAAGTAAGCAATAGTTAAAGTACAAGTTACACGAGCTCATTACGTTCAACTACATCTCTGTTCAGTGTTCAGTGTACGCAGTTCAGGGTACACTGCACAGTGTACAGCTGTACACAGATGAAGCCTTTTTCAGCTCATATCGAATAGCCCGTAAGCTACTCTGCGAGATAGTTCGTGAGAAAAGTAGGACTGCAAAAACCAGCAAATTACATAATCAATGGTGATATATAAAATGAATAAATGGGCTTACATAATCACATGTATCCATGGGCTCTTGAGATAAAGGTCTGTATCACATAAGATGACTGTGCCGGCACAAAACCCGTTACGAATGACTCCTCACGTCACTGTCAACATTGTCTGATAGCGCAGGCACGGTAGACCCAGGGGGCTCTTTTCAAAGAGTGGACATCAGTTGAACGAATTTGAGGATCAATCCAAGACTATTGAAAAGAAATATTTGTTGCCAAAATTCGCAATACAAATGAACTGTTCAGTAATCACGCAGATATCATACTGGATACAGTTTTTTTTCTGCAATAAGTTGTGCGTGACAGAAGGGTGTCTTTCATAGAATAATGAAGTAATGGAATGGAAAGTTGCACATGACGTTACCACCAATTTTACTCTGGCACAGTTAGTATACTTCCTGGATTGTTAACAATTTTTGTGAGATTTTATCAGCAAACATTCATAAAAATATTTATCACAAAGATAACCGATTGCAACAGAATCAAATTCATTCTCTAAGGATATACCAGTTCACTTACAAAACACCGTGATGCTTACCAGTATTCCATACAGCAAATGCATTTCAAAAAGGTGCCAAGTTCAATACATACTACCTGCAAAATAGAGTTTAGTTCAGTTACCGTATCACAATAAACTCAGAAAAGTCAAATTTGGGGATTGGGTAAAACAAATAGTACCCCTTGTGATCCATGGTTTGTTGAAAAGATTGTTTGTTTGGCTGTGCTATTATTGGGGCGATTTTTTGGGCCTAAAAAGGTATATTTTGACTAAAAAATTCAAATTCACACATATTTTGATGATGAAAAACTTAATTTTGACCCCATGTACTTAAATTAGGTGTTTCTCACATAGTGTTAGAATTGTATTACCGGAACTTATCTTTATTTCTCGCTGGAGCTGTCTGTTCTTCCGAAGTAATTTGACCTGAAAAAATCTTCTAGGATGAAAATTGACAAATTTTTACATGAAAAGGAACTTATTTTATCGAAATCTGGACCCATGAATAATTCTAGTATTAGTTACATCTCGTATTATGGTAGAAATAATTAAAAATTTGTTGTAGTACAACGAAAGATACTTTCCTACATTTTCGGGTAGAAAGTGTCTGTCCTAACTAAGTAGCTTGGCAAGAATGAAGAAAGAACGTTCACCAGCTGCAGTTGTTGGCCGGCAACACTGAAGTTGTGCGTACACTGCACTCTCTCTCTCATTATGATAAAAGTTGTCTACATCGCAATTTTTCATCATACGGTTTCTAATAGAAGAACCAATGCCCACGCAGTCTTGCTTCAGTTAGGATAGTGCAATAGGCTACGTTGAGTATTTGTTTCATTTGACAGTTTATGATTCACAATGAGCAGACGATGGTCCGTCTACAACGGTAGGACTATAAAGTAGGCTACAAGATGTAAATTGTAAAATGATAAGTTCACCGACAGTGCAATCATCTATGATGCAAACGAAATGCAAGTTGCCAACAAAATTTTGATTTTGTAAAGAATTTTGGCAATTTTTGACCTAACGGTACAATTTTGACAAAATTTTGCCCTATTTTGACATGTCAAAATAAATCGCTTTAGTTAACACCTTACCACTTGAAATAAACAGTACAGTGTAAAATGTGTTGCAGTTGAAAAACAATCAAAACCGTTGCATGACTGTCATACCGGCATTCAATTGCTGACATTGCAGTACTTGTCCACAATGGACCACAATATCGCCTACATAGTGATATTTCAGTGTGGATAGAGAGAACATCCCTTTATCCATATGTCAAAAAAGTTACTTTTATAGCAGCTTCCCATCAGTACCGTAGCACTGGACCTGGTCGCAGCCTGGTATATTATCAGATCCGAAGCTCGATCATCCAGCAATAATATCAGACGAATCATATACTACAAAACATCTAAAGAACATTCATATGAATAAAGGGATCGCCAGACAGGACGCCTATTGCCGAAAACCTAGCCTATAGCCGGAAACCTAGCCAATAGCCGAAAACCTATGCGATACAGACAGGTCGCGTACGAAGAAGCGTTCTCTCCTTTTTCACGAGCCTGGCCGAAAGCCTACGGGCGCGAATCGAGTTAAAATAGTTTTAACTTTATGCGCTATCGGCGTCGACGGCTGGTCGTTCATCGTTTGCTTCAGTCGTATTTGGCTTGCTGTGCGATGTTTTGTTGAGTGTTGTGAATCGCAGGGAGAAGAGATGCTGTGGCAGTGGCGTTGTTGTTTGAAGTAACAGTACTAATTTACTTCAATTGTATTGGAGTATAGTGCCAATATTGTTTACCGCACTGTATACCGGTACTTGATGAGAACAATATGAGATGGTCGGCAATCATGGCACCAGATATGTTGGTATATTGAATCATTGACATAGCCTACATACAGATAGATAGATAGGTAGATATAAAATGTTTGGACTCAGTTCTTCTGATGGAAGGGGCCCTGTTTTTTTTTACTCATATTTTCTTGTATGCAGTGATATTTATGCTGTGCATTAAATATGAATTTTAATGAGGATCTGATCGAGAGCGTCCGGGACTACCCGGTGCTCTATGACTCTACACATACGAAATTTTTGGATAAAATACGAAAAGATAATATTTGGATAAAGATCAGCGAAAAACTTGATAAATACAACACAACAGGTAAGTTTATGGTTATGAGTGTATGGTATAGTATGGCCCCAGTGGTTCTCAACCGGGGGCTCGCGAAGCAATTTTAGCGGGTCTGCGAGACGCGAGACCTCTAAATTTTTAAAATGATTGATGAACGAATTTCCAATTTCTTGAATTAGGGAAATCACGAGGCAGTTTCGCTCCGCAACTTCTAAATCCTCATGAAAAGACATTCAGACTGCCTCTTCAGGCATGCATGGAACACGATTTTGTTTTTTGTTTGCTCAGCCTCCCCCCCCCTCCATTGACACTGAAAATTTGTGTGTTCGATGAAACCATTTCTAGAACCCAATGTGATAGGGAGTTGTAAATAAATGTATAATGCCACAGTATAATGATTTATGTTTTTTTATTAATCTTCACATTGTTTGCAGCGACTAACTGCAAAAAACGTTGGAAACAACTCCGAAACAGGTTCAGCAAATATGTTGGCGAATTGAAGAAAGCCAAAAGCAGTGGCTCTGCCGCGAGTACTATCAAGGAGTTTACTCATTATCAGTCTATGTCTTTTCTGCTTGATCATTTGAAGCATAAACCGTAAGTCCTAACATCATATAAATATCTATAACTACAAGATGGCCCACATTTCTTACTTGGTATTGCTTTTTTTGCGATCAGAACTGTTGGAAATGTTGCACCAGATTCTGATGGGAATGGAGATAGACTGGATGTTTCTTCAAATACTGGTAACCTGTCACAGGATGAATTCATGTGTTTGGTCTGCTTCATGTGTGCAACTTTGTTAACAGCAGAATCAAGCCAAGAAGAAGATGTAATGCAAGTCAATGAATCTCCAGAAGATGTAAGCCAGGTTATGCCTGATGATGGTAGAAATGAGGTAGAGTGTGCGGATCAGTCAACAAGCTCACCTACCGAAGTTGTCTCTAGAAAGAGAAAGAGATATGCAGATAAACAAGAATTCCAGGTGAGTCGGATGTGATGAAGGCTTATAGCCAGGGCTTTGGAGCAGCCGTAAATTTGCATTGCTCCTGCTCCGGACCGGCATTATTACCACTGCTCCGGCTCCAGCTCTGAAAACTGTCGAAGGTGTCTGTCTATATAAGATGTGGGCAACCCGCGGCCTGCGGGCCTTATATGGTTTTGAGTAGCCCGCGAACTAATTTCCCATTATATTATCGAAATCCTGTTATATTATCGAAATTGAATTGCTCAGATTGTGAACTTGCAACCTGGCCAACCAAAAATATGATTAGTCTGGCCGCGACACTTGGGATGTTGATGACTAGAATATCAGTTCCGACGCGTTATCAAATCCAGGATCCAGTCACATTTGGATGCAGCAAGGGAGAGGAAAAGATTCTTGATTTCGCGAAGGCCTGCTGTTTAATTATGTGCAGTGTGCACTCATTAGATATGGTTGTTGCATATATAATAGCATCTTATGAAATACGTCGGAGCCGGAGCTACCCCTCAAATAACTAGCTCCAGCTCTGGCTGAATTTTATGTAGAGCTCTGGCTCCAGCTCCGGTGAAAATGCAAGGCTCCGGCTCCAGAGCCCTGCTTATAGTACAAGTAAAGTTATTGAAAGTGGTGATATTCTTATATTTTCCATTTGCAGGCTGCAATATCCGACTTCATGAGCCAAAACGTTAAATCAATGAATGACTTTACTGCTCATCTTGCAAACCGTCCAAGAAACGAATATGCCCACTTTGGCAGCATGGTGGCAAAGATGTTGGAGAAATTGCCACCAGTCAAAGCTATGTCTACAATGAGCTGTATCATGCAATTCATGGGTGAGCAGATGTCTTCACTCGAGACACAAGTTATTGATACACAGGATACAGAATGATGTATGTTGTATGATGACTTGTACAAGCGACTTGATATGTGCTACTGGAACTATAACTACTCGCTTTTGAAAATCGGAAACTAGAAGGATTCAATTTTCAAAATCTGCAATTAGAACTAGGACCTACTCAGTTTTCGAAATCCGTAACTTAGTCGCCACGTCCATTAATTAAATTGGTAGATTGCACAAGTCTGGCTGTATGCTTTTGACATTGTTGTTTACCTCTGTGTTGATACATTCTTGCTGAATTCTCCTCACTGCATTTTTTGCTTTTGACATTTTTCATGTCTTTCGCTGTGATTGTACCTTTCTTATGCGTTAACTTGCCCCTAGTACTCATTCTTCATCCGTGATATTCTATAATTAGTTGTATGTGTTTCGTTATACCCTGATGTCAAACTATGTTCGCACAAGCAATTTCCATATCTTCTTCAGTAAAAACTGTTCCAATATGAATGCATTAACTTGCCCCTAGTACTCGTTCTTGATCTGTGATATACTGTACTTCGTTACACATTGCTTTCAGACTATGTTCACACAAGCAATTTTCATATTTTCTTTAATTAAAACGGTTCCAATAACGTGTATGAAAGAATATGAATGGTTTGGAACAGTGGTTTACAATCAAATGTACATCAGGACAGTGTCATTTCGTCTAGCAATATATTCAAAAGCAGATTTATGGTACCAGAATATCCAAAGGAAATCTGTGGTCCACCAGAGACGACGAGCTCACATGCGATTTACCACTGCTTCTTGCCACGCAACTCTGCCAATATTGCTCATAAAGTAATTGGTAAATTTCTGCCTGACCTCCTTTGCTTCGTTGCTGTACATATTGGACCCCAGCCTCCCAGTTCGAGGAGTGGTCTCGGTTTGAGAAGTGGTTGTAGGGCCTCCAAAATCACTGGACGTGGATGGTGCGATGCCAAGGTTTGAGAGTGTGCACGAGGATCTAAACTGCAAGAAGTTGTGCAAACAACATGCAGCTTTGGTAATGTCAGTGGCAAGTTTCGGCTCGGCAGTAATGGTGCCCCGGAACACTCTCCACCGTGCTGCCATCACGCCAAATGCGTTTTCAATGACACGCCGTGCACGTGATAATCGGTAATTGAAAATTGATTTGTGTGATGGCAATTGTTTGCCGGGATAGGGTCTCATCAGATTCCTGCGTAATGGAAATGCCGCATCTCCAACCATGACGTAGGGAACACGTACATCTGTCCCAGGTAGGCAGCCATCATCAGGCACATTTAGTTGACCATTCATGAACTTATTTCCGAAGGTAGAATTCGAAAATACCCCACCATCACTATGTCTCCCCGAATCACCTATGTCTACCAGAGTGAAGCAAAGCTGTGAGTCACATGCAGCGAGAAGCACAATACTAAAATTTCCCTTGTAGTTATAAAATTCTGATCCCGACTTGGCAGGGGCCTCAATGCTAATATGTTTTCCATCGATGGCACCAAGGCACATTGGAAAATCCCACTTCTCCTGGAATCCCTTTGATATTCTTTGCCACTCCTCTGGTGACGCTGGTGACTTTAAAACCTCAGGCATTAGTATGGTCCATATCGCCTCACATGTCTCCTCAATTATCACTCCAACTGTTGAATGTCCAACACGAAAACTCTTGGAAATTGACTTTCGAGAATCCCCAGTTGCTAAGTACCTAAAGCAAGATTTACTAATCCTGATGACGGATTCTTAAAATATTTCAAACTTTACCTCAGTGCAATTGCCAGTCTTATGTCAGCCGGAATAGCTTTTCTCCAATTGGTATCCTGCTTTGTTATTTCTGGCTTCAGTTTTTCCAGCAGCTCATAGAAGGTGTTAAAATCCATGCGAAAATATTCATGAAACATTTCCGGATCGTTGTGCATTTCTCTAACCAAGTTGTACTCCCCCATTTCGTCTCTGTTTCGGAAAATTGGGCGAACCCATTCCCTGTAATGTATCCCATATGCTTGAACTGAACATGTATGGTACACGAATTTGCCGGATCACCAAATCATACCTTTCAGACGAAACTAGCAGAGCCAATGCCGAGCAGATATTTTGCTGCACGAGCAACACTGCCAACAAGGACTCAATATCACCGTCCTCCAACTCCACGTCCATTTCCAATGCTCCTTCCACGTCCATTTCCTTTCCAGCCAGTCAACAATGTTTTGATCGCAACAATATTTTGATCGGCCCGCGAAAACGCGGTCCGATACACACCAATGAAGCGGAAAGCCGAAAGCCTGCCTAAAGCCTGCCGATAGCCGAAAACCGATGCGCTTCGGCTTTAGGCTAGGTTTTCGGCAATAGGCGTCCTGTCTGGCGATCCCTTAAGGGATATCAGTAGCTTACTAAAACATCTAAAACAAACGACGTTACTGCAATGTCAAAACGAGTTCATTTTATGACTATTCTCACATTACATATATTCAATAACATTTACCACATTTCCATACCTTACAGTACATGGATGTTATGATCCTTTACGCCATCAGGTAGCAGAAACTGCTTCAATATATCCATTTCGCCAAGTTTTTTCGTGTACCCTACTCTCTGCCTGAAGCCTGACGAACCACCAATTCAAATCCAAACTGAAATCGAGCGCGCTCTACCGTAACGAAGGTGGTGACCCCTAGGCGTCACAGGGAAATATGTATATTTCATTGGAATATTACCCTTAAACTTAGTGTTGGGTCAAGTGAGTAATATTATTTTACATATACCATGATTTAATGTGATCTCCAAACGTACCGATGGTTTATGAATGCAAAATTGATGATAAATTATGAAGTATAAATTTTATTGAAAATAAGCCGCAGTGGCGAAGTGTTACATGTAAACGGAGAAATACACAGAAGCGTTGCGACGATAATGGCCCAATGCGTTTATATGCCCAAAAAGTGTGTCTGTACGCAGAAAAAAGTGTTATGAAGTGTTCAATACGACCTTGCGGATTTACAGTGTAGTAGACGTTCTTGTACAAAACCCCACAAATTGTTTGGCCGAGAAGGGTTTTAGTGAAATAGTTGAAATCAAAACGAGCGAAAAAAGTTGCCTTTTTAATGAGACACTAATAGCTTAAGCTACATAGTAGTCAATTTGTTAAGTATCTCCATCTTCTTTTAATACAACAATTTTCGGTTAGTTTTGGCGAATGAAATTTATTTTACAAAAAAAAGTGCGAATGGAGCTCAGAAAAGTTAAAAAGCACGGTGCTTTATTATCATTGTAATGTTGATGAAACACCAGCTGCTTAGTAGGCTAACAAACATTAGTGTGGGGATGACTCGAGTCACCTTTTTCGTATGACTTGACTTGACTCGAGTCACTTCGCAAAAATGACTTGACTTGACTCGGCGTATCAAAAATGTGGATTGACTCGTGACTCGGAGCAAAATTCACGAGTCAATTTCACGTCATCATGTAATCGGTGTCGATAAAAATCACTGTATTTTGCATGTGTTCGGATTGCTCGCGAAACGCTGTTGAGAGCGACCAATCATTTAATGGTCGTGCGTTTTGCTGAGCTTCCATTGCTACATCACAAATATATTGACTGCAAAGAAAGTGATCGGAGCCTACAGCTTATGTTGTCGTAAACTAGTTGTAACGTAATCTAATAGCAAAATATCTAACTCTGTTCTATAGACTGCTCAATGTGCCCTGTCCTCACTTTAACCAAACCTCATGCATGATTTATACGGACTTCGAATATAGTTTATAAGTTTATGATATTCGTCAACAATTAACAGGTTTGAATTGTATCTCATGATATGTTGTAGAATGTAGGTGGGTAGTGTATTGAATCATGTCAATTCGTTTATGCTTTCTGAGGTTTCGTAATCTATTCTATATTTCGGCTGATAATTATGAAGTGAGGCTATACAGTTACTTACGTAGTTTAGCAGTTATACATATGTGTGAGCGATACAACGCCTTTCTGCATGTGTATATCCAACTGTATATTCGTTCCTCGATTCAAAACAAAGGACCACTCAATCTGTATATTTCAAACAGCTAAGAAAATGCAGTGACGAGTTGATGCCTCGTACATCGAAAAAGCAACTTGACCTGAATTGTGACTTGACTCGTGACTTGACTTGACTCTAGTCACCTCTAAAAATCGAGTGACTTGACTTGACTTGACTCGAGTCACCGCCGAAAATCGATTGACTTGACTTGACTCGAGTCAAAATGTGCAATGACTCGAAATGACTTGTGACTCGAAGGTAGTGACATGATCAAAACACTGACACACATGTCCAGTGTTTCAGTGACGAAGTGAACTTTCGATGCTCAAACATCGATCGCATCAGCACAAGCTCACAAGTATCAAATTTCACACTATTGAGTATAATGTATGCGGATACTGATGGTTTTCCAGCTATTGTTATCGGATTCGAAGTGAGTCCTAAGGATCCGACTTGCTGGCATTCGTACAGGATTTATTACGCAACGAAGTTATGAAACATGGTTGCATGGCTTGATGACATTCAATAAAGTGCGATTGTTGAAACAGTATACCCCAATGATTCAAAACTAAAATTTTTGACGCTACTACCATATCTTTTGATTTCAGTCGACTGCATATGTTTATTCAGACATTCTCGCCTCTAAACAGTCCATGTGTCCGCACAAAATCACAGTTGAGGTGCCCAGAGCACGGCAAATGCAGCTATGATGCAAAATCCCACGTCGAAATGTTTCCATCGAAAGCCAAATAAAATATTCAGATCTTACGGCGCGCTCAATAGATAAATTCCCGAACCTCGAATAACAGCGAAATTTCCATTTGCATTTTGCTGCACATTTCATTATGATCGAAATCGCTACTGGTGCCTACCAGCCAGACCCTTTCGTAATCATATCTAAATTTCCCTCTAAAAACGGTGTGTTTTCCATCCTTATCTGTACATTAATATTGTAATTGAAGACTTAAAAGTAAAACTCCATAGCCTCTACCATTCATCTTCAAAACAAAGGAATTAACGAAGATATATATTGCTGTAAAATATGTTATTTCCAAAACATAAGTATTCGGAAAGGAATTCACAATTTACTCATGTGCGGATGGAAGCCTTGTATGCGATTTACTTGTCTCAATTAGTCATGTGCGGACGGAACCCTTGTCTGTCATCAAACTATAGTCAGCCCCTAAGCTTACCGGACAATGACCGGACATATCAATCTCGCCTTCCGACACATGCCGCCTTATTTGTCGCTTGTCATTTTGTATTATCTTATTTTACTTTTCATTCAGTGTACAACAGTGCAGTTTGCATGCCTCCTCTTAACATTCTTTAGGCCCATCAGGTGGGTATCTGATTTCAAAGACTACTCCAAGTCGTTTCGACACCTTCTTCTCTTTTCATTGTATCGCAGTCTTGTGGTGTTTTGAAATGATGAAATTCTTAATAAAACTGATACATAAAACGGTAAAATTGTTCATAATTTGCAGCTACCAAACGAACTCATATTATCCTGCTTCTAGCACTGGCAACATTAAATTATATCGTGAAGACGCACGGTGTCGGATGTGGGAGCACGTAGAGGACATGACCAATATTTCCTGTCGCTTCATCCGCTGCGTAATACTGTATATCTCCGTACATAGCAATATATGGCTTATGGGTTCACCGGACCACGACCTAACATCTACCTCGCCTTCCGCCACATGCCACCTCATTTTGTCGCTTGCGTCTTATATTCTCTGCATTACTTTTAATTCAGTGCGCATGCCTCTTCTTTACTTCGCCTAGGCCAAGGGGGATTTCTGATCTTAAAGACTTCTCCAAGTTGTTTCGACACCCTCCTATCTTTTCATTGTATCGCAGTTTTGTGGTGTTTTGAAACGATGAAAATAATAATAAAACTGATTGATTGACTGGTTGCTTACCAATAGTTACTCTCAATTTCGAGTAAGATACGTAATGGCATCCCAGTCAACAAAAGGGTGTATATTCAACGCCGAACAAGGCGAAGACAGTGCAGGAGAGAAGTGAACTCATCCGTTTTAACATTCAAACTCACAAGTTTTCGCGGGCCAATTTCCTAGTTTTTGATGACGCCGGGGGACGCGCATCAATAATAGGGGTATTCAATGTATAATTTCCAAGTAGGTCTTATTTGACGGAACCATGCAGACAGGCATTCCACAAATACCGTGAAAATGTAATTCAACATTATACTAGTCACGCTTGGCACGTAATAAATCATATTTTCATATAATTGAATAAAATTGTTTTTGTCCCAGACATAATTTGTGAAAATAGTAATAGATATCATGGGAGAGGACACATCATGACATCCTAAAAGCTGTCGGGTTGTAATATTGCAGCTAGCGGATCTTTGACGTGCCACCATAATTTTTTGTGCAACAGTTTAAAATTTACTGAAGATTGATCTGATATCAGAGCATTTAAGCAATGTAGCCTAATCCGGATTTCTGGTATGGTCGTGGTGAGTAGGCTATTGTTACTGTCGTTGCCAAAGTCAAATTAAATCAGCGTTAGATTTGCCTTCGATTATTATTGGAACATATCAATGACAACTTGAATATAATAATTATTGCGCCGTAAAAATAGCATTGTTCCTTAACCTTTTTAACGATCGTATCCCGTGTGCTTTCAAAAAGATTTCTCGTACCCCTCTCCATTTTCAACACAATTTCTGATGGTAACTAAGCCTAGTTTAATGTATATTATCAGAATCAGCGCGACTGTAGCTTTCAAATAAGATCAACTTTATTTAATTTGAGCGCTCGGATCGTCATCTATGCGATTAGCAATTACGTCGCCGCTTCATGCTATGAAGTGACAACAAATCTGCCATTGTTGCATCACTCGACCGTGAATCACGTGTTGCGCATCTATCCGTAGGTTAGTTATCTATAGTTAGAACACAGACTATAAAAGGGACTTGTGACTCGGAACCTTGTTACTTGGTTGCAACGCTGTAGACAGCTGCATGTCAAACATTCATTTCTAACATATCAGCCAACTTACAGCGTTACCATTGACCTACACTCTCGGTAACCCCATAATTTGTTTTGTTGTCACGTATGATTTTTGTTTATTTATTGCAGTTAAATAAATTAGGGGGCTTTTAAATCACGTTGCTTGTCTGCGTGCCTTATTTTCAATATTTATGCAATTATTTACCAAAATCGCAAAAAGATTTTGGCCCTCCCGATAATATCTGGCTGCTCGCAGTTTGATAATCACCGATCCACGCAGAAGGAATCCATTCTGAGAAAATGCCAAGAATGCATCCCGGCATTAAATTGTCTGTGGTGATGCTTTGCATCTTCGTCGTCGCGATGCCTCTGCAATACCGAAGTGTATTATCTTTGACAGAAAAAAATGGTGAGATAAAAATTTCAGGTTGGCTGAAAACGTTGCACATCAAATTTGACTCAATTCCAGGTAGTACACGTGAAGCTATAAGAGCAACATGAAAATTGAATTTCAGAATTGACTCCATAATTAATGAGAGGTTTGAATTATTCCTGAAATTTCTTTAGCGCTACTCGCGGTTCAATGCGTGTTGATTTTTGATTTAAATATAGTAGCCTAGTGTGCTTCGTAATCTGAGCCCCACAGTACAGATGCGAACAACAGAGAAAAATGATGTGCCCCATGTCCTTGTTATGACACATTCAGTCCTTCACAGAACTGTTACAACTCGACGGCGAGTTGGACTGGAGCAATCGCTGCGAGTAATGACTGACTGAGTATAATTAACTGGCTAATAAGTCCGGACACAGTAAGTTTCCCCTTGTGTGTATTGTAGAATGTTGATCAAACAACCCAGACTATATCATACCGTTAAAAAGTACGCTGGCATATACTCTAAATGAGAAATTACATTAATTAGAGTCAGACTCAGAGCGACGTGGAAGCCCTGTTTACGGCACGACCGCTTTCGGGAAGAATGCTTTGTGATCCAGTTTCATCTCGCGTGCGGCGAGGTGACTCGAGCGTAACCAACCATTGATACGGACAAAAATCCACCGTGACACCCCATAAAGAAATACCAATTTCAAATCGTGTTCTCCTTATCGCGACGGAAATTTGTTTCTGGTAGGCTTATACGTTCGGGCGAGTCCAATACCTTTCCACTACGCCGAGAATTCGAATGGGATGTCAAGAAGTAACAGCATGCAACAAATGAGACTAATAACAATTGGCGCGCCTGAGGATGCAGCACAGCATTAATAAATTCCCTAAATTTTCGAAAACAACCCATGCATCAACTCTACTGGTGAATTTGATCACGTGGGCTGAGAAAGGATAAATATTTGATATTAATATATGAAACTATCCTAATATTAAAGACGAAATTTACTCAAGAACAAGAAAAGTAGGCCGACATGAGTAAATAGATTAGACAGGAGTTCACAGACAATGAACAATGGACATGGACTGGGCAGTTAACGTGGGTATTTGGCCTCCAATAAGTTCATTACGACTATGCATTGGAATGCGGCCGTAGCCAACATAAGTAATCGAAATGCGGCCGTGAATAGCTAAAAGGTTGGTAATATCTGCTTTAGTTGCAGAATAGTGTTGTCAGGTATCGTGCGCAGCTCAAAGCTCAAAATAGGATGAAAGTGATGGCCATGATTATTTTTGTTGTATTTGTATTTCTTCAATAAAATATTATTTCTTTTTGCTAACTATGCCCATCGCCCATGTTAGAGAGAAAAGCGTTGTACTGGCGTAGAGTTATCAACACGAGGCTGTTAAACTGTGTTGCTTATTTTATTTCGATATTGAATTCATGCGGCCCGCGGCCTCTAGGAATTTTGAAAAGTGGCCCGCGACTCGTTTTGAGTTGGCGACCCCTGTGGTAGACAGTAAAATTTGAAAAAATAATTGTTATGATGAATTCAAAATTTTCAAAATTTTATAGCAGTGATAACCCAACTTTTTTGGCTTGTGGTACACTAGAAAAATTAAAAACGCTCGCGGCACACTTACAAAATAGTTGCTATTTAAAAAAATGGTAATGCGATGGCTATGCTTATTTCTACAAACATCTATACGTCTGAAACGAGGTTACATAGCATTGTTGACAACATACGAGTATTTCGTCGTCAATTCCACGCAGTCTCTCTCCAGCACAGCTTTTAATATCTGTCAAAATAAAGAAGCTATGTTCACGTTCACATACAGTCACCGAGATACAAATGGCTGTAAAACTTGGATTGCTTTTGTACCTATCGTGATATAGGATCGGAAATGAAACAGCCATAACCCATCCCTTTATGTGGAAACAGCGTTTCAAGAATTAAGAAACATTTCATGTATATCAATGAGCTGTTCTTCTGCAGAAAGATTGCTTGATTCGTTGCGTCCGATGGACAACCTACCCATCTGAAGTTATGAACAGCAATTTCTGAGACGTAATATTGTAATGCAAGTTGAAGTCCAGGCAGTGTGACAGCAGGTTTTGGGGGTAATTTTGTGTTTACGAGATGCTGCAAAGGACAAAGGCACGTAAAACGAATCTCCGACACAGAGCAGCCGAATTATAACGTTAAAATTACCCCATACATCGGCAATGCCATGATTGGCTCCATTGTAATGGTCCCATCACATGTGCTTTTTTACCAGCTACGAAGCAGTTAGAGCGTCTTTAAGTCGCATATGCTAGCATGCGTGCCTTGATTTACATATTTATGAAGTTCTTTCCATAAATACAAAAAGATTCGTGGCACACCTGACAATCTGTCTGTAGCGGCACACAGTTTGGGATCAATCACTGTTCTACAGTTTCACATATACTAACTGGGCTTGACTCAAATTTAGTGTGCAACATTTTTTCAATCAACTAAACACTTATATCTAATATCTGCGAAAATACACTTTTTTGGAGGGGAAGCGAGTGGCGCAGTTGGTTAAACACTGCAGTCACGACATCGATGGTTGATGGTTCGAGTCTCGGCTCTGCCATGTTTCTATGTGTCGGAGGTTTATCTGGGCCGATCCCGCTGTAATACAGCGCATTGAAAAGCCCAGACGAAGAGAGAGCCGAACTCATGAAAGGAGGCAGCAAATGAGCCGAAAAAAAAAGACTCAAGTTCAAGAAGACATGCCATTATGAAATGTATGAAATTTACTGTGTGGGCGCAAATAACCACGAGTTGCAAGCGCCAATTATATGAGTTAATAAAAACAACAACAACAACAACAACACTTTTTTGGACAACCCTATGTGCGACACCATGAGGATGCGGCGAATGTGTAGTGAGACGAACGTCTGACCGAACCCAACGGCTGTGCACGCGCTACAACCGAATCTTTATTATTGAATTCAAACTATATGTAACAGCATGAAAAATTCAAATAATCGTGGCACCTTTCTTGTACTGATACAATTGTGACCAGCACAAACCCAGAGGTGGTCAGTAACGAAGTACTTCCACTTTTTGGAAGTACTCAAGTAGCTTTCCTCTACTTTTGATACTTACTCAAGTTGATCTGATTTTCTCTACTTCTACTTCTACTTCGGAATATTTTGTGATCTACTTATTTACTTTTCGCTATTTCCAGTTTGTCAAGTAGAAGTAGTTTAATCCCCCAATACGAAAGATAGTCTGAGGAATTTCGGGGCTGTTTTCACGGAGTACCAACATTTAATATTCATAAAAGTTAAGTGAAGCCCAAAAATTTTGTTGCGCTTCGCGCACATTAGTTATGGAGTGACAAATATGTTTTCACGAAAGTATCAGTGAATATAATTTAGGTACCGGATTGCTTGGTTACGCTCACGCCGCATTGTCACCCATATCAAATATTTCATCACAGTAAATATGGCCCACCATAACGTTTGAAACTGCCGTTTCGCAATCTAGCAATTATCTATCAGCCCATGACGTGTCCTGCTAATCTGGAACATCCGGCTTTTTTTAATGTTACACCTGTTTTTAGCAGATTTCCATTGAAGCTTTATTGATAAAAGACATGAAATGTATTTTCCGCTTTTTAGAATTGATATTTGTAGTTCACTTTCAATCCCGAGTATCATGCTTTAAGTTCTAATATACTTCCAGTCCTTTTCTTTGCAGAACATACATGTTGAAGCATGAAAGCAAGTGTAGTAATGCCTCTATTTTCCGAAAACAATGCTACACCAAATACAAATTTTACGATCCACAATATTTGTTATTAACGTATACTAATCGCGCAAAGTGTCGAAACCGTATCAGATACAACTTTTCAGTGTTGCTCTTTGCCTAAACTTGGGGCCTTATAATGTGCGGTAGGGCGCCATGCCATCATATTCTCTTAAACGGGGTCTTCTAGTAACCAAAGGATTAGTATCGCATTTTCATATCAATACTATAATTTGCATCCCATGATGCGAAAGACTGCTTATTCTGTCGAAAATTGATACCTCATGGGATGTATCAATACGCATAGCGAAATTTGCAGTTTTTGACACTCCATGCAAGCGATTTTGGACTGTTTTCAAAACTACTTACTTGCTTGAGTAGATTCAAAGTCAGTCAATTCTACTTCTACTTCAAGTAGTTTCAGGTTGCTTACGGAAAAAGTACTTCTACTCGTACTTGAGTAGATTTTTTCGTCGCTACTTCTGCTCCTACTTGAGTTGCTTTCTTGACTACTTTAACCACCTCTGCACAAACCCAACCATTAAGAATAATACGGCGGACAAGACAAACACCCACGGTAAGAGGATCGTACTGTGAATTTTATTCCCGAACTCAAATGATACTAAATTCTAAAATTAACTGAGGCCACTGTTGCACAGCACCGATTGCGTCCAGAACAAAGTCAACAGCAAGGAGTGTTACATACAGGACAAATACTCACGGTATAAGATGCCTACTTTGTTTCAAACGAGAAATGTTGTAAATGTGGCTAAGGCAGTGTTTCTTCTTCTGAAATACCAATATAATCCACAATACCTATAAGCCGTGTTGGGATGACTCGAGTCATCTTGCAAAAATGACTTGACTTGACTCGACGCGTCAGAAATGTGGATTGAATCGGGAGTCGGAGCAAAAATTATCGAGCCAATTTCAAGTCATCAAGTAACGATGTCGAAGGAAATGGCTGATCTTGCATATATTCGGATTGTGCTGGAAACGCTAGTATGACCCGTGAGAGTGAGTGAGCAATCATTCAATGATTGCGCGTTTTACTGAGCCTCCATTGCTGTATCAAAAATAAATTGACCGCAAAGGAACTGATCGAAGCTTACAGCTTACATTCCCTTACCGATATAGCTGTTATGTATTTTCCATCCAGAGTTACGTTAAATTGTGGTATGTGATAGTCTGCGTTGTCATTGTTTGTGGCCTTTATGGCGTTTTCGACTGCAATAGTCCTTTACATCAGGTTGATATTCTATGTTTCATTCCATATCTGCCCACTTGTAGCACGGCCACTTCTAAGTTTTTGTAAAATACCGCTTACATGGAACAGATGGAGAGGAGTAGCCAATAGATAGCCTGCGTGTGAAGTGAAGATTGTCAAGATTGTTTACATAGTCAAACGCATTTTCGGACCCCTGCATTTCGTTTGTATCGTAGATTCTGCACTGTCGGTGAACTTATCATTCGATATTTTACAGCTTGTAGCCCACTTTATAGGCCTACCGTTGTAGACGGCCCATTGTGAATCATAAACAGTCAAATGAAACAAATCGGTTGATATGGTGTTATGGTCAACGTACCGCAATATCCCAACCGAAGCAAGACTTCTTGGGCATTGTATGGTTCTTATATCAATAAGCGCATGATGAAAAATTGTGATGTAGCATTGCCAGAATGAAGCAACACGGTGTGTCACCAAAAGTGTACGCACAACTTCAGTGTTGTCAGCCAACAACTGCTGCTGATTAACGTTCTTTCTCCATTCTTGGCAAGCAGACACTTTCTATGTGTATATGTAGAAAAGTATCTTTCGTTGTACTAAAACAAATTTTAATTATGTACCATCATACGTAACAACTGGAATTCTTCATAGGGCCAGATTTCGTTAAAATAACGTTATTTCGTGTAGAAATTTGTCAGTTTTTAAGTCAAAAACGTTTTTTTCAGGCTTCTTCGTAAGGACAGACAGTTCCAACCATAAATGAAGATAATTGGTACAATTTTAACATTATCTGCGAAAACACCTAATTTGCATACTTGATGATCAAAATTTGATCAAAATTAGTTTTTTAGGTCAAAAATGTCAAAATTTCTAAATATTAGGTCAAAACCTTCCGTTTGTAGGTCAAAACCTGACCTGTGACACCACATACTCCACGGAGGAGTTGAAACTGTTGGATTGTTGATGTCATTTATCGAGCCATAGCTTAGATCTGTTTTCATACACTGCTGGATATGTTTTCCGCAAATGCCACCTCAAATGTGGAACATTTTGCTTCAATACCTTAGATCAGGGGTGTCAAACATACAACCCGAGGGCCGCACCCGGCCCGCCAGACGCTTTCATCCGGCCCGCGAAGCGATTATGAAAATGGCTGTGTCATCCGCCACATTTCTAGTAAATGCGAGATTACTTTCATTAAATAATCCCTAAAGACAGAAAATATTGAGTATGTTCATAGGCCACATTATACCCATCAGACAGCGGTGTTACGGTTCCACTGTAATGACCATCAGCAACAAGTCGCTGCCATTGACACCTAATTCTGAGATATAAAAAAGGGCACTTTGAGCCAAGAGTTTTGAATAAAAAAACGTAGAGCCTCTATTCACAGAGTGAAAACAAAGTGAGAAGCTGGTATATGCAGGCTACATGGAGAACATATAATTGTTACATAAAATATGTTTAAAATATCTGTGGTCGCACTTCATTTTCGCGAGTGACTTAACAGCCGATCGACTTCCAGAAAAACAAAAACGAAGCGCAATACAGTAATAGTGAACTACATTTCAACGTCTCGATTTACAGTTAAATCTCGTGTATTCATCACAACGCTCTCACAGGACTATTGCCAGATTACGACTAAAACAAAGCCATCATAGCAATATGCCAGCATATACCGTCGCTCAAGTCACTTAATTAGCAATTTATATAACTGATTTCAATCAACCAATCATCGTCATTTCGACAACTCCATTGTTTGCGAATAACGGTGTTGATAGAATAGAACCCTATGATCCATAGGCAGTGTATAATTGAGTATTCAAGTGCACAACTCGGACATGGATTTCGAGGCAACATTTTGGAATAATGTAACTGGTCTGGCCCGCGCGCGATTTGAAGGTCTGAATCCGACCTGTGACGCAACTTGAGTTTGACACCTCTGCCTTAGATAAAGTAAGTCAGGGGTCGCCAACTCAAAATGGGTCGCGGGCCACTTTTCAAAATTCCTGGAGGCCGCGGGCCGCAAGACTTCAATATCGAGATTAAAATAGGCAGCGCAGTTTAACAACCACGTTTCATAATTCTACGTTAATACAATTATTACAATCATGTGCTCTCTAACATGGGCGACGGGCATAGTCACCACAAAAGAAATAATATTTTATTCTACAAACACAAATACAACAAAAAATATCATGATCATCAATTTCATTCTATTTTGAACTATGAGCTGCGCACGATACCTGACAACACTCTGTAGCAACTATAACAGGGGTGACCAACCTTTTTGCTATTCACGGCCACATTTCGATTACTCGTGTAGCTTGCGGCCTCATAATGAACTAAATGGGGCCAAATACCCACGTTAAACTGTTCATGTCCAAGTCCATTGCCGGTATACTCCGGACTAATCCATTTACTCATATCGGTGTACTATGCGCACCGAAATCGTGAGTAGTCATGTTATGAAGAGCCAGAGGGGTTAGTTCTGTAGTCGCGCCAAGCGCGAAAATTTTTTCACTTTCATTAGTGAATTTTGTCAATAAATATTAGCATAGTTTGACATATTGCAATCAAATATTTATCCTTTCTCGGCCACTGTGATCAGATTCGCCGGTAGGGTTGATGCAGCGGGTGTATTCGAAAACTCAGGGAAGTTAATAATGCGGTGCTGCATCTTTGTGTGCCAATTCTTATTACTCCCCTTTGTTGCATGCAATTATTTCTTGACCTCCCATCAGATTTGTCGGTATAGTGGGGATATAGCCTATTTGATTCGCCCAAATGCAGACCTACTAGAAACAAATTTCATTCATGATGAGGAGAACACGATTAAAAATTGTATTTCTTTATGGGGCACATGCATCATTTTCCTCTGCTGTTTGCGTCTGTACTGTGGGACTCAGATTACAAAGGACACTACTATATTGAAATCGAAAATTAACACGTATTGAACCGCGCCTAGCGCGAAGAAAATTTCAAGAATAAGTCTAACCTCTCATTAAGTAGGGAGTCAATTCGCAAGTTCAATTTGCATATTGACGGCCGCCAACACATTCTAATTGAATTAAGTGTCCACGGCCGTATACTTTTCCTTCTACTGCCGCAGATTGGCCACCACTGGATTAAAGAATCGATATTGGGGGTTAGCTAGACACGGTAGCCTACTAGCTGGAAAACTATCTCCTCGTAAAGCATGATCTTTTGGAGAGCCCGAAATCGTTTTTCAAGCGCATCAGTCTCGGCAATGGTGGGCCATTGCACGTCAAGGCAATATGCCCATTCATATCAGCAAATTCTTCCTCCTTGGAATGATATTACCATGCCGACGCCGTATTAGATAGTGGGGAATAGTGATATTGGGCATGTTAGAATAGCTTACTTTGAACACCAACAACAATATGTTTAAACTGAAATCAATTTCAGCATTTCAAAATGCTTTAGTAAGCGTTATTCCTAAATTTCTCCAAATCAGGTCGCGGGCCGCAAAATATGACCTCGCGGGCCGCATGTGGCCCGCGGGCCGCGTGTTGGTGACCCCTGAAGTAAGTCATGAATCTTTGCTCAACCATTTAGATCAGAGGTCTCAAACACCCGGCCCGCGAGAGCATTTTGTGCGGCTCGCGACGACATTTGGGAATTTCAAGTATTCAACAATATATTCACGTGTCATATATCTTTTTAGTTATAAGAACTTGAAGTTCACGCTAAAACTACTATAAAAATCACTGAATCTCTACAAACTTCACCATAACATCACTTTTAAAAGCTACCATGCGGTTGAAGATCAGCTACTACGGCACATTTCTAGTTTATAATGATAAAACACGACCTGTTGATGATTCGTGACTGAAAATTGTGATTCGGTTTGGCGCGACCTTCTCGTAAAATTACTCGATTTCGGATTGATTGGGTGATTAAATAGAAATGACTCGAGTTGAATCGGATCAAACGTTAAAATCAGAGGAGTTGCGACTCGGAACGGTGACTAGGTAATCCTACGGAAGCAACAATTATTGAAACTGTCATGGAGAATAGTAATATATAAAATGGTCGCATAGCTTGCGTTGCATTGAGTATATAGCTATCTAATCAGATCAGTATGGCAACCATTGGTATTCTGTGACCCCCGTGACGTATAGTTGCTTACATGCTGGGTGCTGTTTGTTCTCTTTATCCATGTTATTATCGGTGGCGAGTAAGGTATAGTTAGTACCTTCTACAGCTGTAACACCAATGAATTCTTCACCGATTGGACATTTCTATTCCAGGGGTCTTAACCAGGGTCTGTAGACCCATCGGGGTACGAAGCGCCATATCAGGGTGTACGAGATGCATTGTGGAATTAGGCCTATATGCTGTGGAATATTTTTTAGCCAATTTATTTAACTGGAAAACAGTCTAATATAGGTACCATCAGAAATTGTGTTGAACATGCACGGGGGCTACGAGAAATCTTATTGGAAGCACAAGGGGTACGATGACGATCGCTAAAAAGGTTAGGAAGCAATGATATTACTATGGCTCAATCGGGGCCTACGATCGTACGCCCCGGCTCAATAATGATTATATTTAAGTTGTTATTGATATGTTCCAATAAATCGAACGCAAAATCTAACGCTGATTTATTTTGACTTGGACAATGACAGTAACAATAGCCGATAGGCCTACTTATCACCACTATATCAAAACCAGGGTTAGGCTACACAGCTCACATGCTCTGATATCAGATCAATCTTCAGTAGATTTTAAAATATTCTACATAAAATTGTGGCGCGTCAAAGGTCCACTAGTTGCAATATTATAACCCGACAGTTTTACGATTCATCCTCTCGCATGATGTCTATCACTCATTAATTGGAAAAAATTATGCCCGGCACAAAAACAATTTTATTAAAATATCTCAAAATGTGATTTTTTATCGTGTCAAGCGTGAATAGTAGAATAGCAAATTACATTTTCACGATGTTTGTGGAATGCCTGTCTGCAAGGTCCCGTCAAATAAGGCCTACTTGGGAATTATACATTGAATATCCCTATTATTGATTCTGTGGCCCGCGGCGTCATCAAAACTAGGATATTGGCCCGCGAGCTCATTTGAGTTTGAGACCTCTGATTTAGATCATGAAATTGCTAATTAATGAAAAATTATTTTGTCACTGATTTGTTGGAAATGAGTCAACGGCATTGAAATAGCTTTGGGAAAACGAGGTTGATGTAACTAGCAAATATAAATCTTTCAACGCTCAAGTACTGGGCCATTAAAAGGAAATAAATTGCCAGGCATCAGTTCAAATATAGTGAAATGTATCATATATATATATATAGGCGATATCTTTTGTCGCACCAATGTGAATTTCACGTAATCAGAGCAACTAAGCTTGTGGATGTTGTCTTCACTATGCATTGTGATATTTGTATTTCTGATATCATGTGGGAGAGTGTCTCTCTATAGATCCCTGGCAAGTGAACTACCACTTGCGTGCATTTTGTCGACTTTTGGAGATGCCACATCTTCCCTCCAGGTTTTATATTACGGGAGTTCGAGCGTCTCGCGATTGGTTATTCAAGGAATCTTGTGTCATCGTTAGGTTTATAGCGATGAAAGATGCTACTCCTACTGAATGATCTCGTTCACTTCACTAAAATGTTGATCAAATGTTTCGGTATTTGAGCAGGGTTGTAACCGAGTAACAAGGCCCCGGGTCACAAGTCAATCTCAATTTTGATAGTCTTGACTCGAGTCAAGTCGAATCCTTTTCAATTCACCACCGAGTCATGTCCGAGTCCAAAGTCAGCGAGCAGAGGGTCGAGTCCGAGTCATGGTATTATGATTTGAGTCAGAGTCCAAGTCATAGTGTTGAATGCTCAGTTTCCAGTTGAAGTCTTGTTAAACCCACTTTTTATAACTCTGTTTGGTGATATGGAGTGGTTTGCACTTATAATCTACTAATTTTCCTCACTTTTAGCAGTTTCTGGTCGCATTTTCAAGTAGGCTACCAGTACCAATAGACGAAATCCGAATAGTGTGGTTACTTTACTATTCTTCGGAATTACAATAAAATGTCGGTCTTGGCCGTCTGAGTCAAGAGTTATATGACTTGGTTCGAGTCATGCGCAACGACTCGAGTCCAAGTCGAGTCAGTACAGAGATTAACTCGACTCGAGTCGAGTCATTTCCGTATTTTGAGAAAATGACTCGAGTCAAGTCGAGTCATCAGAAAATCGTGAATCGAGTCGGTCTCGAGTCGAGTCAATACTCGAGTCATTACAACCCTGTATTTCAGACGACGACCTCGAAGATGCGCACGTAGCTACGCCAATTCAAACTAACTGTGTGACGTTTGCTTACCCTTGGCTCAGTTTGGGTGGATTCTAACTTTTTACTGATTCCAAATTAAGATTTCCCAAGAGTTTCAAAAGCATTACCATCGGTCAGCGGCCCAGTACAATGCTGTTGATTGCAATTTGGAATAGTCCCCCTCCAATTATTGACATGTCCGGTCTTTCAGATCTGAATTCTATTCGCTTGAAAACTCAGGGAAACTAGACAGTAACTTTCCAAGTTTATGAAGCACATGAGTGATATGTTTTTTTTTCACTATCAGCAAATAGGCCTACCTCATTTTGAAAAAGTGCAGTAATATGCATTGTCGTAAAATTAGGCTAATCAGTGGTTCCCAACCTTTTTCGACTCATCGCCCCCTTTTGAAGCTCCACACCGATCATCGCCCCCCAAATATTGGGAACCGAAAAACAGCACTTCGTGACGCCCCCCCCGAAAAAAACGTTGGTCTTTGGCCCCATACGGTGATAAACCAAACCCCAGTCCCCCTCAGCCAGTGGGCTTTTTGTCGCTACATATCAGCTATACAACGTTATTTCATGTACTGTTTGGTGAGTCACCTTATTTCTCCTAAACGCGCGAAGCGCGACAAATTTGTATAATTCATGTTTGAATCGGTCAATATGGTCGATGTGGTATGTTGGAAAAGGTAGGATCCGTAAATAACAATTAAACATCTTCGGGCAGAATCGTTGTTATATTGACTTCTTTACATGATGCTATTTCGTGACCTCCTATATTTGCTATGTCAGAAGATCTGGAAATCGTCAAAACGTACCAAACTAAAAGACGCACAAGATTTCATATTGGTATTTCTTTACTGGCAAATAATTTTTTTCCTTGCGGGATGGCATTTGTCCTGTAGGGTTAAGGTCGCCAGGACAGTAACATTCGACTCCAGCCATTGAGGCGCCTATGGACAATTATACATATATGTATATATATCGAAGTTTTCGGTCAGCGCAAGGGCGTTCCTTTTCGGCCAATTTCTTCTCGCTGCTGATCGTTCTGGCACACTTCTCGGAGTCGCATGTTACAAGGCCTCTAACTTCATATGTCTTGGTGCGTCGTGGCGCAGTAATGGCCGACGCCGAAGTCTCCCATTTCCATAAATCATGCGTATTTTTGTTGGGTTACGGGGACCCCAACAACAAGATACATGAAAAGATTAAATCGCGCCCGGCGCGAAAATTTTTCGAACAATTCGCATGAATTTCTAACAAATTACTCTATCATTCATTTAATTCACGAAATAATTTTGGGCTTCCTTCGATTTTGGGCCCCCGCCTCCAATTGGGGGGTTTGGGGTGCTGTAGTTACGGTCCCGACTCCAATATAGCCGTTTTAGCGCGCCATCGCCCCCTTCGTTGTTTTCGCCCCCTATCGCCCCCTTTGTCCGTTTTCGCCCCCCCATCGCCCCCTTCGTTATTTTCGCCCCCCTAGACCGCCAAATCGCCCCCTGGGGGGCGATATCGCCCACGTTGGGAACCACTGGGCTAAATGATAACAATTGTATGGTAATGGTAAGACATCAAATCTAGAGAATGATAGGAAATGGTTCGGACGATTTATTGATATGGGGAATTTATGTCATCATTATCATCAACCAAATGGTCACAGGACATTCTGTTGTTGGTTGATCCGAGTTCACCGGATATAAATTCCCTAGGATGGTGCGGATACCCTAAAATTCGACAAAAATGCCTCAAAATTCGTAATTCGCCTTGCAGATGCATATATGAGTCGTGAAAAGCAAATATCATAATGCATTGTGAAGAAAACTGCCACGAGCACGTGATGATTTCGTTAGTTCTACACTAGCACGACAAAAGATACTTTCAGGTATCGATAATGATCTGGGAAATATATTTTGCTGTATTTTACCTGTGCGTCAGTTCATTTACCATTCAT
This sequence comes from Botryllus schlosseri, assembly GCF_051294905.1. Taxonomy (NCBI): domain Eukaryota; kingdom Metazoa; phylum Chordata; class Ascidiacea; order Stolidobranchia; family Styelidae; genus Botryllus; species Botryllus schlosseri. Next base: position 27,360,798 of record NC_137239.1, on the reverse strand, counting down.
GGTGCCCGATTTCAGTCTTGCTAATTATATCTAGGGTTACCATGCGTCCTCCTTTTGGAGGATTTGTCCTCACTTCTCAGGTTTTTGAAAATGTCTTCCGAGGACGCCTAAATGTCCTACTTTTTGGCAATTCGTCCTCTTTTACAGCTAAGATAATGAACAGATTCGAGTTAAAATGGACGTAAATGACGGTAAATAGCAAAGACGGACGTTCGAGCGGGAAATTCGTGGTTCGATCGAAAGTGACGATCTCATTTTTAGTCAACACCACTAAAAGTAAAAAGCGTCTAAATCGGGAGTTGAACGAAAGTGATGGCATTTTTTTAGTCAACTCACCAAATTTTACAGCAAAAATAGCGAAATAGGTTGTTTTCAATCTTGATCAACTAATTTTTCTAATTTTGTAAAAGTGTCGTCCTTTTCACGATTCCAAAATATGGTAACCCTGTGTTATTAAAGAAATTAGCTCCTTGGATATGTGTGTGTGATCCGGAATGCAAGAGAACTATAGAGCGGTCATTAGTCAGTCGACAGGAACTGTAGCATCGATTCCAATGGAGCGCTACCAGCGTGTCTTGCAACAAGTCGTTGCATCGACCGCTACAGTCACCATCATATTGCTTTAACGAAATGACGCCGCTATCGAGGTGCTATCGAGCACTTCTGCTGTGTATGCTGAACTGTTGTTTAAGGAATGTGCCGGCAAGATGTATATGTAAGTCAGTAGGCTATTATATTGTATGCCATGTGGGACTGTATGAATTGTATGCACTAAGATGTCGTAAGCAACTGTTGCAAATGTATGAAACTGCTATTTTTGTCGAGTTGTAAGCAGGCCAAGCAAAAACACCATTCTCGAAGCAGAATTAAATGAAGTATCCAGTATCAGATTGTATAGGTCTACCCAATACAGAATGGGGCATTGGACGATTCTTCTGGTATTGAAGGTTGATGTTCCCTCTGACAGCTTTTGACCTCATATTGATTGTAGCAGCCGCTTGCTCCAGCTGCAAAGTATACAGAAATAGAGCAGCCGGGAGAAATTGGATCGACTGCTTGCCGTAATTTCCTAAACTATATGCATAGTTGGCGCAGTGCGAGGAAATACACCGGAAGCGCTGCACAAAGCCGATGTCGTAAGGAATGAAACCCAGTGTTCTATTGAAATTCCATATGCTGGAATATACAGAAAAGTATTTGATAACCTAAACGAAGGATCATTGCCGCAACTAACATTTGTTATCTTCATCTGAAAGGCTGGTAAACTGTTATAAATGAGGTGATGATCTAATATTTACTACGCGTGTATTTGACTTTCTAAACGTCATTACCTGTATCACCCTAACAAACCTTGAACTATTGATTTTCAATCGTTCATAATGATAATTAGGTCTAGCTGTGAGGGACCTCCTTATGTATACAGTGGCGGAGATGGCACTTGGCGGTTCCGCCTCTGCGCCAAGGACGGCAGGCTGCAAGGGGGTGGCAAAATGAGGATGTACAGTACAGTGTGCACAGAACGAAGAAATGGCTAATGGCGAGGTATTTTCTTACGATCCAGACTGAAATCGGAGGTTGTTTTCGACAGTATGCTAGGCTTGAGAAAAAGATTGACAGATTTAACAGACTGGTGCGACGCAGTGAAACCACGTTTGATCTTGATGCAACAGCTTTTGATGTTTTAAAGTGGTGAGCTAAATCACATAAACTTGATTCGACACCGTATTTATGCTTGTGTTTGATACTTCAACTTACCATTGGTTTTTCAATTGCGAGCTGTGAAAGAAGGTTCTCAAAGTTGAAAATGGTAAAGTCGTATTTACGTTCTACCATGAATGATGATTTGCTATCAGCTCAATCGATTCTTTCTATAGAAAGAGACTATACGTTCAAAAACTTAATTTTGAAGATATAATCGCTGATTTTGGTTTAGGAAAACTCGGAAAGTTCAATTGTGAGGCAGTTAATGATTTTTTATTTGCCTTTTTTCTCCATTTTTTGTCTTTTAATTTTGGTTGAGACTTGAGACAATGTAAAACTTTTGAGAAGCGGCATTTTCGTTGAAAAGATTGGTTGAGCATGAATCTATTTCAAAATTTGCTGCAGACCACTTAGGGCGGCATTTTCAACGACAGCCAAGGGCGGCAGCATATGCTCCTAATGCGCTACTGTATGTGTATACCTGATGATCGACGATACAACAACTGCTGCACAGACTTTATTAAGATAAATAAATGAATCATTCAATGACTAATTTAAAAAACACTAGCTTTACTCTTCAGTGATTTGGATTTTCTCATAAACGTTAGGGCTTATGCTATTCGAAAGTATATATTGACATTCGGTTTAAGATTGTTGCGATTGCTGATGCTTCAACTTTTTACGAAATTTGATTTTTCAATTGATTTTGACGTAGGGGAGATGTGGTACCGATGGATCAAAAATTGCAAAATGATCTCCGGCCCTCAAATCTTCAGCCGATAATAGCAGATCTTTTGCTGTCTCAACACTTCGATACAAGCTCTACCGATCGCGGACATTTACATGAATATCCGCCTTTTCAAAAAATATTTATAAACGTTTAAAAGTTGTTGCTCGAACGTGTCATCGGTCCCCACCCGGTGGGTCCAAAGGCACGCGACCATGGGACCTATGAGACATAAGCTCAAAAACTCAAAATTGTTAACTCGTTTTGTTGTGTACTATAAGCTAAGCTACAGCAAGCCAATGAAGAATGTTTCATCGCGACCTTCAAGAATAAAATAGAATATATCAACTCAAATGTTGATATAAAATCATGTTTTGATTTACGCCTAAAGTTACAAAATTAATGGCACATACATATTACCCGCAAATCGACATTTTGACTTTCAAATACCTCGTAATAGCGAAAAAACACCACAGGTAACTATGATTTACAGCCTATATATATGTAGGTGAGTTTCTGTTGTTAAGTGATTAGTTGGTCCATCTATTTTGCTTGATTTGGCTATGGTACCATAGATCCCCCACCCCATAAATATTGTAATTGACTTGAAAATTGTCCACTCAAGGATGGTGTTGATTCAAAACATATGTGTCATTATATACCCTGACACAAGCCCTATACTTCACATCAAAAATGATGGTGGCTTTGTTAGTCTGAAAAGTGATAAAGAAAAATGCAAATGCCGATCCAAATTTACTTCACACCCCCTAAAACGTAAATCATTCGTCACAGACCCCATACCTCACCCAGGTCGATTTTTTTGCATGTGAGGAAAGATTCTGTCAGCATATAATTGTAGACAAATTCACGGAGTGTAATCAGGGAATTATCATGGAGAATTATTCAAGTATTTTCGTTCCCAGTGATCCATCGGTACCACATCTCCCATACTACTACGGCAGTGGTTCCCAACCCTTTTTCTCCATTCCCCACTTCTGATTTTTTTCTATCTTCATTTCCCACAACCTAAAATCTCGCTATCCAATCCATGCTCAACCCACGGTGGAAGTTAAGACGACCCGTGTAAAGAAAATCATTGGTTTTGGCAGCTGCCCCTAATTTTCTACACAAATGATAATCTGATGTCGAGTAGGCCTATAATTTGTTCATTGCGCTTTATCAAACTTTGAGCTCACCAGAGCGATATGCCGCATGCTAAGGACGAGGCTTATTTGAGTGGACCGAGTATCCCTATGACGTCTGATAGTACACATAAACAATTTCCTTTTACTGCAACATAGCAACCGTAATATCGTACTACGGAGGGAGAGACAGAGAGAGATATGATACTGCATTCCGCCTGCACCATCGAGATGTTTTGACGACCGTAAGCTCACCTAGTCCTAACCATCGTCTATTTCTCCTCCATGCTATCCATGGATTCTGAGCGCCTAGCACCAGCACGATATAGCTGGATACCAGTTTTCGAGTCTTTGGTCTGTCCCGGCCGGGGATCGAACCTACTACCTACCAACCGAGAAGCCGGACGCATCACCATTACACTACCTCGCTCGGTACGAATCTTCTTGCACGTCATACTTCTTATGTGAAACGTGTTTCTGACCCCAATATTGGTTATCCAGAATTCAAAATGAGTATTTGCTGTGACGAACACCACAAAAAATAAGCGTCGTTATTAGGCCTAACGTGACAGCCAAAGTCCCTCCCCACTATACACTATTCACCACTCAGGAATCAGAGGGAGAAGTTGTCATGCGGTAGAATAAATTCTCAAAATTTCATAAAGGTGACCAAATAGCGAATCCATTGGTGCTCTGGCAACCGTCAAAACGTGAGCACGCAGGCGTGGAATTAATAATATCAAAAGCCACATGTGTTCTAGTCGTGATAGGCCATCTATTCTGGAAGCTGTGGTCGTAGATGTTTCGCAGTTATTCTCATTATTACACTACAGTTATCGCAGATAAGATGTCGGATGGATATGAGAACTTGAGAATCACGGATCTAGTTTGGACTAGCATTAAGGGCAGTGAAACGATAAGTGAGATTATCGCAGTTGTACAGATGAATAATACTTTGCGGCTCTCAGCTGGTTTATGTTTTCCTATGAGTAATGGGTTCAAATTGCTCTTTTTCAGGGATGTAGCCAAGTCACGAGGCTTCAAGTCACAAGTCAATCTCACTTTTATAGTTTTGACTCGAGTCAAGTCGAGTCATTTTCAATTCAACACCGAGTCAAGTCCGAGTCCAAGTCATCGAGCAGAGGTTCGAGTTCGAGTCATGATATTATGACTCGAGTCCGAGTCCAAGTCATTGTGTTGACTACGTAGTTTCCAGTTATAGTCTTGTTAAACCCACTTTTTATAACTCTGTTTGGTGACATCGAATGATTCGCATTTTTAATATACTAATTTTCCTTACTTTTAGCAACTTCTGGTCGCTTTTTCAAGTACCAGCACCAATAGACGAAATCCCAATATGGTGGTTACTTTACTATTCTTCGAAATTACGATGAAATGTCGGTCTTGGCCGCCTGAGTCTCGAGTCATATGACTTGATTCGAGTCATGCGAAATGACTCGAGTCCAAGTCGGGTCAATACACAAATTGAATCGAGTTGAGTCTAGTCATTTCCGTAGTTTCAGAAAATGACTCGAGTCAAGTCGAGTCATTAGAAAATCGTGACTCGAGTCATTACAACCCCGCTTTTTTATGGTGAAGGTTGCCTATCCCTATTTTACAAACCTTTGACTTCTACTTCACAGCTTTCTAGGCAAAACTGGACCTAGAATACTCAGTTGGAAATCTTCATCTCTATCACCACCTCTAAATACTTGACTAGGAATCAAATTACCCAGATATTTCATTTTTCCGACCCCTAGTGCAGAAATCAGATATATCAGCACTCAGCAGCACTGTGCTTAACCTATCGACTCGGGCATCTAATAAGTGCCGCAACAAGTCAGAAACAAGGATTTTCAACAATGTGGCGATAGACTTGCCAGATTCACAGAAATGAATTCAAAAATGATACACGTCACAATACAGTAACGTTCGGGAACCTATGGCTCGCGAGCCATATTTGACTCTCTTGATGATATGATGACTGATGAGGCTCATTGAAAAAATTCCTAATTTGTCACTTAATTCGCATCATATTTATCAAATTGCTGATTTTTTTTGTAAATTTTGAATACGACCGAAATCAGTATGCTTGTGATAGCTAATAAGACAAGCCATTCTTTGGTCAAAATGTGGCACATTTTTTCTATATTGGTGAAACAAATCAAAGTTGCTGTCGCGCTGGCAACCATGCAATGCCTTACTTCGCTGTAGGCTACCCCACGTCGCACGCATTCCTAATTAGAAATTCGATTTATAAATATAGTCATCCAACATCCCGATTATCAAGTAGCTGACTCGCAACGCCATTAAAATGTAGCATTGTAACGCAACGTAATGTCAGCTCTAAATAATTTGAAAATTAAGTGGTAGCGTTAACCAAATGATATCGGTTAGCAATGGTATCCGCCGGTGAAGTTTTTCGCCGGCTTGTAGCAACTGATTGAACAGCGCGTCAGTAGAACAATCGAGATAGGCTATGTCTACTCTCCCGCCCGCTCGAAGTTAATTAGCACGTTTACTGTTGTCTACGATTGTTGGCAACCGGCTGGGTTCGTGCGGGCGGTCTGCCTCTTATGCCTATAATTCTGTAAAATTAAATTAAACGCTTTAATGAGTGCCAAAATACGTGAATTAACTTTGGCAGGACGAGAAACCTTGTCGCCATTCGCCGCTGGACCAGAGATGAGAGTGGATTAGGATTAGGATTTGAAAAAACAGGATTTGTGAAATTTTGTTGGATTTGGATTGGATTAGGATTAGACATTTTTTTCTGAAGGGATTAGGATTTGGATTAGATTTACCGATTATCTGGGAGATTGATATGTCGTGTGGCGTATGGCAACAAACTTTATTCAGATCAGTTATATATGTGCTTACTGCTTATGGTACATTCGGTGCCAATGAGTGCCAATTCGGTGCCAATTCGGTGTCAACCCCATATTTTGAAGATTGTGATAAAAACAATGGGTAAAAGGACGGGCCGTAATAGCAATTCGTTTGCCAACTCGAGAAACGTTGGTCTTGCGCTCCATTAGGGTGATAAACCAAACTCATGTGGAGTTTTCCCCAAGATCCCCGCGTCGCATGATTTCGATGTTGAGCAAAGTTTTATGTGGCCTGGTCGTCTAGGAGCGAACTTTTTTTTTATAACGGTGAATGTATCGGTCAAGAATACTGGTAATTGCATATATGTATAAATATCATTTCCTATCCTCTCAGCCCACGTAACAAGATTCACCGGTAGCGTTGAATAAGCTGTTGTCTCGGAAAATGTAGGGCACGTAATTAATAATTAAATATATCCGGGCAGGCCCGCTGGTACAATTACTTCGTTGCATGCTGTTATTTTGTGACCGATTTTCCGCTGGCTATTATCGTCAATAGTGAAATCGCATAAACGTACTAAACTAAAACAAGCACACGATTCAAAATTGGTATTTCTTCAATCGCAAATAACTTTTCTTTGATGGATGTTATTTGTTCTGTGGGGTTCAGATTGTCACGACATCATAATTCGGCAGGGGCCTTTCAAACTGGACAGTGGACAATCAGACATATTTATATCAAAACTTACGGTCAACATGAGGGCGATTCTTTTCGCTGACGATGTTTTGGCACATTTCTGGGAGTCCCATATTGGCCAAAACTTCATGTGTCTTCGCGCCTCTTGTTGTGGCAATGGCCGACGCCGAAATGCCTATTGCTATTTTCGATAAATAATGCGTATTTCTTCGTGGGGGAAGAGTACCCAATAATTAAAATCTCGGCAACGGTAATTCGCGCATTGCACGAATGAAGTGTAAAACTTGTATAAATTGTCAGAAATTGATGTGTAATTTTTTAGAGAAGATATATGTAGCAAACATTGTCGAAAAATATCGTAATTTCACATGTTTTGTCGAATCTTAGTTTGGTCTGAAAACTCGTTAATGATATATTTTACTATACTACCTCTACTGCGAAGCCATTTTGCTTCAGCGCCCCCCGTACCGCCTCCTGAGCCCAGCTCCCCTCATATCGCCCCCTGAGCGTTTCCGCCCCCTTTAAAAATCTAAATCGCCCCTTGGGTGGCGCTAGAGGCAAGGTTAAGAACCGCTGTCCTTATTCATAAAAATATCTCAAATCCAATCCAAATTCACCAAAAGTTCACAAATCCGGTTTTCCCAAATCCATGCTCATCTCTGCTATGGAACGAAATTTTCCGCTTCGCATTGTTATGCCACGCCTGACTGAATCTAGCGTCTTTGGACAACCGACAATCGCAACGAATGGCGGAGATGTGATGTTGTTGTTGTTTGTGGTATTTATGGTGTTTGTCGACTACTATGGTCATTTACACAAGGTCGATATTCTTCAATTTTATTCCGTAACTGCCGACTTATAGCACGGCCCACTTCTTGGCTTTTTGTAAGACACCGCTTACGCGGATGAGGTGACGGGTAGGAGTCTAGATTAACCTCCAACACTTAGGTATAGGATTTCTCAAGTCGACCGCGGTCGGACCCATTGTTGTTACAGCCGCGCATTATACCACTACGCTATCTCGCTTCTTGAGTTGTGATGATAGTACAGTTTAAATCTAATTTCGGTTAGATGTGAGGGGTATCGCGGTATTTAGGCGTATATATCCAACAACGACACATCGAGTTTATTTACGCCCTGTAAATAGGGTCAGTGTTTTTTATTTAAACCAAGACTTATGGACAGAGGACACTATTCATCGCAAATCTGGAGTTTCTGATCGATATTAGTAATGACTGCATAATGAAGAAAGGCAATTTGTGTTATTGTGTGATACAATCTGGCCGGAATGTACAATCAATACGTTTAGATTGTCGTGGTAGATATGAGTGATACACTATTGGGGTCTAGTGTACTTTATTATATTATGTTATTTAAAAATTCGTAAACTAAAACACATTGACATGTACACATATTTACAGGATCTTTTCGCAAGAACAGCGAGAGAGAGAGAGAGAGAGAGAGAGAGAGAGAGAGAGAGAGAGAGAGAGAGGGAGAGACAGATAGACAGAGAGAGAGAGAGAGAGAGTCTATATTATTTCATTCAACCAAAATACATAAGAAACATAGACGGCAATGATGGTGGTAAGAAAATATGTATGCACTGCACAGTATTTGGTATCAGATAGGAATGATCGATACGACCGTGAAGGTCAACTAGCCTGATCACACCAGCATCAAACAGGTATACTTGACTTGACTCTATACCAGGGGTGGGCAAACTTTTGAGCTCGCGGGCCGCATTGAACATCTGAATCCATTCGCGGGCCGCACTATATAAAATGGGGATTATTAACCAAAACGCAATATTAATATTTGATTATATAGTGAGGACATAGAGATAATATACGTAAGTGCTTATTTAAAACAAGCCAAACATTGCTTTGATGATATCGTACACGCGTCAGAAGCATATAGTGGCGAGATTTCATAGACTGGCGGACCTCAATAACCAATTTGTCAAAATTATAGAGATGAAAGTCGGTTGGCCCGATTCTTCGAACAGGATTGAAATTTAAATTTGTGAGCAGCGATCTGTACATAGATTTACTAATTCCACTTTTGGTTCAGTTCCAGGACACACAATGCTGACAGCATCATACCCATGTTAGCTTCAAACACGCTTCTACTATGTGTTGATAAACATAAATAGGCTACCCCCATTCTAGGCATACAAACGAATCTACCTAAGACACACCCGACTCGTTTTTCATAAGCACAAGACTGAAATAATTAAAAATGTAGTGGCCAATCTGAAATCCCACTCGTGATCCAAATTATGTCAATCTCGTTGCAGCTATCCCGCTGTGATATCAAGTATTTACATTAGATCAGTGATTCTTAAACTTTTTAAGACACGCCTCCCCCTTATCGCCATATCGCAAAACGCAACCAGGATGCTAGCAAACCTAACGGGTAGTTTGATAGCATGGAAGGTTACGACTGTGGATGAGATATTATTAAATATGTAATTCAGACTAAATACAGAGCAATAACTTTGAATTGTATGTAAATCGCGCGGAGTGCGAAAATTTTTTTTGCTTCAGATCCTTTCACGCCCCCAAGGGGGGCGTGCCCCCCAGTTTGATAACCACTGTCTTAGAATTATCATGTGGAAATATACTAAGAAATAGTTAATCAAGTCCCGGCATTAATTCGATTTTTAGTACGCATTTTATCAATATTTAAAAATAGTTTCTTTAGACTCTCGCGGGCCGCACAGAACGGTGTTGCGGGCCGCATGCGGCACGCGGGCCGTAGTTTGCCCACCCCTGCTCTATACAGTTTGGCTGTAAAAATTTTGGTTTAAAAAGGAAAAGAAAAAAGAAAAAGTAAACGATTGGGGCAAATGATCAATGAAGCAATATCTGGGCAAGGTAGGACAACAGTGTTGTTATAACGAGAAGAGGTGATTAAGAAGGTCTTTTTTTGAATCTGTTATTAGGCAATTCACGGATATCTTGTGGTAATCAGACATGGGGTAATCGCGATTTTCAAGTAATCGTAATCGCAATCGATTACATTCGAAAAAATTCACAAGTAATCGTAATCGTAATCGACTACTTCCCATATTTAATCGATTTCTTTGTGAAAGAACGATAACTTTTTATTTGTACAGCACTATGACATAAACTGAATATTCGTGAACAAGGATTATACCAGTTAGTAATAGCAGAAACGTCAGATTTCCAAATGACACTGCTCATTATTACGCCAGAAGTGGCCTATTAGCTTTGCTAGTCATTGCATAAGTATGAAGTATCCAGCTATCCACACATAGCGAATAGATATTCGATGTACATTGGTGTGATTGTAAGAACACTCACCCTGCTGTATATCAGGTTATCAAAGTAGTTAATCACCACTCTGCCTAGTTTAAAATAGTAACTTTTGTATTGATGTTTGGTTATGCTTAGTTAAACGCAGTTTGACCGTTGATGCTTGGCGAGCAGTAGGCTTATGTAGCACGAACGTACACCGGACAAAGGTTCGAAATTTTGTAGGCCTACTCGTCAAATAAAACATTACGGTTTTCACGACGAAGCATTAAAATCAACAGCTGCTGATATATATCATAACCGAGCCGTTTCTCGTAATGGCCGCTTGTATTACATTATCTGTATTAAGTTGGCAGCAAAATTTTATGTTCACTTGCTCTTATTCTCATATGAATCTACTTGAAACCGGTGCCAATCGTTATTTCACAATTCATCACTCAACATTTGAACCTGGCGCCATAGCCATTGGCTTATATACAATGTTAGCGTGGCTTGTAGCTAGAATCAGGACCAAAACAGCAAATTGTCGCCCACTCCAAACGTTGGTCTTGGGCCCCCATGGGGTGGTAAATTTTCAAGTTGAAAATTTTATTTCGTCAATAATATTGGTAAATGCATTCTATTACTATTAATTTTTAATCCTCTCTCAGCCCCCGATGGTCAGATTTACCTGATGAGCTGAGGGCACGTAATTCATAATTATAACATCTGGTATCTTGCAATAATTACTTTAGGGTATGTTGTTAATTCGTGACCTCCGGTCTGTTGTATAATCAAATAGATATTGTAGTGGCCCAGACGGAGCAGACTAAAAGAAATACTTGCGTGAGACGCACACAGAAATTGCCACTTCTTTACTGCTCTGTGGGTGCCCGGGTGGCATTTGCATTGTGGGCTCAAATTGGACGGACCAGACTATTATAGTCACGCCCATCCAGCGCGGCTATGGACAATGGACACATACCCCAAATTTCGGCCAATGTCTTTCATTAGTAGCACACTTTGTGGATTCGCAAGTGGGCCGAAACTGCATATGTCGTTTGCTGTGTCGTGGCGCGGTATTGACTGGCACCTAAATGCCTGTTACTATAAATTATGCATGCTTTTTTTTTTGAGGAGGAGACGTATGTATTTCAAAATCAAGCTATATAGAGACATTTAAATCGCGATGCTCGTAGACAATTTTCAAGTTCATGAAATCTCTCGAAAATAGTATATAATTTGTGTTGGTTTACGAAATACTTTTTATTCCCTTTCGAGCTCGCTCTCCACCCTATTAGGAAATTTTGGGTGCGGCAGATGTAGACGTAGCAAGAATGCAAATCGTTGGGTGCGATAAATCGTCCACTATAAAGTAGGCAATGGCTACTTTATGACGTAAAAAACAAATGTCGCATCTTTTTTTGAGAAAGTTGTTATCTCATTAGGCCTTTCAGCGCAATCCATATATTGTCTCCCAATATAACTTCTAAGATGCAAAATAAATGTAATCGCGAGTAATCGTGATTACTTTTCCAATGTAATCGTAATCGTAATCGACTACTTCCTGATTTTGCTGTAATCGTAATCGTAATCGCGTCATTAAGAAGTAATCGTAATCGCAATCGATTACATTCACGAAGTAATCACCCCATGTCTGGTGGTAATTCATTCCAGATGATGGGTCCTGGGTAGTCGATAGATCTGTTAGTTAGGTTGCTATTGGGTGGGGGAAAGTAGATATTTCCCTTTTATGAGGATCTCGTGTAACGGGATATAGTATCATATGTTGGGCCTCTGAGGTGCTACTTGTTAGAAAAATCACCGTATGGCCGCAAGAACTGTGATACAAAGTATTTTACCGTTACTCCGTATCACCATCACAATACCTGTAGGCCAGTGGTCGGGAACCTATGGCTCGCGAGCCATATATGGCTCTTTTGGGTATAAGATATGGCTCTTTGCCAAATATATATTTTTGTTCTGAATTCAAACAATAAATCAATATTGCAGCGACTTGTTGGTAAATTTTTTTCACGGCCAGAATAATTATTCTCGTGGCAGTATAAACATGTCTTTGAGGGGTAAAGACAATGCTGTCTTCAGGTTTAGGAGCTCAGAACCCCTCTTTTTAAAATCATCATATTTAAATTACTGTCACGCCGGCAGCCAAAATAACTCGCGAATTCTATGTACTCGACTTGAAATCTCGAACAGGGATTTCTTGAACTTCTAGATATCCCTGATCTTGAATTGTGCGATACGTTGATCAATCAAAGAGCATACCTGACATGGCGACGCCCATTTCAAAACGCAGTTTTCAAATACGCATTGTCTTCCTGATCTAAGGGCGAAATGAACTGTTGTGGATGTGGCAATTACAAACTCGAATTACAAACAACGTCATAGGTATCCACGTTCTTGATTGGTAAGTAGGCTATAGATCTGTGTAGTACCGGCGATAAAATGTAGGCGTGTAGCGCAACGTTATGATACCGCCGAATACGTTGAGAATTGAGAAGCCGATAAGTATTTAGAGTTTCGAAATCAGTGTGGCAGTCACATTCGATTAATATCAGTTATAATAATTTCTAAGCCAGGCCTACTTACGATAAATTGCGTTATCAATGGTGAGGCTTGGCCCGTCTGTGCCTCACCTCTCTTTTCGAGCTTTACTTTCGAACAATAAATACCAGTTTTTACAGAGAAAATTTGGCGCACACGAGAAATCCCATGTAGTGAGTTCGAATTAGTGCTACCATGACGTCACGAACTTTCAATTGTGACGTAACAGTTGATTGGCATGTATGGCTCTTTAGGAGTTGAGATGGAAAAAATGGGGCCAATATGGCTCTTCGGACAAAAAAAGGTTACCGACCACTGCTGTAGGCGTTCGCTCCTATAGAAGAATATTGGTCACCACATATGCCGTATTGCGGTATTCTGGAACTTTTAAAATGACTCGTTTGAACAATTTGCAAGCGGTATTCACCCGGAATTTAAGTCATATCACGATGGCAACTCGGAGCACACACAGCTAAATGCGAAGGAAAAACCAATATCCTAAACAGGCCTGTGGAGAATGGCAGATGACTAATGATATGAGACTTTGATTTCGACCACCTTACGCTAATGCTGCTTGATTACTTGATTTGATCTTTCAATTGAAATCATCCTGACTTTGCTCTTCGGAGGAACATTATTATCATTTTATATTTCAAAGATTTGGGTTTTGCAAGCATGGCTCCATCAAACTGTGCTTCGCCCTGAATTTGCAGCCAGTGAGGACGAAAAACACCACAGAGAAATGCCGCATAAATTTGTGTACTCAGTTAGGTGTGACACGAAGAAAATCATTTCAGACAAGATCCGTAGAGAAATGTGAGTCTGCTAGAAGGGTTACCAGAAGTGGGTTATTGTTCAGTAGTTGTTTTTCTTCATGTAGGGTGGCACAGTCAAAGGGATATCATAATCAACTAGTCCAGGAAACTGCTTAGGATCGGAGCGCTGCCAACTGAAAATCTCCCGAAAATTTTGACTAGTGTGTTCAAAAGTCCACATCGCAACCCCCTAGCGAGAGGAAACAATTACCTCCCAAAAAGTTTACGGAACCTTTGAAAAACTTCTCAAGGCAGCAATGAAAATACATGTAGAGTCAGGTGGTCTCGCTACAATGTATATACAGTATATATACAATATAATATGCCTGTGAATGAACTGTATTATATCTATAGTCCAGGCTGGGAGTTCGTCATCCTGTCGTTTGGGCTTCTTTCTATCCTTTCACAGTGATCTTTTGTTGCTTTTCATTCAGTGTGCCGTACATGTATACCTCTTGTTTGAATGTTCTGGGGCTAGGCCAAGGTGGGTGTCTGATTGAAAGACATCTTCACTTCGTTTCGACTCCTTGTCATTCTGTGGTGTTTTGAATCTATGAAAGCAATAACAAACGACTGAATGAAAATGCGTCGCAATCTTGTGGTTGCCAGTGGTAGCTAATAAGATTCCGTTTAGTACTGAGCTGTGAGAGCGTGTGAACCGTGGCCAACTTCGGATTTTTTCGCATAATTTGACACGTGTTGCGAAGTAGAATGATGCGGTCGAGTTACAATGGCTTGATTACACCTTTAATAACATAGAGATATCAGTGCCTATGTCATTTACGGCAGTAGGAAATGATTGAGAAATTAACTGCGTGACTCAAAGCGAATGAGCCATGTAATTCCAATGCGACATTCTTTCATGTATCGTGTACTAATTTACGATTTAATGAAAAGTGTTTGGACATGAGCTTCCCATACAGGCAGCTAGTGCATATGATGACTGACATGGAGGATGTATTTAGTTATTTGCATGATGTGTATGATACCTGGCAGATACCCTGGAATCAAATTGATAGCATGAAGTAGCACGGGGAGTGGCAGGAATTGTAATAAAGATGTTTACCAATGACAGTGAATTGATTTTAATGCAGTCGTAACTCGTTTCGCTCAAGTTGTACGTGGAATCTAAGGGTACTTTTACAAAAACTTCATTAAATTTCGACAGTGCGATTAAGCGACACTACATGTGATAACAGGAGCCATAGCAAACAGTAAAGTCGCATTTTCTTTTAAAAGAACCGAACAATCACAATCAAGTCAGTGGCCTTGTCTGACTTCGCTAGCTTCTCGCAGAAACTTCAATAGAACCACGTCCAAATATATAATTTAAAAAGGCAGCATTAAATTAAATTTCCAATAATACATTTGAACTGCATATTTGTAGCCACTAAATTTAAGGTGAACTTTGATTTTTGAAGGTTCACCGGTTCGCAATATTTGTTTTAAAGCTCTACCGGTCCGCGAGGTAGAGGTTCCAATCCATTGAAATGTCATGTGTACTTCGTGGGGAGCTGAGTACTGGATTTGTAATTGTAATCGTCATCGATTGTTTTGTTCAATTTATCGATTGCTCATAAAGGGGCGATTACTCAACCTTTCAGTTTTCAATGAACTATTGCAGGAGTCAAGCGCCTACGGCTCGCGAGCCATATATGAGCCGTGTGAGGATATGATATGGCTCTTTGATAAATTTTCAATACGGAACTTAATTCGCATCTTATTTATCAATATTGCTGTAACTTGAATGTAATTTTTATAACGGTCATACTTATTATTCTTATGGTAGCTGAGACAAGTCTATGTGAGGTCAAACAGTGGCGTATCCCTTTCATATTTGTGTGAAATAATTCCATCTCATAATTGCTCAAAATGTTCAATGCTCATTTATCAGTCCAGTACAATATTATTTTTTAATAGGGCAGTGGTTCCAAAATGGGCGCCAGCGCCCCCTTCCTGGGGCGTTCGCGAGCGTGAAGGGGGCGCTGGCCATGAAATGGGCGATTGCGGGCGCTGGCTATTAAAAAATTGGGCGGTATGGGGTCACTAAGATAAATGGGGGCGATTGATAAATAAAGCAGCTTTTTAAGAGAAAACAGTCGTGATTCCAATCTCTGTTTCAAACGATCACGAATTTTCGAAAGTGCTGCGACCGTGGCCTTCGACAAGGCATTCTGGTTGCGAGACGCGATATCGCTTCTACTTGACGGGCATATTTTCGAAAATTCATGAGTAGAATATATACCTTCTTAGCAATGATGAATCCTGATAAAAGTGAAAATGGAATGGTCCGGATTCAATGATAAGCCCGTGTAATTTCACTGAAATTTGGGACACGTGAACTGTTCCAGTTCTCAAGCTTACATGAGCTACCGGTCCAGCTCGAATGCCCGATTTTGATGGGGAAACAATCAATCATCTCAGAAGACTGCACCAGGATATGGTTATTTGATTCCAGTATTATATTCCAATTAGAAATTCCTTCCCGGATAATCAATCCATTCTGTAAAGTTGTCGAGCATGAAATGATTGAAGAGCTTATACTATTGTTGTGGAGAACAGTTTGAGTTCAACCCAAAATTCAATATATCCAACCAATCGTTCTGAAAACACAATTATAGGTGAAATAGAAATACTCTCACTGAAGTCGGGTCGACTTTTTCGTTGTTGCCCTTTCCGCTCGTGTATGATAGAACGTGTTTTCAGTGCCGTGATAAAGTTTCTGACCCACAGCACAGAATGTTCGTATCTAAACTCAAACCCAGTATGCCGAGGATGATGATAATAATAATACACGAGCTTCATCCGTCTCATTATTAGCTGTGATAGATACAGAACATCAGCCGTAGCCGTAAGTCTAGAAATTATGTATCTAACATTTCCTCGATTGATCAGATTGAATAGCGGGCGTGGCGACGCTTGTATGACGTTCCAATTCACGCGACTTCCTGATCAATGGCGAGAAATAATGAGATCCCAACACTGTTGCACGGATTGCTTGGCAAGGGGCTTAATTGCAATAAAAGCGTGCTATTGCTCTTTTGACGAGAAAGGTTCCTGGCCGCTGGACTATTGGCTGTGGTGTAAACTGATCAAGGTTGTGGAGATTTTAGATATGTGACCCGCATTTATAGTTCATTCTAATTAATACACCACAATGACCGGTAGCTATCGTTATCCTCTCGTATAGCATATTTCACAACACGAACATGTAGTGCTGGCTCATGGAAGGAGAGCTATAAGCACTACCCAGCTCGGATTAACACTTATGAGCAATTGAGTAGGGATGGTGCGAACGCGAGGTTCACGTTCGCGTTCTGTGTGTGAACCTCGGAAATTTAGAGGTTCACGTTCACAACAGAACCTTGGTAGGTTCTGCACTGTGAACCTTTCCCGTATATTACAATTTTCACTTCATTATGACATCTTTCGTTCAAATTTATTGCATTTCAACTGCGGGCCACTCCATGCATGGCGCTGGCAGTATAAAAATAAACAGTAAACGACCATGCACCTTGACAATCTCAAAAGTTTTACTTGCTTTGTTACAAATGTTTGCTCGAAATATCCAGCTTTATTACCCTTTGTGAACATTTAGTGACTCTCTGCTGTGAGCTTGACCCGCAATCACACAACATCACGAGCGAAATGCGTAGTCAGCAATGATGCTTACTCCACCAATCAATGAGATTAATATCGTTTTCTGATGTAAAAAATCTAGCAGGAGTTCGGGGTCAAACTTGACTGCATAGGTTCACTGTATCATTAAATCCAAATCCGTACGGTTGAGGTGTTGGCTATACTGCGGTATAACTTGTTAATGGAGTAAAATCGGTAGCAAGTATAGAAACCTGTTTTACACTCTGCTCGATATCAATGTAGCAATACTCAGACGCCGAATACATTGTCCGGTCTGGGCTAGACCGTTAAGGCGTAAGCTTTTATTCCCTTGTAAGCCGTCGTCGAAATTGTTGGCTAAGCGACGGAAAATATTGATTTTATGGGATTATTATATCATTTGATTGCCTCAGTTGATACATTTAGCGACGTTTAAAACTCCAATATGTACCTCAGCATTGTGGCATTATGTGGCCCGAGTCGTCGCTAGGTATCGTGTACGTACACTGTACAAGTGTACTTGTACATAGGCTATCACTTCACTGAAAGATAGGATTGGAATTAGCAATATGACGTCACGTAACGTCATGAGGTTCACGTTCGTGTTCACACAGAACCTTTCAAAAAGGTTCGCGTTCACACGAACCTGAACCTTCCAGAGGTTCGCACCATCCCTACAATTGAGCATGTCTCCACTACCCTCAATTGCAAGTCGACGTTCGGTTATGCTTACAAGTGTTTGCGATTACGCATTCCATTTGTTAATTCTGATTTTAGTAACCATTTGTCATCAAGCCTTCTCAGATAGGCTGTTCTCACCGCTATACAAAGCGTCTGCGAACCACCAACCGTTGGTTATATACGTTGTCGCAAAATTCATAGTAAAACTTACTTCCTGTCGTTCCTCGCATTCGTCCTACGTTATTACGTTCATTCAGTCGTATGTTGCTGTTGCTGTAGTATACGTGCCAGCTATCTTCATCAAGTTGTATGTTGCTGTTGCGGTCCTACGTTCCTGCTCTCTGCATGCGAGTTGTGTGTTGCTGATGCCACACTATTTGTCAGCTATATCTTCATTCGAATCCGACTTGAGCGCGTGCTATCGAGTTATTAAAGTCATGCAATACGTGTGTGAATTACAACGATTAGCATCCGTACGTAACCGATCAGACAGGCTTCTGCGCCTAGAATCGACAGCGCAGGATTCAGACTGCTACGCAGGAACAACAAGGTTATGTTTGCAAGGTAAACTCAGGCTAGGTTGCTGGGCGACGGCTAGAATATGCAAATTTGCAAATAATATTGGGAATTTGATACTCTTTAAAAATAATATCAAAGAATGCAACTGCACAGTTACAAATATTACGATCTATTCTTTTGCATTGCTCGTAACGGCAGGTCAAAACATCCGTATTTTGCCTACTGCAGGTATGCAATGCATACTATGCATGTGTCACGTTACCAGAAGCATTATTTGTTATGGAAAAATGTCGTGTTTCTTTTTATTATTATTCGACTGTCCTATTCAAGTCCGCGCGCTGTCACCAATTGTTATTTATATTTGAGCACTCTGCCGTCGATATTTGAATCTGCAGCCCTCTTGTATATCAGGTTAGCGTGTCGTAGGGTAGCTATATAGATCAGCGGTTCTCAACCGCCGGTGCCGGTCGGCGATCACTTTTCTGCCGGTCCACCAGGTATTTTAAAATTTTATACTTTAATTTCAAGTCGCTAGATGTTGAAGGCTGTTCAATTGATGAAATAAACAAAACATCTAATATAAACTTATTCAGAACTTCGTGAGGTAATTTAATTAAGAGGTGGACAAAGTGCGGCCCGCGGGCCAAATGCGGTCTGCGACACGATTCTGAACGGCCCGCGAAAAGTATCCTGGCATTTAGAACATAAAACCTACTTTTGAATACTAATTTGTGAACTGAAACAAAAGGATGCATGAGCTGAACCAGAAATGCGTTTACTTTTAAGCCTGCTAATTTTGTTCACCTGTGTATTGTGATTACGCACTTACGCAGCCTATACGTACATGTCGTATAATCTAGATTCAAAATACAGCAAATATAGCAAAGTATACTGTAACAATTAAAGTCCAAAGTAACTTTTTGTCGCCGTTGTTGCATTACGAATTAGGCTTATACCCAGTCTGTGATTTAAATTGTCATGTCATGCGTTTCCAATCCATAATTCGTAAAACAAGTCAATCAGCGAACGTGAGTAGCTGTTACCCGATAACGATGAACAGGCTTGGTGAACAAAAAAAGAGCTGGAGGCTGAGGGCAGACATTTAAAGAAGATGTGAAGCACTAAATATATATTTACTTGAGTGAGATGGAAACCTGCCATTTTTGTGGTAACCAGGACCGCCTTGTTTGGAGATGTATTTTAAATCGACATCATGAGAAGAACGTCGGCCTATATGTCATTTCGCACGTCTAGAAAATTAATTGCCCAACCCTGTTTAACTTGAAGTTCGAGCCGTCTCCAGTGAGGACATGCGAGCGACAAGTACGAGCCGACTGGTCGTAAACCGCGCAGTTTGCACCAACATTCATTTTCGAATCATTCATTTAGTGCAGTGGTTCTTAACCTTTTTCATACCGTTACCCCCAAGAAGAAAATATCGGGATGCAATTACCCCCTTTCAAAAAATTACAAATTACAGCTTGCACTTAATTAGTTGTAACACAAAGTGATGTCATAATATACACTGAAATGCCTGTTAAAAATACAAAGTCAATGGGGAGGCGGATGCTATTTTTGTGTTATCCAGTGGTCACATCTAGGAAAAGGGGAGGATAATAGACAGCATCTCATGCAATTGTCAATCGCAAACTTACTTCGATATTTCGTTTTGATAGATACCATTGCAGAATGTCCTATTTCACAGCAATAAGTTGAAGGAAATTCAATCAAAAATTTCAATGCCATTATGACGAAGATTGGTTATTCATTTTGAAGGCGAACCCAAAAGGTTCCAATACCTTCCCCTTGTTTGTTCGAAGTATTTTGATGATTTCATACCTAATTTTTCTGACGAGACTAGACCACTACACTTTTCAATACTAACAACAATATTTCTATGATATTGTTGCTGCATTATAGGTGTAAAGCTGAACTTAGACGTCCCTTTTGTTGTGTTTCAATTTGCCAGCATGCGTAACAATATATGATCCGCACTACTGCAAAATAAATTGGACTTACCTAGCACTATACTAAACTACATTCGACCCTGTTATTCATAATCACTATTGGTTCTGGTTAATATGATATCACAGCGGGCATGGTGTGTTAAGTGAAACAAAATATATAGCCTACAAGCAGTGGCGGCTCGTGACAATATCGGGTGGTGGGGCAAGGGCTGCGAGCGACTTTTATCAACATGACGTCACAATGGCGTTTTCCAACGTAAAAAAGTAACTTTATGATGGTCACATGAATTTCCCGACAACAGTGATTTTAACGTAGGTGCCGCGAGAGGTTTGCCGGTGAGCCGTGACTTGAAGTGTGGTAACAAATGTTTTATTCATTTATTTTTAATCAAAGGATTATTTTACAAAATGTACGTGAACTAAGAATCGTCCCTATGCCACGAATCAAGTATCAGGTCATCCTTAGTAGCATGCGTTTTGATTTCATGGTAGAGTTATAGATTACGCAAATCGATAGACCCTAAAATCCGACCGTCACCCCAAATTCGAAATCCGGATCCAGTCCGGCCAGGTAAAAAAACATTGAAATCCTGCTCCTGCTCCTGAACCGGACTGTGGCCATCTCTGGTTACGACCAGGTGATAATAGGCAACCAAAGCGGAGGCACCCGGCGTACGATTGGATCAATAGACTGGACAACTTCTAGACCTCTCATTTTCGCTCTAAAGGCAACTGCGTAAACTACGTACGGAATAAAGATTCAATACGATTCATGTTCTCACTTGACTTGACCTGACTAATTCCAATGACTAGAACTCGAGAGATTGCGTAAGCCTAACTGGAAAGGTCAACGAGTTCGGACACATACGCAATTGTTATCTCATAGATTGGGCCTGTCATATTGAATCCAGAACATCAATTTGAATGGTATGTGAAGAACTAAGGACAGCAGCCTCGGAACTTCGGTCTCGGAACAACGTAGGACATTTTGGCCTTGAAACTGGAGACTGTGACACAACACATACGGCTCACTGTCTATAAGTCTGCTGCGAAATCGCCGTTGGAAAATATATTAATCTATAAATACATGAATAAAAGCCGTAACTTAGTATACTGTTACAAGAAATCATCGAGAAGTAGCATACGTAATCTCATAACCCATTCCGGTATGGTACACTGTCAAAATCAATGCAAACAGACGAACACCGAACTTTGAGTAAAATAGATCGAGGAATAGGCTGATCGAATGATCAGCTGTTAGCCGACATC
Organism: Botryllus schlosseri; assembly: GCF_051294905.1. Classification (NCBI taxonomy): domain Eukaryota; kingdom Metazoa; phylum Chordata; class Ascidiacea; order Stolidobranchia; family Styelidae; genus Botryllus; species Botryllus schlosseri. The sequence continues at coordinate 27,339,012 of NC_137239.1, read as the reverse complement.
GAAAATGAAATAGCTATCGCAATTGACAGGGGATTGTAAGCAAATGGTTTGAAGGCCACAATTTCACAGTGAAATGGACATTGGCGAACATAAAATTATGCGAATACTTGAATGCAAACCGAGAATCTTGGTTAGCTGTTTCATGCGATCATCGAGATATACCATTGGAAATATCATCACCGATCTCGTTATGGAACGCAGACTATAGATTAGCACAGACCGACACCGGCTTTTGCGTGAGATCCGCAATGACGTAGGTAGGCTAAGTATCAGATCAGCGCGCATCTCTACCATACTCGACCTCGAAAACGAAATAACTGCCTCAATCATTGAGTGTCAACTTTAAGACTTGGCACCGCGTTCGATACTAAAATCAAGACATACCGTGTGAAAGCTCATGACAGATCTAGGTATGGAACATCGTTAAAATCAATAGAGACCAATAACGGCTTTTGCGTAAATTTGTTGGCGATAAATGAAGAGTCAGCTCTTACTCGACTTTGGAAACGAAATTACCACCCACATAGTTCAGTGACAAACTTAAAAGTTGTTACGTCGGTCGATACTAACACTTACCGTGCCAAATGTCATGACCGATCTCGGTATAGAACATCGTCAAAATCAATGGAGACCAATACCGGCTTTTGAGTAAAATCCGTTTGCTGTACTATGTACATGATAGATCAGCACACACTGAACTTCGGAAACGGAATTACTACCATTATCTTTAAGTAGCAAGCCTAAAACTTGGAGCAGTGTTAAATACTACCTTCACGACATATCATACCAAGTTTCAAGAATTATCATGATGCGAAACACCGTCAAAATCGACCTATACCAGCAAAGGTCGACTCAACGCATATTACGGTAACCGAGTTCAGATATACATACGATTGTTACATCACACCTTAGGGGCGAGTAGGCATATTTGCCCCGGTTGCTCGGCCATTTTACGAATAGGAGAGAGTAAATCACCGTTTCTTTATTGTGCGCGGCTTTGAGAGAATAGATAGTGAAAGCTTGTTATGAGCGCTACCGGGGCAAGCCCCGGCTAGGCATTCACAAAGCGAAAACACAGAAGAGAATTCGATTTTCGCAGAGACTTCGCTATGTATGGGCGTTTGCAAGCGAAAGCACAAGAAGAACGCGGGTTTCGCTGTGATCTAGGTATATATTGATTGCTGTGCGTCTATAAATGGTTAAATTGTTATTGAACAGAATTTTAGGTGGGGCAATGCCCCAGTTGCCCTATAGGACGAGCCGCCACTGCCTACAAGCTCGAAAAAATATATGTTAGCCTACATTAATATTTATGTTTAAAAATACTTCAGTGCAGCGGTATAAGTTTATAATGCATGTCAATTTGAATTACCCCCCGAAAATTGGTAAATTACCCCTTTGGGGGTAATTACCCCCAGGTTAAGAACCACTGATTTAGTGGGTGACGCCTAATCGCTGTTGCCAGATATTTTCGTGCAGCGTATTGCATTCATAGTACGTCTGGTGGTAGTGAGAAACGAGCAAGGTAGCGCGACAAGGTGTTTGGTTCGACTACTTAACGCAGCTTATCTAGATATTGTCGAACAGAAGAGTATTATTCGATTTGGCGAAGTGCCGTAGTCGGTTAATCCACGGTATTAGATGGCGCTACAGCACTTTTATCTGGGAAAAAATTACCTCGACTCAGCAGAGAGTAAAATCACATGAATGTAATCATGAACAAACATAATTACGGAAAGAGCTCTCTAAACGTCACTCTCCAGCACTATAGTGCAATAAACGGTTTCATACTTGAAATTTTGGGTTGATTTCAATTTCTGATGGTCCCCCGGTCAGCCTAATACTTTTGGAAATTTTACCGGTCCGCGAGGTTAAAAAGGTTGAGAACCACTGATTTAGATTGCAAGTGGGGTGACAAATGATCAGCGACACAGTTGTGCGTGGATCTTATATTGGATGAATTCTGACGTAACCATGCAGCAAACGTCAAATTGTTCTAAATCCGTTATCTTGTGATGCAGCCTCACCGCAATCGTTTTAACGGTTGCATTGTTTTCGGATATGAGTTTGGCTAGATTTTAATCAATAAATGTAATCGCTAATAAACGTAAATAATTTTGCAATTTACTTGTAATAGTAATCGATTACTGCTGTATTTTGCTGTAAACGCACGTTTCCGGAGCAGTCGATTGCATCGCTATTGTAACCGCCCTTTGCCCGATTCTGATGAATCGATTGCATTAATACAGTAGTCGACCTATACGTCTGATTCTGATGCATCAGCATCGGATAATATCAAGAAAAGGGCGGTTGTCGTCGTTTTGTTCCCGGGAATTCGTGTTTGTATAAACCGACCCATGCTAAATAAGTGACAATTTTACCTTCGGCATTGCTATGCATATTTCAGTAGGCCGGATGTAAGACTTATAGACCAGTGAAGCTGCGATTTGCGTGGCGACGTGTTAGAAATGCATAACAATCTTCCGAGAAAGGGCTCACAGAGCAAAGCTATTATGATATAAGACGGAATTTCGAGTTTATTGTTAATAATTTTATCATTCATTTAAAAACACCACAAGATTGTAATGCAATAAAAAGATAGCAAGGTGTCTAAACGACTTGGAGTAATCTTTGAAATCACACACACACCCGAGCCTAGACAATGCAACGAAAATACAAGGCACGCACTGCACACTGGATGAAACGTAATGGATGATAACTAGGGCGATTTGTGACATGTTAAAATTATGTCAAAATTGTAGAGTTAAGTCAAAATTTGCCAAAATTGTTTACAAAGTCTAAACATTTTTGACCGCTGCATTTCGTTTGTATCGTACATTTTGCACTGTCGGTGAACTGATCATTTGATATTTTACAGCTTGTGGCCTACTTAATAGGCCTACCATTGTAAAGAGCCCACATTGTCTGCTCATTGTGAATCATAAACGGTCAAATGAAACAAATAGGTTGACATGGTGTTATGGTCAACGTACCACAATATCCTAACTGAAGCAAGACTGCTTGGGCGTTGCATGGTTCTTATATCAAGAAGCGCATGACGAAAAATTGTGATGTAGGCAGCATTGTCAGAATGAAGCAGTGTACCCGCAACTTCAGTGTTGTCAGCCAACAACTGCTGCTGTTGAACGCTCTTTCTCCATTCTTGGCAACTACTTGGTAAATACAGACACTTTCTACCCGAGAATGTAGGAAAGTATCTTTCGTTGTACTACAACAAATTTTGACTATTTCTACCATAATATGTGATGTAACTATAGAATTCTTCATAGGGCCAGATTTCGTTGAAATATTAGTTTCTCCATGTAAAAATTTGTCAGTTTTTAAGCCAAAGCGTTTTTTTTCTGGCCAAACTACTTCGTAAGGACAGTTCCAACCAGAAACGAAGATAAGTAGTACAATTTTAGCATTAAGTGCGAAAACACCTAATTTGCATACGTGAGGTCAAAATTTAGTCAAAATTCATATTTTTATGTAAAAAAAGTCAAAATTTTGATTCTTTAGCTAAAAATATCATTGTCCGGTAATCTGGTGCGTTAGTATTCGTTCAATATAAGCTGCCTGTATTCAGGCTTGGATGTATCGTGGTGATCCGTTCTTACTTCCGCGAATTTCGAATCGCTTTCAGTCCATATCTCTGTCACGCTGTTGCTGAATAGTATTTGACCTTTACTTGTAATTCTAGTGAGCTCAACGCACAAGAAGTGTTCTCAGTGTAGAAGCTGGAGTTATCCATAGCGTAAAGTTGTTATTCTTGGACAGTCACAGTTTAGCTTCAAAATCTGTCAATTCCATGGTTAAACTGGTAATTTTCAATGATTCTACTGTGGTTTCGAGCGTTGGTTATTCCTGTTGATATAGCATTGCTAAGTTGTGAGGTATGTGGATGGTGAATTATGTTCTTTTACTGGGATATAAACTGTCGGAGTTGAAGAACCAGCGAAATGCTAGTAATGTAATCCAAATTTAATCTGTAAACTTTTTCTATGCTCAAATTTTAGATCTAAACGAAGATCTGGTTTTCCAATATTGCTACATGTTAACTGTGTAGTGCGAAACGAGCCGGGCTTGTGATCATTTGCAGTCTTCTCCATCCAAATCCACAATGAAATCTCAAATACGAACACTTATAGTCTTCTCGTATTGTGTCCGTGCTACGCAATGTACCGGTCAAATAAAGTCGGTAATGGCAATGTGGGACAGACGAAATAGCCGGTCGCTATAAATAGCAGCTGCAAGAATTTCGTTGCGACTGTCAAAATCGTGTGTGAGACCACCCGATTGTAGGCAGATAACGGCACAAAAACAGCTGAGCCATTGCTTTGACGTCATTTCATTGGTAGCCCTTTTTCATTCGAATGACTAAACGAATGCTTGGTGTAAAGGTGATAGGTATATTTTGCGTTGTAGAAGAACAATATGGACACATATTATTCACCATCGAACCCTTACATGATTTCTACAATTTCTGTACGTCAATACCGTTACCGCCGAACTCACGCATTATACCAGTAGGACCGATTATTATCATTTGCCGAAACCCCATAATCTTCTAGCATTGTGCTGACTTTCTTGCAGTATAAAAATAATTTTTGAGACAAGAGTATTGAACCTGAAAATGTCCCCTCGCGCTGTGCGACATAATGTTGGATATCAATAGAAAACGAATCACATTAGCGCTGGCAACCGACGAAGAGATTTCAGTAAATGTGCGGAACAGCAGCATGCAGCCGTGTGATAAACATATATGTTGAGAATTGCATAGTTTCCATTTTTAATTCACTCAAGGATATGTAACATGCGTTAGCGTCGAAAACATCAGCCACGCTGTGAGCTGTGATCGTGGAAGTTTGAAAATTGTTTTGCTATCTTATCATATAGTATCCATAGTCTCCACAGACAAAAAGTCGGTTCGATGCGATATGCTGATGTTCTCTGATGTTCTAATCGTACGTAGCCTACGTAGGCACGAGTAAAATGAAACTGCGGCGATCGTCATTTCAGGCTGGAACAGAGCTTGAGGCTCTCTGCTGGATTTATGTGATCGGAAATACGTTGAAATGGTTCTTTGTATGCTGAAGGTTGCCAACCCAATGTCGAAATGATGGTAATTACTGAAACTAGTATGAATTGTCGACAAACATATCCGAATTTCCTCTCGTTTACAGCTTTTATGTTCAGTCAAAACAGAAGAGCCATAGGTTTACATGGTCATGGTGGTACTAAAGTCAATATAATTTTCATTGCTTTTGCATGCAGTGGGATTTGAAAGTAGACAAACCTCATTAATCTTTAAAATAGTGGAACAGAACATTCTTTACCGACCGGTAATCGAGGTCATGGGTCCCCTCTCCAGATAATTCACGTGGTCATGGAAACGCAATGGTAATATATAGTTTTGGTTGCTTCAGCACCGAATAGGATTCGGAGCATACAGCTAGATCTCAAGCATTTATTCTAACATATCAGCCAACTTATGTCGTGATTAATAACCTATACTCATATCGGCAACCACATAATTTGTTTCGTTATCTCATATCTTTATGTATTGCAGTTAAAGAAATTCAATTGCTTTTAAGTCACGTTACTTGTCTGCGTGCCTTATTTTCAATATTTATGCAGTTATTTTCCAAACTCGCAAAAAGATTCGGTATCCGCCCGATAATCACTGGCTGCACGCGATTTGATAATCGCTGATCCACGCAGAAGGAATCCATTCGAAGAAAATACCAAGAATGAATCCCGGCATTAAATTGTCTGTGGTGATTATTTACATCTTCGTCGTTGCAATGTTTCTGCAATACCGGAGTGCATTATTTCTGACAGAAAAAGATGGTGAGATATACTATCATTTGGTTAGAACTGTTTTTGTGGTCTAAGCGTGGCGAATATTGTTATGAAGGAGTTGATAACATCTGCAATAAGGTTGTCGTGAAGAAGATTTCAAATTTTTGCGGCTATTTGATAACAATGTGGTTCCAAACTTTTTTCTACTTATGGTACACTTGAAAACGCTCGCGGCACACTTACAGAAAGTTGCTTTAAAAAAAGACATAAATGTGGTAATGCCATGCCTATGCTAATTTCTATGAACATTACGGCTCTTCAAAAATGACTTTTTTTTTCTCAAATCGTACTGGCTACTTGATAAAATTGTTAGGTTACCCAATTTAAGCCTACACACAAAATTGGATTCAATTGCAGCCAGTAACCGCTTTGCTACAGGAGAATAAAGTTTCTATTTATTATATAAAAATAAATTACAAAAAATTTGAAAATTTTCTGTTCACCCCATGAAAGTGTTAGGCTGTCTATAGAAATGATGCTCACCAAATTTGGTTCATTCCCAACCAGTGGAAGCGGAGTTATTGCCGTCGAAAAATTTGGATTTTAATAAAATAGTATTTACGGTGAGCACAACTATAATAAATAAACAAAGAATCTGTCACCGTAAATACTATTTTATTCAAATCCAAATTTTTCGACGGCAATAACTCCGCTTCCACTGGTTGGAATTGAACCAAATTTGGTGAGCATCGTTTCTATAGACAGCCTAACACTTTCATGGGGTGAACAGAAAATTTTCAAATTTTTTGTTATTTATTTTTATATAATAAATAGAAACTTACTTCTCCTGTAGCAAAGCGGTTACTGGCTGGAATTGAACCAAATTTTGTGTGTAGGCTTAAATTAGGTAACCTAACAATTTTATCAAGTAGCCAGTACGATTTGAGAAAAAAGTCATTTTTGAAGAGCCCTGATGAACATTATGCGTCTGAAACGAGGTTGTATATTGGATTGTTGACATCATACGCGTATTTCGTCGTCAATTCCAAGCAGTCTCTCTCGAGCACAGCTTTTAATATCAGTCAAAATAAGTATGGTCACCGAGATGCAAATACCAATAGAACTTGGATTGTTTTGTACCTATCATGATATAGGATTCGAAATGAGACAGCCATAACTCATCCATTTCCGTGGAAACATCGTTTTAAGAAACATGACATTTCGTATATCTCAATGAGCTGTCCTTGTGCAGAAAGATTGCACGATTCGTTGCTTCCAATCGACCAACTACCAATCTAAAGTTGTAAACAACAAATTTTGAGATGTATAATGATGCAAATGCAATTAGGGTTGCATTTAAAACAAAAATCAATTTTAAACAAACATGTTTCAAACCATGACGTCACGAATATGCAATTGTGACGTCATCGTGGATTAACATTGGCAATTGAAAATATAGGGTAAATATAGCTCCTTTGACGAAATATCTGTACTATTGCTGTTGAACCGACTATTTTGAGGGTGTGCACGTGCAACCATCCCACATAGATATACGTCAGCTATATCAGGCGGTAATTGTCCGTATGCTCATACAACATGTTTTTTGGAAAGTATTTACGCAACTATGGCATAATTTTACAACTTGAAAAATATAATTTTTGAAACGCCTTTGTTTAAAACACTGTATACAGCAGGTTTTAAACAAAGTGGTTTAAAACGCCGTTTGTTTTAAATGCAACCCTAATTGCAACACAAAGTGATGACAACAGGTTTTGGGAGTAATTTTGTGTTTACGAGATGCTTCATAAGACAAAAGCGCCTAAAACGAATCTCCGACACATAGCAGTCGTATTATGACGTAAAACTTAGCCTGGTCATCGGCAATGCCATGATTGGTTCCATTGTAATGGCCAAGTCACATCATCACATTTGCTTATTTATCAGCTACGAAGCAGTCATTGGTTCCGAACATGGGCGACATCGCCCCCAGGTGGCGATTTTGAGAACAAGGGGGCGAAAACACCAAAGGGGCGACTGGGGGGGGGGGGGCGAAAATGTTAGAACATCCTGTGAATATTTCAAATAAAAATGAATTCGTCGATCGAAATTTATTTTACAAAACAAAAAACATCTGTCAGAGACCCCATATAACTCATGCGAGTCGAAGTTTTTAGCATGTGAGGAAAGATTCTGCCAGCTTGCAATTGTAGACAAATTCACGCAGTATATAATCATGGGATTATCATAGAAAAGATTCAAATATTTTCGGTCTCCGTGTCTCATCTGTACCACATCTCCCCTTATTTAATTACAACGGCCAAAAAATGCACGTCAAAACTGCATATTCTGCATATGACGCGAAAGTTGACTAAAAATGGTCAAATCAACGTAAGTAGATGCGGAAACCGGTTTTCTGAGCACCTACTTGGACAAATGACCTTTCTTTAGTCAATTCATCTGCGATCAGAGTTATTTGAATAAATTACCCGTATGTCTATGTCCTCTTTTTCGAATCCGTTAATATTGGGAGAGAAAATTTGTGACGAGCTTGATAAAGGGGCGATGAGTCGAAAAAGGTTGGGAACCACTGAGTTAGAGCGTAAGTCTTATATCCTCGAATGCGTTCCTTGATTTATATATTTATGAAGTTATTTTCAAAATTACGAAAATATTCGCGGGACACCTGACAATCTGTCTGTGGCGGCACACAAATGTGCCGCAGCACACAGTTTGGGAGTCACTGTTCTACATCTTCACATATACTAACTGGAATAGACTCCAATTTAGTGTGCAATATTTTGTTAGTCTACCTAACAGTTTTATCTAATATCTGCAAAAGTGTGAAAGTGTTATTTTTGAACAATCCTATGTGCAACACCATGAGGATGTGGCGAATATGTAGTATGACGAATGTTTGACCGAACTCAACGGCTGTGCGCGTGCTACAGCGGAATCTTTATTCCTAAATTCAAGCTATGTAACGGATAATTTACGAAAAAAGTACAGGTTGATTGTACAATTTGAAGAGGATGAAGACTGAGGTCTGGCACCGAGATTGAGGTGAATTTGTTAGTCATTGGTGCAATAGTGCGTCAGGTAATGGTATGCCAGTGATGAAAAATATAAAATAAGTGTCAGTGTAAGTAACCAGAAGTAGCTCGAGAAATGACTGCACTTATGAAGGATTTATTTATTCAGGATAAGCATTGACCTGCAATCAGGGAACAACCAACTTCACTGCTTTGGCTGGGCACTGGGCAGTGGTCATGCCACAATTCTTTGAGATGGATGTGTCTTACATAGAACTACATGATGTCATCAGTAGGTTATTGAATAGTATATTCATATTGAGATGAGCCCGAATATTTTCGGCTGACACTCGTCAGGGGTAATCGTCAGCAACTAGTAGAGAATTGGAAAGAACATTGTATATCAACAATCGTATCACAAAATATGACGTCACCAGCATGAAATTTCGTGAAAGAGAGAGCGTTCAATGTACTATTTTTAGGTGGTACACGAACTCCTTTTGTTGACATAGTTTTGGTTGGTGTATTTAGATAAAAATCGACTCCAAGGCACACAAATGGAATTGTGAACGGCGTCGCTCAACGATTCGAAATCGGTCGTCTCGATGATTATTCGCAAAAATCGGATTATCTAACAGATGTTTGCCGACGGCAGAATTAATGGCCTTTGATCGATCAGCATCAATCTTAAGCGGATGAGTTAAGGGTGAGCTTTTCACCGAGCGAGATGCACGATTGCACGTGTTCTGATGAATCTGAGGACATGTTGGTTTATGCGTTCCTGTAGACCAGTGGTTCTTAACCTCTTTTCCTCCAGCGCCCCCTTAAAAAAATTATCGTGCTCCAGCGCCTCCCACCTCATATTGTAAGGACTGTAATAAAGACAATGGGTCAGGGGAGGGCCGTAACAGCACTACGTCAGCCCCTCTAAACAAATGATTATCTTGGTCACCCATAGCGTGATAGACCGATTATCTTGGTCACCCATAGCGTGATAGACCAAATCTGTGTGGGCTTCGCCCCCAAGAACCCCGTCGCGTGATTTCGATGGTCAGCAAAGTTTATGTGGCCTGTTCGCCCTAGGAGCCAAAGTTTTCTATAATGCATGAATAAAATAGGTTGTAATTGCATAATGCATATATATGACACTATAAAATTTTTATCCTCTCAGCCCACGTAATCAGATTTACCAGTAGCGCTGAGTGAGTTGTAGTATAGGAAAATGAATGCCACGTAATTAATATTTGAACATATTCGGGCGTGCCCGTTGGTACAATTAAATCGTTACATGTTATTTTGTTACCTCTTGTCCGCTATATAGTCAAACGATATTGAAACGCATAAACGTATTGAACTAAAGTTAGCACACGATTCAAAATTTGTATTTCGTCACCGGCAAATAATTTTTGTGAGGGATGTTATTTGTCCTGTGGGGTGCAGATTGCGACGACATGATAATTCGGGACGAGCGATTTAATCACATATGGACTATTAGACTTATATACATCGAAGTTTACGCTCAATATAAGGGCAATCCTCTTCGGCTAAGGCTTTCTTGCTGACGATTTTTTTGACGAACTTTGGTATTGGAAATATTTCGCGCTTAAGTCGCGCTCGAGGACCATTCGACTATAATAAACCATATAATAATATGTAATAATTGGTATATTCAGGGTCTAATCGAGGTTGTTAAAACAACAATCAGGTACGGTTTCATATACCCTGTGGTTCGGATTTTGTCTTAGTGCTTTGTGTAACTATAAGTAAGTCAACTGAGAATGGGATGCATATATCTGGTCTGCTCACATTGAATTTAGTACTGTAGGCCTACCCAGTCAATAATTTTAACATGAATGTATTCCGAACAAAGCAATTCATATTATATAACGTTCATGTGAGGTTGTGAACCACAACACGAGCTAATATCATCCTTTATGATACGATGAAGAAATATTCTGACGATTTAATTTTGTAGCTCTCAAATACAAGTATATTTAGTTATTCATTTCGTGCACAAAGCTTCAAAACTTATGTTATGTACTGGGAGCTCTCACTCTCAATCAAAAGTGATATACAGTGCCTCCTTCTTCGATTTTCACACGCTGTGCGTTGTGGAATATAATAACTAATTCGAAACATTTTGTTGAAAATAACCCTAGCAAGCGTGACGGCAGTGTTTTAAATAAGGGGAAATTGGCGATCTAAAAGTATGCGCAATTTGTTTTATATGAATTATATTAACCCAGTACATTCGCGAAAGCATATGTAACAAAAATGTCGGGATTTGACATGTTTTCTGTGATGTTAATTTGTTCTGAATACTCCTTAAGGATATGTCCTACTACCACATCATCTACTGCGAAGCCAATTTTCTTCAGCGCCCCCTCATCGCCCCCCGGAGCCCAGCGCCCCCGTATCGCCCCATGAGCATTTTCGCCCCCTTCAAAATCGCCAGCGCCCTTTGGGGGGCGCTGGTGGCTAGGTTAAGAACCACTGGTGTAGACGTTTTGACGTTCTTCCCACGTAGCCACAATCACAGTGGCACTTACACTACATACACTACATACTACATACTTTGTTGAAGTGCAGGGAGAACGTCTTTGCGTGTTGAAGGGAGCAGTTGTGTTGTTGTAAAAATCACATTGGTTTTGACTGTGTCGTAACACTTACTGACCGCAGAAATCAATTGTTTTTCAAAGAGGGTGGAAATGGGGCCAATCCAAGGTAGATTGATATAAACATCTTTTATTGTTCGTTCGGTGGGCTCTGTTGGTTTTTCTGCGTTGAATTGCGTTAATTTCCTCTCTATGCCGCAGCTGATGACGTGTTCAGGGTAACCGTTATCAAGTATAAGATTTTTCGGATGTTGTCAAGTTCTAAACTCAGTTTGTTACCCGAACATATCATCAACGCTCTATGCACGAGGGTGCCTATGAGGTTAATTTTTCTGCGTCGAGGACTAAATGAATTCCAGCGAAGGTATTGGCCTGTGAATGTCGGTTTCCTGAAGACAGACGTTTCAAATTTGTTGGTATTGCGCTTTTCCACTAAAACGTTCAGAAATGATAGTGAGTTATTGCGTTCTTTTTCAATTGTGAATTGCAAGGCCGGGTGAAGCGAGTTTAAGTTCATATTCAAGAATGAGTCGGAGTGTGATCAATTTCTCATTCGCTTAAACTTGGTTTACCTTAGTTTAGGCTTACCATATTTCGGAAATGAAAAAAGAGGACACTTTTTCAGAAATTTCAGACATGCAAAACTGTAGAAGAATTCTCAAAAACCGGTAAATTTTTCCCACTTCATGATCGGTTGACTAAAAAAAAAAAAAAAAAAAAAAAAAAGGTCTTCACTTCTCGCTCAGAGCTGAAATCACCACTTTTCCCTCCGAAATACCCGCCGGAGCTTCACTTCTGCGCTAATTTGCGGCATATCACTCGCAATTACCTCTAAATCTGACCTAAATTTTCAAAAAAGAGGACAAAATCTCAAAAAAGAGGACAAAAGGGCGTCCTCCGAGGACACTTTCAAGAAAGTCAAAAAAGAGGACAAATCCTCTTAAAAGAGGACGTATGGTAAGCCTACCTTAGTTATCTATAGTTATCCATACAGAACCTTGCCAAAGATCTTACTTTCGATCAGTGTGGCTCATTCAAAGATCAGTCGGCAATGAAAAAATACGTTTGACGCGTTGGTTGCATTTTACTATCAAATTATTTAATGATTGAAACAGATGTAAAGTCGAATCGCTCATCTTTACTTCTCGTTCTATCCTTGGATACATGTATTAGGATCAGACATGGGGTAATCGCGATTAGTAATCGTAATCGATTACGACGATTACAGCATTTTGAAGTAATCGTAATCACAATCGATTACATTCGAAAAAAATCCGAAGTAATCGTAATCGTAATCGACTACTTCCCATATCTAATCGATTTTTTTGTGAAAGAACGATTACTTTTTGTTTGTACAAGGACTATGACATAAACTGAATATTCGTGAACAAGAATGAGATAATATATACCACGTTAGCGATAGCACAAACATCTGTTTTCAAACGCCACTGACTCATTATTACGTCAGAAGTAGTATTAGCTCCGCTCGTCATTGCGTAAGAAGTATCCACACATAGTAAACATACATGCGATGGACATTGTAGTGTGATTGTAAGAACACCTCCCGTGGTGTATATCAGGTTATACACTATATACACAATACACTACAGAAGCCGCTACCTCGCAGCAGGATATTGATCACCACTCTGCCTATAGTTTCAAATAGTAACTTATGTATTGATGTTTGGTTGTGCTTAGTTAAACGCAGTTTACCATTGCTGCTTGGCGAGCAGGAGGCCTACGTACGCACGTGAACCTGACGAAGATTCGGAATTTTGTACTCGTCGAATAAAACACTGCAGTTTCCACAACGAAGCATTACAAGTAAACAGCTGCTGATATATATCATAACCGAGCCGTGCTTAGCCGTTTCTCGTGACAGCAACTCGCTGTATATGTATTAAGTTGAAGGCAGAATTTTTATGTTAACTCTATCTTATTCTCATATAACCACTTGAAACGGGCGTCAATCGTTATTTCACAGTTCTTTACTTAGCATTTGGACCTACCGCCATAACCATCCGCTTATATAGCCTGACATGTTAGCGTGCGTTGTAGCTAGAATCAGCAATTCAGCCAAAACAGCAATTCCCCTGTCCAACCGTTGGTCAATTTTCAAAACTGAATTTCGTCAATAATATTGGTAATTGCATTATCTTACTATTCATTTATAACCTCTCTGAGCCCCGAGTGTCAGATTTACCTGTAAAGCTGGGGCACGTAATTCATATTCATAGCATCTGGTATGTTGTTATAATTACTGTATGTTGTTAATTCGCGACCTCCAGCCGTTGTATAATCAAAAGATATTGTACTCGCCCAAGCGTAGCAAACTAAAAGAATATCTTGTGAGACGCGCACGCAAATTGTCGTGGCTATTTATTCCTTTGTGGATGCGCCGGGTGACATTTGCATTGTGTGCCCAGATTGGAAGGACAGGAGTTATTAGTCACGCCCATCCAGCGCGGTTATTGACGATGGACGAATACCCCAAGTTTCGGCCAAGGTATTTCTTTGGTATCACATCCCGTGGAGTTGCGTGTTGGCCGAAACTGCATATGTCTTTTGGTGTGTTGTGGGATCGTGGCGCGGTAATGACCGGCTCCGAAATGCCTGTTCCCATAAAATAGCCTATGTATGTTTTTTCTTGAGGGGAAGAGGTATGCATTTCAAACCCAGCTATCTACTAGAGCAGGGGTCACCAACTGTTTTGAAACAAAAAGCTACTTCTTGTGTAGTCTGTACTGATTATTGCGACGACCGACGGGTTACCACGTACTCCCCTTACCAAGAACAAAAAACGCTCACTCGCAGGGACTCGAACCAGCTCCTCCAAGCTCAGTTGCGTTGCTGCAGTGCGCGCAGAAGCGCCAATCTCCGCGTCGAGACTCGGGAATATTAACTGTAGATTCCCGTTGAGCCACCGTGTGGGCGAAGACAAGCAATGCCCCGATCGACTGCGTTAGTATGTTCCTCGGGGTCGGCCGACCCATGTTCAACTGCTGCTCATATGAAACTAGCTTCAACTTTCAAATCTCTCATTTGGATATTTGCTACAGCGCAGTGGTGGCCATACGAACGGGGGGGGGGGGGCTGCGAGAGACTTACTGGGGGGCCCCTATAAGTATCTATCCGTAACTTATGGGGGGGCTTCGCCACCCAAACCCCCCTTTCGCATCTGTTATTATTATCAGTCTATCAAGTTTTGGCCAGGTGCTGGATTCGGCCATGTCTATTTTTTCATGTGTACAAGGATAGACTACATTAAAACTAAGTAATTCTACCGCATGCAGAGACGTGATGATTATCGGGATATGGTACTTTTCTAACTAATGCAGAGATTTGATGATGATTGACACATTTGTACGGAATCCTATTCTTGCTTTACACGGATTTCCATGTTTATTCGTTATTATCCATGAAAAAAGCGCATAATCGAAATAGGGGAGCCCTTCGACCAGGGGGGCCCCCGGCGACTGCCCACCTCGCCCACCCCAAAAGCCACCACCACTACAGCGACCGCGGGCGACTCATTTGGTCCGCGTTGGTGACCCCTGTACTAGAGACATTAGAATAGCAAAGCTCGAAGAACATTTTCAAGAATTAATTAAATTCTCGAAAATACTCTATAATTTATGCTGGTTTACGAAATACTTTTGAGTCCCCTTCGAACACGCTCTCCACCCTATTAAGGAATTTGGGGTGCGGCAGGTAAAGACCTGGCAATAATGCAAATCGTTGGATGCGATAAATCATCCACTATAAAGTTGGGCAATTGGTATATTATGACGTAATAAAAAAATGACGCATGATGTATGAAGAAAGTTGATATCTCATTAGGCCTTTTCATCGCAATCCTTGTATTGTCTTCCAATATATCATTTAAGATTATAGTCCTAAGCAAAACAAATGTAATCGTGAGTAATCGTGATTACTTTTTCAATGTAATCGTAATCGTAATCGACTACTTCCTGATTTTGCTGTAATCGTAATCGTAATCGTAATCGCGTGATTCCGAAGTAATCGTAATCGCAATCGATTACATTCATAAAGTAATCACCCCATGTCTGATTAGGATTAGCACTAGCTGGCATCTGTCATCATTGAGCGGTTTATTGCCATCACAGTGCTTTCCATCGTCCTCTATTTCGTCACACAGCCCGAAGTCGCAGCATGATCCTTGCGCAGCCGCTGGTTCATTTCAGAGCAGCCTCATATTCTTTGTAGGCTGTGTTATATTTAGGTATGAACGGATATATTTTGGCGATTCCTGCTACTGAATCAGGTTAGTGGTTAGGTCAGCGAATAAGTTTTGTTAGAGATTATGTCAGGGTTTGGCATTAGACTAAGGAGGATGACCAAGTATGTCCGTCCGGGTTTGTTGTTGTCCATTGCTGGATTATTTACAAGACTTGTGTCATCCTCGGACTGTTTTACCTTATTACTCCGTTTTTATCTGCACAGTTTCATATATGTACCACCATGTCTTTGATACCGATGCCGCCAAAACCAAAGTGGAAGGGTTTCTACGATGAACGAAGAAAATTTCGTGACCAATGGATAAAGCAGTACCTACCCTCTTGGATCGCGAAATCCAACGATGGTTTTGTAATCTGTCGGAAACACTTTGCGAATCGACTGCACGCAATTACTTGCAATAAAACTTCTTCCGAGCATTTCAGCGTGTCAATGCGATCATGAACACTTGTCCAGCCAATTTTACAGCCAATCAGTTGATACGCCTATGAGTGAGATAGTTTAATGATGATACGTCCGGCTTCTTGATCAGTAGGTCGTGAGTTAGATGCATGGCTCGGTCCGACCAAAGACTCGAAAACTGGTATCCGCAGCTATCCACGAATAGCATGGCGGAGGAAAAACGGGTGTGCAGACTAGGTGACCTTAAGGTTTTATCGCATCTCCGTCGTCAAAGCATCTAGATAAGGAAAAAAGAATATCATATCTCTCTCTCTGCCCGATGAAGTAAAGAAACAGTTGTGGTCACTGTTCAATATCTGCAATAGATCACATGAGTGACATCACCAAAAGACATGGCTCAGGCAGTAAGTTGCAGCAAATGAAACTTCACAGAACAAAATGTTTTAAGATAATAAAAAACGTGATTGCAAAATCAATTCTTGAAGAGTTTGTGGCAAAAATCCAAGGCAAACGGTATTCATTGATATGCGATGAATGTACAGATCTGTCATCTGAGAAACGTGTGTGCGTGTTGGTGATTTCTTTCGATGGCAGTCGCAATGACATTGATGTGGGGTATCTAGGATTGCTACCCGTTGCTCAAGCAACGGAAGGGACCCTTTTTGCAACTTTGGAAGGTGTTCTACAAGCAATTGGAATGGATTTCAATTCCAATTTTCGTTTATAGCTTTTTCTTGCAGTTAAAGCAAAAGAGCCATGTTAACGTGGTTATGAAGACACGTATGGTAATATAGTTTTGATTGGATTTGCAGTGAATAGGATTCGGAGCATATATAGTAAAGACTCAGACATACTCACTTTTAAAAACTCGCAACTACAACTATAGACGTAGAACTAACGACCTATAAAAATTCGCGACGAAAGCACAACTAAATAGATCAGTGGCTCATGACTGATGTTACCGGGAATCCCAGAGGTTCTGTGAGACAGTCTCAGGGAATCCCTAGAGGTCACCAGCACCACACACACACTAAACTCATACACATGATTTGTGATGACACGCCCGTTTTGGCCGCCATTGGTTGTAGACAATTCTTCGTGATCAGTGGTCGATTTGTGATTATTTTGGTGGCTGATGCTATCTTGCTTCTTTGCAATTAAGCAATTTGTATGGCACCGAATGACACGGTGGCGCCTCAATTTTCAGGGTGAAGCCTCGAGCTTGTTTGTTTGTTGATGAAAGGGAGCAGCAGAAGTCATACTGATTGGCAATGGACATTCATTTGTTGTTTGTTTTGTGTGAAAATGCTGTTATGATGGATCTGTTCTTTCAACACTCTACTGGTGCGCAGTTCATTCATATATCAGTAAGAAATAGTAGTGTAATAAATGTAGGGATATTCAAAGCGGTCACTGTCAGTACACAAGTAGAAGTAGAAGTGTTATACGATCATGACCACTACACGAAGTAGTGGGAGTAGGCAAAATCGGCTTGAAGTACTCCGTTACTGACTACAACCAGAAATACTGGCTTCAAAATGAATTACTGACTTCGAAATACGCCACTAGAACTGACTTTTCAAAATCCCCTACTAGACTTACTGACTTTCTGAAAAATAAAACTAGAAATTTCGACTAGAACTAAAACTATAATAACTGACTTTCTGAAAAATAAAAATAAAACTAGAAATTTCGACTAGAACTAAAACTATAATTACTGACTTTCTGAAATCCACAACTAGAACCACTGACTTTTCAAAATGCGCAACTAGAACTAAAACAAGAGCTGTTGACTTTTCAAAATCCGCAACTAAAACTAGAATTACTGACTTTCTGAAATCCGCAGCTAGAACTAGGACTAATCAAAAATCCGCTAGCTAGTTGAATGAAAACTAACTAAATGGGTAGATTGTACAGATCTGGTCGGGGCGATTTCCCAACTCTATCGGAAAAACCTTGATCGGTTTCGTTGTCACCTGTGCTTGGTTATCAGATCTCGAAGCAATGCTTATATAGGCTACATGCCTTATTTTAAATATTTCTACAATTATTTTTCAGTTTAAAATCTATGGCGGAACATAGTTTACGAGTCACTGATATATATAGAAAGAATCCATTCATGAAGATGGCGAGAATGAATCCCGGCATTAAATTGTCTGTGGCGTTGTTTTGCATTTTCGTCTTCGTGATGTCTTTGCAATACCGGACTGCATTACCATTTACTAAAAAAGACGGTGAGATACACGATTTTGGGGGCATGGCGTATATTTCTTGTGGAATTCCCTGTAATATTCGATCAAACCGCATGACGATGCGATGACTATATGAAACGGCGAGTGTTGGGCCGATCACAACGGCTATCTGCGCGTGGTAGCGGAATTTTGTTCTTCAATTCGAAAGATACGCAATTCAAATAATAATCGAGGGACCTCTTTTGTTCAGGTCCGATTGTGGCTGAAACGGCAAGGAATACTATGGACATGACAAATACTCAAGGTAAGAGGGTCTCGTTTCAAACGATAAATTTTCTGATTGCGATCGTCCGATTTCTGTATATATTTTAGCAGTTGTGTTCAGGGTTATGTTAGCAACAAACTGAGTACTAGATTTGTAGTCTTACGACTCGGATAGCATTTCGCGTTGAACGTTTTGAATTAATGCAGTACTCGTAGCCTATGCTACTCGGATTAGGAAGCGGTCATTGCAGAATGAATGAACATTTGCATAAGACCCGTTGTTCAGATACTCCATTTTGTCAGCAATGCAATGCAGAAGAATCTGTGGAGCACTTTTTGTTGCATTGTGTGAGATATCAACATCAAAGGAGACAACTACATCATGCTGCGTGAGTGAACCAAATAAATTTGGAATTGAAGGACGTTCAAACTCAGTGTTTCCCAAACTTTTTGAGCTGCCGCCTCTCTGGACAACGAATATAGCGCCAGTGCTCCTCGACCCCCCTCTCATCATTAATTGATAAAACGAAAGTTGTTCTGAATTTATTAGAGCTAATAATGGGACGGATGAAGCTGCTGTATAATTATTATCGTCATCCTCATCATATTGGGTTTCAGTTTTTATAAGAATAAAATCTCCGGTCTCAACGTCCAGTAGCCTACTGTCAAGTTGGGTTCTGCTGTGAGTCAGAAACTTTGCCACGGCACTAAAAATACGTTCTATCAAATATAAGCGGGAAAGGACAACGACGAAAAAGTCAACCCAACTCTAGTGAGAGTATTTCTATTTGATTTAATTGTGTATCCAGAACGATTAATTGGATATATTGAACTTTGGATTGAACTCTTAACTGTTCTATACAAGCCTACAATCTAATCAGCTCATCAATCATTTAATGATCGGAAACTTTACAGAATGGATTGATTATCCGGTAAGGAGTTTCTAGTTGAAATATATCCTGGAATCAAATCAATTAGAAATGCCTTACCCGATAATCAATCCATTATGTAACGTTTCCTATCATGATTACACTATATAACAATTTTGAATTCAAGCCAAAGTTCAATATCCCCAATCAATCGTTCTGGATACACAATCAAATCAAATAGAAATACTCTCACTGGAGTCGGGCGGACTACTTCGTCATTTCCCCTCCCCACTCATATTTGATAGAACGTGTTTTCAATGCCGTGACAAAGTTTCTGATTCGCAGCAGAAATCAACTTGACAGTACGGGACGTGGAGACTGGGGATTTCAGAATGAGATTGGTCTTCTCGAAACTCAAACCGAATATGACGAGGATTGTGGTAATAAATACACCATCATAATCCGTTTCATTATTAGCTGTAATAAATGCAGGACAACTTTCGTTTTATTATTTAGACGTTACGAGGGGGTCGGGAGGCGCTGGCACTTTAGTCGCGGTCCAAGGGGGTGGTAGCTCAAAAAAGTTTGGGAAACACTGAAATAGACGAACGGCCCTAAATTACCCTTGCTGAATCGATTTTGTATTTTACTGCGTATTTAGCTGCTTTATTTATCAATCGTTTCAACACGACGCGCGGTTACCTTCTAAACCAGGGGTGGGCAAACTGCAGCCCGCGGGCCGCATGCGGCCCGTGACAACATTTTGTGCGGCCCGCAAAGGCACCGAGAAAGGCAGTAAAACTATTATTGAAAATTTTGTTGTTGGCGCTAAAGCCTGTCCTCGAAACCAACGTATTTTGAAACGTTTCGGTTGCTAAACATCCAAGAGCATCAAAACGGAATGACTTAGTTCGGTCACAATTGTGATTTTTGATTAGAAATCCAACTTTCGGTATTATACTTGGAAAAAAGGTTCATGGGTGTGTTGTAAATTCGTCCTCTTTGCGCAATTAGATGCAAATCATTCTTAACTTCGGTCCCTACTCATTCATAATGAGATGTCTAAATCAATACAACAGCGAAATTTTTTGTTGCGGCAATTTAAAACACCATTTGATTCCGGCCATCCTAATCACAGGCACAATTTATCAAATTATGAGGAGCAAAATAAAATCATTCGTAATATTAAATGTTTGAGACAGCTGCAAATGATATCGTGTATGTCGTCCTCACTCACATAAGTACGTGAAAAGGCAAGCTTAACACGGTATGCCTTTTACTGAAACGTACTGAAAGTGATATGCTGGTTATGACGCTGTCAGCACTCTGCACTGTGTGTTCTAAAGTCGACCAAACGCAAAATCATCATATATCTATTAGCTCATCGCTGCTTAGTGCTTACATGTATCAATTTCCATTATTTCTTAGGAATCGGAACAACTTACTTTCGTCGCCAATTTTGACAAATTGATTTGAGGATGGCCAGCTTATAAAATCTCGTTAATGTTCCTGAGGCACGTGCGTTCATCAAATCAATGTTGAAATTGTTTGTGTCTCCATGTGTTCGGTTACTGTATGGTTACTATATAATCAAATAAAAGTTTGCGTCGTGGCTTATAATTCCGGTTATACTATAATGCGACCCACGAAGGGATTCATATGTTGAATGCGAGCGAGCTGACGCCCACCCCTGTTCTAAACCTCCACCGCCCCCATTTGCTCTCAGTGCCCTATACAGCCCAATTTTATAGCCAGCGCCCCCAATCGCCCATTTCATGGCCAGCGCCTGTTCACGCCCGCATATTGGAAGAATTATATAGAATGTTACATTCTATAAAATAATGCTTCTAATAAGCAAACTGTAAATATCGGAGAGTAAGTACATCTCAAAATACTTCTACTAGCGGAAAATTAGTATTACTTGAGTATGTACTGCCAATAGAGGAGTATTACTTCAGTATTTCGAACAAGTAGAAGCTCTTCGCTAATGGTGACCTCTGGTTTCAATCAATAGCGAGTGTTTGGACGGGGAAGTTCATTCCATTTCTTCGGTAACTAAGATCGTGGTGTCAAGGTGCTTTGGTTTTGAATGGTAACGTATGCGACACGCTTGTTTTATTGTTTCCGGTGAAATATTACTGATATTATGAAATTGCTTGAAAAGGGTTGTTATGCCACCTCATATCACGCCTTGTTAAATAATTTGATCAGTGCACGGAAACGCAGCTAGGGTTGGGACTTCGGGATCAAATTTGAAATCCCGGGATCGGGATTTCCCGGGATTTTCGCTCCTCAATCCCGGGATTCCCAGGGATTAGAAAAGTAGTAAAATACACATACAAATTATACAAATAACATTTAGTCCTTGTGATATTGAATTGACGCAAAACATAAGAGCATCAAGAGTATCATCGTTTAGATCTGGGGTCCCAAACTCCAATTTTATCGCGGGCTAATTTCGTAGTTTTTGAAGACGCGACGGGCAGCAGCATCAAATAGGTGTATAATATGTATTTCCCAGTACACATTTTTTGTCGGACCTTGCAGATTGGCATTCCATACACATTGTGAAAATGTAATACATCATTGTAATATTCACGGTTGCCACGAAAAAGTCATATTTTTCAATATTTTTTAAAAAATATTGTTGTGCTTGGTATAATTTGGCGACATAAGGAGTTATATAGACAGTTAGAAACCATGCGAGAGGACAAATGCATCGTGTCATCGTAAAAGCTGTCGCATTATAATTTAGCAGCTAGTGGACGTTTGATGTGTGATAGCGATTCAGGTTTTTGGAGTGGTTTCAGAATGAAATTTCAAGTTCTCAAATCCGAAATCTGAAATTTTCGAGTTTAATATTGTCGAATGCTTGAAAAGTCAAAACGCCGACGTGGGCCGCAAAAACAGTTCTGGCGGGCCGCGTGTTTGAGGCCACTGTTCTAGACAATCAGCCGAGTTAGTGACACTGCTTTATTACCAAAATAAGAGATATGGCGCTACATAGGCCTTGGTAGATGCTGTTCACAAATCCCGGAATTTCATCGGGACCAATCCCGGGATCGGGATTGCTTCAAATCCCGGGGTCCCGGGATCGGGATTTCCCGGGGTCCCAACGCTAAACGCAGCATTCTTCTGAAATTTATTTACCAAAATCTGAAAGAGTCAATCGGACAGTACCAGTAACAGCTGATTCGTTGATTGAGATAACTAAGTGATGCAGATCGTATATGACTGTACTAGTGTACACAGACAGTAACTCGCAAACTATAAACACTTGAATCCATTATTACTAATTAAAAATTGACAAGGAGCATTAGCAGCAAACGAACCTATCTCGACGAAGCCATAACTCTCATCTGGGTCATTCTATGCATATATTCTGCTATCACGAATCATTCCACAGCTACGACGCGCCCGAAGATTGTATTTTGGGCGAAACAATATCACAGTATCGGATGGAAATTCGATGAAATATCGAATGGAGATGGAGGCTGCGAGGTGTCTTTTGACCGGAGGGAGGCTTCCGCAGCAGACGCTTTGATCTTTTTCGCGAAATCTTGCCGACCAAATGATCTACCACCACCGCATTTGAGGTGAGTATGAGCCACGCGCATAGACACTAGCATTTCAGCGATGTTCCGAGATTGCGCTTTTAAATCGCTGAATCGCGAGAACTTGAGACATGCCACATACTGTTTACTCCTCCTATACTATCTTCGTCAATGTATTCATCAGGCCGGCTACGATAGGGTTGCCATGCATCCGGCGATGTCCGGAACTTTACTGTCCAAACTGCGTCCGGAGGAAATGCTATAGTATGCCTAAATTTCTGATATTTGCCATTTCCCTCCCACTTTTTGCACTACTTTTTCCATTCTCTGCGCGTCAAAATTGTACGCGTTAAACCTGTCTGCAACTCGTGCATGAAGTGTCCGAGATTGTTTATCGGAATTTAGGATGACCAGCAATAGGACTGGGTTATTATAGTCCAGGTGTTCTCAAAAAGTTGAGCGGAAACTGTTAGTAAATAAAATTTTAGAACCACATACCATAGCTTCCAAATTGAAAAAGGGTCCTGATGTATTTCGTAAGTCCACATAAACAAAATGGGCAACTTCTCATGGATCCTTTTCAAACCGCAAGTCGATTCACAACCAAAATAGGTTTGGACCCACTGGTCTAATGAAGGTATGCAGCTTGCTGCGGTGCGGGTCGTCATTTCTGCTCATCAATAGTCTTATCAGTGTGACATGAACATGACTTATTGATGTACAATTTCATGGACTGCATTTGGAAGGTCATCACCTCCACCAGTTCTACGTCTAACTCTGATCTGATCGCCCTATGGGGGCCCAATACTATTCACAACCGATATGGTCGACGTATACGATATCAATTGGTTATAACCCGAAACATAACTGTCGGTTCAAAAGTTATAGCACGTAGATATAGATCATTGGTACTGAATGGATGTTCTGTCGATGAAGACAGCCGACCGTAAAAATGCCGCATAACGATGTAGTTATAGTTAAAGATATGTTTGGTCCGGGTCTGAGGCCCTTTTCTTCAAAGGAGCCATATTTGCTAGGGATTGTGTGAACGTGAGGTTCACGTTCGCGTTCTGTGTGTGAGCCTCTGAAATTTAGAGGTTCACGTTCACAAACGAACCTTGGTAGGTTCTGCACTGTGAACCTTTTTTCATACATAACAATTTTCACTTCATTATACAATCTTTGGTTGAAATTTATTGCATTTCAACTGAGGGCCACTCTGTGCATGGCACTGGGAACATAAAAAAATCAATACTAAACGAGCATGCACCTTGACAATCTCAAACATTTAACTTGCTTTGTTACAAAAGTTTGCTCGAAATATCCAGCTTTCCGTTTGTGACTATTTATTGACTCTCAGCTGTGAGCTTCACCCGCATTCACACAACATCAAGCACTAAATACACTACATGTAGGTAGTCCGCGAATGATGCTTATTCAACCAATCAATGAAACCATAGTGTCCTATATGGTGTCGACACAAGCAAATCGCACGGTTCAATGAAATTGTATCACGTCACAGTTTCCATTTGGCTACAGGCAATTTGACGGTGATTTTTGACCGACTTGCCGAGCATTAAATTTGATGAATCGGGTATCAATCGAAAGCTGACTCTGCACTGATTACGAAAATATAAATTTTATTCCACTCATGGCCCTGGAACCCCCACAATCTGCCCCAAATTATTCATTGTCGAGTAGATTGGCAGTGTGACGCAACAATGATGTCTGGCGAAACGAGAGACTAGCTCAAGAGCAAGGATGCGGCCGAGCAGCGAGAGTGGGATCAGCTGACGTCGCGGCAATAGATATGTGCAATCGCGTCGCAGAGAAACGCTGCGCTGTAGATACTTTTTCTATTTGCTTCGGTACAAGCGAGCACGCCTTATCAGCCTTACCTTGACTTTTAAGGGTAGAACTGGGTCCACAGAATGTATTTGGTCCCTACCAATTTTCGCGCAATGTCCTTAAGCTGATAGAGATATGTAGACTACGTCTAAGTGGTCTACATTGGATATGTCAGATTATTATGATATCGATTGCCTTAGCCCGCTTGTTGCGTAGGGCTCCAGAGATGCGTTGTGCTGTGGATACTTTTTCTATGCGCTTCGCTAAAAGCGAGCACACACCAGCCTTTCCTTGACTTGTAATGGTAGAACTGGGTCCACAGAATGTATTTGGTCCCTACCAATTTTCGCGCAATCCTTCGGCTGTTAGAGATATTTCTAGTAAGAAAAATACACTTTCAAGTAATAAGATTCACTCAAGACAGCAAATTTAGATAATGTAAATACATCATATTGTAGTAATACAACTACAGTGTTGAGTTTTCACTCTGGTCCCCATAAGCACCACGTCGGTGACCTTGCCAAATTCCGAGAAGGCGAAAAAGTGCAAACTCTGTTGGGCCGAATGGACAATGGACATTCAGTTATTCACAGATGCGAAAAAAATACTGCAAATCCGTTTTACGTAAGTTACATTAGGAATATATATACAGGCTACAGAATGAATATAATTCAAATATCTGTGATACCACTGTATTACTTTTGACGCAAAAGGTCCCCGGCATTCAAAAAAACTATTTGGTGATTGAAAAATGCTAAGCCAAATTCCAACGTCAACGTCAACGTCACGTTTATAGTGATATCAGATATATTCCAGTGAAAAACAAAGGTATGAATTTGGTGGTAACATTTTGCAATCATTTGGCAGGTATGGCCCGCAAGCTTTCTAGTAACGGATTGAATCCGGACAGCGATACCAGTTTAATTCGACACTCCTGCTGTTAAACTTTATTCAACAATCAACATTTTACCTGCTGCATTCGCGGACCAAGTCCTACCCATACGGATCAAATAAAAGCTTATTGTAATGTATGCTCATATGCTCAATGCTCCTTGTTCACACTTACCATAAAAGCGACTATAGAAAGTATCGACACCCGCCATCAACAGCGCGACGTGTCTCTGGAGCCCTACGCAACAAGCGGGCTATGGCAATCGATATCATAATAATCTGACATATCCAATGTAGACTACTTAGACGTAGCCTACATATCTTTATCAGCTGAAGGATATTGCGCGAAAATTGGTAGGGACCAAATACATTCTGTGGACCCAGTTCTACCCTTACAAGTCAAGGAAAGGCTGGTGTGTGCTCGCTTGTACCGAAACGCATAGAAAAAGTATCAACAGCGCAGCGTTTCTCTGTGGCGCGGTTGCACAATGCACATGCGACGTGCACGATGCAATGCACATGCGACGTCAGCTGATCCCACTCTCGCCGCTCGGCCGCATCCTTGCTCTTGAGCTAGTCTCTCGTTTCGCCAGACATCATTGTTGCGTCACACTGCCAATCTACTCGAAAATGAATAATTGGGGGCTGATTGTGGGGGTTCCAGGGCCGCGAGCGGAATAAAATTTATATTTTCGTAATCAGTGCAGAGTCAGCTTTTGATTGATATCCGATTCATCAAATTTAATGCTCGACAAGCCGGTCAAAAATCACCGTCAAATTGCCTGTAGCCAAATGGAAACTGTGACGTGATACAATTTCATTGAACCGTGCGATTTGCTTGTGTCGACACCATATAGGACACTATGATGAAACTGATATCGTTGCCTGATGTAAAAAATCTAGTAGGCGTACGGGGTCAATCTTGATTTCATATGTTTATTGTATCATGAAAACCAAATCCGTGCGATTGGGGTGTTGGCTACTGCTGTGTAACCTGTTAAAGGGGTGGCATCGGTAGCAAGTACAGAAACCCGTTTTACACTCTGATCAATTTAACGTAGCAATTATACTCAGACGCCGAATACATTGATATACTGATTTATGGGATTATTATATCATTTGATTGCCCCAGTTGATACTTTTGGCGACGTTTAAAACGCCAATGTGTACTTCAGCATTGTGGCATTATGTGGCCCGAGTCGTCGCTAGGTGTCGTGTGCATTTGTATATATCACTTCACTGAAATGCAGGGTTGGAATTCGCAACATGACGTCGCGTGACGTCATGAGGTTCGCGTTCACACAGAACCTTTCAAAAAGGTTCGCGTTCACACGAACCTGAACCTTTCGGAGGTGCACTCCATCCCTGATATTTACCCTATATTTTCAATTGTCTATGCGACAATACCGATCCATTTCGACGTCACAATCAAAGATTCGTGACGTCATGACTAAGAAAATAAAAAATGCTTTTACTAAGGCCATGTTTTAAACCAGAGGTCTCAAACACGCGGCCCGCCAGAGCATTTTGTGCGGCCCGCGACGACATTTTAGATTTTTATTAATTTGACAATATATAAGTGTAACATATATATTTTCAGGTCATAAAGTGAAAATTCCCTCTTAAATTGCTCCGATAGCCTGAAACTATTCATCAAACTTCACTATCACATCAATTACAAACGAGACCATGTAGTGGAAAATTCACTATTTCGCCACATTTCCAATTCATGATGACAAAACCTGACCCTTAGACGCTTCGTGACTGGAATTTGAAAGTTGGACTTGGGCGCGACCTTTCTTAGAATTACTCAGACTCGGGCTAACTCTGTGGCAAGATGAAAATGACTCGGATGGATTCGAAGTGACTCGGAATGCCGTGAACGCAACAAACAAATCGCAACAAACTAATCGCGCATCAGGGGAATAGTGATAGATTAGAAGGTAGTAGCTTGGTATTTCGCTAACTAAGCAAGTAGTTATGGCAATCATTGGCAATCTGTTAGTTATATCTTTGGTCGCTAAATCATATTATTAAGGCCACTTAAAGGTACGGAGTACCGTAGTAGTACGCTCCAAATATGTAACAACAATGGGCCGTTCGGCGTTTCGACATTTCACTCACTAGGACACATTCATTAATATATTTATAATATATTTATACATGTTTCTGCTCCTATATTTGAAGATATTTGACCATGAGATTAATAGCCTACTTATCAGAAGTAGGGGAGATGTGGTACCGATGGATCAAAAATTGCAAAATGATCTCTGGCCCTCAAATCTTCCGCCGAGAATAGCAGATCTTTTGCTGTCTCAGCACTTCGATACAAGCTCTACCTATCGCGGACATTTACATGAATATCCGCATTTTCAAAAAATATTGATAAACGTTTAAAGTTTGTTGCTCGAACGTGTCATCGGTCCCCACCCGGTGGGTCCAAAGGCACGCGACCATGGGACCTATGAGACATACGCTCAAAAACTCAAATTTGTTAACTTGTTTTGTTGTGTACTATAAGCTAAGCTACAGCAACCAATGAAAAATGTTTCGTCGCGACCTTCAAGAATAAAATAGATTATATCAACTCAACTGTCGGCATAAAATTATGTTTCGATTCACGCCTAAACTTACAAAATTAATGCCACATACATATATTACCCGCAAATCGACATTTTGACTTTCAAATGCCTCGTAATAGCGATAAAACACCACAGGTAACTATGATTTACAGCCTATATATATGTAGGCGAGTTTCTATTGTTGAGTGATTAGTTGGTCTGTCTATTTTGCTTGATTTGGCTATGGTAGCCTACCATAGGTCCCCCACTCCATAAATATTGTAATTGACTTGAAAATAGTCCACTCGCGGATGGTATTGATTCAAAAAAATATGTGCTATTATATACCCTGATACAAGCCCTATACTTCACATCAAAATTTATGGCGGGTTTGTTAGTCCGAAAGGTGATATAGAATAATGCAAATGTCGATCCAAATTTACTTTACACCCCCTAAATCGTAAATCATTCGTCACAGACCCCATAACTCAGGCAGGTCGATTTTTTTCGCATGTGAGGAAAGATTCTGTCAGCATGTAATTGTAGACAAATTCACGGAGTGTAATCATGGAATTATCATGAAGAATTTTTCACGTATTTTCGGTCCCAGTGATCCATCGGTACCACATCTCCCCTATACCCGAATCCTGGATCGGAATTACAATGCCTAACCTAAAAATGTTTTGATTTCAGATCAGTCTCTATTATCAATCTGTTAAATCCAAAATATTCATAGTAGCTGCAAAATTAAAACCCGACAGCTTTTATGATGGCATCATACATTTGTCCGCCCATATGATGCCTATATCTTAAAATTAATATATATCAAGTGGAACAACAATTCTATTCAAATAGTTATAAATGTGATGATTCTTTTCGTGCCAGGCCTAAATTGATACAAGAGTGAATCACATTTTGACGACGTGTGTTTACTGTCAGTCTGCTTGATCGTCTCACTTTCAATAGGACAATTCATTCCCGTCAAATATGGCCTACTTGAAAAGACATAGAATACCCCTTTAAATGCTGCGGCCCGCGGCGTCGTCAAAACTGGGAAACCGGCCCGCGAGAACATTTGAGTTTGAGACCTCTGTTTTAAACTTATTTGTTTTAAATTGATTTTTTTTGTTTTGAACGCAACCCTAGATATATATACCAAGGCTTGAATACCATTATTATGTGCAGAAAGACGAACCAAGTCTACGTTTGGTTTTCCCACGAATCTCCTTGGACTACAGGGAATTATTACCAGCATAAACTGACCGAGTATAACAATTTCTTCAATTGGACTATGACTTACCGAACCGATTCCGATGTACTTGCCGCAATGTGGCCGACGCCGGCCATGGATTATCTTCTCTACAGAACAGGAAGGTAAAAACTATGGTTGTTCTGTTCAATCCCAAAGAACAGTAATGCAATATAAAAAGGACGGATTTCCTCAGTATTCTCATATAAAGTTTTCCATCTCGAAGTAGCAAGCTTACGTAGGTCTTCCCATACTCAAACCAGTTTTTATCGTCATCGTCATAGCAAACCGGATATAATTTGTGCAGTGCCAGGCTGTGCAATGTGCATTTGTCGTGGGGTAGTAAACATGGGGGATCTTTGAACAGTTTTCCCGCCGACATGTACGATTTAGTACGCCTATGAGCACCGTTCAGGCATAGCCTACTACAATAATTTAACTTGTTTTAATGTCAGAACGAAAGATATGGTTGACACTGGCCTGGAAACGAAGGTGGGATTGGGCCAAGCGCATTACCGAGAGCAAACAGCACGTTTGCTAAAGATCAAAAAGGACCTCGTGGCTTGGATTGTGAGTGATTGTCACATCACGAAAGGAGCGTCCAGGAGACTAGAAGCTGTCCGCAAATTGGAAAATGCCGGTAAATAACATCCGTGGTTCTAATAATACCACATTCATGAATTCATAATTTGATAAATCGGTTCATTTCAACGAACAATGCATTCGTATGATCACATTCATTCATTTCACTTTCACATTCACATTCATTCACTTGCCTGCAACGGCACATACGGAGTTCAGTGCGAAATTATGTGGCCATTAGCATAAGCTTTGATGTAACCGTCGAATTGGCGATCGACTTGTTGAAAATGATGATGGCATTTTTAAACTCATGTACAATGTACATGCAGCAGATGCCTTCTAAGCCTGCATCGCCCCCATTTGCTCTCAGCGGCCCCTACCACCCCAATTTATGGCCCAGATGGGCGCTGGCGTCCACTTTGGATACCACTGCTGTAAACAGTTCACTAACACTAATGCATTTGTCTCCGCTCAATTCGGACAGTTGGGTTCCGCTTACTTTTCGTCGACATAGACAGATAATCAATAGTTCGTTAGTTAGTGATAATCACACTATTATGTGTCAAATAAACAAACAAACAACATAAAACGCTCATAAGTTATACTATAGAATGTAAACGTGGAATGGCAACGACCGAATTTGCAGCTTCGTTCCGCTTCGCTGAAGCTTTACTCAGACTTATTTTACGGCAGCTACTGTAGGATTTCAGCCAATCCAAAAGTTGTCTTCCAGAGCTCAGAATTTACTGAATCTGGTCTTGATCGAAAGCTACTGTCATATTGATTACGAAAATATCAATCAAAATATGGCCAGGCTCCGTACTTAGATGAAAAATCACCCTCAACATCTAAAATCTGCATTGTTCAGAACAATCGGATGACCGCAAAACAATGGCCATAACGATGACCCATTGCGGCTCTTCGATTGTTCGGACAATGCCGATAATTTAGACTTGGAGGGCGAACTCTAAGCGGTTCAGTGCCTGATCATATATACATTTACATTTTCGGAGTCAGGGTGACAGTAGCTTTCGATCAAGACCAGATTCAGTTGATTCTGCGCTCTGGAAGACGACTTTTGGATTGCCAGAAATCCTACAGTAACTGCCGTAAAATAAGTCCGAGTAAAGCTTCAGCGAAGCGGAACGAAGCTGCAAAATCGGTCGTTTCCATTCCACGTTTACATTCTATAGTTATACTTTCAGGTTAGATTAATTGAACAGTATTTTCGACGCCGAACTACTCAGCAAATGCATTACTGTGTAACACACGCACATGGTTTCAAATCGTACTTTTTGATATGCCCCACCAACACAATTAACTGCCGGACTGTCACGGAAGCGTGTTTACTTTTATCTTCGCTTACTTTAGTGAGCTTGAAACCCAAATGTCAAAGCTCACAGCCTATTCGCATGTGATCACTGATCAGTCCCGACATACTTACAACACAACAACTTACATACTCACAACGATACTTATCATAGCAAATCAAAGGGTTGTTTCAACTTGCGTATTGTGTCTCACATTTAAAAGTAAGGAGGTATCTTTCATCTTTCAAGGTCTCAAGCTCGCAAAATACGGAAAATGCGCCGGCAGACCGCTCCCATTCAACTTCACCGTCCTATTTCAAACTCTGTCGGCCTACAAATTCTATCTCGCGTTCGAGAACTCCCTCCATTGCGCCGATTACCTCACCGAGAAAACGATATTCAACAGCTTCATATCCGGCACAGTGCCGGTGATACACGGACCAAGAAAAAGAGACGTAGAGAAGATTCTACCGAGGGGATCGTTTATTTTCGTTGAAGACTTCCAAACTCCGCAAAATGTACTTGATTATTTAAACTACCTCGATCAAAACGACACTGCGTATAAAGAATATTTCAAATGGTGGATGGATCCTGGCGCTCAGACTTTTCCTCGATATGGATTTAATTTCGGTGCGCAATATATGCCTCGGGTCGCGTCATTACCGTGGTACAACCACACAGACGTTCAGGACGATTGGTTGGAGTACGAACGATTTGGTCTGTATCATTTGTGCCGACGTTTGAAGAGAGGCGATCACCGCAGCCAAGCGCAAAGCGTTTCAAATCTTGCTAATTGGTGGTACGGGTCTGAACCGCCTGAATGCCGGAACTGAAGAAACAGGCGTTCGAATTACAAGGGTTTTCTGTTTGGCCGGTGAGCCTTGGCAATATGCGGGCCTCCGGTCCGAGCATTTTTTGCGCTCTGTTAGCCGTTGCAGCAATTCAACATGTTACCATACAATATTCCTTTAGTTAAACATTCCGTTATGTTAATCGATTTAACACAGATTGCTCAGCGAAACGGATGAAAGGACAAACAAAAAATATTATATTCAAAGTTCTAGTTCCGTGTTTATATATTATATTGTCCTGTCCTCGTCCAATCTAATTTTTTACAAGATTTAAATGAACACTGTATCAGCAAAATTTGAATATGTCACTCAGTAACATCTTACTTAAATGGATGAAGACATCCTTCAGAGCAGGGGCTGCCAACCCGTGGCCGGCGAAAAGGTTTCGAGTGGCCCGCGGGGTAATCCTCGAAATTATGTATATTATCAAAAAATAGTTTACCAACACTAAATAACAAAAATTTGATTAGCTTGATCGCAAAGTTTAGGATTTTGATGCCTAAAATATCAATTCCGGCGCATTGGCGTACCCAGGGGCCATGCACATTTTTGATATCGTCGTTTATGACCATAAAGTACAATATTTCGCATAATATCCGAAATCTTCGATATTTATGAGCTCAAGCGCCGAATGATCCAGCCCTTTCCAAATGAGCCAAGCGGTATATGCAGAAGCGACCCCCAATATATGCAAGTAACAATAATATGACCGAATGCATTCGTTGACTTTGAAAAAATTATCGCGCAGCGCGCGGCTACGTGGTGGTTCCACACTAACTCTGTATGTCATAATTGTTATTGATTTTGATGCGTATTATTGTAAGTATTGTTTTCGCCGTTACCTAATTGAAGGGTCATCAATAGGGCAAGTTGCACTAAAATCGCGAAAAAGTTTCATTCATAATTTTTGTTGAATTATTAGGGTACGAGATACTCGAAAGTTTCCGTTGTATAACTTAGTTTATGAAGAGCTGTCAAATTTGTTACTTCGCAATTTAACGGTCTGGCGAAAACGCCAAAAAAATACATTTTTCCCGGCAAACAGCAAAAAAATTATGCAACGCGGGAATAGTTCCCCCAAAAAAGTCAAAAAGTGGAGCGATAACCCGCTCCCCCTAGAACAAGTCGACCAACAGCTAGTGCTGGCTCGTGGAATAGGAAAAATACAAGCACCACTCTCCTTCGATTGACACTTTTGTAACTGTCTTCATTATCGGTAATAGTCACACCGACGTTCAGTTATGCGTGCAACATTAACAAGGTAAACTCAAGACATATAAATATTGGATATTTTATACTCTTTAAATATAATATCAAATAATACATCTGCGCAGCTGCAAATGTCGCGACCTATTCTTTTGCGTTTTTTTTTTGTAACGGCAGGTAACAATATACGTATTGTGTGAACTGCAGGTATGCATGTGTCACGTTACCAGTAGCATTAATTTTGCATTGTTACTATTCTCCGATGGTCCTACTTCACTGTCACCAATTGCTACTTATATCTAACCATTCTGTCGTTGATATTGAATCGGCCGCCCCTTTATGTATCAGGTTTGCGTATCGTAGCTAGTGCAAGTGGGGTTTGTTTGGGGGTATTCATGATGTTTGTCGACTACAGCGGTCATTTACACCAGGCCGATCATCCGCATTTTGATTTCGTATCTGCCGACTTGTAGCACAACCCTTTCTAGGCTTTTTGTGAGACACCGCTTTCACGGATGAGGTAGCAAGGAGGAGCCTAGATAATCCTCCAACACTTATAGATAGGAATTCTGAAGTCGACCTCGCTCGGATTGCAAGTGGGGTGATAAATCATTTGCGATACGGTTGTGCATTGGTTCTTATATTGGGTATATTTTGTTTTCTTGTGATGCAGCCTCATCGCAATCGTTATAACGGGTTGTATTGTTTTCGAATATGCGTTTGGGTAAATCTCAATGAATAAATGTAATCGCCAATAATTGTAACTAATTTGTCAATGTACTCGTAATAATAATCGATTACTGCTATAGGTTGCTGTAATCTTAATCGTGCGTTTCCGGAGCAATCGTAATCTAAATCGATTGCGACAGTAAGCCTCCTATGTATGATTCTGATGCATCAGTTTGTTAATTTCAAATTAAGTAATATCAGTCTAATATTAAACTCGAGGAAATGGTGGTTGGCGTCGTATGGTCTCCGTGACTCAGTGTTTGTATAACCTGAATGAAGCTAAATCACGGTATCGCAATATCATTTATCATTTCCGGTTCGACCCGGTGGCGTAGCAGCCACTAGGCGGGTATGGCCCTGCGCCAGGGGCAGCAGGCTCCAAGGGAGCGGAAAAATGAGCAGCACAGTCTACAGTACACAGTCGGCTAAAGCAGTCCTATAGCTTGCGACCTGAGAGCCAAAATTTAATGAATCTATGGTCTCAATCGAAAGCTAGTGTCGCATCGATTCCGAAAACACAAATTAAAATGTGATTATGGCAATGGAACCACTCCGAAATAACCGTCAAGGCTTGGTTGGCGTATTTTGATCAAAGTCGAGTCCAAGGCGAACAAATAGACATGTGACCGGCATCTCCCGATGACGCGAAATCAGTCGTCTTGATCATTTTTCGCACAATTAGGACTATCCAACAAATAAAGTTTGTCAGTAGTAGATTTCATGACCCGTGCCTGTTTTGAATCAACCTTCAGTGGATGAGTCTACGACAGTTGCTGATGATTACCCCCCGACGAATGGAGGCCGAAAATATTAAGGCTCATTTCATTATGAATATATAGTACTAAGTAGAAATTTGTGCGAGTCGTCAGCCCTGCTTGTCTAGTCTGTGACAATCTTCGTTGAGTATAGAATGTTTGTTCTTTTCACATGCACTAGGCTTCTACAGCTGGTTGCCCAATTTTCCTGCAAACCTTGTCTGCGCGTGTGAACACTGTGAACAGTCAATCACTCCTCAACGATTCCATACGAAACGACGATCGACTGAAAAGTTATTTCTACTATGAGCAACCACTACAAAGTACAAACAATCAAACATGTTGTCTTTCGCTATTCACCGTTGCGTAACAGATCACCGACAAACGATTACAGTCGCAAAATATGTGTGTAGTGTGTACATTACATATGTGTCAGCGATGAGCTGATATTAATTTCTGAGAATCCGAATCCATCCGACAGCTCGAGTCTCTGAGGAGCTATCCGCCCGAATCCGAACAATCTCATCTAAATATGCATGCGAATCCGAAAAATCTCGTCCAAAATCCGGAAAATCTGAATAGAATAATTAACTTTTCCGAAGAATGCCAATTGTAGAACTGAGCTAATATACATAAAGTTGACTGATTTGTATTTGCTTGGACCTTCGACAGACCAACTTTAGGGTGCTACCATTCTTTTCACAAGGGTTATACTGTCCATTTTGGTTGTCAAGCTGACGAAGCAAAGTTACAGCTATCCGAAACAAAATCTGCAATAGAATCAGAATCCTACCCAACTGTCTGATCATTGGGCAAAATCCGGTTCAAATCATATCCGATTCCTTCTGATGCTCATCACTGATTGCGTACGCATGTGTATAGTGTGGTGATTGTTGTGATTGTATAAGTGCTGATTACTGTATAGTTTACTTCGCTCTGTTCATTCCTTTCGTACCTCAGTTGCTTATGTCTATGTTGTGGAGTGCATGCGTTAGTTCCGTGAAGTTGATTGCAGTCGAATTTTAGTTAATAAAAACCTAGAAAGCTGTCAAGCAGTTTCGTCTCCGTCTGCCTACGCTTTCCTCGAATGGTCACTATATATAGTAATAATAGTATTGATTTCGCATTGCTATTGTAACATAACGGTATCGCGCAACTTGCCGCCTACACGCCATGTCGCGCCTTGGCAATAAGTTTTCATTAATGCACAAGGGAACAGAATTGCCAAAACAAAAAGAGGAAAATACTAAGCAAAGAGGTGGTCGCGTCGTAACGCCAATGGAATAGTACCAATTGCTGTGATTGAGATTATATTACAGCAGGGGCGGGCAACATACGGCTCGCGACGGGATTTTGAGCGACCCGCAGACAGTTTATACCCGGAAAGTGAAATTTTAATCTGAGAGTATTGAAAATTACTATGCGTCACAGAATGAATCTAAAGTTTGCCAACCTGGTATAGATGGTCATGGAACTACTTGCTCTGTTCGGGTCTACATACATTTGCGAACAAACAGTTTGATCATAAACATAAAAAATACAAGGTTCCGTTCCAATATAACTGATATTCACGTGCAGTCTTTATTAAAAGTTTCTACTTCCGAAATGCAGCCAGAGTTCAAACAACTTGTTGACGAATTTCATCGACCACAGATGTCTGATTGCCTTACTCCACAGCTATTGAAGTGCGCTTGGGTAATAATTTCGTTAAATACTGTTTTGGGTCTATATATGCTTCAAACTTGAAGTTTGCATTACATTTATTCCTTTTGTAGGTTGATAAATACGCGATTAATGTATCGATTCTGCAATCCGGCCCGCAGAGTTCTTCAATTTCCCATATATGGCCCGCCGACCGGAGAAGTTGCCCGCCCCTGTATTACAGAGTTATGCAGATGGGATTTTGGATTTATGCAAATAGTATCACGCAAATTGGGAAAGTAACAATAGATACTGTTTGAAAGAGTCATTAGCTCCAGACCAGTGGTTCCCAACCTTTTTCGACTCATCGCCCCCTTTTGAAGCTCCACACTGATCATCGCCCGCCAAATATTGGGAAAATAAAAACAGCACTTTGTCAGCCTCCCAAACATCGGTATTTGGCCACATAGGGTGATAAACCAAACCCCTGATCCCCCTCAGCCAGTGGGCCTTTTGTCTATTTGTCGAAGCGCGACAAATTTATATAATTCATGTTTGAATCGGTCAATATGGTCGGGAATTGCATATATATTGCTATCAATTTTTTATCCTCTTTATTCCTTTTCGGCCAAGGCTTTCTCGCTGCTCATGATACATGATACATGG
This sequence comes from Botryllus schlosseri, assembly GCF_051294905.1. Taxonomy (NCBI): domain Eukaryota; kingdom Metazoa; phylum Chordata; class Ascidiacea; order Stolidobranchia; family Styelidae; genus Botryllus; species Botryllus schlosseri. The sequence goes on along the minus strand of NC_137239.1, from coordinate 27,301,736 downwards.
CCACTAACTTCATATGTCTTGGTGCAGTAATGGCCGACGCCGAAGTCTCCCATTTTCATAAATCATGCGTATTTTTGTTGGGTGACGGGTACCCCAAAATCAAGATATATGATACTATTGAATCGCGCGTAGCGCGAAAAATTTCTGAAAAAGTTGCATGAATTTCTAAAAGATACTCTATAATTATTGCTAATTCACGAAATAATTATTGGCCCCCACCCCCAATTGGGGAGTTTGGGATGCGGTAGTTACGGTCGCGACTCCAATATAGCCGTTTTAACGCGTCATCGCCCCCTACGTCCATTTTCGCCCCGCTATCGCCCCCTTCGTTATTTTCGCCCCCCTAGACCGCCAAATCGCCCACTTTGGGAACCACTGGTCCAGACGATACTTCCCGGCAAAGCTATAATTCGTGACATTCTATCCATGTATTTAGCTATTACACCCCATCACAGAGGTACGACGCGCCCGAAGATAGTATTTTGGGCAAGACATCTTCACAGTATCGACTGGAAATTCGATGAGATATCGAATGGAGATGGAAGCTGCGAGGTGTCTTTTTCAGCGGAGTGATGCTGCGGCAGCGGAGTCTTCGGTATTTTTCGCGAAATCATGCATCCCAGATGATCTCCCACCACCGCATGTGCGGTCAGTATGACTCACGCGCATTGACACTCGCATTTCATTGATGTTATGAGGTTGTCCTTTTTTGATATTTTAATATAGAGACGATAACTTGAGAATTGCTTCATATCGAGTAGGCCTACTCCTGCTATACTAACCTTCGTTATTCATACTGGTCAGGGCGATGGAGCAGGCATTGACTACAGAGCTGCACGTTCATTGATCCATCATGCCGGCTACTTCGATACATTTTCGTATGAAAACGTCCCTCAGTTAATACTGAATCAAAAGTGTTAGTGGCAACGTTAATATGGATGGACTAAATAACGGAAGAGAATATTCCTACTACCAGTTGCTCCGAGTCATTGTAGCCTGGCTTCCCTGGCTAAAACTACAGATTCAGTTATATATCCTGATTACTAGAGCGAATTTTTTTTTACATGTCAAAAAGCTGTCAAAATTGAAGCGATAGGTAAAAAATGTCATAATTGTTTACAAAGTCAAATTTTTTTTGCAACCTGCATTTCGTTTGCATCGTCGATTTTGTACTGTTAGTGAACTTATCATTGGACATTTAACATGTTGGGTTACATTTTTTTCTGAACAAGTCACACACAATGTACAATGCGATAGGACACAATGCGATGTAATGAACAGATTTTACAGCTTGTAGCCTACTTTATAGGCCTACGGTTTTAGACGGTCTGCTCATAGTGAATCATGATCATTCAAATGAAACAAATAGGTTGGCATGGTGTTATGCTCAACGTGCCGCAATATTCTAACTGAAGCAAGGCTGCGTGGGCATTGCGTGGTTCTTATATCGAGAGGGGCATGATGAAAAATTGTGATGTAGACAACATTGTCCGAATAAAGCAACACGGTTAGTCACCAGCAGTGTACGCATAACTTATGTAATGTCAGCCAACAACTATGCTGCTGTTGAACGTTCTTTCTCCATTCTTGGCAAGCTACTTAGTAAGGACAGACAATTTCTACCCGAGAATGTATAGGAAAGTATCGTTCGTTATACTCCAACAAATTTTAATTATTTTCACCGTTATACGTGATGTAACATCTGGAATTCTTCATAGGGCCACATTTCGTTGAAATAAAGTTTTTTCATGTAAAAAATTGTCAGTTTTTGAGGCAAAAAAGTTTTTTCGGGCCAAACTACTTCGTAAGGAAAGACAGTTCCCCACTGATTACCGTTCGTGTATCCAGAAAGGCGAATTAAGTCTACGTTGGTTTCCCCGCGAATCTCCATGAACTACAGGGAATTATTATCACCGGAAATTGACTGCGTATAACAATTTTTTTTAGTTGGACTATGACGTACCGAACGGATTCCGATGTACTCGCCGCCATGTGGCCGACGCCGGCCATCATGGATGACACTGGACAATAACAAAATTTCATCATAGTAAGTGAGAACGATTTTAGGGTAAATCGGGGGCGCCGAGCTCGAAAATGGCGTTGGTTTCTGCAGACCGGCTCTATTTTCAAGACATCACCGAATTTTACCATTTTTGTTTTATTTCATTTTTTTTTTATTCGAACTAGGTTACATTTTATCTTAACATCCTATATTAAATGTTTTAGTAGATCAAGATTGAAACCGCGAGAATGTAACAAATGTACAAAACAATTAGATTGGCGGAACGAAACTGTGCGCGCTGCATAAATCTATTCTTTTCCACTTATCGAACACAAAAACACCCCATTTATTCGTATTTCATAGGATTTTCCTAAAACATTGTAATTTGTGACGACAAGCTTCCTATACCGATCAATGTGCTCGAAGTGAACAACAAATAGCAGTAATTCGGTAATAACAAACCAAGTATGCCTGAGCCTACAAAAAGACAACAATTTGTAAACACGTACGAAATAAACAAGCAAGCAATATTTATGTTTACCAATGAGTATTCAAATCTTCTAGTAGAAATAAATCAATATCGAGATGTGCATTAGTGAAGTTCTTAGATCCAACTCCTGTTATTAACTTAAATTAGCTTGAAGTCATCTGCAGGAAAGTCCTCTTGTACGATTTGGATGGGGACCGATTCTCAATAGGCAGCTGGCAGTAATCAGTCATAATCTTGATATTCCTCTGCCATTTATTTGATTTATAGATGAAATCTTCCACCTCGTTCCTCACTCATATTTCCGTAGTTTTTTGGGAAGCGATGATACTGTACTTTCATGCTCGTGCTCATCCTTGATCCGAGAACGTTCGTGAACTACTCCGCGTTAGCCCCATAGTTTATTTTTGTCGTCGCAACAAGTTAAGACATTCGTTGATTAGATGATCTCGAGTAAAAGGCGTTGGTCCACTCTGTATTCCTAATATTGTTGAGGAGTCGGTGTTAATGGATTTTCTGCGGCATTGGCTATACCATTGCCATCTATTACATCCTATATCGTAACATTATTCGAAATCAGATCTGGCAACGGCAGGAACGTAACGATGCAACTGAAATATCAGGGGAGTGTGTAGCCTAATTGGCAGTAAAGCAGAGTCAATGTTGAGGAAGTGCTGGGACTTCTTGTTTTTGTTCCAACCTTACATCTCATTCATGTAAAAATATCAATCATCATGGTGATTCTTTGGCTCGCACAAAACTACGGGGATTACCAATTGCATCAATTAGACTTTGCCTTGAGTCGATAAGCGCGAAGTTTCAGCCTAATGCTGGCGGACTGTTTGCGGTGCCCGGCGTGTATCTTGATCTCTCAACGTCATACCAAAGTACTCCTTGTAAATGCACTTGGTGACATTTCACATATTGAACCGCTTCGTGTTCAACGTGTTCTCGTAACGTAGCAATACAAATCTAGGTCATTACGGCACTTTCTCTGTCTAGCTATCACCCAATTTTTAACATAGGCCTACTTATTAAAACGTCCATGAATTGAAATTTCCGAAAATGATAGCAAGGGACAATATCTAATATTAAAAATAGTCGGAAAGCGTGTTAAATTTGAGCCCACTAATCATCGATGAAGAGATAAGTGTCAATTGATTCTTTCTGGAGCTTAAATGAGGGTTGGGGTGTTAATTGTCGTAATCTTGGCGGAAAAATAGTCTCTAAATCAGAGGTCTCAAACTCAACTGTGCTCGTGGGCCAATTTTCTAGTTTTGATGACGCCGCGGGCCGCAGCATCATTAACAGAGATATTCAATAGTGATAGTATGAACCTCTGATAGGTTCGAGTTCGAGTGAACGCGAACCTTTTTGAAAGGTTCTGCGTGAACGCGAATGTGAACCTCATGACGTCACGTGACGTCATATTGCTAATCCCAACCCTACATTTCAGTAAAGTGATAGCCTATATCAGTGCTTTTCAAACTATGTGACGGTTCGCACTTGTGCTAATGAGAAAAATTTTAGGGCAAATGAAAATCCCGGATGAGTGCGAATGAAAATTGTCCATATTTCTCACTTTTTCTGACGTGGAATAATTCAAATAAACTTATAAACAAATAAACATACATAAAGGGGCCCGCAGATGAAATGCAATAGATTTTACCCAACGCTGTTATAATGAAGTAAAAAATGTAATATACGAAAAAGGTTCATAGTGCAGAACCTACCAGTGATGAGCGGATAGTGCTTTTCGAGACTCCGAATCCCTCCGACAACTTTAGTGTCTGAGGAAAACTCTCTTTCGACTCTGAAGAGTTTAATCCTAGACTCCGAGATAGTCCGATGAATCTCGTCAAGTATCCGAAGCAGTGGCAAGCACGGTACACTTAGTATGTGTTTTACTAAATTAATGTGATAATAGGGTTGGCCTCGTAGTATTGTCTACTCTCCAGTCCCCAATTGCAGTGCAGATGGCTGATTTTTATGCACTTGGCAATCATTTTTGCATGTTACCCGTCATATTAAAACTTTACAAGGTGTCAACTGTCAGCGTTTTGGTTTGTAATCATAATCAAGAGTGTATTCTGGTCAGAGCTATCCAAAGATATCGGTAAACTCCGACTCCGCTCCGACTGTCACAAAATCGGCAAAACTCCGCTCCGATGCTCATTACTAGAACCTACCAAGGTTCGTTTGTGAACGTGAACCTCTAAATTTGCGAGGTTCACACACAGAACGCGAACGAGAACCTCACGTTCACACCATCCCTAATATTCAATGTATAATTTTCAAGTATGTCTTATTTGACGAGACCTTGCAGACAGGCATTCCACAAACATCGTGGAAATGTAATTTACTCTTGTACTATTCACGCTTGACACGAAAAAAAATCATATCTTTAAATATTTGATTAAAATTGTTTCTGTGCCGGACATAATTTTTTAAAATGAGTCATAGACATCGTGCGAGACGATGCATCATGGTATCGTAAAACTGCCGGGTTATAAGATTTCAGCTAGTGGACCTTTGACGCGGCAACATTTTATGTAGAATATTTCAAAATCTTCTGAAGATTGATCTGACACCAGAGCAAATGAGCGGTCCCTGTCCTGGTTTTGATAAAGTCGTGATAAGTATACGCTATTGTTACTGTCATTGCCAAAGTCAAATTAAATCAGCGTTCGATTGGAACATATTAATAACAACTTAAATATAATCATTATTGAGACATAGTAATAGCATTGCTTCTTAACCTTTTTAGCGATCGTACCCCTTGTGCTTCCAATAAGTTTTCTCGTAGCCACTGTCCATTTTAACACAATTTCCGATGGTACCTATATTAAAATCACATAGCCCATTCACTTAAAATCGCGCGTAGCGCGAAGACTATTTTCCAGTTGAATAAATTGTTCAAGAAAATATTCCACAGCATATAGGCCTAATTCCACAATGCATCTCGTACACCCTGATGTGTTGTTTCGTACCCCGGTGGGGTCTACGGGCCCTGGTTAAGAACCCCTGGAATAGAAATGTCCAATCGACGAGGAATTCATTGGTGTTAAAGCTGTAGAGCGTACAACTACCTTACTCGCCACCGATAATAACATGGATAAAGAGAACAAACAACACCCAGCACCAGCATGTAACCAACTATACGTCACGGGGGTCACAGGATACCCATGGTTGCTATACAGACCTGATCAGACAGCTGTATACTCAACGCAACACAAGCTACGACCTTTTGATATATTACTATTCCCCGTGGCAGTTTCATAGATTGTTGCGTCCGTAGGATTACCAAGTCACCGTTCCGAGTCGCAAGTCCTTCTCTGATTTTAACGTTTGACCCTACTTAACTCAAGTCATTTTTATTCAATCACCCAGTCAATCTGAAATCGAGCAATTTTACGAAAAGGTCGCAGCATACCAAATCACAATTTTCAGTCACGATTCATCAACGGGTAATGTTTTATCATCTTTAACTAGAAATGTGACGTAATAGCTAATCTTCTGCCGCATGCTAGCTTTTGAAAGTGATGTGATACTGAAGTTTGTTGAGATTTCGGTGATTTTTATAATAGTTTTGGGGTGAACTATTAGTTCTAACATCTAAAAAAGTTTTATAGCACTTGAATATATTGTTGAATACTTGAAATTCCAAAATGTCGTCGCGGGCCGCACAAAATGCTCTGACGGGCCGCGTGTTTGAGAGCTCTGCTCTAAATGATAATTTTCAGGATAAAACTAACTATTGCTTTATCAGTGCACTACAACGCACATGTTAGTACACCTCCATGTGAGATGACATAAACTAGTCTAAGCCCATATTCACCTCCTCAAGCGCGAGTTAACTTATATTACCCACCGACATACTACTTTCCATGGCATATGTAGGAAGAGACTATATCTCGAAAAAATAGAGCCAATTCGTCAAAAGTAATGCCATTTTCGGACTCAGCGCTCCTTATTTACCCCTAATTCGATCTCACATATCATAATTTTTGAAAACGAAGATTTGTTGTCCTGAGTTATCTACTGCAGTGGTTCTCAGCCGCCGGTCCGCGAGGTATATTACAATTTTATACCTTAATTTCAAGATGCAATATGCTTAAGACCTGTGTCCATTGATAGAATAAATATAACATCAAATTCTAAACTGATTCAGAACTTCGTAAGGTAACATTAGGGCGGGAAACTTCTCAATTTGACTCGAAGTTCAAGACATGTCATTTGACGACATGCGAGCGACAAGAACGAGCTTACTCGCTGAAACGGGCAGTTTGCGCGATCATTCGTTTTCAATTTATCCATTTTGTGCATGACAGTAGCCTAACTTGGGCACTCGAAACGCCCAATTGGAGAGGTGCCGAGATTGAAGGGGGCCCCAAAATCCCATATGAACATAAATTATAGAGTATTTTAGGAAATTTTTTACAAAATTTTCAAATTTCTTGTCTTGCCTGGCGCGATTCAGTGCCACTAAATTTCTTGCTTATTGAGGGTAGGCTACTCTTTTCTCAGAAATATGCATTTCGGCGTCAGCGATCACCGCGCCACGACACACCAACACATAATGCAGTTCAGGATATCATGGGACTCCGAACGCTGTGCCAGAAATTTGGCACCTAGAAAACCTGGGCCGAAAAGGACTAATCTTGGTTGACCGAAAACCGATAATTTATGTCTATTTGTCCCCAGGCGCTTAAATGTCTAGAGCCGAATCTCCCCGCCCTGCAATCTGTACCCCACAAGACAAATGCGATCCCACGGAGAAAAATTATTTTCCAGTGAAGAAATACCAGTTTGGAATCGTGTGGGGCTTTTAGTTGAACATGCTTGAGCGATTTCAATATCTATTCACTATATGTCAGTCAGTAGGTCACGAAATAGTGACATGCAACGAAGTAATTATTTTAGCAGGCCCGCCCGAATACGTTATTTTTAATTATCTTTTCACGTGCCCTAAATTTTCAAAGACGACACTTCACTCAGCTCTACCTGGAAATCTGACAATTCCCAGAGGATAAACATTTATAGCAATATTATACAGTAGGGCTGTTCAAAAAAACTTTTTTCCCGAATCTTGCTGGCTACGTGATTAAATCGTTAGGTTGCCTTAAAAAACGACGACGCACATCAAATTTTAATTCATTCCAACCAATAATCGCGGATTCCGTACAGTTTGAAAATTTTGAATTTACCCAAAGATGCAAAAATATTTTTTCAAATTTTTCTGTCAACCCCATGAAATTGTTGCGCTGCCTTCAAAGACGATGCAAAACAGATTTGACTTAATTCCAACCCGTAGAAGCGGAGCTATTTGAGTTTTTCTTCGATAATTTGGGGATCATCCTTAATTTGGGACGCATTGTCGTCGTATATGTAGACTGCATCGGTTCAAATCATAGCACGATTACGTTACTAACAAATTACAGGAAAAAGTCAGAATGATTGATATACCTACCGAAAAAACCTTCAGAAATTCCTCAGTAGTCATTTTGAACTAAAGAGCAGAATACCTCTGTCGCCAGTTTTCGACAAACTGTTTCAGATATCCTACGTATTCCAAGCTATCAAAACCATGTCGCCATGCGCACGGTTTCCTAACAATGCAAAATTTGGCTGCTAACAAAAATACCCCAGAGTCGGTGTCACTCCTGTCCTGAAGCTCTCCATACTTCAATGTTTGCTGCCATGAATATACTTAAGGAGTAAATTATTCAAAATTCTAATCATCAATTCAATGGGATTAATCCAAATTCAGTGTATATCCCTGAATTGCTTGCCACAATACGCAACGTCGCGTATATGGAAAAACGGCACTCGCTGTCTTAATGTAAGACAAGATGCGTCCTCCCGAAGTTCTGACGAGACGGTCACATGTCCGCTGTGCGTTGAAAATACAATGGGTCTTTATTCCCGCATTAATTATTTCAGAAATAGGGCACGGAATGATTTCTCAATTCTTTTTCGCTTGCAAACATTCGATATCCCATTTCTTCAAGTACATCGCCACATTCTTCCTGTATTGCTAAGATCTCCTGGAATGGTATGGAATCTCTCCATTTCTTGAGCACATTTTTCGGATCCCGAACAACTCCAAACAAATCCTTTGCCTGTAAATATGAATTGGTTATCGGATGTAACGAGAAGAAGCTAGCGCAGCAGCTGTATACAGTGAGCCTATCGACCGAGTGAAAGGTAATCTGAGTGACAAAAATATACGATTTATTTGAGCGGCACATAGCGAATTTCCAATTTAATCGTTTTAGTAACAAACATGAACTTGTTTCGAGTGACATCATGATATTTCTAACCGAAGCAACGAGCCAAACGCCCGACCCTTGCGGCCTCACCCAAGGTAACAGCTCAATCCCACCCCTATCGCTATACCCTGATTTATCTTAGATTTATTTGTCTCAAGAATGACCATCATCGGCATTGTAACACAACCTAATTTTCACTAGGCGTCTACTGGACAAAGCATATAGAGGTTCTGCGAAACAGCCCACAACTATTCATTCGTCACTATTGTACCGCATGGTGGGAATGGCTGGTAACCATACAAATATATGTAATCGACTAGATATTTACCGTCTTGTACTTCTATATCAAAGATTCGTTTCTTATAAAGGCCTAGTGCAGAAGTGCTGTGCTAATTCGGTCACAGGCCCTCATGACACATCATACAAATGCCAGTCCTAAGGACGCCTTATTCGCTTCGATTTTGACAGAGCATGGGCTTTGGGCGAATCTTAACCCATAATTCCACCCTTTCGGACAATTCATCGTCTATATCGCGGACTCGAGCAATGCGGTAAGTCGACTTGCTCCACATGATCCATCCAGTTCTGGGGACTATAGAACTGAAAACTAACGCTAGGTCTGAAAAAATCTTCTGTAGGCCTAGTACGTATGAGAATGTACCTGCCACTGTTTCTTCAGCACCTTACCGTCGGGGTTCAGATAGTTTCGAATACGATTGAGGACCTTCGCTGGAGTGTTTGGCATTCCCATGAACCTTAAGAAAATGAACTTCCCTGGAATTCTGATATTCATAATTATGCCATCATTTGAAGATTTCCTAATAAGAGCGCAGTAAGCAGGTGAACATGGTAGGGTTTTGGTTTAAATCAGGCTGATCGGTGTGATTTAAATCAGGTTTTATTACGTTGATTTTTGATTTTAATTTTGCCATTTTGATTTTATTGATTATTTTGGTTTATTGAATTTTCGGACGAGATGCGTGAATGCGGTTTATTATCGGAGAATCATGTGCATTTTATATCGGCCGGAGATAGCATCTCGTCACCGGCACCGGTATCCAGTTCAGCTATTTGACAGACAGACGGGAAAAGAGCAAAGAGCGATCGTCAATCAATGTTAGCGTTTTGCTGCGGATACTAGTTAGTTGTCTGCGACATGCCGCTGCTATCTCCGAGGCACTGGTGGATACAGCAAACGAAGCGCAATCCGGAGTATCTATCGAATTCGAAAGATTCCCTCATCTCTGATCCAGTTTGCTGGCAGAAACCCCTACATCGATCAAGATGAAGACGCAACTATTATGGATGGTCCCGATTTGACTCCACGTGTTTCCTCGCTATTACTGGAACAGATCAGTAATGATTCTGGCGACCCATCATTATCACATATGTTGAACGTTTTCAGCTATCTCGATGATGATTCACATCCCATATTATTAAAGTTTAAGCGTTATCCTTCATCACATTGATTGACAACGTCGTCATTCATCCCATTTTTGTTCGTGCTGTTGTTATTATGAGTAAAAACAAAAACAAACAAAAAATAATCATGATTTGAAATATTCATTTGATTAAAATCGATTTTAATCGAGGGAAAAACGATTTTAACCAGAACCCTAGAACATGGCCCCTTAATTATCTCAATTTAGAATCAGACCAACCCGATGTACTATGACTCTGAAATCATACCTAGCCACACAGCAGCTCACTAACACATCGCAGTATGCCACGCTTGGTGACATAGGCCATCGGATAAGGAAAGATATGACTATCACCACTTTAATGGCCGGTAAACACTTGACCACGCGACGCAACGTCTTGCATATTCGATACCTGACCACGTGAGTTGAGGAAGAGGATTGGATTGAGTAAGGGTTGTGGTTCGGGTTATGGCTCGGGTTATTTTTAGAGTCAAGGGTAGCTATGTGATTAAAAGTTCAGGAAAGTGTCGCTTGCTCAACTGTAGTCCTTCACAGTGTCGCATATCCAAATGTCGGGCAGACATTTTAATAGCAGTATCACTGACCGGAATACTTTCTCTGTTGTTCCCGTCGCGTCGTTAGCCAGATCTTCGTATCGAATTCTCATGTACCGCAGTAGTATAGGAAATGTGCGGAAGGTCCCCATTCGCGATTTATAAAGAACAAACAAAGATTATCAGTATAATAAACAATTAAAGAATTACCCGATTCTCATTTTTGCAGCAATACTTTTATGACCCTGTGTGCGGCAATCAAAAAGGGGGAATAATTAACGCTAGAGAGAAAAAGAACAAAGAATCTCGATTGACCTTTGTACTCTGGTCAGACATGAAACTTATTGATTAGTAATTCTACTTGTACTTTTCCACTCCTGATTTAATCTGTCTCGCTCGACCTCTGGACAAGGACACGAAAGTACTGCTGACTTCGGTCGTACGCGACGGGGCTTGGTAATAGTTGCCTGCCGACAAATCGCCCTGACCTATCGTTTTGTGGTCCAATTTCGTGACGGGGCTTTAGGAATAATTCCCCGTCAAACCACCCTGGTTGACTTGTCGTTTCGCGGTTGACTCGATTTCATGTACGGGGGGGTCATAGGAATAATTACCGGTCGTGACGTGAATAAAGTTTTCTCCTGGTGAGATCCTGGTGCGTGTTTTAGGTGCCTATACGTTCGGCTGTGCATAGTGACGCTTGTAGTCTGTTCCATACTGTCGTACTTGCTCTTGCTTTGTTGTCGACTTAAATAGTAAGGAGAAATGATCTGTTCTGGTTATAAATATGTGTATCATTTTGAGTCATATCGAGAACCAGAAAGAATGTCGTGTATTAGAAATAGGTATTAGGCGCCCCCGACATAGATTAACTTAAATAAAGTAACATTTAGAATATAATAAGTAATTAGAGAAATAGTTGATTCTCAATTTTGCTCGCATCAACGTGTTAAACCCCGGTATTACGTACCTAGTATTCGGTGCAAGCAGCAAATGTCGCTGTTCCATACCTATACCGCGTTCTAGCGTCTTAGGACAGACAGTCCGATCCGAACAATGTATTTATGATGGGTTCTTTTTACTGCTTCACGTCTGGTCAAGCGTAATCATACCAGTGCCTATAAATGATATGCAATTTACCGCGGGATATTAATTTTGTATGTTGTATATGATATACAACTTGAATCGATCATTTATCGAGCTGATGCTTTACCCGTCTGTACGATCGATCACGAGCTCACCACGCACTTGTCGTTCGAGAGCGACTCATTTCGCTATAGACAATCAGTTGTGTTCGCGTGTACCGTAACATATCCTCAACACTTGTTATGCCAACGCCTCCACGCGTATATTTACAATATCATACTAAGGATATATTGCTTCGGCAGCCACGCACTGTCGCTCGAAGTCAACAAATTTCGCTGCAGACAGTCAGTTGTATTCGCGTATGTGTCGTAAATATATCCTCAACACATGTTATGCCAATACCTCCAAGCATATTTGCGGCATCATACTACGGGTATATTGATTCGGTGGATTGTTACCGTCAAAGAATTGCTGTGTCACCCCTTTTAGCCTCGCATTTCCCGTTAGAACTCGGTAACTGCGAGTGCGATGTCAGATTCAATTATATAGTGACGAATTGGGGTAGCTCGCTTCATCGGGGTGGACTGTCTTATTTGGCTGAAACGCGCTCGTTGGTGCAATAATGGGGATGAATTGTGACAGATCATATGTGATGCGATCTATAGCCTCCTTTCGGTGAGGATGAGTGGGAGATTTCGAAATCGGAATCCACTGCGACTATAGGATTGCAAAATCAAAGTCCAAAAAATCCGACTGACACGTAAATTCCTGGTTTCTCCATATATTAGACTGGGTAAAATGTAGCATAAATCCGACTCTCAAAGACACTTGGACGCATCCAGTCCGGGTTTAACCAAAACTGATGAAATCTGCGCCGGGTCCGGAAACGAATCGTGACCACCCCGTCCAGACAAAACAGTTCCGTTGTAAGGGGAGTGTCGTTGTACATTAATTTGCATACAGCGAAACTTTGTATCGACTCATTGTCGGACTTCTGTTTGTCTGTACAGGTGTTATTAGTGTAATTAGATTTGGTACCACAAGGAGCATATTGGCAAAATCACACAACGATAACAACTTTACCCGCCAACAACTCACATGCGATACATCAGAGGTCTCAAACACGCGCCCCCGCGTTTTAGCCACGAGGACGCCATTATTTTCGAAACACTAACAAGGTGGTTATTTTGTGTATCTGACGATGAAATGACACTAAAATCACATCGAACATAGTAGGATCCTAAATAAAATAAGAAACTTTCATTCCGTGACCTCAATAGTTACGTTTCACCTAGCTATATTACGGTAATTTTTGTAAGAAACAAGTCAAAAAGTAATATATTATCGTAAAACTCACCAAGTCTCCTTTCAGCTTCAGAAATTAAGGTGACAGCTCAGTCTGACCATTAGGCATTCGTTAGGCTATTGTGACTCATTCAACACTCACTTTGTTTGGTAACAGCGATGGTGGGCGTCTTACCTTACATGAGTGTTTTACCCCACTCTACCCTAATATAGAGCCTACCAAGTACAAGAACAATTCTATTCAAATAGTTATAAATCCGATGATTCTTTTCGTGATACAAGAGTAAATCAAATTTTGACGATGCGTGTTTACTTTCAGCCTGCTGGATCGGCTCGCTTTCAATAGGACAATTCACTCCTGCCAAATAAGACCTACTTGGAAAGACTCGGAATACTCCTATAAATGCTGTCCGCCTGTTTGACAAAACTCGCGTTTTCTGGCTGACAGCAACACAATGCGATACATTTGATGTATCCATCGACCCTCCTATTTTGATGGGGTTACCATACGGCCTCATTCAAGGGAGCATATGTCCTCCTTTTCCCAGATATGTCAGCCCATTCGGGCAAATGTACTCTCTTTCTGTCAATTTGTCCTCCCTGTTAGCTTAACATATCAAAAAAAAACACCACGAGTAACGCAAAATGTGGGCCTAGATAACAAAAGTCGGGTATTTACGTGGCCAAATCGGAAAAATAACGCTATGATGGTATTGTGCAGGCTATTACGTGGATACGGGGGGGGGGGGGCTGTGTAAACATGTGAATAGTAAAAGCGACCCAAACTATCGTGAAAAAGACCGAGCGCACTCGACCATGTCGGGCCCACCTTAGTACAGCGAAATGATCCAATGTCGTAGCTAGAATAGCCGGGGTGGTGGTACATCATTCTCACAAGATGTACTTTGGAATGCGTGTGATATCGACATCGCCCGTTACTCGACTAAAGCAAGTCGCCACCGCAGTCTCTCTCTCTGTGCATACACAACATGCTGAGCACTACAGATCCAGACGAGACCACGCATTCTAGCGAGGTTATCGAGATAGCTGGAGCGATTTACAACGCATGCTACATTTACTTCAAAACGGAAGGACAAAATATAGCTTTGAAGTACTCAAGTAGAAGTAGTTTTAAAGAAATGTCGGTACAGTGAAATCGCTTTCTATCCTAATTATAAAAGAGTAGGTTCCCATAAAACTGTCGAGCTCAAACACGTTGGTAACTGTGATAGTAGACAAAACTGATTCGAGTACCTCAGAAATAGTTACTGTATTTCGTTGCCGACCACGCGCCTGCTTATTAACACCGACTGACTCGCGTAGTAAGCAACTGCACCCCATCATCTTTTATTCCCCAAATAATTTTGCAATACACGAAATTCATTCTAATTTGCCGGTAGTGTTATCAGCACAAAGGACACAGTTACACAAGTCTCGAAAAAAGGTGTCGATACACTACAATCGTTTTATCGCCTCTATTTAACTCATAGCTCGCTCGCACGACTGACGTTTCCGCAGATCAATTTTTGGCGTTTGATCAACTCTTGTCTAGTTATGGGGTTTCTAATCACAGGACGATTGAGATTCGGGTGTGTCTTTTCGATACGTTGCGCAAACTCGATACCTTTCGTTCGGAGTACGTATTCGCATTGCGGAAACCATTTTGCATGTTCTGTCCAAGCCTCGTCTTCACGGTCCCAACGAAGCCCGCCGTCACAGTAAAAGCATTTGGTTCTGTCCGAATCAACGTAGTAAAACCCCGCTTTTGCCAACTGTTCAACACTAGCTCTAATTTTATTCGGTTCCCAGCCCTTGTCGAACGTTGCGATTCTTTTTGACAACGACGACATGCGAGGGTTCACGGGTTCAAGACAAGGAAATAGTTGCTCAAGACATCGCTTTTCGTCCTCGGAGGGTTCCTCTGGTTCTTGCAGATGTAAAGTGAGACGTCGTATTTTGTCGTCAAGCAACTTATCCAAATTGTCTCGTTCGTACTCGGTTAACGCCACATTCCCCGAATCGTCGCCACGTGCGAAACAACAATCCGGGCGATACGTCAAGTGTATTTCAGATACATCGTCTGTAGGCCTCCAATTACGGAGGACGCCGGAGCAGTTGAAGCACTGCGTTCTGTCCAGGTCACCGAGGTAGAATAAACCTTGTTTTGCCAACTCGCCGACCGCCCGTGGTATGGGATAGCTGGGCCATTTCTCAAAGGTTTCGCGACGCTTCGACTCCTTTCGCAAGTCGAGATTCCTAACCCGATACTCGTGCTCTTGATCAACGATATTCGAAAAGTGAATATTGGCGTTTCCAATGGCTTTAAACTGTCTCAATAAACTTTAGAAATTCGATTTCACAATAGGTATGTTCAGCGCGTCTCGTACACAATTCGCGTCATGGCGCCGTGCACTCGACCCGGTCCATCTTTCTAGGTACACACTGCATCCAAAGCATTTGATTTTGTCTTCAAATCCTAGCCAGTAGTATCCCTCAGACGCTAAATCGGTGCGTGTTGCGTATGATACTTTAGAGAATTTGGCGAACGTGGCGAGTCTGTATAATTCAGTGCGGTGTGAACCGGAAGCGATATACACTCGTTTCTGTCCGGGCGGATCAGAGTATCTCTCCATTGACGTTATGCCAAGCTCTTTCATAAACATGGAGTACTAAGACAGAGCTTTTTGTGTCTAAACCTGTACCATAGCTCACACATATATATTCCTAGTTTATCCCTGCGAGCTCTATCGCTTACTGGTTAGTTGTACTTTTATGTGTGATTGACAACCGTTAGCTGTCGCTATTGCACCATTTCTATATGTGTTATACCAGGAGCGGTCAACTTCTGCAGTCCGCGGGGCGTGTATAGCATAATTAGGTACTCGGTGGTGCGAATTGCTGAATCGATACATTATTCGACCACCGATCAGCATATGCCAGGAATAAATCGTATTCAATCAATGTATTTTAACAACAGCAATGTCAATGCAAAGCCGTATCTCGCCGATATTAACGAGGACAAAGTGGATTTGAGAACAGTATTTTTATACAGGCACCGCCATGTCTGCTTCTCTCTCACGGTGCAATACTTGAATAAGATTTCATAGTGGTCTATAAGCCCGATACCCCTAAATTGACAGATATATCAATTCATTGAAGTTGTTTTCTAACGACATTGCAGAGAACAACGCGTACCAGTAAACACAAACCGAATTGTCCCCCTGTTGCGTCAATTCACCGCCGACTCAGTATGAGACACTCTCGACCAGCGAATGTGCATTAGACAACCGAAACAGGTGACCTTGCGAAGGGGGTGTTTTCGATAACACCGATACGGCAACTTAATTCTTTCTACTGGCAATGTGCTGGAGAGCGGCTTAATTCATCAGACAAAGACTGGAGGTAACAATAACTAGCAAACACAAATCTAATGACCACACCGACATTAACAGGTATTCGATAGACCCGAAAATACCAACGTCACCCAACTGCTGTAATGACACGGGTACGATGCGGGGTACGAAGCATTTTGAACGGTGTTGCTCAGTTGCGGTTCTTGGCCATCCAAGACCTCTGTTAGCATCAGTCTATCTCACTGTTTGGAGTGCCAATGCCAAACGTCGTAATAGTGATCACTCGGTCATGTGTAGAATATAGAAATTGACGCCTGGCCTATTTGCAAGACCTCATGGCTTTGGCAAACTTACTAAAGAGGAAATTCACAAAGTCACTTGCGTACGTGCTTTCATGCCTTTGAATGTTTGTTATCATCGAGTCTGGTCATAAATAGACATGGGGACAAATTTGATGCGTTCAGCACAATATACGTTTACCACATCTCATTCCGGACCGTAACCGATCGTTTACCGCACCCTCTATATGGAAAACGTCGCTTTTGCTCATAGGTAAGCCGATGATCTGTGAAAACACATGCGCTAACGTGCCATTTCGTTATTCCTTCAACGTCACATGACCGCCTATGAAGGCTTTTTGGGTGCCCACCAATACAGTGTTGAAACGTGATCCATAGGGACCCCACTGCGTGCTATACGCCTAAATAAATATGTTTACTCGAGTATACACCTGGTGTGGAGCAGTGAAGTGGATGCAGAAAGTAAATTAGACAACGCAAACCAGTTGACAACGTCGATTAATATACGGGGGTTGATAAATTTGGTCAAGTGACTTTTGAATGGATGTTATTTGTTTGTTGTTTGATGGATAAGATTGTATTCATTCATAAACTACTAATATACTTCTTGTGGTGCTAAACCTGATTATACAGATGAATCAGACAGTATTCCGCCAATTGGGACTAGTTGCTCGTCGTCGTGATTGATCTCCTAGTTCGCGGTGGTAACAAAAAAATGTATAACACAAAGTGTAAATCGTACAATAGCGATAACTAACTGTTGTCAGTCGTCCACAACATACAGCTAACCAGTAATCTATAGAGCTTTCAAGAATAAACTGGGGGTATAAGCGGTTAGCCCTAACTTATCGTTCCACAACTGATTAATCCGATTTCGTCACGACGGGGCTCGGCAGTTGTAGCCTGTACGATATAGTAAATCAATCTCAAAATCTAATGCAATCCTAATCCAGCAAAATTTCACAAATACGTTTTTTTCTAAATCCTAATCAATGCTCATCTCTGGCGTATACGTACAAGTTTTGTCAAAGCAACAGATTGATGGAGCGTGGCTGACATTGATTGCGACACTCGATAACAGCTTCTTCCGGTGGAGTTTTTCGAGCGGTAAATCCAAGACTAGGTCGAGGGGGTCAAACAGTATTTCTCTCACGGTAGCACTCCACCGAGTCAATACGTCCATAGTATGATATTTTTCGCAACTATGTTTTGTTGGGGGTGATGAGGATATTTTGCGGTACACGTTTTTCACAGGTTGCAAGTTACGATTGGGGAAGACGTTTTTTATATTTATACCGCTAATTTCATTAGATTGACTAGAAAACAATGTCATTTCTTCTGACTTGACTACCGAAATACCCGTCAATTACTTGCGTTGTGCGAGTTAGCTAAATAAAAGGTCACTCACCGAAATCGATCAGACCGACATTTCGCGTTTTTCGTGGTGTTTTTTGTTATTTTAAGCTGAAAATAAGGACAAAATTACAAAAAAGGAAGATATTTGGGTGAAGGCTGTACATATTTGGGAAAAGGAGGGGGTCTTTGGTAGCCCTATAAATATAAGGATCGATGTGAACATCAAATGTATCGCATTGCTGTCAACCCGCTCGAATATGCGAGTTTAGTCAAACAGGAGAGTGACGACTGACACCGTTTGTGTCACACTCGATTAATCACAGCTGGTTTGTGTACATCACACCGATATTACAAGCATTCGAACGACGAGTGATGACCGTTGAGTTTGCCGACAGTTAAGATGTTATCGTTGTGTGATGGACAAGATTTTGTCAATATACTTCCTGTGGTGCTAAACCCTACTGCAATAACAACACATGTACAGACAAATCAAACAGAATTCCGACAATGGTTCGATACAAAGTTTCACTGTACGCAAATGAATATGCAACGAAACCCCGCATATCGTGTAATGACAGCAGAACCATTTTGTCTGGACGGGGGTGGTCACGAATCGCTTCCGGACCCCGAATTTCATCGGTTTTGAGTGAAGTCGGGACTGGATACGGCGACGTATCTTTGAGAGTCAGATTTATACTAGATTTTGTCCTCACAACATGGGGGGAATAACAGGACTTTACGTACCAGCCTGGATTTACTCCAATTCGCAGTGCAAACAGCCTTTCGGTACACCCAATAACGCGCGTCCACCCCTCCAAACACATAGTTACGGGGTATGGCGGGGACCCGGAAACTCGGGGCATAGCTTATTAGTAATTTTACGCGATCATTTTTTTGTTACCACCGCGAACTAGGAGATCAATCACGACGACGAGCAACTAGTCCCAATTGGCGGAATACTGTCTGATTCATCTGTATAATCAGGTTTAGCACCACAAGAAGTATATTAGTAGTTTATGAATGAATACAATCTTATCCATCAAACAACAAACAAATAACATCCATTCAAAAGTCACTTGACCAAATTTATCAACCCCCGTATATTAATCGACGTTGTCAACTGGTTTGCGTTGTCTAATTTACTTTCTGCATCCACTTCACTGCTCCACACCAGGTGTATACTCGAGTAAACATATTTATTTAGGCGTATAGCACGCAGTGGGGTCCCTATGGATCACGTTTCAACACTGTATTGGTGGGCACCCAAAAAGCCTTCATAGGCGGTCATGTGACGTTGAAGGAATAACGAAATGGCACGTTAGCGCATGTGTTTTCACAGATCATCGGCTTACCTATGAGCAAAAGCGACGTTTTCCATATAGAGGGTGCGGTAAACGATCGGTTACGGTCCGGAATGAGATGTGGTAAACGTATATTGTGCTGAACGCATCAAATTTGTCCCCATGTCTATTTATGACCAGACTCGATGATAACAAACATTCAAAGGCATGAAAGCACGTACGCAAGTGACTTTGTGAATTTCCTCTTTAGTAAGTTTGCCAAAGCCATGAGGTCTTGCAAATAGGCCAGGCGTCAATTTCTATATTCTACACATGACCGAGTGATCACTATTACGACGTTTGGCATTGGCACTCCAAACAGTGAGATAGACTGATGCTAACAGAAGTCTTGGATGGCCAAGAACCGCAACTGAGCAACACCGTTCAAAATGCTTCGTACCCCGCATCGTACCCGTGTCATTACAGCAGTTGGGTGACGTTGGTATTTTCGGGTCTATCGAATACCTGTTAATGTCGGTGTGGCCATTAGATTTGTGTTTGCTAGTTATTGTTGCCTCCAGTCTTTGTCTGATGAATTAAGCCGCTCTCCATCATATTGTCAGTAGAAAGAATTAAGTTGCCGTATCGGTGTTATCGAAAACACCCCCCTACGCAAGGTCACCTGTTTCAGTTGCCTAATGTACATTCGCTGGTCGAGAGTGTCTCATACTGAGTCGGCGGTGAATTGACGCAACAGTGGGACAATTCGGTTTGTGTTTACTGGTACGCGTTGTTCTCTGTAATGTCGTTAGAAAACAACTTTAATGAATTGACATCTCTGTCAATTTAGGGTATCGGGCTTATAGACCACTATGAAATCTTATTTAAGTATTGCACCGTGAGAGAGAAGCAGACATGGCGGTGCCTGTATAAAAATACTGTTCTCAAATCCACTTTGTCCTCGTTAATATCGGCGAGATACGGCTTTGCATTGACATTGCTGTTGTTAAAATACATTGATTGAATACGATTTATTCCTGGCATATGCTGATCGGTGGTCGAATAATGTATCGATTCAGCAATTCGCACCACCGAGTACCTAATTATGCTATACACGCCCCGCGGACTGCAGAAGTTGACCGCTCCTGGTATAACACATATAGAAATGGTGCAATAGCGACAGCTAACGGTTGTCAATCACACATAAAAGTACAACTAACCAGTAAGCGATAGAGCTCGCAGGGATAAACTAGGAATATATATGTGTGAGCTATGGTACAGGTTTAGACACAAAAAGCTCTGTCTTAGTACTCCATGTTTATGAAAGAGCTTGGCATAACGTCAATGGAGAGATACTCTGATCCGCCCGGACAGAAACGAGTGTATATCGCTTCCGGTTCACACCGCACTGAATTATACAGACTCGCCACGTTCGCCAAATTCTCTAAAGTATCATACGCAACACGCACCGATTTAGCGTCTGAGGGATACTACTGGCTAGGATTTGAAGACAAAATCAAATGCTTTGGATGCAGTGTGTACCTAGAAAGATGGACCGGGTCGAGTGCACGGCGCCATGACGCGAATTGTGTACGAGACGCGCTGAACATACCTATTGTGAAATCGAATTTCTAAAGTTTATTGAGACAGTTTAAAGCCATTGGAAACGCCAATATTCACTTTTCGAATATCGTTGATCAAGAGCACGAGTATCGGGTTAGGAATCTCGACTTGCGAAAGGAGTCGAAGCGTCGCGAAACCTTTGAGAAATGGCCCAGCTATCCCATACCACGGGCGGTCGGCGAGTTGGCAAAACAAGGTTTATTCTACCTCGGTGACCTGGACAGAACGCAGTGCTTCAACTGCTCCGGCGTCCTCCGTAATTGGAGGCCTACAGACGATGTATCTGAAATACACTTGACGTATCGCCCGGATTGTTGTTTCGCACGTGGCGACGATTCGGGGAATGTGGCGTTAACCGAGTACGAACGAGACAATTTGGATAAGTTGCTTGACGACAAAATACGACGTCTCACTTTACATCTGCAAGAACCAGAGGAACCCTCCGAGGACGAAAAGCGATGTCTTGAGCAACTATTTCCTTGTCTTGAACCCGTGAACCCTCGCATGTCGTCGTTGTCAAAAAGAATCGCAACGTTCGACAAGGGCTGGGAACCGAATAAAATTAGAGCTAGTGTTGAACAGTTGGCAAAAGCGGGGTTTTACTACGTTGATTCGGACAGAACCAAATGCTTTTACTGTGACGGCGGGCTTCGTTGGGACCGTGAAGACGAGGCTTGGACAGAACATGCAAAATGGTTTCCGCAATGCGAATACGTACTCCGAACGAAAGGTATCGAGTTTGCGCAACGTATCGAAAAGACACACCCGAATCTCAATCGTCCTGTGATTAGAAACCCCATAACTAGACAAGAGTTGATCAAACGCCAAAAATTGATCTGCGGAAACGTCAGTCGTGCGAGCGAGCTATGAGTTAAATAGAGGCGATAAAACGATTGTAGTGTATCGACACCTTTTTTCGAGACTTGTGTAACTGTGTCCTTTGTGCTGATAACACTACCGGCAAATTAGAATGAATTTCGTGTATTGCAAAATTATTTGGGGAATAAAAGATGATGGGGTGCAGTTGCTTACTACGCGAGTCAGTCGGTGTTAATAAGCAGGCGCGTGGTCGGCAACGAAATACAGTAACTATTTCTGAGGTACTCGAATCAGTTTTGTCTACTATCACAGTTACCAACGTGTTTGAGCTCGACAGTTTTATGGGAACCTACTCTTTTATAATTAGGATAGAAAGCGATTTCACTGTACCGACATTTCTTTAAAACTACTTCTACTTGAGTACTTCAAAGCTATATTTTGTCCTTCCGTTTTGAAGTAAATGTAGCATGCGTTGTAAATCGCTCCAGCTATCTCGATAACCTCGCTAGAATGCGTGGTCTCGTCTGGATCTGTAGTGCTCAGCATGTTGTGTATGCACAGAGAGAGAGACTGCGGTGGCGACTTGCTTTAGTCGAGTAACGGGCGATGTCGATATCACACGCATTCCAAAGTACATCTTGTGAGAATGATGTACCACCACCCCGGCTATTCTAGCTACGACATTGGATCATTTCGCTGTACTAAGGTGGGCCCGACATGGTCGAGTGCGCTCGGTCTTTTTCACGATAGTTTGGGTCGCTTTTACTATTCACATGTTTACACAGCCCCCCCCCCCCCCCGTATCCACGTAATAGCCTGCACAATACCATCATAGCGTTATTTTTCCGATTTGGCCACGTAAATACCCGACTTTTGTTATCTAGGCCCACATTTTGCGTTACTCGTGGTGTTTTTTTTTGATATGTTAAGCTAACAGGGAGGACAAATTGACAGAAAGAGAGTACATTTGCCCGAATGGGCTGACATATCTGGGAAAAGGAGGACATATGCTCCCTTGAATGAGGCCGTATGGTAACCCCATCAAAATAGGAGGGTCGATGGATACATCAAATGTATCGCATTGTGTTGCTGTCAGCCAGAAAACGCGAGTTTTGTCAAACAGGCGGACAGCATTTATAGGAGTATTCCGAGTCTTTCCAAGTAGGTCTTATTTGGCAGGAGTGAATTGTCCTATTGAAAGCGAGCCGATCCAGCAGGCTGAAAGTAAACACGCATCGTCAAAATTTGATTTACTCTTGTATCACGAAAAGAATCATCGGATTTATAACTATTTGAATAGAATTGTTCTTGTACTTGGTAGGCTCTATATTAGGGTAGAGTGGGGTAAAACACTCATGTAAGGTAAGACGCCCACCATCGCTGTTACCAAACAAAGTGAGTGTTGAATGAGTCACAATAGCCTAACGAATGCCTAATGGTCAGACTGAGCTGTCACCTTAATTTCTGAAGCTGAAAGGAGACTTGGTGAGTTTTACGATAATATATTACTTTTTGACTTGTTTCTTACAAAAATTACCGTAATATAGCTAGGTGAAACGTAACTATTGAGGTCACGGAATGAAAGTTTCTTATTTTATTTAGGATCCTACTATGTTCGATGTGATTTTAGTGTCATTTCATCGTCAGATACACAAAATAACCACCTTGTTAGTGTTTCGAAAATAATGGCGTCCTCGTGGCTAAAACGCGGGGGCGCGTGTTTGAGACCTCTGATGTATCGCATGTGAGTTGTTGGCGGGTAAAGTTGTTATCGTTGTGTGATTTTGCCAATATGCTCCTTGTGGTACCAAATCTAATTACACTAATAACACCTGTACAGACAAACAGAAGTCCGACAATGAGTCGATACAAAGTTTCGCTGTATGCAAATTAATGTACAACGACACTCCCCTTACAACGGAACTGTTTTGTCTGGACGGGGTGGTCACGATTCGTTTCCGGACCCGGCGCAGATTTCATCAGTTTTGGTTAAACCCGGACTGGATGCGTCCAAGTGTCTTTGAGAGTCGGATTTATGCTACATTTTACCCAGTCTAATATATGGAGAAACCAGGAATTTACGTGTCAGTCGGATTTTTTGGACTTTGATTTTGCAATCCTATAGTCGCAGTGGATTCCGATTTCGAAATCTCCCACTCATCCTCACCGAAAGGAGGCTATAGATCGCATCACATATGATCTGTCACAATTCATCCCCATTATTGCACCAACGAGCGCGTTTCAGCCAAATAAGACAGTCCACCCCGATGAAGCGAGCTACCCCAATTCGTCACTATATAATTGAATCTGACATCGCACTCGCAGTTACCGAGTTCTAACGGGAAATGCGAGGCTAAAAGGGGTGACACAGCAATTCTCTGACGGTAACAATCCACCGAATCAATATACCCGTAGTATGATGCCGCAAATATGCTTGGAGGTATTGGCATAACATGTGTTGAGGATATATTTACGACACATACGCGAATACAACTGACTGTCTGCAGCGAAATTTGTTGACTTCGAGCGACAGTGCGTGGCTGCCGAAGCAATATATCCTTAGTATGATATTGTAAATATACGCGTGGAGGCGTTGGCATAACAAGTGTTGAGGATATGTTACGGTACACGCGAACACAACTGATTGTCTATAGCGAAATGAGTCGCTCTCGAACGACAAGTGCGTGGTGAGCTCGTGATCGATCGTACAGACGGGTAAAGCATCAGCTCGATAAATGATCGATTCAAGTTGTATATCATATACAACATACAAAATTAATATCCCGCGGTAAATTGCATATCATTTATAGGCACTGGTATGATTACGCTTGACCAGACGTGAAGCAGTAAAAAGAACCCATCATAAATACATTGTTCGGATCGGACTGTCTGTCCTAAGACGCTAGAACGCGGTATAGGTATGGAACAGCGACATTTGCTGCTTGCACCGAATACTAGGTACGTAATACCGGGGTTTAACACGTTGATGCGAGCAAAATTGAGAATCAACTATTTCTCTAATTACTTATTATATTCTAAATGTTACTTTATTTAAGTTAATCTATGTCGGGGGCGCCTAATACCTATTTCTAATACACGACATTCTTTCTGGTTCTCGATATGACTCAAAATGATACACATATTTATAACCAGAACAGATCATTTCTCCTTACTATTTAAGTCGACAACAAAGCAAGAGCAAGTACGACAGTATGGAACAGACTACAAGCGTCACTATGCACAGCCGAACGTATAGGCACCTAAAACACGCACCAGGATCTCACCAGGAGAAAACTTTATTCACGTCACGACCGGTAATTATTCCTATGACCCCCCCGTACATGAAATCGAGTCAACCGCGAAACGACAAGTCAACCAGGGTGGTTTGACGGGGAATTATTCCTAAAGCCCCGTCACGAAATTGGACCACAAAACGATAGGTCAGGGCGATTTGTCGGCAGGCAACTATTACCAAGCCCCGTCGCGTACGACCGAAGTCAGCAGTACTTTCGTGTCCTTGTCCAGAGGTCGAGCGAGACAGATTAAATCAGGAGTGGAAAAGTACAAGTAGAATTACTAATCAATAAGTTTCATGTCTGACCAGAGTACAAAGGTCAATCGAGATTCTTTGTTCTTTTTCTCTCTAGCGTTAATTATTCCCCCTTTTTGATTGCCGCACACAGGGTCATAAAAGTATTGCTGCAAAAATGAGAATCGGGTAATTCTTTAATTGTTTATTATACTGATAATCTTTGTTTGTTCTTTATAAATCGCGAATGGGGACCTTCCGCACATTTCCTATACTACTTACCGCCCATCAGATATCACGTTGGATCATGAAATACGAAAGTTAATCGGTTATAATAATTATCTTGAGTCACTGCGAGCTATGCAGTATGCTGCAGATTGCGTTGATTGGAGATTATTATTTTGAAGTTAAGTCAGCCGCCGAGTGCAGACGTGTATCTCTCACTCCGCTAATTGATTGGCTGTAATGATTACGTACAGCTCGGAAGTGCTGCGCAGTATCGGCAGTGAACAGAGTAGACCAAGTCGCAAAGTACGACGAAGACTTCACTACCTGAAGTTTCTGCGTACTTGCCGAGTGGTACAATATCAACAGAAAGACTGGGATCTGCCAGGCGGCGCCGAGGACCCGAGCCTCAACCAAGATCCCCGATGATTAGCCTAAAAGCAACAGCGGAACTTGGAACCCTGAACACAACAACTCTGAACTCTGCGTGGCGCCAGGAAGACGCTGTCGCACTTGTGACTGACCTAAAACTTGATGTGTTGGCAATCCAAGAACATCGCCAGCACTTCGGCGAACCATTCCGCGAAAAAGGTCTAGGCCAGTGGTTCCCAACGTGGGCGATTTGGCGGCCTAGGGGGGCGAAAATGACGAAGGGGGCGATAGGGGGCGAAAATGGACAAAGGAGGCGACGGGGGGCGGAAATAGCGAAGGGGGGAATAGGGGGCGATGACGCGTTAAAACGGCTATATAGGAGTCAAGTCGGAGAAATAACTTCTTTTTTTTTGCAAAAATGTAAAATTCGACATCAAGCAGAGAAGTTGACCTTTTTTTTTTTTTTTAGTCAACCCGCCGATGATTACAGATTGTATACCGATTTTTCGGTTCACAAAATCTGGGGGGCGATGATCAGCGTTGAGCTTGAAAAGGGGGCGATGAGTCGAAAAAGGTTGGGAACCACTGGTCTAGGCGCAGGCATTATCATGGTCAAGTCACCTGCCAACCAAGGCGGAGTAGGAGGCGTCGGTCTAATCATATCCCGGCGTTTCCATGCTGAGGCAAAGGTTTACATTATAATCAGCCGGACTATCACAGCTAGCATTCAACTCCGTCGCCGCAAACTGCACCTCGTGTGTGCGTATATGGACCTACGTCCTACATCTCCGAACACCACTGCTTTCCCAGCTGATACGCTCGCCTTCTAAGACGAACTAGAAGGTATTATCTCCACCTAACCGCAGGGCGACATAACCATGCTGCTTGGGAACATGAATGCCACGTTGGCCGAGCGCTCACAGCGAGTTCGCTTTCCATTTGGCAACGAAAACAGCAACTCTGAGCATCTGGCCAATCCACTCGATCGCTGTGGCCTCATTCCTCGCAACGCCAACTTCTCTATGAAGCCGAAACGCAGGACGACATTTGACGGTATGCGCCAACGAAACACGTCTGGATTATATCTGCTGCAAAGCTCCCGCACGACTCCACTTCACGAACTGCCGAACGGTGCGCACTGCGCGTGGTAACGATGAGGAGTGACCATCGCATGGTGTTGGCCACGCTTCGTGAACGCCTCCCGTTCGTCCCGAAGCGTACACCGAAGGATCCCCCTACCCAATTGGCTTGATCTCAAGGACGCAAATACCATGCATGCACACTGCACAGTGCACACACTCCACGCCCTCGAGATCCAAAATACTATACGGCTATAGTGGCGGCCACGACAAGGAACGCGTACGACTCGCGAGGCTATCTACGTAGGTATTCTTGCGTATGCAGACGACCTTGCCTTGCTTGTCCCGAATACCACATCGCCTCATCAACCAGCTAGAGGCCGCTGCCGCTCTTGTTGTCCTCTTACCAATGCCAAGAAGACTTGCGGTTCTGGCCATACCATTTCTACCGGAGAACGCGACACCAATTCTTGGAAAACCAACTGGGAGAAATCGGGCTCAAGATTGTAACAAGTTTTTTACACCTCGGTATTGATGTCGCGGACTTAGGAAAAGCACTTAAGGCGAGGCGAGCAAAGGCCTAGGGCGCGTCAAGACGGCTACATTGCCTCTTTCACTCAAATGCCTCACCCCAGCTCAAGACCCGCATTTTCCGTGCCACTGTCGAGCAGGTTCTTCTCTGCGGAATAGAGGCACTCACGCTGACAGAGAAACTGGCTAAGACGCTCAACGCCAACTGCGATGCATTCCTCCGCTACGTACTCGGCATCCACCACCCGGAGCACATATCCACGAAAGCATTGCGCAAACTCACAAGAATGGTCCCATGCCGTTTGCTGACAGCTGAACGATGCTTCCGCCTAATCCAGTGGTTCTTAACTTTTTTCCTCCAGCGTCCCCTCTCAAAAATTATCGTGCTCTAGCGCCCCCCACCCCATATTGTAAGGATTGTAATAAAGACAATGGGTAAGAGGGAGGGCCGTAACAGCACTTCGTCAGTCCCCCTAAAAAAACGATTGTATTGGGTACCCAATTGGGCACCCCTTCGCGTGATTTAAATAGTCAGCAAAGTTTGTGTGGCCAGGTAGCCCTAGGCGCCGAAAATTCCTGTAATGCATGAATGAATAGGCAGTAATTGCATATTATTATATGTGGCTTATAAACTTTTATCATCTCAGCTCACGTAATCAGATTTACTATAGTAGCGATGAGTGAGCTGTTGTTTGGAAAATGAAGGCCAGGTAATTAATAATTAAACATATTCGGGCGTGCCCGTTGGTACAAATTACTTCATTACATGTTGCTATTTTTTACCCCTTGTCCGCTATATAGTCAAAAGATATTGAAACGCATAAACGTATTAAACTAAAGGCAAATAATTTTTCTCTGGTGGATGTTATTTGTCCTGTGTGGTGCAGATTGCGACGACATGATAATTCGGCACGAGCGATTTAAGCATCTATGGACAATTAGACCCGTATACATTGAGGTTTACGGTCAACGATTTACGGTAATCTTCTTCGGCTAAGGTTTTCTCGCTGACGATCTTTTTGTCACTTCATATGTCTCCGTGCATCGTGGCGAGGTAATGGCCGACGCCGAAATGCCTATTTTTTATTTTCTATAATCATGCCTATTTTTTCGTGACGGAGTCGTTAAAACATGCGTAATTTATGTTCCTTCACAGAAATAATTTAGGGCACCCTTCGAGCTCAACCCCTCGATTGGGGGTTTGGGTTGCAACAGTTTCGGTTCTGGTAAGTGGTGAAAGTCCAGTCGGTCTTTTCGGGACTTAAGTGTTGGAAATATTTAGCGATTTAATCGCGCTCGAGGACCACTCGATTATAATAAACCATATAATAATTATATGTGGTATAACATATTGATTGGTATAACAATCGGGTACGGTCTCATACCCTGTTGTTCGAACCAAATGTACACATCCCGAATTCACATCTGCGATTGGCAATACGGGGATATTACTGGTAGTCCCTATTGGATTTTGTTTTAGTGCTTTCTGTGACTAAGTAAGTCAACTGCGAATGCGATGCATATATCTGCTCGCATTGAATTTAGTACTGAACCCAGTTGTTAATTTTAACATGAATGTATTCCAAACAAAGCAACGTATATTATATAAAGTTCATGGGAGGTTGTGAACCACAACACTAGATAGTACCATCCATTATGATACGATGAAGCAATATTCTGACGATTTAATTTTGAATTTCTCCAATACAAGTATATTTATTTAGTTATTCCTTCCGTGCACAAAGCATATTTTATGTACAAGGGGCTCGTACTCTCAAAAGTGATATACAGTGCCTCCTTCTTCGATTTCCACACGCTATGAGCTGCAGGATAGGCCTATAATACATAGTTCGAAACATTTTGTTGAAAATAGCACAAGCAATTGTGACGATAGTGTTTTAACGGGACATTGGCGATCTAAAAGTACGCGAAATTCATTCTACATGAATTATAATAAGCCACTAGATCTAAGAAAACATGTGTAGCAAACGTCGCCGCGTAGCGCGACCAAAAATTTCGAGATTTGGCATGTTTTGTGGAATGTTAATTTGCTCTGAATACTCATTAAGGATATGTCCTACTACTGCATCATCTACTGCGAAGCCATTTTTCTTCAGCGCTCCCCCATATCGCCTTCTTGAGCCCAGCGCCCCCCCCATATCGCCCCCTGAGCGTTTCCGCCCCCTTCAAAATCACCAGCGCCCCTTGAGGGGCGCAGGAGGCAATGTTAAGAACCATTGGCCAAATCGGTCATCTGGTGCGACATCAAGACGATCATCCAGCCGCCGCCATCATTAACCACATTTCGACGGAGCCATGGCGCAGGTCAATGTTAAGAACCATTGGCCAAATCGGTCATCTGGTGCGACATCAAGACGATCAACCAGCCGCCGCCATCATCAACCACATTTCGACGGAGCCATGGCGCAGGTCAAGGTTAAGAACCCTTGGCCTAATCGGTCATCTAGTGCGACATCGAGACGGTCAACCAGCTGCCGCCATCATCAACCACATTCCGACGGAGCCATGGCGCATAGGGGGCTGAAAGGGAACCACATGGCGCTCGAGAATGGAGACCAACTTAGCGCAACGCGGACTGTCGCTCGAAGCCGCCCACGACCGCCCACACTGGAGGCGCCTAACACGAGCCCAAAACTGATCCTGTTGATGTTCTATTGTTTCCAGTTTTCTTTTGCCCTTTTTATATAATTGAAAAGTCGATATATATATATTTTAAAGAAATATGTTACTCCTGAGTATAGCCTCGAATTCAGGCTCAATCACGAACACTGTTTGTGTCAGGACTGTATCTGGCAGGAACTCAAATTATAGTTCCCAATTTCTATATAGAAATTTACACAATAGTATATGTTCAAAACCAAGTGCTTGTCTGATTTTAAAATAATAACACGATTGTTATTGTGCTCGTGATATCACAGTCTGCTTCCTCGCCTCCTATTGCGATAAGTCTTGGGACATATCAGCAATACGGCAGCATGTCCATGCTCACGCGTTGCCGTGTTGAAAAATCATAAAATAAATACCTCGAGGAGCATGCTTAATGTAAGCAAGATTCTTCTTTTGTGGCAGGCAATACGCGTTCCCTATATCCCGTGCTAGACTCTTCAATATTGGTTGATTTTCTTGGAGCAATTTCAAATGCGACGATTTTATTGATCTGTATAATAATATTCGGTCAATAGGACAACAGGTGATATAATACTAAGGGTCCGTGAATAACACGTATGATTCGGAGCATATCCACTTATCTGGATGCCGAACACACGGTTTATTGTGCGGCCCGAGTCAAAATTATTTTTTCAATTTCGTGACGCAGATATTTTAGATAAACTAATTGCCCTTTGGCGTGGGACATAATGACGAATTCTCTGTTCTGTTTTGACAGTCGTTTGGTCGCACGTGTCAGCGTTTGCAGCAGAGACTTCGTCCGCATCTCGAAGGGCAAATTAAAACAGGCTGCTTCTCCAACCGAATAATTGCGCAGTCTGTCGACACATTACGTGATTATGATTAAGTTTCTGCTTGCGGATCGTATATCGTGCAACATTTTTTTATCAGATCCTGAATATGCAAAGCATTATAGTGACAATCAATATTCGATATAGTTGCTCGTAGCCGCTCTCTTTGTCATTTGAAGGTCGTGTAATATGTGTTTATAAAGCTGCGGAAGCTGATTCTCTTTCGCCACAAGGAGCACTAGTAGCAGGACTGCAACAGCAATTCATGACCCCCCACACCAAAACGTTGGTGTAAGGCCCACATACGGGGATAAATCAAAAATCTAGGGTCTTCACCCCAGACCCCCTGCCAGCTTAGTCGTGTTTTCCGCGACTTATCACCGACATTTATTGTACTGTTTATAGTGACGCGCGTTACTTCACCTTAACGTACATAGTGCGAAAATTTTAAATAATTCATGATTGAATCGGACAATGTGATCGGTGATTGCATATATGTTACTATCTAGTTTTTCACGTAATCACATTTCTCGGTTGATCTGAATGAGGTGTCTTGGAAACTGTAGGACCCGTAAATAATAGTTAAAGAATAAACATATTCGGGCGGTATGATAACTTCATTACATGATGTTGTTTCGAGACCTCATGTCTGCTATGCCAGAGGATATTGAAATCGCCCAAACGTACTAAACCGGGGGTGCCCAACGTTTTCGGCTAAAAGGCCATATGAGATTTACGAACCACTGCGCGGGCCACTTCAATGTTGATGACCTTTTTTTAATCGTCCGATAGGAAAAAACCTAATTACGTAACGTGGAAAACAAGACTTACATCACTACGCTTTAAAATTTATCACAATTACGTCATGAAAACTCGTTGAGTTTTTCGTTGATATCCACCAATCAAGGATACCGTAATCCGAGAATTACGAACGAAAAACTCAAATTACTCCGCTTCTACTTGTTGGAATTGAGTCAAAATTGTTTTGCATCGTCTTTGAAGACAACTCAACAATTTCATGGGGTTGACAGAAAAATTTGAATTTTTTATTTTTTTATTTTTTTAAATAAATTGAAAATTTCAATTCAAGATTGCACGGCCTTTACTGGTTGGAATTGAGTCAAATTTGGTGTGCATCGTTTTTTGTTAGACAACCTGACGATTTAGTCACTAAGCGAGTGAGATTTGGAAAAAAGTTTTTTCGAACAATACTAATATGCACCTTGCCAATCTCAATAGTTTTACTTGCTCTCTTATATAAGTTTACTCGAAATGTCCAGCATTACGTTTGTGAATATTTAGTGCAGACCTCAGTATTATGGCATATTGTGGCTTGAGTCGTCGCTAGCGAGTACATTAATACATCACTTCATTGAAGTCTAGGAGAGGAATTAGCATTGTGACGTCACGCGACGTCATAGGTTCACGTTCTCGTTCACACGGAACCTTTCAAATAGAGAGAGGTTCACATCATCCCTAAAAGTTAGACTCAATTCTGTAAATTACGCGTAGGGGAGATGTGGTACCGATGGATCAAAAATTGGAAAATGATCGCTGGCCCCAAAATGTTCAGCCGAAAACAGCAGGTCTTTTGCTGGCTCAGCACTTTGATACAAGCTCTACCTATCGCGCACATATACATGAATATCCGTCTTTTCAAAAAATATTTATGGACGTTCAAAATTTGTTGCTCGAACGTGTCATCGGTCCCCACCCGGTGGGTCCAATGGCACACGACCCTGGGACCTATGACACATATACCCTAAATACCTCAGATGTGACAACTTTTCTTGCTCAGTATTATAATCTAAGCTACAGTAAGCCAAAGAAGAATGTTTGATCGCAACCGTCAAGAAATAGAATAAATATTAACTCAAATGTTGTCATAAAATCACGTTTCGATTTAGGCTCGGACTTATAAATTTGAGGGTACATACATATTGCCCGAAAATCGACAGTGTGACTTCCAAACACCTCGTTATAGCGATAAAACATCATATGCAATTATTACATAAAGATTTTCTGTACGTAAGCATGTTTCATTTGTTTTATGATTAGTATGCTTGATTATTTTGCTTGATTTGACTGTTGTATCATCGGTCCCCACCCTACGAATTTTATACATGAATCGAAAAAAATTCCACTCAAGGAAAGTACTGAAAAAAATAATAGGTGCCATTATATAGCCTGATACAAGCCCTGCACTACACAATAAAAATGATTGCTGGTTTGTTCGTGTTGAAGGTTACAAAGAAAAATGTATATGTCGATATAAATTTACTTTACACCCCCCAAAACAAAAAACATCTGTGAGAGACCCCATAGCTCGCGCACGTCGATTTTTTTTGTATGTGAGGAAAGATTTTGCCAGCAAGCAATTGTGGACAAGTTCACGGAGTGTAATCATGGAATTATCATAGAGAATTTTCAAAGTATTTTCGGTCCCAGTGATCCATCAGTACCACATCTCCCCTACTTATAATTTTCAGGAGGGGGCTCCAATACTAAATGCAAGAAATCGAGTGACAATAAATCATGCGAAGTGCTAAGAAAAATTTCAAGTCAGGTAAATATGCTGCGAAATATTATACTTTAGGGTCAGCATAAACGGAGATCTGCGATATATGTGACTGGCCCCTATGGTTACGCCAATACGTCGCAACTGATATTCTAGTCATGATCAAATTTCGCGGTCACTCTAATCAAATTTTAGTTGGAGTTGCAATTTTACCAGATGTTATAACTAATTTCGAGACTTACCTCGCAGCCAATGTTTCCTCTAATTTTTGACGAGTCTGCGCACACTCACCAACTCACTGCGCAGACCCTTGGACAACAATGCGTAACGACTAAAAAAAAGGTCATCACTTCGGATTTTTTGTGCGCAACTTAGATTTTCTGTGCGCAGAGACCGTGTCAGCACAGCGCATTTGCGAACGTGCGCAGCTTAGAGGGAACATTGCTCGCGAGCCACACAAAACCTTCTCACGGGTCACGGCTTGGCCGCCCCTGCTTGACGCATTACACGGTGTGATCTTGAAATTGTTACGTGATACGTTTCCAAATCACCCATTCGCAAAACAATGAAGTCAATTAGTTGTAGTGATTACTATGAGTCATCTTCACCCATAGAAGATGATAAGCCATGCCAAAAAAATGAAGCCGAAAGCTGAAATTCGAAGACAGTTGCGTGGACTAAATATTTATTTACTGGAGTTGGAGTAAAAGTAAGAGTATAAGGGTAAAACCGTCCTTTTAGTTTGTGACTGCCTAGCAGGTCGCCATATTTAAGGAACATAATTTGAGTCGGCTTTACGAAAAAAACTCAAAGAAAGACACTTGGTCAAGAAAGAGCAAATTTTTGTAAGCTTCACTCACCAAGACCAAGAAAATAAGATTTGTAGTATCCCAAATACATTTCAATATATTAATAGAGAAACGTAGATAGAGGTTTAAAGAGAGTTTAAAATGTATCACGTTTAACATTGTTTGGAATTATGCGGGAAAATTATTATTATTTTTATTAATGAACCGTCATCTTCTTATTACCTAATATGATCATATCCACTACGCATTTACTAACAATGCTTGTTTTTGAGGTATTCATGGTGTTTGTCGACTACTATGGTCATTGACACCCAGGCCGATATTCTTCATTCTTGTTCCGTAACTGCCGACTTATAGCACGACCGACTGCTAGTCTTTTTGTAGGACACCACTTACGCGGATGAGGTGGCGAGGAGGAGCCTAGAGAAACCTTCAACACTTAGTTATAGGAATTCTGAAGTCGACCACATTGATGTTGATGTCGCGGATCATCTGCGCTGTCTCGCCACACACTACTAACAATGTCAATCCCTGCTTTCAACTTGGATATAAGATTAATAAACTGAAGAACATACCTACAATTTTTGACTCGGTCCCCCAACGTATAGTTTCTGTTTCTCATTTGGCCCGCGGAGAAAAATCGTTGTCCGCCCCTGCTTTCCGCACTTCGTCGCAAGTATTGCTAAACTTACCGACAACCAAGCAATGACACGTATGGATATCAAGCAGCAAATTCGACCACACCCTATCTCCTATCACGAGCCAGGGATATACAGAGTTCTATAGATCCCTCTCACAAGCATTTACCGACAACCAAGCGATGTCGCTTGTCCTACGCATATAAAGCAACAAGTTTCATAAAAAAAACGCAACACTATCTATTCGACTTATATTCGCGGAAAAGACAGTGACTATTTCTTCACGTCACCACAAACAATAGTCTTGCATTTTTCTTTGCATTTTCGAGACCAATACTTGGTACGGCCACAATAATTAAGCGGACTCACCTGAAATCTCTGACAAGATGAAGCACAAACACGCTTCTACCCGCACGCTTTAGGCTTTCATAAACCGATTCCAAATTCTCCAATGTGCACATTCTGGTAGTTTTGGTAAGTACGAAAGAGGATGATTCACATGCCTTTTTGAGGATGTCAGCTTTCAAAGGATAACTGCAGTTTTGATTGGCATTCGTACAAGTTTTCATGTATTTTTCAATAAGACCGGTGCTAGCATCGATGAAACAGAGCCCGTGTTTTCTACATTTGGGGACACTGTCATCCCAGTGTGATTTTTCGTATCCTTGTGCATATAAGCTATCCAGGTTTTCAAAATCGCAACTCAATAGTTTCTTGAGAAATTCTGCCTTCTCCGTTGTGTACAAATCGCATTCGAGACCGAACGGATACATCGGCTCGTAAAGGTAGAAACTGTCATCTGCAGCTGCGAAGATCTCTCCGGCGAAGGAGCTGCCAGAGGGAGTCTGAGTTAAAATGATCAAAGTCTTTTGATCTCTTATGTCGCCTTGCTTCGAGCCTGTCGTTGGATGTAAAGACTCCGGGTTATGATGGGAGATATATTTCACGTCAAAACGGAATTGAAGTAGCCTACAATTGTACGAATCACTCAATACAATACACACACATATGGTTGCATTTAAAACAAATGGTCGTTTAAAACACTTTGTTTGAAACATGTTTTAATCAGTATTTTAAACAATGGCCTTAAACATGTATTGTGCAAGTTACAAGATAAGGCATTAATTGAGTATATACTTTCCAAAAAACATGTTGTACGAGCCCACAGAGAATTATCGCCCGATATGGAATGATTGGAAACCTAACAATATTCGGTTCAACAGCCATAGTACTTAGATATTTAGTCAACGGAGCTTTATATACCATATCTCTTCAATTGACAATGTCAATCCACTATGACAGTTAAATATTTGTGACATCATGGCTTTAAAAAAACATGTTTTGGACGAGGGACTTGTTTTAAAAACATTTCTTTTAAATTGATTTTTGTTTTAAATGCAGCCATAGACACATGACTTACTGCCCAGGAATTATCTGTAAGTGCAGTTTCACCAATATCATAAAATCCTAATCTAATGTTGACGCCCGTAGGTCTGGAATAATCTGAAATTATGTTGAAAACTGGTAATTCCATATTTATGATGAGGCAAATAACTAATTTATCAGAACCTGTTCGGCCTCTCTAATCGGCGTCCTCATAATATAGTCAAGTCACTATCAGATTTCTCTAATGTTATGTTAAAATTAAGTTTCAAAAATACTTCTTTGAAAGTGGGCTATCGATCATATTTTTACTGTGTTAGCTGAACAGTAATTTAGTTGGCAAAATGTATATGTATACATGTTGAGTATGTAGGGGAGATGTGGTACCGATGGATCACTGGGACCGAAAATACTTTGAAAATTCTCTATGATAATTCCATGATTACACTCCGTGAACTTGTCTACAATTGCATGCTGGCAACATCTTTCCTCACATACAAAAAAATTCGACGTGCGCGAACTATGGGGTCTCTCACAGATGTTTTTTGTTTTGGGGGGTGTAAACTAAATTTAGATCGACATATACATTTTTCTTTGTAACCTTCAACACGAACAAACCAGCAATCATTTTTATTGTGAAGTCTAGGGCTTGTATCAGGCTATATAATGGAACCCATTATTTTTTTCAATACTTTCCTTTAATGGAATTTTTTTCGATTCATGTACAAAATTAGTAGGGTGGGGACCGATGATACAATAGCCTAATCAAGCAAAATAAACAAGCATACTAATCATGAAACAAATGAAACATGACTACGTACAGAGAATCTTTATGTAATAATTGCATATGATGTTTTATCGCTATAACGAGGTCTTTGAAAGTCACACTGTCGATTTTCAGGCAATATGTATGTACCCTCAAATTTATAAGTCCGAGCCTAAATCGAAACGTGATTTTATGACAACATTTGAGTCAATATTTAATCTATTATTTGACGGTTGCGACCGAAAATTCTTCTTTGGCTTGCTGTAGCTTAGATTATAATACTGAGCAAGAAAAGTTGTTACATCTGAGTTTTTTAGGGTATATGTGTCATAGGTCCCCGGGTCGTGTGCCATTGGACCCACCGGGTGGGGACCGATGACACGTTCGAGCAACAAATTTTAAACGTCTATAAATATTTTTTGAAAAGACGTATATTCATGTATATGTGCGCGATAGGTGGAGCTTGTATCAAAGTGCTGAGCCAGCAAAAGATCTGCTGTTTTCGGCTGAACATTTTGGGGCCAGCGATAATTTTCCAATTTTTGATCCATTGGTACCACATCTCCCCTATCACATCGTATGTAATGTGGAGCAACATGAATTGTAGCCTATACGCTAAGATGCAGCAAGCGGTTGTTTAAAATGTATACAGCATCGACGCGACTGATATTTCTCAAAAGAATAATCCAGTATCAGATTGCTTAGGCCTAATCACAAACAAATTAGGGCATCGGAAGATTTTACCATCTTCTGGTATTGAAGGGCGATGTCCCCTCTGACAGCTTTCGATCATATATTAATTGTAGGGGCTGCCCCAGTTGCAAAGTATTCTAGACAGAAACAGAGGGCAGTCGGGAAATGGGAAAGGCTGATGCAGAAGTCTTTCAATAGTGGATACGTACTAACTAATATGAACTGATCACAATATACGTATATGGTTCGTGAATAGCAAGTAGAGCCGGGGAGTCCGGTATTTTAGCAAAGGTTTCCTGTCCCCCGACAGGATATCAATTCGCGGGTATAGTTGTTATGGTAGCATCAATCCCGGAAGCTGAGTTTAACAATGGATTCCCGACATCTTCTGGGAAATGCTGTGGGAAGCAACCTTTTGGGTCATTTTATAAAAAGAAACAATAATCCACCCGGAAAAGTAATTCAGCTGTTTCGCAAACTTTCTTATTCAAAGTCAACGCAGCCGGAACCCACAATCTCAGTCACCAAAGATTAGAGGCGACTTACCCAGTTCCATAGTCTCGCTATGGAATGAAGCAGCCATATCACGGTACTCTATGGTACGGGTTGTGACCAATGTTCCCTCTAATTTTTCACGAGTCTGCGCAAATACGCCAACTCACTGCGCAGGCCCTTGGACAACAGTGCGCAACCAGGCCCCCCATAGGGTGATAAACCGAACTTCTGGGGGGCTTCGCCCCCCAGACCCCCCTCGGGCTGCACGCTTTCCCCCGCTATTAATCATCTGTGTCTGGTCTTCGTTTAGTGGGCGTTCCCACTAAACGCGCGAAGCGCTAAAATTTTCTATAATTCATGATCAAATCGGTCAATATCATCGAGAAATGCATATATTGCTATCAATTTTAATCCTGTCTCTGCT
Source organism: Botryllus schlosseri (assembly GCF_051294905.1). Lineage (NCBI taxonomy): Eukaryota > Metazoa > Chordata > Ascidiacea > Stolidobranchia > Styelidae > Botryllus > Botryllus schlosseri. Next base: position 27,262,938 of record NC_137239.1, on the reverse strand, counting down.
CACGTAATCACATTTACAGGTAAAGCTGATCGAGTGAGATGTGTTAGTAGTATAATTGCTCGCTCGTGAAGCGTAAAATACCGGAAGTCAAGAATGTTGCATTTCGAAGCCAGAAACGCAGCATTTTGAGCTAGCTAGCAGTCGAAAATCAGCCTATGGAGCTTCGGAAAAGCGTCATTGTGGTGCTTCATGGACGTGCATTGTGTATTTCGTGGAACTAATTACACTGTATATCGTGCATATTGTTGATTTTCCACGATCGGTTTTGAAAACAGGTGTTTTTAATGTGTAGTGACCTACATATTCCGCGGGGACAAATGGCCATGGTATCCTGTCCACTGAATCACTATAGTGGTTATATCGCGAATTGTTTCCCGAGGAACAGGTTGGTCTAGAAGCAGTGAGCGTACACAATACGAACCAAATACAACCACTCAGCGCAAAACTGACTAACTGTGTTAAGTATATCACGAATCACAGATGTATACATTTAATGTGTTTATTAGGCACCTGTAATCAAGCTCTTTACAAAAACACGAACAATTTTATCATTCTCACATTTTTTATCACCAAAATAATTTAGCTCCGGTTCAGCTGGAAAACCTTGAGATCTTTTAATTAAATATGAAATACAATGATCAGCGCACATATCAGATTTTTTACTTTGAAGCTGTTGCCTGGTAACGGTGAAGTCCTCTGGACCTAGAAACTCGACTATCTGAGGTTTTAGGGGTGGGATCATAACCATGTTAGCTTTAAACACGCTTCTACTATATATGTGTAGATTTCGCGCCCCCTTATCGTCATATCACAAAACGCAACCAGCATGCTATAGCCAACCTAACGGATAGTTTGGTGGCATGGGAGGTTACGACTATTGATGAGAGATTTTTAAATATGAAATTCATACTAAAATACAGAGCTATAATTATGAATTGGAAGTAAATCGCGCAGAGCGCGAGAAAAATTTTCAGTTGAGCTCAGCGTCGCGATCCCCTTCAGATGCTTTCATGACCTCAAGGGGCACGGGTCCCCCAGGTTGAGACCCACTGCCTTAGAATTATCATGGTGAAATATAGCCTACTAAGAATAAGTTTAATCAAGTCCCCGCATTAATTCGATTTTTAGTACGCATTTTATCAATATTTTAGTAAGTTTCTTCAGACTCTCGCGGGCCGCACAGTCTAGATATCCCTGAAAGAAGGTTTGGTTACTTCTTGTGACTTTAATTGTAACGGTATAATTTGCTACTTTGACTTTACTTTGAATCTGGATTAGGCATGTGAGGTACGTATAGGCTGCGTAATCGCGGCATGTTAACGAATGGGCTTGATAGTAAACGAATTTCAGCTTCAATTTATACATCCTATGGTTTTAGTCCATACACAGCAACATTAAAAAGTAGGTTTTATATTTTCAATTTCAAGCAACCTTTCGCGGGCCGTACAGAATAGGTCCGCTGGCCGAATTTGGCCCGCGGGTCGCACTTTGCTCAGGCCTGGTATAGGGTATCTTGGGTTTGGAGAGGCGAATAAGACTTTAGATTAGTTCATCATCTCCCATCCACTACTACTATATGCATCGTAGTGCTCCGACAAGGCAAAAGTTCGTTTAATCCTGAAAGTCGTCATTTTGTGGCTATTTCCCTGAAAAATTGGGTTAAATAATCCCCAAAGGCAACACGCTTTCAATATCAAATACTGCCCCTCAATATCCCCTCTAATTTTTCACGAGTCTGCGCACACTCAACAACTCACTGGCGCGGTCCCTCGGAAAACAGTGCGTAACGACAGAAAAAAAGGTCATCACTTCGGCTTTCTTGTGCGCGGGATACGTTTTTCTGTGCGCGGAGACTTCGTCAGCAGTGCGCGGCCGCGCACGCGCGCAGCTTAAAGGGAACATTGGTTGTGACCCAGTGGCAGAACCGAGAATTTCATCAGCTCAATATACCACAGCAATAAGAAGGAATAGATGATGCTAGTAGTTGGTATAAGAATCGGGATGGTTTCTGTTGCCTGCAGGGTTGCTCGGTGCATTCAAGCATACCCAAGATGTGTTGATGCGTCAAATAATGTGGGTATATGAATGTGGCCTTATATCAGCGTGTACTCAAAGGTGGTGTGGACACTCGGAAAATCACGTGACTGTCACGCCCAGATACCTTTGATTACTTTGTTATTATCGATCCGTCTGCAGCAGTAATTAAAGGCGAAGTCGCTATTGGTCTTTGTAGATTTTGACAGAATTCCATATCGAGTTGGGTAACAGGATTTGGTATGGTACATTTTGATGCTGTCATCTAGCACTGTACCAAGTTTCAAGGGTGTGACTCAATGATTAGCGTAATAATTTCTCTGTCAAAGTCGAGTATCTGTCTGGTAGGTGAGCGAGCACCGATATATTGCCGACTTTGATAACGGAATTACTATGCTAATCATTGAGTGACAATCCTGAAACTTACTGCGAAGTTGCATAACACAACCAAGATATACCATACCGAATTTCGTCATTCATCTCGGTATGGAACACTTTGAAAATTCACATATACCAATATCAAATTTCGCGAAAATTCCTTGATGCTGTGGGCTCCATGCCAAATCAGCGCACGCAGACCCTGGAAACTAGACTTCGATAACGTACTTATACTACTGTAATTATCGAGTCACAGCCTTGAAACTTGGTTCTAGGCTTCTCTTACCGTGTGTATTTTTCCCGTCTGTGATACTCCTTGTTGTTGACTTTATTCCGGTTACAATCGGAGCTGTGCAACAGTTATTAGAATTTTAGAATTTAGTATCGCTTGAGCTCGGGAATCTAAGATCTTCTTATCGTGGGTATTTGTCATGTCTGCAGTATTTTTCTTTGTGGTTGTACTGGTCACAATTTGAACTGTATTAAAGGTGCCTTGATTATTTGACTTTTTCCTACCATTATACATAGTGATAATTCAGAAATAAAGATTCCATTGCAGCGCGCGCACAGCTGTTGGGTTCGGACAAACATTCTTCATGCTACACATTCGCCGCATCTTCATGGTGTTGCAAATTAGAGTTGTTCAAAAATAGCTTTTTTTTTCAAACTTCTGCGGCCATTAGATAAAACCGCTGGGTAGGATTAAAAAAACGCTGCACACCAAATTTGAGCCAATTCAAATTAGTATATGTGAAGCTATAGATTGAAGTTTGGAAATTTTGGATTTAATATAAAAATATTTGCGATATTTTACTGTCGACCCCAGGAAACTGTCAAAAGTCTGAAAAACGATGCAAAACAAATTTGACGCAATTCCAAACCGTAGAAGCGAAGTTCTTTGAGTTTTTCATCAATAATTCTGAGATTACCCTATCAATGCAATTCTTTTCAAATCCTTAATTTTTGACTGCAATAACTTCGCTTCTACTGGTTTCAATAGAGATAAATAGTATGCATCGTTATTTTAGACAAATTAACAATTTATCGAGATTAAAAGAATTTTTTTCAAATAAATTCGAAACTTTCAAACTCCTATAGCAGTGATTGGGAACCTTTTTTGTCCGAAGAGCCATATTGACCTCATTTTTTTCATTATACCTTCCAAAGAGCCATACATGTCAATCAGCTGTTACGTCACGATTAAAAATTTCTGACGTCATGGTAGCACTTATTCGAACTCACTACACGGGTTCATCGTGTGCGCCACATATGTTCGGTAAAAACTCGAACTAACCAGCATGCTGGTTGCCTTACTGAAGCATGCGAAACTTAAGTTAAGAGAACGTAGGTTCGCCGCGATGCTCCTTTTAAATGCTAGAACCCATGATCGCATGCGTAGCGTAGGCGGAGCCAAACATGGTTACAACAGCAATCTATATATAGACCTACCCACTCTAAGCTGTTAACGAAAATTTTGAAACCGTAAAATATTAATATTGGTATTTTCTATTGATGTTCATGAATAACTAGATTTTGAACATTTTTCTTCCAACTTCACACAATTTGCATTTTATTGTTCGAAAATAAAGCGCAAAACGAGAGCTAAAGTCACAGACGGGCCAAGCCTCACCATTGATAACGCAATTCATCGTAAATAGCTTAGATTTTGTTATAACTGATATTAATCCAATGTAACTGTCGCACTGATGCCGAATATCTAAATACTGATCGACTTCTCAATTCTCAAAGTATTCGGCGGTAACATATAACGTTGCGCTATACACGCCTAGTTTATCGCCGGTAGAGCTACTTGCCAACCAAGAACGTGGATACTGGATAGCGATAGCGTTGTTTGTAATTCGAGTTTGTAATTGGGAATGTCACGCCAACGGCAGTTCATTTCGCGCCGTAGATCAGGAAGACAGTGTGTATTTGAAAACTGCGTTGTCGTATTGGTATCGCGCTATCCAAGATTTCGAGTCAGATATAGGCTACATCGAACAGGCGAGTGATATTGGTCGCCAGCGCGGCAGTAACTTAAATTTTAGGATTTTGAAAAGAGTTCGAGCTCCTAAACCTGAAGACGGCATTGGCTTTACCTCTCAAAGACATGTTTATTAGGGATGGTGTGAACCTCTGAAAGGTTCAGGTTCGTGTGAACGCGAACCTTTTTGAAAGGTTCTGTGTGAACGCGAACGTGAACCTCATGACGTCACGTGACGTCATATTGCTAATTTTAACCCTATCTTTCAATGAAATGATAGCCTATATTAATGTACACGATACCCAGCGACGACTCGAGCCACATAATGGCACAATGCTGAAGTACATATTGACGTTTTGAACGTCGCTAAATGTATCAACTGAGGCAATCAAATGATATAATAATCCCATAAATCAATATCATCCGTCGCTTCGCCAACAATTTCGACGAGGACTTGCCAGGCAATATAAGCGTACGCCTTAACGGTCTATAGGCCAGACCCGAAAATGTATTCGGCGTCTGAGTATTGCTACATGGATATTGCGTAGAGTGTAAAACGGTTTTCCATACTTGCTACCACTATTACTCCATTAACAAGTTATACAACAATAGCAAACACCTCAATGGCACGGATTTGGTTTTTATGATACAGTAAACATGTGGTGAAGACAAGATTGACCCCGTACGATACTAGATTTTTACATCAGAAAACGATATCGATTGAATAAGCATCATTCGCTATCTACATGTAGTGTATTTCGCTCTTGATATTGTGTGATTGCCGGTCAAGCTCACAGCAGAGAGTCACTAAATATTCACAAACGGAAAGCTGGATATTTCGAGCAAACTTTTGTTGGAAAGTAAGTAAAATTTTTGAAATTGTCAAGGTGTTGATCGTTTATGCTGCCAGTGCCATGCATAGAGTGGTTCGCAGTTGAAATGCAATAAATGTGAACCAAATAAGTTATAATGAAGTGAAAATTGTAATATATATGAAAGAGGTTCACAGTGCAGAACCTACCAAGGTTCTGTTGTGAACGCGAACCTCAAAATTTCCGAGGTTCACACACAGAACGCGAACGTGAACCTCACGTTCACACCATCCCTAATGTTTATACTGCCACGGGAATAATCATTCCGGTTGTGATGAAAATTTACTAACAAGTCGCTCCAATATTGATCAATTCAGTATATAAAAATAAATATTTGGCAAAGAGCTATATCTTATACCAAAAAGAGCCATATATGGCTCGCGAGCCATGGGTTCCCGACCACTGTCCTATAGCTTCACATCTAGTAGTTGGAATCGAGCCAAATTTGGTGTGCAATGTTTTTAGCCAACCTTACATTTTTATCAACCAGCCGCAAAAAGTTAAACAAAAACATTTTGAACAAAACCCTATTACACAGGCTACCAATGCCATCATAACCACACTCGAAAAAAGTAGCTGTAACCAGATGATAGTAGCCTTATATCTCACCGTCCTGTTTAGTCAGTGGTAATGTAATCCGGTATTGCACAAACATTGCGAATACGAAGATGCATAGCAATGGCACAGACAATTTGATGGCGTATTTCATTCTTGGTATTTTCTTTGAATAGACTCTCTTTGCGTACACCAGCGATTCCCAAACTCCCCACAGCCAGAAGTTCTCGAGCGAGCCCAATCCTCTTTTGATATGCGAAAATGAATGCATGAATATCCAAAACAAGGCACGAAGTCAAGCAGAGCGACTTAAAATCCCTCTAGCGGCATTGATTGCTGGAAATAAGCATATGTTACGATGACACATAGTACGGGGATGCCAATAGAGTATTTCAAATCTTATTCGGTGCTAAAGAAACCTGAACAAAATGTCATTTGTATCGTCATGGCCACGTGAGTTATTATCCCTGCTAACGTAGAGTTGGATCTATGAACTCGATCCCGATCGGTAAAGAATTTTTACGTCTTTTGAGGGTTTACGATGTTTGCCTGTTTACGAATACTACTGCACGATCGCATGCAAAACCCATAAAAATTATATTCTCATTTATATCATCATGGCAATGTGAGCCTACGGCCTTTCTGTTTTGAGTTTGACCGAAAATAAAAGCTGTAAACAGGATTGTAACGACTCGATTCGGGGCACGATTGTCTGACCACTCGACTCGACTCAAAAATCTGTTTTTTGATTCGGCTTTTACTCGAGTCATTGTGCATGACTCAAACCAAGTCATATGACTCAAAACTCACACGGCCAAAGACTAGGGTTGCCATATTTTGGAATCGGAAAAGGATGACACTTTTTCAAAATTTTCAAACTTAGAATACCGGAGAAAAATCTTGAAAAAGTGGTAATTTTTTCCACTTCGTGGCCGGTTGACTAAAGAAAAGGTCGGCTTCATTTGAAAAGTTGGATGTTTGTAAAAATATTCCAACCATATGTGTTCATTCCGAGCAATATAAATCCACGTCTCGATCCTAAACTTGCGTTAATTGTCGCTAGAAATCTGATGTGTATGTTGGAGTTGTCCGATTGTCCTAAAGCTCCAATATAATCCTTCGAGTCACGGAACCACTCTTTGAAAGATTGATTTTACATGTACATTGTACACGTGGGAGCCGCTCATTTGCCGCCAAGATATACGACGATCGCCATGCTACATGGCGAGATAACTTATTGGTATAATCCACAACTGCAACACCAATGGGCTGCGAGTTCGAGTCCGATCGAGGTCGAATCCAGAAGTCCTACCCAACTGTTGGAGGTTTATCTGGGCACCTCCTCGCCACGTGACCCGCGTAAGCGGTGTCCTATATGAAGCCTACAAGTGGGCCGTGCTACAAGTCGGTAAATATTAAATCAAGAATATCTTCGTGGTGTAACATGACCAATGTAGTCGAAACACGATGAATATCAGAAATAAACAAACAAACATCGCCATGCGGCGGGAACGCTTCCGCATCATTCACATTCGTACTAAAGTTCGTGGAGTTTTGTACCAATGCGTAGTGTGGTAGGTAAGCTGTTGTTGCAAGGAAAAGGAATGCACCTAATTTTAACAAAAGTTGCATTCATGCGCAACAAGTTTTATTTTTAAATTCTATAATTGAATCGGAAAATGTCCACTCAAAGATGATATTGAATAGTAAAAATGTGTGTCATTTTGCAGCCTCATGCAAGCCCGACACTTAACATTAAAATGATTGCTGGTTTGCTCATGTCGAAGGTTACAATTAAAAATGTATAGCCTACGTCGACGTTATTTGATGCTCCCCCGAAACAGAAAACATCCGTCACAGACGCCATATCTCGCGCAGGCCCAAGTTATTTGCATGTCAAAAAAGATTCTGCCAGTACTCTATCATGAACAAATTCATAGAGTGTAGTTATAGGAATATCATAAATAATTAATTTTTCAAGTATTTTCGGTCCCAGTGTCCCATCGTACCCCACCTCCCCTACCTAATTTTGCTGACTGCTAGTACAGAAATCAAATATATCAGTAGCATTGTGTATAACATCTCGACTCAGGCATCTAATGTGTAGTGCATCAAGACGGAAATGAAGATTTTCAACAATGTGGCGGTGACCTTACAGTAGTAGTATACAGGTCAACGAGACGCGCACCAATAGTCATCGAGTATTTGATCACGTGACATCTGTTAGCCAATTAGAATGCAGAACGAAGTGGGCGTGGTTCCAATACGAGAGAGGTTTGGGTTGTGCGAGAGATGGCATAGTTCCAGTCCAGTAACGCTGAGATATTTATTACGTCATGCTTGCGTAAGTTGATTACCTTCAATATGATTGCGTATTGCAGCATGTTCATGATTACGTCATATGCGTAGTTGATTAATTAAGTTATTTCGAGAGCGTCTTTGCTTAGTTCCAGTAATGCTGAGGTATGATTACGTCATGATTGCGTCTAGTTCCAGTCCAATAACACTGAGAAATATTTACGTCATTATGATTGTGTAGTTGTTCATGTTCATGATTACGTCATATGCGTGGTTCCAATACGAGAGAGGTATTGGTTGTGTGAGAGATGGCATAGTCCCAGTCCAGTAACGCTGAGATATTATTACGTCATTATTACGTAGGTTGATTACCTTCAATATGATTGCGTATTGCAGTTAAAGCATGTACAGTATTGATTATGTCATATGCGGAGTTGATTACTTTAGTTATTTCGAGAGCGTGATTGTTTAGTTCCAGTAATGCTGAGATATGATTACGTCATGATTGCGTCTAGTTCCAGTCCAATAACACTGAGAAATATTTACGTCATTATGATTGCGTATTGCAGTTGAAGCATGTTCAGTAATGATTACATCATATACCTAGTTGATTACTTTAGTAACGCTGAGATATGATTACGTCAATATTGCGTTGATTGCCTTTGTTATTGCAGTTGAAGCAAGTGCAAGGCAATATATAACGTGTAATATTTATTACATGATTATTCGCTGTACGCTGTAGATTGAATATGTCAAAGATTACTGCTAATGATATATACGTCATAATAGATCGTATTGACCCGATGAACTGGTACATGATTTCAATGATTATTAAAAATAATTTTAATAATATTGTTTATGAATTCGTTTGAATACGTTCACTGTTATAATCTATATGATTTCAATGATTATTAAAAATAATTGAAATAAATCTCACAAAGTAATAATATAAAATTTGGCTAATATTGTGAATATCTAATAATCGTGAAAATAGCAAGTATCTCATGTTGATGAAAAAAATCAGCCCACGTTGTTAGAGAACCAAAACATGATTTTAATATGTTTTAAATATTCCATTTTTTAAAAATATTATTACATTGGTTCTAACTTTGGAATAATAATTATTATATTGTTTTCATTATTCATTGAAATCATTGTCGCTTATAACGGTGAACATCTTTTTAATAATATTGTTGCTTTGTAAATATCTTATTGATTTTAGTTAAATTATCGATTATCTTGTGTTGTTGATGAATTAGTTTGTACAAAAGACGTTCACTGTTATAATCTACATGATTTGAATTTTAATAAAACAATTTTCGGTTTATTCGCAATCATATGCTCATGTATGCGAAACTGGTATTGCTTTTACATCGCAAATCTAAAAAGGGATTCTAATATCGAGAAAGTGTGCCAGGATCTCAAGGGAGCTCTATGCGTTGTTCTGAACGATTAGTAAATGTCGAGAAAGTATGTCAGGATCTCAAGGGAGCTCTACGCGTTGTTTTGTTGTGAATATGTTATCATTGCGAAATTAGCAATTATTTCGTGTTGTTGATGAAAATATTCAGCTTACGTTGTTATAAGCACCAAAACATGATTTAAATATGTTTAAAATATTCCATTTTTTAAATAATATTACTTTGGTTCTAACTTTGGAATAATAATAATTATTATTAATAATATTTTTTCATTATTCATTGAAGTCATTGTAGCTTATAACGGTGAACATCTTTTGTACAGCAAGCTCCAAGTTTAATTAGAATTAGAGCAACACAACATTCCAACACCTCGCAACTCTCATGAAAGTGCATCGTATCATTACACAATATTAAACTTCATTCAATAATCAACATTTCATTGTGACGTCATAAATTCGTATTTTGAATTTTTTGTGATGAGATGAGATTGTTTGATATGCAAGTCGCGCATGAAGCAGATCTGTCCACCCTGTACTATAGTAATGTGTTAAATGTGTACTCAAATGTATATTGTGAATAAGACCAGTTACGATCCAGCTACCGTGTTTGTTAACCCATTGTGAAATGTCTGACGCCATATCTTCACCGTCACACTTATACTCAACGCGAACGCTATATTGTAGCTTAATTTCTTTATGTAGTACGTGCAAACATATGATGTGTCTCTCTCAATTTACTTTCAAAATTCATATGATACAACAGCATGGACTCTGAATACCACTTGCAACATATGTATATGTATTTGTATGATAATATTAGAAACAGCTGGCCTCTATAGGGAATTAACTGAATACATTCTTTGTCGATGGATAGTGTCGCAGTACCTTACCGTATGCACTACAAAACGCTATCATTTTACAGTATTAATGAGACACAAACCAAAATAAAATTAACAAAAAATTGACTAATATTATGAATATCTTATGATTTTGAGTTAAATTAGCCATTTTCTTGTGTTGTTATTGTTTCACTATCACTGATTATTCTAATAATATTGTTGCTTTGTGAATATCGTATCAATTTTTTGTTAAATTATCAATTATCTTGTGTTGTTGATGAAAATAATTCGCTTGTATAAAATACGTTCACTAATATAATCTACAGGATTTCAATGATTATTAAAAAATAAGCTAATGCAAGTTTCCAGAATGCTGATGCTGGCTATGCTATTGGAGCCTTTTCAAATAGAATACGCAGTACGATTATCGATGGTGGATGCAAAACAATCCTAATTCTCAACAAATTTTAATTGTCTCGGAATCATACCTATTGCGATATCAACTCTCCGCATTTTGTTGTATTTAGGGCTATTGCACAAGCTATCTCTAATATGCTGCAATATAGACAGGTTCAAACTTGTCTAGGGTATTCACTTCCCGTCAACTAGCTTTTCAAGACGCATTAATAAGCGCGCGTATTTAATTACCTAATCGTTGGATGAATATTCCTGGCAGGCATAGATGTCCCCAGGGAACCGAGCTAACTTCGCTTCTATTCTTTTTACATTGTTTGCAAAGCACGGGTATTTTGTGATTCCATTAGACTTCAATGGTTCTAGAATACTAAATTAATGAGAGTTGAATAAACCGTCAATTAATTTAGCATAAAGCATATGATATTCATATTACTTAGAGCTTACGTCGTTGAACAACCCTGATATGATCATACAGCGAAAGTATAGCCCTAAATAGCGGTAATATCTCCCAAGCATAAAAATAACGTGGTCGGAATGTACGTTTATTGCAAATTTATCTCTAAACAGAATGATCTGTAGCTTGTCGCATTCGAATTACTGAGCAGAATTGACATAGAACTATTAAGCAAAGCTGAAACATCTTCACTTCAGTTATCATTCCCTTGAGACTACTAGTTATAGCAGAGGCAGACAAACTGTGATTTGCGGTTGTAGCACTTCAATGATTTCATGTGCGTTTCGCCATTTTGTTAAAGAAGTTTAACCTGATTATATATTAATGCATTTATAGCGTATTAGCAATATGCGAATGGTGGCTGTGGCGCTACAGGGTTCAAAATTAGCAATTGAACTCTCGAATTGAACCTGATCATCAATCAATGACATATCATTGTGCTCAACGCTATTTTTATGTGGTTCACTGATTCACAACTTTTACTGATCCACAAAGCACTTACGTTAGTCTTAAAACCTTCGCTGAACCACAAATTTTCGCTGAGTCATAAAACAAAAAATCTGGCAAAATATACATTCAACTACACATCTAATACTTTACTATAGTACAGGGGTGGGCAGAGCTGCTTCATGCGCGAGTCGCATATCAAAAATCTTATCTTTAAAAGAACCACAACACAAAAATCCAACATATGGATTTATGACGTCACAAGGAAATGTAGGCTATCGAATGAAATTTATTATTGTGTGATGATAGGATGTGCAATTGTGCATACACGAGGGTTCTAATTCCAATCTAATTTGGAAAAACTATGTAGCTCTAAGTCAAATTCTAATCTAGTTCTATTCAACCTGTTTCAGTTACACACGCTTTTCAGAGACACTGCGAGCTTCACGGATTTTTAAATTTTCAAAATTATGATTGATCGATAAATATGTTACTATTTATCACTTGTATAAATATCACTGTGATATCAATCCAAGCTTATGCGGCTTAGTAATAATTGGTTGTTTAGCAAAATCAATATTATGCTCAAATTATATCAGATATCGCATTGAATATAGCTAATCAAATTTTTATTACATATTAGTAGCTGCAGTCGGATTTCAACATAACGACCAATTCCGATGCACATGCTACGTTTTCGAAACGACTACATTACTATTCGATAGCTGGACATATCAGTATTGTCTTCTAATGACTCGAGTCATTACAATCCTGCTAATGGATTTCTAATTTAAACTTTGACTTGGACTTATCGATCAAGTAGGTAGTGGGGGTACCTGGTTTTGTTACCAGCCTCGAGGCTATATTCTTTGGCAGCGATGAGGCTATTTATGTTCATCGCTCAGCACTTGACTATGGCGATGTGTATTTAGCACTATGTATTGATAATTACTTGCTTCCGAGAAATAAATAACAATAATTATTCGTTAGATGATACTTTCCACAGATATTCTATTATGTGTTTTGAGACTACAGCGAGTCGATAATATTAATGCGTACACTTTCAAGAAATAAGGACGTTGCTAACATTCAGATTTTGCGTAAATTTCGCGTGATCAACTATGTACGATTTTTGTGTATTTCAGACTATGTATGTTCATGTTCACGAAGACTGCGGTATCGCATGGATAAATGCATCATCGCTAATAAATTACTTGAATGCGACTCGATAACATTTATCCCTTGTAACGTACTCAAACATGATTTTAGGTGTATTGAAGACTATTTATGTTCCTGAGATCTTTGATAGCGCAATGATTCGGTATGATTTCTATATTATTCCACTCTCGTTATTGGACTGCGGTGTGACGCTGAACCTATCTCGATGCCCGGGCTTCCGCATTAACTTTTTTCGATTTCTTCTGCCTTATGTAGATTTAACATAAGGAAAGTTATTTCACTCATAAAATTTGAAATACGTATTTGCTCAAGTTAAAGCCATAACGCTTGGAGTGAAATTTTACGAGGTTTTCGTTAATATTCAACTGGGCTAATTTCGAAATGTAAATTGAAAAACTCAAATATCGCATAGTAGGACTTCGCAAATTTTCGATATATTTTTGCCATTTTTTCATGGTGACAAGCCATTCGGAACGGTGAAATGCATTATAGGAAATAGATGAAACTGGTTCAATTCATCAAGACCCCTGAAAAAAGTACATTGGATTTCAACATTTTATTAGCAGGTAGTCGAAATACCACAAACTGGGCTAACCTTCGGAGTTGTTAAGTAAAGAAGTACTCGTACTTCTTCGGAGTACCCAATACTCTCAAGTCCTTATTATATTGGAGTGCTTCAACTTCATGATAGTTATAGTATTAAGCAGAAATATACCTGGAGTACTAATGTTTTACTTACTAGGAAATGACTACTTCTGTCTTATTTTAAAGGATTCCTCGCTCGACGCGAAATTTTATTAGGTTTTGAATAATATCCAACATGTAGGTTCGCTTTGAAGGGTACTTCGTAAAACTCAAATATTGTACAGTGAGAGTTCGCAAATTCTCGATGTATTTTTTGGTATTTTTATTGCGGTAAGTCATTCTGCAGCGCGAAAATGCATCGTAGGATATAGATGAAACTGACACCGCTCACCAAGACCACTGGACCAATGAAAAAAGTACATTTCAACATTTTAGTAGCAGTAAATTCCTAGTAAAGTATAAGAAGTGATGATTTCCGAGTGAGTTAAAAAGTAAGTATTGAAGGTATAGTTTGGTCGAAAACCGAAAACTCTGAAATAGAAGTAGATGCAGTGTAAAAAGTTAATCACTTGATTAAGTATAGCGCAAGCGAACCAAACCTATACTTGAGTACTCCAAAATGTACAAGTACTTCGCTATGGACTCCCTCCACGTAAAAAGTGACTAGGTTTTAGACTACTTTATCGGTACTTGACAGTTTCAGTTTTAGATAAAATTTGGAATAAAAAACTAGCTCATTCACTCACTTGGAAATCTCTTCTTTAACCTGTACTTGAGCGTAGCAAGTAAATCTCATTTATTATTAATTCTACACGTACACTTGACCATATTTTATGACTTACATAATTACTTTTCACTATATTTGAAGTCAAGTCTGTCAAATAGCAGTATATGTTACGATGATCTTATATTCGTTCTGTTTGATCATCTTGGCTAACGATATTCACGCGGCGAGCTCTCCAGTGATAGCCTTGGGACTTGGAACAGTGTTATATGACATCATAGCGACACGAGGTTACGACAGTTTAGAATTAGCTACCTTACGACACCAAATTTCGTTAGTTCATCTCCACCTTCAAATATTGTGTTATACAAATATTGTGTATACGCAACAAATACATATATGGCTTTGTTGTTGCAATCTTCAAAAAAAAAAGTACTTCCCTCAGTAAGCAATTTCTCGTAGGCTATGCATATGCATACAAACGAGGACAGTTACATCAATGAGTGGTACCTTGTTGTATTAAGTAGCTAGTAATTAGTGCATGTAAGTCCGCAGCTACTGTTCAAGACCTTTCCGCGTTTTTGCCAAGCATCCTCGTAGGGACAGACAGTCCCAATCAGCTAATGTAAGTGTGTGTGTGTGTAGGCCTATGTATGTATGAGGGGTCTTATGCCGGTTGACGAATGAAGTTGGCCGTCTATTCTATTCCGAAATAATCAAGTTAGTGGTTTTTAACAGGACCTGACCTCATAGAAACTTCAGTAGAATAACTTATAACTCCTCATGTTTACTCAAGTAAATCTAATTTGATAATCATGTACTGAATCTTAATTTTCAAACGAGTTCAAATTTAACTCTAACTTATGAGATTAAATATAATAACTTTTCACGTTGCAGCGTATTTTACAGCATGAGCCAAGTGATTTCACAATTAACACAAGATAATTAAATGAATTTTTAGAGGATTATAAGATATTCGTGTCATCCTCCTTCGTATATCATAAAAGAATACCTACTGCAGTCGATTTGTAATTATTTGCGCTGTGTTTGATCAACTCAATCATGTTGCAGTGTTTTAATAACGAAACTCTTTTACAGCATAAGCCAAATAATTTCATAATAAACCAAGCTAATTGAATGAATTTACTCAAATGTAGTATGCCGCGCTGATAAGATTAATTATAATATACTTATCGTGCTACAGTGATTTTTCAATAACGAAACTCTTTTACAGCTCAAGCTAAGTAATTTCATAATAAGCATAAAATACCCGGTGTCGTTCATTTGTACTTATTTGCAGTCGATATTGTTTATATCTAATTCAGTCTTAGTTTGGTTATTGAGCCCATAAGGAATTTTCACTTCATTATGATCCGTAAGTACTAATTGATGATACATCCTCTTTTCAGCTTGAAGATGTGAACTATAAAATGTTGTATACCGCGCTGATGAGATTAATTATAACATACTTATCATGTTACAGTGGTTTTTCAATAACTAAACTCATTTACAGCATAAGCAGAGTAATTTCATAATAAACATAAAATAACTGCTGTCGATGATTTGTACTAATTTGTGGCGTGTACAATTAACTCAAGCAGCTCTAAAACATAGGAAGCAGGGCGATGGGTATTCGTTGAGTTGAATAAACATAAAAAATATTTCCGCGCCCTTCTTGGTTGTAGGGTTAGGAATAATTAGGTTTAGTAGGGCGCGGAAATATTTTTTATGTTTATTCAACTCAACGAATACCCATCGCCCTGCTTCCTATGTTTTAGAGCTGCTTGAGTTAATTGTACACGCCACAAATTAGTACAAATCATCGACAGCAGTTATTTTATGTTTATTATGAAATTACTCTGCTTATGCTGTAAATGAGTTTAGTTATTGAAAAACCACTGTAACATGATAAGTATGTTATAATTAATCTCATCAGCGCGGTATACAACATTTTATAGTTCACATCTTCAAGCTGAAAAGAGGATGTATCATCAATTAGTACTTACGGATCATAATGAAGTGAAAATTCCTTATGGGCTCAATAACCAAACTAAGACTGAATTAGATATAAACAATATCGACTGCAAATAAGTACAAATGAACGACACCGGGTATTTTATGCTTATTATGAAATTACTTAGCTTGAGCTGTAAAAGAGTTTCGTTATTGAAAAATCACTGTAGCACGATAAGTATATTATAATTAATCTTATCAGCGCGGCATACTACATTTGAGTAAATTCATTCAATTAGCTTGGTTTATTATGAAATTATTTGGCTTATGCTGTAAAAGAGTTTCGTTATTAAAACACTGCAACATGATTGAGTTGATCAAACACAGCGCAAATAATTACAAATCGACTGCAGTAGGTATTCTTTTATGATATACGAAGGAGGATGACACGAATATCTTATAATCCTCTAAAAATTCATTTAATTATCTTGTGTTAATTGTGAAATCACTTGGCTCATGCTGTAAAATACGCTGCAACGTGAAAAGTTATTATATTTAATCTCATAAGTTAGAGTTAAATTTGAACTCGTTTGAAAATTAAGATTCAGTACATGATTATCAAATTAGATTTACTTGAGTAAACATGAGGAGTTATAAGTTATTCTACTGAAGTTTCTATGAGGTCAGGTCCTGTTAAAAACCACTAACTTGATTATTTCGGAATAGAATAGACGGCCAACTTCATTCGTCAACCGGCATAAGACCCCTCATACATACATAGGCCTACACACACACACACTTACATTAGCTGATTGGGACTGTCTGTCCCTACGAGGATGCTTGGCAAAAACGCGGAAAGGTCTTGAACAGTAGCTGCGGACTTACATGCACTAATTACTAGCTACTTAATACAACAAGGTACCACTCATTGATGTAACTGTCCTCGTTTGTATGCATATGCATAGCCTACGAGAAATTGCTTACTGAGGGAAGTACTTTTTTTTTTGAAGATTGCAACAACAAAGCCATATATGTATTTGTTGCGTATACACAATATTTGTATAACACAATATTTGAAGGTGGAGATGAACTAACGAAATTTGGTGTCGTAAGGTAGCTAATTCTAAACTGTCGTAACCTCGTGTCGCTATGATGTCATATAACACTGTTCCAAGTCCCAAGGCTATCACTGGAGAGCTCGCCGCGTGAATATCGTTAGCCAAGATGATCAAACAGAACGAATATAAGATCATCGTAACATATACTGCTATTTGACAGACTTGACTTCAAATATAGTGAAAAGTAATTATGTAAGTCATAAAATATGGTCAAGTGTACGTGTAGAATTAATAATAAATGAGATTTACTTGCTACGCTCAAGTACAGGTTAAAGAAAAGATTTCCAAGTGAGTGAATGAGCTAGTTTTTTATTCCAAATTTTATCTAAAACTGAAACTGTCAAGTACCGATAAAGTAGTCTAAAACCTAGTCACTTTTTACGTGGAGGGAGTCCATAGCGAAGTACTTGTACATTTTGGAGTACTCAAGTATAGGTTTGGTTCGCTTGCGCTATACTTAATCAAGTGATTAACTTTTTACACTGCATCTACTTCTATTTCAGAGTTTTCGGTTTTCGACCAAACTATACCTTCAATACTTACTTTTTAACTCACTCGGAAATCATCACTTCTTATACTTTACTAGGAATTTACTGCTACTAAAATGTTGAAATGTACTTTTTTCATTGGTCCAGTGGTCTTGGTGAGCGGTGTCAGTTTCATCTATATCCTACGATGCATTTTCGCGCTGCAGAATGACTTACCGCAATAAAAATACCAAAAAATACATCGAGAATTTGCGAACTCTCACTGTACAATATTTGAGTTTTACGAAGTACCCTTCAAAGCGAACCTACATGTTGGATATTATTCAAAACCTAATAAAATTTCGCGTCGAGCGAGGAATCCTTTAAAATAAGACAGAAGTAGTCATTTCCTAGTAAGTAAAACATTAGTACTCCAGGTATATTTCTGCTTAATACTATAACTATCATGAAGTTGAAGCACTCCAATATAATAAGGACTTGAGAGTATTGGGTACTCCGAAGAAGTACGAGTACTTCTTTACTTAACAACTCCGAAGGTTAGCCCAGTTTGTGGTATTTCGACTACCTGCTAATAAAATGTTGAAATCCAATGTACTTTTTTCAGGGGTCTTGATGAATTGAACCAGTTTCATCTATTTCCTATAATGCATTTCACCGTTCCGAATGGCTTGTCACCATGAAAAAATGGCAAAAATATATCGAAAATTTGCGAAGTCCTACTATGCGATATTTGAGTTTTTCAATTTACATTTCGAAATTAGCCCAGTTGAATATTAACGAAAACCTCGTAAAATTTCACTCCAAGCGTTATGGCTTTAACTTGAGCAAATACGTATTTCAAATTTTATGAGTGAAATAACTTTCCTTATGTTAAATCTACATAAGGCAGAAGAAATCGAAAAAAGTTAATGCGGAAGCCCGGGCATCGAGATAGGTTCAGCGTCACACCGCAGTCCAATAACGAGAGTGGAATAATATAGAAATCATACCGAATCATTGCGCTATCAAAGATCTCAGGAACATAAATAGTCTTCAATACACCTAAAATCATGTTTGAGTACGTTACAAGGGATAAATGTTATCGAGTCGCATTCAAGTAATTTATTAGCGATGATGCATTTATCCATGCGATACCGCAGTCTTCGTGAACATGAACATACATAGTCTGAAATACACAAAAATCGTACATAGTTGATCACGCGAAATTTACGCAAAATCTGAATGTTAGCAACGTCCTTATTTCTTGAAAGTGTACGCATTAATATTATCGACTCGCTGTAGTCTCAAAACACATAATAGAATATCTGTGGAAAGTATCATCTAACGAATAATTATTGTTATTTATTTCTCGGAAGCAAGTAATTATCAATACATAGTGCTAAATACACATCGCCATAGTCAAGTGCTGAGCGATGAACATAAATAGCCTCATCGCTGCCAAAGAATATAGCCTCGAGGCTGGTAACAAAACCAGGTACCCCCACTACCTACTTGATCGATAAGTCCAAGTCAAAGTTTAAATTAGAAATCCATTAGCAGGATTGTAATGACTCGAGTCATTAGAAGACAATACTGATATGTCCAGCTATCGAATAGTAATGTAGTCGTTTCGAAACGTAGCATGTGCATCGGAATTGGTCGTTATGTTGAAA
The DNA here is from genome assembly GCF_051294905.1 of Botryllus schlosseri. Taxonomy (NCBI): domain Eukaryota; kingdom Metazoa; phylum Chordata; class Ascidiacea; order Stolidobranchia; family Styelidae; genus Botryllus; species Botryllus schlosseri. The sequence goes on along the minus strand of NC_137239.1, from coordinate 27,243,541 downwards.
TCCGACTGCAGCTACTAATATGTAATAAAAATTTGATTAGCTATATTCAATGCGATATCTGATATAATTTGAGCATAATATTGATTTTGCTAAACAACCAATTATTACTAAGCCGCATAAGCTTGGATTGATATCACAGTGATATTTATACAAGTGATAAATAGTAACATATTTATCGATCAATCATAATTTTGAAAATTTAAAAATCCGTGAAGCTCGCAGTGTCTCTGAAAAGCGTGTGTAACTGAAACAGGTTGAATAGAACTAGATTAGAATTTGACTTAGAGCTACATAGTTTTTCCAAATTAGATTGGAATTAGAACCCTCGTGTATGCACAATTGCACATCCTATCATCACACAATAATAAATTTCATTCGATAGCCTACATTTCCTTGTGACGTCATAAATCCATATGTTGGATTTTTGTGTTGTGGTTCTTTTAAAGATAAGATTTTTGATATGCGACTCGCGCATGAAGCAGCTCTGCCCACCCCTGTACTATAGTAAAGTATTAGATGTGTAGTTGAATGTATATTTTGCCAGATTTTTTGTTTTATGACTCAGCGAAAATTTGTGGTTCAGCGAAGGTTTTAAGACTAACGTAAGTGCTTTGTGGATCAGTAAAAGTTGTGAATCAGTGAACCACATAAAAATAGCGTTGAGCACAATGATATGTCATTGATTGATGATCAGGTTCAATTCGAGAGTTCAATTGCTAATTTTGAACCCTGTAGCGCCACAGCCACCATTCGCATATTGCTAATACGCTATAAATGCATTAATATATAATCAGGTTAAACTTCTTTAACAAAATGGCGAAACGCACATGAAATCATTGAAGTGCTACAACCGCAAATCACAGTTTGTCTGCCTCTGCTATAACTAGTAGTCTCAAGGGAATGATAACTGAAGTGAAGATGTTTCAGCTTTGCTTAATAGTTCTATGTCAATTCTGCTCAGTAATTCGAATGCGACAAGCTACAGATCATTCTGTTTAGAGATAAATTTGCAATAAACGTACATTCCGACCACGTTATTTTTATGCTTGGGAGATATTACCGCTATTTAGGGCTATACTTTCGCTGTATGATCATATCAGGGTTGTTCAACGACGTAAGCTCTAAGTAATATGAATATCATATGCTTTATGCTAAATTAATTGACGGTTTATTCAACTCTCATTAATTTAGTATTCTAGAACCATTGAAGTCTAATGGAATCACAAAATACCCGTGCTTTGCAAACAATGTAAAAAGAATAGAAGCGAAGTTAGCTCGGTTCCCTGGGGACATCTATGCCTGCCAGGAATATTCATCCAACGATTAGGTAATTAAATACGCGCGCTTATTAATGCGTCTTGAAAAGCTAGTTGACGGGAAGTGAATACCCTAGACAAGTTTGAACCTGTCTATATTGCAGCATATTAGAGATAGCTTGTGCAATAGCCCTAAATACAACAAAATGCGGAGAGTTGATATCGCAATAGGTATGATTCCGAGACAATTAAAATTTGTTGAGAATTAGGATTGTTTTGCATCCACCATCGATAATCGTACTGCGTATTCTATTTGAAAAGGCTCCAATAGC